>NW_026521967.1:0-1200000 GCF_021234435.1 Artibeus jamaicensis | reverse complement strand
AGAGATGTGGGGAACGGTGGCAGGGGAGTTCCAATGTCCAGATCCCGACCTCAGTCGGCCGTGAATGTCTGTGGGTCCCCTCGACCGTTCCCGGTCTGGGGCTCTGGGCGAAGCCAGTCGCCTGTGCCCTAGGAGACCCATGCTGCCTTGACCCTGGCTGGAGGGAGAACCCCTGGACTGGGTCGCGGGGGCTTCTGTGTGCCCGCATGGGTGTCAGTGAGTCCCATGTCAAAGTGGGGAGTCGTGTGAGCAGGAGACTCGAAGTCGGTCTGCATGTACGTACAGACGCTTGTGATAAGCACGGTTTAGTGTGCAAAACCTTTGCAGAGTATTTTTTCTTTTCCCTAGTTTTTCCGTGTGAGCAACCAGAATTACATTAACTGTTCAGTGAGTTATTAGATGCTTAGGGGAAATCCACACGCCATGAGATAATGTGCTATTTTTATAATATTAAGGAAAAACGGAGAAAGGAGCTTATTTGGAAAAAAACATCATACAACCATAGGGCCCTATAAGAATGGGTAATATGTCCCATAAATTAGATAAAGACATTTACTTTCTAATTTGTTTGTGTGCAAGTCCAGAAGAGGTCTTAAAACAATGAAAGAATTTCTGCTGATAGCTCCCAAATCAGCTAAATTCAGTAGCTAATTAACTTCGCATTAGCAGTTTGAAAAATGGGCCGCTAACCAATTCTGCAGGAACGGAGCAGGTTGTTCGTTAAATGCTGCAAATTGAAGTTCCGTTACCGCACCTCATTAACAGTCCTCAAAAAAGGAGAATTTGAGTAGCCAGAGAGCCCTGTGTGAGGGTCACTGTACTTAAGAGTTGTTCTGGTCGTCGCTGTTTTCTGTGGAGAGCGTGGGCTAAGGAGCACTTGGGAGGGAGGGTCCGTCTTGGCACAGTGGTGTTCTCGCCCTCAAACCCAACACTGTTTAAAGCACAGTGTGAGTGTGTGCGCACATGTGTGTGTGTTCGGAGAAAGGCACCGGCTCTTCCAACAGCCGCGTGGAGTGCAGTCCCCTGTTGGAGGGGCAGAGTAATTTTTCTCCTACCCTCTGAGTTCTTTGTGGAAACCCCCTGTAATAAAAGGCAGTTTAACCAGAGCAGAACAAACCTGTTTAAATACGCTTGCCTTCTCTAAACGTGGGGGAGGCCCAGAAAAGCCGAGTCCCCAAGATGGCCCAACCCCCCATCTCAGAAACCATCCCCAGGTAAAGACAAGAGGAAGACATGTATGGTAAGCACAGGGTGGGGAGCAGTTAGGGGTGCGCAGGACAAGCACAGTCCCCAGGGCCCAGGCTGTTGGGCAGGTTTAGGGGCTGCCTTCTGTCCCGCAGGGATCCCCAGACCCAGGGCCCGGCCTCTGTCCCCGCCACCGGCAGATGCTGGCCAAGGCGGTTGCTTTTATGAACGTGAATTTCCCTCCTACAGAGGCAAGGCCTCTGGTGCAGAGCCATTTCTGCACCTGCAGTTTCTCAGAATCGCCAGCTGAGAAGAGCCTGTTGCCAAAGAGGCTGGTCCGGAGCAGTGGGCCCGCTCCCTCTGACCGGGGGGCCGTGGGAAGGCTCCCGGGCCTCGGTGTCAGGACAGACGTACTCAAAGGGTGTCCTCTGTGCCGTCCGTCTGTCCCGGGGGGGTCTGGGCAAGGAGCGAAAGTGGGGATTGGTGTGCATTTCTGAGAAAGTCACAAGATGTTTACAGTTAAAAGTGACTGCGCATTTAATAAATCAGAGACCATAAGTTTAAAAAAATTGTTGCTTAATTATTGGAAGAGAAGGGTCGGAGCTCCACAGGAAGGAAGAGAAATGGCGAGAAGGAGAGAGGGCCCGTGGGGGTCAGGACGCACGGGCCCCAGGGTGCGGCACCGTGGCGTGTTCAATGGCTCAGGCTGAAGGAGTCCGGAAAAGGGCAGAGGCGGGAGGGTCCTGTGAGCCCCCCACTCTCCCCCGTTCTCTGGAATGGCACCTGTGAGAGGGGCCCTCGCTGGATCCCCTGCAGGGGGGCTGCCTCGCAGGAGACCAGGAATCCGGGGCCGAGAACCCTGCACAAAGAAGCCTCACTAAATTCACCCCCTGCTCCTCCATTCCTCACAAATCCAAGTTCCTTTGTCTAAAAGGCACGGGGCTCTGTGTGCGGGCCCTGTGGTCTCCCGGAGCCTCCCCTGTGCCCTCGTAAGTCAGTAACGTTCGCTTGAGTTCCTCCTGTTAGTCTGTGTTCGCTTAGCTTTCACAGCCAGCCTGGGACCCTCCCAGGGTCAAGGAAAACTATTTCCTCTTCTGTAGCAGGAAGGAAGAGAGAAGAAGGAAGAAGGAAAGAAGGAAGGCAGGTGAAAAAAAAGGAAGAGGGAGAGAGCAGTGGAAAGAAGGGGCCCTGATGTGCTCCAACTGTGATCCGGAAACTAGTAGTTTAGAGAGCTTGCATTTTTGAATTTGGCCCCAGGGAGAAGGCAGAGGGGGGGACCCAGGGATGCTCCGTGGCTTGTCCCTGGCTGTCCCGGCCTCCCCGGGACTGACTGGAAAGAGCTCATGAAGAGGGGAAGAACCGCGGCTCCTGCTGCTGCTTCTCTCTCTCCTTCCCCATCCCTGAGCCCAAAGCCCGAAACAGGACCGGCACCAGGGTGTGGCCTGGAGGCAGAGGGAGGGGCAGGGACAGAGTTATGCCGGGGTTTGGGTTCGACTCTCAGCAGAACAGGCTGCTGCCGAGCTCAGGGAAAGCTGCACTCGCGTTCCCCGGAGAGCAGAGCACGAGCCACGGTTCACACACGGCGTGGACTCAGGCCATGGAAAGGAAGATGGGCACAGACGGGCCCCAGGCACTCACACTGGCGATCTCGTTTCCCCTCTTCTGTCTGTACGTAGTACAGAGACGACGCAGGTGGACCCAAACAGGGGTCCTGTTCCGATTTTGGCTACAGGACCTTATTCAGTCTCTGCTCTCAGGCAGCTCCTAGTCACTCCCTGTGCGGTGGGGTGGGGGTGGGCCAGGGGGCCAGCCCTGGCGTCTCAGGGGTCATCACCGTGTGACTTCTCACCTGCACACCAGGGGGCGCCAGCGTCCGAGCTGCACGCCTCGCAGGGGTTTGCAGGCTGCCAGACCAGCCCTGCGCAACTAACTTCAAAGAGTCCATCCGCCCGGACCGACAGACAGACAGACAGACAGACCGCGCTGGAATCTCGGAGGGCTCTGCACCTCCCGTCTCCAGCCAGGCGCGGAATAAAATGAGGCCCTAGCGGACCAACCCTGACCTGCCCTCCTCTGATGCCTCACTCAGAGTGTTCCCATTTTTATTTGCATGAAGCGAATTTATTCGATTCTCGATAATTTGTTTTTACCTTTTTAAGAGTGAAAGTCTTTTATCTTCCCCTTTGAGGCGCCCGTGATACCCAGATAAGTGCAAAGGGCCAAGCTCAGCGTGGCCGGGAACGAATTCGCTGCCTGGTCTGAGGCCGTCACTCTTTCTGTCCGTTGGCTTCTTCAGCATTAAACTGGGATGTAGGAGTAGGTGCCCTCTGGTGCTGATCCAGCCCTGAAATTGCTGGCAGATTTCCATTTTAAACATCGCTGCTTCGAAAACGTGTTTGAACCGCTTTACATTGGGGATTTCACAAGTTCTTGGTGTGTGAGGACAAAAAGAAATAACAGGAAATGAAAACGCTTCGCCAGCGCCCTTTTCTGAAGAGTGTTCCTGTCCTCCACTGCTGTTGGCTTCTATACTTCCGGATGGGGACTGGGAGACATTGTTCCTGGAACCATGAACACCACAGCCAGGTCGCTGGTCTGTTTGTGCTGCTAGAATCTGTGTGTCAAGGCAGAGGGAGTCCAGGGTCCCCACTGACTTGCTAATTACCAGGGACGCGGGGCCCTGCGACTCTCTGTTCTCCTTCTGCCAGCAGCTAGATTACCTTGGCAAAGCCCATGGAAAGGACTCCGCACTTCCTTGACGCCTTAATCTTCCTTTCAGGGCTCATCCCAAAAATGTCCCGATGAAGTAGGTCAGCCTGGGTCTTCCCAGGCCGGGGAGATACTTGAAAAAGAAAATTTCATAAATTCTGGTGCGCCAAGAAACATTAAATATTGAGTAATCAAAGTGCTTTTATACAATGCTGTCACAATTAAAACACACACACACACACATACATAACAGGATCGATCAATTTGGGCTGTTAATGTAGTAAGTTATTATTTCTCTTATGATTTTATGCCAAAATATGCTGATTTGGAGGGAAAGAGGAATTGGAAAAATTAAACTGACATCACTTTCTCCCCTGGCTACAAACTATTTTTCTCTGTCATTTTTCTTTCTTCTAGATTAAGTTGAAAGATTTGTACCGAAAATGTACCATTGCGTATTTAACCACTTAGCCCTTCATCGAATATTTTACATGGATGTATGACCTCAAAAACTCATTCAATAATAAAAAGTCAATGCTAAGGCTATAGTAATATTGTTTTCTTAATAATTCAACCATTACTTTAGAACTTAAAGGATAAAGTCCACCATTTGTAGTCATTACACTACAAATGGTGTGTAACATGTAGAAAAATATAAGTGTATGAACACTATTTAACAGAGACTTGAATGTGTATTTTAAGGAGGGATTTTCTTATTCCAAACCTTTTATTAGTTAAACTTCACCCTTAGTTGGAAACATATTGTCATTGTGCTTATGTTACAATTCTGTTATGATATACTGTGTCGCCTTGACTCTGGGTCTCAGACGCCCTTCCCGTAGCACTCGGCCCCCTGAGTGCTGAGCAGGCAGGCCTCCCACTTCCTTGCATTTGTGCCCTTGCACAGCCCCACTGGCCCCTTGGTCAGGGGCGGGGCCTGTGCCGGTCTGTAACCCGCAGAATAGGGCAGAGGCCATGGGCTGGCACTTCCACGCACAGTTCTATTACCTGAGGCTGTGCCTTCCATCTTCCCCCCAGACACCCTCCCTTGCTGACCTTGATGCGTGCATGACAAGGAATTCAGCCAGGAGCTGAGGCCCTCAGCCTAACACCCCAAAGGACACAAATTCTTCTAATCACCACTTAAGCGAACTCGGGCACAGCCCCTTCCCGAGGTGAGCTCTCGGATGCCCCCAGCCAGGGCCGACACCAGCTGTACTTGTAGTCCCCGGAGCCCCTGGAGTGTGTGAGTGTGCGTGTTCCACCTGCTGGGGCCGGTGGTGGCATTTTAGGCACAGGTGGACTTTTGGGATGGCTTGCAGGTCCTCATATTAAAAGAGCGCCATTAGGAAGCTGCCCTGCAGGCTGATAGGGGCTAAAACCAGGTAAAGCGAAATTTCCCAGGGAGAAGGTCTAACCTGCATCTGTCAGATTCAGAGGAATTATAATTTTTAAATGAAAATGAACAACAGTCCCTGCTGTCAGTCTGACAAGCTGGTCCTCTCACTCTGAGTTAAGTACGAAAGAATAATATTGTTCAGAATCCCCAGAGCTCCGAGCGGTGAGGTTGCAGCTGGCTGTCTTGGTGAACATGTCCGGACCGAAATGCCCGGTCTTTGGAGCTGTCATCTCATCTAACAAGTGGGCCTGTGCAGCTCTCCTGCAACCGTTGGAAGGATGTGAGTCTCAGACGCTGCCTGCCAGTTTTTGCAAAGTGGCGTGGTGGCTGGAGCATGGTCACCGCTGCCCGAGTCCAGAGGCCGGGACCAGTGGTGCAGTGGGCCGTGAGGCAGGAGCCGGGTTGGGTACTGCACATGGCACAGGTTGCGTCTCACGGCAGCCAGGGGAGGCTGAAACTTGCTGCCCAGGAGAACAGTCCCCACTTGCCGCTGGGGTCTCCGCTCTCTTCCCCCCCAGCAGCCTCCCCCCTCCATCCAGGGTCCTCCTCTGTCTTGTCTGATGCAAAGTGGGGGCTCGGAACTGGGGCCTGGTTTTCAATGACGGGCTCTGACTCTCTTACCGGTTTTATAAATTTATTTAAACCATTTGATGAAGGTTCTCATGTCCAGTTTGCCACACCGGGGATTAAGCATGTTCATTAACCCAAGTTTTGAAATCTATGGTACTGAAATGGGGCAATATTGCTAGAAATACCTGCACAAATGAGGCAGACGTACGGGAACTTTCTGTGTGTCAGGAGAACCGAAGTCCCCATCGGCCCGGGAGCCTCTGGGACGCGCACAGGCTCCGCCGTCATCCGTCTTCATTAAGGACGTCTGGGGTGTGTGTGTGAGATTCCCATCGGATCTCTTGACCCTCGTAAACTCACCAAAAGCCAGTCCAAGCCCAGAGACGTAAATTCATTTTTTTCCACGTAAATTCTCTACGGTGGTTTTACTTTTTTTAGCGGCATGTTTTAAAATCTATTTGTTTATATTTCCCAAAAAGGATCCTCACTGATATAGTTTGCTCATAGTGTAAACACAAAACTGAAACTACAAGTTAATGAAACGGCTGAAGAAGAAAAAGCAGCCACTTTAGTTTGCTGAGCCCGGACTGGCCATTTGAAGAACGTGGCTGCCCCTGGGCTTTCGTGCCTGCTCCCAATTTCCAAACGGACCCGTGTTGTGCCGCCCCCGGGCCTCTCCGTCCTCGTCCAGGGGGGTGAGTGCTGGCCTCTCCTCTCACACAGCAGCTTTGAGTCTGGAAGGTTCCTCATTCTTACAAAGTCCGGGAGAAATTAACGGGGGAGTGGCAATCAGATCAGCCGTGTGTTCTTCGCACGGCCGAGGGTTCCAGAGCGAACGAACGTCTGAGAAAGGACAGCATGGTGACTGTGGCCCTGGGGAGAGAGACGGCGCAGCAGGCGGGTCTCCTGAGAGACGAGGGTCCCGGAAGACAGTTCACAGTAAGGAGCCAAGGCCGGGGGCAGGCAGGGATCGTCGGTGTGGAGGTGAGCACGGCTTCGGCGGTCCCCGACCACGTGGGACCATCCACGGCAAGGAAGGAAGTGGTAGAAAACCAACAAGCAGTGGGTGTGATGCATGTTTTTTTCGTGTGTGCCTTTAAAAACATCATTTGGAGAAAAGATTCATAGATTTCAACACAGAAGGAGGGTCTGTGGCCCGAAGAACACTAGGGAATTCTGATAGATCCACAGAAAAAGAAGTTGAACCCCAAAAGTGAAGCGTGACAGAGGATATGTCGTACCAATAAAACTTAACTGATGAGCCTAATTAAGCTTTAAATGTTAAATAAGGACCAATAATAACGATGAATCTAAGTGAGTTAAATATGCCTAACAATAGAAATTCTCCACTTGGATTTAAAATCTAGCTATGTAGCATTTACAAGGAACACAATTATGATGACCTAGCAAGATTGGAAAGAAAAGAAAAACTCAATCCAGGGACGTGCAAATGGGAGCAAAAGTTACTATGGACCAGAGGGGAATCTGGAATGAAACACCAAGATCACTTAATAGCTGAAACCATATTATCCACACATGTTGGGGGCAATCCAACCTGCCGTAGTCGAGTTGACTTCTGTGACACACCAGGGCCACCGGGCAGTACCGAGCTGAGCAAACCACCTCACATGCATTCAGAAGGCAAGGTTTATAGAGAGGGATTTACCCACCTGTGGTTTGGAGAGTGGGGAGTCGCTCCCTTTGTCCACCCCTGGGGGGAGGGATAGAGAGAGATAGGAAGGAGGACGTGTGAGGCAGGTCTTAGAATAAACGCATTACCAGTGCACACTGAAATGTAATTAGACGCTAAGAACATAAAGCTGGTTTTTTTAAACACCAGGAATGGAATGAGTGTGATAATACCATGCCCTTTACGTGGATTAAAGATGCATGAACTCCAAACAATGATGCGCGTTTACCGGGACGGGCGAGCTCATCTGGGCCCAGAGGCAGCACCTCAGGGTGTTTACCTTCGGGGGCCACAGGGCTGAGGCGCGGGGACAGAGCTTGCGCAGTAATGAGCTCCTTCACTCACCCACAGAGGACACTTTCACAGACGGGCGTGGGAGTGCTCGTGAGTGTCAGAATGGGCAGTGGGGTGGACCCGTGAGGACAGGAAGACCGGGCAGTGAGGCAGGGGCCTGACTCCCACTCGGGTTCGAAGCAGCGAGCTCCTAGCAAGGCATCGATCGCATCCTCTGTAACGTCTAAGAACAGCCACAAATGAGAGGCAAACAAATGAGAAACTGTTTGAAAGCACTGGAGAGGGACTAAGAGCGGGTACCTTTCTTTTCCCTCTTTTCTTTCTTTTTTTTTTTTGGTGGCAGGCGGGGAGGGCTGGTTTAAGGTCAGAGCATGCATCTGCGGTGGAATGGGCTTTCCGTCTGTCATCCTGTCTCCAGGGGCACCTACACTCTCACGTGGCCGGGGATGTGCAGAGGCTCATTGGAGGGACCAGAAGACCCCCGGGCAAAGGAATGGCACACCAGTCGGCTCACAGACAGATGTAAATTACCGTTAAGTGCATGTGCTATGCTCACTATCATAACTCTATTACAGAGTAATGGAGCCACAATAAAGTACGGCTTGCACACCCCAGGGGGTGACTAAAATCCAAGTCGGTGTTTACTGGAATATTCGTAATACCTTCAGGCACAGCATCCAACAACTGGAAATGCCCTGATGTCTATCAGAAGGTGACTTAATTAACGAGATATAGCTTATCCACATAATAAGAAGGAGCTACTGATACATGCAAAAATACGGACGAGTCTCAGAGCCATTATGCTAAGCAAAGCAATGCAACAAAAAAGAGCCCACAGTATGTCGTTAAGTTTCTATAGAGTTCTGGAAAATGAGAGGTCCTCTATCCTTATAAAAAGCAAATCTTTTGTAGTTGGAGGTGTGGAAGAGGGAATGAACCCCAGTGTGGGGGGAAGGGTCCGGAGGAGGGGGTGCGGCAAGTGCCCTGGCTTTTCCCGTGGTGGTGGACTCAGGCCTACACCAGCCTGTCGGAGCTCATTCACGAGTGCACTTAAACAGATGCGTTTTATGGCGCATAAATGACACCTCAGTGGAGGTGGTTTTAGAAAGTAATCTGAAAGTATGTAAAACAGATTTGACAGGCATATAAAATACAGAAAAATTCTCACGAAACTTCTCTCAGAAGTAAACAATGTATATCAAAAATAACGTAGAAAATGAATTATGAATTTAACAAGGCAGGATCATTTCTGTGTACAATTGTATAAAACATCTACTACATCACAGAGCAAGTCTCAATAATTTGAAAGCATCAGTAAAAGGTTTTTTTTTGTCACAGAGCAATATGAGAAATCAATGATTTAAAATAGAACAAATCATGTAAGTCTTGAAACTTGACCAAAGTGGCTTCTTGATTAAATTATGGATTAAAATATTTTTAAAATAGCATATTTTTAGGAATTAGCCCTGGCTGGTGTAGATCACGCGCTGGCCTGTGAACCAAAGTGCTGCTGGTTCGATTCCCAGTCAGGGCACATGCCTGGGTTCCAGGCAAGGTCCCCAGTAGGGGACGTACAAGAGGCAACCACACATTGATGTTGCACATCCATTTGATTAAAATAATAATAAAATATGTATACATAAAATCTAGAAAAACTAAAAAGGAAAAGAGAAGATTATATATGAATGCAAAGTAGACATGTTCTAAAAGAGTGTAGCTGTAAAAGAAAACAAGACTAGATTTCAAATTTTTCAGTTAAATTTTTAAAAATAAATAACGATAAAATCTCAATTGACAAATGGAATTTAATTAAACTAATATCTAATAAAATTATAAAATAGTCATGAACTAACTTCTCATTTCTTCAGTCTCAGCGATAAGAAAAGTAATCAGGTTCAGATTTTGCCAAAACTTCAAAAAACAATCTTTCATGCATTACAAATTATTCAGGTGATCCTAAAACAGTAAACTTTACAGAAATATTGTGTAATAAAACAAAGTATCATGAAAAGTATGATTTCTTTTCAAGAATTTGAAATTTAAAATACAATCCCCCATGATGTAAGGCTTACATCAAAAACCGAAGCCTGGACCACAGTAAAGGACCCTACCCTTCATCAACGCCATGTCGAGAAAAAAGTCACAAGAAACACTTTGGAGCTCGGAGAAGCTCATTCTGAAGTTTACATAAAACGGCCATTGCCAACGAAAGCCACAATAAACATAAAGAAGCCAAGAAGGGGAATTTGCTTAAAACATCCAAGCAAACACAAAAGCTACTGAAAGCAGACAGAGCACCACAGTGACAGTCAGGTAATTCTCTAGCACAAAAGTCTAAGTTCCAGAAACAGACCTGGACGTGAACTAGTACCCGTGTACCTTTCAGGTCCGTAGGAGAAGGTACTGAGCGAGGTACAGCATCCGAAGGTGATATACACCAGAGGTCTCTGACTGGGCACCAGTTCTGTTAATGCCATCACAAAAATTTCCAACCTATCAGTTTCGGCAGAACACAAACATTTCAACCACGGCGATCACCCCATCACCTGGTCATTTTTACGGTTTCTGAGCCTTTTCTTGATAATATTTCTCCTGCTGTAAAACTTTTCTAAACCAGAATTCAGGGCACAGTCTCTTCCATGGCTCTGCCCATCTATTCAGCCATCGGTTCTCGTGGGTCGTCTGGGGAGAAAGGACTGTGGACAGTTCACTGATTTTTGTGCAAGGATCATTTTTCTGGAAGGAATAGGCTTCTGTTCCTCCCCACTATAGAATTGTGGGTATTTAATTTGTGAAATTTCTTCCAAGCAAACCTAATGATCTTAAGGAAAAATTAAAAGGATTCTGCTCAAATCTCTGTCTTGCGGGAGCCTCATTCCCCTCATCTGTGGTGTGAAAATAGAGATATTTTTTGTGCTTACCCCTCTAGGGGACAGTGAGGGTCAGCCTAAGTAATGTGGTCACAGGACTTTGAAAACCACAAGCACAGTATGTATGTATGGAATATATTATTTTCCCTATACCCCAGTGGTTACTTCTGTTCAAAATACATTACGTATTTATAAATTATAGTTCTATGTCCAATTCTCATTTTCTGCTTAAAAACTAGCAGATTAAGCCTTACCGAAGTTAAAATACGTCCACAAGTGAAAATACTTCTGCCTGATCCTGAATTCCCCATACTGGGCCCATTTACCCATCACTCATGCTAACACTCTTTTGGCTTTTAGAATCATTTCCAAAGGCTATAAAAAGCTCTCGTACAAATCACGTAAAACTGTTGTTCTGACAACATGAATGCCCCATGCATCACAAAGCACATTAGAATTATCCAAGCGGCTATGGAAATGCATCCGACAGAGAAAGGCCTTCCTGTTCACTAAGGACCCTGACAGCAGGGAGGGGCACGGGGCCAGCTGCCCCCCTCGGCGGTGGGCACGTCCTGGCACCCCCATGTGGGTGACTTTGAAGGCTCTTCACTGTGACAGGGAGCAGGACACCCAGGGCCAGGCCAGGAGCCCCAGGGCGCCACGGAGGAGGGGAGGCGGGGCTCATAGACTGAGCAGACTGTATCTCTGCTTTGCCTTAGACTTGAATCATAAGAAAACAATCACCTTTTGAATTATACTTTTTAATTTTAAGATAGCTTTCTGTCTTTCTGATTTCAAAAATCATAGCACTTTAATATTGGTCTAGTGTAATATTTTTGCAGGTTTTTTAAATTCAAACCAAAGCCCTGGAGATAGAACCAGTCGAACTTCCTGTTCCGTTCGGCACATGCAGTTGTGTCCACACCTGGCTTCGTCACACTGATGCATGACATTTACCTGTATGAGGGTGTTCACGAGCCTAAATGAGCTGGCGTGCATTCCACCACAAAACCCAGACCAAGAAAAAGGCGGTGCCGGTATCAGTCTGTTGTTATTTCATGGCCTGGTCTTGTGAATACTTTCATCGCTTGAAATCTGGACACAGTAAAATAAAGTTTTGAGAAGAGCAAGATAATATTCTTATTTTCTTGATGAGTTCCGAATCCTTAGACACTTTTATGGTGCGGGGTGACCTGTTTGCATCGGTCAGCGGTGCGCACGAACACGGCCGCCGCGGAACACACGGGGCCTTTCTGTGCAGACATGGCTTCAACTTGCTGTCGGAAATTCTGTTTGGCCCCACTGAACCCTCACTGCTTCTACCATAACGTGTCCTGCACTGCATTCAAATTTCCGAAGCACGTCGTGGGCTCCACAGCACCTAATGCGAAGTGGGAGGCAGAACAATGCTTAATGTGTGAAGACCCCAACATTTTAGATAAAAACGAAATGCTTACTGATTTATTAAACTTACGAATAAGCCACCCCTGACGTGAGCCTCTTCGGTCAGATCTCCAAGGCTCTGACTACTGACCCATTCTAGGAAGCCTTTGCTGATACCACGCAGGAGGTGGGGGAGTGGGTCTCCAACCGAGCGGCAGGACACGTTCCAAGTTCTCCCGGACACCCACCGCCATCTCAAACCAGCGCCTGTGGCCCGGGAAAGGGCGCAGCTGGTGCTCATTGTAATGTGAACATTGGCTCGAACCCCAGATGTCGCAGTGGTACATGTTATAAATGCACTTGTTTTGTTTGGATCTCCTCTAGGCTAACCAAACTCTCCCTGATCTGTTACCCCCAGACCTCAGTTCTAAAGCCCGAGTTTTCCTTGGGGAAGGAGCGTGAGTGGGTTTGGGAAGGGCGCTGGGCGGGTGCCGGGGAAGGAGAGGTGTGCTCTCCCGAGTGTCCAGGCTTCCCTGGGCCACGGGCACCGGGTTGAGATGATGGTGAGCGTACAGGGGAACCTGGAAAGTGTTCTGCCACTTGGTCGGAGACCCGCTCCCCCACCTCCTGCGTGGTATCAGAGTGTCATCCCAGCTCGTAACCACTCCGAGGACACAGGATATAAACCGCTTTTCCTGGCATCTTCCAGCTTGCCATGAAGGAGGCAGCTGATGGGGGCTGCCGAGGCGTGTCCACCGGAACTGAAGTGGGTGGTCAGCTCGTGGTGACACTGCATCGTCGCCCGGGCAGCGGGCGGTCCCCTGGCCCCTGAACACGTGCCCCATGAACAGCAAAAACGAGGAGGTAACGTTCTTGTCAAGGGAGGAGACCAGAGGGGAGGAGGGTGGGTTCGAGATACTTGTGAAGATGTATCTTGCGAGACACTGTAACCTCTCTCCAATTAAACTTCGATATTCCTTTTCCTTGGATGGGGACTCAGGGATGCCCCATGGTAACGAATACACTCAAAATCGCACGGAGACACTTTCCACTTGTGTTTCCTCCCACCCTGGGTAACGGACCTCACTCGGTTTTTCCAGCTGTGTCCTGGTGTTGGTGCTAAAAAGCCCATATCTTGGGACATTTCTTTCTGGGATGGAAGTCCCAGTTTGGGGTATGACTACAAAAGTTTGGGACAAAAAGTAGAAAACCCACACGGTGGCCCTAAAATTCGGTGCTGAAAGCCACGCTGTGTTTAGCGCGGAATGAGGTCTTCCAAGGTCCTCGCTGCTGTCCTGAGGACCACAGTCCCCGTTACGTGCTTTGCGGGGACCTCATGCTAGTTCAGTTGCAACGCTGTAAATACGGTGGCTATGCTTTGTGAAAGTTCAAATACCGAAAAGAACCAGGATTCCAGTGCCGCCACCTGCGTGCTCCAGACATCCCCGAGAAAGAAGTCTAAACCACTGTGGTACTTGCAGGGCGCATGGAAGGCGACAGGCGCCGGATCGGGGAGGTAAAGAACAGAGCTCGCTGCCCGGGACGCAGGACAGCGTTTGGGTTTGTGCAGGGCGGAGAAGCGGACGCGGAGACTGAGTGTCACAATACAGGGACCCTGGCCAGCACCTGTAAATCAATCAGGACTTTTGTCTCCTGAAAGTGTTCATTTGAAAGCAGTGGCCTTCGGCTTAGCTTGGGCACATCTGACTGTCCCCCGGTTCCCTGGCTGGAGAATGAAGCCAGTGACGTGGGGTTTCTGGGTCCCCGGTTTGTAACGGGACATCCCGGGGATGGACAGAGGGGGCGCTGCCTCGCAGCGGCGGTGCCTGGGATCCGTCTGTCGCAGGGCAGACGCGGTGGATTCTTTCTGCAGTCTGTCCAAAAGCGGGGCCAGTGACAGCTGTAAAAAGGGTTCTGCCTGCGCACTTGGAATGGAAACGTGTGGTCCCAAAGGGCTGCTGGATGTCCGACGATGCAGTGAAGCTGCAGACGGTCGTTGTTTTGTTAGAGTGCAAACTGAACTCCGCTGCTCCGAGTGCAGGTTCTGCAGATGGTGCGCTGGGAAAAGTCTGCAGATCGCACCGAGTCCACGGACTTCTCTCCACAGCAGGTGTGTCCTGCGGGGTGCCCTGCACACGCTGTGCACGGTGCCACCGAAAGCTGTGTGGCTTGCTTCCCTGGGATTCTGAGTGTCGTGTGAAAAGGTCTGGGCTGTTTTCAGTTTTCTCAGGAAATGCAAAGAGGTGCTTCATGAGAAGTGCCACCTTGTTGAGATGGAATTGCCATAAAATCATGCATTCAAGGGGCGACAAAAACAGAAAGTGCTCTCCTCTATCTAGTTAACCCCAACACGTGGAGGACAATAAGGGAGAAATGATAGAAAACCAGGAATTTATATGCTCTTCCTCCAGAGCTGTTAAATGATTTTTGGAGAGAGCAGAAGGGCTCTGGGAAGGGATTAACAGTCTGCACTTGAACTAGTCAATTCACTGTTATACATACGTTGCAGCAAAAACTCAATGGGAAAAAAAGGAAAAGAAAGAAAAAGCCCTCCTTTTGGGGGGAAGTCTGCGTGCAGGTAAAAGATTCCTGGTACTTAATGTGACCAACATCGTCTAAAGCAAGCTGGCCACCAGTTCCCCTCAAAGGAATGTTCTTACTTAAATAAGTGGGCCGTTAAGTCGTTTACTGCTTTGGAATCTGCGGCTCCAGCCCCCGCCGGTGCCCACCCTGCCGCTCGCCGTAAACCCCCAGGCGCCCCCTGCTCCTGTTGAGAGAGTCCCTCTGTTCCCGAGGCTGCCCCGGGGAGCTGCTCCCGTCTGTAAGTCTCCTTAATAATCTCTCCGTGTAATTCTGAGGCTCTCAGAGTTTTTCTCCCGTCTCTCGGCTGCGGACGGTTTTCCCAACACTGGGAACTCAAAAAAAAAATCCACAAGAAAATTGAAAAGGACATTCTAAATTTTTTCATCAGAACTGTAAAATCCTTGGAAACCACCTTCAATCAAGCACAGTCAGACTGCATTTGTGTTTTAAGACTATTTTTCCTGGAGAAAGAGGGGGTTTAGCTGTGGCTCACATCCAGGGTGCTTTGGGGGTTCACCAGTAATTGACAACTTAGGTGTGGGTGGTCGCTGCGGTGAATGTATGGACGCACCAGGCCTGTCTGACCCTTGGCTGGTCCCCCTTCCCCCTGACCAGCGGCCCCACTGCAGTCTGGCTCCTGCAAGGGACACAAGTGGGCTGGCTGGGGAGAGCAAAGGCATCTGGGCTCTGTGCTCCGTAGCTTTTATGAGATTTATGAGAGGAATTTGGCTTGATACTGGGGCTCTGCTCAGTGGCCTGGAGGAGGGCAGAGCTGGGCCACCCCTGTGTGTGATGCTGGACCGGATCCCAGTCCCCCCACATCCAAGACAGGGGCGGAGGCTCAGCCACCACAGAGGGGAATAGAGCAAACCTCCCGAGGGTCCCGGGCCAGCTGGAAGTCTGTCGCCATGCTATTCAATGCACAAGTACCTGCTCGATTAGTGTTTGGTGCTGACATGCTCTTTCCAAAAGACACACTCATGGGAAGAGTCTACAAAAACATGGCCTAGAAGTTTTAAATCTTGTGAAGAGTTTAAAGAGTTAAAACAAGTATCTATATCAGAAGACAGAAAGAATGTTATACAGTATAGCTACATTTTCCACATATTAAGTTGGTCCTACTATTATTACTATTGTGTTTCATAAATAATAGCCTTTGTGTTAAAAAAAGCCGGTGATGTGGAATACTACATAATACCTAAAGAAACCCTATTTTCATGTTAATTTGATAGTCCATGTACGTAGCTGTTTATTATAGATCACATTGTGGTTTTTCTGGTTTGTTGTGATAGCGCCGCTTGGTTGTTTAGGCCTTTATTTATTGATTTTTGATAAACACGAAGTCCTTGGGGACTCGAAGTGACTTCATCCTCCAAGGGGTCCTCTGCTGGGTGCTCGGGTCACACGCTCACACGGGGGGCAAGGCAGCCCCAGGTGCGTACCCGGCCTCTCCTCCCGGCAGACTTTGAGTGCCCCAGAGGCTCGTGCTGTCTGTCTGGCTTCAGAATGGACGCTGCTTCTTCCCTGTCCAGACAAGGCAGGCCTGGCTTCTGGCTTTCCGGAAAAATCCTGCGTGCAGTCTGTCTCCTTGTGGCCACTGGCCTGGCCTTCTCTCTCTCTGAACAGCATCGATTACCCTCGGGGTTCTCTGCTGCCTTCGTATCTCTGCTTCTGCTGTGCTGTTCACCACTGGGGTTTCCCTTTAACTCTCGCGTGATCAGTCATGAGCTGAAGGTCTGTTTATCTTTGCACCTGTGCACCATATTTAGGCGATGTTCACATGAGGATTTCTCTTCCCCAGGAGTTATAGGTTCCTTGCCGCCTGAAATTGAACCAAGCAGATGTTTAAGGGATATTAAAATGCTGCCTAAGAACCGTGTGTGGGACCGTGCTATTTTATGTAGAAAGTGCCGGACTGAGGTTAGACGTTTAGGGTTGGGGTGGACAGTGCTGTGCCAGACCCGCGGGATAACCCGAGGAAGTCACACGTCCACCTGGTGGAAGTCAGGTGACGTCGGTGCGGACTCAGCCTTCCCGTGCTGGTGAGGACTTGTTCAGGAAGGACACATGGGAGGGAGGCCACTCCGCACGGCTGAGTTTGGGGTCACGCCCAGCGCACATTAGAAATGTCAGAACACCAGTTCCGGGCCCCTACACGGAGCGGGTCAAACCCAATCTCTGGTCAAGTTGTTGCTTTGGGGGTTTTCAATGGCTCCTCGGTTAATCTTAAAAGCTCATCAGAGTCGAGAGAAATAGGAAATTAATAAGATGGCGGTATGTGGCGGGTTGAGAGTTCAGAAATAGCAATGCACTGGGGAGTGTTTGCTGGAATTGAATTTTGGGTGGCGAGACACTGTCCTCTGTTTTTATTCTTTATACATTTTTATTGTGGTGGTATGTTCACCTCCATAGAAAAGGGGGAAGGCATGATGTGTTTTGTTATTGCTCGTTTTTTAATGAAAGAAGAGAAGCTGTCTCTCTAAATTTTAGTTTTACTATATTGCTTTTAAAACTCTGAGCTACAAATAAGCTAAACTGCATTTTTATTTGTTTCACTGGGCTTTTGTAATGTTGGATGGGGTGAAAGGCTTGTTTATCCTCTGTCTGGGTCCCTGGTAATAAGCACTTGCTTTGTTGAGCACCCATCAATTTGCAAAGTAATTAAAAGATAGCATTTTATCCTCATATCAACCCCTTCTCCTGAGGACGGTGGAGCAAATGCTTACTATTCCGACTTTGCAGCAAACTTGGCCTCGGTTCAACACTGCGACAGCGTGGGCTGTGTTTGCAGTTCTGATGCACGAAAAGCCAATGTGACCGTCTCTGGAAATCAGGGAAGTCTTACTCTTGGTGTAGTCGTGAGTTGTTTAAAACGTTTGTGCCAGGTGCTCTCGGTTCCTCTGGACACATGCTTGTTCTTTCCCTATACTCCCCCTTTCACGGCTGCCCGAGCAAGTCGGCGTTCCAGGGCAGGGGATGGCCGGCTAGGTGGCCTCGAGACCAGCTGGGGAAGGCTCCTCGGAGTGGGCTGGGTGGGGCCTCCCGGGTGGAGTTGCACAGCGGTGCTCGGGGTCTGCTCCCATCGCATGTCGGGGGTTGGGTAACTTGAGGGCGGGGGTTGGGTGTTCTTGGGTCCCCCCACCCAGGGCACCTGCCTTTCCAGTGGGTGTTTCCACGGTCTCACCTTGCCTCATCCACACCCACTCCGCTGGCCGGGAGGGCTGCAAGCTCATCCCTGCTCACCCTCCACGCCCTTTCCTCTGTCTGCCTGTGCTGCTGTTTGAGAGCTGCTCCCAGGTCTGAGGGTTGCACGTGAGAGGTAAAGGGAGCTTTCAGAATCTGGAAAATCACCTGCTCTCTTAACAAACCCTGGCTTCCGATCTGTCTGTGGGGAGACGGGGTGCTCAGCCTCAGCCGCTGTCCTCGCGGTGTGTGCTGCCAGCTCGCTCCAGGGGAAGACAAAGGAAGCCCTGAAATAATCAGCTTAATAGTGTCAAAATATCATAACATTTTAGTTTTCTTCAGAGGACAATCAAATAGTGAATGGCAAAGCCATAAAAACATTCCCTACACCCCTAACCTCTGATATTTTCTCTTACGTCTCATTTGTTTCCTTTTTAAAGATTTATTTATTTGTTTTTATAGAGAGGAGAAGGGAAGGAAAGAGAGAGGGAGAGAAACATCAATATGTGGTTGCCTCTCACACACCCCCATCTGGGGACCTGGCCCACAACCCAGGCACGTGCCCTGACTGGGAATCAAACCGGAGACCCTTTGGTTCGCAGGCTGGTGCTGAATCCCTTGAGCCACACCAGCCAGGGCTTTCCTTTTATCCATTATATGCCTTATATACAGCATCACAGGGGTTCACAGATTCTTTCTAAAGCCCGTGCACACACCTCCCTGCCCCTGCCCTGAACTACCGGAGCGGGGTCTTTAAACGCAGACGTCTCAACATGGTCCGACATTTTCCCAAGTTTCTCTTTTAACGGTAGGGAGCTAAACAGAATTGTAATCACAATATGTTAGGTCAAGCTGATGCGGGTAAAAAACCCCAGTTTTTCATGATCTGTCTTACTGTTTCCAGAGTTGATCTATAATTAATCGTTCACACCTGTAGAGCCCATCTGGCAGTCTCCGAGCTGGTCCAAATCGCCGATTCTGATGCAGGACCATGAGCTGCTTTTTCCTGCTGAATATGCAGAGTCATGGACGCCGATCCATCAGTGTCGGGTGCCAGGCGTCCCGCGGCCGCACAGTCTTCGTCAGTGCCCAGTTCAGCCGGCGTTCGAATGGGTTCCAGCCGAAGCAAAGCGGTCTCGGTGAAGAAAAGCTTGAGTGTGATCTTGCTTCGTTTCTGACATATAAATAAGAACAAAGGATGGATATGTCCTGGGAATGGCATGCATTGTTTTGTGACATCTTCCTGACACAGATCTTAATTGTCACCAGAAAAGGTTGTGGATGCTTAGTGATTAGACTCAGAGAGGGAGATGTAGTTTTTTTGAAGAAAGGAATTGGGTTACCCGAGAGAGACACATTTCCCTGATGAATTAATGATGAGCACGTTTTTACTAGTTAAAGGTAGATTGATCGCTCAGGTCCCTTCAGTGATGCGCCTGGAAACCAGCAGGCGCCCCAGATATCACTGTGGTATCTGAGCCACGATGCTATTTAGTGCACAGTCGCTCTGATCGATGGGGACGGTTGGGACTGGAAAGAATATATTAATAATAATAATATACATGAATAATATATATGATTATTCATAATGCCCTCAGATTTATTTTTGAGATGCAAAAAGTACAAAATACCACGTGAAAGGGAAAGGCTTATGACTGAAAAACATACAGAACTTGACTTTTGTTTTTATTCTATGCTGCATGCCTAACTTGTTTTAAATTTATTTACTTTATGAATTAGCAGTACATTCTTACGATTTAAAACTTCAACTATATAATTGGATATTGAGTGAAAATTCTTTATCTCTTTATGAACTGCTTTCCACCAAATTCTCCTCCTGTAGACTATTACTGTAAATCACATCTTGGTGCATTTTTTGAGAGACATCTAATGCATGTACCAACAAATTTCTGTGTATACAATTAAGCGTATTTATATACAATTTCTATATTCAAATATATAAATGTATACATATGCATTTTTATATAATTAAAGTTTATTATTTAGGATATTTTAATAAGCAGAATCAATTATAATCATTAATAACATACATTTATACATATAAATGTAAATATTTAAAAATAAACATCTATCATAATATATAACCTTTTATACACTATACATGATATATCTTATAAGGAATAAATATTTAGTCCCTCATATAGTGGGAGCCTATGAAAGTATTTTTAAATCTTTGGAATTCCTGAATTATAATGCAGTTGACTTATAGGTCATTATATAGATTATTTCATTATTTATATGCTAAATAGTTTGACCTTATGTTATATTCTGTAATTTGTATTGTACTGAAGTCATCTGAATATGTAGTTACTTATCTTAAAGAAAAGGTCTTAAGAACATTTTCTTAGAGTAGCTAGTAGAGAAATTATTTTCAGCTTTGAAGTGGCTTTTCAAATGCACTTATAATTCAGGTATATCAAAAACTATTAAATGGCCTAATTTTTAATTGGATAGTATAATTATTATTCTTACTGTAATCCTCCTCCTCATCATCATGTAATCACACCTCATCTTAAATCAGTATTCACCTCCGGAGGGCGGTTTTCAGTCCTTTATTGTGTGATGGATCACCTTGAAGTTTCTGCTCTGGACATCAGACACCGCTGTTCTTCCAGTGGCTCAGAGGAGAAACTGAGGCCCAGAGAACAGGCACCTTGTCCCACAGTAGGGAGTTGACAAGTGGCGGCAAGAGAGGGTGGAGTCCACAGTGGCCCCAGTGCGTGGACCAGACTATCAGCCATTGTGCTCCATGGTGCCTCCTCCTCAGAAATACTCTCTTGAACAAACACATTCCAGAAACCTCAGCTTTGTTGTGCTACCAACCACCCTCCCTTCTGTGCTATGAACCTTAATCTTACCTTCCCCAGGAGCTGGAAGCTGATTACCTGAAAAGTAATCAGTGGGATGTTGCCCCCCCTTTTATTTATGAGCAGCTCGGACTAAAACAGCACAGAAACTGAAGGTGCAGGAAGGAAGCCATCACTGCCCAAGACGTTGAGCCTTCAGCGAAGGGCCAAGACTGGGGGGCACCCTGGGAGCAGCCTGGCAGGCAGGGCGCCTGCCAGGGAGCGAGGGCAAGATTTGCTGCAAGTCAGGAGTCACCCGCGAGGGTGCGCGGGTCCCCAGGAAGCCGTTCTCTGTCTGGGACGCCGCCGTATTTCTTCTTGGCCTTAACGCCACATGCCCTGCGGTGACGAGCGTACACTGTTGCAGTCGCAATAACTATTATTTCAGCTTCACAGGGCTGTTTCCTTGTTGGGTTCCAGGAGCAAAGAAGGGGGGAAGGGAAATGCCCACAAGCATGGACCAGGTTTTACAGCCTTGTTCTTCATGATACACACTCGTCGGGTTAGAGGGAGGCCTCTAACTCCCTCCCTCACGGAGGGCACACACGGGGCTGTATGGGGGGCCAGTACTGGGGGTCAATGAGACCTATTTCCCTGAATCCTCTCGCATGCTTTCCTTCTACAGACACGTTGTGTCATTAATGACCTCGGTCCTATCTTTTCGAATTAAAGTGATTGGGGTGACAATGGTTCATAAGATTATGTAGGTTTCAAGTGTACATTTCTGTGATACACTATCTGTCTATTGCACTGTGTGTCCGCCACCCCAAGTCAGATCTTCCATCACCATGTATCTGACCCTTTTACCCTTTGCTACTCCCCCAGCCCCCTTTCCTCTATTAATCATCATACTGGAGTCTGTGGCCATGAGATTTTGCTTGTTTTTCTTGTTTGTTCATTCATTGCGTTCAGCTTTCTCTCCTACAGATGCGTGAAATCCTATGGTTCTTTTTCTTTCTGACTTCTTTCTTCTTAGCAAAAATATTCTCAAGATCCATCCATGTCGTTGCGAATGGACGTATTTCATTTTGTTTCGTGGCTGAGTAGTGTTCCGTAGTATACATGTACCGCATCTTCTTTATCCGATTACCTACCAGAGAACACTCCGCTTGTCTCCCTGTCTTGGCTGCGTGAATAATGCTGCGGTGGACATAGGGGTGCACATGTCTTTGTGAATAAACATTCTCAAGTTTTTTTTTTTGGTCGACACCCAGAAGAGGGATGGCGGGGTCATCTGGTAACTCTACTCCTAACTTTTGAGGACCCTGCAGACTGTTTTCTGTAAGGGCTGGGCCATCTACACCCCCACCAGCAGTGACCGAAGTTTCCTTTTTCTGCCCCACCTCTCCAGCACCTGTTACTGCTTGTCCTGTTGATGGCAGTCACGCTAACAGGTGTGAGGCGGCATCTCATCGTAGCTTTTATTTGCGGTCCCCTGGTGTCTAGTGGAGTTGAATATCTCTTCATATGTCTGTTTAAAACCTTATAATTTATTACTGCTTATAGTATTTTGGTAGACGTATTGTTTTAAAAAGCAAGAAATTGATGGGGAAAATTTTAAAGCTGTCCAATAGTGAACAGTTAAAAATAAAGTTTGTTTCATTTTGTGGGCATTTCTAGACATAAAAACTACACGTCGTCAGTTCAGCATGAGTTAGCATCCCAGCAGGGGATCACCATTCAAGAAAATGAACAACATTTCTGGGTCTTTCAAAGGAAATCAAGGGTAATTCCTTTTTCCTTATTAAGCAGCATTGCTTTGCTCGCCAGAAAGAACATTATGACTAGACCTGTATATGGAGGGGAAAACATTCATGGGTGAGGCTAACATAATTAGTTATTTATTTTAGTAATATATTGAAAGTCTGATTGAAATGAGAAAACTATGAATAGACTGATATCTCCAGTCAAAAGTCACCGAGGGGAGGAATGGATTAAAAAAAAACAAGATCCAACAACATGCTGCTCATAGGGTTTTGACCTTGAGGACACACCCAGGCTGCAGGTGACTGGAGAAAGCCGGAGTGGCTGCAGTCCGTCAGGTAAAACAGGCTGCTAGTCAGAGTCGCTCCGCGGCACAAAGAAGGCACTGTACCCCAGGAGGGGGGCCAATGAATCAAGGTAGTGTAACAGCTACAAATATACATGCGTCCAACATTAGAATGTTCAATATTTAAAGCCAATATTGAGAGAACTAAGGGAGAAAAGGCAGCTACAGAGTAGGAGCTTCCATACTGTGTGGGAGGGGCTTCCATACTGTGTGGGAGGGGCCTCCACAGATGACCCTGGGCTGACAGCGGATAGAGCATCCAGACAGGAAGTAAGGAGTCAGCAGAGCTGAGTGACACCCAGAGGTCCCCACCTTCCTGGCACCAGGGCCTGCGGAAGACAGTTTTTCCACAGGCCGGAGAGGGGGGATGGTTTCAGGATGATTCAAGTACACTGTGTTCAAGATCCCCTCCCTCTGTGTGGCCAGTTCCAAACTGGCCCAGATGGACACTGGTCCAAGGCCCAAAGGCTGGGGACCCTGCTGCAGACTGAATGGACCTAAAAGACATGCGCGGATGTTCTGTCCAACAGCCCGGAATACACGTTCCTCTCACATGAGAGGAACAGGTGTGAGCACATGTGAGTGTTCATGCACATGAGAGTGTTCAAGCACACATGAACACTCTCTGGGGTAGGTCCCATGTTGGGTCACAAGGCGAGCCTTGGCAAATGCAAGGAAACCAAAATTACGTCAAGCATCTTTTCTGACCACAGGGAGGAAATTCAAATGTAGGTAAAACTGATCTGTCTTCATGGAAACCAGATGTTGTTGCCTGTGGACTGCTCATCGGGGCTGAGGCTGGAGATGAGAGCCTAGTCAGGAATGACAGAAATGCCCTGTATCTTGGTTTGCATTGTGGCCACATGGGTGGGGGTGTATGCTGTTAACAGATAAACTGGGGCGTGTTACAATTTTAAAGAGTTCATTTGAGCAAAACTGATTTGAACTGGGCAGCATCTGATCTAGCAAATAGAAAGGAGCAACGTGGAGCCGAACAAAATGAAAGACTTTTACAGGCAGAAGGGAGTGAGTCGGCTGCTGCTACAATACAAGGCCCCTTTGCTCTGGGGGCCGCGGTGGTCTTGGAGGCAGGTGACCTACCCAGCGCCGATCAGGAGAATCCTGGCCGACTGGCTTAAGCTTTCATTTCTGGGAGAGCCCAAACTATAATTAAGTCTCAGTTTGGTGTGGCGGGGCTTAGCGCATAAGCCCGTCCATTTGGGGCCTATTGTTTTGGTTCTGACAATGTTAAAACCCATTAAAATGTACACTCGATGATGACATTTTACTGATTGTAAAATATACCCCAATGAAATGTTTTACAAATAGACATTTTAAAACTAAACCCATAAATTATTTTCCTACCCTAGTCAACATAGAATGTAATAGTTATTGAACTCTACAAAAATTAAGAAGTCTCAGTTTAAGTGTTTCTATTTCCAATTCAGGCTATGCATGTACATTTCCAGGTTAGTGCTTTTAGTCGGAACAGTTTTATCTCTTATCAATTAGAACTGTTCATGTCAGGCATAAAAGGTCTAAACAGTAACAAACTCGTTTCCATTGTTAAAAAACTGCATCACAGAGCCACACTCAGTTTTTAACGGCAAACGCTCTACTTTGCAATATTCCTTTTGCCGGCAAACCAGGCGACTGCTAATACGTTGAAATAAGTGCATAACTCACTGAAGGCTGGCTCTTCTTTGCACCAGCCGACACTGATACTGTCCGAACAGCTATAAATGGCAGCCAATAATGACAGCCGGCCAATTACTGCTGAATTTTTGTCAGAGGCAGTGGTGAGCACCCCTGCCTGCCTGGAATGCACACTGGTACCTGCTCATTAAACTTCTCCTCTTTTCTTTCCCTGGCAAACTTGACTGCATCTCTCACTGGCCGACACTGAGGCACAGTCTAGTCCTTGTCTAGGGACCGAATTTGTCTTCCACGAGATCATGGCATCTCTGCCAACCCCAGTCAACATGTCACTTTCTCTTACCAGGTGAAAACGAGGGGTTGGAAGTAGGAGTCTCTAACACAACGCCATGATGGGAGAATTACAATTAGGGCAGGATTAAATTAGAAGTTTGTGAGAGGACACGGTGAAAGGTAAGATATACAGTCAGCCCTCGGTCGTTACTCATTGGCTTCAGAACATGTCAGGCCCTGTGTGCGCTGCATTTTGGGGAGAAAACAGTGTTTTGGCTCTTGACACTCACTGGGCATTCATCGAACTTGCTGGAACTCGCAGGAGTCACGACACTGCCCCTCCAGGGAAAAGGCTGCGTCGTGCGTCACTTGCTCGGTACTCGTCAGTCCCGGCACTGGTCACGAGCTCTAGAACGAATTGACGATGACCCGAGGTGCCCTGTGCAGGTTGCTCGGGGCCACATAATTAACATCGTCAGTGTCTTCTGGCTTTACATAACTAATAAACAACCTGCTTTTAATAGTTTTGTTTTCCCTGTTTCTTAAGTCACCCAGCAGCTCACGCACGCTGCTTGTCTGACCAAAGCAGGTTGAGTGGATCTACGCCGGACTCTCTAGAGCAGATGCGGTGAAGAAGGCCAGTCCAGGGAGAGAAGGCTGGCTCTGAGGCAGAGGTGAGCCCCGCCCTGCCTGCGTACAACCTGCCTCTCCACCTGCCTCTCTACCTGCCTCTCCACCTGCCTCTCCACCTGCCTCCACGGGCCATTCAGTTCACTCGGCAAACGTGGATTCGGTCCCTGCTGCCTACGTGGTGCGCTCTGAGCTCAGAGACATGAGAGTCAAATGAGGAAGACCTAAATATTGAACTAAACACAATACGAGGGTCATGATAGCCAGGAGAGGCAGATAATTGCTTCCCAGGGGGTCTTTGAAAGCTTCCCTGAAGCAGAGGGCTCACCTGGAGCGGAACTTGCTCCTGACCGATGTTCCTAGGCAGGGTTGCCCCGCCCGACTCTGGGTGTCTCACGAGCTCCCAGAAGCACAACAAAGCATCACGTGTGCGGAAATGTCAGTTTGTTCGTGTGGCCATGTCACATAATAGAGGGTGCTTGGGGGCAGCTGCAGGGGATGAAGCTGGAGAGGTAATTAGTGAACTTGAACAGATCCAGCAAGGCTTGATTTTTTGTTTGCTTCGTCTGGTCCCACCATTACCGTCCGAGTCTGATCGTACTCGACCACATGAAAAATAGATTTCGTGTATGAAACGATCACTGGAGTGGTTTTCTTTCAGACTGGCCCTTAGCAAAAACGATGAGAGACCGTTCCCCTCGATCCTATTCAGCCCACTCTGGACGCTCTTACCTGGGGCCCAGCTGACCTGGCCCGGCGTGTTCTGTGAGATCCGCCCCAGCCCCCAATTTTTACAGCCTGTTTCTTTTTCTTCCTCGGAACTTACCGATCCTGCATCTAATCCCCCTAAGTCTGGGCTCTGAAAACCGATCTTGAGATGACTTTAATTATTCAACATGAAGATCTCCAATAACTTAATTTGTCCTCTCCTAATAGTGGTGTCTCTTAATTCTGGGCTTCCAGAGCCTCTTTTGTTACCGAAGGCCTGATTAGACTGTGGCTGAGATGGCAAGCATCCCTGGGCAGATGATAAAGACTGTCACTTCCCTCTCATCTCCTCATTCACTGTGCATCCCCCAAACAGCTGTCTGTTCCATCTGTAGAACGGCGGGCGCCCCAGCTCAGTGACCAAGGAAGGTCACTAGCGATTCTGGTATAATTTGGAATTATTTTTGGACGGCCTGTCTATTTTTGGTCCAGGGGTAGGTTTCAATAAAATTAATCTTCTGTGTGAAACTTGGAGTGTGCCATGTGCCATTTGTTATTAGAGTCAGGCACTGCAGACAGGGTGAATATGTTGATTAACGACCGTGGTGGAACCCATGTCCTGGGCTCTGCTACCTGCTTCATGTGGTAGACACCTCATTCATCAGCAAGGACCGTGGCGCCTGCCGTATTTTATTTCTTAATTACATTTCAGCATTTGCAAGCTTAGATTGTAACTCAAGAGAAATTTGAAATTAGAAACTTTCAGAGCATATAAAAACCACTTTGATTTGTATACAGAACCCATCTGGCCATCTTCTGAAGCAATAAAACACACTTTTAAGCTCAAGAGACCAAAGTGTCTCTCTCTAGATTTTTCTGCTCCCTGAAAATATTAGTATTCACGATATAAATGTTTTTACTTGTAATTAAGTCACAATTTTTCTCTGCTTGGGGACCCAAGTCAAATAATGTGAAAAATAACTTTAACAAAAACGCAGCACTAAACCTCAGCCATTGTACCATAAGTCACCACTATTAACCTCTGAATTAATTTTCCTCACAAACCTATTGAGATGTGCATCGTTTCAAATGTTAATTTTGGTTAAGGGTATTAGCAAGTGCTGCCCTTGGGGTATAGCTAAAGCTTGGTGATGGGGCTCAGTTACCTTAATTAAAAACATTCAATTAACTGAAATCCAGTTGCCTGAGAGTCCAGACAACGTTAAATTTCTGATTAATAATTACTAGGTAAATAAATAATAAATGGACAGTGATTGATTTTTTTCTCCCCCCTGGAAACCTGCAGTCAGATAAATGACTCTTTACATTTTCTTTTCAAGAAATTAGTCCATTAAGAAAATACCAAATTTACAAAGACGCTCACTTCAGAATTAGAAGACAAACTTGGAAATATCAGGAGAGGGACATAGATTCGACTTTCAAATTCCGTGAAATTGGAATGGAATGTCGTTTTGAATGCTTTGGTATTCTGTATCTCAAAGGTTAGAACTTGAGCAATGTGTGGGCATGCCGAAGATATCATTGCTTAGAAGCACAAAGAATATTAATTGATAATAGAGAAACTATTTTATGCATTTTCAACTTAATCAGAAATATATAATCACAGAAAACATTTTATTTAAAAATATTTTATTTATTTTTTAGAGGGAGGGAAATGGAAAGAGAAAGAGCAGGAGAGAAACATCAATGTGTGGTCGCCTCTCATGTGTCCCCTACTGAGGACCTGGACTGCAACCCAGGCGTGCGCCCTGACTGGGAATCAAACCAGTGACCCTTTGCTTCACAGGACCGTGCTCAATCCACTGAGCCACACCATCCAGGGCACAGAAAACATTTTAATGATGCTGGATAGAAAATATGAGAAAGGTCATGTTTAAGGTGAAGTCATTTAGTAAAAAGAATACTTTTCACGATTTCCAGACAAAACAGAATTTTACAGCATTTCTGCCTCTTTATATTTCTTTTCACCTTCCAAATTACAGAAAGCTTTCCCATGACTAAAGAATCCATAATTCTTCATGGACTTCCTTCAAATCTCTGATTTCATTGAGAACATTTTTGTACTTCTGAGATCTGAGATCACCTAACACCCATAAGCAGAATGTTTCATAATCGATGCATGACTTTCTCCAGCTTTGATACAGTATTCATTTTTATAGTGTGTTTTTCACCTTTATTATTGGTTATTGTTGGTCCCCATTTTTCCTCCATTATTGTCCCCTGCCCCATCTACCCCCCACCTCCCGCATTCAACCCCCTCCCACTGTCTTTGTCCTTGGGTCCTTCATACATGTTCCTCGACTTGGCCCTTCTCCTTCCTTCCCCTCCCCTCTAATTACTGTCAGTTTGTTCTTTATCTCCTTGTCTCTGGTTCTATTTTGCTTGCTTGTTTGTTTTGTTAATTAGGTTCCACTTAAATAGGTGAGATCACGTGGTATTTCTTTCACCTCCTGACTCTAGATCACTGCGCAAGTAAGCACGATGCGATTGGCTCTTTGGTGGCCGTGGGTCGTGATGCATAACATTTCAACTAGTTTTAACAAACACCCTTGTTAATCATTTATTATTCTACCCAAGTATTTTTATTAATTAAATCTTTAGGTTTCTAAAAGTGAAGACACTTGTTATTTTTTAAAGGATGTTAAATGTAAGGAATAAAATTTTTGGCGATGAATGAAAAGAAAACCAAGGGAGGGATTTTTTATGTCTTTTATCTCTGATACAATGTTTCATGTGAAATATTTTCCATGTCCTTTTAGAAAAGGAAGGCATTTAGAACATAAATCTTTAAAACATGATAAGCTTGTACGGAATAATTCATCTTTACAATTACTTTGAAATTTCTCACTTAAAATGTTCTCTTACGTACTTTCGCTAGACCAAATTAAGTAGAACTTGTACAACAGGTTTTAAGTACATAATTTAACTGTAGCTCACCATTTAAGATAAGGATCCAAGGATTTAAAAGTCAGTGTATTACAGTCATGTAGAACATCAGATATAATTTAAAAAATAGTGCTCAGGAGAATTTTTATTTAACTTTAAAATTGTATCACTAAGTCTCTGCCTTGGTCACATGGGAAGAATACGCCTGAAATTAATCTCTAACCATAAACAACTAGAGAAGAGCAGGGAGAAGCTATTTTCAGATCCAGGATAACAGGCAAGCTGAGCTGGAGGGAAAGGAAGAACACAAGGAGTACAAAGCCCTTGTATGTGATTCCTGCCTATAGGAAAGTCCTGGAATGCGGTCCGAGGACAGGGAACCCAAACCGAGACCGGGAATGGTGGAGTGATTTAATTTGCAACTAGAGTACCTAAGAAAAGGAAGGCATTTAGATAAAAGCTGGGTCTAGAAATCTTCAGAGATGGCACTGTTGGGTGTTTGGCTAACCGTGAACCTTAACATCTTAGCTCAAAACCCAAACTGCATAGGCAAAAGAATTTCTAGGGAAGAAAAATTACAAAGGAGCTGTGAGACAAAAATTTCCAGAGCTCACACAAGCTTAGATGTTTTCAAGTTTTAAAAATCCTGACTAGGGAGACTTCTTGATACAAGAGCCGTTCAGTAAGAGCCCCCAGCCCAGTATGGACCCACCATAGAGTGAGTCCAGTGAGGCAGCGGGTAAGGCCACTCCAGCGGTGTTAGAAGGAGCATAAAAAACAGGATTTCATAGGATGAAATTTATTTGCAAGTAACTCAAATTCCTGGCAGAACGATGTAAAATAATCTTGTAAAATACAATAATACTCTACTACCAAAACATTAAAAAATGTCAAGCATCTAAAAATAATTAATGGACATCTCATGAAGGAGGAAGCTGATGACGTAGAGGAAAATCAGTCATTAAAGATGAAAACAGAAATAAAAGAAGCTGGGCCTCACAGACAAAGAATTGAAAATACATATAATTATGCTCCATCTGCTCAAGAATGTATAGAAAAATATGAAAAAAGAGGTATTAAATATAGGCATAAAAAGAAACAAAAGGAATTTAAGGAGTTGAAAAGTACAATATATGAAATGAAAACATCACTGGATGATATTAACAGCAGAGTTAATAACACAATAAATAAAAAATCAGTATTCCTGAAGACAATAAAATAGAAACTCCTTAAAATGAGACACATCAAGAAAAGGAACCAAAAACACAGTAAGATAAAGAAAAGGAAAAAAAATTCAGGGTTTATAGAAAATACCAAATATTGCAACTTACGTGTAAGTGGAGTCACAGAGCAGGAAACCAGAAAAAAGTAAGGAAGAAATAACTGCCAAATTTTCCAAACTTGATTGAGACAAAAGCTTACGAGTTGAAGCTTCTCAATGGAACCTGTGGAGGAAACACACATACAGCTCAACTCGGAAACCCTCGCACACACACACACACACACACACGCACACACACGCTGCCATTCTCGATTTCCATGCATAGTTAACGTATCCTTCAAAAATTATGGGAAATAAACACATTTAAGATGTGCAAAATTTGTGATAATTTTTCCTCAGTGCAGCGCACCCACTGTAAGTAATGCTAATAAAGTTCTTCAGGCAAAATTACAATTATAACTTGTGGGAACTTGAATCTAAATGGTAAATGTGTAATATTTGTATAATTTAAAAATTTCTTCTAGAAATAACTTGCTAATTAAAGCAGAATAATAATGTTTCCTGTATGGTCTCTAGATACTGAAGTAAACGTATTCCAATGATTACACTAGAGTTGAGGGTGGGAAATTATATATATGTATATATATATATAAAACCATATATATACATGGTTATAAGCATCTGTGTTTCACACAAAGAGATATAATGTCATTTAAAGGTGGCTGTGATAGGTTAATGGTGTGCATTGTAAATCCTAGAACAACCACTACAAAGTTAACCAGGGAAGTGTAGATAGTAAAACAATAGTACAAAGCAAAAGGAGTCATTAAACTTACCAAATCCCAAGAAAGCAGAAAAAGGTGGAATGCAGTTCAGAAGGCATGAGTCAAAGCCAATATCCACATGGCAGATGTGAGCCCACCCGCACTTGGTGCAGAGGGGTGGCCGTTTCTCATAAAGAGAAACACGCATTTACTGTGCAGTCCGGCAGCTCTACTTCTAGGTACTGTGGTGGCCGAGAGAACTGCCCATCAGGTCCCCTGCGGGGACCAGTGTAAGCAGTGGCCCGGCTGCTTGGAGACCCAGCTCTCTTGTGTGTGTGGGCACACGTTGTCCCTGCCAAATACAGGCGTGACACATACGGTGGCAGGCTCTTTCCCAGGGAGGGCGGGACTCTGGGGAGAGAGAGCCAAACCCTCCTGGCCCCTCGTGCCCGAAGACTTCCCATCAGCGCGGGTCTGCCTCTTCCTCTCCTCCCCTCTCTCCCGCACAGAGATCTGAGCTGCCGTGATGGGGGGCTTCCTCCAGCCTCTAATTCTTCATGTGTGTTTTCTCCAACTATTCTGTGTGTGTCTGTCTTGCCTCTCACCTTGGTGGTTGCTTCTCGGCGGACCTGGGTTAACGCAGGCGTCTTCCACAGACTCATTTACTGATATTTGCAACAGCTTCATCTGTGGTGACCTCCAGCTGGAGAGAACCCAGTGTCCGGCAACAGGTGAACGGGTGAACAGTTTGCGCCCACGCTACAATGGAACACCATTCAGCAAGGGGACTGAATGGGAACTAATGGCTGATGCAACGATGTCGTGGGTGGGGATCAAACATGTCCTGCCAAGTGAAAGGAGCCAGATACACAAGAGTACAGAGCGTGTGAGTCAGTGCACACGCAGCCCTTTACCGCCCAGGACTGGAGCCCGGGGCCAAGGTCAGGCTCCCTGACTGTTCTTCGTCCTGCCTGTGACGGGCCTGCTGGGCAAGAGAAGTTTGTCCAGATCATCGAGAAGAATGCAAATTACACCTGAAATTAATTGCGAACATCTACAAAACAACATTGATTCTAAATCAGCTTTCGGGGAGACATGGAGAGGGAGTTTCTTAAACAGTATCACTATATTTACTATCTAGTAAAATAAAAATTACAGAGGGAGGGGGGGCTGGATGAAAGGAGAGGAGGGGTCAGCCAGAGAACAGGCATGCAAGCCCCATGGACTCGGATAGCAGCGTGGGGACGGCCGGGGGAGGTGAGGAATGGGACATCTGCGATCGTGTCAACAGTAAAAATACATATATATTTGCACATGAGGTACCTACGTCCCTATTTCTGCTGCTGCCTCTAATAGGCAAGCTATTACATTATTTGTTCAACTTCCTTTTCTTCTTCTGAAGGTGCGATTCTCTCTTAAATGGGACCAGCGTTCCCTCTCGGGTCTGTCAGTCCAAGTTGCCCGTCTTGCTCACCTGGTGACCGTGTGCTAAGTCGTTCGGCCTCCTGGGGGCGCCGCCCAAGACACGTCAGCGGTGGAAGGAGCTCTTCATTTTGGCAGAGAACTGTGGGCTCTGTGAAGCTGCCCTGGGGATCCAGTTTTCAGGTTAAACCTGCTCTAAAGGGGCAGTCCCGGGTCTCAGAGGGAAAAGTCAGAACACAGAGCAGTGGGCAGGAGGTGCGGGTGCGGGACCCCGAGGCTGGAGGATGGGGTCTGTCACCTAGACAGCAGTGTTGTGGGGGTGAGCACAGGCTGTCCCCTCCATTGAGGATGAAAATGCAGCTCAGAGGGTTGTGTGTCCTGCCCGAGGCCACAGCCATGGGGAGGGCAGCCTGTGAGCTGCCCCTGAGTGGCCTGAGTGGTCACTCAGGTCAGAGTGGGTTGGTCGGCAGAGACTTGGGAGTCCTCGGAGGAAGGAGTGGGGGTCAGGCGTGGCCACCAGCAGCATCATAAAAAGGGGCTTCGTTGCATCTCTTCTTCCCCCTCTCCTTGTTCCTGAAAATGGCCCCGCTCCTGGATGGCTTATTTTGTCCATTCTACTTGCTCTTTCCAAAGGGGGGCGCCATCCATTGAAGCTTTTCTCCTCTTCCCTTTGCCAAAAAGACTGGCATAACCTCCCCCCTCAAAGAAAAGAAAGGGTCAGTTGAAAATAGACGTGGGTGGAGCTGGCCCCAGAGCCCCTCCTGCTGCGTTAGCCCCCCCATGCCTCCCCAGGAGATGGGAGGAGTCGCTGCTGGGTGCTTGGACCGCACCGAGGTCGGTGGGAGCAAAGTCCGGAGCTGGACCCGCCGGTGACTTGACCAGCACGGGACATGGCGGTTGGGACAGGGATGCCCTGTGGCGCAGTAGGTCTGCAGAAACCACCGACAGCCAGACTCCACTCAGCGGAAACAGATTTTAGCTGACAGTTCTGAAAAGAGGTGACATTTTAGGGAGGGACTGTTTATATTACAGGGTTGCTTTACGATCGCTGAAAGGAAAGGTACTGTTGTTGTGTATGCAGAAAACATTGACAAAGTCCGAAGTGTGCCTGGTCCTTGCCCTGGATTCTGAAATGCCGTGCATTCTTCTGGCGGCTCAGGGTCCTTGCTCCTGCCCTCAGCTGTCTCAGAAAGGCAGGGAAGCTGCCTCCTGGGCAAACAGGTGGAGCGTGCGCCGGCCTGTTTGTTCGGCCGACTGTGCACAATGTCCTACCCCAGGGCTGGCCTGGCCACTGAATTCAGGCCCCTGCCCACAGCCGGTCCTGAGAGCGGCCGTCCACGGTCAGGCCTTTCCAACTCGCCGCTGCCCCTTTGCCTCACTCCTTCACTTTTTATGACCCTGCTTTGTTTCTCTCCGCAGCCTTTACTGTTGCACTGCATCCCGTAAGCCGGTAGGATACGTTATAATATACAGAAATCCACACCAGAGGACGGAAGTGGGTGGTAATCTCACACCCTCACCATCCGCCCAGAATGAACGTTGTCCCAGGAAGCGGGGAGCCTGTCTGGTTCACTGCCGCCTCGGGGTGATGCCTGCAGAACTAACGCAGTTGGAGAAAATGTGTTTTTCAAACTACTAGCAGAGCAAAGACCTAACTTGATAAACGCTGGGGGCACAGAGTCCCTGGTGTTATCCAAAACTCCTCCAATTATTCATTCTCCCTAGATAGAAATTTCTGAACAGAATTTGAAAAGTAATGTTCACAATGAAACCAAGATTTGTTGTAAAGTTATTTCCACCTTTTTAAACAACATAATTAAAAATAATTTTACAATGATTTTTAAAGAGGATAGATATAGCTATTTGGAACGCAATTCTATTTCCACATCATCATGGATAAAAACAACCACGTTGATTATCGCTAATATTACGTCTTACACTGAATTCGACCTCTGCCTACAATGAGCTCCATGTCCAATGTCTCTCGCGGCCATAGTCTCACGCTGTCCATCTCTGGGAGCCTTCCAGGAATCTCTGTGCTTGTTGCTCATCTTTTTAGTAGAATCTCGTGGTTGTTTTGTTTTTTGCTGTTTTTTCTCTGCTTTAACCCCCACACACGTAAACCTCCCTCCTGTCTGGAACTCCCTTGGAATCGCAGAGGCCTAGGGCTTTCATGGATGTGCGGTCTCGGTGCCCCAGCCTGCTGGGGCTCACACTCGATTCAGTACCGTTATCTCATCCAGTGCTTGGGATGGATGCTCCGAAGGTACCCCAATATCGACTCTTTCGACTATTTCTCCTTTAATGCCTTAATATCATCAGGTATTTTCTTTGTCCTAAATATTCTGGTCAATCCACTTCATCTCTATTTTAATTTTCGTGGTTGTAAGGCAGGTCTTTGTGATCTTCATATACACCACGTTCTTCAGTCCAAAGTCCTGGAGTGGAATCCTCTAGGTTCTCTCCACAGTCTTCCCGAAGTCTCTTTGTGGCAAACGAGGGTCTTTGAGATCCTCTCCCTACTTATTCGCCCTGATCTGACAGCGGTGAGCTTCCTGCTGGCAGAGACTCGAGCTCACTCTCTATCATCCCTGCACCCAGGGTGCTACGTGATAAACAAGCTACTAGGAAGAGCATGGGGAACGAATGCTGTATAAACAGGTGAAGGGATTTTAATTGGATCATTCCTGCACATCTGATTCTTTCTTGGCTCTCTTTATTGGCACCTGTTTGGGGGAAAAATCAACAAGCCATCCAGCAAACAGAGACTAAGGCCCACCTAATCCACGTTTAATAGGAGTTTACTGTACAAACAGGTTCTCACAGATGAATTCTCTAACAGTAAAAATACTCTAGGTCACATGGTATTGGGTAAAATGAGTATATTACTATAAGAGGGAAAAAACATATCTAAGTGTCTTCCATTCATGAGTTTAGGAAAATGTATAAATTGAACTAATGTTTCAGCTGCTCCATAAGTCTGTCAGCTCACACGTGAGCATGAAATGTTTCCTCCTGGAATCCAGCTTCTTGCTGAACTTCATGGCGTCCACCTCTGAAAAAATCGGTAAACGTTCATTTTTCTTTGGAAGAAGAGGGTTACACCCTCAAACTGATGATATTCTTTGTCACCCGCCACTAAAAGTCCTCATTTACTATTAAACACTTGATTTTAAAGCTTCTTGCTGGTGGGAGGGGGATGGAGGGAGGTGGAGGAGGTACAGGGGACAAGTGGGGGCGAGTGGGGACTTGACTTGGGTCCGTGAACACACAGCACGGTGGACAGGTGAAGCGTCACGGAACTGTGCACCTGAAACCCGCATAATTTTGTTAACGGCTGCCACCCATGACATTCAATAAAAAGGACAAAATAGAATAAGAAAAGAAAGAAAAACGCCTTGCGAGGTCCCGCTGGCAAAATGCCACCACAGTCACAGGTGCCGTGGGGACGGTGCGTAGCACAGGGTCCTTCTCATCCCCAGGTTCCAGTTCCGAGTCCAGCGTGGCTTAGGCAACAACTTCTTTTTCATTTGCCAGATGAAGCTTTCCTGTCATTGGTAAAACTTGGTTTTGTTTTTGAAACTGTTGGTGTCTCATGGACTTAATGCTGAGCAATAGCCCCTGGCAAACATTTCGGTAAGTGGCTGGATGATTTAACTTTCTCTGTAAGAACAAAAAAATAGCCCAGCGACTTTCTTGGCGAGTAAGAGGGAACAGTTGTGCAGTTGTTAAAAGTGATTTATTTAATTTTCAAGTCAACTGGAGTAGCTGATCTAATTTAACCCGCACAACTGTAAGTGAACAAGAGAAGTATACGTACTCCACGTTTTAGAAATAGTCACAACGTAAACCTCACCATTTCCCGTTACTGATGCTTGTATCAGTGGGACCCACCAGACCTAATGTCCTCCTGGGGTGGATGTTGGGCCCGTGGACCGGCACCTCTGAGAGATGCGGAACGTGGAGCCGTGGCAGAAGCTCCGTTTTCTGATTACTATGAAGTAGATACCAGTTTCACTTTTTATACTCCAAGTTCATGTCTTCTGTAACTAATCTCTTCCTCCCCTGCTCCCCTGAGAAAGGAGCGGTTGTTATGAATATCATGGACACGCATTTTTCAAATGCGTGGTGTTTACGAGATAGCAGGCTACCCCGGCGCGCCTGATACCCAGTATTGATTTCCATTATCACTCTCTCTTTGCGTTCGCTTCTAACTTTCTGAAAAATTGCCCAGCTCAAAATAAGAAAATCTGTCTTTGACTTCAATATAGTCTTTTTAAAAAGCAATTTAAGATTCTTATGACTTGTATAAGTCAAAGCCCATGAGAAGTTTTAATTTGCAAACCCTAGGAAAATATCACCCCCATTTCACTGTGTATTACGGAAATTGCGTTTATTCAGAGCTGCGTTCAGCCGAGTGCACGATCTTCGAGACAGATGAGTTTCTCTTAGATTGATGTAGTTCAGGCTTATCCATGACTATTTACTATGTATATACTTAGAAATAGCTTTGATTCATTTTTTTCTATAAGAGTTGATGAAGTCTGACTACAGGGAGCCAAAATGTGAGCATTTATTTTCTTTAAAAAACTGTATAAGTATGTTACTTTTTATATCTAAAAAATGTTACATTTAAGATCATTAGAAAATTAATTACTTGGTTATGATTATTGAAGTGTCTAGCTTTCCTTATTTAGTTAGTGAGTTTTCTCCATTTTCTATTAAATGAAAGAAAATGAATAAAGAAAATTGACAAAAACAGACAGGTGAGAAGAAAAAAATCCCGTGCGTTCCCTCGTGGTGGACAAACTGCCGCGGTGAACAGGGCAGTCGTTTTGCTGTTTGGAAATGAATCTCTACGTAACCACGTGCTTACTTATGTGTGTGTGGACCTAAGCGACTTTGAAAAGGGACAGGGTCGTTCGCAATATTTCCTTCTGAATGTAGTTCGCGCAGCTTTCTGTGTGGGACAGCGGGGGCCCTGCTCGGTGGCGGGGGCCCTCCGCACCCTATCGTGCGGTTGTGGTCCTCGCCTCTGCTTGACCGTCTCCCTCCCTCCCTCCCCTCTCCCTCCCCACGTCTTTCTCCTTTGTCTTAGTCAGTTTGCTGGTCCACATAAGTGGTTCAGTTGCAAAAAGAAATTCTAAATCTTCAGGTTAATTCAATGTTAAGTCCCCCTTACAAGCTTTGGTTACAAGATGATGGCAGAGTATAACAACATTGCAGGCCGACTTTTTTTTTAAGATAGAAATACTTTTTTTATTCAAATTAGTCATATCTTCCATTAGCTCCTCGCGGAAAAGCATACCCAAGAGAAAACCGGCGGACAACTCTAACGGAGGCAGAGGCAGCCGGCCGGACCTGCAGGACGCTGCTCTCCCCGGCTGGGCCCGCAGGCCTCAGTTAAATCACGGGGAGATTTGAGGTCAGCCTTTAGAGGCTTAAAGAAAGTGCCTGAGACTCTTCTACTCACGGGAACTGGTGAATTCTTGATCTGCCTGAGCTCATGTGAAAACATGTCTTTAATTCAGCCACGCTGCTCTTCCTGGGTCAGGAGCTGCCTTCCTCTCTCGGGTTCTCCTGCGGCTCCAGACAGGGTGGGGGCAGGTGGGGGGTTTGGGGGGGACCCGAGGGTGCACAGCGGTGGTAGCAGCCCCATCTGGGCTGACAGGCAAGTCACTAGATGCCCTTTGGTAGACCCGGAATGGAAGTCCACATGATAAAACAGGGATGTTAAGGTGACGCTGAACATACTCCCACACGCGAATGGGGATTTGTTTGCGATGATGCTTTGTAATGAATTTTTGTTTCACGAAGCTGCTCAGGTCTTGTTTTCCATCGACCCACCGTTGCGGATTTGGTTATTTGCGGACCCACTCGGCCGGCCTCGTGTTGCTCGAAGAATGTTCCTAAGAGATTTTCATTTCCTACTTTTACAAGATCCTTCCAAGTGTTCTCTGCTCATGCCCTCGATTTTATGCACATTTTTCAATCAAATCTTTCTCTTGTAAAACTCTTGCTAATTATATAGAGACATCTTGTTTTTCTGACATCCTAGGGAAAATCACTTGGAAGGCGTACACTGGAAATACCAACTTTAAATGTCAATCCTTCATTTTCAACATCGCCCCGCTGTTTCCTATGTTCTGTGAGTGTGTGGGCCTTCGCTCACTGCTTCCCTGGTGATTCCATCATCACTGTGGACATCAGTGTCTTTGGGTGGCCACTCAGGTCCCGCGGTGGCACTCAGAGCTCCTCCCCTCTGCCTCCAGTGACCCCAGACAGCAGCTCTCTCGTGCCTTTGGTGGGTAATTTGCCTGTCCCGGTCCTTCTGGTCGGTTTGCTCCTTCTCACCGCTGTTACAGCTGCCTGGGCTGCCCCTGGGGCTGGGCTGGGGAATGGCGTCAGCACGATGCTTCCCTTGCATAAAATGGGAGAGAGTGTGGGTCTCACTCTGACAGGGAGACGCGGGATTCATGGCAGCGTGTAACATCGAGACATTTAACTTTGGTACTAAGGATTTTCAGTACGCGTTCGAAATCCGTACTGCCATCTGTTAATTCCTCGAGAACTCTGATTCACTTTTGAAACTAACGTTCGTGTAAAAATTTAAAAACTGTAGGAGGATCTTTGTTTTATGCATGTAGATCACACATTAAAATGTGAAGTTTTGAATAGGAAGGACACACACCCTACTCCTGATAATAACCATCATTCAGGTGGGAACAGCGGCGGGCCCCCAAATTTACCCTGTAGGACTTCAGTTCTTAAAAGCAAGCAAAAATATTAAAAAGCTTAAGCAAACCAAAAAAGTATCCAAACAAACATATAAGAAAAACTACCCATCCTGAAAAGAGTACACATTTCTTTGAGAACTATTCCAACTTTGTTTTTAAACTTTTTAAATGTTTCCTTTTCCCAAACACATACGTGTTCACAGATTTAAGATGTAAATACTAACAAAAACCATATAATGAAAAAAACCCTGTTTTCTCTCTGCCCATCCTCAAATTGAAAGGCAGTCCTCCTCACTGCTGATAGATCAATATCATGTACACATCATGTTTCCAGAACCTGATCTTGCTGTGAGTTATCGACTTTTAGTGGTACCTCTATTATATCCAGGTACAACTCCCTTTTAGATATATGCAATGAGTGAAATATTTTCTTGCGTTCCGAAGGCTGCCTTTTTCACTTTTGTTAGAGATCCTTGAAGCCTAACAGATTTTAACCTTGATAAAGTTCGACTTATTTTTTTCTCTGTGCTTGAGAGTTTGGTGTCAGATTGAAGAATTTGCTGAACTTAATTTTAACAGTGGTTCCTGTGACATACTTGTGTTAATGAATGCATGTTAATTTTTAAAAATTCCCCTCCTATTCCACATAGACTATCTCATGGGCTTTTTCCTGTGCAGTAACGATGACGCGACACACACCAGTGTCCACACGGGGAAACCCTTCAGCTCAGTGTGGGCTGTGCAGAGCCGCCCATGGGGCGCGGGGGGAGCCGCCCACGGTGTGCAGGGGGAGCCGGAGCGCCCTTGTTCTGGAACCGTAGTGCGCGGGCCCTTCCGTGTTTGCGCACATGCTCTCTGGGCCGTGCGACTCGAAATATGACAACAGTGAATCGTTTCTTATTTTGTTTTCCATTAGGAGCAAACGTTTCTTTTTGTAGCTTGGTTTCCATTTAAAATTTCATCTTCTATCCATGCACATGTAATAGATATTGAAAGCAAATAAAACCCTCTGCTTTATATTCTAGTAAGTGTGCTTCCTCCTGAATTTTATTTTCCTAGAGCCCTGGTCGCCTGTTTTTACCATTGTCGACATGGTGCCCTTTATCTTGACTTCTCTGCCGTCATTTCTGAGTTCTGCCTGAAAACTACCGTTCGGTCATGGTGAAACAAAGTTGGGAATGCCGTGGAAGGACAGGGGCCACCTGGGAAACTGGTGTGTGCCCTGTGCCAGTGTTACAAGGTCCGATAGACTGTACGACCGGCTCCGAGAGAACCGCGTCCGCCGCCAGCATTCACTGTGGGGGCTACACCACGTTTCAGCCATGTGGCTCGGGCAGTTGCATCGCTGTCTGAGATGTGGAGTCGTCCGCTGAAGAAGCACCAAAAGCCCCCCTCCCCGACTTTCTTACCAGATTCCTTAGAGGTTGCTCAAGATACTAATGCCCCAAACACAAGCCTCGTGGTGGGGGCGTAAATGCACATGTTTAACGTGACTCAAACCCGGTGCCCATGACGCAGGAGAGTTGGTCCCAGTAAGAGCTTTGAGGTTTCTAGCGTTTTCCCTGGTGAGGCTACAGTTGGACGGCAACCCTGGAGGTGGGGCACGGCGTCGACACGGGAATGACGTTCTCTGGCATTTACACGGTGCCTTCGCAGGAAAGATCATCGAAAACTTGGACTGCATCCATGCTCGATATTGGTTATGGGTCTTTATTGTCACTGTCTGCTGATGTTCACGTACACCAGCAGTGACTACGCGTCTCCAGAAGCTAGAATTGAGGACGAACCACGGCTGCGCATTTGATTACTCTCCACCTACGTACCCGACGTGTACCTCAAGTAGCTCTGCTCGAAGCCAGTGAGGTGCTCCGTTGCCTTCCGTTTTTATATGAAAATCCAGTCCTTCCTCTTGCAATCAGGTCGAACTTCCGTTGTGATGGAAGAGCCAGAAACCATAATCGCTGGCACGAGGTGTGTTTGTATCAATTATATGTGACTCTTCGTGTGTTTTTCCACAAGGGTGTCTCTCCTGAGTAAGTGTGGACATGGTGCCCCAGGAGTAGACACACTCGGGAGAGGAGGCGGGTCTCCCCACCTCTGTTCCTGTGGCGCACGGCGAACTGCTGAGCGGAGCCCCCCACTTACTGCTCTGTGGGGGGGGGCCCTCCGCCTGACAGCACTCGAAGCAGAACGAGCGGTGGTGGGTGGGTCCCGAATCTCCTTCCTGGGGGGCAGGTCACTGTTCTTCTGTCTTCATGGTGTCGAGGTGGTACTTCCTGTTCAGGGCAGCTGCAGAGTTCATCGTTGTGGGGGGCTCTTTCCCTGAACCGCAGAGTGTTTCTTCTCTTAGTTCCTGAAGGAATCACTCCACCGCCCCCCCCCCATATTGCTAATGTCAGTGGCACTGATCTTCTCACTGCACGGAGCAGAGTTTCTGGTCTCCTTCAGTGGGGGGTGGGGGACAGTCCTTGCTGCTGGGGACAGGTGGGGTCTCCGACAGGTGCACACGGAGCAGAGCCGTCTCCCCTGTCAGGGGACTACAAGTGGTCTTCCCCCTCATGACCCCCGTCATCGCCCCAACTCTTAGTTACGTAACAGACCACAGTCCAGTGTTCTGTCTTGCGACATCGCTCATCTTACCTGCCCCAAATTTAGGAATTAGGCAGAGCGGTTGTGACTGTTCTTATTTCCCAGACACGTGGTGGCTCCGGACACTTCAAGTCACTTCTCCTTCTTCAAGTGCAGGGGGTTAGCAATGTCACCTGCCTCGTGTCTTTTTACTGGAAATGCAGAACTTGGCCTCAAGCAAAAGCAATCTTCAGGGTCTGCGTGGGGTGACAGTGTCCAGATCAACAAACAGAGTACTTCATGTGAACACAACATTTGACATGTGGCTGGCTACAAAATCACAGGACAGTGGTCACCATGGGACCCGCAGGAGGGAGGCACGCCCGCCGTGTCTCCGTTTGCTCCGTTAGGTTTCCAGGTACGTTGCAGGGGACAAAACAGAAGTCCAGCCCACCACGGGGAGTTAGATTTGTGGAGAAAAAGGTTGCTGCTGAAACACTCATGACACTGTTCAAAAGGTACACTGACCAGAAAGATGATTTCTAACGTAGACAGCACACGGCTCTGCTGAGAATGACCGGCGTGACGCTGGGCCAGCCTGGCCACCACAGAGGACACATCTCTGATGACTGCTGACCCAGGGGCCTGTGTCTCTTGTTTGGCGATGCGTCCGCACACTGACAGCTGGGGCTGGCACCTGTGAGGTCATCGAGAAACATTTGTTAGAGGAGGTTTTCTCCGTGGCCTGAGTTGTTTGATTTAAATGGCTTTTCTTGTAGACCAGGTGCTGCCAAGGCCAAATTGCTGTTTGATGTTCACATTCACACATTACCTGTGTTGGTTCCCGAAGACGTGCAGGAGGTTACAAAACCCGTCAATCACACCCGGCACAAGAACACGCATGTCAGGAGCGTCCACGCACCTGCTAACGCAGAGAGGCCGGCACCGGACGCTCCCAGCCGGGGAGAGTCCCGCTCGACGGGGCTTCAGATACCAGATTACTGTTCCTCTAACGTGTTGCCGCGTCTGCCATTTCAAATTGCTTCCTTCTAAATCGTCTAAAAGTAAGAACACACATTGTGTAATAGAGGATCCAATCAAATTCGGGGCGTTGCATTGGATGCTTTGATGTCCAGCTCAGTCCCCGTTTAGATGAGAAGACATGCCCCCCCCCCCCGTGGCCGGAAGTGCCCCCAGAAGAAACATTAGGTCCAGGTCTCCCCAGTGCAGGAGTCTCTTAGCTTCCTCCAGCCCCCTTCCTGCTTCCCATGCCATTACTTTTTAACAGTCCAGGGCTTGTGATGTGGACATGACCAGTGGGTTAATATGGGCGGGGCGGTGATTTTCGGGCCTCGCCACTTTAACTGTGCTGTCGTGGATGGAACATTTCTGTCGCCTCCTCCCCACCCCTAACACATTGCTCTGCGAATCCCTGACCCCCATGTGGCTGTATTTGGAGATGGAACCTCTGTCCGAGGAAGTAATTAAGGGTGGGCCCTGACCCCGTAGGGTTCGTGTGCTACAGCAGGGGCACTTTAGGGCTCTCTCTGTCCCTCTGTCCCTCTGTCCTCCTGCCATTTGGGGGCAGAGCAGGAAAGTGTCTGTCTGCCCTGTTTCTGCCACCTGTCGCCTGGTCCTGCCAGGAGGGGCCTCGCTGCACAGCTGTGACTGTGCACCTGTGTGAATTAGAATGCGGCGCTACCACTGAGAGCTTTCCACAGAGCTTTGTAAAATTTTCTTTGTTTTCTCATTCGTTCTTATTTTCCAGAGCAGAAGTGTCACATAAAAGCTGGGTTTGGTGCGGGATATCAGCCCTATATTGATGCCTCTCTGCCTAGCCACGGAGCTCCTGGGCGGAAGGCCCCGCGCTCCCTGCCTACCCGGGTGCACATCACTCCCACTTTCCCGCATGCGATGTATGGCAGTAACTTTGACGAGAGCTGTGACTTCCAGGCGTCGCTGCGTGGAAGAAGGCCGGTGCCACGAGGGGACCAGTTGCCCCTCTGTAAACATTCCCAGGGGGAGAGGCTGCTGCACTCTCTCCTTCAGTCTGAAGCTTGTGCCAGCACAGAGTTTTGCCAGCTCTGAACTTGTAGGTACTTTTGACAAAGGAAGATGCAGATTATTTGAAGAGTATACAGTGGAGGGCAAAAATTGGTTTGCGGTTGTGATATAAATAAATACCATGTTAATTAGTAAATAATGATATATTAAGCTCTGTTTCCTGTGCTGACAGCTGTAACCTGCTTTTGTGTCCACCCCCCCCACTTCTCCTTCCAGAGATGCCCATTTATCTTAATATTAACTGAATTCAGAAATTGAAGGAAAATTTTATGTCTTATAACCTATATTTGAATGTCTCAGCCTAGGTATTTGTGATCAGTTCTAAAACGGTTTGCATTTGGAATTGCCTTAAAAGTTAGACTCACCGTGGAACAGTGTGGAGGTCAGTGTAAGCTAACATTAGTATCTTTTCCAACACTGAAGGTTCATGAGTCAAAGTTATATGAATCCCATGGTAACTACAAGTAGTTCCTATAAGTAAAAATCGTGGGTCGTATTTCTATACGGGACTAAATTTTAATATGTGATATAATAACTTCTTCAGATTGATCAAAGGCTATGGGGGGATTATAACTTGGAGTTTCTTGACTTTGGCAAAATGAAAATTGTAGCACAAAGCAACCCCAGATGGCATTTCATATCCCTGACATAGGAAAAGGGTTACTGCAGCTGTGTCTCTCATCCAGTTTTGGACAGATTATCTAGAAGCACTGTGGGTCTCTGACAAAAATTACGGTGTGGCTTCTTTGAAGATTTTGAGAAAACTTAAATTATTTGGGGGGTGTTGAACATAAATATTACTTTAACATGTTGCCTATTTAATGAGTATGATAATTGAATATATCATGATAGTTATTGCAGAAGACAGTTGGAAAAATGTGAGAAAAATCGGGTTGGGTGTGTAGTACCGTGAGTTGTAAACAGCAGCACCTAAGGCACAATCACTCTATTGTTTAATTAATATGCTAATTAATTCACATGAAAGTACTTTAAATGTTTGTTATGCATTTGTAAACGCACTTATGCAGTTCCACATGGAAAGTGTAAACGGAGTTCCATAATGCTATTTATTTTTTACCGTTCATGTCTGTGGCCTCTCCCTTCCCACGTGTCTAGTTTGGGCTATAGCAAAATACGCCTCCAGTTAGCTCGGCCTGACGTGTCAACCGGCACCGAGGACGACGTCAGTCCGAATGTGTGTGTCTCCAGGCCTGGGCTTGGGGGCCCCACCGCGTCCCTTCCATCACGTCCCGGCAGCCCAGCCAGGATGCAGGGCCGGCCAGGCGCAGCAGGAGGGGACGTGGGGAGGCTGGACATATGGTCCAGGGAGAGAGCGGCTGTGGTGTTGTCTTTGGAAGCCAACCAGGGCTCAGAGTAACATTTGCAGGTGAGAGGAAATCAGCATATCCGCTGGGGAGGAAAAGGCTTCGTCATGAGGACAGACTGCTTGGTAACGGGGTGAGATTTCCTACGTGTGACCGACAGACAGAACCCGTGAACTCGGCGTTCACAATGAAAAATGGATGTGCGACTTGTTCCACTTTGAAGGACAGTCGAGGACATCTCGGCCGACGGCAGGAAGCTCTTGGTTGTTAGCTCATCCCCGAGGAAAATGCCAAAGCCCAAGGGAAAAATCGGGAAGAAGGCCCTGGCCAGCTGATGCGGGCAGTGAGGCCAGACCCCTGGCCCTGAGGCCAGACCACTGTGAAGGACCATCACGTGTGAGACGTCGCTACAGGGGGACTGAGCCTGCCCAGCCCACGACTCTGCTCCGTGCTCCCCCTGCCCAACCCTCGTCCACAGGAGCCAACGCTAAAGTGGTCCTGACCTGCCTCCTGCATACAGGTCTCTGACTCAGTGTTGATTCCTGGGGACCACCCCCTGCCCCACCACTGTGAGTACTGAGAGCGGTACCGAAAGGAGGGGCTCATGGGATTGTGGAGCCAGCACGCCCACCGATCACCACCTGCCTGGCCGGCAGGGAAGACCCGGATCCAGTGGTAGGTGGGGTACAGAGAGCTCTTGGCAGCAGGGGGTGGTCCCGGCCCAGGACAGCTTTCCGGGAAAATGTGTTCCGTGGCGGGATGCATCAGAGCTTTGAAAATTATAGAGACACTAGTACTGATCAACGGTCTGGGATCAAAGTTCATCTGAAAGTGATTAATTGGCAATTAAATTTGTGTGAAAGCCAGAGGGACCCCATTATAACATAAAAAGAAACTTTCATTTCCTGCCGAAAATTGGCAAAAAAAACAGGCAAAGAACAATCCCAAAGTTAGTCATAAGAGTTACTACCAAGCTTCAAATAAGACCTGTTTGCGATGGTAGAAAAGTAAATGTTTCTTGGGTGAAGCAGGGGCCTCTGAGAAAGTGTTTTGAGTATCCTAAGTCCACAGACCCCCGCGGGCCTTCTAAGGCTGTGGAAAAGCCCACAGCGCCCTCCCAGAGGCTGACCATGCTCACCCCCCGAAGGCGTGCTGGAACCTTCGGCCTGCAAGAAGGCGTGTACCCCATCCCCCTCCTGGAACCAAAGCCAATATCAGGGCCCAGTCACCCCACCACAGGCCAGACAGAAGCTGGGCCTGTCGGGGTACAGGAGAAATGGCCACCACTCCAAGGAGCTGCAGGAGGTGACAGCCATCCCTGGAAGGAGCCAGGAGGCCACATGTGAAGCTGTCTCCCGGATGGTGGTGGAGTGGCCAGGACGTAAGCTGAGACCATGGAGGGAAGCGACCTGGGAGCCCTGAGCAGGAGCCGGGACAGCGGCGCACACACTACAGCTCAGCTCCTGGGGGCGTGGGAAGGGCGCTGGCCACGGGGAGAAGGGCTGGGCCAGCGACCGTGACACACGGACAAGAAAGGACTGAAATCTAGAGAGACGGACTTGCTGGAAGGGATGTGCTCCGTGAGACTGGACGGGACACCGGGGCACAGCGTTGGAGGGCTGGGCTCGGGCAGAGAGGGTTCACTGCGGCGGGGAGGACCGGTCTCTGAGAGAGGCAGCCGCACAGTGAGACCAGCACTGCCGTGTCCGTCCAGGTGGGACCGGAGAGCACCACACAGCTGAACGAGGCCGCCTGACGTTCCCAAGGAGGGCGGGACACTCGCCGAGCCAACAGCAGCCATTGTTAACTGTCCGAAACTAGGGATGCGATTATATCCTGGCAGTGAAGGAGGGGCTGCCCTGGGGTTGTTGGGAGGAGGATCGGTGGTCATAAGGGCGACTCCCTGGCCACAGGGCCATCAGGGGGACCACCGAGGATGAGAGCAGACCAGTGCCAACTCAGCCATGAGTCGTCCTGTTTAGAGGAACAGAGTCCTGGTCAGGGCGCGTGGCCGGCAGTTTGGAACACGGGGTCTTTTCCATCTTGGGAAGAAAACGAATGAGGAACAGTGTGTGCCCGTGAGCTGGGCAGTAGGGTACACTCCCCGTGTGGCACTGGCCAAAGGAAGTCACCTCCTGCCAATCCAGTCTGTCCCCGGGTGGCCCAGAGCCAGTGACTAACCAGGGGGTGGGTTATGTTGGCTTAGTCCCCTTGTCCTGACACAACTGAAGGGCAACCCTGGCTTCAGCGACAGGTGTGTCCCTGAGCCGGGCCCTGTCCCGCTGCCTAACCTGCCGCAGCCTCCTCCTGGTCCCTCCCACTCACAGGTGAAGCTGCCAGACCTTCGCCCTCACCCCGTCTCTGAGCGCTCGGACTGGGGCTGCGCCACAACAAGTGACACGTGTGTGCGTGTCTCGGCGTGTTCTTTCCACTCAGGTGAAATACCTTGATGATGTGTTCAGCACCCGTTAACTCTCCAACCGAAAATATGAGCATCTTATGAAGAAGAGCATTTTTAAAATGTTTCTTTGTCCATAAACAGGCCCACGGGCCATGACTGTGGGAGCTTCTCCTGGCATGCGGTTTGCCGAGCACCCTGGGGATGAAATGGGGTACCCCGTGGGCTGTTCTTTGATGCTGGGTTCCACTCAATGGAAGTGAAAAAAAAAAAAAGCATCCCTTAAGGAGAGAACTGTAAAAATTTTCAATCACATCCTAAACTAACAACCTAGAAAAATCATGCATAGGCAAATTTATGTCCCTAAAGTATTGTGTATTATTATCAATGCTTTATGGCATATTTATGCACAATTTATGAATTTAATATACTGCTCTTTAGAGTTATGAGTATATAAAGCTTCAATGGTAGGTATTACATCAGGATGTTCACTAAAATATAAATAAGCTATTATAATGAAGCATTTATGGTTCAAATGTCTCAATTTTATATATTTAACTATTGCACATTATCATTGTTTACAAGAATTTATTTTAAGGGAGAGTTTGATGAATAGGATTACTGAATAAAAGATAGATTTTTTACAAGACTGTTGATATAGGATGTCAACTTATTTGTGAATATTCCCACCGCAACGTATTTCAACAGCATTATGTACATTACCAATTGTTATGATGTTAATTTTCCTCCAAGTTTTTATTCAAATGGTTTCATAGTATTTTGGCCAACTTAGGCAATGAGTATCACTGTTACTTTTAAGTAAGAAAATGGCCAGTAGGAGTAGAGAAAGGTGTCTAAAAAGCTTGAAATCTATCTCAAACCATATTTCTGTCTTTAGTTTTCAAAGCTCTAGTTACTTGACATGCTTTCTGCTCTGTACTTTCTTTGGGTGGTAACATCTCCCCAGGTTTGCCTTCCATGGTGTATGTTTGTCCTTTAAGGAGTAAACATATTCCGAAGGTTCAGGTTCAGGTCTTGGCATTGGGATGTCCTAGTTATAGTCCGTCTGTGCTATTAGCTTTCGGTTGCTTGAAGGAAAGGCTCTTCTCAAAATGTCTGTTTGCTCCTTTATCTAAAGAGTAGGTTACGTGTTCAGTAGATGCTTTATGAATAAAGCCAAATTTTCAGCTAATGATTTCTTACTGGAAAGGAGTTTAACAAGGGCTGTAGAGAATAGTCTTCTATTGGCACATTCCTATCTCAGGAAGTGTCTACTCTCTCTGCGTTGAGTCTGTGCTCCTACGTTGAATTGCACACATGCCGTGTCTGAGCTGATCCTGGCTGTATAACAGGTAAAACCTTCCAAATAAACCCACGTACTTCCCCTGTCTTGGAAAAAGAGTTCCACTCACTTAATCTCTTTATTTTCTTATTGAACTAAACCAGAGCTCAATGGTCACAAATCCAGCTGCTGCCTGGACACCTGTGGGAGGCACAGATTTAGTGTATTTTCTGGGGTGCATGCCCTGAGTATCTGTGTGATTTCTGTTTGCCGATTTAAAAACATAAGCAGGTCCCTGCTCCCAGGGAAGCCCACGCGGCCTTGTCCGAGAGCTTACGTTTTTGTCGGTGACCTACGTGGTGTGGGGGTAGGGTGGGCTGTCCCATCTCAGCGTGAGCTTCAGTGACGCCATTGTGCTTGGGAAAGAAATACGCTGGGGGGCCACCTGCCGACGGGCAGTTATGGAAGCCATCAACAGAAAAGGGGGCATTCAGGGCGTGCCAGCTGAGATGAACATAAAGAAAGACTAAGGTATTTTTGAGTGAGAATAAAAGAAAGAAGAGCTCATAAAAGAGATGAAAACAGAATAGGTGGAGGGAGGGACAAAGAGGAGGGAGGACGAGATGGCCCAAGGAGAGGGGTTTCCTGCCAGGAGTCTGGTCTTGCCCAGACTCGGGGTAAGACAAGGACCGAAGAAGGTGCACTGGCCTGGGCGGTGAGGCGGTGGTTAGACTCCCGATCCCGCGGTCAGCGGGGGCACAGGCCGAGCGGAGCGTGGGTCAGCCCGCACCGTGGCCAAGCGTCTCCCCGCAGGCCTGTGAGCAAGCCTCCGCCTACTTTCACAGATGCTGGTCGGCAGGGGTGTGCAGAGACCAAGGAGACCGTTGTTTTTAACTTGACAGAAATTTGCAGATTTTGAATGTGATGTAAATGAGGAACAATGGGAGGTACTGAAAATTTAGCAGCCAAGCTGCTTCTTTTAGTTTTCCCTGTTAATATTTTATACTTTAAATAAGCATTGAATGAAGTATGACCTGTCAGCACTAAAAGAAAAAGGTTGTTTTCTTGAATATGAAGTTAAAGCTTGAAATCATGGTTGATAAGCTCCCTGTGTGCATTGCCTCCCTCCCCCCACAACTGTATCTATGAACCGAAGTTCAAGGCAAAGTCCTTGTTCTTGGCCCTACAAGTAACAAGTGGTAGTCAGGTGGGCATTTTAGGTTTTAAACGGGATGAGATGATGAAACTCTGTGGTTCTCTGTATGTTATTTCCCACTCTGAGTTTCTGGTTGGCTGTCGGCATTATTGTAAACCTCAAGGACCCTCAGGACCCGGCATTATTGTAAACCTCAAGGACCCTCAGGAGGGTCCTTACAATTTTGCCCAGTTTTCTCCGACAGCCTGTCATTATCTGTCACAGCACACCAGCCTCGCCCGCCCCCAACACGCACTGCCCACTCCTGTCCATGGAAGCCCCCGTGGCTCCAGGCCCACGGGTTCTGACTAGGCCGCACCTTTGCCCCCTTCTCCCCGGACGTGTGATTCTCTTACCCTCCTGTCGGCCTGGAGGTAGGGCGGGGACAGAGCTCCCCCTGGGACGCACACCAGTGTCACGTCGTCCAGGGTTCACCTTTCACTCCCATGCTCCTCTGCAGCTCCCAGCAGAGAAGCCCGATGTGACCCGTGTCATAATGGTTGTCATTTTTACGTGCTTTCAGCACTGTTTGGCTGGTATTCCTGTGTAGCTAGGACCGTGTCATTTTCTGGGACGCAGCGGCTCATCCTTTCATCCCTGTGATGGTTCCTGGTACGTAATGTTCCATCGCCGATGCCTGGCGTCATCAGTGAATAAAAGTAGACCTGAAAGAGATGAGTGGCTCTCTCTGCTAGATGACAAAACTCTCAGAAAGGGACGGACTCATGTGTCTTCCTGCCTCTCACAGTGAGACAAAGGCTTTGTGGGTGGGAGGTACTCAAATCCTTTTCCCAGTCAACGTAGCGATGCTCCGATGGATGGGTCTTCCTTTTCTGCACGTTGTCCTCTTTTCTCTGGGTAGCCAGGGCTTTCCTGGTGGTCCCAGTTTTCTGGGACCCCACAGGAGATGAGTTCCTTGTGCCATCATTAGTCACTAGCCTAATTTCCACCTGCATTCAGATGACTTTCTGACTGTTTAATCTTTCTGAGCCCTAGAGGTGGGTCTCTCACTCAAACGTACTGTAGCCAAGAACAAACCGACGATATTCCCCCTTCAATCGTGCTGCCCCTGGTACTCATTCCCACCCATTGAGCTGCAACGTCCAGACACGAGACCTCCTCCAAATTCTCTACATCGATACAGCCCGAGAACCTATTGACTAAACATTTCTGAATAATTCTCGACATCACTCCCTTGTCTCCTACCTTAACAGGGTTGAACCAGAGTATTATTATTTCTAAATACTTTTTCTAATTTGGAGTCCTGCCGTGTCTGGCTCACTGGCCTCCCTGCGTCCCCTCTGCCCCCCTTCCTCCACTCGCCCATACAGACGTCGGGTGGTCCGCACTGCCTGGACACCTGTCTGGAAGATACGTCTTTAGAAACTCATGTATACAACTAAACATGTTTCCACAGTTTCCTCTTGACTTCTCCCCCAGATTTGGCTTACAGACAAGGGTTTCTAATGGTCCAAAAATACCACTGTGGTACCTTTTCAGGAGACTATGTCCTTTGAGCTGAACGGGAGCACACTAACCTGAGAACTTGAAGGTCCTTGGAACATGTTTCCCATCACGGCTTGAAGCACATTTTGCAAAGAGCCCCTGATTCATCATGCACTTGCTGTGTTACCTTGAGAACCATCTTCAGCCTGTAAGAGAGATCATTTCCACCTCTTTAGGTTGTTAGAAGTTCATTAAAATAACATAGATAGTATGTGGAACTTCCTGAGGTAGTTAGCAGCTCCTGGTGGTTGTTTTGGGGTGACTGGTACTGGGGAGGTATGGAAGTTTGGGAAGATAGCTCTTGTAGCATTTCTTTAACCACCTTTTAGAAATAAACCATCATTTTCCTTATGTCTCATTTTCAGAGTTTAAAAAAAAATAAAGTTAAAGGTGAAATAAGTGAGTTCTAATTGAAGCAAATGCTAGACCAAGGTCCAATTGCTCCACCAGGTAAGGGGACCACTGTCGCCATCCTCTTTTCCCCTGGGGTTTTGATTTTCATGGTCACAAGGGAACTCAGGTCGTCCTGGAATCCGGCAGAGCAGCGGGACAAAGACCTTGGTTTGAAGGCAATTACCTGCTCTCCCAGGAGCCCATCACCGAGTGATAATGAGGTGTGAACACATTCCTCAGAAACCGCAGACAGGCCAAAAGGGCGGTCTGACACCCTGGTGAAGACAGATGAGATGTGAGGGGCTCGCAGTGAGCTCAGCCGCCTCCCTGTGCACCAGCCTCCTCAGGAATGTGGGGTGGGGGCTGCAGGAACTCTTAGTGCAGTGTGCGGGTCTCTTCCCCCAGGCAAAGGTCCTGGCCTTGAACCCACTGACCCCCTGGTAGCAGGGCCCTGAGCGAGCTCAGCCTCTCCTCTCTGCATGGCACGGCCTCCTTCACCAGGTCATCGGGGACGTTTGCGTGTGTGCCGCCCATGCGGACTTCATTTACACAGCGAATCCTCCATTTGAACCCAAGAACTAGTGCCCTTCCGCTGTGCTGTTTCGTTCGCCACAGCTGCCTAGTGCATGCTCCTGAGTCTTTCTTTCTGTACCTCAGTGGATGCCTCTGAGTTGGGGCACAGCTACTCGCTCCCACCACTGGGCTCAGTTGGGACCCGCCTGCACCGTGAGGCGGCCGCTCATCCCATGTGTGTAAGGATGGGAAATACTTCGATCACTTTGAGTCAGTTGGTGGTAGTACATGGCCCAGACCTACTCTGAGCCCGTGTGTGTCAGGTGATTTCATAGAACTCCAGTGGGGCCACAGAAGTGAAGTTCCTAGAATTCCTGTTTGCAAATCAAGTTTAGTTTTAGGTGATGAGGGAAAAATAGTGATTTACTTCATTAACAACTTTGTGCAAGGTCATTGTTTATGAGTTGAGTTCCATTTTCGTACACCTCTGAATCCAGCACTCATAGTATCCAGTAGTTTCCCCGGGAACTTAACAAATTGGCTGGAATGTACCTGGGAAACACATCAGCACTGGGACGGGCATTCAGGATGCTTCTCCCACAAAGATCGACTATGTGAGGAATTCTGAAATGCGCACTGCACGCAGTGGTTCGTCTCAATAACACACAAAATTGGAGTCGTATTTTTGTGTTAAGAATCTTGTGGGTTTTTTATTCGTCCATTAGAGTTCGCATTCAACATTATTTCATATTGGTTTCAGGTGCACAGCATAGTGGTCAGGCATTTATATAACCTGGGAGGCGATCCCCTTGATACCAAGTGTCCACCTGGCACTGTAGGTAGTCGTCATTAACTGTTCCCCGTGCTGTACTTCACACCCTCGGACGGCTGTAATGACCACTTACCACTTCTTAACCCCCTCGCCTCTTCCACCCAGCCCCACGACCCTCTCTCCCCTGGCCACCAACACTTTGTTCTCTGCATCTAAGACTCTGTTTCTGTTTTGTTTTATTCCTTTATTTTGTTCTTTAGATTCTACATATAAATGAAGTTACTGTCTTTGATGTTTCACTTAGCTTAGTATTCTCTAGGACCATCATATTGTCACAGATGGTAAGAGTTCATTCTTTTTTATGGCCAGGCAATATTCCAGTGTGTGTGTGTGTGTGTGTGTGTGTGTGTGTGTGTGTGTATATATATATATATATATATATATATATCACATCTTCGTCCATGTGTCTATTGATGGGTGAGTGGGCTGCTTCCATATCTTGACTATTTAAATAACGCTGCTGTGAACATAGGGATGCATATAACTTTTTGAATTTTTTGGATTCTCAGAAGTTGTCATATTTAATGCTATTACATTATACCAACTTTATTTTTTTTAAGCCTGAATTTTGAAGTCCACTAGTACAATAGGTAGAAACCGGTGCATGGAGAAGGTGTGAGAAGCAGAGCTGAGTGACAAGATGAAGTTGGCAGCGCCCAGTAACTCGTCCCGAGTGTCTTTGTGCCAAGGACAGTCTTCCCATGAGCACACGTTTTCCTGTTTTCCATGGAAGAATCAGTTTCCTTTCATCAAGTCAGAATTCCGTGTGTGGTCTCAGTGAACTTGTCTCTTGAAATCGACCTGCTGACCAAATCTTTGTCATTGCTTTTGTTTTTTTCATATTTAACTTGCTATATTCTTTTTTCTTAATTATGGTAGTGTTTTTTTTCATTTAAAGACACTACCAACTTTAAGAAAATCCATATTTTAATTACTAAGTGGGGAGGGAAAATAATAAATTCTTAATTAAATATACATATAAATTGCATGACACCACCCGATTTTTGAAAAATGAATCTTTAGTGAGAAAATTTGCTTCTTAGGAATTCAGAACATTGGGTTAGAAGTTTGACTTGCACATTTTCAATTATAAAGACAATAATTTATTGCAATAATTTTTAATTATATTTATTTTCTATAGTTTTTTAAAGAGAACATTTTATTTTTTCAGCTTTCTTTGTCTTGGTTTCTTTTGTTCTTTTTCTAACTTTTTAAAATTGTTGTTCAAGTATAGTTGTCTCCATGTTTCCCTGATCTCCACCCTCTCCCACCACCACCTGGGCCGCCCTCGCTCCGTACCCTTGATTCCCGTCCCCCCTTGGTTCGTCCGTGTGTCCTTTATAGATGTTCCTGAAAACCCTTTCCCCTTCTGCCCTTCCGCTCCCTCCTGCATTACCCCCTCCGACCTCCCCTCTGGTTACTGTCAGTTTGTTCTTAATTTCAGTGTCTCTGGTTTTTTTTTTATCTGTCTTCTTACATGGACTCTTTCATAGATTAATTTGCACTCCTTTCAGTTCATTAGGGAAGCAGCTAAGGGCAAACGAGTGAGATGTTCCCAGGAGTTCAAAGTGACGTTATGAAGTGTCCCCGTCTTTATTTAGACGACCATGCTCATACTTTCCTTTAAAAGAACCGGTCTCTGCATCTCGCATGGCAGGGACCGTTCCGGGCGCCCGGGACGGCAAGGCACTAAAATAAAAATGGTCACTGACACCCTGGCAGTGTGTGCAGCTGTTAAATTGTCACCCAAAGGTGTAAAACTGAAATGTGGCAAATGCTACAAAGAAGAAAGGCTTGGTGCTGGAGGCCATTCTGTGCTGGGCTGTGCCCAGGGAATCTTAATTTAAACAGGTGACTGAGGGTCGACCGTGAGAAGGTAAGGCCATTGGGGCAGAATTTATGGCTTCCATTTCTTTTTAAAAAAATTTATTGAGTGTATTGGGGTGACAGTGGTTAATAAAATCGTACAGGTTCCAGGTGCACAGTTCTGTAGTACATCATCTGTGCACCACCCCAGTCCAGTGTCCTTCCGTCACCCTGCCTCCCCTGCCCCGTCCCCCTGCCCCCACCCGCCTCCCCGCGGCCATCCCCGCTGCTGCCCGTGCCTGCGAGGTGTGGTTTTCGGTTAATCCCTTTCCTTCCCAATTTCCTGGCCCTGCCAGTCACTTTCTGAACAGCTGCACCTTCCACACTCCTTGTGTTTTGGATGAACTGGAAGGTCTCTCCCAGGACGGTTTTCTGTGACTCGCGTGGACGTCTGTGAGCGCTTGGTTACCTGACAGTGCAGTCACGTGGCCTCACAGCCACGGTGACAAGAGCCGCCCCACTGTCCCTGCCTCCCACCCCACCGCTCGCTCCTGCAGGGCCTGCTCCCTGGGGTGCTGTTTACCGGCACAGAGCGTCTGGAAGCATCTGGTCTGTGTCATCGTAGGCAGCATCCCGGATTCAGACTTCGTAGTTAAGTCAAGTATCATATCTGTTCCATTCACTTTTCCTGTTTCTTGTCCTTTAAATGATGGAAATTATTCCAAGCTGACTGGGGGCTGGCCCTGGTCTTGAGGACAGTCTACACTGGTGGCTGAAGTTGCTTAGATCTGCGGCTGGCAGGGACTAGACATTCAAGTCTCTTTCCAGTGGGGCTACAGTCCCCTTGGTTGTCATCCAGCCTTTCCTCTGCCCCGTCCGCTGTGGCAGTGACCCCCCACCTCCCGCCCCCTGCCGGGCATCACACACAGGAGAGGAACAGCCAGGCAGAGGTTTCATACACGATTCGGATCCTGGCAGAGGTGCAAAGAGGGTGCTCCCTGAGCCCTGTCCCCGGAAGGATCCACACGTCTGCGGTGGGGACACATCGGTACCATTGCAGGGAGGACTCAGGGCGTTTGAGCCGCATTTTTGCGGAGCGTGGCTTCTCGTTCCTGACTTAATGCCCCAGGCGAATCTCCTGCCACTTAGAGTCTGCAACCTGGAGGGAGAACGCCCCTCGGGCCTGGCGGTGGCCGGTCTGTCTTGGCGCTCAGTCCTTTCCACTCCGTTCCGATTTACACGTGCACCTTTAGTGGACGGTGGGGGGGGTGCAGCCGTTCTCGACTCCGAGATGCAACAATATTGATCGAGCTTATAAAATTATACATACTGCTTGAGGGAAAATAACTCCCAATTTCACTTCTCTCTTGCAAATGGGGAGTTTGGGTAAATTTATGCGGAGCAGTGCTTCCAAAAATAACAGGCTGTCTTGAAGACTAGCCACAGTTTGGAATCTTAGTTTTAGTGGTGAAACCTTGTTCACGCCAGAGCAAATTAGGCAGAGTCCTTAATCGTAGGCTGGCCAGAGAGGCACAGGCGAGAAACCTGTCTGTCTGTCGCTGCGAGGGGCCAGCAGGCCCTGTGGACATGTCCTGACTGGCGTCCGGGCAGGAGCCGATGACAAAGGGCCAGCCGTCCTGGCTTGTCCACTTCCGTGGGAAGGGGCGGGGCCCAGCTAGCTCACCTGGGACTTTCCATGCCCCCCACCTGTCTTCTCTGGGTCCCCTGCAGGTCTCCAGTGTTTGGTCCTCAAAATCGTGCTGTGTCCTGAAGTCTAAGATAACATACCGAACACTTAGTGTGAGAAGACTCGACCCGGGACTTCGGGGACGGGAAACCTCCGTGGGAGTGCCGGATTTCCTCCCCTGGAAGGGTACTTCTGTTTTCACCATCACCTTCTGTTACTGACCTTTTTAACCACAAGGAAGAGGATTTATATGTTCATTGCGGGGCTGCCGGTGACTCTCAGCAGATGTTCCGACTCCACAGGAGCCCCCAGGTTGAACTGTGACCTCGTGATATCAAGAAGGTCGCCCTGCTGGGTGGTCAGACTCCCGGATGGTTAGGGTCTGGTTTCAGAGGCCATTCCAATAGATGCTTTAAAACCCAGGTCCAGAGGACAGGGAGCCAGCCTCGGCCCCATCGGGAACCCCAGGGGTCCTTGTGGGTCTGAACTGATGCTGTGTAAGGAGTCACTGTCACTCAGTCAACACATTTTTGATAAACGCCAAACTGAGGAGACAGCGAGGAGGAAAGCCGGGTGACGTTCGGCACTTTACCATCTGGAGGCACAGGTGGTGCCTTCAGTCAGTCTGTAGGTAAGAATCCGTTTGGAAACCTTCATCTTTTCCCTTGATTAACACTTCACAAAAGCTTATTTGGAATCAGAATTCCACTTGGCTGGTGTGGCTCAGTAGATTGAGCACCGGCCTGTGAACCACAGTGTCGCTGGTTCAATTCCCCATCAGGACACATGCCTGGCTTGCAGGCCAGGCCCCCAGTATGGGACGCATGAGGAGCAACCACACACCGATGTTTCTCTCCCTCTCTTTCTCCCTCCCCTCCCCTCGCTCTAAAAAGAAATGAAAAATAAAATACAATCAGCATTTCAGCTGAGATTAGCTTTTGACAAATGTAGAACATCTTGAAACAAAGATTCATGACTGTTTTTCATTGTGGTTCTCATACACTCAGGACTGACTATTCTAAATAAAAATGAGGTCATGAGCGAACGAAGATTCCCAAAGGTTTATGGGGTTGCCACAGTCTACAGTGAGAAAAGAAGTAAGAGGAATAGAATACCGAATTTCTCTGTATTCCAGATCTTGCCAGGCAAATCTTACTATGTTCTTTAGCACTATTTTTCTTTCCTTTTTCTTTTAAATGGCATTGGCAAGGCTGCACTCCATTGAAAATACCAACTCTGTCTCATGGCCACCGGAAGGCACTGGAATCGGGTGTTTAAGAGCCTCGCTGGTGGGACTCTGTCCCCATTTCTCCCCAGCTCTCCGGGTTCCCGCCGTCTTTTAGTTCCTTCTTCAGGTCTGTGACACATCCTGTCCACCTGTTTCATAAAGGTGGCTGCTGAGACGGCGAGGGGACCTGGGGTGACAATCTGTCACACCACTGCTGACGTCAGTGGTCTCCGCCTCCAGTGCACTCTATGTCCCCGGGTCAAAGGGAAAACATGGCGTTTTGTGCGCACATCCCCTTTTACTGCATTTTTAACAACACTGGATCTATAATCACATTACAAATCAATAGATGTCACGTTCATAAAGTATAAATAAAATGACAGATACATTGAAGAGGGGTCTCTTTGTTGCCACCAAGGGCGCGGGCAGCGCTGGTGCCTGGTAGCCAGCGGCCGTGAGCAGCAGTGTGTGGGTGAGTGGCCGAGGTGCGTGCCTGACAATCGTCTTCCACACGAGGGGGTGGGCAGCGAAACGGACAACGGGCGGGGCACTGCGGAGCGAGCAGGGGCTCAGTCCCCACGCCCACGCCTTCCACAGCTTTCTGGGGTCGCCGTCCAGGGGCCGGGTTTCCTCCCCGTGAAATGAGGGCGGTGCCTCAGGCGGCTTCTGGGCCTCTTCTCACTCTGTGTTACTCACGGTCTATTTAATGTTCACTGACTGCAAAGCTACTACACGAGCGAAGTGCAACGGAGATTTACCTAAACGTCGATCTGAGTGAGAGCAAATGAAATGGAACGCTTCGGCCTGAATGGCGAAGTCGGATTAGAATAAAGTGGGAGCCTACAGCTTGCTCCGTGGGATGCGTTAGTTTGACCCTCCTTCATCACCGCGTTGGCAGTGACGCGACGATGCCACTTGACTCCAGCCGCGGGAAGTCAACCGAAAGTCCTGTTGCAGCCTGGAGCGCCCAGGCAGGGGAGCAGGAAGGAAAGCAGTGGGTATCACTTCTAGCAGGAAGAGCTGCGCACTCCAAGCGCGCTTCTCCGTAGGGAGACTGCAACTGGGAGCGAGAGAGGAAGCGTAACCGCCCCCCGCGTAGTTATTCTGATGCTGTGGAGCACAGTGACCTGAGACTCGCAAGGCTTGGAATGCGAATTCAAGATTTTGTTAGTTCCACAAGTGGGAGCCTGGATGCCACGTGTGAAGGTGGTGACCCCAGACGGGGGATGTTATAACAGCCCGACACTCTGAGGCCTCACTGGACACCGAACTAAGGTTTTGACAAAGATAACCAGAGCAGACCTGTATTAAGAGTTGATTGCCTGCTGGGCACATTTCTATGCACTCTGCATGCATTACTTAATTCTCACGAAACTTGGATTTGGGGTCACAACCTCAGGGGAAAAATCGGGATGCTGTGTATAACCCCCAAACTGTCACTGAATCTGACTCTGCCTCTCCAGGAGCAGGAGGTCAGAAAGGGACGTGTTTGACGAATAATCAGATGCTGAAAACACATATCCTGGGGGAGGGGAGGTCACACGTGGTGTGACTTGCCACGCAGAGCCACGTGACCGAGCAGTCACACACACACACACACACCCTCCACGCCTCTTTATATGGCACTGATCTCAGTGCGTGTCACAAGCAGCTGGCCGACACTGTATACGTTCTTGTGAAGTGTTTTCAGAAACCGAGTGTTTGAGATGAAGGGTCAGCCATCTAACCCCTGAGAGCTTCAGCCCCCTCTTCCCAACCCCCAATCCACACTCTTTTACGGCATTGCAGATCAGTGAGGACTTGGGGAGGAGCCTGGCAGTACCAACCCCATCAGTGTATCTGTTGTTCAACTCCCACTGCCTTGGAGAGATTTCCTCTGGGTTTTTGGTCCTCGTTCCCAGCCAGGGGACGCTGGCCTGACCTAGGCTTTGATGCTGAAGGCTCAGGGCTATGCACGGGTCCCGGGTTTTATTACACAATTGCTGGAGTTCACAGAGGGCCTTTTAAAACCTGAAGTGCCCTGGAAATGCGGACAGTGCAGCTTATCCCTCGACTATTGTGAAAATTGATTTATTTCTCCCGCTATGGAGAGTGGTTCATGCTCCCAGAGTTGTTCAGGCAAATGTGGAATTTAGGATATGAGGTTTGATTGATTCTCTTCCTTTGCCTCTAGAAAGAATAACATGGGGAAGTCTCAATGAATCCATTAAATTGCAATCATTGGCTCAATGTCCGGCATGTCCCTCGGTGGGAAAAGAGCCGAAAAAAATTTAAAACCCAAAGAAATGGAGAAGTGCATTAAAATTGCTTTATGTATGCAGAGGAACGATTTGAGTTTGGTATCGCAGATAAGTATGCTTTCAGCACTCAAACTCAAAGGCCCTAAATAATTTAAGCAGACTTTATTTTCGATTAGGCATTTCCCTTCTAAATAATGCAACAACGAGGCATCTCTTTGGGTCCACACTAACAGGAATAAAACCCAAAACCCAGGTCCTTCAGGTCTCTGGATTTTTCTTCTGAATAAAAATAGTGCCCCGAGCTCTTGGGCAGTCGGCCGGGTGCAGCAGACCTGAGAAATGAGAGTGTGCGTTTAAACCCGAAAGGCGTGTGGGGACAGGGCCAGGCAGGGGTGCCCCTGACGTCTCCGGGCAGGTTTGCTGGCTCAGGGACTTAGGCAGAGCCCGAGAGCTAAGCGGGAGGCAGGACAGGGAGGCTTCAGGAACGGATCTAGAGACTTCGGACAGGTTAGTGTGACACCACTAATCACAGTTTTGCACGGCTTTTACGAGGCAAAGGGGGGCAGCTTTGAAATGACGCACGGTCGGAGAAGTAAAACACGGGCAGGGGAGCCAGGCCCGGGCGAGGCTGGAACACCGGCAGTGGGGCGTGACCAGGGCTTCTCAAGGTGTAGTGCAGACGAGGACACGTGTGTTTTTCATCCCGTCAGTTTTCCACCAGAGAGCGGCTGGCTGCCTGCGTTTGCACTTCACACTCGACTTGGGCGTGGTGGTGCGTGTGCGGGGAGGGCCTGTTTCCATGGTGTCGCTCTCTGCCTACGTCACCCCACGGGACTTACATGGTTGGGTCTAGCGTCTATATTCACACTTTGCCTGGTGTGCTGAGGTGGGGAATGCAAACCGTGGCGGGGAACCGGGGCTCCACGCCAGCCGGGCACCCGAGTTCCCACGGCCCTAAGCCTTTTCTCCATATTGCGTGCTTATCGGATTGGGAACGGTCAGCTAGTGATGTGCGACCCTCGTGCAGAGCACTCTTGGGGAGAGCAACTCTGGCTCTACGATCGAGATCAGGGGAGCGTCGGCCGCCTTCATATCTGTTCAGACACCTCTGTTCATTGACTCTATCGGAAACATTAGAAGCAGAAAATGTATAACTGGTGTTTCCATGTCTTCTTTCTTTATCCAAAATACTTACATTCCCCAAGGATCGTATTGATGGGAATCAGAATTTTACTAGGTATTTTCAAACTTTCTTAAAAAAATAACATAGCTATACACATAATGCTCTCTGCCCAGTAGGTGATCAACAGACTTAGGGTGAATGAATCATTAAATGAGTGAATAAACGCTGGAAAACCCCTTGATTTTTTAAAACTACGTCACTGGAAAGATTGACATGAGAATGTTGTAGGAACACTTCTTCACAAGCCGTTGACAACACCATGTCATTCAGGGCCGTTGCTCGAATATTTCCGCAGCATTAAATGTGTCCTCTTGTAAGCGATGGCAAAGCTCATTGTCCTGTGCCTCTGACAAGACGTCTTTTCTTAGTTTGTCACCATCCACCCAAGAGTTTTGCCAAACCACACTGATCCCCTCACCTACCAGACAGCACACCGGGTAGGAGAAGGTGGACAGGAAGAGGGACATTCACAGTGATGGGGGAGGGAGACCGGAGCTCACTTCCACCACCATCTCTCTCTCTCAAAAATGGAGAGGTCCGTGAGTGTCCTCCACACACAGAGACGAAGATTTACTTTCTCTCCTGTCTGGGTCCAAGCAGCACTCCTCACCAGTGTCACCATTTCTTTCCTAATGCCCAGTGTTCCAATGAGCCGATAGACGTGGAAATCCAGAGAGAGAGGAAGATGACGGCACCCTCTGAATCGGGTTTTGTGGAGTTCATAATTGTCCCATTAAATGATAACCTGATTCCCCGATAGTTCATAAAGCGAAGTGTTCGGGCGCAGTTTTGAGTGCTAGGCATGTGCCCAGCAGGCTTGCCTTCCGAGCGATGATGACTGCTGCCTATTTTGTTTGATGACCATGTGCCTTGAGTTGCTGTCGAGAGCTGACACCCCGAGGTGCATGGATGGCTGCCTTCAGACCTCTGCATGGACTTGCTCAGGAGGGCAATTACACGAGATTGGAGTTCAGAGGTGAGTTCAAGGCCAAAGGCAAGAAATGTGGGAGACTTTCCAGTACATAAGACTGACCATGTTCATTTGATAAGTGAGTAAACAGGGAACAGAAGTGCCAGAAGTGACCCTGGGGCACTCCAGCAGTTAGGTTCACAGGGGCTCCTGACAGCACATGGGGAAGGTGTGGATGGGAAGGGGGAAAACGTGTATACGGTATTGAACAGAGTGTCGTATTCTGTGGGCCAAAGACAAAGTATTTCGGAAAGTAGGGAAGGATGCTGAGAGGGTGGCCCAGAGAGCTCTGGGAATCATCCCTTCGCTTCAGCAAGGAGGACGTGGTTGATGGCCAGGGCGGGACCAGGTGTGGAGGGAGAGCCCGATAACTGTGAATGCAAGAGAGGAAAAGGGGCGGGGAGAAGTGGAGGCTGGGGCCGTGGGGCCCGCCCCTGAGGGGTGAGGGGTGAAAAGGAACAGATTCTACAGCAGTGTCACCTCTGTGCGGGGGCGCATTGCTCCGCGATGGGGGGCCGATGGCGAAGGCACAGCCAGGTGGGAAGGAGGCTGCCGGGCGCGAGAGAGAATTGTCGGCGATCTGAATGAGCCGACGAGGTTTGGGCACACCTGATCCAGTGCGTGCTTTTATTCATTTTAATGTTTCTTATCATTGTTGAACCTTTCGTGATGTCTTGTGTATGATTATAGAACTTTTTCTGGCCAAAGAAATGATTTCTAGAAAGTTTTGTAATGATTTAAAGCAACGAGGGAGAAAAAATGATAACCTTTTATGACCACAAATAGGTAATTTAAATTACAGCCTACCATATTAACCTGCCTTCAGTTATTTTTAAAAAGAGGTTTTATTAACTGTGGCCTCTCGCTGTATTTCTCCAGTAAAGGAACGTTTTCCGTAACGATTGTACCGTGTGCAAATTCACCGAGTTTCCTGTGCAGATAAGTTATATAAACCGGGACTGCGATGATGTTACCATTTCATCACGGATGGCAGTTCCGACCATGGAGAAACCCGCACGCCGTTACTCGGGCTGAGCAGTGCCCCCTTCGGACCAGCCCTGACTCAGTCTGGGATGCACCCCCAAGTTGGGCGGCAGGGGGGCTGCAGGCAGACTCCAGTGCGTTCTGCCGCACCAGATGCAATGTCAGTCCCTGTACCAACGCTTCTGTGCTCTCCGTGAAGATCTTAGTTTTAGTTAAGGCATCGTGACTTTAAACATTCTTTTATTCCTTAATTGCATTCATTTACTTAAAATTGTCCTGCACAGAGGTCATAATGAAATGCAGGCTGCCGAGTTTGGAAGGTCTTCAGATCGGGCTGTGTACAGAAGGGCTCCAAGGCCAGTTAGTCGTAAAGCGAGGCAAGTGAGACCACGCCCCTCCTCTCCACAAACGTTAACTTTGGGCGACTTCACGGTCCATACCAGCGCTTTCCAAACCACTGTTTCCCCCACGTGATGAACGGTGTCATATTTTCACTCTGGCTCGCAGTTTTATGTTGGGGCCCTTTCTCCGCGATGACGGAATAAGGTGCATCAACCTGGAACGTCCTGCGTGTGTTTTCCCCACGTCCACGTACATCCCCTCTGCTCCTCAGTGCCTAGGCAGGGCTCTGAGGGCGTCCATGCGCTTGACTGTGGGGAGGAAAACCTGTGCGGTGCCCACGTCTGGGGTGGCCCCTTGTGCGTTCCCCGGCCAGCTCCTCCGGTCTTGCTGGCCCGGCAGGGGGCAGGGGATGGGACTGAACTCGGCATTTTGCGTACAGAGGTGCAGAAGCAAAATTGTCTGCTTCCCAAATCTGTGTCAGTGTTATCTAAGGCCAAAGTCAAATATATCTTGGAAGGATAAACTCTAGATGTTCGTATAATTTAAAACTGACAATGATAACCATCTCGTCTATTCACGTATTTTTTTTCAAGCAACAGTAATGAACTCACTGCTTAATACATGCGAGGCAAAGTCCTAACGTGCGTTGATAGGATGGCAAAGAAGCGCCATTCTTGGCAATGTGAAGTGAGAGAGCCTCTAATCAGAGAATCGCAGCCTCCCAAAGGTCCAGAGTGAAACTGCACTAACTGGGGGCAGGGTTAGTGCACACAGGAATGGGTGTGTGGCGGAGGGAGCTGTGACCAGGTCCAGGAGTCAAGTAAGACGTGTTCAAGGTGCTGTGGTCAGCCTTTAAGACAGAACGATCCAGACCAGACCAGGAAGGCCTTGGAGATGCCGCGTCGTAAATTCATTCGTGGACACACGTTCAGAGACAATTGCACTAGAAAGGAAAGAAATGGTGCTGTTTCTACTAACGCACCAGTGGCAGAGATGGCTGGAAGGCGTGCATTTAGGAGGCTTTACGAGGTGATTGCGAGACAGCTTAGCATCCGAGTGGGGACAGAAAGCAGGCAGATGGGTACGTGGGTGGGGGCTGGGCTGCTAGAGGAGGCCCCGCCCTCCTGAGAGTGGCGTCTCTGCCTGGCACAGGACCGCGAGCTGGGTCCATCACCCAGGACCGACTCGATGCACTGCTCAGGTTTTACACCCGGACGATGGTCCCCGCCGTGGGTTCCGATGTCTGTGCTAGGACACAGGGCACAGACCGCAGCGAGGGCGTGGGATTGTGCCGAGCCTGGGAGGGTCGATTTATCATGTAACCGAGAGCAGAGGGAACAGTTCAAGTGAAACCAAGGCGTGACGAGACAGGGAGGAGGTTCCGGGGGACGGCTGCTGAGAAAACCCTGCAGGGCCGAACTGGACGTTGTCCAAAGACTCTTCCCGGACGGAGGAAGACGCTGTCCCGAAAGACAGCCGACCTTGCCGCACAGCGGGCGGGCGGAGACGGGAGCGGAAGCTGGGAGTGGGAGAAAATGAAGACAAGCAAACGTGAGTTGGAGGGAATGAGGCCGGCGCGTGGAGGCCGAGAGACAAGGCGAGCTTTTAAAATAATAATCGGAGACACTTGAGCAGATTAAGAAGCTCAGGGGGAGAGCAGAACTGACAGGAAGAAGTTAAATATCGAAGAAACTGGCCTAAGGGATGGTGTGAAGGTCCCGACAAAGGAAGATAGAAACCTGGCGTCGGCCCGCAGACAGAGGCGCGTGCAGAACTGTGACAACTGATTTATGCATCTGCCGGTGCCGTTTTATTTTTAACTGCGTGAAGCGCGCGTTCGTGTGGGGTGCAGAGAGAGGGCTCGTGCGAATCTTACGTGACCACGGATGCATTGTGACCATCACAAAATGCCACGCCAACGACAGGACTGGAGCACAGGCCATCTGTCTTCTGTCGTTGCCTCTTGTAGCTCTGTTCCCTCTCGTGTCTGCTTTGTTGCTGGGAAAGCTCTGAGACGCATATCACCGGCGTCTCTTCCTCCTCAACATCAGCATCAAGAGAATTGATCCATTTTCAGCTCCAGAGTTTGCCGAGTGCCGAGGCATTGTGCAGGGGGCCGTTCTCCCCCAGTCCTCCGAATCCCCCCCGAGGCTCCTCAGGATTTTCCTGGAATTACTTTTGGCACTCAGGGGACCTACAAAACCAGATGAAATTGTTGTTTACTCGAGGCATTGTCTGGGTGCCTTGACATGCTTTGTGGTGTGGAAAATATCTCCTTCTTGCTTTGCAGAGAAAAAATAGCTGCACGAATCCGACATAATGATTTTCCAGAGAAGGTGCCCAGTGGCCAAGTGCAGTCTCTGTCTGCACAGGGGGCCGGGAAAGCGGCCGGGCAGGGACCCTGCGGCCCGCGGGTCTCACATCCCCTCACCTCGGCGTCTTTGATTAGAGCCGGGGTTGCGTTCTGTTGAACTCATCGTGAGCTATATGGATTTCTCATGATAAAAACGATGTCAAAGAATAGAGTGGCAGTCGTGAATTGGAGGTGCTATTTAATTTGTCATCGTGAACAGGTACATGTTTTTCTGTTTGGGGACGCAGTATGATTTATGCTATGATTTCATAAAGAGTTTGCACTCTGGTGTTTCTTGAGAAATGTAGATTAAGTAAGAACTAACAGAGCAAAAATCAATTTTCTGGGGCTAGAAATTAAATAAATAAACACAACCTTTTAAAATTAGAACAACGCTTTCCAAACAAAAGCAGAACTACTTGGTCTAGACCATATACTTCTATGACAGACACTTCAAAAACTTTTATTTTGAAATAATCTTAGACTTACAGAACGTTCTAAAAACTAATAGAGATCCCACGTATCCTCCATCCCCCTTTTGTTAATATTAGACATCTGTGAGGTCCTGCTCTGTCCCCATCCACGGAGAGCAAGGACAGGCAGCTGTGAGCCACTCTGATGGGTAGGTGGCAGATTTACTAAGCACGCGGACTTCCGTACGGGGGTTGTCTTAGGTGGACACAGGAGGAATGGGCCTCCACACCTGCCCAGCAGAATCTCACCACTGCTACGGAGGCAGCGACTGGGCTGAGTCACGTACCCCAGATTTCCAACTGACGGCTGCCTCCTTGGCACCTTGTGCCAGGAAGGCCGGCGGGGCTCACTTGCCAGGGGCGGGGGATGGGGCACGGAATGGGGCCCAGCTTGCAGGTCACCCAGCGGTCACGTCCTCTTGATGAGCGCCACCATTCCTTACCTAACTCTACACATGCAGTGACCAGCATTAAGAATTATCACTGGGGCAGTTCAGATGGCAGCAGAGTTCCCCTCATGCCCCTTCCCCCCTTTTTTTGCCCCAGGGTCCCACCCAGGATCCCCCACTGTACCTCTTCCTCACATCTCCCAGGTCTTCTCTAATCCGTGGCTGTCTCTCCATCTTCACTGAAGTTTTCGGTCTGGCATTGGGGTCGATGGTTCTTTTTTGGCCTTGGCATTTTGAAGCACTCTGGTCCAGTACGGCATAGGAAGTCTCTAATTTGCATTTGTAGTCGTCTGGAGTTGGCGAGCGACTTGATGGAGGTTTGCCTTTGGGTGAGACACCATGTGTCCCCAAGTTGGGCAGCGTCACAGGAGAGCCGAGGGCACCTACGTTCTATCGCCGTTCACCGACGTGTTTTCTCTGGTTACGGTGGTGTTGCTCGGTTACCCTACTGTGAAGCTAGTTTTTTTTTTTTAATTAATAAGTATCTGGGGAAAGAGATTGTTCGATTCTGACAATTGTTAGATTGTTACAGTGTTTTTATTCCAACTTTCACTCTTGCTTACAACAGCGGTCACTGTGCAAAGCCAATGCTGTTTTCTGTGTTTCCGATTCTTGAATAATTTACCCTTTGCTCCACTTGTTCTAGTTTCAGCCATTGAAGCTCTTCCCGATCACTTTCTTGATTCCCTTCCACACACTTCCACCGCTTTTGAGTGGTGCCTAATTTTATGACTTGACAGGATACGCTCTCCTTGTGTTCTGATTGATTCTGGGGAAACTCACGCACGCTGTGCTTCTGTGCCTGTGCTAACACCCTGAACACGTATTCTAACAGAAGCTGAGACGCTACGTTTAAACTGCTTTCAGCTGTTCCCCCTCTCCGATCTCTGTCAGAACTTGAGTATTGGAAGCTGGTCTTGATAATAACCGTGGAACTATCAGCATCACTGCAAGGCCAGGGTGTGGCTAGGCAGCCGGGCCGGGCAGGGGTCCTCCCCTACCACACACGGCGAGGGTAGCCGGGCAGCCGGTGTTGGAGAGGGGCGTGAAGGCGACCCAGGGGGTGAAAGACAGCCTTCTCCTCCAACAACGCTGGGTCTCTAGGTACAAACGTGTGAACTTCCGTCCTTGATACCAGACAAAAGGTGACCGCAAACGTGCCACAAATCTAAGTGCAAAACTTAAAAGTATAAAACTCCTAGGAGAAAACACAGGACGATGCCTTTGTGACCTTGATTTTAGGCGGGTATTTGTTAGTTAAAACACCGAAAGGGACCTCCATGAACGCACCGGCCGGTGACCCGGGTTTTACCAACACTCACACCCGCAGCTTGTCCACCGAACGGCACTTGGGAGATAACAAAGGAAGATGACTCCGCCGGGAAAAACGTTCCGAAAAACCATCTGTTTAAGAATAGACTTATTTTAAAGAACTACAATGAATCATCAAAATTCAATAATAAGAAAACAAATAACCTATTGAGAAAATGGGCAAATAATTTTAAGAGGCACTGTGCCAAAGAATACATATGGATGACACATTTCAGGAAGAACCGTCAGAATTTAATGTTAAATTGCACCTAAACCTATGCTAATAGACTTAGTTTCTGGGATTAATTTTCATTCATTCTCTGGGTTCATTTTTTATACAAAACATCTGTTTTAAAAATATAGATTAAATACAAATTTTACAAACTCAATTTTTGATTTTTTTCTTTTTTTAAAATGCAAGAATCAGGTAAAGCAGAAGTGCCACACACCACTCTGTGGGCCCGGGGAGGCTGAGCCATTCCTTTCCAGTGTCTCGCATGCAGGGCCTGGTCAGCCGGGTCTCGGGCGCGGCCTGGACGATGGAGGACAGAGGAAGGGGCCGCCTCCCTTGTCACAACAACTTCACACAAGCAGGGGCCTGAGAAGACCGAGGAAAAGTGGACTGTTTCCTCCCTTACAGATTTGCACAGGTCGGAAGAGTCAAACTGCGTCCTTTGCTGTCACACACCAGAGTTCACAGCGCATCATCCACTGCAGGTCCGACCCCGGGTCCCCGACTTGTGGTCTCCCCTGTGCCGCCAGCTCCAGGTCTCAGAGGGAACATTTCATGTATAAATTTGTTCTAAAATACAATTTAGAATTGGAGAAGTCAGTTAAAAATCTACCAGAACAGCCTGGAACATTTGTCATTATATCATACCCAGCTATTACCAACCACTTTTTAACAAAAATTTTAAAATAAACTTGAAGGAAGTTTCTTCTTTATCGTTTATGGATGTGCTTCCCTCATTAAAAGTTCCCAGGTCTTGACACTTGGGGAAAAAATGCTCATTGATATTAGGTAATCATTTGTCCCCTTTTTTATTTGTCAGTTACAGTTGACATTCAACATTATGTAGGTTCAGATGTACATTAGATATTTGCATAACTGACCAACGAACACCCTGTGAGTCCAGCCCCCACCTGGTCCCATGCACGGTTATTACAATATTATTGACTATATTCCTGATGTTGTTTTCTGTAACTGCCCATTCATACTCCCTCATCTCTTCCCCTCGAAGGAAGCTTACAAAACCACGCACCTAAGTACTGTTTTAGAGAACTGAGGGGTAAAATACACAACTTGGCCTCCACTTCCTGAGGGCGAGTAACACAGCTGTTCACTTTCGCGTTTGGAGAGACCAGTTCGGTGCCTGTCCTATCTCCTCCTGCCCCAAACATTCCCTCGCATGTGGACTCCTTGTTTTGTAAGTAAAGGACCACAGTGTGCGGCTGGAAAGAAAGAAAACCAGCCAGGACGTGGACCTCCCCTCTGGGTTCCCCACCGACTGCGCACGCAACTTCGGACTCGTTGTCCCTCCGCGGGTTTCGGTGGCGACTGCACACACATCCTTTCAGTGCCTGACTCTCTCTCCCCTCCTTCGCCAATGTCGACATGCTCTCAGAAAAGAAGTCTCTCTCTCTCTCTATTTTAATTTATTGATTTTATAGAGAGATAGGATGGGGGAGAGAGAGAGGAACTTCAATTTTGTTGTTCCACTCACTGATGCATTCCCTGACCGGGGATTGAACTAGCAACCTGGATGATGCTTTAATCAACTGAGCCACCCAGCCAGGGCCAAGAGCCTATGACGTAGGCAGCTGCCACCTACTTCCTGCCTCCAATGTACTTTCACTGGCCTGTAGCCTTTGCTGCCGTCGCCGGCCCCACTGGCCGCCCTACGGCCGTGGAAGGCAGTGGGGAGCAGGCATGTGACCCCGAGACGGAGGTCTCCTCCGAGCTGTGAAGGGGCTGTGGGGAGCCAGCCTTCCAAGAGCGGTCTCGACTCATTAGGCAATGACACCTCTTTTTAACCCCTGCAAGCCCCGACTTCCAGCTCAGGCAACAGCAGTGCCCATCACACGGCCCTGCCCGCACCCTCAGCACAGACCCATGCGTGGCAAAGGCAGGGGCACAGGGTGGGCGCTCTCTTCCTGTCCCTCCCTGCCCTGCAGATAAAGTAAGTCACATAGAGCTTGAGGTGGCCCCTGGAGCGTGGCAGGGCCGCTCTTTCCCGGAGATACAGCACTTCCTCCTAGCACAGGGGTCGGCCCTGGGGCAGATCACCTCCGCCCACCAGGCCCTGGGGCCGAGGGGCAGACCTTGCTCTTGTCGCTCGGAGCTGTGGACTCGGCGTGTGTGTCCCTACCACCGGCACCGGGCTGGTGGAGTGAGAGTGGTAGGAGCCAGAATTCGCTCCGTCGTGTTGAAAAGCTGACTCGAAGGCAGGCCATAATAGCGTAAGAGGGGTCCATTTATGTCACCGACGCCGAGCGCGAGCAGCTGAAACCCTGGGAAATGGCTCGGGTGAACCCGGCGTGGGCCCCCGAAGGGAGCCCGGCACCTTCCAGACTGAGCCTGCTGGTCCTCAGGTGGCTGGAAAAGGTGGAAAACACCCGGGCCACACGCTAGGGCTTTTTTTTCCTTCTAGAATGTGCGAACCCGGTATTCAGTCTAAATGGGGGAGGACACGGTGGTGAGACAGAAATTATCGGGCACCAAAGGGTTCAGGACGAGAGGACGGGACAACAGGGCTCAGCCCCGACAGCCGTCACCTGGGACGGATTCTGTCTGGAGAGCGAGGTCCTCCTGGCTCTCCGCACCCTCGGAACTACCCCCGGCTCTGCCGCGTCCTCTCCAGCCTCGCCCGGTAGGAAAGGTGCCGGAGAAGGTCCGAGTCCCTCCCCCGACACTGGTCGCTCCCCGGGTGAGGCCGGAGCCCTTCTGCCCAGACACTTGGTTTCACTTAAATAAAAGTCCTTCCCATCAGAGCCCATGGGTGGGGCTGCTATCAGTTACAGATGAGCGCTGACGATGGTGACTTGTGCTTGTGAGGGATGGTCATATTATTTCTATCAATTAATCCTTACAGAAACGAAGGAGGGGTGGCAGTGTGTTGGTTTTAGAGGAAACTTGCAGAGAAATTTTAATTCCCCAGAGTCGCGGCCGGCGGAGGCAGGGTGGCCGTCTGCGGGGCCCAGGCTGCCTAAGCCCCAGCGCCCTGGGTTGCCCGTGCAGGACGCGCTTCCCACTTAGGTCCCGGAGGGCCTGGGTGAGAAGGCGCCACGAGGAGCCCGGGGCCCCGGCGCAGGGGGAGAAGAAATGGAGACACTGGACGAGGTTCGGGCCATTCCTTGGGCCAGTTGGGTCACTCTCACCCAGGACAGCGGGGACGCTGAGGTCGCTGAGAATGCCAATACGGAATGAAAGGACTCCAGGAAATCAGCTCAGAATGCTTTTGAAATGATACTTGGAAGTCAGCTGAAGGCTGTACCATAGCATCAGTAGGTCCTTGTTTTAGAATCGGCCCTCCCCGTGACGCAGGCAGGGGACAGCGGTGCGTGAATAGGAAGCAGCCAGCAGCACCCAGACCAGCAGGCCGGACTCCCCACTGCCCAGCAGACGCCTCCTGCTCAGAGGGACACTGGCCACTGGACCCACCCCAGCTGTCGGCAGTGGCCACAGGCCGGGTAGACAGGCCCAGGTTTAAGGTCATCGCTTGCCTGCATTTGTTCTGCACAAGCTACGTCCTCTATGGTTGTGGGCATGAGGCTTTCCCTTAGCTTTGCATGTAAGGAAACCAAAATATTACCGACAGTTATTCTACCCACTGTCGACTGTCAATTCTCACTGCTTCTAACAGAATTTACTCATCCAGGGTCTGAAAATTCTGTTGCAAACGTGGCTCATCTCGTGCTATTGGAAACCGTATTTCACACACAAGTCCACGCGGAGCAGGTGGCAAGTTCTCACTGACTTCTCTCTGAGGAGGAAAGAGTGATAAACAAAAGAGACTCCGCAAAGACCAGAGAATGCCAGGTGCGTGATCGAAAGATGAAAATAGAAAACTCTGTGACTGAAGACCTTGCTACCCGTCTTATCAAAGTGCTAAAGGAAATGATACTTCACGTGAAATCCTGAAGAGTGGCAGCTACAAAAAGTCACGGACGTAAAGTACAGCACAGGAAATACAGGGGATCTCATTGCTGTGACTGTGCACGATGCCGGCGGCGGGGGCGGGGGGCCTGGAATTATCGGGAGATGGCTTTGTAAATCGTACAAATGTCTAAGCACTGTGCTATTCCCCCCAAACTAACGTAAAATAATATTTAATGTCAACCATAGCTGAACAATGTAAAAGACATAAAAAAGTAACACCTGCTTTTGGTATCCTGAGAAAAATGAATGAGTCGGCCAAGGTGGAGAGAAAGATGTGTAGGCAGGTTGGTAGGTGCGCAGGTGCGCGGTCGATACGGAGACAGATGAGCAGTTGGTAAGTGGAGAGACGCAGCGTTGATAAGTCGGGTGAGACGGCCGACTTCATTTGTTCCTCACTGTTCCAGTAAATGAGGCCATCAATTGAGAACGAGTAGAGAGAGAAACATCAGGTTTTTGAAAAGGGGAGTAACCCCTTTGTGAAAGCCGTGGAAACTAGCAGGAAAAATCAGTCAGGAAACGTAGGTGAATTAATACGTAACTGGACTCCTGTGGGAGGTCCGTCAAGATGTACCCGCGGTGCGTGTTTTACTGGGTTATTTCAGGCCGGGCGCTTGTGCTTCTGACCTTCAGTATCTTCTCCTGCAAAATGACAGCATTCGATTATATCATTTCCATGATCCTGTACGTTTCCAAAATTAACTCCAGAATTTGCATTTAAACTAGAGAGACTGCCAGGCTCCAACGGAGTCGTCTCAGTCCATCAAATGCAGAACACGGTTTTCACGGAAGCTTTGAACAGACCATGTGCCCGTTAGGTGTGGGTTTGGGGGCACCCCCGGGACACCTGAGCCCCTCCCACCTCACATGCAGCTGACGCGCATCCACAGTAGGGCTGCGTGGGACAGAGAGAACCTAGCAGCCTGGACGACACCACCGTTAAGAGGTGACGGCCACGGGCACACCTGTGTGGCCCCACGTTCTTGCTTCCACCGCCTGTCACGAGTACCTGGAGCCAAAACACAAAAATCCCATGTGCTCACTTGTACCGACAACGTCAGCTCCGGAGCGTGAGTGGAGTGACAGTGTCTAACTGCCTGACTCCCGTTTGACTCTTCCTTCTTTGATGGTTACAGGCTTTTGAGCCTTATTTTTATTTTTTTAACCATGCTCTTTTTTAAAAAGATTTTATGTATTTTTAGAGAGAAGAGGAAGGGTGGAAGAAAGAGGGAAAGAAACATCAGTGAGTGGTTGCCTCTTGAGCTCCCCCTACTGGGGACCTGGCCTGCAGCCCAGGCAAGTGCCCTGACTGGGAATCCAACCGGGGAGCCCGTGGTTCACAGGCCCACGCTCCACCCACCGAGCCACACCAGCCAGCACATCTTTCTGACGTTCGCATTTTCTTTTAGCTTCTTGCTGTTTTCTCTGTTCCCTCCCCTCCCCGTCGTGCCTTCTGTTTTGCGGTTGTTCAGTCCCCTTCAGTGCGGAGCCTCCCTGGGGAGCCCAGGCTCTGCCTTCCCCACCTTCCAGGCGCTGCGTTTAACCAAATCCCTCTCCGCTGGGTCATGGGGCGACCGCCGACTCTAACAGCAGGCCCCTTGTCGCTGGGGAAAGTGTTACTTGTTTCAAAATAAGAAAAACGTCTGCCCCCGTGAGATGTTAATACTAAAATGTTCCTTCTGGTGAGACGCGAACTGCAGACCCAAGTCTCACCCAGCCTGGCGGGTGGGGCCTGTTCCTTCTCTGACCTGCTGTGGCCACCGGCAGTGAGGGGCATCTCCACCCTCCTGTCTGAGGCCCAGAGCGCTGCCCCGTGGCCCGGCCCAGTGGGAATACGGCCCAGGGCTGGGGTGGGGACACAGAGCTGCCCTCCCAGGGCAGGTGGGCATGCGTGTAGCTGCATCTGACCCCCGAGACAGTGGGTCAGTGAGCGCACGGGTGAGACCTACTTGTCAGCCCCACCCGGGATGCAGCCTCACGGAGGGACGCGCCGCCCTGTCCCCGAGCGCAGCGGAGACACCAGTGGCCCTGCCTAGCGGAGCCCGGCACAGGGACACAGCCGCCCTCCCTCCGGACGGCCTTTCTCCGCAGGCTGGAGCCCTTGTTTCCACTGGCCGTCCGCTTCCTCCCAGCAGGCAGCCAGACTGCCAATGGGCCCCAGGCTGGAGGCTGTGGAGCGAGGTGCAGAGGCAGCTGCACCGGCCCCAGCGCCCAGATCATGTGAGCTAGTGATTATGCGGAAACTTATTACATAGAGGAGGCATGTGTGTGGGGGACTCAGTGATGGAGGAGGAGGCTGCGTGTGTCCCCAGACCGGCCGGAGCTATGGATTTCTGGGTTTGAGAGACTGAGGCGACACCGATTCACTTTCTCGGTGCAGACAACAACATAGAGAGGGAAAATGGATCACACCAAACGGTAACTTATGGAAACAATCAGCTTTTAAGTGTATCGAGGGGCTGCCCAGCAGCCTAGAGCGGACAGGCTGGAGGGTGTGCCCTGTGGGTCCCCGCTTTCACAGTGGTGCGAAAACTTTTTAAAAGGGTCTTTGAGAAACTGTCCACATTCTTGGTCTTTAAAAGAACTTTCTACATAACAAGCACAAACAGACCAAAACATTATGGCTCAGGAAGAACAGCTCAAAGCCCCAGAGCCAATAGCTCTAAGCCACCTAGAGATAGCCAACCTCTCAGATACACAGTTCAAAACACTGGTGATCAGGATGCTCACAGAACTGGTTGATTTTAGTCACAAATTAGAGGAACAAATGAAGGCTAACCTAATTGAAAGGAAGGAAAATGAACAGGGAACCAATAGTGATGGGAAGGAAACTGGGACTCAAATCAATGGAGTGGACCAGAAGGAAAAAAAAAATGACCAAACAGAAAACAATGAAGAAACAAGAATTCGAAAAAATGAGGAGAGGCTTAGGAACCTCCAGGACATCTTTAAATGTTCCAACATCCAAATTATAGGGGTACCAGAAGGAGAAGAGGAAGACCAAGAAATTGAAAACTTATTTGAACAAATAATAAAGGAGAACTTCCCCAATCTGGCAAAGAAAATAGACTTCCAGGAAGTCCAGAGAATTCTCTTCTCAGAGAATCCCAAAGAAGTTGGACCCAAGAAGGAACACACCAAGGCACATCATCATTACATTAGCCAAGATTAAAATGAAGGAGAGAATCCTAGAAGCAGCAAGAGATAAGGGGACAATCACCTACAAAGGAGTTCCCATCAGACTGTCAGCGGATTTCTCAAAAGAGACCTTACAGGCAAGAAGGGGCTGGAAGAGGTATTCCAAGTCATGAAATCCAAAGACCTACATCCAAGATTGCTCTATCCAGCAAAGCTTTCATTTAGAATGGAAGGGCAGATAAAGTGCTTCTCAGATAAGGTCAAGTTCAAGGTGTTCATCATCACCAAGCCCTTATTATATGCACTGTTAAAGGGACTTATTTAAGAAAAAGAAGATAAAAAAGATGAACGGCTAAAGGACAGCAAACTCACAGTTATTAACAACCACACCTAAAACAAAAGCAAACTAAGAGGACAGCTAGATCAGGAGCAGAAGCATAGAAATGGAGATCACATGGAGGGTTAGCAACAGGGGAGTGGGAGAAGGAGAAGGGAGGAGAAGGTACAGAGAATAAGTAGCATAGATGGTAGGTAGAAAATAGACAGATAGACAGGGGGAGGGCAAGAATAGTGTGGGAAATACGGAATCTAAAGAAATTGTGACACATGGACATGAACTAAAGGGAAGGAATGTGGGTGGAAGAGGGTGTGCAGGGTGGAGGGGAATGAAGGGGGGAAATGGGACAACTGTAATGGCATAATCAATAAAACATATTTTTAAAAAAGAAATTCAGCAAAAAAAAAAAAAAGAACTTTCTTTGGCCAAAACTCAGGCATGTTCCCTAGAACCTACATCTCTTTAAAAAATTAGAAGTGTACCAAAGACATCATCGATCTGAGGGGGTCAGGGCACAAGGGCCACAATTAAAATGCTGTGAGTCACTCGCGGAGTGACCTTGAACGCTGCATTTTACCTTTACAGAAACTAAATGAGCAGATCTTGAAAATGCCAGAGTGTACCGTTCACCTCAGGTCTCACGGCTTTGCTGCTAAGCCTGCAGCTTATCGACCCACAGGCAGAACAAGATCGGGTCATTTTTTTAACTGGCAGTAAAGCACATTTCATAGTCAGAGGGCTCAAACGGGCTGGAGCTACATGTGTTTGAGACATTGAAAAATGTAGTCAGCCGAAACAGCAGTCATGGCTGAGGGACACTTTTAAGATTCTCCGTAAGTTTTGTAGCATAATGTACATGCTTCATTGTTACAATGCAGACCCTCCTACACACGCTCGAAGTGTATTTACTGAGGAACCACACCACTGTGGCTCGTGTCCCCTGAGTTTTTACAGTGCGCCCATGTTTTGCACGCACCGTTTCAATTTACTCTTTAAAATAGCTACAGAGTATACATCTATTGTCTCCTCATTTACTTAGCAGGAATGCTGGAACTTGGGAAGAAGACACATCTACAAATCGTGAAGAGATATGAAGTAAATAAAGCATTTAACGATTAATTCCAGAACCCGAACAACCCCACATTTGGTTAGTGCTACCCAGTTCTGTGCATGCAATTTATAATCTAGATCAGGGTATAAGCAGACAAGGCAGCGATATAAATGCTTCAAAACAGGGAATATATAAACGTTCTTAGGAAAGTGTGGTTTGAATTTAATACCTTCATAAACTCATATAATTGAATTCACAGCGTGGGACACTATTTTGGCTAAAACAGCAAATCTCGGGTTTTAGTCTGAAAACTACGAGCGCCTCCTTCAGTCCCTATGAGGCAATTGCATAAAATAAAGTGGAAAATGAACACTGTCAGAGCTAGGGAAGACGGACCAGCCGAGACATTCCTGGGGGGAAGGGTGGAAAGTGGGCCGGCCCAAGGAGAAGCCGGAGCTGGGGCCACGTCATCGTGGGGGCCTGGGGAAGAGCGCGTGAGAGGACCCACGGCCAGTAGCCGGGGCAGCAGTGGGTCAGTGGCATCTGGGGAGGGAAGGAGAAGTAATCGTGCAACAGGCATCAGAAAGAAGGGGGCTTCCAGACAGAAAACCAGTAAGAGGACATCGGGCTTTAACGACACTTTCGACGGGGTGGACTTAGATATTCACAGGGGGCGGGAGCTGGGGGAAGAGATGAGCAAGAGAAGGGACGGGCGCACTCACGGGCAGGCGTTTCCACTGCCTTCTTCGTGACGTTCTGTGATTCTTCACTGAGCGTCAGCAGTTTTCTTGCAGGTTGCAGCCCGGTCTGGTTGGCTGCCCCCGATCTACCCAGGGGGTCGGAGGCCTGGCACAGAGGAGTGAGTTGTGATCTAGAAGAAGGTCCTGGTTCTGTGCGGTGGGTGCTCCCCATCTGACGTCCCTTCCCGAAGAACACAGTGTCCCGGCTCCCACGTGCTTGGTCAGGCCAGGGTCTGGTAGAAGGACCGAGTGTTCTGTCTGCTCTCTGCAGTGTGTGCGTGTGCGCGGGGAGTGAGTGGGTTTCAGAGTCAGGTCTGGATCTCAGTTCCCACTCCACTGGCTTCGTACAGGCGTGACGCGGGCGAGTCACATGTGTGTGGAAGGGAAGGGTGGAAATCCCTAATCATAACATGAGGCAACGCAGCCAAGTGCCAAGTGACACACGCAGGAAAAGAAAAACCAACACTTTGGCATCTAGGCACACGTGTCCCTGAGTGGATGATGGCGTATTTTATCCAGCGGAGTTGACGGGATGGGTTATTCAGTAAACGGGCCCATCCCAAGTTCTCCCCAGCTGGGGAAGGGGTGAGGGGAACGGGATCCCTTCAACACACACAGCTTCCAAGGGTGCTGTGGGATCAGTTACAACCTCAAGCTGAAAGAAAGACAAAATTATAACATTTGAGGTTCAAAGTCAAGTGTTTATGACTTTGTGATTGTCAACTGTGTTTTTAAGTCAGACATAAAAATTCTAAATCACAAATGAACCAGAGTTGTAAATTCAACCATGTTAAAATGAACTTTTCTTCATTAAATACCTCCATAAAAAGTATAAAATAAAAATACTCAGGGGGTAGAATTATTTATCAAACATATAATTTGCAAATAGATTTATCTAGAATATTTTTTTAAAGTCTTACAGATCAGTAAGCAAAAGTCAACAATCCATTAGGAGAAAAAAAAGGGCAGAAAACTCAAAAATTACACAAAAAGAGTTGCAGCCTAATTAGTTCTCAAGGGAACTGCAGATTAAGTCTGCAGTAAAAACACCGTTACGTGCGCTAACTCTGTAAAAACTCAGAAGCTGGACAATGTAAAGTACTGACCAGGAGGCGGGGTTCTGGGCGTCCCGATGTCCTTCTGTTTGTACTGTCATTGGGGAGGGACCTCTGCATCGTCTGGCGAAGTGGGAGGCGTGCGCAGGCTGGTGCTCGCCGCCCCGGCACTGCCCCTGCGGAGGCCTGCGCTCCAGGAGACTGAGGCCGGCGGCCCCGCAGCTGCAGAGCGTGTGACGGTGACAAACAGATGTCCGTCAACAGTGGGGAAGATGCGCCACTTGGGGAGGACATGATGTGGGTGGAGAAAACGCGGTAGCAAAAATGTGCCATCGGCAGTAACACGGAGGAACCTCCGGAATATAAAGTTGTGTAGAACGGGTCCAGTTTTAGAAGAATACATGGAGAATAAACTCAGGTACCCAAAGTTTAAAAACGTGAAAAGGTAAGCCATAGAACCATCCTAAGACTTATATTAAAAAGTAAGGAACGCGCAAACAGTGACTGAAAACAGTGAAACCCCCAGGTGAGCAAGGACGACGGTCGGGACCGGGGGGACCTGTCAAAGGCGTGTCTCTCCCTTCAGCAGGAGAAGGGTCTTTGGACCAGCTGCTGTCCCCGTGGGAAGCAGAGTTCCTTTGCGACTGGGGAAATCCAGAGACCTTATCTGCAGGTGAACTCTTTCGAGTAGCAGGGGTGTCAAGGAACCAGGGGACATAGTGCGGAGAGCTGGCCAAGTAGCAGCTAAGCTGCTCCTGTCCCTGGTCTGAAGGACAGGGCAGAGAGAGCTCAGAGCAGTGGCTGGCATGTGGAAGGAGACAAATCGAGGCAGCTGCTGAGAGGGTACAGTTGCTCTTAGTCCAGGGACATGGGCAGCCTCACGGGGAGGCAGCTGGTGGAAGGGGCCCCCTGCCCCCCGTTTTCCCCTCCTGTGACCTCTGCTGCTCACACAGAGAGGCCCCGGGGCTGGAGAGCCTGTCTGCGGCCTCTGCAAAGACCCGTGTCTGGGGCAGAAAGTAGGTGGGAACCAAGGGTCCGAAGGGCAGAGAGATCTGACCCAGTCACAGTCCCCACCTGGACGCGCCCACAATGCGGAACATTTTTTCCTACAGGAGCCTCACTCTGCGGAGGAGAGGAGAGAGGAAGGCCGGGATGGAACAGGGTGAAGCAGGGTGAGTAGCGGGGGAAGGAGACCAGACTTGTGGTGAACGCATAGCGCAACGTACAGACCATGTGCGTAGAATGCACACCCGAAACCTATGTAGTTTTATTAACCAACGCCGCCCCAATAAAGTCAGTTAAAAACATAGGTAAATAAATAAATAACCAGGGGAGCACTCGAATGCCAAGAAGAAAAACGAAGAGTATAAAGACCTAGAAGGAACAAGGAGAACTGGCGCAGGCCGCGGCCCCGGGGTGAGGAGACGGAGGGCGGAGGTGTTTTCCAAGGAGCTCCTCGCACCCATTGGCTCTGCCTGCCCTGGGTCACGTCCCCGGTGGCTGAGAGCCCTTTGTCCTTCTTGTGGTCATTCTCCTGTCAAACTGTCTTCTCTGAAGAAGTTCACTCCTCCTAGAAACGCAGCCCCGGCTCTGGCCGCACTTGCCACGGTCCTTCCTGTGGCTCAGTGCCGGGCGCCGGAAACCGGGCCAACGTCCCACTTTTTCATGGCAGCAGCTCATGGTAATTTTGCTGGGAACCAGCCGATGAGCCGTTTGTACGGATGCCTTGAACCCACTCCAGTTTTGTTCTCTTATGCACCAGCAGTGAAGGTGACTGACTGGTGGTTTCTAAAAGCCCTTCAGGGTTCACACTGTCCACCTGCGTTTCAATGTCCACATTATTTTGTGTTTGATTAGGAGGAGGAGGCAAGGGGAGCACTGTCTTCACTTATAATTTCAAACATATTCCAATTAGCAGACTTACGACACTACCATTTATTAATGCTGAGTGTTTATTATGTCGCTGCACCAAATGTTTAGGCAGGAGCACCGTTGCTGTGCTTGCGTGTGGACAAAGGTGTGTGACAGCCAACATCCTTGACATTCAAGCCTGAGTCCTGTTGGTCGTCCCCAGAGTGACACACTGGGAGCAGCGGAGTGCGAGGTGCCGTGAGCGCTTCTTGGACTGACGTTCATGGAAGGGGAAGATTCTTTTACTGGTTCAGGCAAAGCCAAAGGGTGAAGGTCCCGAGTTCCCAGGTGGCTGGAGCAGAGGAGGGGACCGTGTCACCCCCAGTCAGGAGGGGAAGAAGAGGAGCGGCCACACAGTAGAAGAAAAATACAAAGGCAGAAAAGTGAGCAGCGTCATACGAGTGGGGATTGGAACCAACCCTGGTTTCCACGTCTTGCAGGGTCTTGACTGCGCCTTCGCTTCGGCTCAGGAAACGTCGGTGAGGGGACAGCCATGTTTCTTGGACACCACTGGCCACTGCACGGAAAGTGCCCGCAAGGTCCCAGCACTGAGGACACAGCAGTGAAGAGTCTGTAGTTGGCGACAGGATTTAAAATAAAACCGACACTTCACTGTGAAGAAGGGAGGAGGGCACTGAAGGAGCCTGGATGCGGGAAGGAAAGCCAAGTGCAGATGGGGATCCGATGACTACGCGGTGATTCGTGTTCAACTTGACTCGCAGGCTCCCTCTTGAATGAGATCTCCTAGAATGACGGTGTCGTTGATTACATATTTCTGATTCGTTTTATCAAAAAGAAAACTTGTCATGGAAACACAGCATGTTTTCACGTTTACAGTCCATTTCTTTCAACTCGGGACCAACTGCCCTTCGGCCCCGGCCCTCCACTCCCTTTGTCTCACACCCTGCCACCGTCTGCGGCCCCCAGGACATGCACAGTGAGAGCACCCAACGTGATGTGCTCTCTCACCGACTCCGAGTTTCCTCACGAGTAGTGGAGACTCGCACTGGCTCTCGACCTGCTTCTGACAGCGTCCCGGGAAGGGGCCTGGGCAGTCGGTCTTTACGGGCCTTCCACAGACAACACCAAGTTGTTGTCGCCGACACGCAGTCATCCTGACACCAACACAGTCACGTGCACTCACACACACCCACCTCCACACTGTTGGTGCCCTGCTGAGGCACGAGGAACCCAGAGATTTCAGAGATTGTCAGAGAGACTGATAAAAACAGGGAAAAATGGTATGTATATCTTACATGGGAGTCAGTAGGGTAATTTATCAGGCAAAGCCAGTCCCGTTGTGACAGTGGCTGGGCAAATCACGCTTCTGTTCCGGCAGCTGCCACCTGACCTAAAGAACAGTGATTATCAAACCCTTTCATGGTGCCATCATGGCAGGGACGTTCTGTGCGCTGACCGTGGGGCATACAGGGCCACCGCCGCCGTCCCAGTCCCCAGTCGGGTTGCGAATTCTCTCGGGCTTTCTCAGTCTTTAACGAAGCATGCTATCAATAATCACATCAGAATAATTTGTGGTGGCTTTAACAAGATTCAATTTTCTATTTCCACCTTCAGAGGAAAGTAATTATTCTAAGAAGACTGAGCCTGGAGCTGATTATATGGCCCGTGTAGCTGAATAAAATGTGTTTATCCAGCACTCTGGAAAGTGCGTGGTGTTTCGTTTAAGGCGAGAGAGTGTCCTAAATGAATGTTGCTTGTTTTGCGGTAGAGAGCTCTCTGTGCGCACACAGTCATGGCCGTCACCGAGGCCGCAATGCCGGCTGCATTAGCAGAGGAACTTGACAGTTAAGTGATGCCCGTTTTTATCAGTTAATTCCAGTGTATTTTTTTCTCTTTTCCATTCAGTTCGTTGAACAAAATAGTGATTTTAGAGTTCATTCTGTTGAATGTGAAAACATTCTAACTGCTATCATAAATGAAGTTAAAAAGTGTAGCAGCAAAAATGAAATCATTCATCTTTTTATTAATAAAAACACCTGTGGGGCGGGGCAAAAACAGGTTCACAGTCATTCGTATGGAAGACATGATAATCAACAACCCAAGAACGGACTGTGGTTCGCAGACTCGCCACCGAGCGCCGTGGAGCGTAGTCTTGGGGTCAACACTCCATTCTCCAGGAAACAAGGTGCTTCTAAATAGCCGTGTGTGCGAACTGGTTGTGAGGCACGCGCAGTCATGCTTCCCTCCGAGCAGTGAACACGTCTGTGCCCAGAGATGGGAAACCTGGCGTCTAAACACAGCAAACAACCGGCACCCGCGCGGCCTGGAAGAGGGACAGGCTCGCAGCAGCTGGGAGATGTGTTGGGTGACTGCGGGGTTGGCTGTGTGGCCCCCTGGTCCCCATGGGGGGACCCCCACAGCAAGTCAGCTGCTCTCTGTCTCCGCATTTCTTCCCGGAGCCCCAGCTGCTCATTTGCGATCCAGGATGCGCCCTCAGGAACCTGATTTCGGAGGGGCTTCTTTTCAGGCCTCCGGTGCGCGCCTCCACTGCAGCAAGGGGGCGCTCTCCTGGGGTTCCGGGGTCCCGGGGTGGGGGGAGGGAGACGCAGGCCTGTCTCTGGGAAGGTGAAAGACGGATTTGGTCTCAGACATAACCAGGTGGAAAAGAGTGTGGAGTGTGAGGGTGAGGAAGGTGGTGCCCTTCGGCAGCCCACACCCACACACCCAAGAGGAGACTGTTCCCGGTGAGGAGGAGCACTCCCCCTCAGTGACTGAATTTCAAAACGACCCGAGGTTCAATTGCTGGGGACAGAGCAATGTGGCATTGTCCTTTTTAAAAGAACAATTTTAACTATTTTTTTATTGTTGTTCAAGTATGGTTGTCTCCATTCCACCCCCATCACCACCACCACTCACCCCCCCAGCCATCCCCACCTCCCACCCTCAGTCCTACCCGCTTTGGCCTGGTCCATGTGTCCTTTATACATGTTCCTTGACAACCATCTCCCCTTCTCCCCTGTTATCCCCTCCCCCCAGGTACTGTCAGTTTGGTCGTAATTTCAGTGTCTCTGGCCATATTTTGCTTGCTTGTTTGTTTTGTTGATCAGGTTCCACTCACAGGTGAGATCACATGGTGTTTGTCTTTCACCTCCTGGCTTACTTCACTGAGCACAATGCTCTCCAGATCCATCCATGCCGCTGCGAAGGGTAGGAGCTCCTTCTTTCTCTCTGCTGTGTAGTATTCCATTGTGTAAATGTAATATGGTAGCTATATGCCAAGGAGTTTTCTTGACAATTTGTGGCTTTTCCAAGGAATACTCCTATGCATTTAGGTTTGGGAACTTACTCAACACGCTCCATGAAACCCAGCCCCAGAGTTGGATGCGGCATCACCGAATAAACGGACGTCCGTGCTACTCTGCCCTAGCTGTCCCTTAACAAATGCCTACGGCTGTGACTGTCGGGGGGCACTTCCGCTCACCGACGGGCACAGTCTCTGCAGGAGCCGACTGAGGAGGGCAGGTTGTGGGTTGGTGACCACAGAGCCGCAGGAGAGTGCCAGGGACGTAGCCCCGTTCGCTGGAATCTAACTGTCCCACATGGATCGTAGGCTGTGGGGCCGTTATTTGGGACAATACTGCAACTGGCCATCTGATTGCTGATGGAAAACCGGTGAATTATTTCTGGAATTTTCAATATCATAGTTTAGGACCTCGGTGGACTGCAGGTAACCATGACTACAAAAGCGGAACCGCGGATAAGGTGGACCTCTGTACACGGAAGTGAGTACAGTTCCATGTTCTCCAGCTATGCCCTTTCTATGTGGACTCTGCAAAATTTTTTTAAAATTATATTTATAGCCACAAAGTCAAGCCAAATCACTTCTGGGACATTCCATATGCTACGTGAAAAGCACACTATTTTTAAAAAAATAAGTAGTACATGTTAAAGGTCAAAGGAATTAAAGCTGAGAGTACAGGAGGATAGCGATCTTTGCCGACCTCTCCTCGATTCGCCTTTTCCCAGGCGAGCACCACAGGTGTACTGCGTTCCAGCGTCACTGGGACTCAGGCACGTCGCGCTGGCGACCACGGTGGGGCTGCTGGGAACGGTGGTGCGGACGGAGCCTGTGTGCGATTCCGCTGGCAGGTCGCAAAGCAGAAGCTGGCTTCGGTTGCAGCATCGGGGGCTTCCGTGCGCACATTAAAAAGAGCATTCGGTCACCCAGACTCGGAGCCACCAGGCTGCATTGCCAAGGGAGCTGATGACCTTGCACGTCATTTGAAAGCAAGGCCGCAGAAGAGATGATTTCTTAGGCTCACGGGAGGGGGGCGGGGCGCTGGTGACGTTCAGGGCCAATCCTTTCCTTCTACCAGGAACTTCGTTCTCTCCCCACTTGCCATTCCCCCAGCGTCCTGAAAGCTTTGACTGGCGCTAATTCGCCAGTCATTTCTGATTATGTGGACTGCATTCTAAATGCAGTTAAGTGCAATTTATTTCTAGTAAACCCGTCATTAGCATTAGCAAGATCAGCATTTACAACTTAATTACCTTTCCTGGAGGCAGAAACAGCTCTATGCACAGTTTTGGTATTTTAAGGCTGCTAGAGAAAAAAGTGTGTGCATGTGTGTATGTGTGTGTATGTGTGTGTGTGTGTGAATATGTATATCTAATATTTGGCATGGTATGTATATATTTACAGAATACCTGGCCTTATACATGTGTTTTGTTAAATCACAATTGAAGTACCAGAATGTTTTACCTAGCATTTACTCCTAGTAATACCGCAGGAATGTTTTACGGAGCAATAGGATAGCTCCCCAGGGAATTGACTGTGAGGTTGATCGCTGGCGCTCACTACCAGGGTGCCAGGTTACTGTCCCATAAAACAGTTCAACGGGGCTGCTTTTGGTGGTTGGTGGTGTCCTTGGCACCCATGTTCACATGCGTGTTGAAAAGTAAAGTTACAAGTCAAAATGACGACAGACTCAGAAATGGGCGGGATGTTGTGGAGTGGATGTGGTTAAAATTTGGAGTGAATATTTGCAATTTTGGACTCTCCTGGTTGGCTAAGAACCGAATAATTTCAGTGCCTTGTGCTACGTCATCCATTGTGTTTTTCACACACGCACACCCACGCACACCCTCGTGATTCGCCGTCACGTCTTTCCAGTCTTTCTGTGTTGCTGGGGGCTCCCCTCCGGTGGAACGTAATGGACTCTCCGAAGCTCCAGTCACCTCCTTAGGACTGGGGTTTCCTGTCCTGGGCGCAGCAGCTCAGCCCCTGCCCCTCCCCGCGCACCCTCTCTCCCCACGGGGTCCTGAGTGGGAACTGGAGTCAGTGGGTCTCGCACTAGCTGCAGGCTTCCCGCAGAGCGCTCACTGCGTTGGGTGCTTCACCCATGTGGCCTTATGGAACCCGCACCACCGCCCCCTGAGAAAGACACTGCCTTTGTCCCGATCTCTATCTCTAAGGAAGTGGGTGCGGAGCACAGGGGTGAAGCAACCTGCCCAGATGCCCTGCGGTAAATGTCGCAGGGAGGTGGGTCAGAGCTGGGTCCACAGCCACTCAGTCCCCTACCCGGACTGCACAGGACAGGTGGTTCCCGCCGAGAGAGACTGGCCAGCGCTGACCTGACCCAGAGATGAAGCCAGGGCTTGCAGCGCTAGGACATTGTCACAGGCAAGTCCACCGGAACAAAAAACAGAGGCCTGGTGGCAAAGCCCTCTTGGGCCTCTGCTGTCACCACCTCGGGCACAGAGAGGGGGACCTGCGCCTGCTGGGCAGGTGCTTGTCCACATGGGAGAGGGAGCCGCCCTGGTTCTCCTGCTCCCCAGCCCTCCCTCCTGCTCAGGAGCCGTGGGCCCCGGCTTCCCCTGGTCGCGTCCAGCCCATCTTCCTCCAGCCCATCTTCCTCCAGCCCATCTTCCTCCAGCCCATCTTCCTCCAGCCCATCTTCCTCCGTGCTGGCACATTCACGGTGTTGTGCTCCGTGAGCCGTTTTGACTGTCTACTATTAATAATGTATAAGGATCTCATAAGCGACAATTACTACTTAGCTTTCATAGGCCCCTCATAGTTGTGTGCAATGAAAACTAAACATTTATTTCATCCTTGGCAATTGTACAAAAGCAGCTTCTGAAAATTCTCTTGTTCCTGAACATTGTCACACTGTAACAGAAATGAATGCTTATTGGCGTGAAAAATATTAACATGTACAGACATTTCTGAAGAGGACATTGAAGAACCCCTGAGTTCCCGGCCCTTAACCGCGTTCTTTCCGAATGTAGATGGTTCTGGTCGGTTTTCGTTCTCAGGGGTTGATGTCAGTATAATCTCCTGGCCTGTTTTATTTCTTGTTTATTGTGGAGAGAACAGGTCAGTGTGCAGCTCTGTTCTGAATCACGGGCTCTGCAGGCCCTTACACACTAACTCACCCAGCGCCACCGCCGCTCCTACTGGTCGTATGAAAATCCCCTCCCCCGCCCCTCCTAACCGCTTCTACTCTCCTTCTGTGAGTGTGACGATTTTAGATCCTCACGCGGGTGAGTCACGCAGTCTCGGTCTTTCTGCGACGGGCTCCTTCACTCAGCAGGATGGCCTCCTCCGACGTTAGTGCTCCCTTCTTTCTGCGGCTGGACAATTTTCCACCGCGCGCGCTGGTAGCGCATCTTCCTCATCCGCCACCATCAGCAAACCAGGGGCGCACGGAGGCTGTCTCGGGTCTGGGCTGCCGTGGCTGGCACCGCGGTCAGCCCGGGAGGGCAGCGCTCTCTGCAAGGCCCCTGGTTGCAGTTCCTTTGCATACGGTTCTTGGAAAAGGGCGGGGCTGTTGTGCAACGGACGCAGTTAAAATCTGGAGTGAATATTTGCAATTTTGAACTATCCTGGTTGGTAAGAACCTAACAGTTTCAGGGGCTGAAACGGCTATGCCCAGAAGGGGGCGTACCCAGAATATACACCCAGAAGGGGGATGGACCACACGGTCCTTCTATTTTAATTTTGGGGGGAATCTTCATGCTGTTTCCCATGGTGGCTGCACCACTTTGCATCCCCACCAGCGGTGCAGGGGTTCCCATCTTTCAAATCCTTGACAACATCTCTTTTTTTTGAATAATAGACTTCCTAGCAGATGGGAGGTAGTATTTTACTGTGGTTTCGACTTGCACGTCACAGGTGATTAGTGATGTTGAGCACGTTTTCACGCACCTGTTGGCCAAGTACGTATCTTCTTCGGAGAAATGTCTATTCAGTTGTTTTCTAATGAGTTCCCTAAACTTTTATGTCTTTTGAATGCTAATCTCACGGGACATGTGGTTTGCAAGTGTGTTTCCCAATCCACAGGTTGCCTTTTCATCTTGTCCACCGTCTCCGCTCGAGTCGGGGGAGGTTGTCAGTCTCACGTGGTCCCGCTCGCCTGCTTTGCGGCACACGGCTGGCGCTGTTGGTGGCGTATCCAGGAAACCGCGGCCCACACCAATATCCTGCGATCTCCCCCCGGGTTTCCCGAATCCGTCTTTTAGTACAAGCAGGGGACCTGCATACATAATTTAAAAAATAATCTGAAATTTAGATTTGACTGAGTATACTGTGGAAAAAGCAATGAAGCAGAGTACATGTTGTACCTAAATTATTTTCCACTTCCTAACTTTAAGCTTTTCCTAAATAGTGGAGGCAACATTATAGGTGAATTTGCTGTAATCAGCCAGGTTTCTAGCTTTTTGGAACTTGGTCAAATAGCATAGTGTTGTAGTCCAGTATTTGAAATGTTTTGGGACTTGATCTATTCCCCAATACATGATTCATTTTAGAAAATCATTCATATGCATTTCAAGACAAGTTATACTTCTGTTGGGTACAACTGGTGCCTAAAAGTCAACCAAGTCAGGTGTATTTTTCAATTTATCAAAACATTTTATCTCTATTTTTCTCTAGTTTTACTATTAGTTACAAGAAGAGGGATGTTCACTCTTTCCCATTGTCGTTACTACTTTTTACATTTTTCTATTTACTTTGTCATTTTGTTTGCTTTGCTTTACAGTCTAATTTGCAGAATATTATGGCTGTACCAACTCTATTATGATTGGAGATTACAATGAATATCCCTTCTGGATTTTCTTTTACTCTCAACATTCCTGTTTCCTTATATTAAAGGGTGTCACTTTGGGGCAGCATAAAGTGGAACATTATCTTAAATTAAATCAGTAATAAAGTCCTTGTCATTTAACTGGTGTATTGAGCTTACTTACTTTTAATGTAATGATGAATATACTTGGGGTCAACCACCTCGTCGAAACTCTGTTTCACGTTTGTTGGAACTGCTCCTGTGCCTTGGGGACTCCTTCTGTGTTGGTCGAGTGGGTCCCACTCTTTGTTGCATGTAGGCCCTTTCATGGTCCTTTTTGTAATTTCTCTCGATATTCAACTTTAATCTTTGACTTACTGTATCTGGCATACAGTATGTGTTTGCATCTCAGCCACTAGGATTAATTTACTGAGTTCTAAAAATGAGTAACGATGAAAAATGGATGAATTTATTCAGCGATCCACCCTCGTGCAACCTGATTTCCCATGAAACTCGACAGTAGTATTTCACGCGCTGTGGAGTGGGGTGACGTCATAAAACAAAAGGAGGACATGTGAGCACAAAGCAGAAAGAAAGAAATGAAGCACATCAAATTTCTCTCCTGGTTTCAGTACACAAATGCTCAGTGGTTCTGAGATTCCTGGGCAGGAACACGTGAGCAAGCAGGTATGAGCGCAGGTGCCTTTCCGTGGGTTTCGGTGAGTTCTTACTGAGGGTTATTTGCCCGTTTTGCTGAGACTCAGGGGAACTGGGGACAGAAGCACCCTTACACAAACATTTTAAAGGGACGTATGAAGACCCAAACATATCTGCTTATCTATTAACACAGTCCACAGAACACCCAGCATATGTCAGAAACAATAACGACCTTTACAAACACCCAACAAGAAATACCAGAAAGTCGCGCCCGACGAGGGTTTGTTTCTCTGGGCAGGAAAGTGTTTTAAAGGCTGTCCCCTCGGTGCCTTCAGGCTCCCCGAGGGGAGGGGCGTTTGGGCGTCTCTGCAACTGCCCAAGGGAACCAAGCTCTTAAGATGACTTACAAATATTTTTAAGGGATAGATACCTAAGCAAATAAAATTCTCTGCAACTTTCGGAGTCAGAAACTGCGGCTGGATCTTTTACTATCCTCACAAGCCAGTGACTCAGCCTGCTCGAACTTCCTGGGTCTTGGAAGAAGGCGTGTGACTTCGGATTCCGAAGCAAAGGGCTGTTTGTTACACTCGGCAGGAGCAGGAGGCACCGGCTGTCCATCTCTGGGGACCCGAATGTACGTGGGGCAAGGCTCCGCCTGCCTCTCACACTGTATCCGTCATCTGGGCCTCAGACTGTGTCTCAGAAATGTCGCTGAAATGTGTCTCCTCACACACACACAAAAAATAGCTTAAGCTTCTATTACTCGTGACCTCGAATATCACAGAGCCCCCAGCCGATCTCTCTGAATCTACTTTTCTCTTTAATTCTTTATGTGCCTGGCAATACACATGTGTCCTTTTAAAGTAATTTGGTTTTGTCCAATCAGAGTTGACAAGCAGTATTAGTTTCAGAGGTCCAACACAGTGATTGGGCATTTACAGAACTTACCACGGGACCACCCCAATAATTCTGGCACCCATCCGATGCCACGCTTATTACTGACTGCATTCCCTATACTGGATTTGGCATCCCAGTGACCATGTTACAAATTTTCTAAGCTACTATTACTACAAGGCAACTTATTTTTTAAGTTTTTTTAAAAAGCCATTTCTACAAATGGGTGAGGTTCACCCACCGTGGTATGTGTGATGTGGTTTCTCACCGGTCTTTGGAGAACCCGGGCTCCCTGGAGCACGCCACCGCAGTTTCTGGTGGCCGAGCCGCTGCCGCGGCCTCCACCCCACATCCGGCTGGACTTTGATGTCCTGGGTCATCGCTGACCACGACCAGCTCCTGTGGCTGCAAGTCTATTACTGCTGCTCCCATTTCTCGGTAACTTGAAGATTTAATCTGAGGTGCCACCTTCGCTACCAAACTTTCATTTCCTTCAGTGAAGAAACGAACAGGCCAGCACAGAGAGACCAACTCTGGCCATTTGTACGACACAGCCGGTGGCACAGGGGGGCCAGACACACGCCCGTTCAAGTGTGCAGGCAGGTCGTTCTGCGTAAGGAAGGGATTGTGTGCCTTTATAGAGACAATCCTGTGTCATGTCAGTCGTGGAGGGTAAAGCCAGCCAACCCGAAGCTCATAACCTTTGTCCCAAAGCACCTGTGATCCAGTTAGGAAGGATGGATGATGTTCCTGAACATCACAGGAAATATACGACATTGTGAAAAATTTATGGGGAAAATACGAGAGAATATAAATGTGTGTGGATACACACACATACACAGTGGTCTGTCTGGAAAAGTCCAGCCGTCGTTAATACAGTGAGAACGGTCTGACATTGATGTGACCTGGCAGCCGAGGACAGTGGCCTGGAATGCGCATGTGTGGACAGTGACGACTTTACTGTACTGGTCAGTGGGGGTGGTAGATGCCCTTGAGTGAGCATGTGCACTGCGTGGCCGTCACAGTCAAAATGATGGAGTGAGTAGAGCAATGAATCTGCCTCAGATTTTGTGTTCACCTTGAACCTTCCTCTGTAGAAACTATTTGGATGACTCAGAGGCCACAGCTGCGGGCAGCTGGTGATTGGCAGCTTCATCACAACAACGCACCTGCTCGTGCATCACGTCTCGTGCAGGGTTTTTGGTGAAACATCAAATCACCAGGTGACTCGGCCCTCTCCACAGCCCAGATTTGGTGCCTGCAACTGCCGGTTTCTCCCAAAACTAAAATCACCTTTGAAAGGGAAGAGATTTCAGACCAAAAATGAGATTCAGGAAATTACAACAGGGCAGCTGATGGCAATTGGGAGAACTGTGTGAGGTCCCCAGGTGCCTACTTTGAAGGGGACTGAGGTGTCATTGTCCTGTATACAATGTTTCTTGTGTCTTCTTCAATAAGTGTCTCTATTTTTCATAGTACATGGCTGAATAACTTCTGGACAGACCTTCTGCATTAGAAAGGATTCAATTTTTACAAATGTGCTGGACTTCAGGGAAGTCTGTCACAAGACAATGACACTGTTCACTCACTCGCTCAGAAGTTCATGGCTCTATGGCAATTCGGTGTTCGGTGCTTACTTTTGGTTCCTTCAAACTTGTACGTGGCGTCTGTGTGCCAGAGCCCGTGGTTTCAGAGGGAAGGTATTAGCTCCGAAAAGAACACCGAATCTTGTGTGTTCACAAGATGGATGTCCTCTCCCCTTCGGATTCTCTCACTCCTGAAATCTAAACAGCGTTGAATCTCATCACCCAGTCCTCGGAAAGGCAGGCGGTGCCCTGGAAATGAAAGGAAATCACACACGTTTATCTCTCTCTGTTTAGGGGACTGAAACTGCCTTCTGTAAGTACTCACGTCTCAGGAGAGACCCAGGTCTGTTTGGACACCCACTTCCCCTTACACTTGTTCAAACCCATTGGCCCCGTAGATTGCCAGGTAGGGGGGAAGCTATCTGCAAGGGAGGGAATCAAAACGCAAGTGGAGCTGTTGACCCGGAGTGTGGTGGCAGCCCCAGGCCACCGCCTTGCCGCCCAAGCTTTGGGCTTGGGGAGAGAAAGTGTGGGAATGCGAAACACTGGTGCATGCAGGCTCCGCTTGGATGCTCCCGGCAAGGAGCTGAAAGAGAGTTCAAGTCAGGCAAAGGCTGGCAGGTTTATAGATTCCAGACAGAGAACATTCTTCAATAGAGCTGTATCCCATTCTGTGTCTGCTCTCAATCTAAAATGTTTCAGTGTCCAGCAGGGCAGGGCCTTTCAGGGTTGGAAACACCAACTGCTTCTGTACGTTAAACACCCAGAGGTACGTTTGTCAGTGAGATTCCCTTTCGACAGCTGTGTGCTCTGAATCTAGAGGCGAACCTGTGAGTCAGCCTAGCGGGTCGGTGGTGAGTTCCATTTCCCATCCACGGCTCCCTTGGACCGCCTCGGCCCTGCTCTGTGTTCTGGGGATCTCCCCTGCAAAGGGCGTCACCCCATTCCCCGCCCTCCCGCTTCTGTTTACCCCCCAGGACAGCAGCAGCAGGTACAGGGCTGAGCAGGGACAGGTGGAGATGTTGGCCCCTCCAAGCCGAACTCAGCTGGCTTGTTTCCTTCTGTGGTGGTGGCTGCTGGTCTCCCCCAGGTCTGGCTCCCACAGGGACGCTCCTTCTCACTTGCCTCTGTCCCCTCTGTCCCCTCTGTCTTTTGTGTTATTGGAACGCAGGGTCCAGCAGAAGTAACACTTGCGCGAGTGGGGCTGGTAGGGTAATGATGTGGTTGTAATAACTTATAGTGTCAACGTGAACATTTCACCTACAGTGTCACATGGTGTGCCCGGGAATGATACTGTTACATTACAGAATTACATGCTCATGATTTTGTAATAAAAGATTTTATAATAAAAAGGGGCCGTTATTTGTGCTGGCCCCTGTATATCTTTAGCTCTCCATTTTATTTTATGTGTTAGCCGCTGAACTATAACGTGACATATTTCTGTGGTCCCTCCGAGGATTGGATTGTACGTCACTAACTTTTGGCAGACTACTCAGAGCCGCGACTTCACAACACTCGAAGGAGGAAAGTCTTCAGCAGCCTCGGTGTGTAGCCCCTGCCGTGTCCTGTAAGCTGCAGTAGTTACCGGTACACCGACTACAGGTTAGAATCTCCAAAATGCAGAGTCAGGTTTGTCGTGGGCACTCGTTGGTATATGAAAGGTCCTAGGAGAAAGGTGACCTTCTAAATTTGCCTTTGTGTTTGCTATACCCAAGCCTCTCCCCTCCGCCCGAGGACCCTGGCCCATCTCAGACCCTGGCCCCTCAGCCAGGACCCCCTCGGTGTGTCTTGCGTCAAAGGGCTGCTGCCGCCGGATCCTCCGCCGCACTCCCTGGAAATGCTGTGTTTGCCTTCCATCCGGAGTGATATTTTCCATGTCAGTAGGGTTCTGTGCCAGCAGCTTTACTTCGTCTGTCTTCCGGGACTGCAAGGTGCACTGTTGAAACCAGAGGCTTTCCGTCGAGGGGAAGTAAACGCAGAGAACCGTCTTGCATCCGGATGGACGTGACTGCATTCCGTGGCTTCAGAGGGCAGCCGTGGCTGGGGGTCACTTGGCTGGCACAGACAGGAGGGGCTCACTAACCGTCCCCTCACGGTTTGTTGTTTCTGATGCTCAAACGGTCCTCCCAGTGCCAGGACAGAGCACACCTTGGCACAGACGGATCTTCTGAAAGGCCCTTCACTATGAAGGTGACAGACTGTCTCACTGGCACCCTGGAGTGAGACAAGGGTGCCTGTCCACTCCAGCAAGAAGGGGAGGACTTCCCTTTTAAGGACAAAGCCTGCCTTCCCCGGTCCCCATGTTTCTAGAGCCATTCTGATGCGTCCAGTGCCATTGGCCATTGGCACGGCAGGGAGCGTGCACAGGGCACAGGTGCCCACTCTGGCCCAGAGATGTCAGGAGACATGAGGGTGTGGGCAGAGTGTGGCAGAGTGAGGGTCTTGATGAGAACATGAGACCCCCCTCCACTCCCGTTGGTAGCTCAGACCTGGAGCACTGACAGGCGCCGAGCCCCCCTCACTGCCTGTGGGATGCAAAGTGGCGCACCTGGTTGGGGAGACACCGAGACAATCTCTCACGAAAGAAACGCACCCTGGCCGGGCGGTCCAGCACACAAGCTCCCTGGTGCTTACCTGAAGGAACTGAAAACTTCTGTCCACCCAACCCCCTGCACCTGGATGGGTACAGAAGCTTTCGGCACAATGTCCAAATCGTCAGACTAAGATGCTCTTCAGTAGATGGAGGAATGAATGAACTGTGGTCCATCCAGACAATGGGATAGTCCAATGCTCAGGGCTGAGAAGGGACGAGCCATGAAGCCACAGAGATACAGAGGGACAGCAGAGGCACATTACTGAGTTAAAGGAGGCCATCCAACAGGACCACGTACTGTGCTATTCCAAGTCCACGCCATCCTGGAAAAGGCAAGACTGTGGACAGTCAGGTCAGTGGTTGCCAGGGGTCAGGGGTGAGGGGGGTGGGGCACAGAGGAATTTCAGGGGGTGAAACTATCCTGCAAGCGTAAGGATGGATACGTCACTGGCCCAAACCCATAGAATGGGCAGCACCATGAGTGGATCCTGATGTGAACTTGGTCTTTGGGTGACTATGATGTGCGTATGCAGCTTCGTCAGTCACAGCTTCTGAGCCCCTCGGGGTCGGGCTGTTGATAATGAGGGTGGGATGCATGCGTGAGGACTGGGGTTATGTGGGAGATCTGTGCCGTCCTCTTAACTTTGCCAATAACCCGAAATGCTCTAAAATGGTAGTCCTTGAAAAAGGGGGTCTTAGCATAGCGATCCTGAGATTCAGGTTGGGGGGCCCATTACCCGGACCCCACACAGAATGGAGAAATGCTTCAGTGTCAGTTCTAAGGCTGCAGCTAAAGCAAAGAGGCATAAGAGAAGGCAGGGGCTGTAGGTTTCTCCGGGAAGCCCTGAGCCCAAGTGGAACATCTTCAGTGGGTGCTTTTCTTACTGTTGAGTTCTAAGAATTCTTCGTACTGTTTAGATAGCAGTCCTTATCGGGTGTCTTTTGCAAATATTTTCTTCCTTATTCTAATTCTTTTTTCTTCACAGTGTATTTTGCAGAGCAGACATTTCTAATTTTAATTAGGTCCAGCTTATCAGTTGTGTCTGAAATAGATCATGCCTTTGGTGTCATCTCTAAAAAGCCATCCCCAGATCCAAGGTCATCCCTCAGTTTTCTCCTATGTTATTTTCTAGGAATTCTACACTTTTGCATTTTACATGGATCTCTTAAGATTGTGATGTATTTTGAGTTAATTTTTTGCAAAGGGTGTATAAATTCATTTTTCCCCAATGTGGATATGTAGTTTTTTCAGCACCAATTATTGAGGAGACTGTCTTTCAGCCATTGTATTACCTTTGTTCCTTTGTCAAAGATCAGTTGACTCTGTTTACTGGGGTGTATTTGGGGGCTCTCTGTTCTGTTCCATTGATCTGTTTGTCTAGTCTTTCACCTACACCAGATATCTTGATTACTCCGGCTTTATAGTGTGTCTCAAAATCAGATACCATCAGTCTTCCAATTGTTTTTTTTCCCCTTCAATATTTTGTTGGCTACTCTGGGTCTTTCCTCTTTCCATGTAAACTTCAGAGTCAGTTTGTCCACTGCCACAAAATAATTTTCAGAGCTTCTGATCAGGATTATTTTGAATTTATAGATCAAGTCGGAAGGACTGACACATTGACACACTGTTATTCAGGAATATGGACTATCTCTTAATTTATTTAGTTCTGACTTGATTTTGTTCACCAAAACTTGGTAGTTTTCTTCATATGAAACTTTTAAATATTTTGTTAGATTTATACATAAGACTTTTTGGTTCTAATATAAATGGTGTTGTATTTTTTATTTCAAATTCCACTTACTTATTGCTGGTATATAGGAAATATATTGCCTTTTCTGTATTGACCTGTATACCTGCAGCCTTGCTATAATTGCTTAGTAGTTCCAGGAATGATTTGGTTGAGTCCTTCAGATTTTCATACGCATGATCATGTCATTGGTGAGTAACGACAGCTTTCTTTCTTGCTTCCCAATCTGTATATATTTTGTTTCCCTTTCTTCTCTTCTTGCATTAGCTAGTACTTCTACTACAACCTTGAAAAGGAATAATGAAAAGGGACTTATTTGCTCTGTGCCTGATAAGAGAGAAAGCTTCAAGTTTTTCACCTTAACATATAATGTTATCTGTTGGGTTTTTGTAGATATTCTTTATCAAGTTGAGGAAGTTCCCTCTGTTCCTAGTGTTGAGTGTTAGGAAAGGAGGCCATTGGACTGAGGTGGCTCAGCTGTCTTGGAAAACCTATGGGATCAAATCCAAACCTAAAGCAAAGTCGCAAAGTTGATGCTCTCCAGTGTGAGACAGTGAAACTCAAGAACAACCAGCCACAAACAGCAAAGTCAACTCTCAGAAATGATGTCACTGCTTAAACTATAACCAATCAAATATATTTGCTTCTCCTCAGCCTGTCGTCTATAAAAACCTTTCCCTAGCTACTTCTAAAGGAGCACTTCAAACCACCTTTATTTTGGCAAAGCCCAATTTGAGTCAATGTTTGTTCATAGAAACTCTCAAAAATTTTAATGTTCCTCAGTTTACCTTTTAATTCTAGTTTACTGAGAGCTCTTATCATGAATGGGTATTAAATTTTGTGAGAGTTTTTTTGTGTGTATTGATATAGTCATTTGATTTTTCTATTTTAGCTTATGGATGGGATAAATTTTATTAATTGATTTTAGAATGTTGTAGCTTAAAGTTCTTTTTATACATTTTGGGGTTTGATTTACCAACATTTTGTACAGGACTTTTGCATCCATGTTGATGAGGGATACTGGTCTATAGTTTTCATTTCTCAGGACATTGTGCCTGGTTTTGGTTTTAGGGTGATGCTGGCCTCATGCAGTGAGGTAAGAAGTATTTCCTCTGGAAGGGATTGTGGAGGTTTGGTAACACTCTTTCCTCATTTTTGGTAGAGTTCACCAGTGAACCCATCTGGTCATGGTTCTTTCTCTTGTGGAAAACTATTAATTATTGATTCAATTTCTTTAATCAGTATCTGTCTGTTTAGATTTTTTATTTCTCTTCTTGTAAGTTTTGGTAAATTGTATCTTTTGAGAAATTTTTCCACTTCACCTGGGTTATCAAATTTGTGGAAATAGAGTTGTAGTAGTTTCTGTATTTTACTACCCTTTTAATGGACATAGAATATATAATTTGTGTTCTTTCTTTTTTCTTAGGTATCCCAGTGAGAAGCTTTTTGAATTTATTGATCTTTTCAAAGAACCAAATTTTGGTTTAATTGATTTTTTTCTACTGATTTTGTTTCAAATGTCACTGAGTTCTTCCCTAATTTTTATTTTTTTCCTCTGCTTACTTTGGATTTAACTCACTGTTTTTACTTTATTTTTTTAGTCTCCCAAGGTAGAGACTCGGATTATTGATTTTAGATCTTCTTTTCTAACACGTGATACCATTGATAAATTTGTAACAGGTGATAAATTTTCTTCTAAGCACTGCCTTTGCTACATTCCACAAAATTTGATAAGTGGTGTTTTTATTTTTGTTTAGTCCAAAATATTTAGCTTCACTTGAGATGCTTTGTTTGACCCACGTTTATAATCTTCATGCATTTGGGGGTTTTCAGTTATCTTTTTGTTACTGGCTTCCAGTTGAATTCCATCGTGTTCTGAGACCCGTGTATAATTTCTATGTTTTTAGGTCTGTTAAGATGTGTTTTTGTTGCCCAAGATGCAGTCTTTCCTCATGAAAGTTCCATGTGAGTTGGAGGAGAATGCGCATTTTGCTGATTTTGGAGGAGGTGGTCCATCGAGGCCAACTCCACTCAGCTGATGGGTGTGGTGGTGGGTCAGCCGTGTTCCTCCTGCTCTGCCTGTTGCCGCTGTCCGCAGCTGACAGGTGGTTGTGGACATCTCCCGCTGTGATAATGGACGGGCCTGTTTCTCTGTACAGTCCTGTCATTTCTTCCCGCAGACAGTCAGATGATCTGCTGTTAGGCACACACACGCTAAGGGCTGTGACGTCCTCTCTCTGAGAATCAGCTTCTTTGTCACTGTGCGGTGACCTTTCACTGTCCTCTCACTCCTTGCTTGGATGTCTACGCTGTCTGAAATTAATATAGACATGCCTGCTTTCTTTTTATTAATGCTTTATTATGGTATATATTTCTCTATTAATTTATTTTTAATCTCTGGGTCTCAATATTTAAAGTGTATTTCTTGGGGAGAACACAGAATTGGCTCCTTTTTAAATCCACTCTGACAATCCATGTCTCTTAATGAGTGTGTTCAGACTGTGGATGTTCAGAGTAATTATTGATGTAGTTGCGTTAATACCTACCATATTCATGGCCCTTTCTATTTGTAATCCTTACTGTTTGTTCTGATTTTTCCTTCTTTTTTCCTGACCCTTGAAGTTTTAATTGAACCTTTTATGTGATTCAGTTTTCTCTTCTTTCTTAGCATATCAGTTGTATTTAAAAAAATTTTGTGGTTGCTCTAGAGTTTGCAACACACATTTTCAGCTAATCCAAGTCCTCTTTCAAGTAACACAGTATCATTTCACAGGTAATGTACCTTCTAGTAGCAAGATAATTCTAATCCCCCTCTCCTGTACCTAATAATCGCTCTTATTCATTTCACTTATCCATAGGCATGCATAAACACATGTACATTTACATGTGAGATATACACAGAAGCATATATAAGTGGATAAATTGTTGGTGTTATTCAGAACACACTGTCAGATCAATTAAGGATAAGAAAAAGAAAAGTTATTTACTCACACAGTCATTATTTGACGCCCTTCCTTTTCCATGCAGGTCTGAGTGTTGGACCTTTATTATCTTCCTTTTCTCTAAGGAATTTCTTGCAAGACAGTTCTACTGGCAACAAATTTCCTCAATTTTTGTTTGTCTGAAAACATTGTTATTTTTTTCACTTTTGAAGAAAAATTTCACAGAGCCCAGAATTTCATATTGTTTTTTTTTTCTTTCAACACTTCGAAACTAGCCCCCGACCCGGTTCCGTCACTTCTCAGGGGTCAATGAGATTTCTGTCTTTGCGTCTGTGCAGGTGAGTTGTTCTTCCTCTTCTGTCAGGGTTTTGCCCTTTCTCTCTGAGTCCGTGGCGACGGTTCCCGGCACTGGACCCTGCTCGGTGCGCCCAGGGCCCCGCGCAGCTGAGGTTTGGTGTCGGACAGTAACTGGAGGAAGTGCTGGGTGAGAGCTTCACGCATCCCACCTGATGTCCCTCTCCTCTCCGTCTGAGAGAAAGGTGTGATCCCCGTCACACCAGAGTTGCCCCTCTTGTGACAGCTCACAGCCGTCGGTACTCTGTGTTGGTTTCTCTCTCCTTTTCGTTTTTGAGGATTCCGTGGCTCGATCCTCTGGCTCGTGGAGTCCCCCTTAGCTCATGTGGCTAAGCCCCTCGCGCTGGTCCCCACTTCGCTCCAGGGTTTTTGACTTGTAGCATTTCATTTCGATTCTTTCTCGGGAGTTGCACCTCTCTACTTGCATGGCCTGTCTGTCCTTGTTCGCCATCGATTTTATTCGCCAGAGCCCCTCCCGTAGGAAGCGCGGTCGTTTTCAGTTCCGGGGGCGAATTCCAGCGTTTCTGTCGTGACCGGTTCTGTGTCTTCAACGTGTGTTTCCTGCCTTGACATGTCTCGGAATGCTTCTTTTAGTCAGGCATGATGAAACGGGTCCAAGGAGCTGCTGCCAAGGAGCCCGGTGGATGCGGGGCGTGAGCTCAGGGACATGTCCCCCCATCTTAGGGTCCTTGCGCACACAGGTACGATCAGAGTTGTTGATTTTTCAGTCTGTTCAGCTTTTTACTTGTGGTCAGTGTGGAGCCAGACTCCCGTGCCCCGGCCCCTCGGAACAGGAAACTGGCCAATTTCAGTTTTATTCTTCTACAGACGGTCTGACTTTTATTGCTGTAGTTGGGTTTAAGCTCTTCCTTCATTTAATTCATTTTTTATTGTAAACATAGGTGTGTTTTAACCATTCTGTTGATGGTGTGTCACCCTTTATAAATCTGAAGGTTTTCATTTCCCATGAAGCCTGAGACTTTCTCCATCTGTTCTGCTGCCCCCTGCCCGCTCCTTCATCACGACCTTCCACCACCTTCACAGCGACCATTTCGTAAATTCCATCTGAATCTGCATGTGCTGCATCCTGAGAAAATTCTTCAAAACTGTCTTCGGTAAATTGCTTTTCTTCAGCTATATCTAAAATGCTCTTAACACATACCCAGGCTTTAATTTCAAGGACCAAAATGCTAGATAAGATAAGATTGAGAAACACTATGTTGGAAAGGAACGACATGCTTTCCAAACTTGGCTAAGAGTATTCGGGGCGAGGGGAAGCTCATGACAACCTTTACAATTGAGAAACATGAAGCGCCTTCTCCCCTGAGAGTATAATTTCTGTAACTGTAATTGCTGAGTTTTTCATGGGCATCTTACTTTACTGTTTTTTAAAAACTTCCGTGCCTTCTCACTTAGGGTAGCCAGTTTGCCCTTGTGTTTTGTGTTATTGTGAAGTCACGTTTGGGGGGCTACGTCTGGGAAAGTCCGAGGGGCCCGCAGCCAGGGTCCTCGGGAAAAGCGTGTCCCACCAGCGGTGCGGAGCCCTGGCAATCCACCTGCTCCGGGCGCATTTCCTCAGACGAACAGCGTGGCCCACACTGCGGTGTACACCACACCCGTGCCTGATGGGAGAGCAGGAGGTTTTGTTGTCAACTTTTTTTCTCTTTTTTTCTGCAGCACTTAGAGTAAGACAGCATTTCCTTGACCTTTGTTTGGTGGACTTGCTTTTCTGCGCCCATGTCTCGGAGGGTAGTTGTCTCAGGTCTGTATTTCTAGGGAATTTAAACTCTTTACTGTGAGTGAGCCTTCCACCCAGCACCCAGCAAGGAGCATCGCCAACCCCTCCGCGGGGCCCCACCTGACCTCAGGTCGGCCAGGCACCCAGAGGTCTGGCTCCCTTCGCGTGTTTAGACAAGGATTAAAACAAAACAAAAAACTTCTTTTAAGCTTAAATATTTCTTTAAAAGCACATTTGTTGTTTTAACTCCAATTTCAAGGGTTAAACCTCTTGTCCATGTATTTTTATGTTGCCAACAGTACGTAGGTCCCAACGATTTCTTTAAAGCAAAACGTTGCTGGTGTTGGAAATTTCATCCCCTAACAGTTACCGTGTTTCCTGACTCCATGCTCTCTGTAAATGCTAAGTGTTTGATTTACCATAAATGCAAAGTCAGAATATTCTGGCTTTTAATTGGCAACCTTAAAAAAAAAGTGCTATACTACCTGTGAGTTCTCTATCTCAGAAATTGTCCTTGAACTCCAGTCTGCTTCAGACAAAGGGCAGAGAGTGGGTGTTTATCACAGAGAAGGTCTTGTTGACTGTAATGTAGGGAAGGTCTTTTTTCAGTGAAGAAATAGGGAAAAAGGAGGAATTTGTTAAATCTCTACATTTCAGAACCGACCTTGAGTACCAGGAAATGGTGCCGTGAGGCTCAGATGAAACTTTGAAATCATAAGCATACTGTGGTTTTGTTATGAATTTGCTAAAAAAATATGTTCATGATCTAGTTTCACTAGTGTTTTTACTATTTAATAATTATCAAAAAAATCTGAGGGTTATTACGTTTTGCTGCTTTATATTGCACAGCGGGGATGGTTTGGTGAAATTTTAATTTGTCCGAAGATCTAGTTAAGTAATATAAGTAGCGATGGTGATTGTGCTAAAGGGCCAAAGGAGAAACATTCTGCTTTGTATTTTTTAACTTAATATCGATTCAAGGAGCCCTAAGTTGTTTCTGAAGAATAATTTACTCAGGAAATTATAATTTTCCATGCACGAACGGCTCCACCAGATAGAAACTGACATTTTCAAATAAATAAATTTATTACTATTTTAAGTCTTGGTACAATTTCATGTTTCCCACATCTTGCCACTCATGAGTATCCATTTTTAAATAGACTTTTCTCTGTGACCATCTCCACTTGATAAAAACTGACATTTCTAAAATAAGCCGCAATGTACTTACTATTTTTAGACTTTGCACAATTTTATAGTTTCATTCTAACAGGTCTGTCTGTGTACAAATTTATTGCTGTTACAATGTTCTCTGGAATTGCAGAGTACTTAAACTATTTTAATAAGTTAACTGCCGTTGTTCTGAAAATTCAAATATCACTGTCGAAAATAAATGTAAAAGAATATATAACCATATAACCTTGAATGACCCCTAATGTATTACTATTCATTTCACTAAACCTTACCCAAGTATTTAAAATATTCTGGAAGTTTTAAATCCATACGTACACGTGAAAAGCGATGTAAGAAAATCTGTGTCAGGGAAGTTGGTGACGGTATGGTACTCTATACACACACAGTCTTCTGCACACTCCTCCAAATTGAACATATAGACATTGACGTCTGTGGCCATTGAACTTGGCGTGGGGTCGCTCTGCAGGGCTTTCCATCAACCTGACCCAGCTCTTTCCTATTTGTAGCACACACGGCGTCTCTCCGAGTCCCTCTGAGCGGTGCCTGGTCTCGGTTCTCCCCCTCGACTTTCCTGCCCGAGCTGCCCTGTGGCTCATATTCTGCCACATCGAAGGCCACAGGGCAAAAATGAGTCCATTTCAAACCACTGTGTTCACGCTGACGGATGTCAGATCAGACCGCCCTGAAGGGAGCAAAAGTCAATGAGTGACAGTCCCAGCAACAGAAAGCACTTGCTCCTGCCTGCCTGTCACCGCATCCGAACGGGAAACAATGCCACCACGGGAAGGTTGTCAGAGGGGACGGTCCTCTGGGCCATTGAGAATTTCTCAAGGCCGCCCCGGGTCACGGCATCGCTGCTTTAATTGGCACTCGGGTGGTGGTGATTTCTCTGCAACACGCTGTAATTCCCCTTCCCTTCTTCTGTGTTGCTGTGCCCTTGCTCGTTTATTTATTTATATCTTGTCACAAATGAATGTGTGGGTTTTTAAAAACGAGCCTTTATAGGCTTGTTTATCCTGCAGAAAAAATATAAGTCTGAAATCAGAGGACCCTATAAGACCAAGATTTATTTTTCATTTCTCTCGTCTTCCCGACGCCTGTCCCAGGAGCGCGGTGGAGAGAAGGTTTCATGGTCGGCCGTGCCCTGTGTCAGCACCTGGATTCAAAGTGTCCCCCACAGGGAGGCAGGAGCGAGAGAGAGCACAGCACACAGGTCAGCCACCATGGCCATCTGGAGCCGGTCTCGCACCGTGCCCGTGGGAGTGGAAGCGAGACGTCCCTCCCTGCAGGTGCCCTGGTCGGGAGAGGAAATGAGACCCGGGTGGCCAGACCCCCCCCCCCTCCCGCCAGCAGCAGTAGCGGCTCTTGGCTTTGACCTGCACTGCGCTTGGACTCCCAGAAACACATGCCCTTTTGCTCCCACCTGGCTTTTTGTTTGGTTTCCTTTTATGTTTTCGAAATGTCACAAACAATCTCAAACAAACAACCCAGCAGACACAGGTCTCCCTGGGTTTCGATGCTGCACCAGCCAGCAAGCCCTCCCTCTGTTGGGGAACCCCCTTCACTCTCAGGAGGGTGACGCCTTCAGGCGGCAGGACGATGTCGTGAGGATTCCTGGGGCGTGAGTCTCGGTGCGGAGCGTGTGGCGCAGACTCGGGGCTCAGAAAGACACCGCCGCACACAATCCCAGCAGAGGATGGGACTGGTCACACGTACTGTTGTCGCTCAGCAGGCAAACCACCAAGACTTCTGCCGCAGAACCTGACAGGCTCTGCTTTGTGTCACCATCAAAATTATCTTCGAAGGCAAGAAAGCACTTTGGGTTTCAACAGCAGCAGACTGTTGTGGCCTAATACGATGGATAAAATAATACCTGTCATACATCCAGTAACTGGGTTCGGCAAAGCCCTGCGTCTCCCCGATGTTGCCATTCATGTGTTCTGAGCACCCACTTAAGCCAAGTGCTGGGTGCTGAGGATGAACATACGTGAGAGGCATGACGTCGGATTTGACAGGGTGCGGCGTCACGCTAGGGGGGTGTCAACAGACCGCCACCACCTGCCCGCCCTCCAGCCGCACAGTTTCCGGGCCCTCGGCGACAGGAGGTGGAGGTGCCGCCCACCTGCCTCCCTGGCCTGGACCGGGGAAGGGGTAGGGTCACAGGCTTTGTTTGCATCATCCTTTGGAGACTAAATCATACAAGCAAATAACAAATGGTGTTAAAAATGCTTAAGAAATATCAGGAGTTCTTTTTAAAAAGTAAAACCTCTATGTGCTGTTGATAAAACTAAGAAACTCTATTATTCATGGAAGAACTGGGAAGACCAGGGACAAGGGACGTAAGGTCCGTAACGAGGTGACGGGGATGTGGTCACCTTCGGGCCGCTCTCCCAGAGGCGGACTGGACCTCAGAGGCCTTCGTGTCTGTGACGGGCTGAGGACCGACTCCCAGGAACTTCCCTGGAAGGAAAGGCGTGGCCAGGAAATGGGAAGGACTTGAAGCAGAACAGGATCGATGCTTCAACGTCATCCTTGTTCCCCGGGATGTTGCGGGGGACACGGGGAACCAAAGTACCGGGACTCTGGTACTTTATTTACTTCCTCGGCCACGAGAACACAGTTGTCAAAATATTTCATTTTAAAAATATGTTAGGTCACTGTTCACTGAAATACCGAACAAAATGTTTGACTCTGGTCCAGATTCAGTCACATCGATCCCCTTGCCTTCCTTCCTTTAATCGTTTTTTCCCTTTAACCCTTGGCGCGAACACCTTGGATTGGTTTTCTTTCAAGCACGTGCTTCCAGATGATTTCTTTAGGTCTCTGTCATCGTCACCCCAAACCGCCTGCAGGCTGGAGAAAGAGAACATCTTCTGTGTAGGAACGATACAGGAATACGGTACACCTAGCATTTCGAGTGGAACTGCATAGACTTGAGAGAGAATTAAAAAGAAAGACACTTCACAAATACAAGATTTCCGTCTGACGTTCATCACTAAGTCCTCATTTTCACGTAGTTTCTGCTTTTCTTTAACTCTTTTTTGGTCTTAAGGAATGCTAGTATTTTTTTTTTTTTGCCTTTAACACATTTTTAACCCTTGAAAAATGTTACTAAAGATAACATGTGTTGCTCAAAAATATTTTTTAAGCTTTGGATACTTTGAAGTATATCAACAGCAATGATTTGGAAAAAATGAATATAACAAAATACCAGAGATTCAGCCCACAAGAACAAACCCCTCTCCAAAATAAAACCCCACTAATAAATGGATTCCACAAAGTTTCAGGATCCAGAGTCAACTTACAAAAATCATTTGTGTTTTCATGCACCAGCAAAGGGCAAACTGAAGAGGAAATTCAGAAACCAGTTCCACGTACAAAGGAGGATGATGAAGATGAGAAGTTTCGAAGCCGGAGTCCCAAGTCCGGCTGCAGCCGGAGGACGATTCGTTAGGGACAACTTTAATGTCCAGCGTGTTGAACCGAATGGGCAAATAGGGGTATTTTCTTATTCTACTTCAGCTTTGCAAAAGGCAATTTATTTATCCGCGAAGAGTGTCCCAAAGATCAAAAGCTTTTCTCACCAGTTTTAAGTGAAAAATTTCTACCACTTTGTATTTTTAAACTTCCATCTTGATGGAAAGCTTGCCCTTCCTGTTCTTTGCCCACATCTGCTTCAGAAAGTCTCTGACATGTTTGCAAACAAATTCCAGGCATGATTAGTTCAGCCCCAGAAGTTTTATTCCACAGAGAATGAGGGAGAGGGTTTGTCAAGGAAATAGCTGTGAAAATTTTAGTGCAAGTACTCAGGTCTTGTGGGTTAAACATGCTGTGTGTGTCCTCACTTTTGTAGTTATTGGGAACGACCCAGTCCACACAACAACATAAGTAAAGTTGCAGTTTTGTCTGCAGGAACCCGGCAGCGAGGCCCGGCCGGCGGGGTCCAGTTCGGGACCGGGCTTTGCCGGGACCCAGGTGTGTCCGCAGGAGGCCGTGTTCCCAGGGTCCAGGAGGGCCGTGCCCAGCCGAGCCTGACTTCCGAGGGTCTCTTCTCTTTGTGTCGAAGGGATTCGTCCTCTTCTTTCTTTAAGGAAATAAATGACAACGCTTATCTTGTTTTTTATTACCTAACAGCAAGGGCTGCATGCTTCAAAATAGATTTCAGCAAATCCTCCCAACCTTAGAGTCGCATTTCCCTTCTCAATTTGTTGTCTGAAAAAAACCATCTTGTGTTCCTTCTGACCGGCCATGCTTCACAGTCTTGTCTGTCTTTTAAAAAGCCGGCAGAGTGCTCAGCTGTGTCTGACCGGGGGACACTGACCCTCTGCAGACGGTTTGCTGTTAGTCTGCACCCATGTCCCATCCTGCCCGCATCTCCCTCTGTGTCTACACTGTGCCCATCTCTGGTACCCATCTCGTCCAACTGACCACTCATTTACACCGGAAATCTTAAAGACCTCGAGAAAACTGAGACGCCGTGACTCACCTTTGTGTTGCTTGTGTTTCTCGTGTTTCGAGACTGTGTCTGCCATCCTTCAGCCAGGTCAGCGTGAGAAAGCCATCTCCCTCCCTGTCCCCACCTCTGTAACGGCTGGTAACAACGTCTCCTGCCCAAATTGCAGGGTTTTATTGAACTTCCAAAGCACTTTCATGACTTTTCAGATGCGATGACGACATACTTGAGTTAGCTGAAAACCTGGTATGCAGACACAGCCTTATTGATTTCGGGACATACATAAAATTATTCTGTAACCTTGACCAAAGAAGCTCTTGGATCCAGCAGCTGTTTTGCCTGAAGGCATTGCCGTCTTGAATGGATGTTCTTTCTCTAGGAGCAAGAGCTCGGAGCTGAGAACTGGCGGTTAGGGCTTGATGACGTCTAAGAAGGGGGCACATTTGAGGGCATTGCACTGATGCCTTGTCTAGTGAAGGCACATGGGCTTACCCTGTGGGCAGCCTCTTTCTGAACGAGCGAGAGGGCCCTCCTGCTGAACATGAAGGGCATGTTCATGTCAAGCCGTCTCGGTGATTTTGTTAAAAATCCCCTGCCTGTGCTGTTTGCTTTAATTTTCATCCTAACTACATCGTATTTCATCCAGTCAAACCCAAATAAATTATAGTGGCGGCTACAATTCTCTCTCACTACTGTTTGCAGGGATTTGAATGTTAGAGAGGATTCTAAATGTATGCAATATAGAATATTTTATGGAAGTGTAAACATATGTGGGTAAAACACTGGAAGGTGCAACTCTATCTGCCCACGTTCCACATAGAAGCCTCATTAGGTCACCTTTCCTAGTTCATACCTATGACCTGTGCATAGCAGGGGACACGTTCACTCACAACCCGGGGGCCAGGGGTACATTTTTGTAAAATGTGGGGAGTTGCTTTGCACAATGTATAGATTTGGAAACACGCTCTTTAGAGCAGTAAATACATTTCTTCTGATGTCCCGTATGAGCCAACATTAAAGGAAACACATTGGGCTCGTAGGGTTTACGACCAGCTAAATTCAGAAATGTCGTGAAATCAACCAGTTGCCAGATTCTTTCAGTTTTTATTTATTTGCTTAAGGTTTTACTTCAGAATAAATTAAGGCACAAAAAATGTTGTAAAAGCAGCACCAATAATTTCTGTATGGATCCAACCAGATTCCCCAAATATTAATGTTTGCCCTGTTCCCTTTATTCCATTATCATTGTCAAGTTCGTGTTCCTGGCTTGTATCTCTTCCTCTTTCTCTCTCATTCTCTTTCCCTCTAGGTGTCCAGCTTGGGGTAGGCACTGGGGATGGCCCGCCTGCGATCCAGCCTGGGATGGCAGGCCAGTGTCACAGCCTCCTTGTCTCCAGCCAAACAGCTCTGGCCAAGACCACCCGTGATGGCTTTGCTGCAGAGCATAAAGGCCGTGGAAAAATGAGTGTGGGTCCCGCCCTCTTAACCGTTTTGAACCCCGACCTCCCCAGTCAGGAGAGCTGGGCCTTGCCTCCCTTCGCCCACCCTGCACCCTGTCCCCTTTTCATTTTCGGGTTGCTGCTGCACTGTTTACGGGGCTCGCTCTTGAAAATTGGGTTTTCTCAGTGTTCAGCCCAAGGTCTTTCCTGTTCTCACGCTGTACCACACTCATCCTACGGAATATCACCCAGGCCCATTGCCTCATGGGGACATGACTCCAGGGTGAGAGTGCACAACTGCTTCATTACTGTCTGTCCTTTCTCTAGGCACCCAGGGGTCAACGGTGCAGACATTTTTATGTGGGTAACCTGTACACTCCTGGAGCACCTCTGGGCTCCTGTCTGCAGCCTGCTTGAGAAGCAAATGCATATGTGCCATGGGCTGGGCACCAACCTGCGTTAGGTCTGGTCCTCGTGGGCACATCAGAGAGAAAGAGAAAGGACACAAAGAGGAAATGTCGCATGTACACGTGGTTTCTGAGAAGATGGAAAGGGTAGGGCATTGCACTTGGTGGTGGAAATCTAGCAGAAAGCCTGGTGATGTCATTGGCTAGCTGTGAGGACTTGGGCGGGGCCTGGAGACTCAGGGGCTCCAATGGGGAATCAACTACCTCCTCAGAGGCTGCTGTGCAAATTCGGCGTGATGTCTCAAGTGGGCAACAGTAAACGCTAGCCTCCTTCCCCGCTGACACCAGGCAGTAACCCTGTATTCTCAAGGGCTACTTGAGAAATTGAAGGCACCCTCAAAAAATCCAGAAAATGCACACATACATAATTGCAGAGGTTTCAACCCAAGGTAAAAGTGTACTATATGTTCTATGTCTAGTTCTGGAGTAAATGAGTAAACAGGCCACAATAAGAATAGCAAAAATAATTTTGTTTTTAAAAATTATTTTCATGCCCTGGCAGGAGTGGCTCTTGTGGATTGAGTGCCAGCCTGCTAACCAAAGAATCGCTGGTTCAATCCCCAGTCAAGGCACATGCCTGGGATGTGGGCCAGGTTGCCAGTAGGGGGCGTGTGAGAGGCAACCACACACTGATATTTCCCTCTCCTTCTTCCTCCATTCCTCCTCTGAAAATAAATAAATTAATTGAACCTTTAATAATTATTTTCAGTTCTTCCCTTTATGTACATTTATGTGATTCTTTTTACTTTTGCTATTTAAAAAATGGAGTACCAGCTGCCCCTGCAGCCAATCCCACACCCTCTAAATAGTTTTGGGTTCTTATTTAAGCGAAGCGGCTGAGGTCTGACGGAGTCCAGTGCCAGTGGTTCTGTCTGTGGGGCAAGGGAGTGGGTTTTGCTCATCCTCCAGGTTGTCACACAAAGATTATCTAATGGCCCTGTGCACCGCCGCCCCAGGCCATGCTGGAATATTGGCAGAAACGGTAAAAATGTAGGTTCTGTGCGGAGGGTCCCGTGACTAGAAGAGTCACTGCTTTGGGGGTCGTAGGAATGGTGGGTTTCAAACGCCTCTCGCTCTCTATCGTGCACTTTGCAAATCACATTGCCGCCTATAATCTGTGTTTAAAATTCATACCGAACCTGTGAGCAGTGCGTCAGCCTTCCTAACACTATTCCACGGGCTTGTTCTTTTAAAGTAGCGGTACCTTTATGTAGCCAGGAAATAACAACCTGTTTCCCCTCGACCACCTCCTTGGTTTCCGTAGAGTGAGCCCGGGGGCGCCGCTGACGCTGCGCACGCTGGCTGTCAGGTCAGAGAAGCAGATGGTCACGTCCAAGTCTGTTCCCACTGACACCAAACTCACCGGGGAGCAGAGGTCACCAGGGGTCTCGCTTCTGTCCAGTCCTTCCGGCTGCACTGCCTCCCTGAAAGAGAGGGCGTCACAGGAAAACCAGACTTAACACGACACGGTGACCCGGTGGAGGGAACGGTGGGCGCAGCGCCCCCCACCCTTGGACAGGACCTCCTTTTGAATTGCAGATCCCTCGGCGGGTGCCCTCCCTCAGCCCCAGCGGTTCCTGAGGAGAAGCCTGAACCTGGCTGTTTCCGAGAACAAGTCTGTGCCCTTCCCTTCTGTGTTTACAAACTCTTTCCGCCCAGACGGATGGAAGACCATTTGTCTTCCATTCATGGGATTTCTGGGGGCAGAACACTTAGCACATTCTCTCTCTCAGCAGTCTCAGAGCGCACAATGAATCCGGCTTCAGAATTTCTCATATTTTAATGCACATAATAAAAACGAACTCCAGATTTCTTTAATTTATTCAATTATTCATAAAATTAAGTATATTTATTGAGCAGCTAAAGTGAGCCCAAATCACTCACAATGATGGTAAATCTCAAAGAATCAGAATTTGGTCTTTATTGCTTTTGTTCGGTATTCATTTACTTTCATTCCATGTTACAAAATAATCTCATATATATGTATAAATTCATAAAGTACATGATATTTTATAATATTCAATCTGCCTGCATTTTATGAAATCAAATAGAATAATTTCATGCTCTTCAGAATGTATGCAAGACTTTCATACCTAAAATGACAAAATCTGTTCCAAATTAAGCACATTTTCTAATCAAGAAATTTTGAGATGTTGATTTTTGAGAGCAACACGACATAGAAAACAAAGAATAAAATATGAGAAGAGACGAAATACATGAGAAGATTTCAGTTTGGTGGGGATGTGTCCTGATCAACACCTGAAATACAGACAGTAAAGAAGGGAAATAGGAACCAATAAACAAATCACGGAGAAGATGTTCTTGAGAAGAAGCAGTGTCTGAGCTCAGTGGTGCTAATAACGGTGAGGCCACCCCTGAGTGTCACAGCTCCTGCTTCCCGGCTGGAAACTGGGGACAGGGCTGAGGCTGCGGAGGTGGAGACTGGCACTGAGGACCTCTCTTCTCAGGCAGGATGCGCCCCTCGGAGGGTTAAGGGATGCTCTTCGTGGCTCTTCGTTGCTCCTGCTGCCTTGTACATGGTCATGGAGCAACCAGGGCGTTGAGAAAGCAGGTGTGTGACTGAAGGCAGTTTCAGGGTCAGCGGACCTTGGTGGCTGCAGCCCACCATGCGCATGTGTTGGGAGAGGGGGCTTCATGAGTAAGAGGCAGCCTGGGTCAGTGCCAGGAGCCAGGTCCCACCGTCCTGAGGTGAGAACTCTGACTTGGTCATACTAAGTGCTCTGTCTTTTAATTGAATAAGAAATGGGTAACAAATAACAAAGAAGTGAGTAATTAAAATTCCAAACAGTTACGTGCAGTTTTGAACAATTACGTATGCGCACTGAGCTTCAATATAACTTGACCAAAATTAAACTCTTTCACACCAGCACAGTGTAGGGAGAGGCGCATGCAAGGCCACTGGTCACTCAGGTGCACGGCGGGGGGTGAGCCTGGCAGGATGAGGATGCCCTGTGTGCCAGCGGCTCTGCCGTGGCAGCCAGGAGATGGCGGATGCTGTGTGCTGGGAAAAGCTCCCGCATTTCCATGACACGGCAAATTTATGTTGGCGCCCAGTGAGGGTCATCGACGTGACGGAAAACCGCGATGGCTTCTTCAAACAAATGGAGCTGGAAACAGTGAGCAAACGGCACCTCGGCAGAACCACCAAAACTAGGAAAATGAGGAACAAAATGAATGACTGACAAAGTAAAGCAGAAAGAGTAAAACCCAATATAGCGATGGTTACAGTGTAATTGAGCCGAGTTCCCCTTTGCAAGGACAGACTGTCAGATTAGGTTAGAGTAAGGAGCATTTATGCACTATTTAAAAATAATTAGTTGATAGAAAAGAGTTTACTTTTGACACGGAAAATGTTTTCTTTTTAATGTGGACTTTTTATTGATATCACTAGACTTTTGACACCATTATACATCACAGGTGGCAAACACCAGGCCCGTGGGCCGAATCCAGCCTCCACCTTGTTTTATCCGGCCCGGCACCTTGTTTCTACCCTGCTGCAGCGCCGAGCTCCTTGCCCCGAGTTAGGGAGTTGTTATGCTTACACAGCCCTAAGGTTACACTCGGCCCTTTGAAGGCCACGGCCAGGCTGACATGGCCCCCGGGGAAGACGAGTCTGGCACCTGCTCTAAATCATCACGACTTCTCTGGATGGGCAGCGCTTCCATCTAGAACTGGTGTGCCTCTCAGCACCCCACTGGTGGTCTTGGGCTTTACTCCCTTCTTTGCACTCTAGACGCGGAAGGGAACTTGGGAATTCAAACTTCTTCTTAAAGAAAACAAATAGGGATTAAGCCAAGAAATCGTCTCCTTCCTCTCAGACCCTCCCTCTTACCACAAAAATTCCTGGAGCCGACACAGCAAACGTGAGTACGAGGTTGCCGAGAAGTGGGAAGAAGGGGCAGCGGCCCAGGGAACTGGATGAAAGAAGGGGAAGGGATCAGCCAGAGAACTCGTATGCATGACCCAGGGACACAGACCGCGGTGACAGCCGGGGGAAGGAGGGGCAGGGGCTGGGTGGAAGGGCAAAGGTGGGAGACATCCATAATAGTGTCAACAATACAAATAAAGTTAGAAAAGAAAATATATATAACTACATGAAAATGAAAATATGGCCTATCAAACTATATGGGATGCAGTTAACACAGTGTAGAGAATAAAAATTATAGCACAATATGCTCAAGTTAGAAATGAAGGAACAAGCAAAATTATTGAAGTAAGTTTCTACATCAGGAAACTAAAAAAAGATGTTAAACTCAAAACAGATAGAATAATAAAAAATGAAGTCAGTGAAATTGAAACCAGGGAAATAATAAAGCAAATAATTAAAACAATAAAACTGGTTATTCTAATAAAAGTCAATAAAATCAGGAAAATTGACATGCTCTCAGAAAAACAAGACTAGAAATGAAACCGGCTCTGTCTCCGAACTCTGTGTAGCCGTTACGAAGACAACGAGAATGCTTCAGACAGCTCAGTCTCACGGGCTTCACACTGACACAGGACAGGCCACAGACCACCCAAACCCAGGAGCTACCGGAAGTCAACCGAGACAAAATAGACTGCCTGACTAGATTAACAAGATGAACTTGTAATTTTTTTTAATTAATTGGCAGTTTCATTAAAACCCTGGACACCCCCTGACCCTATGACCCAATGGTTATACTCCTGGGAATTTTCCCACAGAAATGATGACTTATCTTGACCCCCAAACTTGTAGACATGTGTTTACAGCAGCTCCGTTCATAATAACCCAAAACTGGAAACACGCCAGGTATCATTCAACAAAGGGATGGTTTTGTACACCGCAGTGCCTCAAGGTCACGGCGTGGTGCCCAGCCATCAAAGGGAACAGTGGGTAATGGGAGAGTTCCGGTGATCTCCAAAGAATTATGCTCTGGGAATAAAAAAATACCAGCCCCAGAGTTGACACTCTGTATGATTCTGTTTGCATAACATTCTAGAAATAATGACATGGAGAACGGGTTAGTAAGTGCCAGGGGTTTTTAAGAAGGGGGGGGATAGGAGGCAGATGTGTGGGGCTGTAAAAGTCACCACAGGGTGCTGCTGGTGTTGAAGCCCTTCTCTGGCTTGGCCGTGTGTATCGGTGGCAATATCCTGGCTTTGGTTTTGTTCTGTGGTTTTGTGAGCTGTTGACATGGGGGAGGGGAGTGTTGGGGAAAGGACACATGGGAATTCTGAATTGTTTTTGACAACTACATGTGACTCTACAATGATCTCGAGGAGTTTGGCTAAAAATTAAGAAAATGAGGCTCACAGAAATTCTGGGATTTGCTCAGAGAAAACCCTTTACAAAATAGCAAGACATATAGAAGAGGCAGATGAACTAGAAATCACCAAACTATGCTCCTCCTCATTTAAAAGTCAATGAGATATGAGTGGTAAGCAGGGTGGAACAGCTAGCACAAACCAGGAATAAAAGATTCTCAAATCACCTGAAGGTTCAGAAAAAAACAGTCACTTCTTAAACCAATAAAATGGTCCCCGAGGAGTAAGAGAAGGAAGACAGCCCCTGAGGACCACGGGGGACAGAGAAAGCACTAAACCCTTCTCCACCCTGGACATTTGGTCTCTTTCCTTGTGTGTTAAAATCGTGGTCATCTGAAACACTTAAAAATAAAAAAACAAACTAAAATCCCGGTCATCTAGTTCTAAAAAGAGGAGTGTGGAGGCCCACCTCAACCCTGTATTACCCGTCGATATTTAAAGAGCTAGGAAGTCAAAGGGTGCTTTTCGGGCTCACTCCTCTGTGAACTCGTTATGACTCTGAAATATTGGCAACTGCTCCTTCTAAGGGGAACCACTTGGCCTTTGGAAGACTGCGTCGCAGCCTGTGATCGATGCTCCCACTGAAGGAACAGAGACCGGAGAGAGGAAATAATATGGCCGAGGAAATCAATACGGAGCAGCTGGACACACACCCATTTGCACTGAGTAACTCACAAATGCAAAATGAAGAAGTGACGAAGGTCATAGAGTAGCTAGAAGTCGGTGTGTCCTCCTCAAGGTGTGGGAGGAGCACCGCACCTGGGGTCAGGAGGGTTAGTGTCCTGCTCGGCCTTGACCTCGTGGGTCTGTTTGCCCAGCCGAAAACACATTCACGGCCTCTCATCCCCTTGGTCTCCAGGTGAGAACACTGTGAGGAAGATGGTAGACACACAGTGGGTGTGTAAAGACTCCATTGAATGCTGACTGACCTCCTACCTGCATGGTTTCTCTTATGACTCTGAGCAGCTTTCCGTGTGGACCTGCGGACGTTTTTTAAACGATGGAAATAATTACATAACATTTGAGTGCAGGAAAGAAAATAGAAGGAGGCTAACAACCCAATAGTTGTTGTAGGTGCTTTATGGAATTGACATTGTTCCTTGATTGCTGTTGGTAAGGAGCGCTTCTTCTTGATCTGGCTGCTTTGCGTGTCGAAATAATTACGTGGACCCTAACGATACAATAAGGAACCCATGACTAATAAACAGAATAATGTGAACAAGGGCCATTGGAGACCCCAAGAATCCCTGTGGAGTGGTTTCTGGACCGACTCTGAATTCCGATTGTTCCCGTCGGTAATCGGGACGGCAGAGCCCTTACACGGGTAGCTCGCTGCTACGGGTGGTAGATTTTTAACTCTTGTTCCTCTTGTAAAAAGTCCATGAGTGAAGCTCTCACTCTGTCTAGCATCATATTTGTAGTGTTACTCATGCTTGGCTTCTTCCACATAAACGAACCTTTAGGATAATAAAGCATTACTGCTCTTCAGTCGATGAGGAGCCTGACTTTATGAGGTTACTCGAATAGCACAAAACTAGAAAATAATGAAGCAAGAGCTGAAACGTTGGACATATGACCTTGGAGTTGGACTTCTTCTTCCCTGTACCTCCTGGACACTTTTTAAGGGTGAACACTGGGTCATTTCACTGTACTTCACACGTGAAAATGGACCAAAAGCAGAATTTCCCTTGAACAAACCTAGGTTGAGGCTGTCACCCTACTAATCATAGTAGATGACAAAGCAACAGTGGCAGAGAAGCGCCCAAGTCACATTGGCAGGACTCTTTCTAGGCCCGGGCACGTGTGTGTGTGAAGACAGATGTCCCCATTAGTACACTGCGGCTCTATCGACATAGTGAGACGAACACATTTGAGGGCACATGTTTCCACAGTAGTTTCAGGCAGTACGTGTCTTGCATGAGTTATTTTTATCTGGATCGAGTCAAGTTCTGACGAACCTGTCATCTAGTATATGTTGTGCTTGGGTTTGTCAATGGGAAGGTCAATGTTTCTTAGTTAAGAAAAAATTAAGAAATTAAAAAAAGACAGCTATGATCCACTTCAAAAGCATACCAGGAGGATTTATCCCTTAAACAGTGAGTTATTCTCATTTCCAGGTGAGATGAGTCGTGTGAATGAGGCTTGGTCCCCTCACCTGGACCACACAGGTGTGTTCTGGTGCCCACGGCATAGGGACGGGTTTTATTCCCTCAGGTACTCGGAGCTTCCTCTCGCTAAGCTAGGGAGGGTTTGAGAGCAGAGAGAGTTCCTCAAATACAGGTGAAAACTGTGGAGAACACACAAAGAGCTGTTTCCCAGGGGCGTCGTTAAAAACCGGGTTGTCTGATGGGAATGAGGAGGGCCGTCCCCCAGTGGCTGGGTGTGGGGTGCTCACCAGGCAAACATGGGAGGCAAGACTGGGTTCAGGGCTCCACCAGCCCCACTTTTCTGTTCATCTTCCCTTCTTCCCAACAGACTAGTTTTTCCTCGTGACACTGTTGTCACTTTTCCGTCTGAAATCCGTCCTTTGTGCGCAGTCGAAGTGAGTGGGTCAAACTGAGCAGTGCAGGAACCCCTCGCCGAGCCGTCGGGACCCGGGGCCTGCGCAGAAGCAGCCCCTGCCTGTCTCAGGAGGAAACACCATCTCTGGTCATTCAGCCGTTTCCACTCAAGCTGAACGTGTCAGTGTTGCAAAAATGCGAGGAACGTTTGTTTTTACTGGAGTGTATATTTTCAGTGGCCTCTTTGTACAGTGTTGATGCAGCCCTGGCCTGTTGCTCAGTTGGTTGGAGCATCTTTCTGCAAACTAAAGGGTCGTGGGTTCGATTCCCAGTCAGGGCACATACCTAGGTTGCGGTTTGGTGCCCCATTGGGGTGTGTGTAAGGGGCAGCTGATTGATATTTCTCTTCCACGTGGATATTTTTTCTCTCTCTCTTCCTCACTAAGCATAGCAATTAGAGATTTAAAAAAAGTGTTGATGCATACTTGATTTTTTTCTGAATTTAGAAAGAAAAATAATAATCCCAACTTACTAAATTATACACACAAACACACAGACATATATCTTGGCAATGAAACAGTGGTATTGTATTATTTTGGGGCATAGTTTTAAAATTGCAAAAGGTTTACTATCCAGTAGTTTAAAAGGGCAAGAAAGGTCGTCTCTTACATCTTCCTGTAGATTAAGATTCTCACGTTAAATAAATTGTCCACAGTTTTACAGCCTCCAAGTGGCATTGCCAAGGTTTTAGCAAATGCCAGATTTCACTGGCTAAAACCCAGTGTTGTTACAAAGGGCTTTATTTCATGGTGAATGCTGATAATACTACTCAGCTTTCTTCAAAGCTATAGCAGTCCCGAAACTAAACTTTTATTACACTACTTTTAAAAATTGGGTGTTGTTTTTCTTACTGAAGTCAGAGATTCACTATTTAAATTCAAGTAAGTCTTGCTTGTACTGAAGTTATTTTCTGGACATTTTCATATATAAAGTCAAAGGTTAATAATGTTAGTTATTTTGTGTGGACTATTCTAGTTTGTTGAGTGTCGGCTTTACTTTTTACAACATGAGCATTTATGATTAGGGCTATTTTAGCAATTAGCAAGGTTTAGTGCTGATTTGGCTGGACTCGCTAATAGACCAAATGAAGGAAAAAACTGGGCAAAACGTCGGGAGAGGAGGGGCGGGGAGGGGAAGAGGCTTCGGGAGAGCAGTGCTGGCGTCTGCAAGGCCGTGGCCTCCCCCACAGATCCGAGGAGGCTGTGGGATTGGGAAGGAGCACTACATCCCTGAAGTCGAAAACAGTGGGGGGCCGGGGAGCCCACGAGGGGGTTCCCCATCATCCCGCTGAGCGCCTGGTCCAGGGGCAGTGGGGCGCTCTACGTGGGAGGTCTGGGCCATGCCTGAGAAGCCGCAGGCAGGCTGCGGGCTGGGTGCACGGGCCGCGTGGGGTCCCCAAGCTGCGAGCTCTCACAGGCTTCCTGGTACACGGAGCTGCATACAGCTACACACTCAGCTGTCCCACGTGGGGAGTGAAGGGGCACAGAGCTACCCCGTCTCCGTGCACCTGCGGGAAAAGGCACATCCTGTGTGGTCGGGTGACTTTGGGCTCCCAGGACGCGCCGTTGACGTTGACGGGGCATTCCCGGAGCGAGCGTCCTGGACGGCGCCTCCGAATCCCCTAGAAATGTGTTCCACACAGGTGAGATGGAACAGTAACGAGGATGCCTGGTCACAGGGAGAGAAAACGGATTTCCAGGGCAGGTGGGCTTTCATTTCCGAGCAAACGGAGAGAAGCGAGGCCTCAGGACTTTTACTGACAGGGTTTTTGTCATCTCCTTGGACAGGGCGGCTGCGGTGTAAGTGCCCTGCCCCCAGGCAGCCAGATTGAAATAGAATATTATGTAATTTAGAATTTATATTCATGTAAAACAGACACATTTCTGCTTCCCCAAAGACCCCTGCAGGAGAGCCCGGCCGCGTCAAGGTCGCCGGTGACTAGGTGGAGGGCTTTCAGTCCAGGCCCAGTCCGCTGGCTGTCCCTCCAGATTTGAAATGAACACCTCTTGGGTTCGGTGGGAAAGCAGCTGGGAGAGAATTTTGACTTGGATTGAGCCCTCTGCCTGCAGCTGACAGTCCACCAGCAGGACCACTCTTTAAACTGGCCCTGCCGTTTGTGATAGCTGCCGGGGGGAGGCTCAAACAGGAAGAATTGTATTGAATCTCCCGAGCCCCCAGGAAAATATTATTTTACAGCAAACAAGGAAGAATTATGGTGACAGTGAATGAAATAGTGAACAGGGTGACGAAGTCCAAACAGGCCAAAGTTAATGTCCCCTGTTCATGCCGTCCTTTGATTTCCATCCAGATCCGCCCCCCACAGACCCTCCATTCCCACTGCCCTCTGCTGCGGTGCTCTGCTGGGCACCGGGCACGGAGGGAATGGCGGAGGGTAAAAGCACCGTAGAAAACACATATCTGGTCCAAAGGGTCACATCTCCTTCAATGTACTCTTCGACCTTGGATAAGTTAATGAACTTCATTTGACCTCAGTTATAAGAATGAAAATGACAATTTGTATGAATAAGTAGAACGTGATGTTTTAATCCTTCAGCTTTAATGTAGTCTAACCCATAATCATTCCACAAATAATAGAAACATTTTATTATTGTACAGATACTCATTATAAGTGTATTTAAAAACCTCAGACTAAGAGCTTAATTATGTCTTCAAGAAAGTTTGATGTAGAAGAGAAATCACTAACAGAATATGAGCCAGTAAAAGTCACAGTTATATAAAAAGAATTATACACCATGATAAATTAGAGTTTATTGCAGAGATTCAAGACTGGGTCAGTATTTAAAAATCTATAAGTATAATCCACTATATTTATAGGCCAAAAAAGAAAAAAATTCATGATCATATAATCAATGTGGAGATGGACGTTGACAAAATTTGGCACCCGTTCATGATAAAAAAAATCTTAGAAAAGTAGGAAGAGAGGGGAACTTTCTCAACCTGGTAAAGAGCATCCACAGAAAACCATACAGCACACATTGTGTTTAATTCTGAGAAGAAATGTGAATTTGGAAAGAGTGAATACTTGCTCTCTGCGAGGGAATAAAGCCAGAGTGATCACTCCCACATCCTGTTCAGCGTAGTGCGGGGGGTTGTAGCCAGTGCAATAAGACAAGACAGGGAAATAAAAGGCACACCCGCTCGAAAGGAAGAAACAAAACCATACTTATTGGTAGATGGCATATTTGCGTGCTGTCTGAGTTTGGGTTCCTATGACAGAAGCACCATAGACTTGGTGCCTTAAACAGCATTTATTGCCCACAGTTCTTAGATCCCTTCCCAATCTGCTCATGCTACTTGCCTGCTGAGCTCAGAGCTGGATTCCACAGCGCTGTGAACTGAGAGGGAAACAGTGTGGTTCAGGACGCAGGAGCCGTGGGGCTGGCTTCCTCGCCTGGCAGAGGCAGCCCTCCCCGGGGCAGAGTGGAGGCTCACCTGGCCACGCACACCTGTCATAGGACTTTGGAGCTGTTAGCCCAGCATCTGTGCCTGCAGTTCTCCCAAATGCCCAGATGCCGTTTAACTGGAGTGTAATCAATCTTATGTTTCACAAGATGCCCTGAGATCTGTGCTGTTCAGCTGCCTGGTAGAACTCTGACCACTGTGAGGTGTGTGTCTGGTGTGCCTCTGCCTCACTCAGTTTGTAGGAATGAGCAGAGGGTGATGCTCCATCACTGGAGTTTGAGAAAGAAATCAGGACGTGTGCAGGAGGGGCAAAAGTAGCTTTACAGTTGTGAGTATGCAAAGCAGCATTTGTTCTTATGTTATTACTTTCCGTATGAACCACTGTAGACCTACTTTTGCCCCCCCCATATTATATCATTTTAACATTAGCACCAGCTGTGGTAGGTGACGTTCTGTCTGTATTATTTCTCAAGGGAAAAGTAGGTATTGTGTGAGTAAGAATTGACTGTGTCTATGGAGATACTTAAATATCCTTTTCTAAATGTATGTCTTTCTAAACCCACCCAGAGATTGGGATGTGCCCGCCTATGACATGTTATAAAAAAGCAGTTTTAAGAGACTCTCATTCACATGTTATATTGTCAGTCAATTGACTAGGTGCTATTGTTGTCGATGTGTTTGTATCAGTAGATTTGTCCTGTGAGGTAATGGATTAAGGCTGTAACCCCTTCACTGTTTCCTTCACACGTTGGTTTATCTCCTGCATGCACAGGAGAATCAAGACAGAATACATTCTCACTTTAAATCCCACACCCAAGACTCACTAATGATGTTGGCGTTTCAGGAGCCAGAGCTCATGTCTGAGCCACTAACCAATAGTGGGCAAGTGGAGACACTCTTGATAGAGTGAAAATAAAAGCAAGGCATAAGCTGTAAGAGGTTTCAGAACCCACGGAAAGTCACTGGTCCTTTGACAGAGCCACTCACTTGCCATCAAGGGGTTTAACAAGCATCCTGAAGAGACAAAGAATGACCCACCGGTGGGTTAAAACAACACATATTCTCTCACAGTTCTGGGGGTCCCAAGTGTGAAATCGAGGTGTTCTGGGGCCAGGCACCCACCACGGGCTCCCAAGGAGGATCCACCCTCACTTCTTCCTGCTTCTGGGGGCTCACAGTGCCCCTCACCCGCTGCGACACAGTTGGTCTCCGTGTCCATCCTCACCCAGCCCCTCCCCTGCTGCACCGTGTCCTGGAATCCGGGTGTTTGGGGGCGTGTTTGTTTTCCTTTGTCTCAGGTCACTTTCTAATTTCTTTTGTGATTCCTTCTTTGAACATTGGTTGTATTAGAGGACATGTTTAATTTCCCCACGCTTGTGAATTTTTCTTGTTTCCCTCTGTTATTCATGCCCAGTCTTGTTCTATTAGGGTCAAAAAAGACCCTTTGTATGGTTTCATTTCGTATTTATGGAAGTTTGCTCTGTGGCCTGATAAACGGCCTCTCCTGGAGAATGTCCTCTGCGTGTGCGGGAAGAATGCGTGTTTTGCCACGTTGCGGGAGAGGTCTGCGTGTGTGTGTTGGATCCAGGGGGAACCCTCTCTTTCCTGACTCGCCTCTGGTCTAGTCGTTCTACCCATTTGCGAAGTCAGGGGGTGAAGTCTATAACCAATATTTTTAAACTGCCTATTTCTTCTTTTAATTCTGATAGTTCTTGCTCTCTATACTGTAACTGTCTGTTGCTGGGTATGCAAATGTTTATAACTGTTATATAATCCTTGTGTCCTGAATATTTTATAAATATATGAGGTTCTTCCTGGTCTCTTGTAACTGTATTTCACTTGAAGTCCATTATGAGCAGTGCCTGCTTCTCTTCTTGCGTCTGTGAGGACAGCGGTGGTGCCATGAACCGGCCCTCCTGGTGTCCTCCTGCAGGCAGGTGGAAGCGGACCCACCCAACATCTGCAGACACCTGCTCCGCTCCCCCAGGTTCAAGGGCAGGCCTGGGGAGGTGGGTCACTGCTGTGCTGGGGAGGGTTGGGTCAAAGGCGAGTGAAACTACCATAGCTTTTTCTGCCATTTTGAAGGTTTTTTAATTATTATTTTTTTTTACCATTGGGCTTTGTTTGCTGTAAACCCTTGACTGTTCTCGGAGCTCCAAGAAGGCTGAGCCCGTGAGTTCTCTCAGTGTGTCCGTAGCAGAAAGAGAGTAGGAGTTGCCCTTGACCGCTGGTTGGCTGATGTCCCTCCAAGAATCTTTTCTGAGGGAAATCTTTTAAAGAATATGCACAGCCCTGGCTGGTGTAGCTCAGTGGATTGAGCGCGGGCCTGCAAACCAGACAATTGCGGTTTGATTCCCAGTCAGGGCACATGCCTGAGTTGCAGGCCGGTTCCCTGCAGGCCAGTTCCCAGCAGGGGATGCACGAAAGGCAACCATACACTGATATTTCTCTCCTTCTCTCCTTTCCTTCCCCTCTAAAGATAAATAAATAAAAATCTTAAAAAAAAAGAATATGCACAGAGGTAAAAATAAGAAAAGATACCTACAGTTTGCAATGAACCCCAAGGAAAACTCTATTAGCTCACTGAATTGTTGGTAATTATTCTTTAAATCACCATCCCAGAAGGAGATTGAAAAAAAATTTAAGGCACTCAAAATTTTAAGAATGAGATGTGATTTTAAAAAAATTAGACAACATTTTTGGGCAAAGTTCTTATGCAAAAAGATAGCACAAAATATTGTTGGTTTCATCCATTGCAAAGATCCCATTTCAATGCTTTCCTGGCCTTGAGGTGTGAGACAAGAGAGGTGTTGAAATAAGTAATTAAATCTACACCGGTTGACTTATTCTTTTCCTTCACAGGTGATGATGGTGTCAGGTCAGAACTTCCTTCTTCTCCAGTCAGTCTTAGTTAATTGAAGGAAATGCAGAACTTGGTAAAAGACTGGGGGACTTCAGTCTGTCACTCTCGGGCGTGTTATGAGTGGAGTACTCTCTGGTTAGACTCTCATTGGGGTTTCGTAAGTGGAGGGAGGTGAGTGGAGGTGAGAAGGCACCGGAGCTTAATTCATAGGACAACTTCAGCGTCGACGTGAGAGCGATGACGGCCTCTGGTGTGCGCGGCCACCAGATCCCACACTGGGGTATGTCAGTGAGTCCGCAGGGACACGCGGGAAGTCTTAATGATGCGGGTCATAGCACTGTCGCCTCTCCGTGCTGATTTTCCAGAAATAAACTGAGAGGACGAGGAACTTGAGACAATAACGAATATAATGCATGTGCGGATGGAGGGTCATCTGGGTGTGTGTGCACTTGGATGTGTGGGTGTGTGTACATGTGGATGTGTGGGGGTGTGTACAGGTGAGTGTGTGTGGTGTTAGAAATGGGGAACAGCTCAGTAACAGAGGATGGCTGTGGATTGCAGTAACGCCAACACCACCAAAGGCGGTCAGCGATTCCAAAGGAGCAGATTCGTGTTCCACGTGCAGGGGACAGAGCAGCCTGCTGGAGGCGGGAAGTGCATGGTGACCGTTCCACGGATGTTGGTGTTCGCGGCTGTGTGTGGGGCGTTCCACCCAAAAGTGAGCAGCAGCCAGACTGGGCAGAGGCTGCATCTCTCTGCCCTTGGTCACATGTCGCCTTCCTAGAACTTGGCTAGTTTTTTATAATCCCAAAAAGTTCAACCTTGAAAAATATCCTTTAACAGGCACAGAATGTAGATTGTTCGGGTTGGCGATGTGGAGAGAACAAGTTAAGTTCAGAGGTCGAAAGCTGGTGGAGACTAAAATAAGATTTACCTCTGAGGAGCGACTAAGACAGCTCACACAGAACAAGTGGACGGTCACGGGCGGCGATGAGTCGATTCCGTGGTTCAGACAGCAGCAGTGGGGAGCCGCAGGCGCTGGGCTGCAAGAGCAGAAATCTCGCACCTCCTGTTTCCGAAGTGCTTTCTGCGTGGTAGGGATGGGGGCGTGGTCAGCCAGTGGCGAACCCAGTAGCGTGGACATGGGAGGGCAAGGTCACTGCTGCAGTCAAGCCCTGCGACCTAGCACATGTTCGCCCCCATCCCGGTGCCCGGCAGGTGCTGACTCCGCTGGCTTTCACAAGAATTGAGAGAGAGGTTCTGTTATTTTCGGACAAACAGCACACAGAGCCTTGTGCCAGGGCTGGGACAGTGACCCACACCAGCTGCCCCAGAGCCCGGGTGCAGAACAGGACATACGGATGACCTGGCTTCAGTCTGAACCATCGCCAGCAGTGATGGCAGAAGAGTATGAGCCAAATTGCTGGGGGAGAAGCCACATACCAAAGCTGAAGGTGAGGAGATCCCTGGAGGTTAGGAAAGTACAGTAATTACGGAGCATAATCACGTAAATTTTTAATGTATGCGCATCCTGTTGGCGAGAAAAAGAAATCAAAATCGTTTATGGATTTCATAACCCTGAGGATTAATACCTCCGCATGCTGGCAAATGGGTTTACAAAAAACAAAAACAAAAACAACTTTAAACATCTGCTCTCCCTTGGTTCTCTTGTACTGCAAATAAAACCGAGCTCCTGTGGGCCCCAGGCCCCCGGTGTGTGGTGGAGAGTGCACGGCTGCCCAGCCTCGCCACGGGCCCGTCCCTGGCGTCTCCAACTGCAAACAGCCGCCGTGGCGGGGCGGGAGGGAGACGGCAGGTGTTACTCGTGAAGTGGTAAAGTGAAGGGAACGTGGGCATATGAAATTCAGACGTGCGACCCTCCACTGGGAGGGTCCAGCTCTGAAAGCTGGAATGGGAGGTTCTAGAAGACATGGGAAGGGGCTTCGGGGGAGGCCTCCAGGGACCCTGACCTGGGGCAGGTGACCCCGGCGGGTCCATCTCCTGCTCTGCGGGCCCAGCTTCTGAGTCCAGTTCTCTGGATGCTGGTTCCCTGGGTTCAGCAACTTGACACGGCAAGTGGCGACGGATGGCCACTCCCATGATGGAGTGACATCATACAGACGGCTGACCCGATGAGAGGGCAAGTCCCCCCTGTGATGTGCTCACACCTGCCTGGGATAAGGCAAATGCTGGTGTGAGTGGCCTCGAGGGTCCCAGGACGGGACAGAAGCACCTGTGTGTGACCTCCAAGAGCTGAGACTGACCTCTGACAGGCAGCCGATGAGCACACAGGGACCCATCCTGCCACCCCAAGGGATTGCCTTGTACCGAACCCCCAAATGGCCTCGAAAGAGCCCCCTGATCCCCAGGTGGGATTCACTGTCACACCTTGATGCCTGCCTGTGAGTCCAAGTCCAGGACAGCCCGCTGACCCCAGGGACCTCTGACGTCATGATCATGGGCAGTGGCAAGGTGCCAGGTGCAAGTTAATTGGTTAAGCGGCAACAAAAAACCAATACAAGAAGTATGTGGAGAAAATGGATCATATCAGAAAATAAGGCGAAACAAAACACAACTATCTTTTCTTCTCGTACTCTGACAAATTCTGACAGATTGTTATACTTACTTTGGTGGAAGGTAGCCAATGGTCGTGTTTACTTCTTAAAACCTGGAGCTATTACTCACTGTATCATCTGTCCAGTACATACATCATCCTTAGAAGGCCACCAAGGGTTCATTAAATGCCCACATGCCCTGCTGCTGCTCGGGGCCCCGGCACCAAAAGCCAAAGTGAGATTCAGAAACTGCAATCTGTGCTGAAGAAAACAGAATGTCCATCGAGCAGGGCTGACTGCTCAGGGGGCTTGTCCCCGACCCCTGCTTTTAGGGGGGAAGCGAATGCCCGTGAGCAGAGGGAGCAGCCCCTGCGTCAGAGCAGCCCCGGAGCCCGAGTTCCCCCGAAGCTGCAAGGGCAGGTTTTATAGATACCTCGGGGCCACCCTTCTGATCGGCTCGCCCCTGACGATGTTTTAAATGCTCTCCAGAAGGTTCCATTGCACAGCGCTGCTTAGAAGACCAGGGAGACCAAGGGTGACAAGCTGCGCTGTCAGGCACTTTAATGGCTGAATACTTAAGTAACTCAAAATAGTTTTTTTCAGTGATGTCAGCAAGTATTTGTTAATAGGCCGGCAATCCGCAGGAGAAGCGCCCTGCCCCGCTGTCTGGGTCACTAACTGCAGCGCCGGTGTGAGGCCACCGTGTGGACAGTGTGCAGGGAAGGGTGACAGGGGCTGGCAGGGGGACACTGGAGAACGTGCTCAGTGGGTCCCCAGAGTCAGGCTCCCGTCGGTGGACAGGACCAGGCCCGGTCGTCGCCCACCCACCACGTATTCCAACCCTCCCCCCCCCAGGGCCTTGCGGTGCCCTGACCTGGGGTTGGCGCGCAGACAGAAGGGGAGGGACTCAGACAGAAGGGGACGGACTCCGAGCCCCCTGCTTCCCGATGCTTGGTTCCCTTCCTCCACATCAGGTGAGCAGGCGGGGCCCGCCTTGCGGGGGGATGGTGTCTGTGAGGACGGGAATTGGGTAAACACTCGGCTTGTGTCGGCTACGCAGGAGCAGTAGGTTCCGGTGGACGGTGTGTGGCAGTGACCGGTGTCCGGGCTGCTGCTGTCCCCACGAGGCCCTGCGACGAGACTGCGGCAGCGCACCCGCACGAGCGAACACTGCGCAGCGTGAGAAAGAGCGGGGTCTGACCTTTGCCCGGCGTGGAGGGGCCTGGAGGACATTGTGCCAGTGAAATAAGCCCGTCAGAGGAAGACAAACACCCCGTGATTCCACTCAATTGTGGAATCTCACGAACAAACCGAACTAAGAAACAAAATAGAGACAGACTCATCGATACAGGCTGGCCGCTGTCAGCTGGGAGGGGCTGCAGGGGCTGGGTGAGAAGGGTGAAGGGATTAAGCAGAAAAAAAGCCCCCATAGACCCATTAAACATGGTGATTACCAGGGGGAGAAGGAGGGCGGTAAACAGATGGAAAGAAACTTAACTTGGGGAGGTAAAAACACAGAACAAGATACAGATGACGCGCTGTAGAACTGTACACCTGAAACCTACATGCTTGTATTAGTGACGTCACCCCGATAAATGTAATTTGATTTAAATGCAAATAAATAAACAAACAAATAAGTAAATAAATAAAGGCAGAGACAGGCCCTGTTCTTCAGAGACCCCGCCTGGGTCTCAGGGAGGAGCTCGAGACGCATCCATAAACAGCTTCGGGGGCACAGTGCACCGCCCCAGAGGGACAGGCGCTGGCCGAGCAGGGGAGACAGAGTTTCGAGGTGCCCGTGGAGGTGAAGCTTTTCCGAAGGTGGTCTTTTGAGTAAGGGTTGAGGGTCGCTGGGGAGTTTCCCTGGCAGGAAGGGAAGGTACAGAGACCAGGTGCTTGGGGTGAAGGCAGAGAGAAGCTGAGCATGCGTGTGCCTAGGGAACATGCTGGGTCATCAGGGTCTGCTCACTGGGTTTTTAATACATTGCTTTAGCAAAACCATTGACCATTTGCATATAGAATTTTTTATTCTATCAATAGGGACGCATGTACCATTTCTTCATTATTTCTGGGAGATACTATTTCCTGAGTGGAACTCACCGACAGTTTTGCTCTGTGCTTAGAAACTCTTGTTGAGCCGTGGTGAGCGCCAGTCACGGTTCAGGCCCTGACGACGTGGGAAGGAAGGCCTCACTGAATGGGGAAGCCCGGATGGGTGACTCCTCCGTGGGCAGCCGAGAAAGCCTGGGAATGCTGAGACGTGTACACGGGTTACATGAAAGGGACAGTTCTTCTTCTGCAGAACTAACCCCCAAATTCAGAGACTCGGGTTTTACTCATTTTACTGTAAAATCGGTGTTATGCCAGAGTCACTGGGTGGAAGGAATGAGTCTTGCCCCATTTTTTTCTCCATGAGTCACAGGGTTTTTTTCTTTCTTTCTTTCTTTCTTTCTTTCTTTCTTTCTTTCTTTCTTTCTTTCTTTCTTTCTTTCTTTCTTTCTTCCTTCCTTCCTTCCTTCCTTCCTTCCTTCCTTCCTTCCTTCTTTCTTTCTTTCTTTCTCTCTCTCTCTCTCTCTCTCTTTCCCTCCCTCCCTCCCTCCCTCCCTCCCTCCCTCCCTCCCTCCCTTCCTTCCTTCCTCTCTCTCTCTCTCTTTCTTTTTCTTCTTCTTTTTTTGTGCCTCTTTGGATGATCTCCGGGTCCCGTGAGGATTACCTAAGGAAATGTTTTCCTTTCTTAGGATTGTATTATGTAAGATTCAGGGGCCCACTGGCCAGCCCTTGATCAGAGGAAGCAATGTATTCTCTCCAAGGAGATCATGAATCAGAAAGAAAAAAAAAAGTAGCTTAGAATAAATACTTCTTCCTTTTTGAAATTGAAAAAAATGATGCTTGGAATGAGCTACTTCATGAATCGTGAACGTGGGAAAACAGAAAAAGTCTCTTCCGTCGCCGCTGACAGTTTCCGGTTTAACCAGGTCCCTCACGTCGCAGTGAAGTGTGACGCTGAACGTAAACCATTGGCATAGGTTCCGATCGGCAGTGCGCGGGTCGCGGAATAGCTCCGTGTTTCGACCGCTGCCTTCCTCCCTCACGGACTTCACTTCCCCAGAGTCCAGAGGAGCAGGGGGTGGCGCACAAACCAGGTCCCTGAAGGCACTTAAGGGAGACGCTGATCCGTATGCATTGGAGCCGCTCATGAAACGGGGTGAAGTGCCACAGTCTTAACTCGCACTATGTATAGGCGGCTCCGGATCGTACCTTTGTCCCTGCAGTGCCCTTCACGGAGGCAGGCTGCGGGTGTTGCTGAGAGCGCCACCTTCCCCTGTGAGATCAACGTCTACCTTTCCACTACGATGAGCAGAAAGCCCTTCATTCTCTAAGGCTGGCTCTCGAGCAATCCGTTCAGGCCCCTTCGAGAAAACGGTCTAGAGTAAGTTGTGTAACCTGTCTCTCCAGAACTAACACTGAGTACATTAATCAAAGACCCATAAGGCGAGTCATATTTAAAAAATAAAATGCAAAATGTCTTGACTCTAATGTTGTACCGTTTAGATCTTTTATCCTTGCAGAATTATGTGCATATTTTGCTGCTGTTATATCAGAGTGACTTTAAAATAGAATGATGTAATTTAAAGTACAAATACAAAAATGGACGCAGTCACTTTTTAAATATGTGCAGTGTGTTTACTTTCTGGGAAAGATTCACACGAGTTCAATTAAGTCCATTACTTCAGTGACTGATGGTTCTCGAGTGAGTTGGTTTGATGAGACGCTTGACGAACCTGTGAAATTATCCCTAAAGCGAACTCCGTGCCCTGTGGATGGCAGAGTGGACGCATTGTTATTAAAGAAAGCAACACATCGGGAAGCTGTTACTGTGTCTGACTAGCTGCAAATCACATTTTGAATAATCCTTGAGCGAGGAGTAATTTCTGAGCCACTTTCTGTGTTTGCTACAGAAAACCCTCCAAAATCATAGGACTTAATTATAGCTTTTCAAAATGTCGGCCGTTGTTCTTCCCTAATCGGTGAACTTCCCCCATTCACATTGCTTCTTTGAAAAGTGGTTATTTCAAATCACCGCAAGGAAATTACCTCCCTTTATTTTATTTCACTTATTTATTTTTTGGTTTTGGCGGCATGCTTCACGGGCCTCGGGTTCCTAGATGTACCTTCCTGTTCCAGAGTCCCCATCACTCTGTGCTACAACTGGCACTTCAAGTAGTCCTCTGACCCACTTATAAGGAGAACAAGAAAGTGGCAAAGCCAGGGAGACACGCGATTTTCTCTTGGACAAGGTGGTGGCCCGTACCTGTCCATGCGTTGTAGTGGGGACTTCTGGTCTCTGCCCAGTGCCCTGCCCCTCACCCCGTCTCTGAGAACTGCAGTTGTGACTTCAAGGTAAAGCCATGACGTCCACTCTGTCAGATGACCCTGACCCTGGCGCCGTTGCATCCTGAGGTCTGCCTGGCCAACATCCACAGACGTCTCTCCCTCGGGAGAGGGCTGAAGTCAAGTTGGTGACGGGCTTCAGACCAGAGCTCCGTGGATTTCTGAAGCCAAATTCAGGGGAGCAGCCACCATACCTCCTTCTGTGAGGGCTGCTTGAGAGTGTCTGTCTTTCTGATTCTCTGAGACACCCGAATGTCTCCCCAAGATGTCCTCGTGTTCCGTAAGGGTGCTGCTCTCTTCCTTGTGCACTGTGGATTCATGAGCGGGGGGCGGGGGGGTGTTCAACGATCAAATCGGTGGTGGCTCTTTTGAGGTCACTGTCAGCAGCAGAGCAGGAGCCACACCCCCCGGCCCCGCCCACTGCAGCTGCAGGAAGGGGCGAGAGGAAGCAGTCTCATTCCACGTCAGCATTATTGCTAGAAGTACATCATCTTATGTCACACTTCCCAAATCTGTAGCGTCGTGGTGCATTTTTATAACCGTAAGGGACACACCAGCTGGTAGTGGGAAGGAGAGCCACGGGCAACCTGGAGCAGTGACCAGCGGCTTGTCCTCTGATCTCTCTTCCTCACTGGACGGCTTTGTGGAAACCAGTGAACCGGTCGGATGAGAAAACTGGGCACCCATGTGGGGCCTGTGCACGGCACTGCTTGTGTGCAGCCCATGGTTCACAGCAAGCATTTTAAAACTTTTTCACTTTCAATTTCGAGAGGCTAACATGCTGCTGCATGTCTAAAATATCGCTTCCTGTGGCCGTCTCATTACCTTTTCCGTTACTCTCTGGATGCTGGTCCTTAGTACTCCACCACTGCCCCCTTTGCTAGTATTTCTTCTACCTTCTGTCAAGGCGTGAGGGATTTTGTCAGAGCGGTTATGCAAACAGTGATGTGTTTAAAAAAACCTGTCATGATGTGAATTGCAAATGGTCTGGGTAAATGTAAACTTACCTTGGATCACCTCATGTCTGTCTGTCTGTCTGTATTCAGCTCACGAACAGAAATGCACTGCTCACGGTTCTGGAGGCTGGAGACTGGGGACCGGGGAGCCGCCAAGGTTGGGGGAGGGCCCTCCTTTAGCTCGCAGACCTTCACCGCTGCCGCACCCCCCCCCCCAAGGGCTGGCCACTCTCTGGGTCTCTCCTGTGCAAGCACTGATCCTGCTTGTGGTGGCTTCATGATCCAAAGGCCTCCCAGAGGGGGAGGTGACACCTACTGATGTCACCACTGTTGGGGGGTAGAATTTCGTCATACGAGTTTTGGAGGGACACAAACGTTCAGACCACAGCAAGAGCACCTTGGAAAGAGACTGAGGAGTTGAGGTCCTCTAAGACTTTAATCACATTAGGGAGGACTGTTTACACACTGGAATATGATGTTCATGAGTCTTCACTCACTTGCAACACCCTGCCCCTTCGTCAGCCGTCAGCATTCTCTCTGTCTCTATGGGTCTGTTCCTGTTTTCTTTATTCATTTATTTTTTTCAAATTCCATGGAAATGAAATCATATGTATTTGTGCTTGTCTGACTTATTTCACTTAGCACGACACCCTCTTGGTCCATTTATGTCGTTACAAGTGGAGGGTTTTGATTCCGTTTCCCTGCTGAGTGATGATCTCGTCTTCTTTATCCATTAATGTGTTGATGGGCACTCGGTGGCTTCCATGTCTTGGCTGATGCAAATACCGCTGCGGTGGACATAGGGGATGCATGCACCTTTCCAAATTAGTGTCTTCATCTTCTTTGAATAAATATCCGGGCATGGAATACATCCTATGGCGGCTTTATTTTTAACTTTTCAAGGGCCCTCCACGCTGCTTCATGGCGGCACCAGCTCCTCCCAGCGCAGCAGTGCGCAAGGGCCCCTTTCTCCCCGTCCTGCGGCGCTTGTTCCCTCTTCACTGTTGGACAGCCTGGCCTGTTTATTTATTTGCTTACTGAGAGGAGAGTGTGGTTGAGAAGCTAGGACTCCAAACACGGTGGAGAAGTGAGTTTCTACCGGGGAAATGAGAGCAAGCCTACGCTTCAGGTTAGACCCCAGTGAGAGACTGACCCCCCCGCCCAGGTTCAAGGTCGTCAGTAGGTTTTCTGGAACATAGCAGATATTAGTATACAGAACTATGTAGGTTTTTTTGTTTGTTTAATTAAGCTTTAAGGAGCATATGAAAGCATCTGCTCCTTGTGCGTGAAATCGTGGGCATGGAGGCACAGGTTGGGGTTGTTTGGGGAGGACAGGTGAGGGTGTGCTACCCACACCCAAGACTTTGTGACAGGCATAAACACAGGGCCGGCCACTGAAATGTGGAGGAAAAGCCAATGCCAGAGAAAGTACTGTGAGGCAGAGCAACACCTTTTTGCATTTCACCTTCTTTAGAGGGTTAGGACAACTGTATAAGAAGGAGATATAAGCCCCCATCAAGGGGAAATGTTTGCTTTTAAAACGGGCGTTCAGCCTCGGAATGAGGCAGCACACGGAGCCGTACTGATTGATTGGCTGGTAATGAAACAGAGTCTGCCGAGCAGGCTGTAATTGCCAGGATGCTCTCGAACGTGTTTACTGTCTGTGGGTGACTAAAAAAGGAGACATAAACATGATAATTAAAGGGTTATTTATTTTTTTTGTCCTTCATATTTGAGAATGTTACTACTCAAGATCAACCCGACTGGTACGTGATCTGACACTTCATTTTCTGCTGCAATAAAGGAGGTGGTTGGTGTGGGTAACTGACCATGACAAATAATTAACGTGTTGGACCCGTGGTCAGCACAGCCAATGCCGCTGCGGTGGTTCGTGTGCTGGGGATCACCTTCCGCCCCCTTTGAGTCCCTCGATGCAGCTTCCTCGCCCGGACAAAGCCAGACTTTCAGAGTTCTGAGTCCTGGTGGTTAAAAGTGTGCATCTGGACACGAGACTAATAGCTTCAAAATTAGTTGTATCCCAAGATCAGGGTATTTCTTTCATAATACTTGTGGTTACTCTTTATCTTTAGACTTTAGGGGGACAGTGAGTGACATGAATAGTGAATTACATATGGTGTAACAGATGTTGTTCCCTACAGTGTGCTCAAAACATATAAAACAGAAACATCACACATAGGTATGAATAGATGGATGTTTAGAGTTATTAACCACCATGATCCTATTGGAATAGGCTGAGTATTTCTAGATCTAAATACTTAGAGGAGATTTGCTCTTATTTCCGGTTTGCATGCTGCCATTCTGAACCCCAGTTCTCAGGTGTCACTGACAGTAAAACCATAAGTAAAAAAAAAAACACAGAAAAAACGAGACTTCAGTGTTTCTGCTTTTCTAGCTGGTTTTATTTCATTGGTTGCTATTTCCGATCTGGGTGGTAAAGGGACTCAGTCAGTAACTTTCTCCTCCCATCAGTCCCTGCTATTGTTTTTCACACCTTGCTGATGGCTAATTATCACTAAAAAAGCCATAATTAAGCACACATTTTTATAAGTCTATACAAAACTCTAGTGGTGCGTGAGACCACTTGAATTAATGAAAAGGTTGTTTTTTCCTTTCCAACTTCCACGCAAATCTGTGCTGGTTTTTTTACGGGATGTTGCTAAGAAGTCCAGAACAACATTGTCACACCAAGAAGATCGGCTGTCATTTCTCCTCCTGATCATTTGGGACACTCCTAAAATTTCTTAAATAATAAGCTGCTTGATAAAGCTTTCTAGTAGATAAACTTTTTTTTTAGGTTAAAGTAAGCATCCATAATTGTAGGATGAATAGATCAAGTCAGAGCTAACGTTTCTCCCACAGCCAATTAGAATGATGATGCAAATGTCACCGTAATGAGTTATGGTGACACACTCTCTCATCCTGAGCCATCCCTGAAACCCCACTATGCGATCAACCCTGCCATAACTGTGTGTACGTGTGTGTCTCTCTGTGTGTTTGTGTGTCTGTGCGCATGTGTGCGTGTTGTGTTATGGGTTAAACCGTGTCTTAAAAAAACACCGTTGTTGCTGTCGAGCCCCCAATATCCCAGAATGTAACGCTGGGAACCAGGTCAATGCCGATGTGATTAGTTCATTGGTCATGAGGTCACACCCGAGTCGGAAGCATCCTTGATCCAACGTGACCAGGGTCCCCGCGCAGGAAGAGGACAGACCCGGAGACACCAGACAGAAAGCCGCGTGGGGACGGAGCAGAGCCCGAGAGGCTCCAGCTGCCAGCCGGGGAGCACGTGGGTTGCAGGAAAACACCAGGAGCTCAGAGACCGTCATGGAGCAGAGCTTTCCCTCGACTCCTTGGGGAGCATGGCCCTGCAGACGCCTGGGTTTCAGACTGCAGACTCTGGGATGAATAGAGAAGACGTTTCTGGTGGGTGCGGCCACCCCTTCATCCCTGCAGCCTCCTGAAGCCGACGCACTGCGCGTGCGCGTGTAAGTGGGCGCGTGTGGCCGCACTGCGCGTGCGCGAGAGCTGTGGCGGTGCTGTTTAGGAGGGCGCCCAGCTCCGTCCCCTGCAGAGAGCTGGACGCAGACACTCACTTTCACCTGGAAAGCTTATCTGCTAGAAACCTTTCGGAAGTAGCTCGTCACTTGTGAAGCTCGAGGAGCGTCCTCGGTGATCAGAGGAGGAAGGCCAACCCCTCTCCCAGCAGCGAGGTGCGCACGCGCACAAACCACCCCTGCCTGCTTTACGCTGTAATAACTTCAAAGTGTAACGGATACACGTTTTTCTAAAACTCTACTTGGAAGTTTTGTAGATTTCGAGAAACGATTGTTTAGTTTTTCTAGAGTTTTTTAGTGTTTCAGAGTTTCTATCTTTAATCGGAGAGGATGAAACCTTTAAAATTAATGACTTACAGGAAAATGTATTTCCACTTGGACTCTGTTAGAATACAGAACATGGAATAAACCCTGGCTCTGGCCCTTACGACTGTGTTTATAACCCACACAGTAAGCTTCATAACCTGCAGATACGACTGCTTATAACCCGCACATTAAGCTTTATAACCTACAGAGTCCCAGCTTTTTTTAAAACTCACCTGAGAGCAATAAGTGAACCTGCTGACCGGATCTAAGGACAGTCAGGTGGCTCGACGCGCACTCGCTGACCCGGACAGTAGAGTCCTTCCAATTCTGCAAGGACGGTCACGTCCGTGTTTTAGTGTGGGGTGCGGGGCCAGCGTCAGCCTGCGTGAGCCCCCACGGTCCTGGGAGCTGCAAAGTAGAGACAGGGTTCACCCACCACAGCCCCTGGGTGGTCGGCGGGCAGGACAGGCACCGATGGGGGCCCAGGCCAGGGGAGGACTCGCACACTGTGGGTGACACCCCCAGCTCCGTCTGTCCTCCCTCACTGTTTTGTGGAGGGAACAGCAGCTTTAAACTACAGCGGGAAAGCAGCCAACTCTGTTACCTTCAGGGCAGAGGTGAAAATTCAATAGCACTGGGAAAAGAAATGAAAAAATCATCTGTCTTTAGGGAGCGGCATACAGCCCTGTGGCGAGGTCGTTAACTGCTCTCCGAGGTTGGGGGAGGAGAGAGGTGGCCATCAGGGGCCTTGCCTGGTGATGTGAGGCCGGGCTGGGCGGGGACAGCAGGGAGCACCCACCTGGGGCCCGCTGGGCTCTCCGGCCATGCGCTGAGGGTCTCACACTCAAGGTGAGGGGGAGCAGAAACCTTGGGGCAAAACCTAAATACAAGTGAGACCCTAGACACCCAGCCCCAGCCACGAGAACACGGGAACCCACCTGTCCTGCCACTGGACTCCGTGTCGGCCCAAACACGCCAGGGGGGGGTGCAGCCCCGTTTCCAGACCCGGCACAGGCTGTGGTCTGCGCGGTCTGCATGTTCCTTCACGGTCACCAAGCTCTCAGCCCCCACTCGTGTGCACCTCGAAGAGAACATTTCATGGGAGGTGACCTGGTCAGTACAGCCGGGTTCCAATGTGACCCTGGTGTCCGCATGAGCACACAGTCAGGGAAAGGGTCAGAACCATGCACGCATGGGCAAAGAACCCCCTGGAAATGCTAGAAAAGAAAGGGCTGGTGGCAGAACAGGAAGTTTCTGCAGGATTCGAGCTGCGAGAAGAACCGGTGATCCGGGGGCCAGGCGAACAGAGTCTGGACGTGGGAGCCTCCAGAGAAAGACCCGGAAGCGGGTCTTTAAAACAGCACCCACGTCGCATTCAATACGTGATAGAGAAATAGTAACATTTTGAATAACGGTTATTTTAACTTCGTGAGCTCTGAGCTTCAGGAGCAGTAAGAGTTCTACAGTGCTCTCGGGGACACGCACGCAGCCGCGTGGGCGTGCATGTGCTACACGCACGTTGCTGTACTTTGCTGACAGTTCAGCTCAGATTTTCGCATCCCTGCCTTTCGTTTTGCTGGTAACACATTCCGTTGTGTTTGGGGCAGGCACTGTCCTGTGTCGTCTATTTGCTCTTCTTTTTAAAGTAACCCTTTAGTTTCTGTACGAGCAGTGCTAGTGCTCCCCAGAGAACGGACCAATAGAATGTATCTGTCCGGATCTGTAGAGACAGGTGGGTAATGGTGGGCAGATGGATGGGCGGGTCCGAGGGCGGGTGGACTCTGTCTCCACAGTCAGATGGTACTCGCACCCCAAACCACACTCACGCACACCCTTAGAATAGCGTTTGCCCATCCGGCTGGGTAACTCTTGGCCTCATCAAGTAGACACATAACTTAACCATCACAAATACTTACTATTGGTTCTTCAGTGCGTGGGTAAAACTTACCTTTGAAGAAATGATTTTATCTTGATGTGCCCTTTTTCAGGTGGATACCGAAGTCTCTAATGATATTCTGGTTTTCCCGAGATATTTCAAATTGCTTTTTGTAATTTATGTATTTTTTCTATGAAAATGTCTACTTCATTAAAATGTTCAAGTGTTAGCTTATATTTTATCATAGAATTAGTATCATGGCTATTATTGTCTCTATTATTGTGACTATGATTTTTCTTCTCATCCCAATCAGTAATTAGGACATTATGAATTAGGAATATGTTCTTGTTTTTCGTGCTTCCACAGAATGTTCCTGTGTGAATAATTACCTGAGCCACAGTTCACACCAGGTCCCATCTGACCCCCTGGGAATGCCACTCAGACCTGGTGACCCAGGGAGACACACACTGTGCCGAGTCCTCGCTGTCGCCAGTGTGCCTTTCCAGACCAGTCGGTCCAGGCGTGTGCGGTAGCTTGTTGCTGTCCCGCCTTCCAGGGCGGCCGATCCTTCACACAGCCCCCGACTACCAGGGCTGGCCTCGGGGTCTGTTCCGACCTTACACCAGACGCCCTCTGGCCCAACAGCTCCTAGGGCCGGAGGCATTCACACCTGCTACCTCTGTTTCTGCAGCCGGAGCCCACGTGCTGTCCCAGTGGCTCTGGCCACTGTCTTTGTGTGTAGGGAGGTTGTGTGGATGGGGTCTGTCTGCCATAGTCCTCCTGATGTGCTCTAACAAAACACGAAGCCTGTGTGGCTGGGAAACAACAGTTCAGCAGGCTGGGAAGTCCAAGGTCAGAGTGACGGCATGAAGGGTAGAAGGCGGGCCCTCTCCCGGAGGCAGACTTCTCAGTATATCCTCATAAGGGTGGGCTAGCGAGCTTCCTGGGGGCTCTGTGATACAGGTGCCAGTCCCATTTGGGGGGGCTCTGCCTGATGGTCCAAGCATCTCCCACAGGACCGCTCCCTCATACCGTCACCTGGGGTGTTCCAAATTCAACATGTGACCTTTCAGGGAGAAACAAACATTCAGGCCTCAGTGTGGTCCATGAATTATTTGCGATGCTTTGAGGATGATTAAGTCATTTTATTTACATGGAGCTTACAGTGTATTAGAATTTAAACCCCTACATGAAGATACTGTTTTGTTCACTAATTTGTTCCCAGTGCCTAGAAAAATGTCGCGAATATGGTAAGCACTCGTTTGTGTTAGTTAGAGGACTGGCCTCTTCTTCTTTTTTATTTTCATCCTGGGTCCAAGGAGCAGGGCCCTGTGCAAGGCGATTTACGACAGTACATGAAGCCACGGAGGAACGGTTAGTAGACAAACTCGTCCTTGAGGTGGGGCATTTGCTAGCTGAGGGGCAGGGCCTCCCGGGTCACATCAGATTTTGTGCTGTGACTAACAGGCCACCCCTGCCTTCCATCCCACGCACACAAGGACAGAACCCGCAGAATATGACCCGGCGCTGCCCTGGGCGTATCCACAGGCTGCTCCCCTTGGATTCATACGTCCCCCATTGGGAGACACGAGTTATTACCCCGGTCTCACAGAACAGGAATTCTCCCACCCCAGCGCACGGCAGAGCCGAGCGCCAGAAAACCACACAGACGTTGCCGAGGCTCCTGGAATTTAGATGAGGCTGGCCTGTGTTCCTGGCTCCCATTTCTCTGATTTGTCTTCCTCTCACTCTGGATGACAGTCATCTCAACTTATCGGGGTTTGGGGAGCCTAGAGCTGTTATTGGTGAATGCCCTGAGGATTGTTGGTCTGTGTGATATTCAACACGGGTTTGTCTTGGACCACACGGGACAGGCGAGCGTCCATGACGCTGCACCCAAGCCAAGTGAGAATACACCTTCGGTGTCAACAGGGAGCTTTCTGCAAAGGTGAAGGTCACTTTTCATCACTGTCTGAGGAAGCAGAGAAATGCAACCCGATTACAACGATGGCTGATCTCAATGTCCTCATATTCACGGGGAGGTCGGGTCAAGGCCTCACCCCAGCACTTGTACATGAAATGGAGGAAAACCAAAGAGTGGGGTTTTTTTTGGCATCTTCTAAAAGAACAAGAAAATTGGAACTAAAGATTAATCTTTTAAAGGGCTCCCAACATGACACTTATTAATAAGATGCATTTTTAGAGGCACTTGCTCTTCCAAGGGCATTTTCTGCAGGGGGGGCCTCAGGGGTTTGGCCCAAACGCACGACATGCCCCGAGACACACAGTCCTCTTGGCGGCATCGGAACCGGGGCCGATGGGGACTCACCCAGGACCAAGTCACAGCAACACGGACGGTGGTGCGAACTCCGTAACATCACACTTGCCTCATTGAATTTTTAGTGGAAATCCTGGATGATACTGTTGAGCTTTAATTCATTCCTTAAAATATGTTACTTGATTTTTAAGTACTCTCTAGTCCTCAGTCGTCACCACCTCGAAACCCCATCATTTAAAAATGTTCAGATGGAAATCTTATGGTATAACATTTCTTTTCAGGTTGCATTAGATTAGAACATTCCCAGCAGGGTGAATATTCTTAGGGATAAATAATCTGGAGAAAAGTACTGAGCAGGGTCTCTAACTCTGCGTTTGAAGGTGTCATGCCAGAAATCTCCTGATTTTAAAACTGAGAACAAAGCAATGTTTTTAAAGCGAACAGATATAAAGGCGTATACATATGTTAGAACCATATTGAAGGCTGTGTGGAAACAGACACGGTTCTGTAATATCTGATGTTAATTGTAACGATAGCCTCTCTCACATCTACACAGATGGACCATTCAAGTGGAAATCCCACTGGCTTTTAAGCTATGAGGTCACTTAGAATTTTACTTTTATTACTAGAATAAATGGCTACTTTAAAAAATAAGATTTCAAGCAATGTTACTTTTTGCATTAGAAAGACAATCATGGAAGTTTAACACAGGAAGGGAAAAGATGAGGTCTGTGGCACTGTGGCAAAATATTTGGCCCTGAGAGGAAATATGAGTGTGCGCGCGCACACACACACACACACACACACACACACACGTGGTCTTCTGCTGTGGAGCATAGAGGTTCTTTCTAATTTGGTTTCACGCTTTTGAAATTTCTTTATAGTCCTTGGCATATCAATATTTCTTTAGCATAAATTAGGACAAAGTGCACGTAGTTGGTAATGAGCACTGAAAAGCGAGAATTTGGAGTCGGTTCTGACTCTTTCACTTAAAACTCATTTGAACTTGCACAAACTACCTGACCTCACCAAGCCTCAGTTTCTCTGTCATGTGGAGAAGAAAATGCGACCCTTTCTAGGGGGACAGACCGGAAGGCCAAGGCCGTCCGGTTCAGAACACAGCCCGCTCAGCCTTAAGTCCGCGCTGCCCGTGGTCAGTGCCGCGGTGCTAGAGCTGGGTGATCTGGACGGAGCACTGCATTGGAGCCGAGTATTTTTAAGGTTTCTGGACACATTTGAGCAAATTACCATCCAAAAATCACTGTAAAAGAAAGGCCTTAGAGCACAGCTCAACCTTATCAGAACTGTTATTTAAATAAACAAATCAACAGTTCGCCGTGTTAAGGTGCATTTCCTTTCCTTTGGCTACCGGTAGCTTCCCTGCAACCCACGGTTATTTCTTCATTTTTTCTGTCCTACCGCGCACCCCCCATGGCAGCCTTGGCCCTGTGTTCCTGTGTCGCCCTCTCTGGGTTGACACTTGGAAGCACCTTTAACAAACCTCCTGTCTTCCTTATTGCCGCTTAAATGTTTACCTTTCCTGCTTGTGACCGCTCTTCCTTGGTGGCATTTCTTCCACTCGCCTCCTGAGCCCCCTGTGACTGGGCACAGACCATTCCAGCAGGGGTGTGCGGTGACTGCCCTGTACCCCACCCTGGAGGGAGGCCCTGCTCCCCTCCCCACGCCCCGCCCCAGCCCCTCCCGGCCTGGGGCTCCTCCTGTGGCCCCCGGGGGAGGTCACTGCTAATGCGGACATGACAGAGGAGAACTAAAGGAGCCAGAGGGGCTGGTGAGGTTCACAGCAGAAGCACCTCCAGACTCACCTGTAAAGGCCGATACTGAACATCGGGTGGGAGGAGACAGGAGGGTTCTGAAGTTGACACGCTCTTTTCTTGTGGCCAGTCCTCGCCTGGGGACCGGTCTTCACGTTCCCGTTGTTTCATTTGCCTGAGTGTTGACTTGGTAGCCTTCCCACCCTGCTCGCCACAACCCCTGCCTCATAGCCTCTGCCCGGGGACCGCAGACCCCTTCTGTCCAAGTCTCGGCACAGAGTCACCCCCGCTGATGTCCATTTGCTTGGCCAACACTGCGTTCAGACCTGACTTACCCGTCCTCACACACGCCTTTGTCCCCTTTGCGGTTTTGTCCCCCTTCACGTCAGGCCCTCCCTTTGGCTCTGGCTTGGTGTATTCCCTTCCAGAGCCGACGTGGTCCTGATCCTGCGAAGAGGGACTGTGTGTGTGCACGTTGCTGTCCAGGCTGCCCCGCTGCAGCCCACCTGGGTCACGGTGCAGACTTACCGGGTGTCTAAATTCAACTGAAGTCCCCTTGAGGGGTTCAGAACAAGCTCCCCAGGACGTGCTTCTGGAGCATTTGGGTTGTTTTGAGCTAAAGGTAACTTTAAAGGTAACTTTAGCTAAAGGTAACAGGCCCAAGCGGAACTCTTGCCTCTCTGCCCGATGACCTGAGAGAACTTGCGGGCCTTGCCCACAGTGAGAGGTGCACAGACCTGTCTGTGGGTCAGGACATTTCTGTTTGTGAAGCGCCTGCTCTTCTCCTGGTCCTGTGAGAACCCTCGGAGGTGCTCAAGGCACCTGAGCTCGTCCCCAGCTCAGTGCGTCTCACTGACCCACCTTCTCTTTCTGTCTTTGACACTTCCTTGCAGGTGGGGTCGCTGGCTCTCCGTGGACCCGGCCTTCCCACACATACGCCTTCCCGCACATACACACGCCACGCGTTGGCCTTGGTAGTTTGCTCGTGCTAACCTGCCTCATGTCCCTTTGACACCTAGACCAGCACTTGCGCCTGGAGGAGCCCAGGACAAGGGAGCACGTAGGCGAGGCCCACACAGCACTGGAGTCCTGTTGGTGGCAGCCTGGACGGGATGTCACCTGAGACCAAGAAAAGGGGCTTAGTCCCGCCCTCTCTAGGTCACGTTAGTCACAGTGGCGGACGCAGGGGCTTGCTCCTAGGAGACCGACAACAAGGCAGTGTGGAAACGAGTGGGTTTATTATCGGAAGACAGTTCCCGGTGGGCCTCTCAGGTTTCTGCTTATTTTGCAATAAAGCAGAGGTCATGACTGCCTTTGTTCCATAATCTCTTTGCTCCCCAATGTCAAGGATGTTTCCATAGTGATCAGTCTGGGAAGGCAGAGACGGCGTTCTCCGTCCAGAGCAAAAGGCAAGTGTATTTACTGGCCATTATAAAAGAGTTATGTTCCTGAAGAAAGATTCTGCTGTTGTGACGCAGCCCGCTGTACCCAGAGGCGCCATCTGGCCACGGCACACGGCTTGGAGGGTGCTAGGGCTTGTGGAAGCCGCTGCACAAAAAACCAAAATGCCGATGGCCTTGCTTGCTGCTGTTCCTGCGAGTGGCGGTGCCCTTCGTTTGTGGCCCAGGACTCTCGTGTCTCAGCCAGGCCTCCTGAGATGGGCGGCGAGGGTGTTAGCGTGGAAGTAGCGTACATTCGCGGTCCTTTCACAATTCGTGATTTGTTTTCTGTGGGTTGTTTTCCTATTCACTCCTTTCAACTATTGGCCTTTATTAGCCAAGTAGGAGTAGGAACAAGTCACGGATTGCGGTGTGCAGGGCGATAGGAAGCAGGAAAAAGAAACCTGCTTTCCTGTAGGGAACCGCGGAGCTCCGCATGTGTTAACACGTGTCCTCAGCGAATACTGACGCCAAACACTGCTCTGGAAGTCCCAGGCGCACTTACGCTCTATCCCCACGGAGCTGGGTGCGCTGACGTCACTGCCCTGGCGCTAACTCGAGGGCAGAAACAGACGCGGTGCTGGACATGCCCGCCGGCGAAGGGGGCTCGCTGCAGTTTGCTTATGGGGCAGAGGGGTTTGCGTTGCAGAGACAAATGAAGTCCTCCTGGCCTCCTTGGCCTCTGTTTCTCATTGATACAGGGTGCGGCCTGGGGGGGGGGCGGCAAAAAAAGACTTGGAATGGTGTCCAGAATTCAAAGTGTGTAAAAATATTGGAGAGACATATGAGATGTCCTCACCCCCCAACCCGGGGGAAGGGACGCATGGAGCAGGGCCATTGAGAGCTGTTTTGCAGAGCAACAGCTTTGCAGCTAACCTCTGGAATGGTCATTTAACGTATCTATAACTTTAACTGGTTTCATAGACATGTTAAATAGCTGTGGCCAAGTTTTGAGCAGGGAGAAGGGAGTAGCTGGGACCCAGGATGGAACAAGGGGCTGCACTCCTGAGTGAGAAGGCCTGTGTGAGAGGTTGGAAAAGATGGGCTCCAGGACATGAGGGGATAACTGCCCAGGTGACAGAGAAAACCACGCAGCTTTTCCAGAATGGAGATCCCTGCAGCCAGGTGAAGAAGAAAGACACATGCTTTTGGTGCAGTGTGAACCCCTGCAGCTGTGGTAGAAGAGGCCCATGCGGCTTTGGGGTGCCCCCTTTGGCCACGTGGCCTGGAAAGCAAGAGAGACTTTGACTGGAACTGGGTACAAAGAACTCTTGCCAGTGGACCATGAGAGGGTACCGCAGTACTTTGGATTAACTCGAGATCCTGCACAGTGACACAGCTGATGGTGCCAGTGGCCTGCAACACAGATGTGTGCTCTTTTCCTGATTTACGGTACCCGGAGTTGGGACAGTGGGAGAAGCGGGAGCTGTGTGGGTGTAGGTGTATACCCTAAAGGACTTTGCTATTTTAGTGGAGGCATTAAGCCTAAATAGCATTAAATAAACATTTCATTTTCCTTTTCATAAATCTCTGGCATTGAGAGATGTCTTTCCAATTGGCGGTGGACAGAAGAGCCCAGTAGATATTAGTGTTCCGTCCTTGGGAGGGGCCCCTGTTGTTCTGTAGCAGTTTCTGGCATCCCTGGGTGGGCCAAATATTGCCCCGCCCCGGACGTCTTGTTCAGTAACATCATTGCAGCCAATTTTACTCAAATAAAGCAGAACAACACTGTCCCCATGCTCCTCCCCTCCTGCCCTAGAGTGTCCCAGTGACAGTGGGCCCCCGAGATGTTGGGAGCGCGGGGGATAAAAAACTTTCCTCCACCCTCAGGGGTTTTCTGGCTGCTGTAATAATCAAATTTATGTGAGACAGATTAGCAAGAGAGAAGAATCAATTTAGTAAGTGCCTGTGAATGGGGACCCAGCATACGGGGGGGATCAGAGACCCCCCCCCCCAGTGCACGAGAGGATTGAAGACAGAAAGGGTCATGGACATGGAAGACACCCTGAGCTAGAGATGGGGTAAGGGGCCTGGGGGCTTCGACAGGATGCTGTGTACCTAGAAGTTTGTCCGGCCCCATAGGTAGGTCAGAAAGGTCACCTCCGATGATCACTTCTGGGCAAGGCCCCTGATTCCAGTTCTCTTAGAGCGTCCAGGGAGGGGCCCAAGTTCCTCCAGAGCCTGTGGCCAAAATTGCCCTTAGCTCGAACCAACCGGAAGTCCACAGAGGCCCATCCTGGAGCGACCCATTCTGAGCCCCCACAGGTGGCTACACGGGTTTGTAGGAGTGCTCTGGGCCCCCGTTCAGGCCCAGGGGCTCCGCCCCCTGTGGCTCTGCGGAGCTGACACCGAGGGGGGCAGTTGGAGCTGCCCATTTCCAGCTCTGCTTAACCACCCGTGGACTAGGCTCAAGTGTCAAGTTCAATTTCCATGGACCAAGGACCCCAGAGAGCATGTGGATTTGCTTCAGGCAGCCAAGGGGCAGCCGAGGTGCTGTTGGGGCCGGTCTGGCTGCGTGTGTCACTGACAAAGGAGGCCGGACGCTGGTTAACTGGTGAAGACGAACTGATTCGGCAGTAAGTCTGACTCCAGGAGAAAGCGTCCAGAGTGGACCGACCTCAACTCTGCTCTCCAGGGGGCTGACCGGGGCGGGGGGGGGGGGTGAGAAGCGGGGCGGGGGGGGTACAGAGCACAGCCAGGAAAGGGGGCGTTTGCCAAAGGGGAAAAGGGGGTTGTTCTCTGGGTCTATTACCTGGATTCATGGAAATCGAGCCCCGCGCCCCCCCTACTGGCAGGGGGATGGGGAGTGAGATCCTGTCCTTGGCTGTTTGCATCCAAAAGAGCTCTGGGTCCCTGAAAAGACAGCTCGGGGAGGGGTGGAAGGTATGTGTCTCCAAAGGGAATTGGAGACAAAGGATCTGTGATTCGCAGCTTTTTAAAGTAACTGCTTTGGAGGGGCTCAGGGGTGTCATTCGTTTTTGGCCAAAACAGGCAGTGACTTTTCGCAGCCACACTGGGACTCCCCGGTGAAGAATCTTGAACTCAGGGACTCACTCCTCTCTCCTTTGGTGGCAGTTACAGCCCGATGCTGTGAGATCATACACTGAAGGGGTAAAGACAGGAGGTATTACTGAGACAGGCACTGTGAGGGGAGGGCAGGAGGGCGCTCCTCCTCCCTCCGTCCACCCCAACGCTGCAGTCCCGCGGGGCGGACACAAGTCTCCTTCCAGGGAGCTGGACGGCACCCGAGACCTGCCCAGACATGTCCACGTGTTAGCGCTCAGGGAACAGACAGCGATGAGTTGCTCTGACGCACAGGCTGCAGGACTCCACTGCTGATCAGGTGTCTGTTTTTACATTGCAACCCTTTGTTTGTTCTCGCTTCTTCCTTTCCCACCAAGCCTGTTTCTCGGACAGCTCGGGCTCACAGAGGACCTCACACACACGTGTTGCCAGGTGTACAGAGAGCTTTGTTTTACTGGCAATTATTCTCCACTGTGGACTGTCCGTCTCTCAGTTTGGTACAGGCAGTGAGGTCTTCCTGACCCCACTGACTAATGTGGATCTCGCTGCCCACGTACCGATGCTTTCGCCATAAACGCAGCGGCGGTTTTCATGTCAGGGTATTCCAGTAAGACTGGTCGAATGTACAGGAGACCTCTTCTGTGATATCAATATTTTATGAAGCTATCAGATGCACTTAAGTGCCGACAGGGTTAGCATTCATGCATAACTGGACAGTGTTTCTCTTAATGATAAAAAGATTATTTTTGGATTGCTGTTGAGTTTCCTTCTGTATTAAATTTTTATGAATGATCGATTATAATGGACGGTTGGCCTTCAATTATAATGTGGAACACTGAAAGTATTCACCCACTTTTGAAAGATTACAGCCGTTTGAAAGATTACAGCAATCTGCAAGCAAATTTCCTATCAAGACACAGAAGAATAAATAAAGGAAGGAATATAGCTTTGAACCAAAGGGAGGTTGTGTGTAATGTATAGCCAAGATGAATGGACTCATTCAAATATAGAAACATTCGGGGCCGTTCAGTTCAGAGTGAATAAGATTTTAAAAAAAATTCCTGACATCAATTACATAATTCAATATTCTGTTGAGGATCGATTGAGTTAGTTTGAAAAGCTTCGGTTTAATATAATTATACACAAGTAAAAAAATGGAGGGATAATATTCTGACTTCAGGCAAAGTTACAAAACTGTGTTGCTTTAATTACATTGTTTAACTCGATCAATAAGAGGAGACAAACATGATTTAAGAGGAAGAATGAGATCTGAGCGATGTTTTCTTAGCTGAAAATTTTACGATACCTGTGAGCACGATGACATCTGAGAGAAAACCAGAAAACTTTGTTTCCGAGACACAGAGGTTTGTGTTCCTCTCATAAGCACTGACGTCTTCCGGCCTTGCCCAGCTCTGCCAGTCGGTGCTGTTCCTGCAGCCGCACCGGCTCTGTCCGCAGGGCCGTGAACTGTTTCTGAAAACGGAGAGGAGTCTGGTGTGAAAATGCGATCACATCCCTGCAGCCCAGGACCTGAGTCGGAGCGCGGCTCTGCGCCGTGTTTCGGAGATCAGATGCCCAGCTGCTGGCCGCGCTCCTGTGGTCATTTCCAACGTCTCCCCCCCAGCCTGGGTTGTATGTACTCGGTTGTCTGCAGGCCCACGTCCCCGGCCCTCACTGGGCTCTTTGCTGCTTCAAGGAGGAAGAGCTCCAGGTGGTTCATCTTCCCAGTTGCCCGGACCCAGGTGACCGGTTGGTGCCCAGCCCTTTGCTGATCACGCAGAGGGCACGATGGACACTGTGTGGTGGATGCCAACTCCAATGTCACCACGGGTGCCCGCATTTTGTGCAGATGTCCACTTCCCTGTCGCTCATGCCTGAGGCTGCTCCTGTCCCATCGTGGTCAGCATGGGCCCATGCCTGGTCATTTATCACAAGAAGAGTGGGACCTTCCCCCTGGGCATGTTTGCTGTCTCTGGCCCCTCCCCGCCCCCAGACCTTCAGCTGTAAGGACCGAGTCCCTTGACGAGATGGGCACAGTCCTTCCAAAGACCCCGCAACCTACGGGGATGCGTCGGCAATGCAGGGAAGCAGAGCTCATACCTGGGCGAAGACTAAATGTCTCCCAGCATCCTCGACTGCTCGCACATTTCAGTCCAGAGGACAAAAACACGTTCATTTTCTTCCAAAACAACTTTGCAGGGGTTTCTGTCACCTTCCTCCTGTCTCTCAGTTTTCTCTGGAAGTGACGGTGTCCCCTCAATGGCTTCTTCGCCCTCTGAGGCCCGTCTTCAACAGCCCAGGCCCGGCCAGGCAGCCGCAGCCCACGTCCTCCCCACCCTGCGGCCCTGGGGTCCCCCTGCACCTTTCATTTCTGCTCACCTTACTTTCTCTTGTATTTGCTCTTCTAATAAATACACACCCCATGTCACTCTCTCTGTGACGTAAGGTGATATGGGTCCCGTCGTCCCACAGGTCACTCCCTGACAAGGAGGCAAGTCGTTCCTCAGGCTTGACACAAGGTGCGTCTGTGGGGTTGGCTGACTCAGGTTTAGAAGGTGCCCGAATCTTCTTGAGGCTCATTTCACACCAAACCTGCATCTGAAGGGGGCACTCTTGTCGCCTGCGCAGTGTCAGTGCAGGTCGCGCTCCTGAGGTCGGAGCTCCGTCTAAGGCTGTGCACTCAGGCCGGTGAGAACCAGCCACAGATCTGATGCTGAGACCTAGCAGCTTGTGGAAAACAACGTGGAGAATTCAGTTCTTTCCGAGCGCAGGGCCGCTAAGGAGAAGAGTACACCGTACGCAAATTCGAACCTTTGATAAAAGGAGGTGCAACGAGAGTCTAATGAGCTGCGCTGAAAATTTTTTCCTCCTTACATTTTCCTCCTTATATTAGGAAAATTTTTTCCTCCTTATATTAGACCAATCAATCCATTATTTCCTATGACACGTTAAAAAATGAAAAACCATAATTCAGGGAAGTTGGGAGCTGACACCTTGCAATTATTTTTTATTGTATAATATTTGTGCAATACGTATCAATCAGGGGACAAGCGTCGAAACTGACATTTTCTGGCGTTGCCAGGGTTCGCGTGCTATTTCCTCATTTAGAAGGCTATTAATTTCCAGCATATAAATTTATGTGAGGTTTAATAAATCTAGATTTATTCTCACTTTTAATTCTCCAATTATTTTTGTCTTCCATTTTAATGCCTGCCATCACTTAAGGAGTAAAAAGACAATATTGGGGAGGCTGAACCATTACATCTAAATACTGAAGAACCTCAAAACTTAGCTCACAGTTCCGAGTATTTCTTAAATTCTGTGCCTCTTCCCTCACTCTAACTTCTCGTTGACGGTTGTTCTGCCGACACCTGTCATTCAGGATGCCCTTGCTCCCCTACCTTACTGGCCACCTGAAACCTCAATGGCTAATTTCACAGAAATTCAGTAATAGAATTAATCTTGAAGATAATTTCACAGCCTTTATCTGAGACCAAAAAAAAATGACCCAGAAGGCAAAGCGAGTTATTAATTTACATGGAAAAATTAACAGGCGACCCAAGGTTACAAGTTTCTTATTCTGTGCCATTTGACCGTTCAGGGGAAAAAAAGTCCCTTAAAATCCTGACATGCCTGTTCCCCCCCACCCCACCCCCACCAGGGCCAGCTCGAAAATATGACAAATTTGAGAATCAACATCTCATGTTCAGAACACATTCGAGTTTCAGTTTTGTGCTTGAATATTGCCTCTTCTTTCCGTTGGAAAGGCGAGTGCAGGGCATTGGCGCGTTTTCCTGATCCGTGTAACCCTGCTGAGCCCTGGGAGCCGTGCACCCGAGGACGCCACACATCCCCTCGCAGAGCGAATAGCTAATGAGACCGAATGAACAAAGCAGCGACTGTGTTAGCTCGAGTCCTGTGGAGCCGGCCTGAGGGGAGAGCGGGAGAAGGTCTGCCGGGCATGGGGGTGCTCTGCGGGCAGAGAATCTGGGAGCAGGCGGGGGGTGGGCAGGGCGAGCTCCCGGGCCCTGAGGCTGCCCTGTGGCTGCCCTGAGGCTGCCGAGGCCCAGCCTAAATGGGGCTTTGGAGGGAGATGGTCCTGAATTGAGACATGGGTTCAGGCCACTTCCTCCTGCCGGCTGTTGGCCAAGGCCTAGCACCTGGGAGGAACCAGGAAGCTGGCTCAGGCAGCCGCAGGTGGTGCACCTGAAGGGGCGGGAAAGAGCCCCACCCGGGGGGCAGGGGGGTGGCGGGAAGCAGAGAACCCAGGCAGAGCCCAAGTGCCCCTTCCTGGTCGCCCGCCTGGTCTCCAGGTCCAGGAGTTTTCCGCTAAAGCAAATACCCCAGCTGAGCCCAGGGGTCTGTTCTCTTGGTCCTGAAGCTCCCGCCCTGATCCCTGCAGAGAGGCAATGCTTTCCGCCTTCCACGTGGCTGACAACGAGGAAATGAGTCCCTTGCACTGGAACAGGTGGGGTCAGGTGGCCAAAACGTGGGGCTGGCCGTGTGGGGACCACAACGGTCCCCCTCAGTCAGTTACCGTGGTGACCTACTACACCCGAGGGTGGAGGATTACATGGACACTTCCAGAAATAAATGATTAAGTTGTAAACTCTGCCTCTGCTGAGAAGCGTGGTGAAATCTCTGGAGAGCAGCTGTCTCCCCAGCGCTCCTCCCTGTACCAGTCCCGCCGTGGCGGCCTCGTGACCAGCTCCTCTGTCGGGGCATCACGGTCTGCGTCCCGGTCACCCTTCTTTCACTCACTAGTGGCCCAAAGCACAGGAGCAGTGACTCGGGCAGTGCCCAGGTGTCCGAGAGTGTCCCCCTGTGCACAGGCAGGTGAGAGGTGAGAGGTTGCGTCCACGTGACCTCAGTTACTGCCTGCAGGCTTAGGTGCTTTACAACTGCTTATTGGGTGCGTGGGTCCCTTCTCCCTTGCAGGGCAGTGAGAGAAGACAGCTTCACCATGTGTTGGCTATTGCTCAAGCCAAACATTAAAAAACAATGTTTAATTTAGTAATAAAGTAATACAAGTAATAGAAAAGGGTTATAAAATGTCCTCGTCCATTAAAAATTGGATATTAGGAATTACTGTAGTCATTTTACGTATCTGTTTATTTAATAGTCGAACTGTGTCTAAGAGGGATGTGTTCCTACAAACGGTCCATACATGAGGAAGCCGGGATATGGTTAGTTTGCTAATAAGTGGAGTGGTTAAGAAGGAAAGGAACTTCTTTCTAATTGTCTTAAAACTGGTCAGCAACCCCTTTAAAAATATTTAGGGACAGGTGCCTTTCAGAATTTTTGACTTTTAAGGAGGTATTGCAGTGTGCTCATCATCTGAACCCCTAACAGCCGCTGAGCATACTTGGGCCACTGCCCTTGAACCTGTGGGGAGAGGAAGCGTGTCGTGCAACGTTTGGTGACTGCGGCATTTGAGCGGTGGGGTGCAGAGCAGGCCAAGCCAGTTCATGACAGCGTCGAGTCTGCTTTCAGGATGGTTGGGAGTTTATGATTTTTAACAAGGAATTTTGGCCCAAACTTATGTGAAACTTGAGGGTGCTAGGCCAAGTGAAATGAAGCAGAAAGGTAGACACTGCGTGGTATCCCTTATACGTGGAATCTCAAAAAAGCCAGGTGTGTAGACACGGAGAGGGGAATGGCGGTTCCAGGGGATAGCGGGGGTGGGGGTGGGGCGATGTTGGTCAGAGGACAAAGTTGCAGCTGGGAAAGGCAGGAGTCTGCTCCAGCTCATCCATGTCTCGGCGCTGCTCTCTCCGCGTCCCCCAGCCTGGGGACTGCCAGGCGTCTTGCTATCAGCTCCGGTGTACGGCAGGATTCACTGGCGCCTTATTTTTTTCCATCTCCATTTGTGCGATGAATAATGATGTTTAACAACTTTTCATATGTTAATAGATATTTTGATATTCCTTTTTGTAAAGCATTTATTGCAACTGCTCATTTCTACTTTCTCTCTCATTAATTTGAAATAGTTCTCTATTTTGATGAATGAACCTATTAAATAAATGTATTACAGTCATATTATCCATTCAGAGACCTGACTTTTTACTTTTTAAAAAGAGGAGTCAAGGTTTTTTTATTTTTAAAGTCAACTCATTAAATATTGCTTTTACGACAAGTACTGTTTGAGTTTTCTTTAATGGACCTCTCTTAATTATGAAGCTGTTTTCCTAGGCTTTCTTCCAGAATCTTTAAAATTTTAGCTGTTGCTTTCAGATGTGTGATGCACCTCAAGTTACATTTTGTTCATTTGTTCAATAATTACCCTGGCGATACAATGTCATGAGCCAGGAAGACCGTGCCTTCTGAGCCGAACTGAAGTTACGTCTTTGCGAAGTCACATCAACGAACTACCTGAGCGGACTTCTTACTGAACTCCCTCTTCTGTGGCCTGGCCCATCTGTCAGCGGCAGACACTCTTAGATTCTGGATCTGTAGGGTGAACCTTTTAATCATATTATCTGCTAGAATAAGGTCTCTTGCTTTCCCACTTAAGGCTGTTGATGGCTATTCTTGGATCTTTGTATTTCTATGTGAATTTTACAGTAAGAACGATAATTTACTTAAAACCCTTGTCGTAACCTGAATACCACTGCACTGACTCCGTAGACAAATGGGGGAGAATGGACAAACACCCAGGTTTCTCACCCAGGAACCGTCTATCCCTCTTCCACGGATTCAGAGGTTCTTCTGTTTTTCTCCCTCTATAGTGTGGGAGCTGTGCCCACGCTCTACCTGACAGATTTCCACAGACTTTGTGATTTAAAATGATTATTGTAGCTTGTGTCCTGCATTAGAGCCCACCTGCCTTGCTGGTATACAGGAATATACCAGCAGGAATATATACCAACAGGAATATAACTGACTCTCTGTGTGCCGACTTGGTTTCCAGTAGCCATTCCAAGTTCACCGCATTTCCACCCTAGCTCGTGGTATCCGCACAAAGTCGCCGCGGTGGTGGCGGACGCTCACCCACGTTTTACACTGGACCGTAAGGGAAGCTGTCCCAAACTTCAAGGTTAGCTCGGGCATTTATTATCTGTTGTTTTTATAGAACGTTCTTCATCATACTGAGAGTTCCCTTCTACTCCTCGTGTGCTGAGCATTTAATCAGGAAAAAAGTTTAATGACTTAATTAATTTTTTATTTTTATTTTTATTTTTATTGTTGTTCAGGCTGAGAGTGACCAGAGGGGAGAAGGGAGGGAATTGCAGTGGAAATTGGAGACAGGTGGGGAAGGAAACTTTTTAAAAATTTAGGCATGCTTTATATCATCGAAGTGATTACTTTATCCTTCATTCTGTTAATATGATTAATTATATCCATTTGTTTTTTGAATATACTAAATGATCTTTGTGGGTTTTGAATGCATCTAATTACTTGAAACTTTTTTTCACTGTTCTTTTGTAGCTGGGTTCCAATTGCTAACATTTTTCTTAGTATTCCAGTATCCATGTTCACAAGCGCTGTTAGCTGCTAATTTTCCCTAATTAGGCTATCCTTACAAGATGTGGGCATAAAGTATCTGCTAGTCTTATAAAATGTGTTTGAAAATGCTCTCTCCATTTACTATCCTCTGTAATTTTTATGCAGGATCGCTCTTATCTTTCTCATAAATTTTTGAGAATTCCCAAAAACATTTGAGACTGGAGTTTTCCTTATGCAAACGTTACTGGTTAGGATGCAGTTTATTCAAAGACATGGGTCACTCATGTTTTCTATTTCTTTTTGTGCCAGTCTTTGTTCTGTTTTTCAAAGGATCTGTTGATTTCCTCAGCTTTTTCAAGCTTCTCATCATAAAGTTTACAAGCCGCCCATTTTATTCTCCATCTGTCTGTGAGGCACAGAGCAGAAACCTCTCCTTCAGTTCTGCTGCCGACATTGGTGACAGGTGCTGGGGACACAGAGCTCCCCTCGGCACTGGGGTCGGGGCCCGCACCATCATCTCACAGTCGGTTGTTTCCTGTAAGCTGTCCAGGGTTTGTAGTTGTTTCCGCTGAGAAGTCCAGTCCCTTATAGCTGGGTCTGAGGGTTGGGATTTCAGGTTCAAGTGTACGTGAGTCCTGATCCAGGACCCTGGTCCTGCACCATGACGAGTTAGTTCAAAGGCAGGTTCTCAACATCATCTCCATCTCCATTCGGTCCCAGAAGCCAGGAGGGCGAGACCCTGGAGGCAAAGCAGAGGCCTTTGGGGGGGGAGCCACGGGAGGATGAGCTTCTGGGTGGCTCCCCATTCTGGCTCAGTGCAGCTCTCCCCAGGGCACTGCTCTGCTTCGGGTCTAACAAACTGCCCACATCCACTGCCTTCAGACACACGTGGGCTGCACCCTCACGGTGACTGAGAGAGGAAAAGATCATTGTCACTCCCGTTTTCTTCAGGTGAACAGACTAAGCTTCAGTTTGCCCGAGGTCTCACAGAAGCGGTAAGGAGGGCTCAGTGTGTGCGCCAGGCGCCGAATTCCGAACGCAGGACGCGGCTCCGCGGTGTTGACCGCTTCCTCTTTCCTCTGAATAGCTCCCATTTTCACATTCTTCTCATGCTTTGGACAAGCTCGTCCTTGGAAATTTTGGTGTCTGTTCCGAATCCACTGGTACTTAAAAGATAATTTGTAAGCAAATGAAATAAACGAGGGTGCTATTTTAATTTCCTGATTCCTTTCTGCCTGACTTTGGTGCAGTCAAGTGCTCTGTCATCGCGACTGTGATGTTCAGGGTTCACTTGGCATCCTGAACGCAGGCTGTGATTTTTCTGAGTTAAAGATCATTTGTCTGAATAAAAGGACGTTCGCATCTGGTTGGAGGTTAGATGTATTTCCTGGTTCTCCCTCAGATGTCTCCATTATTTTTTAAACTTTCTAGTTAAAGTAGAAACTACTAACAATTTTGAGGGAGAAATTGAAACCTATTTTGAGGGAGAAAGAGAAGATGAAGCTAGAGTGAATATAATGTTTTATTTTTTTCACATGATAGATTATCAGACCGTTAGTTAAGACCACGCACGGCCCCCTCCCTTCTCCTATCTTTTCTAAGTTTTCAGAGTTGGAAGTGGAGGAGAAGAGAGGGTTGATTGAAAATCCATATTCTGGAAATTCGGTAATCTTCCTTTGTTATGCTTTTGGGGGTGGATTTGAAGACTTCTGTCAGTGCAGAAGTAGCGTGTAGGGGTCCCTGTGACACATATTTCTCAAAGAGATTTGGGGGTCATTGGTATGTGAATTAGAGGCATCCTTGGATGGCCACACTGCCCCTTTATTGGACACCCCAAGAGTGGATCTTCAGCTCTTTATAAGATAAGTGAATCCTGGGTAAAGTCCATTACCGAATTTTTATTCATTTAACCCTGATACAGCACAAAGTGTTGAATGGAATATAAATAAATAGAAGGTTCTGGGCTCGTGTCCAACTGAATCCTTGGCAGTGGTGGTCAGTCACCATGAGCACGCTCTCTGTCCGTTCCTAGGAGACCAGCCTGCCCGAGGGCTGACACAGACATTCCTGCATGTGTGAAATGGGGGCCGCTGGCCCGGTGCCAGGAGAGGGGAGCTGAGACGAACACACACTGACAAACTCAGCTAAGGAACTGTGCTCGAGGATGGGATAGATCTGTTTTTTTCTTCAGTTTCATATAAACAGTTAATACCAAAATACTGTGCATGCCCCGCTAAACCCATTTCTGGGTCACATTGTGTGTAATCCTGGGGCACTTGAGCTTTGGAGGCGGCAGGAAGCAGTGACTAACCTCAGACCCCCGACGTTTCACAGGGAAGTTACATGGGGGGTCGCCTTACAGATCGGGACACGGGTGAGTCATGTCGGGTGACCAGACAGACACAAATGACAAAGGACCTGCTCGCCTGGGAGTGCTTTTTGGATATCCATGCAGCAGCCTTCTGCAGAAGGCCCTATACATCAGTCAGCAGGGGAGAGCGTTTGACTGGGGGCGAGACAGATGGCGGGGGCCGGAGCGGGGGCCAATGACCGCCGCGTCTGCGTCCATGCAAGCCTTCCAGGTCTTGGCACAGGGAGAGGTTGGCAATGGCTGCTAGTTGGCCGGTTGCTACTGAAGTCTGATGCTCCTCAGCTAATGGCTGTTTCTTCAAATTGTGAGTAAATTAATGCTAATCAGGCTGTGAAGTTTGGCTGGTTTTGCATCTCCCATCCACAGGCTACTGCTGAATTGCAATGCTTGCTTTCTGGGTATCTCTTCACATAGCTGTACCCACAGGATTTCTTTATTTGTCTGGTTTTGAGGCAGGGTAATAAAAAGTTGGGAAAATTCCTTGGCAAGTGGAATGGGGAAACTGAGGCAGGTGGCTGACTCCAACTGGCTCCACCCAGCACCCTAACCTCCTGCCCCCTCCTCCCCTGCACGACCACTCCCTTAAGCGTTAAGCCCTCAGGACAGCGAGGTTCTGATCAGCACCAAATAACCTTAGGAACATGGCCTGAGGAACAAGGCCAAGTTTCCGTCAAACGGGAGGTGACATCAAGGCCTCATCTGTGTTTCAGCTGTAGGCCCAGAAAAGCAGCAAAACCAGAGAAAGTGACACTGTGGCTGACGTCAGGACCAGTGGCAATGACCCATGACCCCCCTACCCTGGCACCAACGGATCAGTAGAGACCATGATCCTGAAAGGACACACCTAGAAAGCTCAGGGACGTTCTGTCGAGTTACCCGCCTGAGACCTCCTCTAAAATTCCTGCCTTTAGAAATCAGATAAAAAACACTTAAGGCGAGGGACCCAGTATGCAGGTGCTCTCTCTTATCTGTCTTTTCTCTCCTCTCCCGGCTCCCTTCTCCTCTTCTCCCCTCTCCTCGACCCTCTCTTTAGAGAACACCTACACCTCCTCCCGCCATTTTTCCTTAAAATCATATCTTGATTTTGTTCCTCCAAGGGTCCTTCTTCTGCCTTGGTAACTTGTTTCCTGAGTCCCCACCACCCAGCTGGCTCCCTCCTTCTACTTCCGTGACTGTCTTTCTAGAGAGCTAAGGCAGCCAGGCCTGGGCTCCCTCCTGTGGCTGTGATCTCGCCTGAGTTTCCACCTGAGGCCCTTCCTTCATGTCACTGTCCCCAGCCTTAATAGACGTGCTCTCGACATACCTGGACTTGTGCCGTGACATCTTTCCTGCACAAGGTCAAGGACTGAGAGCCCACAACGCCACCAACAGTTTGAGCTCTAATCTGTAAAAAGCCTGGAAGCCACCACACATTTGCTGGATGCAGGTTCACATTTTGTGAGGTTATTTTAGACCGTTTCTATGTATCTTGAAAGCTGGTATATTTATAGCACACAGCATAGTTTTTTTTGCCTGGCAATTTTCTTGGTATACACTATTTTAAATATATGCATGATTATATACAGAAAACATTATTCCAATTCACAAGTATCCATCTGCAGGGAAATAAATGGTTTTATCTGTGCATCCTGTAGTTATATATAATATATTCATCATGTAGGGATATATTTGTGATGCTGACATTTTAAGCAATTACTGTTATTTTTTAACTTACTGAGACACCCATTATTGCACTTGTCTAAGAGATAACCCCATAATATTAACTTTGCATTCAATTCTTTACCTTCATTTTTTTTGTGGTTCATTTTTAGGAATTCCACCAAATGACCTGTGGAAGCATTGAATTTGATAAAAATCTAGTGTCGATTTACATGGTGGCACACTAATGAGACTTTTTCAAAAAGCACATAGTCATTGAAAAGAAATGAAGTGCCCTGTGTTATGAGAGACACAGACTGTATCATTGGACACATACAGAGCTCACATTAGTGGTTTTCCTCCCAGAACATGACGAGTCTTACCCACGTCCTTTGTTTATATTGTCCATCCACTTGCGCAGTCTTTATTCTGCCCGTTCAGTTCCCTATATTCTCTCCATCCATCAAGATTTAGTCCAGGGGAAGTTGTGCGTGCAGACCACCCCTGCCGCCGTACGCCATTGGACTGGCTCGTTTTTTCTACCTTTCACGACACTGTTCTGCTCAGTTATTGTGTTCGGAACCAGCCATCTTACCATATTCAGTCATTTACTTTTGAAATATGTCTTTTCATGGCCGTAAATAGAAAAGTTCATGACACGCCACTCTGTATCACCCACCTTCAGAACAGGTTTCAGTATTCGCCATAGAAAGCAAAGTGTCAACAAACAATTTCTAAAATATGCTTTGATAGTTTTCACTGAATGTAGGGCTTCAATGTCCAAGTGGGCTACAGAATGTAGGGAAAAATCAATCACACGGATGCAATGAAGATGTCTTCAATTTGACTTAAGTACTTAAACATTAACATTTTGATTACTTTTGAAATTATATTGTAAATGATGTTTTTAATAAAAGAAAATTGCTAGTGGTTTCCATGGAGTCCTTAGGGGAGCAAAAAGTGAGCATTGCTTAGAAATATTTATTAAGTTATCCAATGAAAAGAACCACAGTTTCACATAAAAATTGCTGTTTTGACCATGAATGGATACACCCACCAAATAAGAATTTATCATCCAACTACTTCAAGAAGAACAGAACCAGGCACTGAGAAAGATATGAAAGTCAGCCCTTCCCTCCAGGTACTTCTGGGCTGAAGAAGTGAGATGAACCTGCACGGTTAGACCCCCACCTTGGCGGTGGGTCCCTCTTCCAGGCAACCGCCTCACAGTTGAGTACAAAATCCCCACCTTTCTTGACTTAACAATGTCAAAGCCTGCCAAATCCTGTGAGTTCGTGATTCTTTCCTCTAAACTTCTCTGTGTCCCAGGGAAAATAATTTGGTGTGAACGTGTAAACAATTGTGTTTTCTAAACAAAACCCTCGTGTAAACGGACCGCGCTCAATTTCAGAGCTCACTTTGGAATTCTGCTTTCAACCGCACGGGATTTCAGAAGTGCGTCCTGCCGAGATTCAGGGCACTTGGCCGCCGGGAGAGTGCGGGGTACACAAAGGAGTCCTGCGAATAGCCAGAGGGCAGCTTACCAACATTTAAGGAGAAAAGGGAAATTGTTGCCAAGGGAAAAAAGGCAATGCTGTCCATTTCAAAATTTTCTTTGATGCTAGAAAACGTGGGTCTCTGAGTTTCCTAGAACTCACACCCACTGTTCCATGTGGTCCTCAAAGCTACCATCTCTATTCTAGGCCTGTTGTACCAGATTAAGTTTCTCTGGTTACAATGACAAAATTCAAGGTGATGGAATCAAGGCCAGGGTAGTCCTAATATTTCGATAATTAAAAAAATTGTGTGTATCAGATGGATTGATATCCTACAACCACATGTGGAAGAAAAACTTCTGAAATATGCAGTTATTGTGCCCAAAGGTGATAATAAAATCGATTGAAACATCAATAATAAAAGCTCATTCTTGCGTGTGTATCACCCAGGGCATCGTATGTGTTAATGTAGTCACTGAAATGACTTCAGGGAGCGTATACCGTTACTCTCTCTATTTTGTAGATGAAGACGCCAAGGCAGGGAAAGCTTTAGTTACCTGTCTGAAGCCACAGAGTTCGGCGCGTGGACCACTGAGTCTAAAACTCGAAGTCCATGTAACGAACCTGGCTCCCACCCACAGAACAGATATGCGCCAGCTCAGTTCTGTCTCACCAGGGTGACACGCGGCCACGCGCGCTGGGCACACCGCCATCGAGCTCCTGCGAAGGGATGATTTCCTAGAGTTTAATTCCCATCACTACTAATTGTCGAGTAGATTTCTTATTTTATTTCTTGATGGTGATTGTACCAAAAACTGCTTAGCTGTAATTTTATTTGAATATAGGTAATTAGTTGGTGCCTCTCAGATGAAGCTGCATTAAATTAGCATACGTACCTTTGCATATATTTTAAAATCAGCAAATTCCCAAAAGATTGCAAGATTTAAAGCATAGAAAGTGTACCTGACACGTGTATGATTTTGTTAAGCAGTGTCTCTCCTGATAAGTTCAATGAAAAGGCCCAGACAGTAGAATGCAATGCATGATTCTCCGAAACCAGCTCGTTCTCCCGTTGCCAGGTGGGCGCGATGTGAGACCGGGGACGTTTGATTTAGGAGTGAATTACACTATTGTACTTGACTATACCGTCATCATCATCTCCTCCTTTCCCCCTTCTCCGCTTCTTTTTCTTGTTTGTGATGTATTTGAAGACTTTGAGTTAAAAAGAAAATCATTTTCTGAATACAAAAATGCATTTTAAAAAGCAGAGTTCAGAGGTAAAATCCTTTATCTAGCTTAATTGCTCATAACTGAATACATGTACTCCTCTCAAAATTCAACCTTTCGCTCATTCCCAACTGGCAGCTGCCCCCCCCCACTCTGTGTTTATAATTCTTTGCTATATTTATTTTAATTGTGTCCATTAATTTTTGTGGGCCCTGTGGTCTCTGGTCCCAACTGATCCGTTCTGCTATTGCACAGACAATAACACACAAATGAGTGCAGTCGTTTTCCAGTGCAAATGTCAGCAGCCCAGACCCTCACCCTCACACGGGTTCTAACTGTAAATAAACCCTAACCATGAACCCTAACCCTAACTCTATTCCAGACTTTAATCCCAATACTCGCACTACATCTAAATTTTTTTCTTATTCTTCTTCACCTTTTTCACCCATCTCCTAACCTCAACCCCTCTGGCGACCATCAGCTGTACTGTCTCACAAATAAGCCACTTACGAATCTGGTGATTGAACTTGGATTGACATTTGACATTGTGTCTTTGTGGAGTTATTGGCTTGCATTTAGCATGTTCATTTTATTTTACTGCAATTGCTTCTCTTCCTTCACCTCACTTTTTCTCTGAAATGAGGCCAGGGACACAGGTTTCTGCCCATTCTAGAAGGACCCTTAGACGATGGTAGGGCTGCGTTTCGAAGATCTCCACAAACAAAAGAAAATGGCAGCAGTGTGTCCTTGGATTAAAAAAAAACAAACTGCAGTAAAGACTGATGATAATCAAATAAGATGTATTTTAAAAGATCTCCTTTGTATTGCTAAAGAAAGCACACTGCTAACCCGAAAGAATGTTTGCTCCAGTGTGAAAACCAACATTAGTGTTTAATGTTGCATCGGCAGGAAGCTGATTGGGTGACAGCACAGGCCCCCAGAGACCCCATGTCCGCTGCAGACACAGATGAGGAGAATCGCGGGAACCTCAGGACTCTTCCCCAGGGGCAGACGCCGGCCCCCCAAAGGTAAGGATCGGCCGCGGCCCGAGAACACTCTTCACCTGTCACTGTCGTCTCTGTCGTCGTTCAGAGCTGCTGTGGACCAGTGATATTTGTGTGTTGGACACCGTCCCCTTTCCAAAATGGGGCGTTTCTTTATTTTTTTCCGAAGACTCTCACTGTATTTTTCTTTGTTTATTGTTGACATGACCACAGGTGTCCCCACTCACCTCCTCCCCGCTCGCCTCCATCCAAAATGAAGTTTACGGCAGTGAGCTTCTCCCGTTCCATTGCTATGCGTTTCGCGAGGGCACAGGTTTGATTCGGGTTCAGAGTGTATCCTGAGAAGTGACAGGGGAACATCACATGAGAATAGGGTGCCTCATTCAGAGATCCTAGACTTCTGCCTTCACGCAGGTCACAATAGAATTTAGAGGGTGCCAGTCAGACCAGGCAGGAGGGCCGAACGTGAAGGAAGCGTTCTCAGCTACGTGTTGTGTTCAGAAGGCTGCTACCTCTTTTAACTGGCGTTGCTCACAAAAACCCACTTCTTTTCCCTGGACTGTGTAACAGGACTGTCCTCCTCAACTGGTTTTGAACTTAAGCGAGGTCACGCTCACAGGTTGCTCATATGAAATAGGAACAGAAGTGACTGAGCCTTTGACGGGCAGGGGACTAGTCACCGTAAGTGGGTGCAATGAGTGAGCTGGATCCCCCTCAACATGGCCCAAAAGATGGTGATGAAAACTGCTTTTGCAGCCGCTGGGAGCGCCGCACAGTGTGAGCGAGGTCGGGGAGACCTCACCCGCCGTGCGGAACAAACGTGGGTTACACACAGTTACACTCCAAGAAGAAGATGCGGTCCATTCGTTACTCACAAAGGTGGAAATGTTGCTACGTCTCACCAGAGAGAGGGAAAGATTGATTGATGGGTTGATTGGTGGCAATGAACTGGCTCCTGTGACCGTGGAGTCCTGAAGTTCAAATGCTGCAGGCAGGTCGGCACCCCACAGACACAGGGAGGGACCGACAGTGCAGCTCAGAGGCCAAGGCAGATTCCTTCCTTCTCCCTGGGTGGGTGGGGGGAAGCTGGGTCTCTTTCTCTGAAGCTCTTCCCCTGATTGGATGAGGCCCACCCACATGGTGGAGAATCATTTCCTTCTCTCAGAGTCAAATCATTTCTCTGGTCATTTAAATGTTAGTCACAGCTAATAAAATACCTTCACAGCAACATCTTGACAGGTGTTTGACCCCAGTATCTGGGCATCGTAGCCCAGCCAAGTTGACACATAATTAACCATGTCGGGGACATAGTGCAACTCACCTCTTCAAGGCTCAGCATTTCCTCCCCTATCCTGTGGCTTAGCAAATATGCGAGGCTGGACAAGAGTGGAGTGAAAATGGATCTGTGTAGAAGCAACACATTTTTAATAATTTTCATCGTCAGCAATGCGGGAGGGCGAGGGCGAGGTTCCAGGAGTCCGTCTCCCGCTGCAGTCTGTTCATTAGTGGCCATAATTGAGTGTCTAGTGTTAAATGCACAGCCTCGCACTCTTCTCGGGTGAAGACGGAACGCCGCAAATCTGACTCTCTATCCAAACCTGCCATCTTCTCTTCAGTGTCTTTTAGAAGATGGTTTTGCACTCGAGGCTCCTTGGAGGAACAGAATTTTCCAGGCTGCTTTTCTTGAGGCTAAAGGTGTGCCGAAGGTGGCCCTCCTGTGACCAGCGGTGAAGGACACCACCGCGCGCCAGGAGCAGGTAGAGGGCGGGCTCAACCCGCACGACGTGGACAGGTAGTTCACAAACTGGCCAAAACGAAAGTCCCTTTGAAATAGTGAGAATCGTGGTCAGCAGTAAATCTGGAAATAAACAGAAAGGAGCCCAAACTCGGTGCTAACGCGACAGAAAACCGTAACGAAGGGCCTGTGAGTCCCACTGAGTTACTGCTTGTTCGTCTCTCGTTCTTTGACGTCCTTCACTTTATTTGTCTGGTGACATTGTCGTCCTGTCTCACCACCTGCACAAGATGCCACGGTCACGTGTCTGAGACCTCTCTCCGTCTCCTCGTGTTCACAGTTCTTAAAGTTCGTAAGAGCCAGGACAAGGGGAGGGGACATTAGCCACCAAACTTAGATCGAGCTGGGTGGCTGTGATTGAGAGAATTCTGGGTCAGCAGTGGTTTTAGCGCTTTAGACTCGGCACTCGAGGACAGGAATGTGTTTATACTTACAGCACTTGGTCACGGTAGCCACGTGCTCTCGGGAGTACCACGTCCCTCGCCTGCTTTCATTACCAGCCGTTGCAGGTGGAAGGAGGACTGATGCTGCGCAGGTACAGGAGGGGTCCCTGAACAGGGTCTGTGGGGAAATAGAACGGTTTCTTTAGGGATATAGTCTTTCGAAGGTCACACAAGAAGAAACAGATAAGCTGAATAGTTCTGTATCTCCTCGAGAAATTGAATATATTGGTCCTCATCCCCAGGAGACTGGAGTCATTCACCATCTTCTTTTGTCAGGTGCTAGCTGTGCTCACGTATCAGTATTACAGGCAGAAGAAGTGGAAGAATAACCCGGGGTGGGTCTCCGGGTCTGCTGGTCCCTCTGTGAGGCCAGCCTCTGGTAAAACGCCATTTGTCCCATGCCCTCCCCAGGCCCCCCTGTCCACAGGACCCTGGCGGGACTGCCCGGGGTCAGCGCCAGCTCACCCTCACGTCCGTCAGTCCTCAGACTACCTGGGTCCCCTTTCTTCCTCCCATAGTGTGCACCTACCTGGGCAGGTGCCCAGGTCTCTTTGCGGACAGCTGACGCAGTATTGGGGTGCGTCTCCTGGAGCGTGGTAGAGAGCTCTCGGTCTGCGGGGTGACACCGGTGTGGGAGGTCACTGAGGGCCCGAGACTTCTCCCTTTTAAGTGGATGTTAGCCTCCGGTTCCCGGCTGGTGTAGGGCACGTCACACAGAAAAGGTGTGTGCGTGTGTGTGTGTGTGTGTCTGCCCCTGATGGGTGTCTGTCTCTCAGCTGTGGCAATGCCACGGTCAAGGCGCTGTTGCCACACCCCAGCCCTGCCCCTCCCTGCGGCGAGCGCGAGCATCTGCAGGGTCTCGGGGGGAGGTGCCGTGTGTCCCCAGCCAACCTGGAACCCTGTCATCCTCACTGCTGCTCGGGTCTCAGTCCAGGGCCCCCATCTTACCGAGGGCCGTGGTCTATAGACAGTGGCCTCCAGTGCATGGCTTCTGCCCGAAGTGCACTCCTTACGTCCCTGTGAAGGCAGTGACCTCGGGCCGCCTCCGGAAACAGGTCGGTGGCAGTCTCTCGGGTCTCACGGACAATGTCCATCCCGTGCTCGGCCCCCTGACACGGTGCTGCTTCCCTCGTGGCCTCGCCGAGGAGCCTCTGCCGCCTTCCCCACGTTCACCATGCAGGTCTCCGTGTGCCGAGGAGGCGGCTCAGAGGGGCAGCACAACAGACTGTGGGGACCGTGTCCCAGTGTCTGCGCCAAACCTGGAGTCCCCAATGGTCACCGTGGGTCCATCTCAACCAGCCGGCTCTGACCTAGTAGTACCTCCCTGACCTTCGGTTCAACACCGATAACCCCAGCCTTGGGATCCATCTGTTTTCATGTTCCCGTTGGCATGGTTAACCTGTTTCCGCAGTTTCTCTGTCTGCCTAGCTTTCCCTCCCAGGGGAGGGACTCTAAGCCCTCTCTTAGGAAGAGCTGTGACCTGCCCCTGGTGTTCGCCCAGAACAGCGAGGCGCCCAGTGGCAGAGCTCGGGGACAGTCTGTGGCTGGTTAGGTCATAGTACTGACTCTTGGCAAAGCGAGCGACCTTCCTCTGGCCAGACCAGGGGACAATTCTTCTTCCCAGCAGAAGAGCCTCAGCATCCAAGACCACAGGCTGACCCATCCCCAGGTCCCCACCGTGGTGGGCGAGTCGCCCCCCTTTCCTTGGGCGGCTCTCACTCTGGCTTCAGAGGGTGGGCTCTACGCAGGCAGCTCGGCCCCCCAGTTACACAGAGACCCCGCGTGTGACGTGGAGACAGGCTGCTCTGCCGCCCACGAAAGCACCTGTGAGCCGCCCCTGGACTCCCTGGAGTGCCCTGGGGTGGACGTCAGCCGGCCCCGCCCTTCGGTGCTTTTTGTCATCCAGGATCCCAAGTGCAGGTGAGGAAGGAAGGCCGCTCGCTCTGCAGTGCGTGTGGCCCTCCGTGCGCCCCACACTGGTCCACTCCCCCGGCGGTGCCCACGCTGACGCTCCCCTTCCCCCTGCTCCTCATCACGATGAACGACTGGAATGCCCCCCGTTCACCAGGGTTTGGTCTGGGTGCCTCCTTGGCTGTTAAATGACCCACCTCCCGACCCCCCACGTGGTAGTGTGTGTGTGGGGCACAGATGCCCACCTCCTCTTGGTGGCCTGCTGTCGGCAGGAGCCCGAGGAAAGGTTCACGTGCTGCCCTTCCCACGGGGCAAGGGGTCAGCTCAAGGGGAAGGAGGAGACGACAAGGTTAACATCAGGGAAAAAAAGGGAGAACCAGTGGATTTAGGTGCAAGCTGCCTGCTGCTAAGTGCAACTGCTTGCTTGATTTAAGGCAACATCCTCCAAGAAGCAAACTGCTCCTCTAGAGAGCCTTTCCGGAGGAAGGGAGAACTCATCTTCTGCTCCTACGTCTCGTTAGTCAATGGTTGGCCCCTAGGACGCGAAATAGCCCGCATTTCTGAGTTTCACAACCGTGGTGCTGAGCAGGGCCCCGCAGCACCCCAGGCCTGGGCGTCAGCAGAAACAGAGGCTCAGGACCCAGGGAGACGCAGCCCTGGCAAGGGGGCAGGTGCTGTGAGGTTGGGGTCCCCACAAAATTGGCCACCAGGCTGGAACAGGAGGCAGATGAGGCAGAGAGGACATGAAACGGCACCTATGCTGTGCCTGGTGCACCCCCTGCTTCTGTACGTCACTGGTCGAGTGAGAATAGTAACACCCTGTGGTTTGTTCCAAATGTTAAAGGAAGCACAATCGAGTCACTTGCTGCTTTTTAGTTACTGTCTATTGTATACGAGGCTTGCTGTATGATTTTTGTAAAAGATTTTGTTCAGGTAGGACAGTTTTTTAAATTGTCGGGTGCTGTTTTTAAATTAGACTTTAAGTGTTATCAAAAATTTTACCCAACTCTTTAGATAATTGCGTGATTTTTACGTAGTTGATTGAGGAACTAAATTGCTGGGTTTTTCTGACCTCACAAAATTCTTGCATTTCTGGAGTATTACTTGTGTGCGGTGAGGTTTTTATTTGTAATGTCCTGCCATATTTGTTTGGATAATACACTTTGGGTTTTTGGAGCTATGCCATATGAATTTTTGTTGTTGTTTTTTTAAATCTAGCTTTGTGATCAAGGACACATAAAACATACAAAATCGGTTGGGTGACTTCCGTTTTGGTCTGTCCTGAGGAAATAAATCTCCCACCAGGGACAGGGTTCTCGGTGGGTGGAGGTGTGTTTTGAGCCCTGGGTACAAAGCCTTCAGGAGCGGCAGTGAGGTTGGATGGGGCGCCTCTCCTGTGACCTCACCTCTTTATCTGCAGGGGATCTTTCGAAGGGCTTTTCCTGTTTAGGTCACAGCTAGGCCTTGTTTTTGTTTCTCTTCCCAAAACCTGTTGGCTCCCTGCAAACCCCTCACTCTCTCCCCCTGTAACCCCCTCCCCGCCCCTCTCCTTTCGGTCACTGTCAGCCTGTTCTCAATTTCAGTGTCTCTGGTTGTATGTTGCTTGCTCGTTGGTTTGGTTGATTGGGTTCCTGTTACAGGTGAGATCATGCGGTGTTCGTCTTTCACCGCCTGGCCTACTTCACTGAGCGTAATGCTCTGTCTCTAATAAACCCTTCAAATATCAAGGAGAAAGCAACAAACACCACTACCCGCCCCCCCAAAAAAACGAAACAGGGGCTAAATAAAAGATGAAGTGACGATCCTGTTGTTGAAGAAGGCTCCTGACCAGCCTGTCGGTTGCAGACCAGCTTTGTCACACGGAGCCCCTGCCTCGGGGCTTGTCCCGAGAGAGGCCACGCACCCATCAGGCCAGCGGCACCAGCGCCAGGCAGCGGGGGCGTGGTGATTCGTGTGGGCGCCGTCCTCGGAGAGGAGTCCACAGGCATCTGGAAAGACCCACTTTTGTAGCCGTGTTCATCAGACTGCAGAGTCAGGCCGTTCCCCGTGGTTTATGTCCTGGCACAGATTTACAGGAGAAGGTGAACTGAACAGGAGAACCACGCAGGTGGAAAACACAAATGGCTGAGTGCTGCACGGAATCCGCGGTGATTCCGAACGAGGAAGGGGCGTCCGGAGTGTCTGTGACCTTCTCAGTTACAGCTTCCCGCCACCCTCGTCCTGCATGAAGAACCTTCCTCAGATGAGGGGGACGATTCCCCTCAGCTGTCCTCTCTCCACACGTGCCTCAGTGTGTCCTGACTTTTAAAATACATTTTCACGAGGTGTAGGCTTCTGTCCTTCATTGCTTTACGGTCTGCATTTTCTCCTGAGAGTCTGCGATCATTCTTCTTCATTGATTGATTGATTGATTTGAAAGAAAGTTATCTTCTCCCTCCTTCCATCCTGGGGACTTTTTAGGTTTTTATTATTATTACTGCTCTCCAGCAATTTCAACACAGTATGTGTTTGTAGAATTGTCTTAGGTTTTTGTGGCTGGAGATTGTGGAAATTCTTGAATCTGCAGGATGATACCATTCATCAAGTAAGGTGAATTCTACCCATTATTTCGCGAACTATTACATTTATGTGTTAATCCCTTCGCAGCTTCTTGGGCTCAAACTGCATGTAGTTTGACGGCTTGATATTTTCTGATGGGCCAGAAATATAGTGTTTATTTTAATTATCTTTTTTTTTCTGTTTTATTGTAGGAAGTTTCTGTTGCTGCTTCTTCAAGGTCACTGCGTTTTGTCCTGGGTTTCTAATCCTCTGTGAATTATAGCCAACCTTTTTAATTTTAGATATTAAATAGTCGTCTCTAGAAGTTCCATGTGGACCTTTTAGAATGTGTTCCCAATGCCCCCCCCCCCCCGCCCCGTGTCCGTGTCTCTTCTGTGTCCCCAGCACACGACGGTGTTTATGGGAGCTAGTCACCACCACGGCCACTGACTTGAACCCCCGTCACAGCTGGGTCTGCTCTTACTATTGGTTTATTTCGTTTATGGACCACGCATTTCTCTTTCTACACGTGCTGGTCATATTTCTCTTGAATGACCGACATAATTTACACTGTATGGTACAGAGTTTTGTCCTATTCTTTTAATAGTATCGAGCTTTGTTCAAGAATTCAACCCTTGCTTAAGGATCGCTTTTACCCATAATGCTTGATTTGCGCCCCGCCCGGGCACCGAGGCCTCTGGGAGAGCTCCGCCCACCGCGGGGTGGGTTGCGGTGTCGCGGCATTGTCTCTGGGGGGCGGCAGACTAGTCCCACCCCATGAGTTATGGGAGATACTGAGCCCCCACGTCTTCACGTGTCATTTTTCTCCAACATCATTGAATTTCACGCCACACCCGCAGAATTAAGTAGTCAGGGGAAGACTCGGGGATTTTTCTGCAGATCTTTAACATTCTCTTGTGCCCACCTGGGCCTCGGAATGCAGTCATCGCCGCCGCAGTGAACTCTGACCTCTGTCTCTAACTGGAGAGAACATCGCATGGGGTTAGTTTGGGGGCTCCGCCCGTGCACTCCAGCTTGGAAAGTGCCCCTCGCCTTAAGAGGCTGTCACAGGACTTTTGTCGCTGGTTTTCATTCTCTCCAGAATCGCAGCCTTGTGTTACGTGTTGCCAAATTACAAAAACTGTGCGGTTACTAGTTGTTCACGGTAAGAGAGCAGTTTGCAGTTTTTTGTGGATGCTAAATTGTGCTGATGCATGTTTTGACTTACAGATTGTAAACTCCAATTAGAGATTATGGTTTTATAATTCAGTACAAACTCAGAATTAGAGGGGGTTTTAGAGACTTTCTTTTCTAAAGTAGCTTACACAGCTGAGAAACTTATCAATGGTAGTAGACTCCATTGCTTAGAGTAGGTTTGGGTTCAAACCGAGAGGAAGGCAGAAAGATTTGCCCAATTCCTCCTGCCCCACACACGCCCCGCCTTCCCCTGGAACATCCCCCGCCAGGTGGGACACCTGCCACAATCGGTGAACCTACGCTGATGGCCGTCATCACCCAGGGGCTGCAGTGGACTGAGGTCGACTCTTGGAGTGGAGTGTTTTATGGGTTCGGACAGATGCCCAGTGGTGTGTATCCATTACAGCACAGAAAAGAGAATTTCGCTTCCCTGAAGGTCCTCCATGGTCCGCCTGTGCATATTTCCCCGGCCCTGCTCCCCCCCACCCCGAGCCCTGGCAACCAGTGATCTTTCTTCCATGGTCTCCGCGATGTTGCCTTTCACAGACGCCACGCAGCTGGAGGCCCAGCGCGGGCAGCCTGTCAATGGGCCCTAAGCACTCAGTCACTTGCCCGTATGCTTCCTCCGTCTCTTTTCGTAGCCCGAGAGCTCATCCCTCCTCAGTGCCGAGCGGTGCTCCCCAGTCTGGGGGGAGCAGAGTTTATTCATCCACCACTTACCAAAGGACATTGCCTCCCCACTTGGGCGGTTGTTGAATTGGCAAAATTCACATATAGGATTTTGTGTGGCCATGTTTTCAACACTTCGGGTAAATACCAAGAAGCATAATTGATACATTGTGTGGTGAGAGCATTTTGAATTTTGTAGGACACAGCTAAACTGTCCCCCAACGGGGCTGTGAGAGGGCGCCCCCCGCCCCCCGCCCCGCAGCTGGTGAGATTCCTGCTGTTCCCGGTCCTCACCAGCACGTGGCGCCGTCGAGCCTGAACTTCGGCCACTCTGATTGGAGCGCAGCGGCGCCCCATTGCTGTTTAATTTGCATTTCCGTACAACACCAGACACGGAGCATCTTTTCTTGGGCTTGTTCGCCATCCGCGCAGCGTCTTCGATGAGGTGTCTGTAAGGCTTCGATCAGTTTGTTTCTTACTGTTGAGTTTCATAAGTTCTTTGTGTATTTTAGATAAGTCTTCTATCGTGTGTCTTTTGTAAATATTTTCTCCCAGCCTGCCTTGTCTTCTTAGGAGCAATATATAGTTTACGGAAACAAAGACACGATAGAGTAAATGTTCTAAATTACCAGTGGCCCTAACTTATTTGCATGCTTATAGATCTTCGCAATCTGATGTCCATTCCGTTAAAAAGAAATCAGGACGTCACATCTCCACTCGTTCTTAATTCTTCTTGATTTTATGTACTTGAGGTCCCCGGACGGAGGAGTTAGGGTGGGTGACAGTCAGCAATCCGCCTGTGGGGGAGGGGGTGGGGCAGGTGTGTCCTGTGCTCCGGGTGGTCTGCTTTTGAATACATGCATATTATGCATTAAAATCTCGAGGCCAAACGCATGCATGTGTTCTGGGCGCCGTAAATGTGTAAGTTTCTGTTCTCCCTACAGAATCTGGCATGCGCGGCCTAAGCACACCTACATTTTTAGAATCAGTCAGCTTTAAACTCCTTCCTCGGGTTGGCCAGGGAGGGGTCTCAGAAGGAAGCAGGAAGAGGACGGGCCCTGCCAGTGGGCCCAGCTGCCGCCAGGCCTGCAGATGGCGCTGACGTGCCGGGTCCGCCCCACTGGGGACAGGGCTCCCTGGGGAGAATATACGGAACAGTGATCTTGCTACACTAATTGTGTGCGTTCTCACGGTAATTACCGTAAACTTATTAGTTACAGTGATTTCCAGTACCCCACCGGGGAAAATGAAGTTACTTTGAATTATAATGGCAAATTAAATGATGTAAAAAGACGAGGTGGCATAAGTAATTTGGGTCACGGAAATGCGTGTTATGTCCCCAATGTATCCTTTCATTATCTGATTAGATCAACACTACAGATGCGTGTTTGTAGTTAGCCTCACTCCCACCCCAGGGGGAACAGACGTCACAGTCAGCGGCGAGTCCCCCCTCGGAACAGGGCGGACCCTGTGCATGGGGCCACGTGAGCAGGGCACCGAGTCAGGCCAGCTGCCTGGGATGCATGTAACTGTCCTCGGGGCACAGGCCTGAGGCCGGGGTGATGTTGGAGTGCAGCTGTTACCGATGGCAACCACAGCAGCCCTGCTGGACGGGCCCTGCTGGACTGCAGCGCCGGCAGCCACTGGTGAACGCCAGTCTGGAGGAGAGAGCTCAGGATTCATAGAAAGGAAATAGCAGTTTTATTCAGAGAAGCTCAAGTGCAAGTCCTGGGTATACAGTTTTTCTCTTGAGTGTTGAGTTCCTCATCCATAACATGGGTATAAAGGCCCCATTTCCCAGGGCTGCTGGGGAAACTAAATCGCGATGGATGAAGTGAGAGCAGGAAGACCATCGCAGATGAGATTTTCATAAGAATGATCGAGTCCCCCCGACTCTCTGGAAAAGAGCGGAACGGCACGCCGCTTCTCTGAACAGAGTCAGAGGCAGGGCCGGGCCAGTCCCACACACAGTCTTCCTCTCTGTGCTGACAGAGCCCAGATTTCCATCTTGATAAAACGCTTCCTCAGCTACGCTCTCCCCAGGGCGGCGAGGCGTGAATCCGCGGCACCAGGGGGCTGGTCTGAGTGCCGTAAGGAACGGGTGATTACCGGCGGCTATGTGGCTCCCCCGCCCCTGCGTCCACCTCGGTGGGCAGCAACTATTCCACAGGGTGGGGACAGAGGTTCAAGTTGAATGTCACGTCCCGGGTGCCTCAACTCTGGAAACAAAACTAGGTTTTGATCCTGATCCTCTAAGGTGTTTGCCATGTGTCACACTTCTCACGCGTGGCTCTCGCAACCCAGGCAATCTTTCTATCTGTGGACAGAGTTTTTTTTTCCTCTCCCTGTGAAAATGGGTTTTCAAAACTCAGGGCTGATCCGTTGATGTGGTGAGAGCAATGAAACGATGACCCTGTAGATAAGGTCAGGTGTCCAGAGAGTGGCAGTATTGCCAGGAAAAACTGGGGACTGCACTTCAGGGACCGTATTCCTCAGGCCCCTTGGGTCTAGTTGCAGTCATGTGCCTGGTTCTCACCAAGAGGACAAGAGAGGGACAGTGACATGTGTCTCTTCTGGGCCAGGGCTCGTAAGAAAGCTATTCTCTTCTCCCCTCTGTCGTCTTTCCCGGGGCCCCAGGTCACCTGGCTGTGAGAGCCACCGCCAGGCTTAGTCTGTAGGACACCATGTCAGTTTACTTAAACAAGAAATCAGCTTCCGTTGGTTTACAAACCTCACGTGAGTTTTATTTCTTACGTTACCTCGTGTTCCCCTGGCAGAGCCGAGTGCCGCGTGGACAAAGAATCCTGGGCTGCCTCACACTTAATGTGACAAGGTGCCCGACGTTTCTAAGTCTCGGATAACTGCTGACTTGTGATTTGAAAATGCTGATACATTGCTCAGGATCATTTTAGTCCCAGTAAAGTGACACTGGATGGCGAGTTGCATTATTTTAATGGACTTTATTTTACTAGCCAGTGGCCCTCAACAGACCAGCAGTTGTGTTACTTGCAACTGTGAAAGAAAATCTCGGGTGGCGTGAAGACTTCCACACAAGGAGCGAAAGACCCAATTTCCATCCCTGGCTTCAAAACTCCCCAACCACAACGCTTCGAAGTGCTATTCAATTTCCACTCCGCTTTTTCGTGAGTGAAAAACCAGACGTGGCTGTACACGCTTCTCACACAACAGAACTGGGGTGCCTGTACACTGTTGCACATGCCCCAGCTCACGGGAACTGAAGTCTTCACCTGGTTTTAAGTGTCATCGCTGGCGGAGCGCTGCAGTTCACGGTCATACGCCATTAGGTAAAGAGACGTGAAGCGCATCACACGCCCGCAGGTGTGAAAATCGCAGAGCCTACGGACTCGCGTTACAACCTTGTGAAACAGGTCACACAACTACGTTGTGCTAATACTTCAGATTCACGTCGGTCGTTTTCTAGATTAAGTATATAAAACAGTAAGTTATGTATACGTCTTTTTTAATTTTTAAAAAAGATCGTTAAAATGTATTAAAGACCCCCCATCTCACTCCTCTTCCTAGTTCTCCTCGGATTTGCTTTGAACCCGGAGACTGTTAACTTATTCACCTATTTTTTATTTCTCGGAGCCCTCGTAGTGGTCTTTCCACCAGCTCCAGTGGAGAGCAGCACAGAGACAGGGCCGCCTGCCCACTGCCCGGTGCCCTGCGGAGCCCCTCTCGAGCTCGGGGTGCGTGGCCGTGGGCCTGGAGTCCTCCCTGCTGTGGTCAGTCTCCGACCCGGAGTCGTGGCTCAGCTGTTGCTGACAATGGCCACCGTTCCTCCCTGTCCTCCTTGGAAGCAGAGGCTCCCTGCCGCCGGGGGCGGGGCCATGTGCTGTCAATCATGGTCGGGCAGCGATGATTGGGTGATTGTCACCACTGTGGACCAGTGACAATCCGAGGACCCAGATCAGCCTGCTACAAGGTCACCGGTCAAAGCTGTGAGTTTCTGAGCAGCAAACTTCACGCCCCTCCCAACTCCCTGCACCGCAGCTGCGGGAGTCGGCTTACACAGGGTGTATGAAATAAATTATAGGTATTTATTAACGGTGCCCATGTGTCACACACATAACGATGTGTCTATATTTAGATGTCACGTGCATGATGCCAGGACCTTTAAATGACTCCGACCCTTCTGCACTGTGTGTCTTCTATCAACCGTAATCCAATAGCTAGTGATTATGAGACCTACCGAGCTATAGGCTTGGCTCTTTTCAAACCCGCTTCCCAACTCTAACCTCGTGTGCTTCCTGGATTTTTCTGGACTGTTTTAGGGAGGGGGTGTGGTCTGTGTGGAGGGATAAAGGCCATCCTGGACTGAGGAATTCGGTTTCCGCTTGTGCTTCGTTTTTTAACCCACTGATGACAACTACTCGGGATCAGCCTGACATCAAATCTGTAAAGTGGGTACAGTATAGGATGAGAAGTCATTTCCCCGCGCTATTCTCCCCGGCTCTGAAATTCTGCCTCATTGAAACATCTCATCAGATTCATTCTGCTACATGGTCACTTTGAACGACCTGGATGAATCTGTTTCCGCTCCTGCAGCACTAAAGATTTTGATACATATTTCTTAAAACCCCGATTTTCTCTTGTATACTGAACAGGTCAAAGACCAGCCGTGGGGTGAGGTTTCTAAGACAGTCAGGATCTGATTGGCCTCAGTTCTGTCCTCTGTGAAACTGAGGCTGCTGCAGTTACTCCAAAGGGTGTTAGATTGAAAAAGTGAAGACATTTTTAAGAAAAACAGCTAAGTACTTTTGTTTATAGTATTGATGACAGGCATGTATATATTTAATTATAGATAAAATACAGTAAACTATGCAGATATCTATGATAGTTATGTGATTGTAATAGCAGCAGCATCAGTCGTTATGATAGCTACAGTGTCAGTGGTTGTAATGGCTACAGTATGAGTGGTTGTGACAGCTACAGTATCTGTGATTGTAATAGCTAAGCGAAATGACTTTTATTTACGAGAGCAGGGGGATGAGTGGCAGGCATGCTGTGGGTCACATCAGGCCACTTCCATCACAAGTACAGATGTTTTAAAACTGCTTGTTAAGTCTTGCATTTGGACGTGGCAGCGATTCCTGCAGCGCTCAGCCATCTCCTTGGAAGCGACTTCCTTGAAGATGCATCTCGGCAGACGCCGTTATTTCCTCCCAGTTTGCATCTGCCTTTCCCTCTGTGCGCACTTGCTTTGGACGGAAAAGGTCCCCTCGGGGCACAGCCTGGCAGAGTTAGGAGTTCAGCTCCTGGACCGCTGATGCTCGGAAATGCTCCAAGTGTGTTCTGAGACGATGGGCCGTCTCCCTCTTTCTTCTGTCTGCAGACAGCAGGCAGGGAGACAGCCCAGGGGCCCATGAGGCCCGGCGTGGACAGCACTGGGGTGGCTGCCCTTGGCAGAGTGCTGGGCTGGCTCAGGGGCCGCCCCCCATCCTGAACTCAGCAGATGCTGCAGTTTAAGGGGCACCCCCTTCCTTTCAAGTGCCTGCCTCTGGACAGACCAAACCTGCCTGCGGTCCGAGTGCTGCCCTCAGAGGCCGCTGCTTTCTCCAGTCGCCTGTCTTCCAGTGGGATTTCAGGCTTGCCCGGCCCTGCTAAGATCCCCGTTCAAAACCATGCTGAGATGTAGCTGTTTCTTGCAGGGAGCATAAAGCGTAGGAAGAAAGCTGGTGGGGGGTGACACGGGTCACCGCTGTCCACCTGCCTCAGGCCCAGGGAAGAGGTGGACACTGCACAGCTCGCTTGGCACCTGAACCTCAGTTTTCCTGGCAGCAAAACGAAGATGTTGGACTAGGGAGCTCTAAGGTCCTTTTTAGCTTGAAAATCGAAGTAGCACTATTATGGCACAGACATCAGAAAAGTAGAATCCGTGTGTTTTTAGTCCCAGCTGTAAAATGTCCCCTCCCACGTGAATTTTTTAATTCTGTTCTATGAAATGTCAGCATAGTCAGATGCGTATGAAACCACATCTACCGGACGCCGATTTGTAGCGAGCGAAGCCTCTCCCTAGCCCCGGGCTGCGGTTGTTCACCTGCCCTCCTCTGCACCTGCAGTTTTGGTGACACAGGGGCCTTGTCAACGGGGCGGCGGAGAGCACAGACGCTGCGTGAGAAACGAGGGGACGCACAGGCGCAGCTGGCTGACACCCTCGGAAGTACACGTGTGACGCTGAGTTCCAGGGAATGCGAGACGGCGCCCGCTGGGGCGAGGCGACCTGTCACGTCCCCGTGGTTAAAACCCAGTCGCTGTCCCACAGAAGTGCTGATGCGTGGGACAGAAAAGACAAGCCGGCAATAAACAGTGTATGTGAGAATTCCGTAAATGGCAACATTCTTACAAATGTGTGGGGAAAGACACGACAGCCATGCTGAGAAATTGTTTTCATATTTTTTAATGTTTTAAAGATTATTTATTTATTTATTTGTTGAGAGGGGGGAAAGGAAAGACAAAGAGAAGGCAAGAAACATTAGTGTGCGGTTGCCTCTCTAGCTCCCCCTACTGGGGACCTGGACCACAAACCCAGGCATGTGACTGGGAATCCAACCAGCGCCCTTTTGGTTCCCAGGCTGGCACTCAATCCACTGAGCCACACCAACCAGGGCATAATTAATTATTTTTAAAAGCACAAAATTAGAAGACTATTCGCCGAACTTAGTTGAAAATTGGGTTTGGAAATGTTTGAAAAATGAAGCCATAAGAACTAGAAGCAATTAAGGAGATTGCTCCTGCGCCAGGGATGAGAGAGTTCTAAGGACGAGATGGAAGGATGTGCAAATTTCAAATCAATTCTGCCAACACTCATCATGCGAGGAACGATGGGAACCGCAACCACTTGAAACTCATCCGCGGTGTGGGTTTTGGAGTTCACCCCTCCTGTGCTCATCAGGGCTCCGCTGGCGAATGTAATCAGGATGCCCAGCCCCCAGTTGATGAAGATCCGGTCTGTGTGCAGGTGGGTCCTGACAGGTATGGGCGCTCGCTCGGAGCATTTGGAACAAGCGTGTGTGTGTGTGTGTGTGTGTGTGTGAGAGAGTGTCGAACAGCTCGCTGTTGACTTCTCGGGAGGCGTGTGAGATGCACATCTAATTTGTAAGGACTCCCAGGTCTTCCCTAGATGTGCTGGGCCACCGCACGCGGCCGCCAGCGGAGCTCAAGTGCCCCACGCGCTCCGTGTGCCCTCTGGCGTCTTGAGTTCGAATCTTCCTTCTTCTCGGATGTTCTAACAGCGCGCTCTTCACTGACGCTATGACTTGCACTTCTCTGACTGCCGACGACAGGGAGGACTTTTCCAAGTGTCTACTGGGCATTGGTGTAAGTTCTTTCTGGAAAGGGCCAGCTCAAGTATTTCACACAGTCCTGTCATTTGTTTGTGTGAGATTTTGTGTTGTAAAATACGTGTTTTATGTATTTCCTCCACATCTGTGACTTGCTTATTCATTTTCTTGACAGTGCCTTTTGATAAGTAGAAGTTTCGTTTTTAAAAAAGACATGTGTAAAGTCTAATTTATCATTTTTTAAGCATTATTGCTTGCTGCTATATGTCTGAGAAAACTTGGCCTGCTTCCAAGTCTTGAAGATTATTTTCTATATTTTTCTCTGAAGCTTTATGATTTTACCTTTTATGTTAGGTTTTGACCCACCTTAACTTAGACCGTGTGGATGGTGTGAGAAAGGTGCAAAGTTTCTTTTTCCTTTTTATTGAACATCCAGATATTCCAGAATCATTTGCTAAAAGCATCTTCCTTTCTTTTTTGGTTATTTTGGCAGTTTTGTCAGGGGTTACGGGTGTGGGTCTGTCCCCGTGTGCTGCCCTTGGGTGTCTTACACCGGTGCCTTCTTACCTGATCCTATGAACTGGTGTCCCCCCAGTCAAGTTAATAAAAAGAAAAAAGAAAATGTAGGAAAAGAGTAGCATTTTTGCTGTTACATTGCCTCCTTCTAAACACTACAGGTACAGCTATGAGAATTCTCCATTTCCCATGTTCCCTTTTGTCAAAAACAGTACAGGACAGAGTTTAAAAGTCAAGGAACAAACACAGCAAGCAGACTGGTAGATCCACAGAACAAATGGGGGCCGCCAGAGGGGGCGGGTGAAGAGGACGAAGGGGAGTAAGAAATGTGCCGACTTGGAGTCGTGCAATGAGCCGGAGGGAGCACCGCACCGCACAGGGCGTGCGGCAGTCACGTCGCAGTAACCGCGTGCAGTGACCTGACCCCGCGTGGCCGCCACGCCGTGGGCTTGTCCACTGCCCACACTGTGTCTGACACCAGTGATGTGGCTGCTGAGCGGTGATGAAAACGTCCTTAAACGTGGTTCAGGATGCAGCAGACAGGAGGTGAAAATTCAAGTTCCTTCTACTTTTCAGGCCTCAAGAAAACCTTCCGTTTAAACTATGTCACTTAGTGGCATCATAATTTGGAAGTATTGTTTACTGACAAGATTCAAAATAAAAATATTTTTTTAAAGATTTTTAATATAGTTTTAGAGAGAGGGGAAGGGTGGGAGAAAGAGAGGGAGCGAGACATCAGTGTGAGAGAGAACATTGATTGGGTGCCGCTTGCGTGTACCCCCACTGGGGGCTGAACCCACAACCCAGGCATGTGCCCTGACTGGGAATCAAACCCACGAATTTTGCTTTGTGGGATGACACCCAAGCACACCAGTCAGGGCTCCAGAGAAATTTTAATCTCAATATTTTATCAATTTCTTCTCCTTCAGGGATGACGTTCGCTTCATATTGTGGGTCAAATTAATAAGAAAGCTACAAAAAATTCAATTATCTGTAATATTGAGAAGAGCATATTCAAAGGTTAAACAAATGGCAGAAATATGAATCACATCCAGGCGAGGAGGACCGTCTGAAGCTGTTTACAGCATCCCCCCTTTTCCTTGCCCTTTGTGTTCAGCATCGTGGATGGTGTCGGGGGACCCTCCCGAGAACGCAGCCACGGACAGCAGGAGGCAGGGCGGCTGCTCTCAGGGAGCCAGTGGGCGAGGGCGGCGGTCTCACCGAGCTTCGCCGTGTTATTCGGACACACAGCATCCCTGCTGCCGCTCCTCACGGCCCTGGGGAATCCTGGACATGCCGGCCTGGGCGGAGGCTGTCGCTCACACACGCCGGACACTGGCTGGGGCTGCCGGTGCTGGCTCAACTGTCGCCTCTTCCTCCATGAACACGGGCGGCTTTGCACTGACACCCCCTGCCCCGCTGTCAGCCAGACCCTGACCGTGACCTCCAGTCCCAGAAGGGCATGTGGGACACGAAGGTGGACCGCACGGGGTTCACCAGGTCCTTCAGGACCAAGGAGGGGGCCCTGTAATGTCTCCTGAGGTCACGAGGAAGGAGACCTTCCTGGGCACTCAGTGACCTCAGAGGAACGAGATGACCGTGTGACAGTGCAGGTGAAGTGGCCCCACGCTGCTCCCCCAGGTGGGACAGGCTCCCGTGGCATTGGCCACATCAGCGTCACTTTAAACAGCGTCCTAGGAAGGCCTCCAGAGAACGGGGCTGTGAGGCTGAAGCACACGCCATAGTCATTCACTGGGCTTGTTAGAGAAACAAAAACCAACCAACAAACAAACAAACCAGATGGCAGGGCCCCAGCTCAGGAGTGTCAGGAAGTCCCAGGCGGGCCCCCGGGCGGTGTTTATGGTGACGGAGAACGTGCGTGTTTCACCGATTCCCCGGGGAGGTGCTGATGCCGCTGGTCCCCGGCCCCATGCTGGGAGCGGGGGACAGTCACGGTCCCAGTGCCAGCGGGCAGCTCACGGCACAGTTTGGATCCATCTGGGGAAGTTGGGGGTCCTGGAAGCACCAGGTCAAGGTGCTTCTGTCTTAAAAAACCTTCTTATTGAATTTATTGGGGTGACATTGATTAATAAAATTACACAGGTTTCGGGTGTACAATTCTGTAACACATCCTCCGTCCACTGTGCTGTGTGTCACCTCCCAAGTCAAGTCTCCTTCCGTCACCGTTCACCCCCTTCGCCCCCTTTCCCTCTGGTAGTCAGCACACTGTTGTCTGTGAGGTTGCTTTTTGCTTAATCCCTTCATCTTTTTCACAACCCCCCTCCTGCCTCCCCTCTGACAGCTGTCAATCTGTTCTCTGCATCCATGAGTCTGTTTCTGTTGCATTTGTTAGTTTATTTTCTTCAGCGGATTCCACAGACCGGTGAAAACACAGGCGTTTGTCCTTCTCTGACCCGCTTGTTTCACTTTGAGGAACGCTCTGCGGGCCCATCCCCCTGCCACAAAGGGTAACATTTCCTTCTCTATTTTTACAGCTGAGTAGTGCTCGTTTCGTACATCTGTCCACCGGTGGGCACGTGGGCTGCTCCAATCTCGCCTATTGTCAGTAACGCGTCAGTGGACACGGGGGTGCACATAGCGGCATCTTCCTGAATCTGCCGACCGGACCGACGCAACGATGTCCTCCGTCAGCTTCTGTCACTGGTGCTGTGGGCGACTGTATGCAGTCCTGGGTACGCTGGCTCCTTCTGCGGCTGCCCGCCTGCGTCACGCATGCGCCATTTCCCCTAACTTTTGAAAAATGGGATTCACTCAAAATAGTTTCAGCAGGAAGTAAATCTTTTGAAGGTTCTTAGGTGAATCGTAGAATTGCTGAGGCAGCCGAGGAACCACATGACAGCCGAAGTGGCAGAGGGAACCCTCCAAACCCTGACAGCGGAGTGGCCTACCGCTCCGTCCCCCCGTGTGGTTTAACTTAGCAAGCAGTCCGGGCTGGCGCGTCAGCCCCAGAACCGTGCCTCGCCCTCGCCCTGCCCCGGAGAGCTTAGCTCGTCCGCAGCTTCTGTCTCGGCTACGGAGGGGGGGGTGTGCTGCCCACAAGGCCCCTTCCCTGAAGTTGCCCACGTCCGCCCTGAGGGCTGCAGGTGCCTGCGACCCCCAATCGCAAGCCTGTACCCCAAGCACCAGCAAACCGAGAAACACAGGCTTCGGGGCTCTCTTTTGGAAAGGAGCTGTTTGCACGTGGGGACCTGTCCAGATCCAGGGAGGTGTTCCAAAGCTGTCAGCCGGGCTGCTCCGTGGTTGTCCTAGGTTGCCGTTGAGCGACAAGCAGCGCCAGCTGTGGGGTGTTCAGAGAACCGTTGGTCTGCCCTGGGGCTTGGTGGGTGAGCCCGGGTGAGCTTGGCGGCTCTCGCTCAGGGTCTCTTGTGCATTCACGGTCAGAGTGTTCGGGCTGCATCGTCAGATGGCTGGACAGCTGGGCGAGGCCGGGTGTCACAGGGGCAGGCGGGCAGCTCCCAGCGCATCTGGGGCTGGAGACCCAAGTGTTCACGCGTGTCTTCTCCTCCAGGCGTGGGCTTCCTGGCACAAGGGCTGAGCTGGGGAGAAAACAAGCAGGAGTGAGAGTGAGTGACACAGGAGTGGGAAGACGGCGCCACTTCTGTGGGGGCTGCCCCGGGAGTTGGCCCAGCCTCTCTCTCCCACGTTCACGGGACCCGAGTGGACTCAGGAGGCAGAGCAGCGGGAGAGTACCTTGCGGTCGATTGGAGAGCAGGAACTGTTGCCACGGCCACCTTTGCCGATGCAGTCTGCCAGGCGGGGTTCGAAAGGGGCAGATAGAGCGTCTCTGCAGCTGACTCACAAAACAAACACACACACACACACACACACACACACACACAGCCCAACCACACGGCCCTGGTATTCGATCAGACCTGCTCCTGTGTTGCCCTCAGATACTGAAGTCCTCATCTCTGGTGCTCACTTATCTGCTCACAGCAGCCGGAACGTGAGACCACTCACTGTATCAGAGTGGGAAGGAGATAACGGCGGGGAAGCAGGTGTGGAAATCCCTCCTTCTAAGCACAAGTGAAGGAGAGGGTCTATCGGTGCGGGTTTTCGTTAGCGGTGCTGCTGAATGATGTCCCTGCCGTCTTCCTGCCGCTTCTGTCCTACGTCGGCTTTCTGGAAAACGGTGATACTCCGAACTCGGGGCTGGGCTGAGCCGTCGGGCTAACTGAGGCTGCGCTGTTTCGAACTCAAACCTCCCCAGCGGAATATTCTCATGAACTGGCCTGGTGTCATAATTGAGAAATTGTATATTAGAACTGATCTTTAAAAACTGAAGGACCCCATTCGCTCTGGGACTTTGCTTGTTACAGGTAAAGCTGTTTCCATCTCAGAACAACCATCCTGTACAACATCGCGGGCACCCCTTCCTTGCTGGCCGTCATTTCCAGGAAAGACTGATGGACCTGGTACGTCCGCATCTGGAGAGAATCAGGAGGACGCAGGTCCTGTCACCAGCTTCGCCGTGGAGTCGCTCGCAGACTGAAAGAATTGCAGACATCACTTGGGGACTCTCTACACTTGACTGCACAAGGTCGTCCGCGGACACACGCCCAGCTCCTTACGATGCTCGCTGAGGTCAGCCGGAGCGCAGCCCACACCCAAGAGCTTCTCTGAGCCTCTGGAAACTGCTTCCAAATCTCAACCACCTCCGAGACGGCCTTTCATCCCAGCACTTGTGAAATCATTTACAACCACGAAGATGAACACGGATGGCTGCATCGCGCAGCGCCGGATGAGACCACCTCACGTCCTGGATTGGAGAATGTCGGCACCCAGGAGTCCATTCTGCGGTCTGCGCTTCCCAACGTGGCCGGGCTTTGATGCGAAGGAAACACTGCACCCTTCTGCGGCCAGTGACTTAAAAATACGAGAGTTAACTTTTGGGATTCAACGAGAGGAAGCGATTTGGGGGTCTCAACACTTCATGGGTAAACATTTACTTCATTCTGCTGTTTCAAAATGGAAGCACCAGCCTCCATTAGGCCTGGGGGACGCAAGGGCAGGGACCCTCGGATCTGCCTTGCACTGAAAACAATCGCCAGGTCTTCTGCCGGCACAGAGCGGACGGAAAACGGCCTGGCGAGCTGAGGGGAGGGAAGGCTGCTTCACTGCTCTTTAAATTTTCAGTGTATCTGTTGCTAGTCCTGCCTTATCCTCCAACTTCCGGACATTGGCGGTTCCTCAGCAAAGGCACCGTTGCCTCCTGGGATTCTGCAATATCCTTGTATCGTGTGGCTTTTTAGGACCCACCGAAACCGTTGCTAGCCTACTGTCTCCTGTGCACGCTACATTTTTCTTCTTGCTGTTGTCTCCTCTCAATGTACATGTCTTTGTTGAGTTTTGCCTTCTACAAAATAATCTGCCGTATCTTAAGGAGGCTTGGGAATAAAAAGACAAGAGCGTTTTGGGGGCAGTAAAAGGAATCGGTCTGAGAAGATCACAGTAGGCGCAGGTCACCACACCTGTGTCCAACCCGTGTTCCCGTGCCAGGCAGCAGGAGTGAGTCTCACGGAAGCCACGGCCTTCGGGGCTGTGACGCGTCACCCGTGGTTCAGAAAAGACACCATTCTGCTGAGCGATATTGGGGGGCGGGGGTGTTCCCGAGTGGGTACAAGGGGTGTGGGGGAAACCTTCGCACATTCCTCTCAATTTTGCCGTGAACCTAAAACGTCTCTGAAATGTTAAGTCTCAAAAAAGATGCAAGAGCACATGACCAGTCTGCCATTTTAACCACGGTGTAGGGTGTAGGGTTATGTGCTCCTGCGTCGGACATACCGAAGATCCAATTAAGAGGGCTGAATGACTCTAAGAGGAATGTGAAAATATTTATTTGGTAAAAATATCAAATCAACAAATCATGTTAATATAATTAAGCAGAATTTGCTGAGTCAATTACCTCTAAATCCTGAAGCTAATTAGGTTATTTATTTCAAAGGACACGTTTATCTGTTAAATTTCCAAAACATAAACATCCAGGCCACTCCTAAAGTAGTCGTTATCAGAGACCAAGCAGGAATTGTCCCAGAGAGGAGAAAACAGGCCCCGGCAGAAATGTGCGGAGCGAGCAGACGACTTGACTCTTCGGGGATCATCTGAGAGACGCTTCGACGCTGCAGACCTGCTGGGTGCTGTGGACCAAATTGCGGTCCCTCTCTGTGCCTCGAAGGCTCCCCTAGGTCCCCCCTCACCCCCAGGCCCCTGTGAGTTATGCCGGGAAGCCTGAAGAGCTGACCCGAATCTGGCTCGGACTTGCTGGAGCCACTTCTAGGTTTGGTTTTATCCGTGAACTATCAGCGTCACACAGCACAGGGGACACCGGGCCCCTGCGTCTCCAATACTGACAGTTGGCCATTCTTCATCTAACGGGCTCTGTACAGCTGTCTCCGTCCATCTCCTTCAGCAGAAAGCATGGCTCAGCCGTGGAAGGACGGAGACCCCCACACCCCCCTTCCTGACTTTGGGGGAGGGCACTGACGTTGAAGTTGTTCCCCTCTGGAACCTGCCTGGACACCGTGTGTGATCGTCAGCTGGGAGATTCTGCAGCGTCCAAGTCCCACCACGTGTCAACTCTGTCCTCGGCTCCTCATCGCCGCACTCAGTGCCCGTGGCCGGTCACGCATCCTTGATTTTTGTCGCGCCGGCAGAACCCGAGGAGGTGGTCGGACTCCTGCCTGCAGTCTGCACCTCAGATAGCCATTAGACAGTCCGCCCCGGTGTGCGGTCCCTGTCTAAGTCCCATAAAGATAACAGAACACGATTTAAAAAATGAAAAGCCGGGTCCCTGAGCATGAGGTAGCGGGCCCTGGGCCAGCTGGTTTCGCCCCCGCCCCCATTCACTAAGACGTACGGTTGGCTGCCTCTGTGGTGAAGGGCCCCCTCTCATTGGCACGGCAGCCCACACAGCGCCCCTTCATTCTGTAGTTAAGGACTCAGCTCTGGCTTCGTCTCAGCACGTCCCCCAAACCCTTGGTCTGAATTGGGTTCTGGCCTTTTCCCTGCTCCCGTCAAACCCTGAGCATCCACCAGATACAATCTCCTGGGCGAGTCTCGCCATCACCGGCTGCGCCCACTTATCGGCCAGGGCAGAGGCCCCCTGCAGGCGGAAGCCAGGTACTGCGTTCATTGCTGCGCCCATGACCCCTCGCATGAGAAACCAGTACAGACTGCAGCATAAATTAACGACGTTGTCCTCCTCCTGATTGTCACACCCGGACTCCTCTGGTCTCCGTAGGCAGGGGAGCTCTGCCTGGGGCTTTGCAGCAGGGAACCAGGCTCAGTTTTGAGTAGGAAGGGGAAGGGAGGGGTTTATCACCACAGCAGGGCGGGGTCTGGGGGGAACAGCACTGAGAGAGCTATTTCGAGTGGGTTCTGTAGAAATGACTGGGCAGGAGGCTTGCGGAACACGGGTTCTTGTGAACAGGCCCAAGGGGGGTGGCGAGTTACAAGGGGCTCCGGGGAGCTTGGCTGGGGTTTCGTTGGGTGTTCACGGTGGTCAGAGTGAAATGCTGTTAGCCATCCTCATTTATGACCAGGACCCTCAAAAGCCTCTCGGCAGGAAGAGAGAACTCGTTTCCCCCAGTCAGCCATGGCTTGGATTATGTAAGCATTGCACGGGCTAATCTTTCTTCAGCGCCGTGAAGATGATTTCGGCCAATAACGAGGGGATGCGGACACATGATCCCAGGAGGAGGCTTTAAAAGCCCAGCCGTGCATGGTTTTCATTCTGCACAGTCCGTGGCTCCCCACCCCCCAGTTCTCTGAGGTGGGTGGAATGTAATATTTGGGGAAAGATTTTTCACTTGCTAAAGAGTTAGCGAGGTCAGTTACACCAACGTTTTGAACCGAAATTCTGAAGTAGAAATGGTGACTCCAGGGCACGCACCGCAGCCCTGTCCTTTGTAGGCGGGACCGCAACGTGATTCCTGAGTAAACCACGGACAGCTGTTGGCCAGACCGCAAACGCAGCAGCCGAATCACGATCGGCTACTCAGCTGAGGTGCCCCTGCAAACCCTGGGTTAGAACCACCCACCGTGTGCGAGTTCAATGGAGAATTATTATCTGTCAAACTTCTTGTTCCATCTATTTATAGATATTTTCTGCACCACATGTTTTCTTCCACGTCACTCGAGAAAACCCAGAGCTGGGAGGTCTGTTCTCGTAGGCAACAGGTGACAAGTCCTCTGTCCACTCCACCTCTTGGTGGTGGCCCAATGGAACGGAAGAGAGGACGTTTGGCAAGAGACAAGCAATAACCCAACCTTAATGTTGTCCGATTCAGACGCACGGTCACTGGAGGGTGACCGGGAGGCACCCCGTGTTTAAGAAGTAACCAGGCACACCAAACCGAAACTCACTGGCTATTTATATGGTGATTGACTTTCATCCTGCGTTAGCCACAACGGATGAGCTACAGGCACCTGTTTCCAAGGTCAGTGTCAGGAAGTGGCTGGGCTGCTGTGACTCGGCAGCCCTCATTTACGCACCATTCGCGTCCGCTGTCGGTGAGTCCTCCAGGTTATACCACATCACATACGCGGCACTCATTCCCTATTTGTAGAAGAAATCTCTTTCTAGCTCAACAGTTAAGCCTGTCAATCACAGATGGTGGAGGAAAAAGTACTTTTCGCTGTCTTACCTGTCCAGGGGACCGTGCTGATGAGATGCCACTCTCAACATGCCCATGGTTGGACAGCTTTTCTGCAGCCAATGCTAAGAGAAGATTCCTGGACTGATAAAATTAATTGGCCAAAGGGAAATGCAGCAACGGGCCCTGTGGGACATCGGAACAGGTTGTGCCAAGCAGATTTATTTGCAAAGGTGAGTGAGAGGTCTTGCTTTCAAGGAGCGCAGTTTGCGTTTTCTGCTGCCGCAGAGCTTGGATTCCCGCGGACGCATTCAGTGGTGGTTCCAGAGTGTTTGCCTTCAGAAGGGACGAGGTAAGCGGCTACTCCGGCCGTTGCTCTCTCCTAAGGTAACTCGAGCCCGTGACATGGTCTGTCCCTGCTCTACACTCGAGTAGGGGAAGCAGACGTGACCCAGCGTCCCTGTGAGGAAAACCCGAGACTACCCATTTTGGGCAGTATTTAGATATTTAGCCAAGACTGTCCATCAAAAGCAGTAAAAAGGTCATTTTAGCGTGTGTCTCCTCTTTCTTAGAAGTGCTGCAACAGAAAGAAATTCTGTTTCTAAAATGAAACTGACTTGCATCAAAACCGTCACCGCTTCCACTGAGCATCCGGACACACTGGCGAGAGAACAACACAGCACGTCTTTCCAGAACTGCACGTACTTGGGTGTTATTTTTATTTTTTATATTTTATGAGTGTGATGCTAACTTTCAGATGTGAGAGTCCTGCTACACGCTGAGAAATAATTCGCGACTTCATGATAATTGACAGGTGGAGGCACTTAGTGCTCAACTACAGATATTCTTCATGAACAAAGGGTTGTCTGTTTTCACAGGCTGATAAAGAGAAAGCACACGGAATGAATTTCCCAAATGGCTCCGTGGGGAAGATGTTCCCCTCAAAGTCCCCATGGACCTTTCGCACATGGCTCAGTGGGACAGGGAGCACCTGGCAGGGGCGGGAAACCTTGCTTAACCGGGTCCTGGAAACACACAGGGTGCTGGGTGACAGAGAGCTCGCCCACTCCTCGAAAGAGCTGGGGCGATGCGGAGCGCTGGGGAGGTCACCATGAGAGTGGCAACAGTTAGCAGATGCGTAACTGTTCAATCTCTGTTTGATCACGTCACTGTGACTCTGAAGTCACGGAACAATTCAGGCTTTCATTGCTGGTGACAGTATGTGGCATCTTACCTGCTTGCAATCTTCAGGACTTCTTGATTCGCATGTGTTTTTGTTGTTAATTTTTAAAAATGTTATATTCGTGTCCTGTATTCTCTGTCATAGTCTATAGAAATGGAGGGCATATAATAATCATTCAGTAAATGGTTGCTGATTGATGAGTAACAGTGTTATTGAGAGAAGCAGACCAGACTTTGAGAAACAGTCCGTTTCTGGAAAAATTCATGGTATACGGGTAAGCTCACTGAGGGTCTTCATTCCTCACTGGCTCTCGGAAGAGGCAGATCTCTGCCAACAAAAACGAAGTCACTTCTCGCCTATTCCTTTAAAAGTGGAGTCTGACAAGCACACAAGAGAGACCACCAGCACATGAAACTTGAAAGAACTCTCAGGTCTGGGCTGTAAAAAAACAGGAGAGGAGTTGGGCAGACCGAACATAGATTTTTACTGCAGCCGATAGCATTAGTGAGATTAAGAAATACGGAAAAAGGCTAGTTTTCTCACACCCCTCAGAAGGTTCACAGAAAACCCTTCCTTGATCTTGGGCTTGGTGAGGCGGTGCAGAGACGCACAGGGGTCTGAGAGCAGCAGCGAGGGGGTGCTGTGCGCCCTCGGCACGCCCAGCACGCTCTCGGTTGAAAGGCCCCAGAGTTTTAAGGGGCCTACAAACCCCAGGCAGGCCTTGAGAGTTCAAGGCCAGCAGAAGCTGGGCCCCACTTCTGTCTGGAGTTCTGGGCGGAGGATGTCACTATGACGGGAATGGCCATGGGACACTCCTGGAGGCGGAGGACCCGAGGAACCCGGCATGCGGTCAACCTCAGTGCCGAGCCTCTTTCCGGGGCCCTCCCACGAGACACTAGGCGTGGCTGAGCACAGAATTAGCACAAGGCCAGGAAGTCCAGCAACACAGGAGTAGGAGGCTTGCTCCAGAGCCAGCGGTGCGAGGGGAGTGACAGAAGGTGCCCGAGTCTTTGAGGACCGGCCACATCGCAGGGGAAAGGAGGGGGGGTAGACATGGCAGTGTGCACCGACCTCCTGGGGGGGGACAGGCCACAAGTGGCATGAGCCATGGACCCAGAATCCGCAGGAGGACACCCCAGAACACAGTACGAGGACAGGACACCCCGTAGGCCCGATGACATGGAGCTGCCCTTTCGATTCCACGGCCCCAAAGCCTGGTCACATTCAGAAAGAGGACGAGCAGGAGGGAGGAAGAATCATGAATTCACTAAGTTGCAATCTCGAATTTGTCTACATAGTTTTCCTAAGTGACTGGGGGAAACCAAATGGCCGGGAGACCACGAGGTTTTAAAATCTGCACTTACGTGGCAGTGTTGGCGTTGAATGACCCCGAGGCCCCTGCTACATCACTTAAAGCTCTGAGAGACACAGTTTTCTGGAGAATGGGTCCCCTGCCACCGTGTACCTCAAAACGCTCGATGTAATGATGTTGATCGAGTACTTTGTCAGCTACTGGTATTTGGATCAATAACTGGATTATTTGGATCCCAGTCTGCTTCATATTAACATGTTTTTTAGATATTTGAACCTGAGAAACTCCCAATAAGAGAACAAAAGCAAGCTTGAGTTAAGCACCAGGCCTCTGAATATTATTTTTCTATTATATTAGGGAGATAGTCATGTCACACAGTGATGAGTAATTGCCACCCAGCACTTTGCTGTTATTACATGACAAGGAACCAAAGCGGCAAAGGCGCGCGTGGCCGCCCCCCAGGCTGTCACTGTGTGTCTCTGACCCGAGACGCTTCCACGGCGTTGCCAACTCTCATTCATAACTGAAGAGGTCAGGCTGGCGTCATTGGCCAGCGCTGTAGCAAGTCCTCATTTATCACAGAATGATGAACAGTGGTGCCTGGCCTCCAGGGCAGACGCCCTTCCACTGTGGGCTCAGTAAACACTAGTCCGTTCACTTTCCCTTCCCTCTCAGGGATTCTCACCTCACCTGAACAAGGCAGGGACCTCGTGGGCCGTGCAATACGTGCTGGTAAGTCTGTGTCATGTTCTACAAACCTCGTATAAGTTCAAACATGAAGGGAACACTGGCCGCCTTCACGTTTAGGATAATCGGTAGAAGAATTGGACGGACCTTTATAAAACTGGGCTGAGGTTTACCCTGTAATGCACGTGTAAAAAAAAAAGATAATTAAGACAATCAATAATTAAGATGTTTGAACAAATGGGAAGAGCTACAGAGTGTTTGCAAAGACTAGGTATAATCCCCCGAGAATCTGTAGGTGAGCATTCGAATGGAGAGAATTACGGCAGGCAACCGCCTCGCCCCAGTCAGTGGGATGAGACGCGAGGTCAGTTCTTCGAGGCGCCTGAGAAATGGCTCTTCAGACTCAGAGGGTGTAGGCGGCGCCCCGACCACCTCCCACTGCTGAATAACGAGGCTGGTCCGGAGTTATGCCTGCCTCCGCTCTTTTTCTTTTTAGCCCCAGGCATCTTCCTGTGATTTCTGTACTAGTTCAGTAAATATTTATTGGATTAGTTAAGTTCAGTTAGACCTTGTCTAGACATTGGAGATATACGTGTGATTCCGACACACACACACACACACAAAAAAAAGAAGAAGAAAGAAAGAAAAGACATATCAGCCACAACAGTTAAATCTACTCAGAGAACAAAACCATGATCTCACAAGATGGGGAATTTTTTTAATGCCTCACAGCCAATTACATTCTAGAAAATACTACCATGGGAGACCTCGGCTTCTGATTCGTTACTGAATCTTTCACCAGTGAGCATCTCCCAAGGATATCGATTCCTACTGGCTCCCAGGAGTGTTGCTTCGAAGCGGACCTTCCTGCCGTAAACACACATCACGTTTCATTGCTCTGTGAGCTGTTCAGCGATGCCTTCCAACCGGGTGGGGTTCCCAGGGACACTGAACAGTGTGCTGGAACTCAGCTGTGCAAACTTTACTGATCCCGCATGTGACACTTCACTGGGTAAGGACTATGAGCTTCTGACAATGCAAACGTTGATGTCATGAGGTAGGAAATAGCAGAATGTTATACGGGGTTTACTCACTGCACACAGCATGGGGTGCTTATCCTTCTCTCCACTTACACAAACTTACAGGTCATTTACAAAAGAAGACGGCTTATTTCCACAACCTTATATTTCATCGGAATGCCCTTGTAAATGGCACATACTAACATTAATAAAGAAATAACACCTTATCATATATTTTGGATTGTGCGTAATAGACTTCATTATGATTGGGTGTGAGTTATGTGGGATTAATGAGCCACATTTTACTTCTATTTAGTGCCCCATGAAACATTTCCTAAAAGCATGAGCATATGCTTAGTACAGACTATACGTTGCCTTAAGCGATCAGTTTGGAGACTGACCGGAGAGATGTTTGATAGTACACAGGAAATACCCCTTAGAATATATCGGAGGTAGGGACATCATTGTTCATTTTGTTTTGTCTCGACTTCTGAATATTTTCTGTTTATGGGGAATCTGCTGTTAGAATGCTTTTAAAAACGGAATGCTTACTGGAACTGATATTTTTTTATTGGCTGGTTTCTGCACAAGAGTTTACATTCCTGCAGATTGCGAGTTTTCCCCACGTGCCAGTGGAATTCCCAGGTGAGACTACCATTTTCCTGGGGAGGAAGGGGGTTATTTAGAATTCTTTGGAAGCCGGGAGAGCAAGGTCGCAAAGAGGGACAAAGCGGTGCTTGGTCGCCGTTCAGTCACCTGAGGCCCTGAGGTGGCTTTCAGTGTGGGTCGATTTCCGTATGGTCATCAGGTCGCCTGCAAATGACCAGTCACCCTCTTAGAGCCAAAGCCATCCGAGAGCCAGAGGCCTCACCTTGACACTTGGGCAGGAGTCCTCCAAGGGTCAGGGCCAGTAAGATGTCCTAGGTCTTCTGGGGACAGTTCTCTCGTCATGTTGCCAGAAACCAGAGGAGTGGAGTGTCCTTCCCGAAGAAGACCACAGGAATCGAACATCTCAACTATTTATATTTTGTCCTTGGGAATGATGTCTTGTGAGGGACGTTTAGGGATCTTCCTCCACGGGCTGGAACATCAGCCACACGCGACGTGGTGATTTAGAAGAAATGATACACACGTGCTCATCCATGTGACCGGCATGTACTTCTCGCCCGTATCTGGTCTTAGTCCAGCTCTCTGAACTCACAGCTCCCCAGATCCTTGGGGTTTCCCAAGTGGTGAGGGAACTAGGAGCGTCCTTTGTTCTTCTACTTGGCCCCTCTGTCCTCGGCTCCTGAAAACACTCCGGACACTCCTCCACCCACTACAAACCAGGCTTCTGTTACTGTGGAGACTTCTGCAAAACACCTACTGTGGGGCTGGTTGCCAGGAGAACCAACCGGGAAGAAGAGGGAACTTTCAGCCCCGCCCCTTGGCCTGTGGCGAGGGGGGAGGAGCTGCAGGTTGAGCAGTGACCAATGATCGTCAACCACGCCTGTGTGCCGAAGCCGCCCTAACACCCAGCAAGCAGGACAGGGCTTTGGAGAGCTTCCAGCCTGGCCAACATGAAGGCTTCCAAGGGCCACCTTGCCTGGCCCCGAATGCCACATGGACAGAAGCTCCTCTGTTTGGGACTTCATCTGGCTGCTGATTGGTGTCCTTTAATACCCTTTGTGGTAAATCAGTAGTGAGCAAGTGGAGGGGTTTTCTGAGCTCCGAAAGCCACTGGAGCAAAGTAATCAAACTCAGAGAGGGGTTGTGGGACCCTCTGATGCAGAGCCACGGGCGACCACCTGCCCTTGGTGTCCGCGTCTGGGTGGAGGGCGGCCTTGCGGACCTGAGCCCGTGGCCTGTACGGCGTCCGGCCAGGTTGAACTGAGCTGAATTCGGGGCTCCCCTGCCCTCGGGCTGGTGTCTGAGAATTGGCGTGTGGCGGAGAGAAAGCCTCCAAACGCCGGCGGCAACTGCGTCCTGGCCCCAGAAGACCAAGGGTGCCAGCTCCTGGCTTGCGTGGCGGGTCGTGGCTCCCTCACCATCCACCGGGACTTATTCCTTCCTTGAAATAATGTATTTAGAAATGCTCCGGTGGTCCGAGCCCCTTATTCGTCCTTCTTGGTGACCCCGACTCTACCGCAGCCCTTGCCTCCCCTCCGTCCTGAGGCCCACGCACGCCATCTTTGCTCACGTCTCCTCTCATGCCTTCATGCACCGCCGTCTGGTTCCCAGCTCGCCGGCCACGGTCTCTCTCCTGCACCCTTAACCCTCCTGCTCCGTGTCCGGCCGTACACAGCAGGGCACGGCGGAGAAAGTCCACGTCGGGTGTGACGTCCCACCGCCCTCCCGCCCGCACTGGAGCATTTTGGAGATCACTTTTCTGGCGCATTCTGCCACTAAAGCCTTAAACCACCACTGGGCACCTCAGAGTCGTCTGCTAATCTGAGCCCCGTAGCTTCCCACCAGTCTCGAGAGATGTCATAAATCCGAGAAAAACAAAAATTAGCATATTTTTCTCTTGACCTTCTGTTAATCTGAAAATGTTTCAGACTCTGGTTTTCCGTTCTGAGTCCTGCCTCCTGTGCTTTGAAACCAAGTGGCCCAGGGTTCAGAGGATGAGCCACTAATTCTGGTTTTAATCTTTCCTGTCCGCGCTGTGCTGATGCGTCAGGAACTGCGGAGCGCGACTCGGAGTTGGCGGGTCTCCCGCCGTTTTCCTGGGAGCTCAGTGAGGTGTGGCACCTGAAAGGGGCCAGTGGCACCGGCCCGGCTTCCACATCGGTGACGTTATTGTGAGATCAGGCGGCCTCACCGAACTCCAGTGTCTTTGCATCGAGGAAAAACCTTTAAAAAGAGACATTTTAGACTCAGTAGCAGTTAATGGGGGAAGTGGTGAGTTACTGAAGTGAGCCGGAGGGTTGTGGGTGCGTCCAATGCAAGCCACGCAGGGAGCGGCAGGCAGTGAGCTCTCTGCTGATTAGATGAATGTGGCTGGGCCTGTACCTGTGGCCAAGCCGCCCATCCCCCTCCCCTTTTCCCTTTTAATTTTCATCAGTCTCCCCTGTAACCCAGAAACCAGACGTACATGTCTAGAATCAACATTGTGGATTTACCTTGCCGAGTCCCAGTGCGTGGACTGCCCAGGGATATCGGAGGGGTCGGACATGTCTCTAGATTCCCACGCCCCCGCTGGTAACACTTCCATGTCCCTTGGGTATTAGATTTCCGTCTGTGGGCGGGATGCGTATTCTCTCGCTGCTTTACCTGCCCCTCGCTTCCGCGCCGTGGAACCGGCGTGTAAAGGTGCGACTGCAGTGACGCGGTCGACCCCTAACGTCTCTGTCTGTTCGTGAGGGAGGACTCCAGGGTGGCGGCTGAAAAGCTGTGAGATACAGTAAAGTAAAAGCAGATTCGGTGATTGAAGCGACAGGGGTAGAAATGCAACAGTGTATCGAACGGACATGTTAGAATGTCCCGCCTGGTTCCTGGTGAGCCCTTTCCTGTGCTTCCTCTCTGGAGTCCGCCCCGGCCCCTGCTCTCACATCGAGCCACGTGGTGACCTGAGACCGTGGTGACCTGAGACCGTGGTGACCTGAGACCGCGGACAGGCTGACTGGGAGCAGCCTGGAGCTCCCTTCCTGGGCCGGGGCCTTACCTTCGAGTCGTCTCGGGAAGGGACTGGAAGGCTGTCCCTTTCTTCTATATATTGATTTCTTCTATATATTGCCCTGTTAAGTAAAAGTATTTTTAGGGAAGAGCTACATGGCTAAACTTCTTCAATCCTGCTTACCAAAGCACTGTTATTAGGACACAATGTGACTGAGGTTAAAGAGATGCCATAACCCACATCAGGTAGTGGATGCGTGGTTCATATTCCTTAAAAACAGGAACAGGCTGGACAACCCACAAGGCACAATGAAGCGCATGCGCAGAAATGAAAAATCTCTGGGTCTAAGAGATAACGGACAGTCAATGCATGGCTGACTGTTTCTGACAGCTTCCAGGGACACATTTCAACCGAACAGTTCTGCCCTTTGCTTCCTTAGGGTACCGAGATCCCTGCTAATAGATTCTTCTTCAGTTGATTAAAGACTCTAATTGGTTATGAAGCCCAAGTTCTTGCTAGAGGTTGGGTACCAGGGACTCTTACGGAACCAAAGAGAAGGGGCAGATGGAACCAACTGCGTTGTCCTTATTTTGTAACTGTTCGAAGCAGACACAGTTATTCTTTGTAATTGTGAGAGAGAAGTGTGTGCTCCGGGTCCCCTCAGAATAACCGGTGTGTGGTACGGAGCGTACTGTCCCCGGGATAATCCTCACAATAAACACGGCAGTGAGTTTCACTGGGTTGGATCTATTACCTTTATTAATGTAAACCAATCACGTAGCACCAAAGGGGAAGTCGACAGAGGCAGGTCGGGGCGGGTGGTCCAGGCACAGGTCCCCGTGGTAACTAACGATGATGGTATGAGAACCAGGTCGCCCAATTCCCAGTCCAGTGCTCCCCCCCACACGTGGTACATGACGGGGGGTAATAGGCCTGTGTATGACTCGCAGATGCATATACATGGCATGCGTGTCTGTCTCACGTTTATAATATATGTGACAGGGAGGCAGAGACTGACTTTTACAGGATCCTCCTACGCCAACCGTGTGTCCTTGATTGGTGAACCTAATCACCCCCACCCCGTTGCCCACCGTGCCCTGAGCGTGGGAAAGAAAGTCAGCTTCCCGCACGGCCGAAAGTGCCTGACAGTCGCAGGGTGGTCGTCTTGGTCCTGTTTCTGAGGACCCCCAAACTGTTTCCACAGTGGCTGCAACCATCCATCCGCATTTCCACCAACAGGGCACGAGGCTTGTAACCGGGGGCGATCCCCGAGGAGGCTGTTCTAAGTCACAGAAGGGCAAATGCTGCCTGACTCCACCCACATGACGTGTCTAAAACAGTCACACTCACAGAAGGGCTGTTGCTGGGGGGGCGGGGGTCGAGGCGAGCTGCCACTCGGTGGCTGTGGGTCTGAAGTTCCCCTTAGGCAGGGGGACTAAGGTCTGGAGTCTGCCCGTTCCCGTGGTAACCGATGCTGTGGCGTGCACTTGACCTGGGTGAGGAGGGCGGGGCTTGTGTTGTTTTCTTAGTTAGAGACAAACAAGAAAAGAGGCGAATAGGTAAACGGGGGTGTGTCTTGTTTGGGAGGATGGAAATTTTAGAAGGCTCTGAAAGTCATCCCCAAGTTCTCAGTTACTTTCTCCTTCTTTACATTTGCTGATCAACAGCAAATACATCTAAGTCACAGGCCCCAATCTGAGAGAATGTCTATTTTGAAAAGTCATACTTTGATTTCTTACTTTAAGTGATTTAGAGGATAAATCTCAGTGGTTATGGGACGCATTTCTCTGTCTTCACTAGCATTCTTCTCCTCCCCAAACTCTTTACCCACTGATTCTCTGAACAACTAGTGCCACTCTGTTTGCAGAGCACGAAATGATAGCCATGATGTAGTTCCCACTGTTGGTCATAAGATGTTGAATCACAAAGACACAAATCATCTTCATTCATTCCTTAATTTGAATGGCCAAGAAATGTTGACCCAGCCAGTTACTTGAAGTCCTGTAAGCAGTAGATGACAGAGTGAGGCACAGACCCAGGAATGGCCACCTATAGGCTAGTTCAAATGTCCCCAAGTGCAGACAGTGACCCCTCAGTCCCCAGACTCCCTGCCCCACACCCTTCTCTGCTGATCAGATGAAAATCTGACCCCTCAGGGGCTGCGCTGACCTTCACCGCCACCATTTTCAGTTCTCTGTTTCTCTTCGCTGCTATTTCTAGTCCTGAATCTTCCCGGGCTTTAACAGCCGCAGCTACTTGATAAGCTACCATTAGGTGTTATTAACTGCCTGCCTTGATTCAGCCCGCGTAGCTCTGGTCCCCGGGCGGCAGGATGGGCTTGGTGACAGTCTGTGACGAGAGCCAAGTTTTATCCCATCTGGGGAAAGCGCAGAGAGTTAGAAAGTTCTCCTTCATAAGGACCTTGAGCAGTTCTCAGGGACGGCCACATGCTAACCCCAGGTCTGTGCCTTCCTGCCCCAGAAAGAGCGGTGGAGGCACCGCTGCCCGGTGGCTGCCCAGGGCAGGTTCCTCCTGAGCTTGCTCTTTTCTCTTCTGCGTCTGCCTGTGCCCCTGAGGAGGTGAGGGTGTGTTTGCTGGCCCGGTGAGATGTTCGTGGGATATTCATGTCAAAAATGAGATTGCAAAACATGCATGGTATGGTCCCTTTCTCAAAAAAGCATGTACTGGTGTGAGCATACACGTGTATGCAGGTGCGGCCGTGTGCACAGCTGCATCCGTGTGAACCCACCTCCTGCTCACAAGCTCCGGAGGCCACACCCAGGGCTCATCTGGGTGCGGAATCACGGATCCTCTCCCTCTCTTCCTCCCAGCCCTTCCGAAGGTGGACTAGTGTAATAGTATCCCCGTGATGCTTTTACATTAGGAAAAGAGCCAAACATTATATTTTTTAATGAGTAAACAAAGCAGAGGGGAAAACTACGTGATCTCCCTCTAGTCCAATCAGGTCAGGCTCCTTAGGCTGTAGTCAGTACATTTGTGTCTGCTCCCGTCAAGGAGTCGTTGGTGTCCCACTCAAGTGTGACCTGGGGAAGCACCCTGCAGAGGCTTTGCGGGTGCGGATGGGAGCCTGTGGGGCGGCGGGCGGGCGTCCTCGCTCCCCTCCCGGCCCGTGAGGAGGCCGAGGAGCATGGTGTCCAGGCCTCGGGAGAGCCCTGCTCGGGGAGTCCGGCAGGCTGCGGTCATTCCAGTCCCCGGGACAGTGGGAATCACATGCCCGTCGTTCAGGGCCCCTGCCTGCGGCACTTCACCGGGGCGGCTTCCACGCTCTCAGGGAAGGGCAAGAGCCTTATCTCTGTCTGGTGGCCCCGGCCCAAGTCCCAGCACAACTGGGGGGAGACAGCAGCCCGGGCTCGGCGGGGCCCAAGAAGACGCGAGGTGGCTGATGGCCACTTCTCCAGCCTGTGTCACTTGGTGGGTGGCCTACGGCTGAACCTTCTTACAAACTGACGGTCATCGGCCACACAGAGAACATCAAAGTATCAACATTATTTTGGTGGAGAAAATCCAACATTTCAGAGACCTCGTTCCTGTTGGCAAAGGTTACAACTTTCTATCGAGTGGAGAGCACACCTCTGCATTTAAAAGCCCGGCAGAATGAGATGTTATAGAAAATCCGAGAAACATCTTTCTTCTTTTTGCAGACTCCCCGATCCTGTTCCGTGAGGGGACTATAAAATGAGTCTGTAGCGGCTCCTCCTTCGGGAGTCTAAACACAGGCGTCTGCCGTAGAATGAAGTGAGGGATCGCAGAGGAGACTGTCGCCCACTCAGAACACCACCCCAGGCCTCCTGCCTGTACGAGACGCGAGGACCCTTTGAAAGGAGCCAACACAGGGGGTCCCGGGCCCGTGGCAGCCAATTAACAACTGCTCCTAAGAACCTGGCTGAAGTCTCAGTCTTCAGACTAAAAGCGAGCACCGGGTTCTGTCTCATGACCGTGGCCTCAAGCTCAGTAGCTGGCACTGTGGCTGGCACCGGATAATAGTAGCCAGCGTCCCCAGCCAGAAATGTTCCCAAGGGTCTGGCTTTCCACCATGCTGCCTGATACTTCTATGTCTCAGGTAAAAGCTTTGCACTGAGTAGTCCTCACCTGAGCACATGCGTACTGATTTTGGAGAGAGGGGAAGGGAGGGCAGCGGAGAGGGAGAGAAATGTCAACATGAGAGAGAAAGTGATCAAGTTGCCTCTTGCATGTGCCCCGACTGGGTACCTTGGGTTTGAACCTGCGACCCAGGCATGTGCCCTGTCTGGGAACAGAACCCAGGACCTTTCGGTTTGTGGGACCATGCTCCGACCAGCTGAGCCACCCCAGCCAGGGCGAGCAGTTGGCATTTTTGTTAGAGCCCCTGCGAACGGATCGGACAAGGTGCTCGGCACTGAGTGGGGGGTCGCCGAGTCTCCTGCTGTGTCTGTGGGGTAGGGTCAAATTCAAGGTCAGGTCTGATGCGGAAACTCAGACTTCAGATCCCACTCAGATAGCTCACACGTCACTCCATTCCTTCGTATTTCAGTGTCAGGCCTTTCATGGGATCAACCGTGTGGACTATAAAGCCACGGCAGGCTCACTTGCCCTTCTCCTCCCCGAGTTTGACGAGCTCGTCTGTGTGAGCCCAGAGATGTTCCCTGGAACAGGCGGTCTCTCTGCTAGGCTGGTCGCACAACCCCCACCCCGCCCTGCCCAGCTGGGAGAGCCCTGCCTCTCCTCACGGTTGCCATCCCTGTCACCATCCACACCACGTCCGCAAGAGAGTACCCGCGCATCGCACCCACTTTCGTCAGGGACGGCTGTTAGAACCGTAATCGGGACGCGTCTGGCGGACGTATTTGTCCTCATTCTAGAAATAGGTCTTTCCTCGTCCCTTCAGTTCATTCCAAGACTTCGGTTCAGGATGCCGATCAGCAGCGCCGTTGGGTGTGAGGGTGCACCCTGGGACCTCCTCGCTGACCTTATGCCCAGCGGCACAGACACGCTGACACACGCAGGTGCTACCTGACTTCACTTCCAGCGAATTCCTGGCAGCATCAGCCATGATGACACCCGTCAGCACTTATTCCTCTCCTGTTATTTTTCTTTCTGTTCACAGCCTTTACACATGGGGCCCCCAACCGGATTTTAAATCCTGGGAAAGCACCGACTTTGTCCCATTCATTTCTGTGCAGGACAGGCAGGGCCGCCCTGAGTGACGGTTACAGATGCGCTCTCGAAATGCGGCGCTGCGCAAATCTGGAAATCTCTGTATTGGGCGAGAATCTTTGAGGGTTTGGCAACCTCCGGTTTGCTGGCAACAACCGGCAGGTGGACAAGAGGGAAGGCCCCTGCCCAGTGTCAGGCGGCCGAGCAGCAGAAGTTTAGAGTTTGAGCCTGGGTCTCTGTCTAAAAAGTCCTCGGTCAGGGGTCTGCATGGGCTTCGGGGCTGGGCCCAGAGCCAGGGATGTTCAAAGAGCCCCTTCCATCTCCACTGCGTGTCATGCAGCGCCCCCCCCCCCACCGAGGCTGTGACACCTGGCACCCAGCAGCCCGCCTTTGCCTCTCGCCTGGCAGTTCATCCTCAGCACCCCCTTCGCCCGCCTCCTGCCTCAACCCCGAGCCATCCAAGAGCGACCCCCAGCACTCCTTGGGCCCCCAAGGCCACTCCCCGCTGCCTCCACTTTTTCTCCCGTCAAATGAACCGAATTCTCCAGGTTTCGGCTTAGGCCTCACTTTCACTTGACGTTCTCTCCTTCCTCAGTCCTTCTATAGGAAGTCTTCTCAGCTTTTTATTTTTCACTACTTCAAGTTCACCTGTCCTCTGGCCTTCATTACTTGATTCTGTAGGCAGTAAGAAATGCTTTGTTCTTTAGAACAGGTGGATTTACTTTATCCCCGCAGAGTTCTTACCCATGGTCATCCTACTAAACTAAGATGGTCATCCTGCTTCACACCATCGCAGCCTTTATCAGGAAAGGGACTTCTTCGTCACTCAGCCTGTGACCTAGAGTGACCCCGTTAGCCGGTTGAGTGTTTCAGCAGTTGCTTAAACTTTTTCACGCAGGCGCGTTTCCTGTGGCATCCTGCAGGTGGCGCCACCTCGCCCTCGCCGGTTCCCACGCGCTTTACCTTCTGTCCTTAAACCTGTGAATCCTTCTCTAGATGCTTTGAGTTCCGCATCCCAAGAGTGTTCTCAGCGTGGACCTCTGGTCTCACAGAGGGGCCACCTGTCCTTCCTCCGTGGTTCCTTCGTCTGTCTGGGTCCACGTGCCTTTAAATTGAGTCACATTCCTGCAACTAGGACTTGGTGTGTAATTACTGAGAACAGGCTCACTACCTTAAATCACTTTCTTTTCTTCCGAGGGAAAGGAGGATGCCATCTCTGTAACACTCAGCCCATCAGAAAGGCACTGTGGCTATAGACTTAAGGGTTTTCTTTCTCAAGTGTTAAATACCAAAGCCACCTAAATCTAATCCCTGCCCGAACATTGTTCCGTAAGCGTGTCTCTATTTTCTCTCCAAAGAATACAACCCCTCCGCGTGTGCTCATCTTTAAAATAAAGACCCCGCCATCTGGGGACACTTCCCTCAGTCTTGTCTAGCATCCTGCACCTGCCTGTGGCCCCGCCCTGCACTGCGCACCCCTGGCCCCGCCTCCTTTCTGCATCGGAAGCCCTGTCCGCTCTGGGATGCCTCATCCTGCCCCCCAGACGCCCAGCCATGGACGGCCCCCTCCGCCTCCCTCCGCACTCACCTCTGCCCGCCCCCTGCCCTGCAGCAGGCCCGCCTCTCGACCCTCAGACGCCCCCGGCCCACCATTTCCAAGCGGTGCTCCTCCTGCCCTCCCTGCCGCCCGAGCTGCCCTGCGTCTGCACAGCCTCTCTCGGTCTCCAGCCTAATGCCGAGTAGGCACCACCAGTGTTTCCTTTTATTTTCCTTCTCTTCTACTTGCTCTCTTTATTTCTTTTTGGTTTGTTTTGTTTCTTCTTGTTCTGTAAGGACCCTATTTTCTGGCAAAACCAAACTTTGGAGGGAAGAAGACACGACTGACTTCACACAATCCAACCCCTGGTCGCTGTCCAGTCATCGCCCTGTAGAGGTGCAGAGCCTGCTTCTGCGCAGGTTCGACCCCAACTTCCTCTTAATGCCGGGCTACCACCCCGCCCAGCACTCTGACCTTTGACTCCCTTCCCAGAATGCCCCACACGGTGTGGCAGGTCCCCATGCCCACCCTTTGACCTGCAGAGCGTAGGGAGCCTTATGCATCTTGAAGAACCAGTGAAAGGGCAACGCCGCTGTTTGGTCTGCAGGTTCAAAGTCTGAAAACTGAGCCGTCCAGCTGTGGCGAGCATGAGATGCTGATGTATTAGCAGTTTGTCTGAATTCAAATTTCAGAGGGATACAGATTTTTCACTTCTTTAAACTAGTGAATGAGGAGACTCAGTCGTAAGTTCTACGCCCTTGACACACGTCGGGTTTGTCCCTACACCCCTACGGCCGTGGCCTCCTCCCTCAGGTCAAGCCCTTGAAGTTCTGACGGAGCATTTCATTTAAAAGAACACACACGCAGGGACTGCCTCTCTCATCCCCCCACCCCCACCCACCGCCCGATGAGCTCAGGCCACTGGGGCTGCGGTGAGGGCCCAGCAGGAGGACCATCCCGAGAGGTAACTCCCCGAGCGAGGGTTTTAGGCACAAGATACAAAAGACAAGAAGGAAATTCTGTTTCAAATACTGTGACACCTTTTCCCTAACAGCCATGTTGTTCTCAGCCCTGAATAGGCACTCACACAGGCATCTGGAGATAAAACAGTAAGCACATATTTAATTAGACGATCTTTCTAGAATCTCCCTCTGATCGCTTCATTCTCGCCTTTTATACTGTCTCGTTTGCCCTGTAGATGTGTGTATTCTTAAGGCTCCTCTTCCTTTCCACTGCCACTGTCACTCCCGAGCCCCTTGGTGGCCCCTGCGTGGCTGGGACGGTGCACTGGTGGCCGTCCCAGGGGGGGCCCGGGTGTCCGAGGAAATTGGTGGGAAGCAGAGTCTCCTGGTGCGTCTGTAACATGGGGGCTGAAAGGTCACTCTGTAAATATCTCCACTGCGAAGTGCCCCCTTGACCAGGCAGCTGACAAGCTGTCCCGAGACCGTCCTATCACAAGTTGCTGTGAGGGGGGCCTCTCCGTCACACACCTTTGTTACAGCAGGTGGGGATTAACTCCCACGTTTTATAAAAACCACATGGAATCTTACATTACAGAACACGTGGCTTATTCCCCAAAATTTATTTAAAACTTTAGAAATCACTTTGTCAATGCACTCAAGACTTGAGTAAAGCAGTGACTAATTTCTGAGCTACCTGCGGGGCTTCACTTCAGTCCCGCGAATCCCCACCGCGTTTCCTAATAATCTCGACTCTATCAGGGATTGGTAGCTGCAAAATGAGGCTCTGGAAATGACTGAGTGGGTGGCCCCGAGAACCTGCAAGCTGGGTGTGGGGTGCCCGCCCTGGACGTGCCCTGCCTGCACCGTGTCCACGGCCCCGCGGCCCCCAGAGGGTGCTCCAGGCTGTGGTCGTTAGAAAGATGCGCGGATTCGCCCAGCTCCGCCAGCTCAGAGGCTTAGTTGTGATCCCTGTTAATGAAGGTAATGATTTAGTGGGTGGAAAAAATGAGTCTTAGAAAGAATGATTAGACTCCATATGAGTTTCATAACCAATCTCCACAGAATCTTATTTTATGTCTCAGCTGATCCATTTAATTTCCTATTTGGAAATTATCCCGACAATAAAGGCAGATGGAAAACTCACATCCAAGACATAGTCAGGCTTTCAATGTGTTTTAAGGACTATAAAATCTCAGCGTTGTTTTTTCCCCAAATTCCAAAACTCTGTTCGTTTTCCAGAAACGCTGCAAGCGATATTTAATGCCAGATGTAGGGTTTTCTGGACATTGGTGAACTGTCCGTTTTCCGGCGGCCCCTCCGGACTTCCCGGGGGGCAAGAGCGAAGCAGACCCCGTGGGAGAGGGGGCTCAGCACAGACCCAGGGGGACTGGATGGCAGACCAAATAAATGATAGTCACAGTACGGGCTCTGGAGCCTGCCGCAGCAGGAAATGGGCGTCTCCCGCCCCCCAGGCCTCCCGAGGGCTTCGTCTCAAGTCCAAGAACACGGCCACACCCAGAGCTGAGGAACGACCTCCTAACCCACAGGAGTCCGAGTTGAATGTTTACCTAAACCAACACCCCCCGCACCCCAGTAGGGTTCCTGTTAGGATTATCTTCTCTTGGGGAAGGGGAGGCCCCACCCCGGACAGACTGGGAAAGTACATGAACTGTGAGCCCAAGTCTCCGTTCCATGAAAGAGGACATGGTGGCTGAGTGCTGGCTAGGAAGCGGCTGTCTGTCCTGGGATGGGTGTGTTTGAAGAAGAACAGGTTCTCAGAGGCGTTCAAACTGCTCCCCGTGTAAAGGGATGTTTCCATTAAGTGAAGGCACCACTCGCTGGGGAAACCAAGAACTCTGCACACCGTAGGCACTTTAACACGCGTGTGTTTGAGTACCGAGCTGCAAAGGGTGCTCATCTGAATATGAAAAGCGGTGCTAGGCCTGTTCTTTCCCCCGTGAGCAAGTCACGAAGTCCTAGTGTTGGACGTGTTGGTTTTGTGAATGAGGCGCTTGTTGGGAGAAGGCAGAATTGTCAATTCTTTAAAAGGTTTTTAAGGTCTTCATGGCAAGTGAGACATCATCTTTTTTTTTTTAATGGTGTGTGACTGAACACAGAAAAGCCAGTCGAGGGACTTTATGCAGGAGACATTATTATTTTACATGCCTCTGCGGCCTAGACCTGTGCGTTGCTGGGAAGTAGGAACCTGTTTCTCACCCTGCGGTTTCCGGGGGAAGACCAGGCGGCGGTGGACGGAGGGGGCCGTGTGGGTGGGTCCCGGGCTCTGGGGAGCAGAGGTAGTGCTCAGACACACAGCAAGTCATCTTCAAGAAGAGCCTTAGGGTGGGTTATTTTCTGGAGCCAGAGTGAGGGCGAAAGGTGTGGGTATTAGTTCTGTCAGGCTTTTTTCCCCCTAAAAATTGGATCTTGGGGGGGAAATGGTAGCGGAAGACCCGCAGCTGTTCTAGATGTGGCCGAAGGACACAGGTCCTGTCGGAGTTTGGGGGAGCCCCACAGTGGTGGGGAGGCCACTGCACTGAATTACGGCTGCCGAGGGCAGGCTAATCAGCCTCACCGTTTCATTTTGGAAAACTGTCAGTTGAATTTATGAATTGGCTTTTTGTGTGTCAGCCTTCAATAAAAGTGCACAGTCCATATGGGTTTATTGGTCATATAAAATGAGCCCCAGTGAGCAAACCACAGATGACTGCATTTCTGCACACAGGGATTCATCATCTTATGGTCCCGGTGGAAATCAGGGGACAATTTTATTACCATACTTTGTCTTCCTCGGTTTCCAAGTAGTGAAAAGATAAACTCTCACTTTATCCTTCTGGTGGTTACATGGTTGCCTACCACACAGAATTGAAAATGCAGATATGACTACTTAATATATGCAAGATATGTATATATCCACACACGCATATGTGTATATCATACAAACGGACTCAGGCTCATTTTATATTAAGATTCATAGAGCAATCGCATGATTAGAAATTACTTTACTTTGAGTAAGAGGAGGGGGATACAAGTATGAACAGGAAATTTTAACCGGTGTAACCCACGGTATTAGACAACCAGTCTAGACGCTGTCTTCATGTTTTGTGTGTGATTTGATCCCTGAGGTTTTGAGTTTTATTGTAAGGTTTTCTCAATGCAGTGTAATTTATTCGTGTTGACGGCTTGTGTGGAAATAGCCTGTGACATATTTATTTCCCGATAATATTTTGTGTCATTTTGGTAGGTTAGAATGAAATAATAAATACCAACATCAATCCAAATGTCTGTGAGAAATTGGTCAAAACTCCAAGTTTTGTATAGAGACGTGCAGTTTTTAAAGAGGATTCGAACGCTGGCTTATTTGCCTAATCTAGAAGCAAATTCCTGAAGCAGAGCCTTGCTATGGAATGCCGATATGATCTATATGTATTCCAATTCCCGTTTTATACGTGTTAAGGGATGTACACCACGTATTTCAGAGCCCCTCTCTCCCCAGGAAAGGTAACAAATCAAGGTGCTTATCATAATGACTCTTTGAATGCAGTTCATTCTCTTAAAATCCATGTGAATCCCTCATGCTTGGGCCAGATTGTGAAGCACTGAATGGCATATCCGGTTCAGTGATTTCCACGCATGTGATAGAGATTCAGTTCTTAAGATAGAAAAAAAATACTGTCTTCCCTTAAGAGGGTAGTAAGATAGTAAATTTATATATATATATATATATACCCTCTTTCCTATCATTCTCTGCCAAGTCCTAAAATACACCCTACGTTGGTGCTAGCCTAATTAATGCCACTACAAATCGAACGGCTGCCTCGGCGGGGCCCATCAGCTGAAATGCTGAAAGCGTCAGTGAGCTTCAGAAAGGCCACGAGGGGACGTGACTGAAGGGGAAGAGCATCGTTGAATGACAACAGGGTTAAATGTCTGCATCAAAGAATAAATTTGTAAGAAAATGAAGGGTCACGCAAAGGGTATACTGCCTTTTTTAAGCCCCGAGAAAAATGGAGGCCCCACTCAATGCAGAGAGGTCATGCACAGTTGCTGTTCGAGACTGATTCCTTCTAGGTGCCCACCACCGATGGGATTACAAAGGTTTAAGGTTCAAGTGTACGGATTGAAAAATCAAGGGCCATTTCCTTTCCAGCCCGTCACTCTTTAGTGTAACATGAACATATGTTGGTAAAAGGAAATATACATTTATTTGGCTTATTATTTCTAATGTTTATAGCAAGCCAGAAAAGTTGGATATAAAGTTCTATGCTTCTTAAATTGCCTGGGATGGACTTTGAGACAGCACAGTGCATCTCGGCTTTGGGGTCTCGGCCAGAAATAGCTCCCTTCTTCTTTCTCGGGGTGCCCGACAGGAAGGTCTAAATACCGTGTGTTAGTAATCCTGGTCAGCATTTTCAAAGTCTGTGTATTGTGAAATGTCCATTGTATATAATTTCAATTATCTTTCAACTAATTATATATACATATAACGTGTATACACACGTATGTGTGTATATTTTATACAAACTCACAATAACTTTTTTTGGAGAAGAACAGTTCCTTACACTCTCCTGTGCAACGGATAGTCTACATCTTCTCTCTTCATCTGAACAACACCAAGGCACAGCTTCAGACCCTTCTAGGTGGGCACCTTGGGACTTCACACCGTTCTCCCAATCACCATCAGCTGTCCTGTTGTATTTTCCTGAATCTCATTTTTGGTCTGAAATCTCTTCCCTTTCAAAGGCAATTTTAGTTTGGGAGAAACCGGAAGTTGCAGGCACCAAATCTTGGGTGAAGAGAGGGCGGAGTCACCTGGGCGATTGGACGTTTCATCAAAAACTCCGCACGAGACGTGATGCGTGAGCAGGTGCATTGTCCTGACGAAGCTGCCAGTTGCCAGCTTCCCACAGCTGCGGCCTCCGAGTCATCCGAATAGTTTCCATGGAGGAATGTTTGAGCCTAACTCAAAATTAGGTGCAGATTCGCTGCTCTATTTCTTCAGTCCTTTTAAATGTGACGGCCATACAGTGCACACACTCAGCGGCATCTACCACCCCCACTGACCAGTACAGTGAAGTCGTCACTGTCCACACGTGCACATTCCAGTCCACTGTCCTCGGCTGCCAGGTTACATCGATGTTTTGCAAACTATTCTCGTCATATCAACAAAGGCTGGATGTTTTGCAGACGTACTACGTCTGCGTCCATTTTGAAGATGTGAGCACTGAAGTGTTGTCTTTCATCAGCCCTTCTCCTCCTCTGCAGGGGTGATGTCGTTAATTATTCTGTGAGTGGCAGGGGGAGACTTGACCTTGGGCGATGAGCACAGAGTGCAATGCGTCAGCACGGCGATGTGTCAGAGTTGTGCACTGGAAACCTGTATAATTTTATTAACCAGTGTCACCCAAACACATTTAATAAAGTTAAGAAAAGAGACTCAAAAACATGGCTCGCAAATTGCATACGTGTGTCTGTTTTATCCTGGGCTGTGCGACATCGTAGGAACAACTGGACAGGTTCTGCCCTGTGGGACTTCAGTGACTCAGTGAGATGGACGGACAGACAGGGGTCCTGGTAATGGACGTGTCATTTCCGGCTGAGACGAGTGCCCCGAGGGGAGGGGTTCCGCTTCTCTGGGGGCCTGGGACGAGCAGGACTGCACTTGACCGGCAGTGCCCGGGGGGTTTGCCGAGGGAGCCCTGGCTGGGGCAGCCTGTGGGAAGGTCGTGACATTGGACCTGAGGGCAGATGTGACTCGACCTCTTGGCACCAAAACTTTTCTGTAAATAGCCTATGTGGCCAAAGAATGTGTTTCTGTTCTTTAGTTTTCAAAGCAGAAATTGTCATCAACTTTCTCATAAACACTTAGGTTTCCAAGTTTCCGTTAAAATACTAAATAAATAGCCTGGAAATAACACCTTCATTGCAGAGCAGTGAGGAGTATAAATGTTTGAAACTACCTACAGAATCACGTAAAAATATCTGTGATGTGTATGGGTAACTCACCAGGTTACTGACACTTCTGTGGCTTGCTGTCCGGGGAACTGGAAGGGATGCTACATTTCAGGTCAAGGTCAGGGAGAATAAATCTGCGGTCATTCCCCCTTTGGTTCAGGGGCCCCATGGATCCCATCCACAGACGACTTCAGCTCAGTAACCCTAACGGAGAAAATTCGGTGATGCTCTTTGCTTCATTTCCCTAAAGATCTTCCGCAGTCCTGGCTCAGTCTCTGGTAGCTATCCGAAGTGTAGACCGGAATGTCCTGAGTAATATATTCACATTTTATCTTCATGCTCAGAAGAGCAATATCTAATGGAGAGACCTAACACCCCATGCTGCTGAAAACCCGATGGAAAATTCTATTTTCTTGAATTCTAGAAACTTCGTCTCTGAGATTATTATATTGGAGGAGGGCCTTAGGTTGCATTTTCCTTCGAAGTACTCTAATCGATCGGAACACTAACTTGAGTTCCAAAAATTTCATAAGACATCAGGTCCCCTTAAAAAGAACTCACATTTTATTCGCAGAGACAACTGTTACGTTATTTTATTTATTTTACGTTTATTTTTGCTTGTCCATGTGACATGCAAACCTAGAAACATGGAGACATTCACTGTTGAAAAGCACTTATTAAGATCCTGTGAACTACTGACTCCTATGTTAAGTAGCTTAAACCTCACAGGATTCTCTAAGGTCAGAGGAAAGTGCCCCATCTCACAGATGTGGAAACTGAGGCTCGGGCTTGTCCGGCCCCAGGGGTGATTGCAACTCAGCGTGAAAGTATCGGAGAGCGGCCCCGCCTTGGGCCTGCAGGTCATTCTGCCGCGGAAAGGAGCCTCCGGCACACACCCCTGTGGCCTTGGAGTGCACTTGGGGTGCCAAGGCCCCCCAGAGAACAGAGACATGTCCCTTCCCCGTGGTGCTCCCCCCTTCCTGGCAATGCCGGACGATGCTCCATCCCCATTTCCAGCCCCCGCAGTTGCCTGCAGTGCTTACAGAGTCCTCGACGCCGTTCTCCGTTGTGGACGGGCACTCACATTATTTTACTTAGTGGAAGGACTCGTGGTAGAGACGCTCCTGAGAACCATCACCCAGTCTGACCTCCAGGAGGCGCGGCTGGGTGTGGCTGGCTGCGAGGGGGGCGAGCCCGTTGGGGTGGGCTGCAGTTTCCCCTCCTGCCTGGTCCTGCTCACCCTGCTTTTCTCAGTCCCCCCACACCCCACCTCTCACTGTGGGGAGCTCTCTCCTTTCTCCTTACTTGCCCCCACTGTCGGGAGAGTCCAAACGCCCTTTTGGATGGATTTCTGTTTGCAGGCATTGAAACTCTCAAGTTTGTACTCTTTGCACTGAAACCTTGCCAGTGGACCCCAAATTGGCCTGTGTTGCTTCATAATTATCTTTTGCTATTGGATGAACTTCTTTTTTAACCAAACTTACTAACTTCTGCTCCAAACTCTTCTCCCTTTCAGTAAATGTGCTTACCAACCTGGTCACCAAAACAGATGCCAGGACTCTTCCTTCATCCTTTTTACTTGTCTTTCTCCTCTGAATAGTCATCAGCGACCGCGGCAGTTCTGACACCGCCAGATATCTGAACATGCCTGAATTTTCCCCACCTCAGCCGCGGGCTGGCACCTTACTCATTTGTCCCCAGATTCACGCAGTTCAACAAGTGCTTCCACACTCTCTGCTCAATTGACACTAAGTAAGGTTCTAGCTGCAGGGACTCAACACTGAACAAAAGCAAACGCTGATTGTCATTGCGCTTCCAATGAGCATTCGGGCATCGCCTTCTGTTTGTAGAATGTGCGGACTGTCTGTCGGGGGACGAGGGCGTCACAGGGATGCTTGGCTGACCCTCACTTCCCTGAGCATAAAGCAGGATCAAAGTCCCCGCAGCCATCTCCCTGACGAGGTTCCGGGTTGTAAGGAGTTATCAGCAATAAAACATAATCGAAAAGACAGGTGTTCACGGCATTCCCACTAAAGTGTAAGGGGCTCCAGATCCCGACCCCAGGGGGGGCCAGGGCTCACTTCACCCCGGTGGGGCGCCATCTGCGGGACTCTCCTGGCATCATCCTCCTGCTGCCTCGGTTACAAGGTGATTGTTTCCTGGTAGCAACTTATGTTGTGGCCTGTTCTCAAAATGTGAGGTTGACGGAAAGGTTGTAGGATTTAAAGTGCCAGTCAACCTAGAAAATATTCCAGGTGTCACTGCCAGATAGAAGAGCAACAAAGTTACACTGACCTTTGAAACTTTTATAGCTATCGTCACATAATTGTTTCTTTTCTATTCTGGCAACTCTGTAATTTAACAACAATTAGGATTTTGATGAACATGAGTTACAGAAGCTGGGATGTTGGTAAATTCCTTTAAAACTGTATCCTCTACTTTTTCCTACTAGCATTTTAAAGATTTTGATTAGTTTTGGAAATGATCAAATGAGGGTGTGAACAATCAATTAATCTTAATACATAGAGAGAGTAGGTTCACAGCCTTAAGATATTGATATTTTTGATATGATGCAAACATCAGATATTTAATTTTTATCTGTATGTCACTACCTGAGGTATAAGTTTAATTAATAGCATGTTTGTAGGGTCCTCATAAAGATTATGTTTCCCAAAGTGCACAGGGCAGTGACGTGTATGTTCACTAGCAGTCCCGTGTATAAGAAACGTTTTCATTTGAATGCTCATTTTAATAATTCCTTCACGTGTTCGTCCTTGCATTGCCCGGCCGGTGAGGCTTCATAAGGGGTCTCTTCAGGGAGGGTTGCTATCTTCACCAGAAGTGGATGCACCGTAGTCACATCTGTGGACACGGAAGCACAACTTTCTCAGTTTCGTGAAAGCACGGTGGCAGGATCCGGCGTCCCCAGTGCGGCGGGTCGATATCGGAGAGTGAAACAGCGCTCGCTGCTTCACATCGGCACGCAGGACTTTCCCGGGAAAAGCAGCCCCGCGCACCTTTTGGTTCCGTGAGCCGGCCTCGCCCGGGGCCCAGCGGGCGCTGGGCTCTTCACAGTGACCTGCTGGACGACGGGACACGGAGGGGTAGGGCCGTCCACTGTCCACACGTCCGAATGACGTCCTGTTACTTTGTCAGCCACCCCGGACACGAGTGCGGGCGATGAGCAGGGATGAGAAGGCTCGCACCCTCATGGCTTGTAAACAGATAAACTGAAGCCCAGCCTCGCCCACCGCACATTGTTCCATTGGATGTTAGATTTTCTACCTTGTTTTGTTTTTACCGTCTCTGTAGAGCACCCGGCACCCTCAGCAGCTGGTCCAAACACGAACAACTCGTTCCTACTTATTTCCTATGTGTTCATTCTTTTTTAAAAAATTTTAACCACAGGAATTACAGTACGCAGTTCTCCATGGCCTGATCTCCAACAGAAGTCCTATGTCCCTCCCAAACTTGGGGACTGCCACCTGGTAGAAAAGAGGACAGGAAGCTCTGGGTGCTCGCGCCCCCTCCTGGCTGAGCGCTGTATCACAGCCGAGGGCTTTTCTGAGACCCCCTTCCCTACAGAGAGCTTCGGCCCACTGGGGTGCCCCCCATTGTCTGATACCTGGTTTAGGTTCAAGTCCTTCCTTCATTAAGACATGACCGAGTACTGCGGCAGCCTGGTCTGCGTCTGCAGCGTATCAGAGCAACAGGATTGCTGCTAAATCTATTAACTTGGTAATTACTTGCCGTGTCTGGAAGAAAAGGCCGGTTTTCAGACCCGTGTGTGGGAGTGGGGCGTGATATCCGGCTTTCCCTCTAAAATGCACGATCAAAAATTAAATGTTAAAAGGCAGGATGCACGCAACCAATGTGACCACGTTTAGAAAAAACATGACGCCCCATCGCAGTCCAAGGGGCTTCTCTCAGGAGCGAAAAGAGTGACGTCGGAGACAGACCGAGGGGGACAGTGAGTCTGGCGGGGCCACGGCCCCTCACCCGGGACCTCCCCGAGGGCCAGGCCCTGGGCCGCTTCCTGTCCATCCCCCTCTGGTGTGGACTGTAATCACAGAGTGTAAACATTACCTGTTTGAGCACAGTCCCAAACAAAATCCTCTCAGAGTCACTTTCAGAGGCCCAGGACCAGAGTCCAGATTGAAAGGAGCATTGCGTTAGGGGACAGTGAGGCTCATGGCAATGACCGGGGTGGCCGTGTGGGGCCAATGACAGGTCAGCAGTGACGCTCACCTGTTCTGTCACTGTGGCACGGCATGCTCTCAGCACTCAGGCACACGGTGGCCTTTGGGAAGGACTGCTGTGAGAGGCGTGATTGATAGAGGGCCAACACACTCGCTCTGCACCACATGGGGGTGCGCAGAGTCGTGCACGCGCGTGGAACCACTGTGGAGACGGGAGCAGTAAAGCGCTGAGGCAGAAGGACTTTCCCGGGTCTCACGCGAGGTCCCACCCACCAGGCCTGCCCACCGCGGGGCCTGAGCTCCGGGCCAGCAAACCGACACGTGGCTCTTTTGGGCCAAGAATATAGAGAAACATGGAGCTGGAACCCCACTGAGACTCGCCTGGCCTCTCACCCGTTAATGTTTCCCATGTCTTTTTGTTGTTACTGTTGTTTTAAACAAATCTCTGAATTAACCACAACGCCAAATCATGTTTCCCATGGCAACCGCTGGCCGCCTTTTGCTGGCATGTGCGCAAGATTGTCCCCGTCCTACCTTTGTCCGCGCGCCCCCCTCCCCTGGGCTTTGCTGCGGCCCTGCCGTCCCGAACAGACCGGCCTCACGGGGACCCTTGGGGAGCCCCGTGTCTCCAGGCCCAGGGAGCGCGGCGGAAGCCAGGTAGAAACACCTGCTTGTCCTCGGCAGTGAGTCCCTCTGAAGTAGGAGCTACTCTCAGAATAAAATAGCTGTACTCCTCAAACTGCCTTGTATGCCTAAAAGCCACGGTGTCTATAAATCGCACAGCTTAATTAGAGTTATATTTGGAAGAACCAGAGGACGTGTTTTAATGAGCTGGCTTTAGGAACATCTTTTCGGGGAGCCGCGTTCACACGCCGTCCTGAGGACCGTGTTCCTAACCTGCATCAGAGCCCGGGAACAGAGGGGCGTGTTGTCAGGGCAGGGAGGTGACAGGAGATGCCGGTTCCGCTTCCTCGTGGCTGTCAGCAGACGCCGAGCGAACCAACCGTACACAGTCCTTTTGCACCTTTCTGTGAGCCTGTAATTATCCCAGCGTTGAATGAAGTGTTCCATTCGGCTTAAAAAAAAATAATCCTAAGTTAAAGGTAAGCAGATTCAGGTCAGGAAAACTGACTTACCCTTTCAATTTTACAGCACTGAAAAAAAGTGGCATCCTTAAATAGGCTTGTTGGATGTCGGCATTGTTTGTTTCTAATTAAGAAATGTCCAGAAGTATCTCAGCAGAGTCACACACTCAGGAAAACTTGGTGGAGAATTATTTTTATGTAAAACCTGTAAGTTTCCCCTGATGAAGGAGGCAAATGTTACTTCCAGGTAGTGGAAATGGCAGTTTTCACGAATGTCCTGTCCATGCAGTGGGTGGAACAGGGGTGGGGTGGGTTTGGGCCAGAGAAGCAACCAAAGACTCAAATGAAACCTTTCGAATGTGAAGCAGTTTCCCCAGGAAAGAGATAAAAACTGGGGCTCCCTGGCGGGGGAATAGTCTCTCTCTCCTTTTAAGGCACAGACAAGTTTACTCTTCTCTGTTGTTAAAATACGTGAAAACACTAAGAAGAAAGTCAAAGAGAAAACACTTTGTTTACTCCAAGAGGCATTTTTTTCTTAAAAAAAAAAAAAAGTAGAACGGTCTTGCGAACTCCAGTCAGTCGGGTATTGAAAGAAAGATAAAGCCTTCGGAAGCTTTCCCTTTGATGTTCCCCAATTAAACGCTTCTATCAGCTTAGTCTCCTTCTGTCGGGGAGAATGGGGGCTCGTCTGATCCACTCAGGAAGACAACTTTGAGGGTGGAGAAGCGTCTCATGTTGAATCGCCTCATCTCGGTCCTTTGAGGATGGCAATGTCCCACAGGTACCTAATTGGCATAATCGAACACTCCAGGAGTAGCTGATGAGTTTACTTAGGGTCTCCTTTTGTCAGCGGAGCAACGGAGAAGCGTCTTTTCAGGAATAGGCAGCCGTAGAAAATGCACAGGAAACAGCTGCACACTCACCTCCCAGGACAAGGCAGCAGTTGGAAGTCCAGCCTCCCGAGCAGGTTTTCTGGGTAAAATCTCTCAGCACCTCCGCAGCTGATGGTCTTGGGCCGGTCATTTCCCTGTCCCAGCAGCAAGGCCCCCCACCGTCCTGCCCAGGGCCAGGGCGTGCGTGATTGGGATTAATTTATGTAAAGCGCTTAGCAGAGGATCTGACACTTGGTAAATACTCAAAGTTGTAAAACCCACTTTTTAATGACTGCGTTTTTTGACGCATCCCCTGAAGCAAGAACTAAGTCATGGGATGTGAGGTTGTGCATGTGTGAGAAGTTAGCTCTTTCACATTCTGAATACAATCCTCCAGTCCCTTTTGCCCTGACCACCCCTTCAGGGAAAGACTGTTGTCTCTCTCCAGCAAATGCTTCCTGGGAAAAGCAGAATGCCCAGCAAAATCATCGTGGCCGGTGTAGAGGTGGGTGCTCACAGACTTACTGCGCTGGTCGTTTCGCAATGCGCACAAATATCAAATCGTTATGTGAAAAAGAGAACAGAATACGGGGGCAATTCGGGTGTGGATGGCTAGATGGAATTACATACTCCCATAAATTCAAGTTAGTGTTTTTGTCCAATGTGTTAATGTGATTACATTACACTATATTAATTACATAAAAGTGCCACCGTATCATTGCTGGAATGGATGTGAAAGAGCGTCTTGGACAAAATTTAACACCAACTGAAACCGGTCTTGGCAGACGGGGAGCAGATGCGTGCCTGGGCTGCGCAGGGAGGCTGCTTGGCGCCTTGGAGCATCTCTCCGCTCACGCCACGCGCAGCACTTGGGGTCCCTGTTCAGAGAGTCCCAGGCACATGGGGGGCTTCAGATGACTCGGAGGTCTGCGTCTACGAGAGTGAGGGAATTCCTCTGAAAGGTGTGAGGGTTTGCTCATGGTGATAATAACCCTGACATATTGATTCAAATGAATCAAAGTTAGTTCCACAGTTAAAACATATAAGATGTCAAAGAACACAGAAATTATATGTATATATTCTTTGGATGAAAGTTCTATTAAGAGCAATAAAATCTAAAGTACATGTGGCCTACCTACTTTGAATCCTGAATTGTTCTAAGGACTTGAACATTAAAAATACTCAATATTTTTCAGCCTGATAATGTTGCTAAAACATTTACTGGGGGAAAACTCATAAATGATGTGAGTTGCCAGACAGTTAATTCCCTTTAATGACAGCAAATATACGCAACTCTGTGATAAAAAAAAAGACACACCCAAACAGAGAAATGAGCCTTGTATGTGGACTGAGAGCTCACAGAGAAGACAGCCGGGTGCCCCCTAAACCCACGGAAAGGCACTGACCTCGGGCAGAGCAAGAAGCTCTGGTCAGCGAGTCAACCCCTTATCCCCCGGCAGACGCGGGTTCCTGGGCAGCAGTGGGAAAGCCACCCATCTGAGCCCTGCAGGCAGGAAGGCGAACCGGCGGCGTCGCCCTGGAGCACAATTGCCAGCAGGTATCTACGCGGAAAGGCACATGAAACTTTGATGAGCCATTCCAGCATTAGGGATTTCAATTATGGATATGCTTTTGAAACGCCACGAGTCCCGTCCGCGAGGGCGTCGCCAGCAGAGTGCTCTCTGTAATTCTGCAGAGGTGAGAGCAAAGCGAACGCCCACGGAGCATCAACTGGATTGAAGAAATGGATTTGCCCTGAGACAGCGTAATACGAAATCTCGTGCAGATTTTAAAAGTAATACGACAGAATCCTGCGAAGGGAATTTGAAACTACATCGGTGGGCAGTAAAGCCGGGGCCGATCAGTGGGGTGTGTGAGAGAGCCCACATCAGGGGGGGAACATGGCGAGGAGGCCGTCCTCACCCCAATTTCTGAAGCTGGAGCACCCACACTTTTCACTCCCCACCCCTCGGAACAGACCATCATCTGGACCTGAAAACTGCTATTTTTAAAAGCAGGAGAAAAAATACAGAGGACTCCAGCAGCAGCAGCAGGAGACCCCACCCGAGGGATTCCCGGCCACCCCTGGTCACCGCTGCACGTCCAGGCCACCGCGGAGGTTCTGGATGATGAACGCCTCTGGCCGCCTCCCTTCCAGCTCTGAGCTACACACCTGAGTCCCTACTGCTTCCCGGGGCCTCCGTCTGCGCTTGCTTTGCTTGGTCCCCAGTGCGAGCCCCACTCCTTTCCCTCCCCTGCCCCACGCTCCCCATCAGGCCCTGAGCCCCCTCCCCCTCGTCTGCTCCTCTGCACTTGGCCCTTCTCAGCGTCAGCCTCTGCGTCCCCCCTTCTTGCCACCCTGCCCTGGTGCATGGCCTCGTCACCTCCCAGCCACCTCCTGTGTCTGCTGGGCCCTTTCCCCGCCGTCGCCCAGCCCCACCCATGGCCCCCTGGGTACGCCCTTCCTACACACTCCCCAGGCTCAGGGCGCATCCTGCCACCACCCCTGCCTGCCTCCCAGGAGTCACCAACTTCTGTGATGACCCTTGTGGGGACGTGGGGACTGTGGGGACCACAGGGACTGTGGGGACAAGGCCGGCCTCCTTGCCCCCACACTCCTGCTCTCTCGGACTCTGTTCCTGTGAGGGCTCTGCTCACACGTGGCCCTCCCACGTGGGGTCTGTCCCCACCACGCACACCTGTGGTCCCGGGCACTCCCACTTCCAGACAGTCGTCCCCGCCCTGCCTAGCAACACGGCTTTCCTTCCCTCCCTAGTGGAGGGCCACACGGGGACACCCATGCCGCTGCCGCAGTTGGCGAGGACAGGAGCCGGGCAGACGAGCTGTCTCACCCCAGGCTCTTCGTGCCCTGCTCAGCCTATGGATTTCGTCTTCTGCGAAGCCCCATGGCCTCTCCCGGGAGCCCCCGGGACAAAGCCTCTCAGCTCTGCAGCCTCCTCTGACCTCAGCTGCTACCTCCCGTGCCCGTCTGCAGACGCCCTGATTTTCAGACAGTATTTACCCCCAGGAGGCTGTCCAGTCCGCTGAGCAATCGCTCCGACCTTCCTCACTTGCCACCCCATCAACTCTAGGCCCCTGGACACTGCACTCTGTAAATTGTACAGCCCTCTCATTCCACAGTCCCTAAATTAAGTCTGCTGTTGCCACTTCTGGCTGCATCGAAATGCCTGAAAATCGCTGGGGACACTGCACACCTGCGCCGACTGCCCTGTCACTATGACTACAAAGCGCACGGTGGACCCTCACCGTCAGCTGGGTCTCCCTGGCCACCTTCTCTCCGAAATGTCAGCAGTTTCATGGGCCGTCTCTCTGCTCTCCCACCCGAGGGCCCTCTTTTGACTTAACAAAGAAAAGAGGAAAACATTAAGAGTTCCCATCACTCATTTCCTCCAAACTTCTCTCCCTTCTCCTTACAGTCCACTCTCGCGCCTGCATCCCAAATTCCGGGCCCAGCTGCACAGGGGTTTTGGGGGGAGGGGAATTCTCACACCTATAAGCCATTCTCAGGACACCGGCTGGGCAGTTTAGAATTCAACTCTGTTGTGACGCTGTTTACCCGGAGAGAGCGTCAGATTCCACAGGCAAAGGGAGGGCTCAGTCCCACCCCGTCGTCCTTCAGGTGCCAATCACAGGTCTCTGTTGTCACCGGGGCTCCCGAGCAGCTACAAAGGGAGGTCCCCAGGATGCATTCCTCAGCCTCGATTATCTTTCTGGAGTGGCTCGCAAGTTTTGAGACACTGGTCACTCTCCGGGCTGCTGATTGATTGATTGTACAAGGGTGTAAGTCAGGAAGAGCCAGGTGGAAGGGTGTGTAGGGCCAGGCGTGTGGGGACAGGGTGCAGGGCTCCCACGTCTGCCCCTCCCCCAGCACCTGCAGGAGCTCCCACACAGGAAGCTCCCCGAGCCCGTCCTGTGGGGGAGGGGGGTTGCGGAGGCTTCCTTACCGGGGCACAACTGACTGCCTCCTCGGCCCTTAATCACTGGTTCAGCCTCCAGCCTCTCTCCCTCCCCTTCCCGAGGTGAAGTCCCAAAGTCAAGTTCATTAACATAACAAAGGCACCTTTTCGGTTCTTAACACAAAAAGGAAATTTCAGTGGTTTTAGAGAGACCACGTCCTAGTTCTAAATCCTGCCCCCTGTGGCCTCTTCAAGGCTGGGGGTCCTCGTTACGTCCCTCCTCATCATCGATTTTCCCTTCCCACTAATTTTCCCCACACCCCCGGCAATATCTGCCCTACGTTAGAACGCGTGAGCTCAGCTGGCCCTGAACTAGGACCCTGCCTTCCCCCCACTTTACAGAGACGCTTTGAACTCAGGCATGTGTTCACTGTCTCAGTGCCTCACTTCCTGGCTTTGTTTTATTTTAACTCCTGCCAGTCCCAATCAGGGTCGGTCTGACCTCACAACCCCACAGGAAAGCCTTTTGCCAAGGTCCCGGGTGAATTGCCCGGGTCAAGTCCAATGCTGAGTCCTGTTTTCCTGTCTGCCCGGATGATGCATCCTCTCTGTCTGCCTCCCGTCCTGCTGCCTTTGCTTCCTAACCCTCTCTGTTAGCATCTCCACCACTTCCGGCTCCCCAGTGTCCATCCCCTAATGTCCAGGTGCCCCGGGGGGGGCCCTTGGCCGGTCCTCTCCTCTCCTCTCTGGCTGGGCTCCCGTTGCTCATCAGCTCACACAATTCTTAGGCCTTAATTACTGTCTTTACAGCAATAACTCCCACATTTCACATGTTAAATCCCCGCCTCTTCCCTAAATTTCACGCAAGAAATTCCAATTGCCCACCAGACATTCCTACTTGGGTATTTAAAAGGCTTCTTAATGGTGACTTGTCCTCAGGGTTCAGTGACCCGTCATCACGTCAATGACCTGGATGGGAAGGGAGGTCTTCCTGGGGGCCCCTCCAGGGAGCCGGGGCCCATGGAGCCAGCAAACCCTGGGCTGTGGCGACTCTCGCTCGCTACTCCAGAAGCCCACTGCTGTCTGTCCAGTTTCCCCGTCTCTGTGCGCGTCACACGTAACAGTTTCCTGCGCTGTAGCCTCGTTCCCCCATCTCCACACCCCTCAGGGGCAGAGGGGCCACCCCCCTCAGCAGACTGTCTTGCCCGGCTACTGGTTAGTGCAAAGGGCAGGCAGAGATGGCGGCCGGGGGCCAACTGCCCCCATGCCCAGCGCTCTCCCTGCCCCTGGCTGGGGCCACTTTCCAGGACTTCATTGCGCTGGATGGAAGGGCCAACTCAGCCAACCCCAGGGTGCAGGGTCCCCTCACCCGCCCTCCACCTAGCAGCCCATGGGCTTATCCTCAACCCTGGGGACGGGGTCCCTCAGCCCCACACAGGGGGCGTTTCAGACGCTGCTGTTGGTCGCACAGCCTGGGGACTGAGGGTGCCCTTAGGGCTTCGGTTTTCCCAGCCGTGGAAGGAGGTCCGACACAGGGACCGGTGGTGCAGGCTGTCTGGGTGGTCCAGGTCCCTCCGCTGAGCTCGAGGTCTGGAGGTGGTTCTGGCGCCTCGTTGCTGACGACCACGGACACTCTCTGTCCTTCCCCAGTCCTGGCAGGCCCGACAGTCGCCCTGACCGTTCCTGACCTCATCTCTAGCTCTTGTTCTCGTTCTGTCCCTCCGTCCCCGCCACGCGGCCCCCTTGCTGCCCCTCACATTTCAGGGCCTTCAAGGCAGAACCTCGAGGCCTCCGGACTCCCGCTGCCCCCGCCCCGGAATGTGGTCCCCAAGCTGTCGGGGTTACTTCCCCCTCGACCCATTTTTCTCCTGTTCAGATACCCCCTTTCTAGCCGAACCTTGGAAAATCCTACCTAAAAAAAAAGCCCTCCTGTGTTTCTCTAGAAGTATATTTCTTCACAGCGTTTATTGCTACCATAACTTACGTATCTATTTATTTACATTTTATTGTTTGTCTTTTTTACATCATTCCATAAACATAGTTTTTATTTTTATTCTCAGCTATTTCCCAAAGTAATTTTAGAAACTTCTCAATAAATATTTGTGGAGCGGACGAATAATATGAGAGCCCTCCTGACCTTTACACTACCGGCGGTAGCGGCGGTGTGACCCAGAGCACTCGCCCAGCTCCACGCTGCAGGGGCGAAGAAGCCTCGCCCAGCAGGCCGGTGTTCCCCGAGGCCAAGTTCACTGGTCAGGGATTACTAACACCACCCAACTTAGCATCAGTGCCTGGCCGAGATGGAAAAGGGACTTTGGAGCCCACAGATCAGAAGTCTGATGCACCTGTGATTCCTGCGCTAAGGACTCTACCAGGCGAAGGGGACCTCAAAGACGCAGCTGTCCTCTTGTATTTAGGCCTCAGCCTGGGTCCCTGAGCTGCGAGCGTCACAGGTGCTGCTCAGCTCAGCTTCAGTGAGACGGGGGCAGGCTGGCTCAGGAAAGGCCCAGGTGTGTTAACAAGCCTCCCGGAGAGCAGGCTTGTACCAGGGTGCAGCCAAGAGGGGGGCCCCAAGTGGGGGTTTGTACTGGGGTCCAGAACTCAGGGCGTCCAGGAAATATTAGAAAGGTATGTAAGATATCCTCACCCCTTCTCCCCACAGGTATGAGCTGGGGGAAGGGACGCATGGAGCAGGGCCATTGAGAGCTACTTTGTGTAGCAGCAGCTTGCAGCTAACCTCTGGCGTGGCCGTGTAAGATATCTGTAACCTTTAACTGGTTACATAGGTACGGTAAACAGCTGTGGCCATGCTTTGGGCCAGGGGAATGGGAGTGACTTCCGCCCAAGATGTAACTGGGAGGCAACTCCCCTGGTTACAGCGCCTGCGTGAGAGCTCGGAGATGACTGGCTCCACGCCATAGGGCCACAGCTGCCCAGACTCACGATCGAAGCCCAGTAGAGCTGGACAAACACGGGAGTGCTGGCAGCTGTGGCCAATTGTGGGAGGAGTCGGAAATGGGGCTGCAGAGGAGGATCAGCAGGAGGATTTAAACCCAGACTCAGCAGCCATTGAGGAGTGAGCTATGCCCACTTTTCTGGCAGAGTGGGGACCCCGCAGCTGGGGTGGAGAGAATCTTCATGCAGCTTTAGCAGAGTGGCGACCCCCCCACCCCTGCCAGCTTTGGTGGAGAGAAGAGGACCATGCGGATTCTGACCAGAGTGGGCACCCTTGCAGCTTTGGTAGAAGAGGACCCGCGACTTTGGGGTGCTCCTTTTGGCCACGTGGCCTGGGAAGCAGGAGAGACTTTGCCTGGAAGGAGGGTGAAAGAACTCTTGCCAGTAGACTGTGAGAAGGTGCCACACGGCTTTGGAGTAATTAGAGACCCTGCCTAGACCTCTGAACACAGCTGACGGCGCCAGCGGTCTGAAACACAGACGTGTGCTCTTTTCCTGATACGGTACCCCGAATCAGGTCAGGGAAGAAGGAAGCGCTGTGGGCGTCTGTGGGTATCCTAAAGGACTTTGATATTTTAATGGGGACATTGGGCCACTACTTCAGTCTGTATAGCTTTAAATAAACATTTCCTTTCCTTTTCACAAATCTCTGGCATTGAGAGACGTCTTTCCTCTGGCGACAGACAATCGAACCTAGTGGGGGGTCCTTTCGGTAACAGTACATCATACAGTCCCCTGGGCCCCGTGGGTGTGCGTGTCCTGTGAAGTCTTTGGCATCCCTGGGTCTGTTCTGTAACAGGCTGACATCGGTCATAACAGATCTCGGGTGTCTGTCTGTCCATGGGGTCCCTCATCCACCTCCTGCTGGCAGCAGGTGAGGACTTTTCTCTGATCTTCACCCGAGACCTTGATGGGCTCCTGGTGGTGGAACTGAAACAAGACGGGGGCTTGTTGTTCTCGTCTCTGTCTCGTGCCCACGTTCGTTCTAAAAAAAGCAGACGAGACGCCCTGCTTGGAGACTCCAACAGGCTCCAGCTGGGCCCAGGCTCCAGCTGGGCCCGGGCCCCAGTGGGCAGTGGTTTCAGGCACCTACCCTCTGCCACTCCGGGTTTCTGGTGGGGTTCGTCCTGAGACGCGCGGGGAAGGGCTGATTTTCACTTCGTTCAGCTTTTTCCGTATTGTGAGGATGGGAGCAAGGGCTTGCAGGCTCCTGGCGTTGTGGACCGGAGCCCAGGGGTCCCGACCCTGCTCTTTAAGGTAAGTCCGACCGATATTCAATTCGGGTCTTCTCGCTGCTTCCAAACTGGAAAGCGTGGGCAGTGGCGCGAATGTAAAAGGCAAAGGACTGGTCCACGGTGTGAGGGTGTTTGAGACACAAGGGCTTGTCTCTTTAAGCGGAGCCACAGAGAGAGGGGACATCCCCCCACCACCTCCATAATTGGTGGCTAAACACGGTCACTCTGAGGCACCAAAGGTTCCCGTGCGTCAACTGTGGGAAAAGCTACCTGGCCAAGGCTCGACCTCCCAGGGGCTCTGGGTCCCTGAGGTGTTGCTGCAGTGGCTCTCAACCTTGACCGCAACTTAGAATGACCAGCAGATGCTGTAAATACTCTGATGTCCCTGTGACACTCAATGAAATGAAATCTGACGCTCTCAGGGATGACGCCGGGGATTGTGGTAGCTTTTAAAGCTCCCCAGGTATGCCGGGCACTCAAGGACGGCTGCATTCAGTACCCCCTCTTGGTCCTTGTCCCTGCAGCAGTGTGACGACTGGCATGTGTCACAGTGTAGGACTCTTCCGATTTATCCTGCTTGCAGTCGGTCCAGACTCTCGGAAGTATGTTAAGTATAATTCATTTCCTTTGTCGAGTTTGGAAAGTGTCATTCATTGTTTTTGCAAATGATTTCTCTGCCTCTCCCCATCTCTTCTCCTGCTGGGACCTCCCCCCCAATACGTCCCGGTCTCCTCGGCGGGGGCAGTGGTGCCCCGGGTTGTGTTCACTTTCTTCACCCCTGTTTCATTCTGCTCTTCAGATGCCACTGGGCCTTTCCCGTGAGAGTTCATTGCCTTTACTGTTCTCTGCAGGTCCAGAAGCCCCGCTGGGCCATTCCTTATTGTTTCTGCCTCTTCACTGATATCCCCACCTTGTTCATGGTTTTTCTGGTCGCCTTCAGTGGTTGGTCTGCGTTTTTCTTTACCTTTTTGAAAATTATTTAAAGGAGTTTATTTAAAGTCTTTGTCTAGCAACTCCCGTGCCTGGGCTTCAGTCAGGGATGGCTTTTGTCTGTTGATTGTTTCCTTCCCGTGGGCCACGTTCTCATGCTTTGCGACTTTTGGTGGTTGGTTTTAAAACTGGACACTGGAATATCATTCTGTGTTTACTCTGTGAACCAAACCCTCTGCCTTCCCTAGATTTCTCTCTTCTCCGTGGTTGAAAGCTGTTTGTTTAATGAGTACGGGATTGAGACAAAGTTTGCCTCCAGCACCAAGAGCAAACGGCAGGACAAACAAAGGCCTCTCCCACGCTTTGTGCATTGGTGCCACGGGTGTTCGGGCAGCCCCCCGCTCAGCCGGCTGCGTCTCCTGCTCAGGGGTCTCTGCCTGCTTGTGCTGGACCTGCACACGGGTGCTGGGGCTCTCGGGTCCTTGCTGAGGGCTCCTCTGGGCCTGGGCGCGGCTTTCTGAACACTCGGGGTAGACAGAGGTGCCCTGAGTTCCCGAAGAAACTCTCTCCTGCCTTTCCTCCTGGGTCCTGTGTGCCATGGCGCGTCCTAACTAACTCTTCACGGCCTTTTGCCCCACCTGGCCTCCGGTTTTCCTTCATCCACAGTGCTTTGTGCTGTGTCCAGCAGGCCCATGCTTCCTGCCTGGGTGGGCTCTGAGCTCTCTGAGACAGGGACAGGGAAAGGCCCGCCCCAGCCCAGCAAGACCGCCCCACACAGGGCAGGGCGGATACTCCTGGAATCAGGGAACGGGAGCCTGGGACCCCACCGGGAAACACGGCTCACCTGTGTCAGCCAGGCAGGCGGGTGGGGGGCCGGGGCAGGTAAAACTGCCACAGTGAATTCCTACAGTTTTCAAGGGGCTTCCTGCGTGACTCAGCAGTGGCCTGGCTGCTGTGAAGCTTTGGCAGTTTGTCCAGGGCCCAGGCACAGCTGGCTCTGACAGCTCGGGCTTGTTTTTCGGTTTTTCTGGGGAGATGGTTGGAGCTGTTTGCTACTCTGCCGAGGCCACTCCCTTTGCTTTCAGGCCCGCCCCCCGGCCATCACGGGGTGTCTGCTGAATTCACGAGACTGCGTCTGCGTTCCCACGCTGCAGCGCACGCGGCCAGATGAGCGCACTCTGCCTAATAAGAGTTAGCTCGGTGAGGGCTGCCGCGGTGACAGAACGTTTACTAAACCTTCATGCCCCAGCTACACGCAGCTTCAAAGTCAGGGGGAGGTTCCGGGTGTTTTTGAACTATCCATCAGGTATTTAGCAATTAATATATATATAGACTTGTCTTTATAAATCTAACATGATTCCCAGGATAGAAATGATCTAAAGCATTTAAAAAATTTTTTTTGTTTGCTTGCTTTTTGCAGATTGAGGTATAATTGCCATGTACATTATATTAGTTCCCGGTATATAACACAATGCTGTGATATTTGCATATATTATAAAATAACCACCATAAGTCTAGTAAACATCTATGTTAATGTTTTAATGTGCAGGAAACAAAAAGCGTGGTCTCCTGTTTGCATTCCTTCTGCCCCAGCTTTCTGCAGGTTGAGTGGGTGTGTCTGTCAATACCCGGACACGCACGCTAGTGTTTTACTAGATTATTTCTGCAGTCGAAGGGAGTGGCTCTCATGCCACGGAGAATGTTTGTCTCTACGGCTTTTCTCACGAGGATTTTTAGAGTTTAGCTTCCACCGCACACAGCACGAGGTAACGGGGATACGAAGGCTCAGAGAGCGTGTATGTGGAGGAGCGACCAAGCCGGGACGTCATCACCTGCACCCCCGGCTTCTGTCGGCCGGATGCCATCATAGGGAGAAGACAGAAGGAAGCGAGGATGGCGTTTTAAGGAAATTAAATTCTGATCCCGAGACGCTTTGAAAGGTGTGACTCAAAAGGGCGGACACATGAATCAGTGCCCTTCGCGTTTCTCCTGATTCCTGCCTCCCCCCGCCCTCCTCCTCAAGATGAACGTGGCGGCGCTGTGCTGGTCTCGGTCCCACCTCTCCTCCTGCTCCCGTCAGGAAACCCACCGCCTCTTCAGCAGGGTGCCCTGTGCAGTGGCGGAGGCAGGGTGGGACGCCCAGCTTGGCTCAGGGACTCCGGCCAGCCGGCCTCTCGGGAGCTTGGCGGAAGCTTCCCTTCTGCGTCTGGGGAGGCGGCTGTGTGGCCGGGACAGCACGTGCAGGCATCTGCCTGTACAGACAGCCCTGATGTGACACGGGGTTCCTGCGTGTTCTCCGTGGGCCACGTGTCAAGGTGCAGATGGCAAAGTTCTGGAGTCCCTGGAACAAAAGGAGGACAGACGGCCACCTGCGCAGCTGGGACACGGAAGTCGGACGGACACTGGGGAGTGTGCTGGCAAACCAAGAGGTGCAGCTTCTGTGTCTGCGTGGACAGGTTTCGAGGCCTTTTGCCTTGACTGGTCAATAAAGTCGCGTGTACTTTTTCCAAAGCCTCTGAGTTTCGGTAATTAGATACTAAGATGCCCTCCAAGCACCATTTTGCATTTGTGTTCTCTTCCACGCTGTCTATGAGGAAGCCAATGGGTAGTAACTCTCCGAGAAACCCGCCTCAAATCCATGTGACGTCGGTGTTTTCATACTGTTAGCTCCATAGTCGGATACATGCCCAGGCACAGTCTCCGTTCAGAAAGTTGGAAATCGGTGAATAAGGGTGAGGATATTAACGATGGACGCCTGCTAGTTACATGTCACGCACACAACACTATGCCTTTCCACTCAGAGCTGGGCATCTTCTCTCTCATTCGAGAACCGGCGCCCTCCCCGGTACAGCGCGGCGATGCAGCTGTCCAGGGCCTCCTGTGTTTCCGCGGCAGCTCGTCCCACTAGAAGCAGCTCCCCCCTTGGATGTGAGCTGCTCAGAGAAGGATCCCGAGTCGCACACGTTAAAAGGCTAATTTCAAAAGAGATCCGTGGGTGGAGAATTTTGCTGTGTGAGATTATACACTACCAGAGTGTTTACATTTGAAAGGATTCTGCATTTCTACTCCTGAATCGGAGGCAGCGCTTTCATCCTTCAAATGCCTTGCACTTGGAATATTTACAAGGGAGGCAGGTATCCAGAGGTAGCGCCGGAGTGGAGGAATGGAGTTTTATCAACTCTCCACAACCACTGGCTGCATTGCTGCCTGGCCCCCTGGCAGGCACGTGGCCGCACAACACCAGACTGGGCGCTTGAACTGCAGACGGTCATTTCCTCACAGCTCTGGAGGCTGGAAGTCCCAGGTCAAGGTCTGGTTTAGCTGCTGGCCAGGAGTCTTTTCCTGGCTTGTTCACATGGTCTTTCCTCTGGGGGCCTGCCAAGCACCATCCCACTTTATAAGGACGCTCGCCCTGTGACACCGGGGTCCCACCCTGGGCACTGTGTTTGAGCTCAGTAACCGTAGCACAGAGCACCCCAAACCGAGCCCCCCCAGCCCTCCCACCCTCCTGTCCTCAGTGTCTGCTGCAGGGAGGGGCGGGGAGAGGCATGAAAGGGTCACAAAAGCGACAGAGCTCTGGCACAGGGTGGATGTCACAGCCTGGGAAGCACTGCAAGGAGGGGGAAGGGTCACAGAGGCAGGGCCGAGGGCCAGGGGGCTTTGGTCCCTGTGCTGATAGGCGGGCTCCGAGATGGAAGCCCCCCCTGGACATTCTGCTCTTGTGGTGGTTGTGGTGGTGCATGCGTCTCTGCCAAGTTCAAATACGGAAACCTGGCCCTCAGTGGGACGGTGTGGAGAGGTCAGGAGGTCACAAGGGTGGAGCCCTCGTGGACCCTGTGAGTCCATGAACCAGGAAGCCTCAACTGGACACCCTGTGGTCTCAGCCTTCTAGCCCCCCAAACCAGGAGAGGTGAATTCTGGTGTTTTTAGGCGACGTGGTATATCTGTTCTAGCAGCCCAAGCAGACTGAGTCTGGGGCCGGTCTCCCGTGTTGGCCCTGCGCCCCCACACACCCCGCGGTGCAGGGGTGTCCATCTGGGAGCCCCAGCCAGGCTGCAGCAGGATGCGTGCTGGCTAACCCAGGACCCTGCGGGGCCCTCAGTCAAACTGGGGGAAGCAAACCTCAGACTCAGGTCTGCACTCAGCCTGCGTGATATTCCAGGTGGTAGCACCGTGTCTTAATAAAAGTGATGGAAACCCCGTCACTTTGATGTTCCGAGCAGGGCTGCACCAGGCTCTGGAATGTGGTAAAGGAAACCCTTGTCTGGGCAGGCGGGAGGCCCTGAACGGGCTCCCCACCCGGGTTCGCCGGGGAAAAGTGGTCACTCTCCGGGGCTGCCTCCGGCTGCCCCCTCACTGACGGGGGCATGTGTGATTTGCAAAAGTTCTGGTTGCTCCGTTTTTTCAAATGAGTTAAGCATTTTTTTAAGGCATCAAGACACACTTCACCAATAGCTTTACTTCTAAGCTAAGCAATTCTTTGCATGAGGAGGGCTTCACATTTTGGGAGCAGCGGGCCGTTTCTTTAGAAAGATGAACATGCACAAAAGTGCTCGCACACTGTTCGTGTGACCGCTCCTCCCCTGAAGACGCGGGCACAGACCCAGGGGAGAGACCTTCGCTCCGTGATATCTAAGACCTCAAGAAACACCTGGGTCCCAAATGCAACCCCCTGTCACGGACTGTGTCCTTGGACAGTTTAACGACCCTCCGAGCCTCATTTGCTCACATGGAAATTGTCACACCCATGACCAAGGCCAAGTGCGACCATGTGCGGAGGTGTAGCCCTCAGGTGCAGAGGGCCGTTCCAGCGTGGGTGGTTCTGATGCGCGGCGCTGGGTAGGACGGCCGAGGACATAGTGAGAACTCCAGAGAGGTTCATCCAGTCCTTGGAAAGTACCTCTCAATGCGGAGTAAAGGGATCGCACTGCTTCGAGCCCGGCAACCCCTTCCAGTCGGGTGTTCCCTCATTTAAAATAAAGACAAGTTACAGCGTTTCGCTGTTTACGACCCATCCATCCTTGGCGGCCCTGGTAACGGTCACTTTGGCTGCACTAATTCACACCGCAGTGTTGGCAGTGCAAACGGACGGCAACAACCTCCAATCTCTCTGTTAATGAAGTTGGACCCGATCAAGGATAATAACAACTAATGTTTGTATAAGTATTTTTCATCGCCACAGTGTTTTCCCCATAGAGAATTGATTATACTCTCAAAATGCCGCCGGAGGTCGCTCAGATGGGAATTACTTACATAGTCCTTATGAGGCTGAAGTCGTGAAGACCCAGCCAGAGGGGCCGACTCTGCAGAATCCTGACAGCTGGTGATCAGAGACCGGGGGGGAGCATCCAACCTGCCCACTTCATGCCCCTTTCCTTCCCTCATCTTTCCTGACCCCCCTCTTCACAGCAGCAGCTGAAGCCAAGTCCCTTCCTCCAGAGTCTGGACTCAGGTGAAAGACAGTCCCCCCCCTCAGCCACTTTTCCCATGAAGCTGGACTCTGTCCTCAGCCCCACCCTGCACTCTTTCCCCACTGAAGTCTAAAACAGCACCACACAAAACAAGACAAAAAACAATGAAGAGCACTCTCCTAAAAGAAGCAGAATTAAAATAACGTGCCTCTCTGTGTGGTGTGTGTATTCGTGTGCACGCCCATTGAGCTTCCCCCGAATCTTTCCCTAAGAATGAGGTCCTGCTTCCTAAAACTAGATGGTGGCGTAAATAGTCGCACTTGTCACCAGTGAGGGCAGATGTGACATTTGAAGCAAATTAGCAGAATTGGCCCCCTCCGGAGCCCGTGGCTGCACTGGGGGTGACTCCAAATTGAATTACGTGTGTCTACCTGTTTGTGTCCCCAAGGCCAATGCTGCCCAGGGCCGTGGTATCGGGGACCTGGGTCCTCCTGGAGACAATTGTGCCCGCAGCTAACCTCGGCCGGTTTCAGGCTACTGGTCAGCTGATTTCCTGAGAGCACCCGGCATCTGTCCCCTCTCTTCTGAACCTGCTTCACAAATAGCAAGGATGGAGGGGAAAGGGGACCCATCTGCGTGGTGATGAGTCTGGATTTCTCCAGGAAACCGTCCTTTAAAATGATCCCAGTGGCAACGGGCTCAGATTAATTTTCCATACGACAGTGTATCTTGACAGAAAAATTCAATTTGCGGGAGTTTTTCTCATTGCCACGGGCACGCTGGCGGAGGCCCGGGATACACATCCCAGCGTTCACTCGCATCCAGGGCGAGGAAAGGGAGGCCGCCAAGGCGTGGAGGCAGCCGCTCGGTGCTGCGCCGACCCTCCCGGGGCAGGGCGCGGCCCTGGGCCCGTGGGCCTGCTCAGGGCCGTGCGATCGGGGCGACTTAGGGCACCGCTCACGCTGGACCTGCCAGCTCCTTCCCGAGTCTGGCACCGAGTTCCCTGCAGGCAGCCGGCTTGGGCTGGAAGGGGTGCACCCTTTTACGGCAGGCCAGGTGTTAGGACCCCCGAGGGCCTGCTCGCACAGCTCCTCCGAGTTCCACAGAGTCCCACCCCACGTCCAGGGAGACTCTGTGTCTCAAAGGGCGTGCGTGTCACCCAGGGATGAGTGCCCAGGTGTTTGCAGCCTCACTTGTCCTGGTGAGCTTGGAAAACGTGGCCAACCCCGGGGCTGAGGGAGGCGTCTGGTGGCTGGCTAGTGGCTGACCGCTGTGACCCTTTGCAGAGGCTGCAGTGCCCCGAGCCCACTGACGGGGAGGTCACTGGAAGCCCTGTCCTCTTCAGTGACAGGTCACGTGCTGTTCCCCTGACCAACGTGTGAATGCAGTGACCACAGGATGAACAGACTGTTGTCAGCAGGGTGAGCGCAATGTCGCCCTCTATGGGAGCTTGGGCTCGTGCACCTTCTCCCAAAGACCCCACGCAGGTCCCGGGGCCCGAGGCGTTGGGGGGCCCAGCGTTTCTGCAGAACAAGGCAGCGCCCTCTGCCCTGGTGTGCACGAGCGCAGCATGGTCTTGTCGTCCTGCCGGGCAGCCCCCCAGCCGTCCTGGCCCTGAGGATGTCTCCCATCACCACCGCCTCCTCTCGGGAGGTCCCCACCCCCAGCAGCGTGTTCGTCCTGCGCCTGAGCTGACCGCCCCGTGTGGAGGAGGAACGAGAGGGAACGTGGCCTCGCATATGGTTTCCACTGTCCGGTCACCCTCTGCCCTCCTGGCCGATGGCCCTGTGCTGTCCACACTTTCAGGATCACGGCCATCTCTCCATAGTGAGCGAGGCTCTGCAAAGGCCCCCGAGACTTCTGGGTAAACGCCCTCCGATCACTGCGACTGAATGAGAAGTGTCATCTGCTTGCGTGGCGTCGGGCGCGGGCTGCACCGCTCCCGCCGTTTGGCACGTCTCCTTGTGCACTTCGGCACCCGCCCTCTGACACGGCCGCGTCCAGGTGCCCTCACAGCAGATCGTCAGGACTCGCTCGCTACAAACACACGTTAGGATGAGCAATGTGCTGAAAAACACTGATAAAATACAAACCTGTCGGAGGAGTCGTTAATGTATTAGTTTGGCTAAAAAGGTTGTATGGTTTTTTCCATGAAATAACAGGTACATTTTTCATTTTTGCCAATAGCTTTACTGATTTGGATATTTTGAGTATGTCAGCCATCTTCTGCATGGCATAGCATTGATTTTTCTCAATTAATGTCTTAATTTGATCACTATCAATTTCAACTGGTCTTCCCAACTGTGAGGCAGTGTCTGGCGATAAATCTCCAGCACGAACTTCGCAAACCACTTTTGACACATTCAATCAGTCACGGCACCTTCTCCAAACACTGCACAAGTCTCTTTTTTTCTTGCATTTCAGTTACCTTTCTTGAAATGGTAAAGCATAATATGCCAGAAATATTGCACATTTTCTTCCATCTTCAATAGTACGTTGTTGCTTAAAAATTCACCAATTAGGATAAGTTTTGTTTTAAATGCAAGCTGATATGACAGCTGTCACAATACAATGTAACCAAACTGTTTTGAATGAAGTTAAAGACAAACTAAGTGTTGGGAACCCCTCTACAGCCTCTGGTTTCGGAAGCTGTAACCCCCCCCCCCCCTTTGTGGCTAAGGATGAGTGAGGGACCTTTGGACCATAAGCCACTAAGGAGACAAAACTTGCCTCCCTGGCAGGAGTGCCACTTCTCCTTTTACTTCATCCATAACTGGCCCCCAATGCTTGATTGGTTAGCCAGTGACGGGTAAGATTTGCCAAGAGGGGAACGACCTAAGACAGGCATGATCGCAAAGACTTGGGGGGCTATAGCAAAAGGGGGTGATGGACCCTGGCCCCTCGGCTCGGACATAGCCCGAGTCCTCATTTGGTCTGCAAGAAGTCTCTAATCTCTTGGCTGCCTTACTTCCCTGCCTGACTTAAGCCTGAAACAATGCCCGCAGGCGGTGCAGCCTGTGGCAGAGAGGGTTTGCTGTGGCTCTCAGTGACGTCGGCGCTCCCCGACTCTGTGGGACCTCACTCGGCTCTGCTCTGCCCTGAGAGGAGACACCCTGGGCAGTCGCTCCAAGGATGAGGACCGCAGCCTTTTACAAAAGCTTCTTCGATTGGGAAGATTTTATACATGCAGTTTCAGGAAATATTTTAGAGGATATTATTTCAATCAATAAGAAGAAAAGGGCAATCTTTCAGGGGGAAAAATATCAAAATAGATTTAACCTCAGCAGCAAAAATAAAGAGAATAAGAAGAAAGGAAGCTGACTTTGCTGTTTTGGTTTTCAAGTTCAAATTCTGTATTTTTCATAGATGTTCTCAATCAGCCCTCACAGCAATGGAATGGGTTAAAAATAGTTACTTTTCCAGGAACCGGAGAGTGGGGACCAGGGGCCTGTGCAGGGGACAGCCAGGACACTTTCTTAGCATGGTGAGGACCCCCACTTGCTACACACAGCACGCCCACCAGAGCAGCCTGGAGGGCGGAGACAGTCACAAGGTGACCACCGAGGGTGGTCTTAGCCCTCATCCTTGGGGTGTCTTCCTGGGGCGCTCTTCCTGAGTTAAAAGTCAAGTTAGATTGCAGGAGCTGACTATCTCAACTCAGAACTCCTGAAACTTCTTTAGCTCCTAGGGTGCTCTTAAACACCAAAGCCACCAGGATGCCAAGGACAAGGCCCGGTTGGTGGCCATTTCAGATATATTGACGTTCAAAGAGATTTGGGGTCTTTACGCAGCCATGGGCCATCACTGGAGTCACCTATCTTGAAGGTTGGTCAAGAGAGAAATGGGCAAGGGAAGGGGGGGAAGACCTGGTGGGTGGAGGAAGCAGGACAGGAGAGGTTCCTGAGCAGGCCGTGTCACTTCCCCCGCTGTCCCAGGTCCTCCCCACGCCCAGTGCGGAGAGTCCTTCTGCAGAAGCAGAGGGCACACGGTGTCTTAGCAAGGGAAGAGGGAGGAAGACTGAGCCCCATTCACCTGTACACCCGGCGTCCCCGGGCTCCTTTGGGGCCCGAGTCTCCTGCCTAACACCCGGCAGAATGATGAAGGGGTGCTTGCACAGATGCACGTCTGCCGTGACAGAGTCCCAGTGACAGAAGGAAAAGCCAGCAGGGTCCTGACTTCTGCGTTCAACGGGAATGAGGACATTTGCCCACAGGCTCTGAAACTGACATGTAGAAAATGTTTCAGTCACACGTTTCCTTCATATGAGGAAATCATCACTCGGGAGCAGGCGCTCCTGGTGAGAAGCTGCTGGTCCCTGTCCTGTTGGTGTCTGAATCCGAGGCACTTGGAGGCGAAAGGGCGATTTGCAGTGTTGTGACCACTGCACAGCTCGCTGACTTTCTAGGGAGAAAATGTGAAAAATCAGGTTTACTTTGTGGATGAAGACAAGTGTAGTGATGGTTCATCTTCTGAAGCTACTTCCGAGCTGGTGTGTGTGCTCGCGTGGGGTGCTGTGACCGCGGCTTTGCAGCCTGTTCTGGTAAACATAAACGTGTTATAGGGCGATCTTGGAAGGCCTTTCTCTTGAGGAGCTCACAGAACCTGCACAGGGACCATCAACACGTGTCCCTTTGCCATACACAGAGGAGTGGGAAAGGGCTGAAAGTGAGGAGCACGGGGAAGCAAAGAGTCCTCCAACCTCAGAGGCAGCGTGAACGCAAGCCCAAACCCTCTGTTTCACAGGACGAAAACCTAGTCTTGGAGCTGCCGTGACTTTTCCGGAAGCATCCGTCTAGAGAACCCTGCACACCCTGGCCTTTCTCCACACCATCCCACCGGAGAATGGTCGGTTACCCGCAGGAGACCCAGGAGAAGGCCCTGATGCTGGGTGAACATTTGTTTGTGTTCTCACGACGTGAGGGACCGCTGGAGCGGCCACTGGGCCCGCCCTCACTCATCCAGGCACTGCGGGGCCCGGGCCTGCCGAGACCTGCTCAGGGGAACCCCCGCTCCGGCTTTGCTCTAGTGCGGGAGGACAGTGTCCCTCTGCCCAGCTCCGCCCCAGCTCTGTGAGGTTGCTCTGTTCTCTGAGCCTTGGGAAGCAGCCAAGTGAGCTGCAGCCTCCCAAGCCCATCTTAAAAGTCATACTCACTGGCGCCTGCAGTTTTCCCCACGCACTCCTGCTGGCTTCACCTGGAGACTCTGGGAGGCGTTGGCTGGCTGAGTTGCTTTTTCCTACGAAAGTTCCTACAAAAAATCTCCCGAAATACGGATCAGAACAGATGGGGCAGGCTCTTTCCATCTGAGTGTGTTCTTCTCTCCTCCTTCCCAGACTGATGATGGAGAAGGAAAATAGTCGTAAGAATTCATTATCAGCCATTGTGTTTATCCTGCTGATTTTTCCAACCGGACTTTGGGGGAAACGTGGTGTTTCCCCCATTTTCAGGTGAGGAAACCTGTGCTGGGATTAGGCCCTGGTGCCCAGGCCTGCGCACCCCTCGGTGGGCAGAGGACCAGCAGGGACCTTGTGCAACGTCGATGCAGCAGCAGGCCCGAGTGGAGCCCCTGGCTGGCCCGCAGTAGGACATGACCTCCTCCAGGTCACCGGGTTTCCCAGGGCCACTGTGCCGTCGTCACCGGAAGGGGTAATGACAGCAACAATCCTGATATAAAGGAGAGGATTGCAAACAACAAGTGATTACTCGGATTGTTTCGATGTCAGCTTCCATTCTCAAAGCCCCCCCCCCTCTTTTGGGCCAGGCCCTACATGGAGGGGACACGAAGACTTGGGCCCAGATACCAACCCCCTTCTGAAGGATAGACTGTCCCCAACTCGCCAGTCCCCATTGACTTCTGACGTGTGACGTCAGACCAGCTAAGTGACGTTGATGGAGCCGTCACGGCACAGGCTGCCGCCTCCGACACGTTCACGAAGCACAGCTTTTTCCGGTGCTCGCCGTCCTCACCGGTGTGAGGTTTGTAATTTCTCGTTTTATCTCAAGTGCCCTGTTCCTGTCTCCATGCCCTCCTTACATGATTTCACTCGAAATAAAACCCTCTCTCATTGGTTACAACACCTCTGTCCCTCCGACGAGTCTTAGTTCAGCCGAGACACAGTTTCAGGGGTGTCTGTATCCTTCTTCCATGCGTCAGACCCTCTGTACCTTGTTCATCCTGCCGCTCAACTCCCATTCCCGAGCGCCGATGCCATTTCCCGGGCTGCTTGGCTGGACTCTGGAGACAAGGAACAGGAGGGATGCGCCCAGGATGGGACATGGGGCCGAAAACCCAGGAGCAGTGCCACTCTGGCACTGAGAGCGATGGGGACGGGAGGTCACCCAGCTGCTCCATGGGCCACCCCTGAGGCACCCCACCTTGACCTGCTTGTTCGGTACCCCTCTAAATCACTGGCATTAGAATTGCAGTATAAATTAGGGTTTTTGTGTTCATTCGAAAATCGAAGGGCAAAAGCCTCTAGGAAGCGGATGAGAGAGGCTGCCACCTCGGCCCGATCACTTCCATGGTCCCCGACTGTTCCGGGGGCGTCTGCGGGGAACAGGCAGGGGGCTCGGGCTCGGGGAAGAGACACGAGACAGGCGGGCCACCAGTGCTGTGCGGTCGCGTGACAGGAAAACTCGGGCACTAGATGGCAGCAGGACCACGCGTTTTCCCTCCAAATTAACAGCCTTAAAATCCTGGGGAAAACACTGCAATAGGAGCTCGAATACAACCGTATTACAAAATCAGCCTATCTGGCTTGACAGTCACCCCCGCCCCCGGCACGTGTGTGATGAAGAAATAGTTGGGTGTGAATCAGTGTAACTCGCTGAGTTATGATCTCCACAACAACGGAAAGATGCCCCATAGGAACACACGCAGAGATGGGTCTGTACGGGGCCTGGGCCGCTCCCCTGGCCGTGGGAAGCGGTGGCGTTGTGGGCGGCAGGAGAAGGAGACGCAGTGACGACTTCCAGCAGACCCTCAGAAAGGTGTCCTGCGGCCTGCAGCCCGGGGCCTGTCACTGTCACCGTGAAGGTGCCCGATCTGCAGGTGAAGTCCAACGCAGCTGATCTGGACAGAGCAGAAACTGCCAATGAGGCCTAGCCCGGGATGGCGAGGCTTTGGAGCCGGTTTTTAGTGGCAGGGATTTTCCTCGGTGGCACCAGGCACTAGGAAGCACCGCATGAAGGCAGGGCCCCATTTCTCGGGGAGACGTCCACTCTTCAGCTCCCGAAGGAGAGCGATTGTTGTTTTGTGTCGCTTCTGAGGAAGAGCTGGCAGTGAACTCTGGGGCGTCGTCTCGTCTCAGGCCTTAGAAAGCAGGTTTGTCCACGTGCGGAGGGACGGGACCCACCTGGGGCCTGACCGGAAATCACAGAGCCGGCAGCCCTGCCCTCTAGGCGCCCCCTTCAGCCTGAGCAGCAGAACCTGCGGGTCCGGTGGGAACTCCCGCCCGGCCCGGCCTTCCCTCCTGTTCTCCCCGGCGACGGTGGGAGTGAGGAGGGCTCTGCACTCAGGACGGCAACCTTCAGAGAAGCCAGGGTGGCCCCTGGCCTTGAGAGGTCACGTCTCCAGGACGTGGAGGAGAGTGGGACGGTGCACCCAGCAGTCCCAGGGAGGGGCGAGGGGACAATGGGAAGCATGTTTCGGTGCCAACGTGTCAAGACTGCAGCCCTTCCTTTTCTGGACTGACCCTCACGTGGCCATGGGGCCTAGAGACCCATGGGACAGAGGGGACCCAAGAAAACCCAGACGAGGAAATAAAACCTTATGGCCTTGTCAGTCTATTGAATCTTGAAGAGCTAGACAAAATGCAGGTGAGCTGAACTGCCAGGGCCAGGGCCCGCCCTGGGGTCTCCATGCCACCGAAATCCTCCAAGGTGGCAGAAGACACAGTGTTTCTTGTGGCATCGTCCTGGAAGGTTTCGGAAGGGTGCATCCTTGACTGTCCTTTAGTGACTACCAGCCCTCAGCCAGGGCCTCCATTTTCTGTGCATTTACTACCTCCCCCCTAAGAGGCCTTGCTTCCCATGTTCTCAGAGACGACGGGAGTCTCTCCTGTATTGGGGAGAAAGAGTGGTGAAATCTGGTTCCTTCTGTCAACTTCTGGGGTGCTCCAGTTCTGCTCCCCCCGGGCCAGGCTGCATCCTGTGCAGGTTCAGAGAGAAGCCCTGCCTGTGTCCGTCCCCCCCCCCCCGGGGTGCCCACCCGGCTGGCTGGGTTCCACACAGGCTTCCACCTGCCAGGGTGCCACCTCTCTCCTCGCCAGACCACACCGTCCATTCCAGACCCTCTTCCTGACTTGGCATCTAACCTGAACCCGTGTGTGCGCAGATAACACAACCCAACCTAAACCGGGAGCTGGGGAAACTGTTCTAACTCCCCGCAGACAGTCATCTGGCCAAAGGTGATGCCTAATCACGATAAGGACAATGTAACCACGTTCTTTGCCTGCCTTGGAGTTTGGGCTTGGGTCTGCCTCCTTTCCGCCCCTGTGGCTTTGCTAAGTTAAGCAGGGTCTTCTCAGTGTCTGTGGTCAGCACTAAGCAGAGGTCGGGAGATGGAGGCCAGCCCGGCGCGGCAGGTCCCTCCAGTTCTCCGGAGTTGCCTCTCCCCGGGTGTGTGTGGCGTGGGCGCCCCACAAGTCTGTGCCCTCCAGCCTGCGCGCCGCCCTGCAGGGGGCCAGTGGGGCGCAGCGGGGCGCGGAGCCGGCGCGGAGGCTGGGCGGTCCGGCTTGCCCGAGACAGGCTCGGTCCCCTCTCCGCGGGTAGGGATGGTTGAGTCCAGCCGCCACGGCAGCGGCTCCTTGTGCGCTAGCAGCCTGTCTTCTGCGCTCCCCGCCTCTCCTCTCTAGACTGGCTCTCCGCCTCCCCCCGCGCCCCTCCCTCGCTCCCTCCCGCGGCTCCCACTCGCTGGCTCTCTCTCCAGCTGCCTCCGCTCCGGGCTCCAGGTCTCTCCTGGCTGCGCGAGCTCCTCTCTCCGCCTCGCCCCCTCCTGCAGCCTCGGCCTCGGAGCCTCCCGGCCGGCTCGGCCCGGCGGCCCGGCGGGTGCGCGGCCGCTCAGCCCCGCAGCGGCTCGGACCCGGACCGATGCTATGAGAGGGCAGCGAGCCGGGCGCCCAGACCTGCTGGAGGCGTCGGGCGCGCGCCGGTCTGGGGACCGGGCTCTCGGTGCCGCTCGCCGTGCCCTCTGGTGATTCCTGGCTCTGCCCACAGCCCCGCGCGCCCCGGAGGAGCCCGGAGCGTCCGCGAAGAGACGCCGCGCCGCGCGGAGAGCGCGTGGAATAGCTGCAGACATGACTGCGCGGAGGAGAGCCCGGCCGCCGCTCCTGCTCCTGGTTTCGCTGGTGCTCGGCGCGCGGCTCCTCACTGCGGCGCAGGGTAAGGAGGCGGCCGGCCGCGGGGAGCTGGGCGAGATCCGCGAGGCCGCCGCGGCGTGCGGCGGGCGTCTGGCTCGGGGCGGGCTGGGGACCGAGTCGCTGGCCTCGGCAGGCGCCGGGGAAGGCAGCCCCGGAGCAGCGCCGACCCCCACCCGCCTTCGCCCTCGCTCCGGCCGAAAGGAAATGTCGCTTTCCGCGGCGGGGAGGTGGTGTGCGTTGTCAGGGCGAAGCGAGCCAGACCCAGCGGGGCAGACCGCGCGGCGGCGGCGGCGCGTTGAGTCCGCGGAGATGTGGGCACAGCGGGGTCGGGGTGGCGGGGGCTGGTTCCTAGGACTTTCTCCGGACACGGAGCAGCCGCGAAAGTGGCGCGGGCGAAGCCGGCCTGGCAAGTTCGGGCTCTCTGGGGGCTCGGGGTGCCGCCGACAGCCCTGCCAGCTGGCCGGGCTCCCCGCACCCCTCGCGCAGCCCCGCTGTTCCTCCGCCCCTCCCCTCCTCCAGCCTCTGTGGGGCCCAGCAGCTACCTCTGCGGGGTCGCCCCCGCCTTCCTCCCCGCGCTTAGCGCTTTGCAAGTTGGAAGGAGCTGGCGAGGCGCCTGGAGGAAGCAGGGAGACCTGAGGGTGTCCCTCCCCGGAGGTACTCGCCGCGGTCACCCCTGCCGCTGGCCGGGAGAAAGGGGCTGCCCGGCTCGCCCCCGGGGCTCAGAGCTCCGTGAGCTCGGCTCTCTGCTCGCACTGAGTTAGGGAATGTTTTCCCCGAAGTAGCCTCCAGGCTGCAACCTCGGGGCTGGCAAGAGCTCTGCACTTGTCTATTCTCTGGGAAGGAAAACAAGCTCCCTCTTGATTCAGAGGGAGAGGGAGAGAGGGGAGAGAGAATCGATTGATTTTCACATTGGAAAGTACGTGCCCGGCCCCTCATTTTGGCCTCCGTGGGCGCCCCCGCCCCCATCAGTCAACACCCCGTCGCCTTACTCCTGGAAATATTTACATAGATGTTTTTGTCTTCCTTTTTAAAGGCTGGAGTCAAATTCTGTAGGTTTTTTTTTTTAAATGGTCATTTGCTCTTTCCCCACATCAAATCCCCCGTTCCTCTCTAGATTCCTCCATCCTCGATCTCACCCATTTTCCATTCCTTCCCTTTCCAGTTCCCAGGGTGACTGAGGAGGCCAAGGACCATCTCGGGTTCCATCGGAGCGTCCAGATGGGCCCGGCCTGGGGAGGGATGGAGACGATGGCAGGGCCGGCTTCCCCTCGGGTCTCTCTTCTCCTTCAGCGGCTTCAGGGCTGGGTGAGAGCAACCAGCCGCTGGGAGCCCGTCCCCACGGCAGGCAGGCAGGCAGGCAGGCGGCCTCACCGGGTTGTCTGTGGGGCTGCACCCCAGGACCCTCCGGAGCAGACGGTTGGTGTTAGTGGCCCAGTTCACATTCGCCGGGGTTTGGGAAGCTACCCAGGGACCCCTACGCTCTGCCCACCCACCCGGTTGGGTCCAGATGCCCCGCCTTGGGCGCCGTGCTGGAACCAGCACGGAGGCATGCCGGGGTGGTGGGCAGCTGTCTCCGGGAGCCGAGGACTGGCTGGAAATGGAGGCGAAGCCGGAACAGCAGAGGACAAGGGGGCAAGGCTGCCCCTAGGGGGTGTCCGCCCATCGGTGTCCGGGTTGGGTCAGGGCTCCGGGGCCGGGACCGGGCTTTGCCTTGTCAGGCCCCTGCTTGGAGAAGAAACACCTGCTACGCACAAACTCCGAGAAACTTCCCGCCCCTTCCCCTGCCCTGGGAGCCCAGGGGGCCCAGGCCCCCCGCCCCTGCCTGGGAGGGCACTCTCCATCCCGGCTCTTCCTGTGCTGAGTGCCCTTCCCCCGCAATTAGCAGGGTTTGCTGCTTGGAGACGGCAGCGGCCCTGCCTGGGCTGCTTAATAACCCGCACACGTGTGTGGGGGAGGATCCCGCCCCCACGCGGGTGGGCCCAGGCGCTTGCTGGAGGCGGAGGGGGGGGCGGCTGGAGCAAGAGAGTAGGGGAGCAGATCCTGGTAGGGGTGCCCTTGCAGGTACCAACCGGGCCCAGGGCGTGAAGTCCTGGGCCTCCCTGGAGCCTGGAGGGGCGGCTGCAGGGAGGAGAGCCCCTTCAGCTCGCGGAGTCCCAGACCCCGGCTCCAGGAGGGAGGGGCCTTTGGCACTCACAATGCAAGACTGGAGTGTGTGTGTGTGTCTGTGTGTGTGTGTGTTTGAGCTCCTGCCTGGCCTGGGCTGAGGGGGATGTGCAAGCCACCTTTATCACCCCAGTGGGCTGGTCTCCTCTGCGACCCCAGGGTCAAGAGCAAGAGCAAGTGCAAGTGGCAGCGTGGAAGCTTCCGGCCCGAGGGAGGCTGGGGACCAGCGCCAGCCCAGCCTGAGTCTCCCCTGGTGCACTCAGGCTGGGCTGGATCTCACTGATTTGGGAAGCCCTGGTGGCAAAGGTGGGGCCTCTGCCGAGGGCTGTGGGTTGTTGGCTTCCTGCTGGGCGCAGGCCTTCCTGGAGAAGCAGCACTTGCTCTGGGATGGCTCGGTCCCCATGGCCCTGGAAGCTGCTTGGTGTGCACGGGTGGGTGTTGGCTCCCGCTGTGGTGAAGGCTGGCGGGGGAGTTTTTGGTGTGTGGGGCGTCCTTCCTGACCCGTTTGCCGAGTCCTGAGAGGCTGGAGAGGCCACAGCTGTGGTCCCTGGCACCTGGCACCCTCTGTCCCCAGCCGTCAGCTCCAGCTGCTTGTGTTTTGAGCTCCCGTGCAGCGCCGGGGGGACCTGGAGTTCGCTTCTGATGCTTTTTCTCTTTTTGATGATCAGTGTTATTGTAAAGGTTGATTCCCAAGTGTGCGCAGTGCCTTAAAAGCTGCGATTTTGCAGGGACCTCTGGAGAGGGGAGAAGACTCTAAGCATTTTCATCCAGCTAATCGGTGGAACGATCCTTCCAAGAGCACTCCCGTTTGCGCCCCAGATCTGGCGCTGACCCGCTGGGCAAACACACTCGGTCCCTCAGCACTGGCTCGCCTTCCTGCAGTTAACTTGTGGAACAAGGACCAGGTGCACGAGTTCCCGCAGGTCTCACCCCAGGAAGCCCGGGACAGAAACGTGTTTGTCACAGTTCCTCATTCTCACATTCCCTGGCTCTTCCCGTAGGGACAAGCCATGTAACCAGGCATTGCCAAACCCAGGTCACTCAGCAGAGAGAGAGAGAGAGAGAGAGAGAGAGAGGGCCCAGCAGCTTCTGCAAACCTGTGGGCTTCTACTCGAGTTCCCTTTGAACAATTCCCATTGCCCCAGGGAGGATGCGGAAACCTCGCATTTGCCTGTCAGACTCCTTTGTGGGGACAAGAGTGCCTTTCACAGGGACCCCCGACCCATCACACACTAACAGGGCGGGCCACGCAGGGGGTAGTTAATGCCTCTGCAGTCAGGGTTTGCTTACACATATTTCTGTTGTGTTTTCAAGGGGATTGTTTTTATTTTTTATTTTCTTTCAAGTTGGAACTGTTTAGTCAGAGAGCACTTGTGTGTCTGGAGCTCCTGTGCTTCTCGGTGTGGGATTGTAAGTCTTTAAAAAGGTACGAAGAGGGGAGGCTTTCTTCCGAAGTGAGAGGCTTTGTGAACTTGAACGTGAACAGTAGGGGGAGGAGATGTCCTTAAACATGTCTCCAGAAGTCCGTGGCAGGTGGTAAAGTGGAAGTGGCCCCCCCAGCTCCCAGGGTCTCCCCAAACACAGGCCTGCGGAGAAGCAGAGCCACCGTGTACGTGTGGGCTTTCAGCTGCCCGGTCGTGGGCGACGGGAGAACTGGACCCAGGGAGGGACTTGGAGGTTCCTGCTGGCAAAACGGCTGCTCCCAGGGGCCGCGCGTCTCTAGTCTCCAGTGTATTGCCACAAACACCAGCAGAGCTTTGAAAATGTCAAGAAAACGGTTCAGCTTCCTTTAAGAACTGGGAAAACAAGGGCTGGCTCGGTGGCTGGGTGGTGCTTCCTGTAGACGAGACAGCAAATCCACGTAGACATTTCTGAGTCCTCCCAATGCAAATGGCATATTGAGTGCCCCGTGCTCAGCTGAGTCCTCAGTGTGTCTCTGCTAGGCTTTCTGCTGAGTTCGACCTGGAAATGAGCCACCACTGCTTGCATGCGTGCCGTTTAAACTTCGCTTTCCCTTCGGCCTTTTGTCCTTCTAAGGAGGTTCCTGTCCTTCTGGAATGAAGTCACTGAATGGGGACTCCTTGCGCTGAGCAGGTGACCAGCTCCGCCATCTTTTATTTTAATTTCAGCTAATAAAGCAGAGGGCAACATGTGGGTAAAGGTGTAGGCATTCAGTGGCCCACGGTGTTGGCTCCTGTGGGTCCCGGTGGGGGGAGAGGAGGCACCTGGGCTCCTGGACCGGCCATGGTAGCTGATGGAACCACACCAGCTCTGCTCTGGGCAGGGCCGCGGTAGCAGCCAGAGATGGAGGTGGTTTGAAACAGTCACACTGGCTCACCTGTGACACCTGAGGCAAAGAAAAAGATTCTTTGGCTGCAGTGCAACCGGTCGTCCCCAGGGAGATCGCGCGTCGGGAGCACAGCCACTGCGCTCGGCTCCCTGGATGGGCGCGCGGTCATCCCATCGGTGTGGACGTCAGTGGTGCTGCGCGTTTGACGGAGCCCTCCTTCACAACGGCTGTCGGATGGCTCCAGTGACCTTTTACTGATTAATGTGTCTATATTCAGGCTAGAATTTCTTCCCTATACTGAGATGGATGAGGGACAGAATTAAAATTCCCACTGTATAAAAAAGAATAAAGGGAAATTGTTTAATTGAATTGGTTAACATGACTGACTGTCGGAGCTTTATTGGGAATAATCCACAACTTGTAAGATTTATTTTCCCAAAGATTAACATTTTTTTGGATGCAGAATATAAAACACGTTCCCACCCTCCCACCCTCCCGCCCCTGCCCAAGTTCGGCTGCAATTGCTTTAAACCTTTCGCATCACCCTGTCATTTCTGGGAGAGGAAAATGCCATCCATGCCTCAGGGAGATTGCACGGCCGTTCTTTACCCTCTGGCATCTTGGTACTGGCCGGACACAGCCCGCCATCCGCCAGGCACACTGACTCAGTGACGAAACCCACTTTGGAACATGTTGCAGACGTCTGACCGAGGACTAAAATTCCAGCGCGTGAACTGGAGGGCCAGTCAAGTGCTACTTTGACCAGTGCAGTGGCCACATTTATCTCCAGCTGAAGCTTCCATGGCGATTGAGAGAACACACAGGCATGGACACCTGTTAACAGTAACCACCTGTATTTCTCTAATGCGTTTCGTGACGCACTGGTTGAAGGCTTCTTGCTTTGTGGGGCACTTGTCTTAGGCCTGGGGGGCTGTGAGGGGGTGTTTCAGCGTAGCCAGGCTCTCTGCACACGAGTGAACCAGACCCTTCTTCCTGTGACCGTGCCTGCATTGTTTGTGAAGGAGTGAGTCATGAGAAATGCCCTGTGAGTTAATAATGACTCTGTCACCAACGTGAGACCAAGAGGGACAGAAGCACACAGGACTCACTGTTGGTGACGCACCAGCTTTATCGACTGTGAGTCCCTTTCAGGGCGTTACTGCAACCTGAGGTGTAAAGGACATAAAGTATCAGCTCCACTCCAAGTACCTTTCACTCCTTTGTCTCTTTTTCGATCTATGTATCTTGGAGACCCTCGAGCTCAATTAAAGTCAAGAAAAGCTAATATGATACGTAGATACTACAAACATAAACCCGCTTTCCATCAGAGGTACCCAGATAATGGTAAGCCACACATCCCAGTGGGGTCAGAGCGGCTTTCGAGGACACTCGGCCTGTCCCCCGTGTTTTGTGGCAATGCTCTGTTGTCTGCACTACACGTGCAACCTTTGTCATTGTGGATGTTGGCATTACGGCTGGGATGCAGAATCTTTGAGTATTTTTGCAAACTTGATGTGCATAAGAATCACTCGAGGTCTTGTGAAAATGGGAATTCCAAGGCCTCTCCCCCAAGTGGCTCTGAGTGAGCAGAGGTGTTGTCAGAAATCTGCATTTACATATGTCCATCCGTCCATCCGCCCATCCGCCCATCCGTCCATCCGTCCATCCGTCCATCCACCCATCCACCCACCGATCTATCTCTACCTCCTTCTCAAGGAGAAGCATAAAAATGTAATAACCGATTTACTGAGCCTGCACAGGCTAATTGGCCCATGCTGATTTCATGATGAATGTACTATGTTATAAAATTGTGCAATTATTTCTGAAGATTTCTTCTTTATCATTAGTGCCTCCAGTATCTGTGTTCATTAATCTATGCTGTTTAATCCTGTTTTTTTTTAAAGAAAGGTTTTACAACAAAGTTGAGATTGAAGCTCCCTATCCATGATGTTTATATCTTGGGAAAACTTCAAGGGATAATTATATTCTTTCATATAAAGATCTTTATGAATGAATTATTTTATTTTATTTCTTTTACTGTTTAGTATACTCTTACATGATTAGTGTTGTGTAAGAAGGAGCTAAATGTGGGATTAAAATTGGAATTATTTGGGGAATGCTCTCCAGTCAGTGAAAAGAGCCTTTGAAGTTGATGTTGAGTTCTGAGCTGTCTTCTCCTGGATGCGTGGTGCGGTCCTGCGCCTTTATTCAGGGAAACTCAGTCAGCTCTTCTCCCGTTTTGACCTTTTACACGTGGCTCATTTTCTACATGGCGTTGACACTCACGCACAACGTATGTTGGACGGCCCCCTCACTCACGCCCTTGTCACATTCCACACCCTTGACACGACAGGTGCTGCAGGCCTTAGCCAGTGACTCTGAATTGTCAGCTCCTTTTCTGTCTCTGAATTGCTAATCAACACCACAAACATTTGACTTTTCTGCCCATGCTAATCATCAGGGTTACAGAGAGTTCAACAGGCTCCTTCTTAGGAAAAATATTGAGTTCTCCTGAACTTAAAGATACTCAGCTTTCTTTCAAAGGAGGGATGGCCGGCATGTGTTCCGAGGCCCTCAGCTGTCTTTGGCTCCGTGTTTCAAACTGTCGTCTTTTTGACGGTGGGCCTTGGTGCCAAGTGCGGCTGTGGACAGTTGGGACTTGCAGCCGTGACTGTCAGCTCACACGGAACAGAGGGGGGACCCCGACGACAGGAGTGGGGGTGCGCTTTCACGGGGCCTGAGCTGGGTGGAGTGCCCGCCCGCTCGTGCGCCCCAGGCGTGAGCTTCTGCAGCGCTGGTCCCGCCTCCCCTGTCCCAGCTCGCTCTTCTCCTCCCGTCCTCACGAAACGAGTCCTGTGAACAACTTCGGACACATCTGGCCTCCAGGGTTTTGTCTTGCGTGTGTGGGTGACTCCACACCTGTGCTCCCTTTTCACAAAAACCACGTCAGAGTTCACAAAGGTCAATCGTGACACTTTCGCCCGAACCGTAGAGGTCAAGGGGAAGTCCAGTGTGAGAAGTGGTCCCCTTTAGGTGGGAGCATCTCGGGTCAGTGACGTCTTCAAGTACCTCGGCTGAACGACTCTCGTCCCCAGGAAACACACCTGTGTCTTGTCTCTTCACATCCTTCCCAGTGATGAAGTCCTGGGGGTGGGGCGGAGATCTGGGGAGTTCGGGCTCCTGAACGGAATCAGAGGAGTCACCTTGCTCCCTCCCCGCACCGCTCAGCCGGGAAACCTCCAGCTCCCCGGACCCAACTGTCCCCTACATGCGTCCACAGAGACCTGGGGGCTGGGACTGCCCTCACACAGCTGGCATTCTTACTTCCAAAATAAAAAAAAACCAACCCATGTTGTCACTTGATTTAATTAGTATTTATTCAAATACTGGGCTGTGAGAGAGATGGTACATGTCAGGCTGGTGCACTGGAGAGGAGTGAAAGGTGAACACCTGGCCGTCCGGGAGAAGCAAGGACAAACGGTCACAGTCAGCGGGAACGAGGGGCTGCCTGAGAGCCGGCCCCAGGACAGACAGAAGCCTCCTTCAGGGTCACGTGCGTGGATGACCCTACAGACACCGGCGGATTCCTGTCCCTGGTGAGTTCCTGCCGCATGCACACCGCACACCTGGCTTCAGGTCTCCCCTCCTGCTTCCCCGTGGCACAGGGCCAAACTCCGGCCCGACTGCAAGTTCGTTTCCTAGAAACGACGTTTTTGTCATGTTAAACTCTGTTCTTCAAGGTCCATCCCGTTAGTTACTTCTACTTTTTGTTGTCATGGCCTCCAGAATGCAATACCGACAGGACACAGGGTGGAAAAAACAGCCACACACGTTACACACAGCCCTTCCGGGGCCCTGGCCTCCCGGTGGCCGGTGTGGGGGCCGCACAGCCAGCATGCCCCCTGGCTGACGCCCCGGTGCTTTGGGGCCCGGCTCCGGCCTCCCTCTCTGTCTCTGGCCCGGTGCTTCCTGGCGGTCACACACTCAGGTGTGCCCAGCTTCGAGAGGCCGAAGCCACCTTCTGGTCCTCCCTTCAAATTCCTTCGTTTCTCCGTGTTTCACCTTCGTGGGTGGTGATGTTGGGCATCGTGAGTTTGGGGTCGTTTTGTTGTAAACCTTGCTGGCTGTGGCCAGTTCTGTTTCCGCCCGTGAGCCTCACGCCCACTGCGTAGACCTGAGTGCTAGGAGCTGAGAGATGCTTCTGCGACGGAGCTTCGTGGTGCCTCCCCACCTCCAGCCGCCTCTCCGAGTGAGCCAGGCACATGCGAGGGACACATCTGGGGGGAAGACGTGTGAATGAGAGTGACCTCTTCAAGCCACCCTTCGGGAATCATTTGTCCCCAGGCCTTCGCTGCCGCCTGAGGGGCTTTGAGACCCCATCCCAGTCCCGGTTTCTCGATGTGTTTGCGATGCATGTGTTTCCTTTTCACGGTGGTTGCTTCTGCACACACAGTAAGTCACCCAGGATGTGTGCGCTTCCTCTTCCAGCAAAAACATCTCGATGGCGTTAGAGCGGCTCCAGCAGATGCGTTGACCGGGCGTGTGGATCTCCGTGAGGGTCTTACCTCTCCGCTTCCAGGGCATAGAGTTACATGGAGGATTAGGGAACAGAGAGGAGCTAGTCGGTCTCTTTCTTTGGCTCCTTCAATTACAAAATTACCTTCCCGAGTTTTTTAGTGGCCACAGGAGACATGGAAGGGACAAGCTGCCAAGGTGTTTGAACGATGAGGGGGCTTCTGACCTAAAAGCACAGGCCGAATTCTGAGGGATGATTGATATCTCCCAGCAAATGTGTTTTTCTTTCAATTTTTGTGATGGATGAACACCATGAGGCCTTTTAAAAAGGAGTTGGTGTAAAGTAATATAAAGTGTTATATGACAAGGTGAGGTGACAATCACTTCTCCGGCGAAGTGGGGCCCCTTTTGTATTTAAGAGACGGGCCTGGGAGCAGGGAGCAAACACAACCGCATACGTCGGAGATCGGGCCTCACCTATCACAGCCTTGGAGTGAGAACAAGAGGGTTCAAGCCACTTTTTATGCCTCTCAATGGCTGCTCACTTTTTGTCCCAGATTGAGGAGAGAGAAAGACAAGAGGCCAAAGGCATTTTTGGAAAGACTGTGGTGTGTCTTTCTCCCTGTGCGGGACCAGACGCCACCTGGGACAGCTGAGGTGACAAAGGCCGTCACAGGGACACAGTGGAGGGAAGTCTCCCGTCTCAGTTCCATTTGTATCAGCTACCGATCGCTGCTGCGTAACATCCACCGAAGCAGCGGCTGCAGATGGCACACGCCAGGGCCTCCCCGTCCCTGTGGGTCACACTGGCCCTCTGCTGCTGGCCTTACTGATTGTAGTCCAGGTCGGAGTGGGGACACCCTTGTCATGGGCAGCTCGGCCGGGGCGCCACCCGCTTCGACTGTGACTCATGACTCCCGTGGCTGGTAGGAATCCTGTTCTTTGTGGCTAAGGGGCTGAGAGCTGGAGTTTATTTCTTGAGGTCACCATCAATTCCTAGAGGCCAGCCACCTGTCCTTGTCACGTGGGGCTTCCCAAGGTGGCCTGGAGCCCAGGGAGGGGGAGAGAGAGAGAGAGAGAGAGAGAGAGAGAGAGAGAGACTCAGGCAGGTCGGGAGCTGCAGGGTCGTTTGCAGTCACAGCATCAGGGACACACAGTCACCGCTGCCCAGGCCTGTTGGTTAGAAGCCAGCCCGTGTCCCAGCCACCCCCCGAGGAGGAGAGTCACACAGGTGTGAACACCAGGAGGTGGGGCCAGGGGGCCACCCCTGGAGTCTGTCCAGACAGACATGCTAGAACTGTGCGACTATCTGAAGAGCTTCATATGGTCACTAGGCCGAGGGTCTAGGGCCTGACTAAAAAGAGGCAATGAACATACGTTAGGGTTTTACAGAAAGAAATGATACACATAGGAAAAGGTCTTATTATTTCTCCGAAGGACGGTCTTAAACAATGCTGGGTTTCGTCTGCTACGTTTATGAACCAACTGATGCATCGCGAGTTAGCCAGCAGCACTTGGCGGGGACCACTTTCCACTCAGTTGCTGTCTGTCTGGAGACATCTTCGGGGCCGACAGGCGGTCCGTGCCTGCCCGCAGTCACACGGTCCCGTGTGTGGGCCCCGAACGTGCTCACTCCCGCAGTGACAGGTGCTCATTCAGCGTAGTTCACCCTCTGACACTGGAAAACTGGATGGAGTGTAAACGCCCATCGCCCTAAAATCACAAAATACATCCTGTAACACACTGCCTCGCCCACATGAAAGTGTGTCCACGGTGGAAGGTTGAGTTGAAAATTCAAAACAGAGTGTACATTTCGTTTCCCTGCGTGGGTAGGAAAAGGAGAACCCCTTCCCTGCAGAGAACCCCCTGCAGAGCCCGGCACACCGCAGCGCAACGGTGACCTGCAGGCCGCAGCTTTCCGACCTAAAATAGCAGTCCTTAAAAAGGATTATGTAGAAACAACCACAACAAACAAAAGTAGCTCTTTGCAGACTGTGTTGACAAGCGGATCGCAGACGCATTATAAGATGTTTGAACTTGCAGTGACCTTGACGTCTGGAAGTCTGTGTGTCTCGATTCGCTGGTGTCCAGTCGAGTTCTGTGCAGTGCACAAATGCCTTGGGACCATTAAGACGGGGCCCTGTCTGAGCGGAGGCTCTTATCATGGGAGCCCCCTGCCTGCTGATGACCCACTGCTCCTTCTGCCCCCGCTGGGGCCTGGCCTGGCCCCCCGCCCCACTCCCGCCCCCAGTGCCTCTCTGCCACACCCGACATGGCAGGGAAGGCAGGGTGGCTGGGCAAGTGCTGGGTTTACCCTTCAGAACTGATGTCACTCTGGAGCTGGGGATGCGTGGTGGTCAACTGTGCCCGTGGAGAGGGAGGCCCCGGGGCTGCAGGACCCTCGGGGGCAGGAGAGGTGTCGGAGGGTGTGTGTAGCGGCTGCGTTCAATGGTTAGTTCAGCGACTTCTTTCAGGTCATTGAAAACCATGGCGGTGCGATGCCGGGTGTTGGCCGGTTAAGCCCCTTTATGTCAGGATACTTTGAATGGCGCGTGCCTCCCTGCGGAATTCTTCCTCACGAGGAACGCGGGGCTGAGATGTTTCATTTGTTAGGACTGTTCACATCGTCAGTGGTGCAGCTGGACTTTGCCTGCTCAGATTTCTTCACGATTAAAGTGACTCGAATTATGGAGTAACTTTGAAGGAGTGCAGAACCGGTTCATCGCTTAGATGGGCAGCTGACCTCATGTCAGGGGAGCAACTTCTCTTTGTTTCCACGTGCTCTGGGGTTCCCGTGTGGCCAGCCCCCCCAAAACGCTGTGCTTTGGGCTCGACAGTGGTCCAGGTGAAACTCAGCAGTCAGGGCAGGTTCCTGTCTCGGCCCCCCATAGAGAAAACACAACCTTGAGACACCTGACACTGGTGAATTCCTCTTTGCAAAGCGGCCGTTCACTAGACTCAGTATTATAAGAACGTGTGGAATGGTACAACTCTGCCGGGGAGATCCTAACCTTAAGCCGATGTTAGTGACCGTTTTATAATGGAAACTAAAAAACTAGACCATCAGTCCCAGGTGTGTCCTGGAGAAAGCCCTGTTTTTCTGGAGAGCAATTATTTGTAAGTGGAAATGAATCGTGAGCGTTGGATAAAATCGACCGTCTTATATTTACAAGGATAATCCCGATCTAGTTTCTAGAATTCTGTAGAATGCACAAAACACTTTCATAGTTCTCATTACCTTGTTGGCAGATAAAAATAGAGTTTTTCCATCAGGCCAAGTGATAGCAGCATCAAAACAGGATTTGACCTTGGACGTCACATTCTGTGTTAGTAACATTAAATGCTCAGTAATGTCACCCAGAGAAGATGCATTTTGAAGTTTATGACCAGGACGTCTTGGACATTGGAAGTGACCCAGAGAAGAACCATAAGAGAAAATAGTAAAAATTTTTCCCCAGCAGGAATGCCCTAGAGAATAGATTTGTCTTCGTGTCTGGTGTGTTGGTTGCGAGTGTTCTCCACAGCCAAATGCTGCTTTTGCATTCGGAGTTTGTATATTTTTCTCGAGTTTTGCTGAAGAGCGGCATCCGAGGCCACTCTCCACAGGGACACCTGAAATGGACTGACTTGCTGATGGCACTGTGAACAGGCCAATTAGGTGAGGCCCTTTGACATCCCTCCATGTTCGTTTACAAGCGCCCCCCTTTTCAAGCGGACTTCTCGGAGTCCGACAATTCCTAATGTCCAGAGACGGCTGATGTGAGCCCTGCAGCAGCAGGCACAGCCGTCCCGAGTCCCTGGGCTCCCTGAGCGGCAGGCCTGCCTTCTCTCCCTTTCGGTTACTTGCAGGTAACCTGCACACAGGGTGGTCGCGCTCTTTCCTGTCCCACACGGGGCTGCCTCTCTGTTCCCTGGTCCCTCAGGTGGAGCCACCAGGAGTCCTCAGTCTACTCCTGCAGTTCCCCCCTCCACCCTCTTGAAGTGACACCGCAAGTGCAGTGGCCGGAGCCTGCGGGCTGGGGGCTCCCGTCTGAGCCCTGCGCCTCCTGGCTGGGACCTCTCTCTGCACCTCAGTTTCTTCCTCAGCAAAGAAAGTGGTTTAGCCGGGCCCCCGCCCCGCCCCCCCAGGCCCTGACATTCTTTGACTTCGGAGTCTAGCAGCAATCAGCTAATCCATACATGCTTAGAGGGTTAGAGCAGAGCGGCCGTAAATTCAATAAGGCCACTTGCAGCCGGAAGGTGGACTCCATCCATGCTCTGTGCGTGTGTGTGTGTCTAATTTCTCTTTGAACTGTCTTCCTTCTCATGCTTTGAATTCAGTAATCTGCAGTTTTTCTCCTTAAAGGACATAAAGTAGATATTCCTTGTAATTAGTATAACTTGGAATTAATTACTCTTTGAGCCTATTTCTCCTGATATTTCACAAGCCCTTTGAGAAATAAGTCACCTCGGTGTGTTAAAAGCACAGTTCTCAGTTCCATTCCCGCTCACAGGGGCCAGGAGGTCACACTGATTATCGTTATTCCCCGGGTCTCAGCCTTCCGGGAAGATCAGTGTTCACTGCAGCTCCCGGGCCCAAGCCTCCTTCCCCCCATTATCTCCCCCTGCGCCTGTACTAATGCGCTGCAGCCAGGGCGTCTGGGTTCGCCCAGCGTCTGCCCTCCGCATATTTCCGAGTTGGATCTGCTGTCTCGTAACTTTCTTCCTCTTTTTCAGCCCTAAGTACGAGCATCAACAGCTATTACTCACACGCAGAGGTTTACACACTTGCAAAGTACTTACACTACCTAAGGGCACACAGCATCGGTGGGGCACAGCGCAGCGCTGTGTCCTAGTTGACACTCTCCCAACGAGGAAGTCGAGGCAGCTAGCCACGGGTGCTGCGTGGCAGAGCGAAGACCAGGGCCAGTGTTCCAGGCCCTGTGTTAATCGTAGGTCTTCGAGTCTGCTCTTCCTTCTCCTTACCCTCCAGCCGCCCGGCCTGCTATCACGTGGATGTTGATGAGATAAACCTCCCCAACCGGCAGAGAATATTTATAACAGTGTGTTGGAGGCAAGCTCACGGCCTGCTGGTGAGCAAAATCGCTCCTGGATTGGAGAATGGGAGTTCCACAGCCTCTTTTATGCATTTGGAATTAAGGAGGGGGCCTGAGGGGGCTGAAATGGAGGCAGGAGGGAGCGAGGCTGGGGGTCTCTGATGTTAGTGAGATCCTGTGCTCTCTGAGGGCGGTTACTCTTCCCAGGGTCTGGAAAACGCGTTGCAAAGGGGTGTGGAACTGGAGGCTCGGGAACACTGGGCGGGGCCGGCGTAGGCAGAGAGAAACCCGGGGTGTGACGGCCCACCCATAGCTGTCCAGGCAGGAACTCGTGACCAGGTCACCCTGTGAGGCACTTTTGGTTAGAGTCACTGCCGGGCCCTGTTTTGTCCATAGAAAGAAGGACAAAACTCTGTGCGGATTTTGTTTGCTACACAATTAATTATAAAATGGTGACTAAGTCCTTTCCTGAAGAATCTTACCTAGGGGGCTGCCTCCCATGTGATTTTTCTTGAAATCATTCTTTTTTTTTTTTTTGGCTGATCATTCTCCTCCAGCCCTTCCCTAGTGATGCGCACACTGCGGTGTAGCGTCTGCTCGGGTTCTGCTGGGAACCGCAGTGCGTCTAGACCCTGAAGCTGCAGACCGGACGTGGTCCAGGCTGCTCTCCGGCCCCCGCAGCTCCGCCTGCGCAGGCGCGCTGGGCACGGCCTGTGCTCTGTGGCCGGGACCCGCGGACGGACAGCAGAACCCGAAACTTCCCCTGCTCTTGCACCTGCTGCGCCTAAATCATTATTTTATTTTAATTTTTTACATTCCCCTTTGTTTCAGGACATAGACAGACTTCGCGGAAAAATGTTGTCAGACAGTTGATTGATTGGGTTGGGTTCCCTGTTTGGGGGTGAAGGGCAGTGGTTGTGGGCTGCTCCTGCTCAGAAGAGGCTGCGCCTTCACACGGAGCCCCGAGGTTTTCTTGAATCTTGGGGTGCGTGGTCAGCACATGCAGCAAGCCAGGCACCGCGGCGGCCTCCAGTTACAGGGCCCGTGGGGAAGAGGCGCCATTCTCTGGGGCAGTGTGCTAAAGGCCTTTGGGGGATCTGTGGGGTCACGGCACTGAGGACTTTGTGTGACATTTGATCCGCAGACGCTTTGACTTGTGTCTTACTGGGCAGGAACAAGCTCTCTGGGTTCCAGGAGACGTTTACCAGGTTTTCGTGGTTTTATATTGGTTTTAGAGTCCCACGTGTCCTTCCAGGGCCAGCAGGCGTTCTATCATCTGAACTGGACACGTAGCGCTTCAGCACGAGTAATTCATATTTTTGGTACAAGTGAATTTCACATGTGCTGTGGAAATTAATTTCAATATTGATTCAATTAACCTCGCCGCGCATCCCCGGAAGTTCAGTCCTCCGCTAGCGGCAGCGGATCAAAGTGAACGAGGGGGAGTCCTGCCCTCGAGCATTTGAAATGAAAATAGGGATTGTTTTCCTCAATAATGCGATCAGGGTAATCAAACAAGCTCTAAGAAGATTATGACGTGTGCTCCAGATATTGGCCCTAAAGCAACAATATGTACGTCTCCGTTTGCTCTTACGTTTAGTAAACATGAGACAGTGTGTCTTCCCTTCACTTGCGCAAGCATTCTGAACACTTTAGGGTGTATGCACATTTTTGCCTTCTCTTCATGACATCTTCGAAAGGATTTAAGTTGTGGAAGGATGGACTCCCACCCCAGAGTAAATGCAAATTGTTTCTGATTTCTGAAAGTGACAGCTAAGCCGGGGAGTTAGCCACACACTCTTTACCAGAGGACTCTCCATCCATAGGTGCCAGCGCCTTCATTCAGGAGCGAACATCTCGCTGTTCCAGGCTGTTCCAGGCTGTTCCAGGCACTGGGAGCAGAAGTTCAGGAAAGGGTGGTGACCAAGGCTGCACGCAGCCCCTGCCTTCTCAGGGCCTGGGATGTAGAGAGCCCGCGAGTGTGTGACCACACAGTCTAGGGACAAGATCCCCTCCTGATGCAGCCCCTGCCTTCAGGGGCCTGGAGAGAAAGTCACCAATTCCTCTTTGTCCACTAGTGTCCCGCTCCTGGGTGGTCTTTGGGGGAAAGTCTCTGTCTCCAGATGCGAGGAAGCCACGGCTCCACCCCAGTGACGGCTGCTCGTGGGGCCATTTCCGCTGCAGGGACACCTAGAAGGGCCTGGCGGTGCTTGGAGACAGATTTTACATTCCCTCCCCACCCGGTCTTTCTTAGCTTTGTCGCTCTCACAGCCTTTCCCAAGTCCCTTAAGACTTTTTTTTCAATTGTTGGCTGCTGCGTTAGAGATAAGTGCTGATCGCTAATAGCTATTTCTTATCCCTAAAATGCATAACGTCTGTTCTCAATGAATCCCTTTTATGGAAAATGCATTCCAGGCCGTCGCACGCTGGTGTGTCTGACGACGGGAGTTTAGGGCTATTTCTTCCCTGATAGGGATCATCCGAACAAGGCGACTTACCTTTGAGTCCTGTTGCCACTTATAACAACGGTGATTACAGGAATTATAGAGGAAATATAACTTACGAAAGTTGATACCACTGGCACAAAGGATCTAGTAACAAATATTTGTTATAAATATTCAGAAATAGTCTTCAGTCATATATGTGCAAGGAAATGAGAACAACAGGATACATTTTTAACACATGCCTTTGCAATTACGAATTACAGCCTTGAGTGAGTGATAAACAGAGCCGACCGCTAAATACATTTCTGACTTAAGACTCCAGAAATTTTGTCAGATAAAAATAAATCTTCCTTCTTGAGTTTCGTAATTATGGCAACGAGCACCTGCATGCTAACTTTCACTCCGAAGGACTAGGATTATGGAAATTTGAGTTATTACAGTTTTTGAGAGGAAGTGCCTTTAAATACGCCTTCTCGAGGTGCCGTCTGCTGAGAGGGTACCGTAGATTGGAGAGGATTTGTGATCAGGAGGGACCGTGGAGGGAATCTGCATTGGAGGCGTTTTGAGAGGCCCATGTAAAAATAATTTTTAATCGCTTTATCAACGTATAGGTACTCGATGGCATTGAATCTCCTTTTTTCAGAGATCCCGCTTGTAGGTCACCGGGATCTTCGGTTTGGGGCTCAGAGACTAGCCGGTCAGAGATCTGAGGCTTCAGTCTGTTCCAAGTCTTCGTTTGGGGAGTGAAAGGAAGGGGACCCAGAGCTGAGTCACAGCCAGAATCCAGATTGAAGGGATGACCGAGTCTAGGTCCCGCAACTTCGCACACTGGCTCAGCCAGGGCCCCCGCCACCCCCCCAGGAACCCCGGGACAGTGCCCTGGGTGCACAGACATGTGGACGTCGCAGGTGCACTCGGAGCTCCGGGCCTGTCACAGCGCAGGGTGAGTGGCCACTGTGCCTTGTCAGTGGCACAGGCACATGGCTTTCTAAGACATGCGACACTTCACTTTGCTTTGGCGAGGAGAGCTATGACCTTATCCCCTCTTGTGAGATTGTGTAGTAGGAAAACAGAGACTCCTCCTTGGTGTCCATAAACATCAAGGGGTGACATCTGCTTTGTCGGGAAGTTTTCCTTGGGAGTTAAAGGGCCTTTATCAGGGCCACTTCTTCCTAACGCCTTGTCCTGGTCTTTTTAGTGACATATTTAGGGGGCACTGTCACGCAAGCTTTCTGTGGCTTGGTATGCTAGGGCTGTTTCTGGTGACCAAATCAGACACACGAGTATGTGGTGCTCATGCTGTGTGTGGCCCAGAGTCACCGAGGTAACCTTGGAGTTTAAAAAGCCCTTTCTAACTACATGGAGGCCATTAATGGTTTGCTACATTTGGTTCTTCTCAAACATCTTCTGAAAATGTTGTTCTAAGGAAGACATAAGTGAGGATACCATGGTGATATCGTGACCTGTGCTTCCTTGGGCCTCTTTTTAAAGTTCCGGCTGATTCAATACTCACACCTGTCCCGGCGTGGTTGGCTTTGCTCCGTCTTCCGGATGGGGGCACGGAGGCTCAGAGAGGCCCCCTGCGTCCCCAGGTGGCAGAGAGAGTGGGCGATGGGGTCAGGGTCGAGACTTGGGTCAGAAGTCCAGTGTCCGCACACCCCACTTCACAGGACGAGCTAGGACTTTCCTTCTTGACCTTCTACAGCATTTCCACGTGTAATTATTTCCTGCACTGAGTTATGTGAAACCAAACAATTCTGTCGTGTCTCTGCCCTATTCCAGAGGATTAAATCACCTTTGGATTTTGAGGTATTGAAGAAGTTAACGTATGTACTGTGAAATGTAGGGTGGATACCCACAATATGTAAATGTTGTATGTTCGAATCTGATCATGACCAGAATATAATTACAAATTACGCCTGCAACCCAGTAGGTGGTTCAGCCCTCTCTCCTCTGGCACATTGCGAGGAGCACAATGTCCTACTTGTTTAAGAGAGAAAAATGGATCGCAATCTGAAAAAGGCTTTTGAAGTGGACTGTGTTAAAACTGCAGGCAAAGGATTCGCTTTATTCTGCTGCACTCAGAAATTAAAGTGGTGGGTTATATCAGTAGGTGCGCAGCACGGAGGGGAAAGAGGACCTCGGAGACCGAGCTCCCGCGCTCCGGGGCCTGGGCCGCAGGCTCAGTCGGCAGCCCTGTGCGCGGATTGAAAAGCAGGTCCAGTAGAATAACACGACGAGTGCTTTTGTCGGCCCTAGTCGTTTGAGACGAAAGGTGACCTGGGCATTTGGAGATAAAAAGGGTATTATTTTCCAGAGGTTTGCTTTGTCCCTGCCTGGGTAGGTACATAGATAGATAGAGACAGACAGGAAAAAAATGGGAAGGGAAGGGAAGGAGGGGCGGAAGGACAGAGAAGGAAAAGGCAAGGCAAATAAAGTTTTCTAGAAAGTGGTCCCCAGTTCGGCATGTGCCGACCTGGCCCCATTTGGTCTCAGCATGAGAATCCTGTCTCATCTGATAGGTGCGGTGGAGGAGGAAGACGTCATAAAAAGAATAACATTCTGATAGTCGGTGATTGCTTATGTAAAATATTGTTCACTGGCATGGTGAAAATTCCTAATTCTGTCTCTTGTAGATCATTAACTTATTGAGCATGATCAGGTTTTTGGTTTGTTTGTATGCCTTTTGTACAAGTCCCTGGTGTCAAAGTGGCCAGGAAGCCCAGCACACCAACACAAAAGGACTGTAACAGGGCGTGTGCAAAGGGGCCTTGGACACCAGGTGGGCAGCTAGCAGGTAAGCGAGTCGGCCAGAACTTAACAAACGTGGTGGTGTTTGGGGTGAATTTTGAAAAATGAATAATGCTTTTCCAGTAGAAACAATTTTTTTGGTTTCAAAAAATCCCCTGTATTATTGGTTTAAAAAAACCCAAAACGCTGCGTACAAATGCACGGAGGCCCAGGAATCCGTGGAGGGGTGGTGGGCGTGGAAGGCACTGGAGCTTCGTGAGGAGGCTGCAGCGGTGGCCGAGGTGGCAGGGATGGACCCCGGGCTCCGAGCGTCCCCAGGGTGGTGGGGGTTTTCCTCCAGCTGCAGGAGGGGCGGGGGAGGAGCTGCCAGGCACCTGTAGGTAACATGACGCTGTCTGAGAAACAAGCGGACAGATCCGCGGGGTGGACAAGGGTGAGGAGGCAGAGAGAGCCCAGCCTTTGGACGGTCCGGCTGCGAGGGTAGGTCTGAACTCAGCAGAGCAGTTGGAGGGAGGAGTCGTGGGAAGGCGGAGGGTCCGCAGGGGTCCAGGCAGGGGCGAGCGCACCTCCACGTGTTCCCTGGAAGCTCTGAGGCTCTCCCTGGTGGGACGGACAGCGGGAGCCCAGGGGATGTGGTTTGCACCCAAGCTTTTGACCTGCTTCCACATCAGAGGTCAGCGGGCAAGGGGAAGACTCATGGAGACAGGAGAGATCGCCATGTCGAAAACAGCCTGCTGGGGAGAAGGGGGAGCAAGAGTCCATCGTTTCTCCTCCATGTAGAAAGTTGGGTTAATTGGAAACGCCTTCACGGCAATCATTTTACAGGAGTTCGCCTGGAAGTTAATTGTTGAATTCTGCATAACTTTCTATCACATTCTATGCTATATAAAAATTTGTACTTATATAATCTTATTAGAAAAATATGGAATTTGCATTTTCCTATGTTACAAGAATCGCCTGCCCTTTTTCATATTTGAATAGAAATTCATCATGTGACAAATTCTATTTCTCAGTGAACCTAAGAACTCTAACTTGGCTGGCTTGGCTTAGTTGTCAGATTCAATTACACAGAACTATGCCGTTTTGAAGCTCTGGCCATGTTATATCTCCCTGTCGTCTTTGAATGAGGAACGTGCATCATGTCCCGCCGTTTTGGAAAACGTAGAACGCTCTGCTTTCTCATCTGCTGTGCCACACAGAGGCATGAGTGCGTCCCTGGAGGCGTGGGACTGTCACTTCTTCCTCTCGTGCTTTCGGTCCGGACACCCTGTTGTGGAAATCCAACGCCCCTTGAGCAGCGTGGCTCTTGTGACAGCCAGAGACACCCGCTCACTGACCTCCTGACGCCACGTTCACGAGATGCCCGTGGCCTTATTATTGATAATGTCCGAGTTGGAAAAGTATCCAAGATGCTTGCCCATTGAAACTGCAGAATAAACCCCCCAAGGCCTGGCCACAGATCTGGAGTGTAGGTGCTGTTTTGTATCGAGATTTGTGAAAATGACAGATATTTGCTACGAGTTTTCCAATTGCTTCCAGGAAAAGTTTTTAGGATTTAAACATAATGATGGAACAATAATGTTATGTGGGAGTGTTTATGGAAGCACCTAGTATATTCCATTGCATGACTTAGGCCTACAATTGGGCACAACATATCAAAATCTGAGTGGAACCTATTTATCAATAGGGGTTATAGCCACAATGGCTTTATGACGATGGAGATTATCACTGTCCTCCCAGAACAGCTGAATGATCTTATGACTAATTGTTCAGCAGAGGATAATTTAAAGATAATTATAAAGGCCGAAGAAAGCAGAAAAAATTAATAAACTTAATCTAAGTATGTTTTAGCTTTGTTTTCTTACAGCTCTTTATTTGCAAACAAATGAGAAGCATTCTTAGTCTTCACAATTATCCTTTGAATACAAGGAGTCTCTTCCTGTGATTCCCGAAATTTTTTTGGAAGACAAATGTATCTGCTCAATCATTTCCAGTCAATGACTTATTGAACTAGCCTTTACCCCCTGGAGAAAACGGGGATGTCCGGTCAATTTCTCTCAGGCAGTAAGCTCAGAAGCACAAAACAAATGACATAAAATAAAATATTAATTTGTAAAAAGCAACGAATTCTCAAAGGAATTTGCAACAGATTGCCAATGCCAGAGTGACTGAGTTTTCTTTTTTTTAACATTGTTAAAAAACTGCTTGTGAATCAGGGAAAAATGCTCTTACATAATCAAATTCAGTAATTTGAAGGGCATATTGACAGTGCACCATAAATTCCTTGGATGTTTTTTACAGTGCCAGGGTATCTGAGTTACTTTTAATCAAGGCACCTATTAAATCCAATTCTGTAGTTCCCTTTGGTTTTCCTTCCAGACCCAAGTCATAACAAAGATAATGTGTGGGGACTTCATTACACATTTTTGCTCAGAGTACATATTGTATCTGCTTCCCTGGCTCCTGTGGTTCCACGGAGCGAATGTGAGGCTCCACCCGTCAGTCCCGAGTGTAGGGCACTGGTGCCTCCCGGCTGGGCCTGGAGACTTGTGGTCTCAGGCACCAGGCTCTGTGTGTGAGCCTCGGGGCCTGCCGCGCTGGGGACCGGGAAGGAGAGTTCGTGGAACTGTCATCAGCTCCATAGACACACTTGGTCCAGGTACCAGGAGTTGGTTTGAAACTCCTTGGTTCCGATTTCCGTCCTGGTCAGCGGTGTTCGGTTAGAAGTATTGGAACCGCCCCATGGCACACGTGGACCTGATTGGCGTCTGGACACCATGGTCATGGTGAGTTCTGTGCACAAGTGCGGAGGGTCATTCTCCAAGTACCTGTGGCCGTTACGTCTGTGCACACACACAGGAAGGTGAGTTTACTATTGTGAGTGTGTGAAGCCCAGAGTCCCTTCTTGTGTTACTACTTATCAGTATTGTTTTCCAAGGTGTAAACCCACTTTTGCCCCACCCTCCTCATCCTCTCTGTTTTAACCTGTCTATCCTCTAGTAAATGGGAGAATACATGTATTTTTTGGCCTAAATTTCTATAAAGGTTCATAAAACGCATTTAAATCTGGGCATTTTTTCATCCTAAATAACCATTTGTACATCACTATAAAAATTAAAAAGTGCATTTGCTGCTATGAGGTTATTTGAGCATCCAAACACCCTCACGGGGAAACTTAGGACATGAGCTTCATTCCGTTTATACGGATAATGAGAGTGACCTTCAGTAAACTCCAGGGATAAACCCAATTCCCTAGTTTATAAATGGGAAGCAAAACAAACGGGGCCTCAAATAAATTACATAGCTTGGCAGGGCCCCCTGTGTGGTGAGGCAGAGAGGGCCCTTCTGCTTCTAAATGCTCTGTGTTTTCCCTCGAACGAGTCATGTCTGTGTTCGCCAAAATAAACTGTCTGGGTGAATCGCCAAAATGATTGGATGGGTGCATGATGTCTCAATCGCCTTCGATAGACAGACCTGGCAGTGGTTGAAGTTACCTGTGTAGGTCACATGTCAGCAGGGTTGACATGCAGCAGGCGATCGATCAGTGATAGCTAATATTGATCCATGATGGATTCATGTAACTTGAAATCCTTTCGAAGTCCTTTTCTCAGAGACAGTTTGTGTTTTTAAGTCAGATTCATGACTCGTGATTTTCTGGGTCTATATTATAGAAACACGTTTGCTTGTATCTGAAAGGACCATACACTCCCATTGTTGTCTCCTTGCCTACAATTAGATGGATATTTTTGAGGCCGTCGAAATATATCTGATGCCTTATTGGAAGTAAAACAAAATGCATTTTGTGGAAGGCAGATCTCGAGGTGAAGAAACAACCCAAAATGGTGTGAAGAGGGGCTGAGAGGCCTTGTCACATCGCAGGTGATGAGAATCCTGGTCCCCAGATCTCAGACACTGATAGGAAAGTGCGGTGGGAGCCACACAGTGGCTGGCAGGACCCTCACGTCCGGGCTGGGTACAAAACAGGTGTGGACGTGATAATGGATGGTGAAAGGATTGTTCGTCTGATTTAAAGGCAAAGAGAGTTTTATTTTTAATTTTTTTTACCTTGGTTTGGGGGCCAAAAATACAACTAAATTGTATGTTCTTCACATATGCCACCTGGGATCTGGCACCCTCTAAATCACAGAACACTCGGCGTGAGCTCCCTCATCTTTCAATTTTAGGAAGTTGAGAGGATGAGCCATTTAGTAGGAATTGGAGAGTGGAGATGTTGCTCTAATTTTCTGAGTTCGTGGGTCCCACTTTTAGGCCAGGGGAGACTCCGTAATTAGTGGCGAGTTCGATGATTAGATTTCTCATTGGAGATTGCCATGCAAATTGTGTTATTTTTTAAGTGATTGAAAGGAGGTTAGTTAAGTTCATAATGACTATGTGGTCCAAGAACTGTTTTTTGATTCTTCTGGATACACAAAGCAGCTTCGATGCAAACACACGGTGCATGTTAATCTCACCCGAAACCACTGAGTTATAGTAAACAAATGGTGATAAAAAGAAATGTAAAAACTCACGAGTGCCAGTAAAATCGGAGAGGCAAAAGAGCGAAAGAAGGGCAGGTATGTTTCTGGAAGCAATGAAGGCTCATTGCTAACTTAGCCACGCACGGAGGGCACTGACGGGCCCACGGGTGGGGGCACCAGGGGACACAGCCAGTGGCCCTGCACAGGCCTGGAGATGTTGGCAGCCGGGCCTGGGGACTAGTGAGGGCCAGGGCGAGGGGCGCTGGACAGGGCTGGCCATGCAGGTGCAAGCCCAGATCTCCTTCCTTAGCCCCATGGGTTCTGCCTGCACTGCCCCCCTGCCCTGCATCCCAGGAACACGCAGGTTTATTTCCTGTAGGCATTAGACAGCTGTGCCTCTGGGTTTGGGACACTAAGCGCTGCAGAGGACCACGACTTGAGAAGATCAAGTGACGTCTTTCATGTTCAGTAGTGGAATCCCTGTGCTTTTCTCCGCCTTAACTCTAGAACATGGGCAACCGGACTTCTATCACCTGTGCAATCACCCCCTCATCCCCCCTCACCCCATTTCCCTCCTCCACCCACTCCTGGGCAGATGTGCGGGGCACTTTATCAAAAGCCCACCAGGCTCTGCCAGCCCCTCAGTGAGCCCATCAGGGTCGGTCTCCACTCTTAGGAAGCTGAAAGTAAACCTCATATTTTTGTCATCCTTGTTTCCCTGGGCAATTGTAAAAATCCTTCCACTCTAAAGATAGAACCAAAACAAGCCTCCCGAAGAAGACACATATAGTGGAGTCAGCAGGAGACAGCTTCCAGCACGATTGTCAATCTCAAGGTCAATAATCTGGCATCCACGGGCAAGAACCAGGTGCACTGAAGTGTGCCATCAGAGCGACAGACAGCTACCAACAGGTAGACATGGTGCAGCCGAATTCGGCAAACCCAGAGACCAGAGAGCGGGAATCCAACAGGTCGCTCAGGTGGTAAAGAGCGAAAATTCAGAAGGAGACCGCAGAGTGGGCAGTGGGGACACGGGACGTCGCCTCCACTGTGCTGATGACGGGACACCAAACCCCTCAGAGTTAAGTGACCGAAGGCACCAGGTGGAAAATTGCCTCAAACAACCAAAAACAAACAAAGGAAAAATCCCAGTAGAACCACACTATCACAAAATTTACAGCAATGTAAAAAGGAAAAGCAAGAAAAGTGTACAAGTTTGAGAAACAAAGTAGACAGACCCAGCGTTCAGGTGTCACGGGGGCCCTGGCTCCGCCGCAGCAAGAGAGGGCGCCCTGCGCGGGCGGCGCGTCGCCTTCCAGAGACTCCCCGGGAAGGGGCTCTCCCGCTGACCCAAGGGGGCTGCAGGTGGCCTGGGCCAGAAAGCTGCCTGGGGTGGGGGGTGGGGATGCGTCCCTGCGTTGAGGGAGGCCTGAGGCCAGGAGTCCAGACCGCGGGAGCGCTCTGAAAGCTCTCTCTCTTCTGGTCGTAAGAAAGTAAACGTTGAGCTCACTTTTGCCGAAAAGTGGGGCTGCTGTTTTGGTGGGTGAGAAGCAGGGGAAGCTCCATAGATAGGAATGTATAGTTAAATTAGAAGAAACTAATTAGCAGTAGTAGTATTTCAGGATTTGAGCTATCTTTTCCAATAAGCTTTTATTGCTGTATCACTAGATCATTGTCACTGTGTTTATTTGATTGGAGAATTGTATTTTATGGCGGGTGGTCAGCCATTTTTATACACGAGATGCTTCCTTACAGAGAGGCACGTGGAGAAACATGTCATTTAATTTTTCGGAAAGTAATGAAGTGAACAATCAGTACTTCATGCACGTGTTGCCGTTTTTCTGTCTCTTCCGTACGGAGATTGCAGGAGATCCTCTGACAGGCAAACATTTCATTGCACTTCTGTCTTGTTTGAAGAATTATAAATGGGAAGTTCAGCTTAGATTGGTGCTTTGCGACTATTTATCCCAAGCACATGTCACTTCGAAGTGGCTTTCGACAGGGGTAGGAGAGGTGGCCTGCCAGACCCCTCAACTAGACATTTTCAAAGTGGGACCTCTTTATCCTGTTCCGAGGAAGATGCCAGAACATCAGACACACCTGTCTGCAGTTAGGGACATTACGCATGAAATCAGCATCTTGTCCAATCCCTTCGTACTTTTGGTGGCCTTCCTGGGGGGCTTTTGTCGTTGAGTGTGCTCGATCAACAGGTCCTGAGGCAATCGTCTTCAGAGAAAATGCGAGAAAGAGTTTTAGAGCCTTACCACGTTTCAGGAATATTATTCTGAAATATTTGATGACTCTGCAAATGCTTTTCGAGTCGCAGCTGCGTCTGGCACAGCCTGGGTGAGCGGGTTGGACGCATCCGCCCGCCTGAGCTCGCGTTTCCGTGGGGAGTGAGAGAGAGCAACAGCGCCACGTGACATGTGAGTGAGTGTCACCATTCGAGAGGAGGGAGGTTATAGAGTGGGGGGGGGGGCGTCACTGCAATTCTGATGAGGCAGGCAGGCCATCTCTTTGACAAACTGTTACTACGAGATGTTCAGGGTTAAGTTCTCAGGGCTGTGGACATCCAGGCAAAAAACATTCTACGGAGAAGCAGCGGCCCCAACAGGGGCCGCTTGCTGATGACCAGGGTCAGTTTTAGGGTTCTGACGTTTCGTGATGAGAGAAGCTTTGGAGGGCTTCGAACAGGTAGATGGGATTAATCTGGTCTCTGCAGTGCTGAGACCAGATTGTCACCTAGACGAGGGCGGGAACCAGGAGTCCAGCCAGGAGCCCAGAGCAGTTAGACAGGCAAGTGGTGACGATGTTTCGGACCAGTGGGCTCACTGGGAAGGAGCTGACAGTTGGTCCATTCTGGAGATTTCCGAAGATAGAACAAACAAGATATCTGGTGGCATTGCGTCCTTGTAAATGTTGACTCAGAAGGCTCCGAGATGTCCTGCCATAAACAAACCAATTCCATTTCCACTTCGCTTTGCTAACTCTGTGGCCTCAGAGTTTTTTCAAAAAATATACAGCCGTTGTTTTGTGGCACTGGTGTTGCACAGACCGTATTTGGAAACGCTGTCATAGAAACCAAGACAAACGCCAAACGCAGCCTGGGCCAGACTGCTCCCCACATGAAAGCGTGCTCCCTTTGATGTGGCATGCACTGCGTCACGGAGTTCGGCCGCTTCAGCCGGAACGTGCAGTCAGGTTCTCACAACGTCCCCCTTTTTAATGTTGTTAATTCTCACAAGACCCAGGAAGCAAGGGACATCTCTTCATATTCTGTTTTCCAAAAATATTCTTTTCTCTTTATCGAAGGAAGGAGGAATCAATAAATTATCTACTTTCTTTGACTCCAGGACATGCATTTTTCAGGTCCTTGTCAAGAGCATGGGATATATTTTCTGTTGGAAAGCTCTGCTTATTTCAGTTCTACTTGGAAAAGGGGATAATTACTGATGGCTTATAAGAAGTTTCATTTATCTATTGAGTCACTAAGTCTAATTAGGTCTATTATTCTTAAAAACTCCATGGTAACTCACAAAAAGAGGAAGAGTGGTTCGCACAGACCCCACACTCGGGGGGCTTCTTTCCGCTGTAGTGGGGCTCGGAGAACAGTCCCGCTGAAGAAGCTGTCAAAGCTTCTATTCATTCTGAGAGTTTATAAATTAACTATGGGAATATTTCTGGCCACGGTGTGCTTGGTTCTCAGAGCCTTGGTATCTTCAATATCAAATGCATTTTCTCCTTAATACTTTTGACCTTCACGTACCTTTATTATAGATTCACATCTTTTAAAAAAATTTCATCAGTCTCCAGATTCATTAATTGTGGTTTAAAATAAATGGACGAGGATCAACCATGTTAACCTTTAAATTGGCAGTGACAATGGGAAATGTTTCAAAAAATTATAATATTAGTATTGATGCATCAAATAGGGGACCTTTGTTGAACCAGGTTTTCTAATTTTATAGGGACTATATTGAGTATTTATAGATAATATAAAAAGCATAAAACAGAAACTGCATGTGTGAAACACAATAGATCAGAAGGAAGTTTTGTTTTGTTTAGAAGCTTGGGTTTTTAAGTACACAAAAGACCTTATCCGAATTCCAGAGATCCCTTTTATGGTTGAAGAAATATCAAGCACTCACCAGTCTGCAGTATCAAACAAATGCTAAAAATTCTTTCTCTTCAACTTCGTGACTTGTACCATCTGTTGACATCACACGGTTATGGAAAAAATAACATCTTACTAAGGAGAGAGGCAGAGGCAGCGTCAAGTAAATGACTAAAATGCTCCTTCTCACACACACCAGCTCTATCAAAACACACTCTCATATTTCAAGGGTGCACACTTGTGTTTCCAATCGCTTAGCACACATTTGTCCCGTGCTGTTTGCTTAGAAGTTTTACACTGAGCATCGCGACCCCTTCTAGCAAAGGGGAAGAGGAGGGCAGGTATGGCAGGTAAAGAAAAAAAAACAGCTAATGGAGCAATTACTTTTCCTTTGCTCTTGTTAATTTCATCTCTAGAAAGCCACACATTGTTGATTCCTTCCATGCATTTTCTATTCATATGAGGATCTTGTACAAGATTTTTTAAAACCTTTTACACAGGTACCAATCTCACAACCAGTTTCTCATATGAAACACTGGAAAAGTTGAGAAAAAGTAGTGATCGCTACTCTCTACATTTTCCTTCTCTGAGATTATGTGGTAGCGTAAAAGATGACTGTTCTCTGAGATTTCTGACCAGCGTAACTTTGGACTTGTGAATAATTCCCTTTATAACGTTGATTTTTAATGAATCCCAAATTGACCCTTTGCCACCAAAACGTTTTGCTTGTGAGGAGCCCCAGGGCTTTGGGCCCAGGGCCAGGGTCGGGGCTCCTGGCTCCAGCATCCCAGGAGGCGGTGAGTGCGGCGGTCACTTCCCAGAGGGCCCAGTGCCCTGCTGGCCTGAGGCGTCTAGATTGTGGTGTCTGGTCGTCACAAAGGGCGTTTGCACACCATTACCACAGCTCGTGTTAAAGTGCATTATTCCATTTTCAAACGTATACTTCCCGCATATTTGGCAATAGTTGTAAATTGATCTGCATCTCCTCTTTGAATCAGAAGGATTTCTCCCCGGCAGGTCTTCTGAACGTCCTAGCTGGCCAGGGCTCTGCCTGGACTGGGGCGGAATGTGGAGGAAGGTCAGGCTGCCCACCGGGCTGCTGGACTCGGGTCAGGTGGTCACGGCTGCCCAGGGAAGTGAGAGCCCCACTGGGGACAGCCACCCCACTGGAGAGCCAGCTTGGCTCTCATCCAGGTGCACAGGATGTGTGGGTGCAGAGGGGGTGCGGGGCGAGACCGAACACAGTGGGGTCTGCATGTGGCCCAGTCTGCCCTCCCTGCGGTGTCGGCTCTTGGTTCTTGCGTGGCCCTGAAGGCTCGTCACCCTGCGGGTCACGGAATATGAACTTGGGTGGTCTGTTTCACGCTGGTCTCACCTGTGCTCCGTCATTTTCTGCATTCATTCCGTCACTTAGTTAACATATATATTTTTAGGTCATTGTGCCTTATGCCAAACGACTCTACATTTATATTTGAAGTTAATTACATATAGATTTCACTTGCTTCTGAGACTAGGCGTGGGAGTATTGACCCTAAGGAAAGGAGGAACCTGTTGTTTGTGTGAGGGAGGGAGCAGTGAGCTTTATTGCGGCTGCTGGCCCACCGCCCCCAATGACGGGAGGGAGATGCCAAGACAGGCCACGGCCAGCGGCCCTTGCAGACGCGTGGGTGGCCTGGCTGCGAGGGGGGAGCCCTGGGCTTGGGACAGGAGACACACTCAGCGGTATTTCTGTTTGAGACGTCACCGGAATGATTTTAAGGACTCGTTCAATGGACGTGCTGGCCCCATGCAGTCTGCTGAGTGCTCCACCAGGGCTCTCCGCGGATGGACCCCCGGTGTGCCGCCGTCTTCACCACTTTCCCGGGGCGTAAGCGCTCCCCCGACAGCCAGTGTCCCTGCAAGGGCCCCTCCCGCACAGGGGAACTCGGGCCGGCACAGACCTTAAGGAACGTAGGTGACCCTGGCATGTGTAGGGAGCAAAAAGGTCTGAGTATGACCTTGGCTTGTTTAATATAAATTCTCCTTTGGTAATTTTACAGAACTTCTTATTTTTTGATAATCACTGTGTTTTGCAAATGACTGGCACCGTTTCTGGAAGCTTCCCTCGATGGCAGCAGGTGGGAGCTCCCTTCACACAGGGCTGCGTCTCCATGCACAGGTGCACAGGGGCACTGAAAGCAAAGGAAATCAGCGTTTCGCACGTTGGATGCCTCCAGGATTTTGAAGTGAAGGTTCTCTGAATCCCATAAGCGATGGTCCAGTTTGTCCAAACTTGTGAACCCCAAAAGCAAAAAGGGGGCTAAAACAAAAGCATGGGAAACCAGAAATCTGCCCAGCAGGGTGACTAGGAAAGTTCCCCGTGCCTGCATCTCCTCGCAGCCTCGTGATGCGTGTTACAGGGCAGGACACTCCCAGGTGTCGGTCCCGGGAGTCAGAACCCTGCGTTCTCCACCGGGTTTGTTCCCTAGTGGGTCCTGTTTTGTAAATACATAAAAACTCGAGATTGGTAAAACGTGCTGATTGTAAAAAGATGCTTTATAAACATACAATCAACTATAGACGAATTAGGGTTACTTTGTATTCTATTTTTTATGCAGGGTGAATGAATTAAATCCCCGTTTAAATGACAAAATGATGTCAACTCTCTAAATGGTAGATTGTACATGGCACGCCGACCTAGACGCCAGCAGCTGCCTTCCCTCGGAACACAAACGAGCCCTCAGACATCCCTGGCGTCTTTACTTACAGATGGAAACATCACCTTTTAATTTTTGTATAACAAGCTTCCTTTATTTAAAACCTGTTATTGGCACTTCTGTTATAACACTTATCACATCTTATTGTAATTGGTAATTGTTGTTTAAAACGAAATCCTCAACCATCAGCTCCTGGAGGTTGGGGAACTATGATGTGCTTTCTGTTAGTTTATCATTTTCAATGCCAAGTAATAAGTTCATCATTGACGTTGGAGCTGGAATTCGAGTAGAACTTTGCGGGAGAAATAAGTTTATGAAATTAGGGAAGAAAAAAATCCTCGACAACTTAGTTCTTCCTGGCCGAGGGGTGGGAAGGATGACGTCTTCGTCAATGCCAGCACCTCTCTCTCCTCCTGGGAAGCGATGCTGGTGAGGAGGGCAGCTAGGCAGGTGCCAGCATCCCTGGGCCGTCCCAGTCAGCGAGCCCAGGGTGCGTCCCAGACTTTGTGATTTAATTAGAGTCCTGGGTAATTCTGTCAGTGGCAGATCATTCATATACAGACCGGGGGGAAGGAATGATGGTGAGGATGAACTGACAGGCAGGCATTCACTTCCCGTGGGACCTGATATAGACAAAGTCAGTGTCATGTGTACAGATACTGATAATCCCTCTTTACAAGTGGGATTGATGTTTAATCCGAGCACTTGAGTGCACTTTTATTAGTAGTACCAATTTCTCTTTACTGAAGTTCCACCAGTCACCAACAAACGAAGACGGAGCTTTCTAAGGGCACACGTAAGAGTCCCTAACTTGGCATCCTGAACGTGTTAGCGTCTCCAAATGCTGCTCCTCATAAGACATTCAGTTTGAATTTCAAGTAACAGCACTAACGATAAAGATTTCCTTGGTCACTCATATTGATGACAGGCATTTCAAAAAAAAAAAAAGATGCTTCACAATTTAATGTGTATGAATGGGTCCTGACGCACAGCTCAGGTTTGAATGGGCCTCATGTTGTCTGGAAGGCTGAGTAACCCACGTAGAAATTTATATTTAAAGCATAAATATAAATTTATGGGGATGATTCAGCAAAACTTGTCGGGAAATGAAGGGATTTCCTCCCACTGCGCTGTCTTGTACCTTTAGAGTATTTATACCTTGAGCGTTGAATCCCGTCAGTTCAGTTTGAGTCTATATTCTTTGTTGATTCTGTTTGAATAGATGTTTCTTTTAGGGACTATAATTTTTTTAACCTCAACAGTTGCCAATATACTAATGGTCACCTCTCTCTTGTGGGAACACTTAACACTCAGTATCAACAGGATGGGTTTGGAGTGAGAAGCCCTTCTGTCCTTGCATCAGACATGGTACCATCTGCAGGGGCAAAGCAGTGGGTCAAGGTCAGGTACACGTCACCTCATTATATTACACTCTTCACCCAACGGGCCTGACTGTTTTTGTAGTTTCTTTAGCATATAAACTATACATTTATATCAGATAAAATTTCAAAAAGAAAGATGGGAATCTCAATATTTGATATGCACACAATGAGTATTCATTTGAATTTATTCTACCTGCTTTTGCTTCTTGATAGATTTTTAAAAATTCATAGTCAAACCTCTCCTGGAATTTCCATATTAACTTTCTTGAAATATAAATTGAAGACATATCGTGAAATACTTTAAAATTAAGATTTTCAAGTACGTAAGAAAAATATATTTCAGTAACTCCAGAAAAGCTAAACCTGTTGGGTTTCTTTTAAAATATGTTTATTTCTTCTAAATAAGGGTCATTGGAGTCCAGTAATTATGACCCACTGATACACACTGTTCCACTGGATAATTACTACATGAAAAGATGTGGACACTGGCATCAGGTGTAACTTTTTCAGTCCCCGTCTGTCACCCGGTAACCTGTCCTTCCCCGAAAGCCTTAGCTCCTTAGCTGGCTCGGAAAATGAGCGGCTGTTGCCCCCCTACAACTATTCGCTGTAACTTATGTCGCCTTTCGTTATCTATGACAGCTGAAGTTAATTATAGGAAACACACTGAAGTTCCATAGAGCTTTATGTTTTTGTTAATTTTATTTACCTCCAGATCACGTCATGTTTTGATTAAATTAATTTCAATACTGTAAAAGCATAGGTGCTAATCACAAGATACTAGTTTGTAGAAGATATTTAACAACATTAAGGCTATTTGGTCTATTTGGTCTATGTTAATATTATAGGAGTGTATTTGCTCACTATATTGTATGTGAGGCATTATTTTCTACAGATTATATACAATTAAAATCTCCCAGGATATACACTGTCCAGGAGGTGTCTCAGGGAGCTTCCAGTTTCAGATCTGGGGTGAGGGGGAGAACTGCTTTCTAAATCTATAAATTAATATGGGTCTAACATTCTATCGCACGTTATATACGGAGTGGGCAAAAGTAGGTTTACAGTTGTAACAAATAATAATGCTTATTTAATAAATAATGCAAAAGTAATTCTGTGTTTTGTGTGTTCAGAACTGCAAGCCTACTTTTGTCCACCCCTGGGCTTGCGCTCCTTCCTGCAGACGGTTTGCTGACTGGGTAGAGGGTGAAGCCGCCCAGCCTGCGAGAGGGTGAGGCTGGGACCGCTGCTCCCCGAGGGCGTGGTCGGCGTTCGGGGCAGGCACCGGAGAGACTGGTTGTGCCGGAGAATCTTCCAGGTGGCGCCATGACCCCACGCTGCTCATTTTCTCCTCCGTGTAAGAGACACTCCTAAGGCATGTCACGACCCCGGCAGTCACTCACGGACGTTCACAGCCAGTTTGTGACCATTTTTAGTTTTCCGGCACATGTCGAAGGGCAGTCTCCCTTTGAGCCTGGCCAGCACAATTAATTAGCAATTAAGTGCAGAAATAGCTTGAGTGACAGAAACAGGGCTCGCGAGGTCCGCTGTCCTGAGATTGAACTGGGAACCATGGTGGACGGAGACCCAAAGGCACCGTCAGTGATGACACAGAGGCCCTCCCTGTGTGTGCACAGAACGGCCGTGACATGTCTCAGATCGCTGTGAACCTGGCCTGAGGACAGGGCGTGACGTACATGCGGGGAAGCCACAGGGAAAGTGGGTTCACGCCTGAAAGGCCGACAGGCACTTCCGAGGCAGGAATCCGTCAGTGGGTTCGAGGTGCACACAGGGCCGTTAGAAATCACCCACAGAGCCGCCGGCTCACGTGCTCTTTGTCCGAGTGGGAGCCACTCTCTGAGGTCACACTGTCTGCGGGCCACTCTCTGGGCGCACTCTTGTTTTGTCACGGAGTTCAGCGAGCTCTCGGCTGTGTGTGGAGTGTGGTGGTGGCTCAGGGTCTGGTTTGCGCACCCGAGCCCTGCGGCAGCCCGCAGGGGGGACCGGTGGGGTGACTGGAGCTCGCCGCCCCTGAGATTTGCACGTCGCGGGCAAGTGCGTGGTGCTGCGTGGTGCCCGCCTTCCTCACTGTGGTCAGAGGCCAGTCTCTGTTCTCTTTCCCAAGTTCTTAGCTGTGTTTTAAAATGACGATCATTAGCATGAAAATGATGTCGGTTTGCCCTAAATCAAGTATTTGCTTTAGAGTAAGGGGGGTTTTACTGAAAAACAAAAAAGTGCATGTTGATTTGAAAAATTATTTCAAATTTAATAGATTGAGGATAATTCAGGTTTACTACATGGAGGATGATTGATTTTTCATTCCTACTGTGTAGCGGTTTTATTTTCCAATCAAGTCGAATCGACGTATCTAAAATTGTAGGTTTCCGAAACTCGTTTTTATAAGTTACATGGGCCTTAAATTAACGATATTATGACTTAATTAATAAAATTTTTTTGAAAGACAGCTGCAAATGTTACCCAGTTCAACCATTCACTCACAGATCATAATTAACAATAAAATGGTGAAACTGTTTGGGTAAACCATCAATGTATGTAGCCTATTCATACTGCAGTGCTATTTTGAACAATTATTATGACTATATATATTCATATTTCAACACTCTAATATTTATTAGTGCAGAATTGTCAGCTTTGGCGCTATGGTCATGCTGGATGACACTCTAACATTAAATTAAAGAAAGCAGTTGGCGAACATTCTTTTTTGCAGAGAAAGCAACACACTCAAATACTTTTCTAGGCAAATTTCACCAAATACTGAAGGTACAGATGACTGCAATGGTATCCAAACACTTCTAAAGAATTCAAAAAGCGACACCAATTTCTGAGGTCAAGGTAACTGTGATACCAAAATAGGTAGGAGCGGTATGAAAAAGAGAAAAATCTCAAATCATTACCTTCCGTGTGGGCCGAGTGAAAATCCTGAACTTACAAACCATTTACAAAGCAAATGCAGCGGGGCATGAAATATTAGGGTAAAATTGCGTTAATCGCCCAAACACAAGGATGCTTACTATTATAAGACCGTCACCGTTCACCACATTAGCGGACTGAGGAAGCACACACAAGTCACGTCATCGTCCCAGTAGAAGCAGAAATGCCATTTGGTGGAATTTCACACGCGTGTGTGGTGAAGACATCTGATAAACCCGACACAGAGGGACGCTTCCTCCAAGTGACAACTTATGTCGGGCTTGCTTTATACAGTGCGTTTGAGAGTGTGACTGCTGGAAGTCTGTAGAAGACGGCACTCGTGGTGGGAAACGCGGTCTGTTCTCTCTCCTCACCTTTCCCGAACAACCCTGTGCCAGAGCCCACCCTAGGGCAACGGGAGACATGAAATGCACGTGGAGGGTTCAGGAGTATCAAGGAAGAATCAACCGCTGTCACTCTTCAGGGCTGTAATTGTCTACACTGAGAATTAGACAATTCTCGTTGATTATTAGACTGATTATCAGAATTATACACTGATTATTAGAAATATACACTGATTATTAGAAATATACACTGATTATTAGAAATAGAAGAAGGTTTAGCAGTCAGGCAACAAATATAAATTTGTAATTCTGGACTTCAGCAATAATTTTAAAATTGTAATGAAAAAAGGTACTGTTTAAATGACGATGAAAGACAATGTTAGGATTCACTCTTTTACCAGAGTCGTCAGACCCACATTCAAAAGATGGTAAGACTCTGAAGAAAGTCATTTAAAAGTCTGAATAAATGGAGACGGTACCGGTGGTCTCATGTAGGAACCTCAGTGTGACAGTGTCTCAGTGAGCACCATTCCACCTGAAACCTGTGGTTACTTGTCTCTCTGTATCTTTGTCCATTCCAAGTTGCCTTAAAAGTACTCATTTCCTCAAGTTCATTCAAATATTTAAACTTCCCCGATTTTACTTATCACATAGGATTCTTTTCTCTGGGTGTTTACTCTGGTTTCGAGTCTTTATTTTTTACCACCACTTTTACTCTGTACCACTTTTGTACCTTTGATTTTTCTCTACCTTTTAACTGATTATTGCATGTATGTATTTATTTATGACTGTCCTTTTAAAATAATTTTTTAAACAATTTTTATTTATTTATGTTTAGGGAGAGGGGAAGAGAGGGAGAAAGAGGGAGAGAAACATCAATGTGTGGTCGCCTCTCATGGGCCTCCTACTAGGGACCCGGTCCACAACCCGGGCATGTGCCCCGACTGGGAATCAAACCAGCGACCCTTTGGTTCTCAGGCCTGCGCTCAGTCCATTGAGCTACACCAGCCAGAGCTTTTTTCCAGTTTTGATAAAATACACGTAACACTGAAGTTACCATCTTAACCATTTTAAGTGCACAGTTGAGCAGCATTGAGTGTGTTCACACTGCCGTGCGACCTTCACCACCGCGTTCAGCCCAGAATGTCTTCATCCGGTAAAACCGAACCCCGTGATCCGTCACACAACTCTGCATGGTTCCTCCCAGACCTTGTCCACAGCCACCTCCTTTCCGTTCCTGTCGAGGCGACTCCTCTAGACAACCTGATGAGAGTGACCTGTATCGTGTCTGTCTGCTTGTGAGTCGCTTGCTGCACTGAGGACCCTCTCCTCTGGGCTTGCTCAGGACGTCCTTCTTTTTAACAGGTGGGTGGCGTTCTGGTGCTCCGTTAAAGAGGGACACCAGATTCTGCGTCTTCGTGCGTTCCCAGAGGGTCATCCGGCTGGGCCCCCTCTCGGCTGTTGTTGCAGCATTGCTGGGAACCTGCCAGGCACATGCCTCCTGTGACTCTGCCGTTGACTCTTTGGGGCGCACACCCAAGAGTGGAGAAATTCCGCACCTTACACGAACTCTATTTTTAGTGTTTTGGGGAACTGCCGTACCGTTTTCCATAGCGGCTGCTCCGTTTTACGTCCCTAAAGCAGCCAAGACGTCCCTCTTCACATCCTCACCGAGTCAGTGCCTGTCTATGTCGATGCCTCATCGTGCTGTTGATCGACAGTTCCCTAATGATGGATCGTGCTTGGCACTTTCTCATACAACCTAAGTTTTCAATTGCTCTTCCTGTTTATTTCTCTTATGTTAGTTTTGTCCTTGGCGGATGGATAACTCCTTTAAACTTGCGCTCACTCTGAACTTCTGGTACGTCCTTTAAGTTTTCACAAGCTCTGTGAGGTATTTATTTAGTCCATAAAGGATGTCAAAAACAATGCATTTCAAGAACTTTGAGTGAGAGAATTTCTGTTCCACCTGGCAAAGTGGCTGTGTATTTGTTGGGGGCCCTTGTAATTTAACTCTAAAGTCACTGACGACTAGCTTTCTCTTGATGTCCTTTGCAAACTTTGTATTTATGTCTAAAATCTCCACAGTGCTGAACCCTCAAAACCCTGTTGGGTCTTCTCTTTTTTCTGCAAACTCTTGGTTTTAAACCATCATATTTACTAAGAATGTCCAAATCTAAGATCCTAGATTTGTCTCTTTTATGAGACTTCTTAGTGATTCAGATGCTTAAAACGCAACAGAATCGACTCTTCTGTTCGAAACGTCCATGTGTCTGTCAACCTTCACTCCGGGTTGCTCCGATGCTCTCTGACCTCATTTTTGTCCCCTGATTCTTCTTTGCTTGACAGGTAAAGGAGCCCACAACTCTTGGTCATATTCGCTCCTTATTGTATTTTCTGTTCCCCCTGTCAGGATCTTAGCCCCGTCCACCGTGACCTCGATTCTGTGTGTCTTTAAGAGTCTGTGGCTGGTCTATCTATTTTTGGTCATGTCTTGGCTTTGACTTGCTCCAGATACGGCTGCTGCCAAATCTCTCTTCTTTGGGGACAGTTTTTATCATGTCATTTTCTTGAAGAACAACTTACTGGAGTTCTTTTTTTTGCCTATAATGTTGAGATAGTTATTTTCAAATATTTAAGGGATGATGTATGGAACGGGTATGAGGTACAGTTTTCAAAGTTCTGGAGGGGTAACTTGGATAACAGTGGAGAAATGACAGAGACAATTTTTCTTGATATGTAAAACATATATTTGTAATTACGAGAGATAATTATAAACATCATTGGTTAGAGAAAAGGGAAAACATTCAAACCAAGGGCTAACTGGTCTTAGAAAATACATACCTAATGAAGAGCTTACTGAGTGATTAGAAGTGGAATTAACCCTGTAGGATTTCTTCGAATTAGGAAATTTCTAGAGTCATTCGAGGACGTTCTTTATTCCCTAACTGTGACCCCTGCGTCTCATACATTCCTGACTCAACCTTGCTCACGGACAGGCCCGGCACAGAGTCCTGGGAGCCCGCTACTTCCTTCGGAAATGCCTTCGTCGACGCGTGCCCCTCCTGAATGCACACCTCCTGTCTACACGGTTTCAATATTCGAACCTTCCCAAAGATTTTTCACAGAATAGCCTGGGGACAAACGCGTATTTCACGCTCTTGGAATTCTCCCCTGCACACTATCCCCACGGTGTTTATGTTACCTGTTTCAACTGCCCAGCCCTCACATGCGTGTGGCATTTCCCCTGGCTGCGTGTGCGCAGGTCATAATGGGAACCCACTAATTTTGCTTCAGCCATAGCCCCATCGTGGTGGAACATAGGCCCTCAAACGTGCAAATTTGATGGGTAGATCAAGAAATGTAGCAACATACGTATTAGATTAGAGCACGAGTTACCAATGACTTTTTCATGGGAGTGGAGTCACACTTGTAAGTGTGTGAGAATTACTAATCCATGCATTACTGTCATGGGCAGGGGCAAATACATTAAAAACAATGACTTCAACAAATGTGAATTCCAGGGTCCGCACGTGGAGAACAGGGTCTATGCCCAGCCCATCTGATGAGGGCGGTGGAGATGCATCTGCATTACCCTGGGTCCCGAGGTCACAGGGAGGCCAGCAAGTAAGCAGTGGCCACACCGACGCACAGAACGAGGAGATCATGCCCTGCGTGGGAGCCAGGCACAGGCTGAAGCAGAGTCGTGCTGAATTCGAGGGGGGTTATTCAGGTAGTGAGGGAGGAAGTGATTTCAGAAGAAAAGGAAATGTGAGATGAAATCTGTGTGCGATGAATGAAAATAGTGACTTCAAAACTCAACGGGGTATTTTGTACTTTTGTTATGATGATAATCTTGGGGTAGATTATTTAGGGGTTTGAGGTATTAATTGCGGAAACTGGAAACAAAGATCTTTAAGGTAAATGAGCGGTACCTCCCATGTTCTCAGAGTCACTGTGAAGAGCACAGTGACCGAGTCTGTGTGTTTGTCATTGACCAACAATGAAGGAGACCCACTCACGTCCACACAATCAGATCACAGGTGGTCCTGTTCGCAGGTTCAAACAGGAAATCAAATTCCTGCGATCAAATTTCTGATGGTTTTCATTGACAGGATAGGAGTGAGAAAATTAAAAAAGGCTGCAGAAGAATAACATACACATGGACAACTGATTTCGGGGGGAAAAACCCTCAAGTGTCCATTTCTGAAAGTGCGAGAAATTCACCAGACACCATGGCTTGCCTTGTGCTCATGGTCAGCACCGAGTATCAGAAATAGCTTTGACCAGCGGTCCCCACATTTTTGCACCGGGGACCGGTTTTGTGCAAGACAGTTCTCCCATGGACCAGGGTGGGGGGCGGGGGGGGGGTACATGGTGCCAGGATGATTCAAGCCCATTACGTTCAAGCTCACCCCCTGATGTGCTGTCTGGTTCCTAACAGGCCGGGGCAGATCCTGACCCCAGGCTGGGCGGTTGGGGACCCTGGCTTAGCCCATGGTGAGAAAATTGGTTTTCTGTGAGCATCGGAGTTTAGCACACGAAAAGTGAAATGATGATTCTGAACCCTGTGCTGAGGACGACGGGCATTTCCTCAGAAGAGCCTTTTGAATAATGCCACAGCTTAATGGTTTTCAGTAAATATTTTTGTTTTTTATTTAATTACTGGATAATTCGGTTCAATAGGTCATGATAACAACTCATCAGAAGCTGAGCAGTTCCCACTCCACGGCCTCTTGCCGTGGACCTGGTTTGTGCTGTTGTCTTTTTCAGATGCACTCTGAATAGGGTGGCCGGGGATTAAACGACTAATTTGATTAATCTTAACTTAATTAAAATATAAAATGCCATAATGCAGCTGCAATATACCCTGTAAACAGGTCCTTCGTGCAAGCACGGGGCACTGATCAGTTAGCGCCTGGCTGTAATGCCCTGCGCCCCCGTGACCTCGGCATGCCCGCGGCGGCAGCCTGGTGGGCTGGTCCTTTAGGGTCTCCCGCCTCCTCCTTGCCACCTTCCCCACCTACAACCCCAAACTTACTTTCCCACCTGCTCTGAAAGTGTCCTGAGTTTCTCCCTCTCCTTGACCCATATGTTACTCACTTGCCTCCTTCACACTCTCAGATTCCATCTCAAGCACCCCAAACCGGGTCCTCTCTGCCCCCCATCCACCCCCCCCCAGATTACAGCTGTGGCTTGTATACTGTTTCCGTAATGCATGTGGTCCCACAACAATGCAGACCCTGTGGGGGTAGGAACTAGCGCCGTCTTTCAACACGCACCTGAGGCGCTCAACAAGTATCAGGCGAGGCGTTAATTTTCTGCAAAACCTATGAAAACGGCCTCTTCCCAGAACAACTCGGCGAGAGCCTCTCACTGGTTCAGGGGAAGCAGGTGCCGTGCGATGTAGGTCTGCAATGATTGCAGGGCATGTGTTGGGAAGCCTTGTGAAGTGGTGTTGTTTTTTAAATTTCTAATATATTAACTCGTTGCCTAACCCTTCAAAGTACAATGGTCTTGGAACTCACTGACAAGACCTGCAGCCCACCATTCCCTCCGGAGCGCCCCTAGGAGCCCTCAGCAAACCGTTCCGCCCTCTCCTGTATTTCTCCGACAGCCTGTCGGTTACCTTTTGGAGTTAGGATGCAAATAGAAAATTTCAGTCATTAACCTGAGAGTCTTCGTGGCTACTAACAGGGGTAACAGTGTAAGCATATGAGAGTTCAGGCTTTTTTCCTTCTACTGTTACTCTAAGCTTTTTTAAAACAAAGATTCTTTTGGGGGAGGGTGAATCACAAACGCCAATAAAACTCCTCCCGATAACGCGGCACAGCAAATGGAAACGACGTTTGGAAAAGTGGATGGCTGGCCTTTCCGAAAGAAGGCCGGCAGGCAGAGTGGATCTGGGTGTTAACATTTTCTTTTCTCTGCTGTGAACGTGGCCTTGCTCTGCAGTTCACACTCTGTGTTTTGAGGCGGGTGTGTGTGCACTGTGTGAGCGTGCTCCTTCCTTCCTCTGGGTCAGGTCACACTTACCTCACTCTGCCTGGCTCACACAGCCAGGCACCCTCGCTGCGCCCAATGACAGCGCCGTTCTATTGTGCGTGGGGTGAAGCGGCCTGCGTGCTTCTATTTTCCCTTCCCTTGGTCCCCCGCCACCGCCGAGGTCTTTAGGGGACTGTCCAGCTCCTTGTTGTTCATGGCTTGGGCAGTGAAGGAAATTTGGTGCAGTAGGTTACGAACCATTCTTTTTGTGGCTGTTCTGGACTTTGTAAATCTCTTTTCATCCAGTACATCCGTTTATATCTTTCTTCAGTGTTACCCCTTGTAAAAAAAGGAAACCTTTAACACGAACACTTCCGCCTGTAAAGACGCCCGTGAGAACGCTCCGCGTCAAATGCCAGCATCTGTACTTACTGGTATTTTACCAACACGGAGGGGACAGTAACTTCTAGAATGCATTTCACAGCAAAGGCAGGACTACACCATCTGATCTTTCCTTATATTTTTAAAATGTATGTTATTGATTACGTTATTACAGTTGTCCCATTTTTTTCTGCCCTTTAGTCCCCTCTGCCCCGCACCCCCTACCCACCGCCTTTGCTCACCTTAGTTCACGTCCATGGGTCATGCATGTACGCTCTTCGGCCTGTCCATTCCCCATAGTGTTCTTAACCTCCCGCTGTCTGTTTTGTACCTGCCGTTTATCCCACTCATTCCTTGTACCTTTTCCACCATTCGGCCCCTCTTCCTCCCCACTGATAACCCTCCGTGTGATCTCATTTCTCTGGTTCTGTTCCTGATCTAGTTGTTTGCTTACTTGTTTTTTTTTTTTTTAGGTTCTGTTGTTGATTGTTGTGAGTTTGTTGAGATTTTACTGGTCATATTTTTGATCTTCTTCCTTTTCTTAGATAAATTTGTTTAACATTTCATATAATAAGGGCTTGGTGATGATGAACTCTTTTAACTCGATGTCTGATCCTTATGTGATTTTTAAGTAATGTTTGGCTAAGAAAATATAGAGAGAATAGTATTTATTCACAAAGAGCAAAGAAAACCCGTATTGAATATTTTGGGAATTCTTTGGGGGATTTTTTGTTATTTTTACTTGTTAGCAATGTTGTTTTAGGAAAAAACCGAATTTACTTTGGCCTGCATTTGGGGGCCGTGGATACCGACGATGATAAGCCCTGGGTTTTGTCTCATTCCATTAATGGGCCTGGTGTTTACAGGGTTGCAGTGATCACCCCCTTCTCTGTACGTCTTCTCACGGTTTCAGTTATCCGCTGTCAAACACCGAAAAGATGAAATGGAAAATTCCAGAAATTAACAATTCATAGGGCTTAAATTAGCACCGTTAGCAGCAGCGTGGTGACATCCGGCAAGACCCCTCTGTCCCCCTGGGGCGGGGGTGCTGAGCGCTCTGTCCAGGGCCCCGAGCCCAACCCGTGGCTTACACGGGAGCCACCTCGGGGATCAGACCGACTGCCTGGGATCACAGGGCTGGTGCTCCAGTCCCCTGGGTTTTAGCAACGTGCCCGCAGCCCGAGAGCAGGGTGCGGGGACGCAGACAGGCCACTGAGGAGCCTGCAGGTGCACCTTCTAAGTAACCAGGCGGATGGGTGCAGTGCACTGGTTTGAGAGAGCGAGTGAGCACCTGCACGCGGCTTCTGTCCCAGCGCATCTGTAACTGTGCCTCTGCTTAGTGGTTATTGTTGTTGATCTCTCGGGTGCCTAGTTGACAGATGAAGTTTATTTTTAAAAAGTACAGGCAGTGTATGTAGGGTTTGGTACTATTTCTGGTGTCAGGCACCTGCTGGGGGGTCTTGGAACACACCCCCCACAGGTCAGGGGGTTCCTGTAATGAGAGGGTTACTAGACAAAGCTGATTTTTAATCCATCACCAAGCTGGCCTTGGACTACAATTCATCGACTAGGCCTGTGAGTCATTTAAAATGCTGACGTGGGGTGGGGCGAAAGTGGGTTTATTCTCCTGTTGTTATTTATTAATTATTGTGTTCTTCTCCACACACACAGCTGCAAACCTAGTTTAGCCCCACCAATGTTCAGTGAGTCGCTTCTCAGTTCTAGTCAGAAATGCTTCCGATCGTTCACTGCAAACATGCCTTGGGCAAAATACTATCTATAAACAAGGGGCACAACTGGAAGAGATGAGCAGAAGTTTTTAGTCTCATCCTGATTGTGCAGCCCGGCCACAGTTCCTTCTCCTTGATTATTGTTCTGTTTATATCGGCTTTAGCATATCTTCAGTTTTAAAAGATGATCTTTGTGTCCACTCTAAACCTTGAACAGCCTGATTTATTACTTCAATCTTCCCCGGCCCATATTCACTCACAATTCAATGTGCACATTGCGAAAATGCAGATTCCAAAGCTACGGTAATGTGTCCGCTGATGACCTGGTGCCCGTGGACACGGCGTAACCAGTCTTCGCCGTATAATCGGTTGCTGCCTCCAAATTTGACATGATTTCTGGGGGTCTGGAGGTGGTGAAGGAGGGCATCTGGAATAGGACAGAGCCTTTTCATGACTGAAATTACCTGGACTGCCTGGGACTATTCCACTTTCCCTTTGCTGCTTCTTTGATTAAGTCCTCAGCCCCCGACACACTGCACTGTGAACTGCTAGTATTCTTGGCTGTTGGTCTGATTCTGCTGTGAAACTGCTGGAAGGCAGTGTGAGTGCTGACTGTTCTCAGGGGCTCCGTGACATCCCCTGGCCGCCGTTGGCAATGGAAGGTGGTGCTTGGATCCCATGGGCTGCTCTCCATTCGGTGACATTTGAACTTGAATTTGGTAAACAGCAAACCAAGACCTCACTCAGGGGGCAATTCCTATTCTTGTATTCTTCTTCATTCTGAATCACAGAACTTCCTAGGATTTATTTTTTCCCATCAAATTACCTCCAGTTCGTCTTTATTCTTTTTGTAGCAAGACATGAAATCATTTTGGGCTTACTTCTTTAATTTTCATGGTGAAACCATCAGAGAGTTTGGAACTACATATTTTTGTCTCATGGTGATGAGAAGAGCTCACACTCCCACTGCTGAAAATATTGCAACGAAGAAAAATCTGTAACTGTGGGTAATTGCGTTCTTTTATTCTTCGGTCCGTCCCTCCATCTGTCCATCCTCAGCACCTGCGAGGCTGCCCGTCACAGCACAGACGTTGCCTGGCTTGGCGGGCTCGGGCGGACCCCTCGTGGTTCTGGGCACAGCACTTTCTAGGCTCATCACGGCACCGGACACAGCGTGGCGGGGCTTTGTGTCGCAGGTGCCACGTCATGCCCTGTGGTCACTGTGCTGAATGTGAGGCCTCCAGGCTTATCCTTCCCACACAAGTCTACCTTTGCTGCGTGTGTATATCAAATATTTTAGTATTGGGCATAAACATACGGACCTCCCCTCCAGGTGCTCGAGAAGGCAGAGAGGAGGGGCTTCTGCGAGTTCCTGTGAGTCAGTAAGTCTGTCCATGACCGTCTGTCCCACGTCCATTCACTCTCAGGCTGTTGTCTGATGAGGGCGGACCAGGCGAGGTGCTGGGGAACTTTCCGCTGCCTGGAAACCCTCCTGTGTTATTTGCGGCAAAGTGCAGTTTTTGAAAAGTATTTTTTCTTTCTGTCTTAAAGTCACACAGCAGCTGCTGGCATTTACTTACCTTCTGCACCAGCCGCTCTCTCCTTGGTGGCTTTGAAATTAATTTTCTTTATCTTGACACAAAGACCCAAAATATGACTTTCTTCCCCCCAGAGGAACAGACGGTGAGGAGGCAGCAGAACTTACAATTTACCGAAAGGGGGGATACTATATATAAACAGTGTATTAATGCACGATTGTGTGGCTGGCTGGGTTGGGTTCTTCCGAGGGGATGTTGGTGTTGCTCTTCTAAATTCCTCTGGGGCCGTCACAGCCTGCTCAGTGGACAGCATGGCTAGTGGGGGGTGGAGGGAGGGAGGGAGGGGGAAGGAGGGGAGCAAGGCAGACAATCTTTACTGGTCGGGGACCCGATCAAGGCAAGGAATTACAATGGCGAAGTACTTCACGCTACCAAAGAAAGCAGTATTCATGACCTGGTTCCTTAGAGTGTAAAAGCAAATCTTTGAACTCACCAGCAAAGGAAAATATTGATAGTATTTTTAAACCTTCCATCTTTATGTTGCATTTTTTTGGCTGGGTACCTACGATGCACCTGCACTAACAGACTTAGTCTCAGGCATCCGCTTTGAGCCAGAGCACAAACGGTGTTAGAACATTTTGGGGAGATAGACAAGGTATGTAGCTGAGGCTCTGAAACATCGCACAGAGAGGGATTAAGACACCCAATTAAAGACATAAAATTTCACCTTTATTTGACATAAGCTGCAGTTATTTTAAGGGTAACACTTTACACTGTTCTTTCTTTGTTCGTCCTTCGTGTGCTGTTGGTGTCGACTCTCTCACGGCAGCGATCACTGTGAGCTTACCTACGCTCTTTCCACACATGGGTGGGAACATGTCATCTTGCGAAAGTTCTGGTTCTAGTTGCCAAAATGGTGGACTAATAGGTTTCCAAGACAACATATGTGACAGACTAAGGGTATTATTTTCAATTAGCTTCTAGCTAAATGCTTTCATTTATATTTCATTTTAATTGAATGAGGCTTAATGAGGTGGTAGATTATTTTTTTTTAGGACAAACTGCCAGAGAGCTTTAGGAAGACTTTGTGCCTTCAGCTTGCAGAAGGAGCGGACTCGGTGTGTGTGTGGGTATTCTAGTTTCTGAATTCAGACGTTGAGTGTTTAATTTTTTTTTCATCTAGAAATATGTCGAGTGTGTAGTTACTTGATACCGAATGTTACTTTTTAAAACAATTTTATGTAAAAGTCACTTTTCTAACAGGAGACAAGTTATATTTAAAAGGCTTCCGAAAATAAGCTGAAGGGAAGAAATTCAGTTTACAGTTTTAATTATAGCAGAGCTCTGTCTGTTGATTTCATGAGTCTTTCTGGATGCAGCCAGGACGTGATTGAAGGCTGAGAGCCCCCGTGACAATTGCTTTAGTAAAATGCAGCCATGCTGTTGTTTAATATGTGACATACCAACGTGTTAGCAATATGGTTTTTATTTATTAATATCTACATTAAATAATCCCTCAAATTAGCAGTGGCTTTGGATTTTCACTCTGGATTTGAACAGCTAATGCACTTTGTGTAAGGATTTGTTATCAAAGCATTGCAGGGTCCCAGGAATACTTGTAAAACACACAGACCCCCCCTACCAACCAACAGGCTTAGGGCTTCTGAAAATGCCCTAAAATACACTGCATTTGAACACATTTAACAGGCTAATTACAGGCTACTTACAAATGGCTTTCCGAGTCTCACCCTGCATTTGCAGGAAAACCGTGCGCCATAATTTGCTGAAACGGTGAGAACGTACTGGAAGCTACTTAGTAATGAACTGTTGGCTAGTGTTTGTGTCTATAATTCCCTTTTCTAAGGGAGAGAGATAATAGATCTTTTTATGGTTGATGGCATGATGAAGCCAGCGCAGGAAGGGGCAGTGAATTGTCTCCTAACTCTTCAGGAGAGACGGCCACCGGCAGGTCCCTCTCCACAGTGGCTCCGCCCACAGGAAGGATCGGCCCTGAGCACCCCTGTTAACGTGAGTTTCCCTGATCCCTGGAGGCAGATGTTGGCAACGACACGCATCCCTGCAGCAAGCACTTGGTTCCACTCACATTTTATTGGCTAAAAGAAGGCGCGTGGCCCTGCCTACCTTGAGGGGAGAGGAAGTGAGTTCCTCGTACACACCAAGGCTGGGGAAGAATTACGTGTCCGTGCCCAGTAGGAATGTCTGCACAGAAGTGTTCAAAACTGAGGGAGGAACCAATGTCCCAGTTAAAGAGGAGTGGACACCACTTCAATCTCTTAGACCTCTGCCAAATCATTTCCTGTGAGATGTAAATTAAGGCAAAAATAATAAAATCAGTTCTGTTAGGCCAAAGGAAAGATGTGTGTATAGTTGCCTGAATTCTAAAGCCCATTTCTATGAGCCAATTAAGTCAAGAGCATTTAATGGCAAATTTACTCTTCCTCATGGCTCCTATAGGCACTACACTCCCAGTCTTAATGTTTTTAACTTCAAGTTCAATGCACATCTGTAATCTGGGGCTCTGCAGGAGGCTGAGCAGGGCACGTGGTGGTGGGGAACACAAAAGGCCTGGACTCCGAGTCCACAGAACTCTAGGGAGCCTTCCTTAGGAAAGATTAGATGTAGCCTAGACGTACGTGGGAATCATATATACCAACAGGTCAAAGAAATGGAAATATTGCAGCTGAGATTTCTCTATCTATACACACACATACACACATATATGTGTATATACACACATCATATGTACACACACATATACACACACACACACTGTCTAGAACCCGTAATCTTCCTGAGTCCAAAACTAAGAATTAGCTGGTATTACCCACAATATAAATGACCTAAAAATGGATACCTGGGGTAGGCAATATTAGCACGGCTGGACTTGGCAGCAGCGGGCCCTTGGAGAGACAGGTGATAAATGTAATTGTGTTCCTATCTGTGCCAGTCTCGGCGGGGGGTCGCAAACTAGATAGAAAATATGCCGGGGCCTGGAACTGGCTCGCTCGGCTGTCCACGCGGCTGCCTTTTCAGACAATTTCCAGCACAGCTGTGCTGACCAACATAATAAATTAACAGTATGTCCAATTTTTCTTGGAGAGCCTATTTCTCACAAAAAAATATGTGTATTCACTCATATGGATTTCTTCCCCTTTCACTCTTTAATAGCTTCTATGTCATTTCCATATAATACGCTTTTTTGTTGTATTTTAAATAAGCGACTGTATTAAAAAATAAAAAGCTTGGCTCTCAAAAGTGTGTGTGTACACATAATAATGAATTATATATACACATACACATATATATGATACATATATAGAATCAGGGCACTTGTGGTTTTAAGTACTTCGTTAGATTACGGTGGTCAGAATTGGTGTACCTACTAGTTATGCACGGTATCCTTGGAATGAAGTCAGTTACTTTCGTATTCTGTGGTCCGTGAGTAGAGAACAGCTAATGTTTGAAAGGGCACCGGTCACGTGTGGGAGGTGGGCCCCTCCCGTTGGTGGCCGCAGGTCCATGACCTGAATCCAGAACCGAAGCCCTTGAATGAGTCCTAGGCCACAGAGAGGCGGTGACGTGCAGGGCTTGAGCCCTGGGCCTTGACTTTGCCGCTGCCTCCCCACGTCCCTCTCCCCGTTCAACTGCTCGGTTTTTATCTTTTGTAATGTTTAACGTGTTTGTCTTCCTATCAGCAAATGATCGCTTTGGTTAGCAGCTACATTAGCTCTTGCAATGCACTGACCGTCAGGAGCCGAGAATTTGCAGATGCTCCGAGGCTGACCGGCCTTGCCTGCCCTTGACACTCCCCGTGGCCGTCTCGCTGGCACCGCAGGCCTGAGGGTGTGGGTGGGGTGGACGCTCCTGCCACGCTCTCCTTGGCCTCCTGGGTTCCACGGCTTGTGGCTCCATGTGCGAAGTGTAACCTGTGCGGGAAAGAACAGCACGGGAGCTGGGGCTTTCTGGGAGAGAGGAGGAGCAGCGCGTTGAGTTGTGGAAGGTGCTGGCGGGTCTGAATAAGGTAGGCATCAAGTTCGAGTCCAAGGTTTTCAGTCTGGTCCGGTGGACGACTGCAAGTGCACAGTCCTGCTTAACCCTCCAAACGTGGCAGGGCTGACGCTGCTTCTCCATGTCATGCCTGTGACCCGGGCTCACGATGTCGTCGCCCCTTCTCCGACTGGCCCCCCTGCGGCCGCGCCAGGGGGTGGGGGGGTCTTTCCCATGGCGAGGCTCTGGTGTGCCGGCCCTCGCGCTCTCTGATGAGGTGACCACTTTCTGAGCAAAGCTCTAGAACCACAGAGCCGCACAGCAAGGTGAAGGCTCGAACCCACGCCGCCAGCCCTCGCGCCTTGCATGGCCCTCGCGCCTTGCATGGCCCTTGCGCACTGTGCCTCTTCAACAGGTGCCAGAGCCGTCTGACGGGTCCAGGTTAGAATCGGATTAACTCATGCTTTTAAAGCAGGCAATGCAGTGTTGGAAAAATATGAGTTGGTTTGCAGATGTCATCTCGATAAAGGCTCTTGTTAAGAAAGACACCAGTTGTCTCCTACGGCCACACCACCCTGAACACGCCCAGTCTCGTCTGATCTCAGAAGCTCCGCAGGGTCGGGCCTGGTTAGTCCTTGGATGGGAGAATGACACCAGCTTTACCTTGGTTTGAATCGGATGCTCACTCAGCTGGGTCCTAGCGTATCCGGTTTAGAGGCAGGAAGTGCTTCATCGTATACATCTCATTGCATCTTGTCGCGTTATGTATTGTTATCAGAGAGCATCATGAAGAATGTCTGTCGGATGCAACTCCTTCCCTGCACCTTCTAAGGAAAAAGGTAACAGATTCTGTAGCTGGATGCTTCCTTTTAATTGTTGAACTTGAGTCCAAGAGAATGTTTTAAAAGTTGACTAGAACAAGGGTATCGTTATTAATCAAGGCCCGGAAAGAGCTGATAGTTTACTGAGAATCAACTCGGAAATACACCTGGAGACATGGGAAGAGGCGAACTGTCCAGGTACGCCCACCTCGGAGGTGTAGCAGGTGCGGAGCGGGGGCAGAGGGCGTGGCCAGGCGGCTGGGTGGAGCAGGAAGCTGGGGCGCACGTGGTGAGGTCTTGGCTGCGTGGTTCACCCGTGGTAACCAGGATGAAAGGAAACTCAGTGGCAAAAGCAGAAGCAGATCTCTCACAGTGCCAAAAGATTAAGAGCTTATCCACTTGGTTTTAATTCTACATATACAGTTATTATTCATGTGCGATTATTCCTCTGAACCTAGGCCACTTTTGCCCTGAAGCGTGGCTGATGAACGATGCAAAGGATAATGTGGGTTTATACAGTCACACTGAGAAATGGTATCCAAATGTGCAATCCCGGAGAGCTCAGGAGGTGCGGTTGGCGGTGTCGGGTCTGAGAGAGTTTACACGGCCCCCGAGTGGCGCTCACCAGCACAGACTCACCTCGAAGCGTGCAGAGCCGGGGGGAGGGATGTTACCCAGAACGATGGGTGTGTTATCACTTCCTGCAGTCGGAGCCATAAACATACCCATGCTCACACCTGGCGCGTCTCTTAATTCATTTTTTCCACAAGAAGAAATAAATGTCGGAGTGGCCTCCTCCTCACCCTGTAATTTGAATATTTCCAGGTTGGTAGGCTTGGCCGCCTTTTGGATTTATGACATAGTCAGCTCCTGAATATTAGTGTTGATACCCCAAAACCTGATTTTTCAAAAATTCAGAAGCACAAGTCTGTTTTAAAGAAAATACTTGGCATTTTATTGATTTAGCTGGGCTTTATGAGCTCTCACGCTCCCACTCATTAACTATAAATAAAAATTGCTGAAACGAGATGGGGAACAAAGTATAAACCTCTGTGTGAGAAAGCATTCAGTGCCCAGGTAAATAGAAGCTATAAATATTCTGCGTACGAGGTAACCCAGGGTACCATTTGCAGGTAGGAAATGCCAGAAAGAATGTATGTTTGAGGGAAGTGACTAGAGATCACTAACTTTTATGATTTTTGTGGTTGATTTTCAAATTTTTGCAAGCAAATTGCTTAAGAAATATATGTTCTCTATAGCACAACAAAGCACCTTGTATTTCTTCAACTGCTAAAGAAAAATCAGAATTTAAACAGGAATCATGTCCATGAATTCCAATTGTGACCAATTCGATGACCAAATGCCGGCGTCCAGAAATTTGCCTCCAGGTCAGACTATTAGAACCCAGCCCCTAAACAAAAGTTAGGCGGCACTGAACAACCTCTTAAAACGGAGGCCGACTCTTGCTTGGCCTCTTGGCATCCACAGAGTGAGGACCGAGTACTCAGGACTCCATACTCGCGTGCTCTGTCTTACAGGCTCCAACCTTAGATCTTGCATCTCGGTTTTGCCACGTGAGATGTTCAGATACGTTTGCTGGTAACCCCAGGGATGTGATGTGTTAAGACATGTAAGTGGCTCAGCCAGCCACTCCCCAAACACGTGTTGATTCTGTTCGTCGGTGCAGGCATCATGGTGGACTGGTTATTAGGGTTCGTTATGAGGGACAGAGTTGATTTCTGGGGAGAAAATGCAGGGTTCCCACCCCAGCTTGTCCTTTACTCACTGAGGAGACTTGGGGACGTGACCTCCCCTCTCTGATGACATTCAGAACCCCGATTTGGAAGACACAGGCAATACGATGGAGATACCGGGGGTTGGAGTCGTCGTGATGTGAGCTGACACTGCAGAAGCTCTTTGTAGTTTCGTGGTCGTTACTATGTTTTCAGCGCAATAACAACAGAACAGAGCAAGTTCAAACTCCTAAGAGGAAAACTCATGTTACGTAAATATACTTGAGCTACTTTGGTGAAATTACCTTAAAAAATCATATAAAACATAATGAAGTTATATAAAACTACTTTTGCGACAGCCTTACGATGGGTGCAGAGATACAAATACAGCTTCCATCGTCAGGACTGGAGCGTCAGCCGCGCATTCACGGTGAATCGGGATTCTCAGTCCCCCGACTTTGCAGGAGGCCACCGTGCGTTCTTGTGTGTGCTGACACCTTCTCACATTGTCCGACTCCCGAGGCGGGGGGGCGGACCTGTTCCCTGTTCCCCCATGTGTTTGGGAGCTCGGGCAGACAAGGCACAGCCAGGGCAGCAATGAGTTCAGACCCGACGCCACTGAGCCACCTTCCGTCCCCAGGGAGTCCAAGCCAAAGGGACCCTTTTCACTACGTGACGTCTGTGTACAGCGCATGATTTGTGAGCAGTGGCCTGCATGGTATCTCACTTGATTATTACGGGACGTGGAGTTATCGCTGCCGTCTTTTTTCCCCATGTGGGCACACGGGTCTCCGAGAGGTGGGCTGGGTTCCTTGTGGTCCCGTGGCTAGGTTTTCAGAACTGGCACTGCCAAGTGCTGACCGTCCCGCTGGGCTGATGCCCAGGCTCAGTGCATTGGAAGAGACTGAGCCCTTGCAAGAGGCATGATGGCATTCCAAGGGGCTACGGAATATCCTTCCAGAAAGAGCTGTCCACCCTCCTGGCCAGTTCAAAAGCACCAGAGCAGGTTGTGTTTGAGGAGGAGGCAGGAGTGAGTCAAGGCTGACAGGGCGGAAGGAGGAAGAAGCTGTTTCATGAACGAACAACTGGGTCTGCTCTCGTGTTCCAATGGAAGGAAAGTCTTGGAGATTGAAGCTAAAAACGCTCCTTGTATTACATGTTGGAAAATACTTCTAATTCCATGCTAATGTAGCTGACGTCGCTCATTTCCAACTCTATTTAAGCTGGTTGTCCCGAGTTTAAACGTTCTTTGGCTGAAGTAGCACCTCCCCGGGTGGCGTGAGATAGGCGCTTAGCGCTTCCTGAGTGCGCCTGTGAACGGATCCTGCTCCGGAACATTCTGCACAGGCTCAGACGCCGGGAGCTGGAACCAGCGGGAGTTGGAGGGACGTGACGCCCCTTTGGAACTCAGAGAAGACCCGAGCGAGGACCTCGCCGGAGGGGACTGTTCCAGTCGCTGTAATCTGGAGGTCTGTGGGTGCTGTCGCAGGACGGTCACTCGGGTTGTGGCATTGTAAACAGGGACAAGATACGATGCTCTTTACATGGGCGGGCCTTCCCTTTAGAACTCACGCGTGACTTCTACAGAAAATGAACACGGCATGTGTGCTCAAAGACCGAGAGTGTAAATGGTTTGGCCAACAATATAAAATAAGTCAGATTTGAGGATGACGGGAAGACATTACAGAGATTGAATGTCAAGTCATGAAACGTTCTTTTTGCTGCACACCTCTTGAGCCTTCAATTTCTACATTTTCTCCTGTGTGACTGCCTTTGGGAAAGTATCGGGTTGGTGTGACGACCGGGTCAGAAGCGCCGGGACGGGGACAGGCTCTCCGGGAAGGACGATGCCCGTGCGTGTGTGCACTGCGATCGGGTTTGCAACATGCTGATGGCGTGGACCCTCTGCCCTCAGAACGGAGGGGCCAGGGACCCGGCCACGCCGCCTCTGCCCTGCTACGATCTGCCGTCCGCTGGAGACAGGCTGCCGCCTGTGGGTGGCTGCAATGGCGGGTGCTTGGGGGCTGGCGCTTGGGGTGGGGGGCACTTTACCCATGTGGGGGGTTCTCAGAGCCTTCCCCTGGGAAGGAGACCACAAAACTGAATGGGGGCAGGGCTGGGAATTCCAGACAGAGAGCAAGTGTGCACAGGGGGCAAAGGGTTTGCTTCGTGCGTGAAACGTTGGGTTTGGGATAAGTACAGTCCTCCTGGGCCCGAGAGGAGGGATTAATCAGAACCGCGGTGATAAAGACGTTTTCCCACGGGGTGAGTGAGCGGCACCACACACCCACTCACCTGCGTGACGGGTTCACAGCCCTCTGTCACCCGAGTGAAGTAAGGTGCGTTTTGGAGATCCGCAGTGTGCGTCCGCGTGCATCCCGTTCTCTGTGGTCACCGTTTAAGGTGTCGTCTTCACAGGTATTCGTGAGTTTGGTGTGTGTGAGTGTATGTATTTATAAACACAGGTGTGCATTCTGCAGCATCGGCACAGGTATAAAATTCTTACCTAGAGAGGACCTTGCAGAACATGGGCTCGCTCGCATAAATGTGCACTGTCCGTAAGCTTAGTGTGAAAAATCACGGTCCTTGGAAGCTTAAAGAAGGATTTGCACCGACATCGGAATCTCGCCGAGTCTGCCCCTGTGAGGCCCGCGCCCCATCCGGGCGGGCTGACTGCAGTCCCCCTGGTGGCGGGGTGGGGAGAGAGGCCACAGGAGGACACCAGGAGGGCGGCTGCCACCGGCCCTTGATCACTGCGACCGCTTTTGAGAAGAAGCCCTACTTCATCCATGAGCACTGAGAAAAATGACCTTCCTGTAACTGTATCTTTCTATCACAGTCTTTCTCACTGAAGTTAGTTTTCAGAATTTCACAAATTCATTGCAGCCTTTCCAATGCGCCTTTGCTGGGAATCTGTCGTCATTTTAAAATGTGCCCCAGTGTGGACTCAGTCAGTCACTCATGTCCATTGGTTCAAACAGTTAAGAAAACAATATTATTTATGATAAATGCGAGACTAGTCGGGGGCAAGACTATGGCCCGTTAAGGGATTATGCATAATTAGCCTCAGATTCTCAGGAAAGGTAGGACTCAACATGACAAACACCACAAGTACGAGAGGTGAGGGTTCGCCAGTAAACGGCCTCAGCGTCTCCCGGGTTTCCATTTGCCACTTCCTTTTACTGCCCCTCCTGGGTTATCGCTGCAGAGTGCGGAGGGCACTGAAGCCCACCACGCAGGCCGTGCAAGCTTTTCGACCGCTCCTAACAGAGAAAACAACAGCAGGTGTTAAAGGGCCACAGGGCGGCTCCCGGGTGATGCCCCTCGTGCCTCCGTGAGCGTTTGTTGTTAAACCACAGAATGGGGAGCATCATTTTCTACCGTTACGGCATCATTAGTACATTCCTTTCTGCCAAAGCCTGAGAACCGGCCAAGTGGGTTGTCAGCAAGACCAAGAATTGGGCGTGTTCATCTAAATGTTGGTTCTAAATATACTTAAATTAGCAGAATTATGGCTACGATTTATTCATCGGTCAAGAGAGTATTTCTGAATTATAGCTGTGACCAAATGACACTGTTTGAATTTCAGGTATATTTTAACTTTATAAGGTTTGACCGTATTTTGCGGTGCGTGATGCACACATTTTTGCTCAAATTTCTGAGGTAAAAGTAAGGATGCCCATTACATGTGGGTGTCACGATTACACACCATGGGTATAATAATGGGTAGAATTATCCCGTGTATGATGCGCACAGAAATGTGGATGCACCTTATCCACAGCGAAGTACAGGTGCTTTGCCATCGGAGACTTCAGCTCCATAAATGCATTTGTGTGTTAGCCTTTTGTAAGTGAAGTCCAAAGTGGTCCTGAAACCCATCAGTGATCGATCGCCTGGTCTGTGGGAGTGTCCCTTTATCGAGGCAGGGGCTCTGTCACATCCACCCCTGTGCCCACAGGACTCGCCTCATCGTCACCCACGTCAGGTGCCCAAGTGATAGATTCAAGTTGTAATCAGCCGAAGAAAACAACCACCCAGACTCACACTCACACACTCACACGCTCACACGCTCACACTCCAGATCTTCACTCAGTTGCCTCTGGCGATGATTTCATTGGCTTTTACACATTTTTAAGTATCTCACTTTCTATTGAGTTATAGACCATTTTGTTTTTTAGGTGAGTCTTTGGGTGATGGTCTTGTGAATTATATACATACAATTCACACAACACATAAAGTCTATTTGGCATGTAAATGTGCCTATACAGGGTCACACATATGCATCTGTACACATTATTATAAAAACAATGTATCAGATTGATGTTAATGAAAAAACTATGAATTCATGGACAATTTTAAATGAACTTAGAAATTCATTATATTCATTATATTATAATGAGTTTATAAATTCAAATAATGACTTGATAAGACTGCAGCAGTGAGGTGGGTACAGAAAGGGCGTATTTATCAGTTTGCAGGAACCTGACTCAGCCGTCAGCTCTCAGCGTTGCCCCTTTCACAGCACGCCCTCACGTCCGAGTGTAGGTGTTGGAAATTGGCTTTCTGGTTTATCTCCAGTCCTCCGGACCGGGACGTGAGCACAGGTTCAGATTAGGCAGGGGGTTAGGAAAGGGCGAGGGAGGCAGGTGGATGGACGGAGGGGTGGGCGGAGCAGGCAGGGCGAGCCCGAGGGCCGTCACCGACCTTGTGGAACATCGAAGTGCGGCTCTGAGAGGTCCAGCAACAAAAAGGGAAAACACAGGCGTCGCAGGGTTGCAGATCTTGTGCATGCGCACAGCGGTCTGTCGGGCACAGCGCAGGGGTGGTGGCGCGAAGGGGGGCCCTGCTCCCTGTGACGGCTCCCCCTCGGGGCTCCCAGGACCCCGAGGCACGTGGCGCCAGGTGGAGAAGGGCGTTCTCAGGTGGACAACTGTGTAAACGTAACAAGCACTTGAGAGTGATCATCACTTTTTCATGGTGATAATTTACTGGCGATACTGGAAATGGAGATGACCTGAAGCCTCACCGAGCCCATTGTCACCCTACAAGTGACTCGTTGCTGTCATCTGGACTCCGAGGCCGCCTACAGTGGTACGGCTCACTTTTCCGGACACACATTTCCTGGGGTTCCCCTCCCCCTTTGCCAGTAGGTCGGTGCCTACCGATCAGCGGCCTTTGTGAACTCGGCCCTGTTTTCAACGCCCACCGCAAACGCTGCCGCCCGCCGAAGCCCTTCCCTCCCTGCATCTGCTGCGCTCTCGGCCGGAGCCTGTTCTGTCCCGTCCGTGGTGCCCTCAGCTGTGGATCTGGCACGTGCCCCACGCCCTCGTGGGCCCGCTCGGGCCTGCGTCCTGGGCTGGTTCAGCGCTTACTCCCCACCCCCTCCCGTGCTTTGCAACAATGACCAGTCAGGTGTTGACTGCGGACGCCCACGTGACCTGGTGCAAACACAAACATTCTCGAGTCTCCGCTGACCACTCCTACCACCCTTCCCGGCAGTGTCTGTGCCTGCTCTGGACTGGCTTCTGGCTGCGGCATCACTCAGATACGAACCGTGAACCCCCCTCCTTCTGGTCACAATGTCAGGACAGCTCCCTTACATGAGAAGAGTGGCTTAAATGCTGAAATCGCATCATCCGTGAAGAAAACGTTTAAACGATGCATGTGAAACATTTTAATTCAGGCCCTTGCTGCCGAGTTGCCGAGGTCGAATAACCTGGCGGTTCGGACCCCTGCCGAGGCGCTTCGTGGGCGAGAGCAGCCTTCCAGTGCCGTGCCCATTTTCGTTCCGGACAGCTGTCCTCGGTCTCCTGTCACCGTCAGTAAGGAGGTCACTCTTTTGTTGACAGACAGTCCACCCACGGCCCTGGAATGCCGAGTTACTGTTCCAGTGCCCAGGAATTTGTCACGACGCTCCTCTTTCCTGAGGGTCACGCTGCAGTTATCATCGCAGGCAAACACCTTCGACGCTCTCTGCCGATATTAAAGCCAGGTTTTATTTTGATAGGACCCTGTGTTCTTGTCACTCTAATGGGCTGACACTGTACTTAGTGTCACGGTCTCGGCCATTTACAGAGCCGCCTCCCAGGGCCCCCATGGAGAAAACCCTCCTTTCTGGTACAGAAACATTTTTGTGCCCTGAGTTATCTTCCTGACTTCATCAGGCGCCTGCTGGAACACCACCTGGCTGCTTGGCTCCGGGACCGGGTTGGAGGTGCAGGCTTTGCCTTTCCAGGGCAGATCCAGTCCATTCTGTGAGCGAGCGGCAACAGGTGTGGCGACCGAGCGGAGCCGGGCGGGGATGGCACCCGGCGGCAAAGAGGGGCTTCCCGGGGGACGGGGGACGCTGGCAGGTCACCCACGGGCCCTGTGAAGACCCCGTTGTCCTGCCTGGCACCCGCGGCTCACTGAGAGGATGCAGCCGCCTCCGAGCAGGCAGGCGCCACCGGGACAGACGGGTCTTGGCGTGGCCGAGGTGCCAAGCGTCCTGTGGGTCCAGTGTTTCTACGAAGGGTCCGCACCTCCAGCAGGCCGTCCCCGTGGGTGTCCGCCCCCTCGATGCCGTGTGGTGTGGCACAGCGCCCCTGGATCCCACTGCTGCCCGGCCTTGACTTTGACTTGTTTGGAAGTCCAGGGGGCAGCCCTGGGGTCCACAGCCCGGCGTGTGACTGGATGCAGCCGCCACCCAGCGATTTCGGCTGGGCAGGAGGCCCGTGACATCTCAGAGCTGTGCCCCTCGACATGTGTTCTGTTTCTTAAAACCCCAAGAAAGGAAACCCTTGCTGGCCAGGAGGAAGGGCAGACAGGTTGTCTGGTCTCTGCGTTTGACTGATCAGCAGAAGCCTTTTAATTTGCAAAACGTGGGTGGGGCCAGTAACAGACTGTATGGAACACAATTCATCAACACATGGCCTTTTCCCATTACTGCAAACCCACGCACATAACCTGCTTTGAACCGCCGCTGCGAACAGCAGTGTGTATGCCGAACACACACACGCACGCACACGCACGCACGCACACGTGGAACCTGTAGGTTTCCGTGGTATTCTCATCACGCATGCAGGTGATGAGCACACAGGCTCTGTGCTCTGCGTTCTGCGGCCACCTGCTTGGGAAATAACCTAGCGTGGCCTCCGTGACGTGAGCAGCTGCACGAGCCTTCAGAATACTTATCAGAGTGAAACGCGGGGTCTGTGGCCTGGTCTCTGGACACGAAGCAGAAAAGGTGTTGTCTTCTTGGGACCAAATGTTCTCGTCAGATTGTCTTTGACTTGGGATCGGGGCGACGTGAATGCTGCCCCCCCTTCTTGTGATCCCAGTTGGGGGGGGTGAGAGGGCCGTGGGTCGAGTTCGGGGAGCCCCCGGGCCTGGTCTGCACGTGTCCCGTGTGCTGTCGTGAGAGGGAACCCACGTAGCAGTGCCACACGCTGAGAACACACGTCGTCCTCCTGAGCACGAGGGTCTGACTCGTTTCACGCCGCGCCTTGTCCAAGTTCACCGTCGTGGATTAGTGTCTCCGCAGAGATCGGCCGCGAGACTCGCAAAAGCAAAAGGAGATGGTTTCATCCATAATTTTCCAATTTTTAAAAATGAACTGCTCCTCCTCCCTCTCCTCCCACACATACATATGTATCACTCTGTAAGTTTTTAAAGCGAATTATCCAATCTTCAATACTACAGGGTCTCATTATTTTAAATTTATTTAGCCTTCCAGCTACATTGTTGTAGGCAGGAGATCCGCGCAAGTCCTCATCCCGACGTTTGCAGTCTTTCTGCCCGATCTGGGTATCGTATCGAGATCTGTCAGTTCAGACACTGTTTTAAAGAAAACACAGCATCACACCTAATATGGGAAATAATAATTGCTGAATTCATAGTTTAAAACCTTAATTGGTTACAATTAATTACAGCCCTACTTTTAATAGATTCCTCTGATAATCACATTAATTAAGAAGGATGCACAGTTGCTGGGTTCTGTCCAAACCGTAATACCCTACAGCTGCTGGCTGGAGAAGCTCTTGTCGTCCCGAAGCCCTAAAGAATGTGCTGGAAAGGCTGGCCTGCTAGTTGGCAGTCGTGCACACAGTTCTGCTCACTATTCCCTCGCTCCCGGGTTTGTCAATGGCTCTTCCTAAGATAAACTGCGGTCAGGAAAAGTATGAAACAGGAATTATTATCTGTAGGCCTGTGGCTCCGGGCCACAGCGAGCGTGTGGGTGGAGACCGTGCTCAGCGGGAGGGGCTTGCGTGCCCGGGACACATGTCCCGCCCAGTCATGGGGGGGCAGGACTGGTGCTCAAAGGGGACCCTGGGGAACGGTCTCCTCTGGGTGACGCCTCTGGACAAGTGGTCACTAATGACGGCAGTGAAGCCGTCTCCACGGAGTGTGTGCCCAGGCACTGACCCAGCCCTGGGGACACGAAAGGAAAGATGTGGCCCCCACCCCCAGGAGCTTTCCTAGGAAGGGACCCGAGGCTGTAAACAAAATTGACCCTTATTATAGTGACGTGGGACGGGGCAACGGTAGACCCCGAATGTCTGGGAGTAAAGGAAAGGCAAGAGCTACCGCCACCCGGGAGCTGGGAAGTTTCCCCAGAGACGCCCCACGTGCAAGGTCGCGGCGGTGGCCTCCCCCGAGGAGCCTCTGGGGTTCAAAAAAAGCAGCTGGTATTTTATGTCACTCAGCCTGGAAGCCTTTCAAACTAGTTGAAATTCAGTGGTGCTTACCTATTTGGAACAAGCAAACAAACAAAAAAATCCCCAAACAGCAATAACAACAAAAAACAGGTTGGCACATGACCCACGCATAGCAGGGATTTCAAAGGGAGGCAAAGCCAGAGTAAAATGTGGGGGGAGGGGCCTTGGGGGGGGCTGCCAAGCCAGCAGGAGGAGTCGCTGAAGGTGGTGGGACCCCGTGGGGGGGGGCGCCAGCGTTTGGTCCCTAGTGTTGGAGGTGTCCCCCGGGCGCCCGCCTCCCGGCCCACTTCTTCCCCGTGGAGTCTTCGCTGCTCAGCGTCGGGCCTGAGAGCAGAATCCACTGTGTTCAGCAAGAGAACTTCTCTCATTGAAAAAATTTTGTTTGCTTGGTTTTGTTTTTTCCCTCGATATGAACTGACGTTGAATATTTTAAAAGTACGGGCATTGCAATTAGGAAAAAAAAAACAGGAATCGGGCTTTTTCTCTTACTGTGTAATCTCTGCTGAGTTTCTCTGAGCCTCAGCTTCCTCATCTAAAATCTATAAAATGCAACTAACTGCGCCTCCCGGCCGAGAACCAGGGATCTCGGTCTGGAAAGCCCAGCGGAGCCCTGGCCCACCCAGCGGAGCCCTGGCCCGCCCAGCGGAGCCCTGGCCCGCCGAAGGTGCCCAGACGAACGATGGAGCTCTTCGTGCTCACGGACGGCTGACTCCCGGTGAGTCCTGCCCCCTGGCCCTCTGCTGTCCAGGCTGTGACAAGACCACCCCCTGAAACCCCCACAGCCCCACCCCGAGTTTCTGATGCTCGGACACAACGGGAGGGCATCTGTAGTAGAGAGTGACAGTGACCTCTCAGTAAGGCCGATGACCGGGGGGTAGCGGTAACACTGGGGCGCAGACTTACACGTGAATCACGTAATACCCATGGCACTGTGGGCCCGAGTTCCTGGGGTCGATGTGCTTGGTCAGGGGCAGGGGAACCACACGAGCCTTCCCCTGGTGAGCGTGTGTGCGTGTTGGGTTCTTCCCTCTGCCCCGAAGGCCGACTGTCGTGCAGGCTCACCTACAGAAGTGACAGGGACAAGCTGACCAAGGTCACGTGAAGCTGACAGAGCATCACGGAAGAGCAGGCAAGGCCTTCCATATGCGGTTATTATGGTTACACGCGTGCGGATCTGCATGTAACTCGTGTTCCACGGCCTCTCAGTCGATGCGGACACTATGGAAATCCTGTGTTCGGGACAGATGCTACACAATGGGTAGTAGAACGAGAAGCAATCGCAGCCCTTGGGAGGATGTTTTTTTAATTTGTGAAAAGTTGTCACAGGTCCCCTAGCCCCAGTCCTTATGAAGCGAAGCCAGCGCGAGGCGGGAGCTCCCGGAGTTGGCGGTTTAGGGGGCGAAGGCTCCTGCGCTGGACGCGGGAGACCGTCCACCTTCGGACATGACCCAGAGCGGCCGGACAGCACGTTGCCTGGAGGGAGTAGAGGCTGCGTCAGACTCACGGAGGGGGCATCAGAGGGAGCTGCCCTTTTATTTTCCCAGAGATGTTTCCGAGTAGAGCTCCCTGGACGTCACTGCTCAGGGCATCTGAAGGCTGGGTGTAGGAAGAACGGAGAACACGCCGTGGGGAGCGGCCGTAAGCCGGCGGGAACGTGTCCGAGAGCTTCCCGAGGCCCTGCTGTTTTTAGCTCCTGCTCTAGCAGGACCTCGGAGCAAGGGGTGCCTTCGCCAAGGCCCCCGGGTCAGTGCAAGCCGGGCGACGCTCTCTGGCCCCGAAGGGCGTCAGTCACATTCTAGACCCGGAGCCCGAGTGTCCCTTCCCATCCGGAAGAAATACCTGCCATCGGGAAAGGTGGCGATTTAAAAACAGTCACTGGTAGGGGTGTTTACGTCGGGTTTCCTGAGACACGTCCCCGGTGTCCCTCACAGCAACTGTTGATGGCGTGTGCACAACCAGAAAGACTCCCGGAAGGTTTGCTGTAAGTGTGGCCGCGTGTCCTGGGGCCTGTCCTCTCCCCCCACAGACCGCTCGTGTCCACCGCCCTCCCGACCTTCCGGCTGACTCGCAGGCTGGCGCTCGCTCCTGCTGCCTGCCGGGCCCGTGCCCCTGTCCTCTGCCCTGTCCCCTGCCCTGTCCCCTGCCCTGTCCCCACATGCCTCACACGGGTAGCCGGGCCTCGTGAAAGGGCCGCGGGCTCTGAGTCAGGACTTCGCAGCCTGGTGGACGCAGGTGTGCTACTCGGCTCTTCAAATCACCAGCTTTTCCACCTGCGAGGCAGGTTGCACCTGCTCTGCCAGAGGGACCGTGACGGAGAAGAGTTCACACAAAAGCTTTCTCGTGCTCTGATGTTGCTACGGATGTGAGCAGTTGTCACTGGGCTTATGTGGGAAACACAGGAGTGGGCAGCAGGGGGTTCAGAGTTGCGACTATAGAAAGCACAGAGTTTATTCTTCTGTTTTTATTACTTATTCATTATTGTATTATTATTGTATAATTATTGTAGCAACTGTAAACCTACTTTTGCCCACCCCTGTACATTTATGGTACTCTCAGTGTTTCTGAAACTAACGGTTTACAAAATCAAGGATCAGAGCTTGGTGGCATTTCAGTTGTGTTAACTGTGGCGATTTGGGTAAGTTCAGAGATCTGAAGACCGCGGCACCTTCCCTGTTCCCTGTGCCCCAGATGCAAGCCCACGGGGGTCAGTGTGGTGTGAGCTCGGACCTCAGGCCAGGCCCTTCATCACACCACGGCCGTGGTTTAATCTCAGACTGCCGCCAGCTCTCCGAAGGGTCAGGACAGCCCACAACTGAAAAAGCAGCAACACAATTTTATTCTTTCTGGGAATGTGTATTTGGATTTTGATAGCAAATTCATAGGCTCGAAGACACTCATCCCTATTGGGGACACTTCCTGCAGTGGGTGACATGGTGTGCCGGGCGGCTTCCTGGCCTTGCGGACTCAGGGTCTGCTCTGAGGAGCCGGGAGTCCCTCCTGGTGCCTGGTCCCGCCACACACTCGTGGGCATGCATCGCTCTTCAGAGCTGTAGGTGAGTCTCTTTCCTGACGTATTCAGCCCTGTATAACTCACTTTAAAGAGCAACACTTCTAATCACACTGTAAATATTTTCCTCCAAAATATACCCTCACGGAGCCAGCTGACATCTCCAGGCTTTTTGATTGTGACGCAGCAGTTTGTGAGCAGCAGAGACCGTCCTCGGTTGTGGCATCTCCACAGGTTCATCTCTAAGTCTGCACGCGTGTCTGCATGCGTGTTAGTGCGGTGTTGTTCTCGAGGGAAGGAGAACCACCTGGAGTAGCTTTGGGGACACGAAGCTTCAGGAATAAAACCACAGATGCACAACAGACGCACGTGTAAGAGCTGGGCCCGAAAATGGTCATTGTATTCCTACAGCGACTGCGACGAGAAAATGCGAACGGTTTGTTGCGATTCACTCTGGGGATCCGGATTCACACTCCAGGTGCAGCCGCCGGGTTTCGTTGGGCACAGAGCGCTGTTAATTAGGTCGTGAGCCTCCTTGAGGGACCGGGGCAGGACATCCACGCGGCGCGGGCACGCCGGCAGGACCTCCGTCCCTGGTCCTCGGTGGAGTCGTCCCTTAGTCTGCTGTGATGGGCGGGGGCACCTTGCGGGTGGCCGGGCACCTCCACAGGGCAGATGATAACGGGCGTCGTGAATGACAGACCTCGCCTCGGCCCCGGCTTGTTTTCGTCTCTGCTGGCTGGGTCTCATCCATTCCAGTTGCCTTTTATAGCTTCCTCCGTTATCTGCAGTTAATTAGCATCAATAAATGACCGAGATGTCATGTGGTACGTGGATTGCATTTCTCTCTTTTCCATTTCTCTCTTCAGCAAAGCTGTATTCTTAATGTGTTGAGGGCTGTCTGAACCTGGAGATGAACCGATGCTTGGTATCGTTTTATTTTTAACAGAAGTCGCAAGTTTGACTCTGGTGTCAAACTGCATGCTTTTGTAGATTGTTAAAGATACCTCTACATCCTATCAAAATGCTGCTTGGAAGTCGATAGAGTTATATACCCCTACATCATTCTGCATTCGCCCTCAGTCCACCCCCATCCTGTCGTCCACGGGTCACTCACACATGTTTCTTGACTAGTCCCTTCCCCTTCTCTGCTCCATTACCCCCCCACCTCCCCTCTGCTCCCTTTTAGTCTGTTCCATGTCTCCATGCCTGTGGTTCTATTTTGTTCATTAGTTTGTTATTCACTAGATTCCCCCTTATAAGTGAGGTATTGTGTTTGTCCCTCACCGCCTGGCTTACTTCACCCAGTGTAATGCTCTCCAGTTCCATCCATGCCGTCACAGAGGGTAGGAGCTCCTCCTTTCTTTGTGCCGCGTAGTACTCCATGGTGCAATGTACCGGAGTTCTTCCTTTGGCCGCATGCAGATCCTTGCTACATTCCCCACTCCGTGTTTTACAGGCAAAAGACAGAGGCATATTTGGGTACATTTTTTCAGTTGATGCCTAAATGTTTCCCATAAAGAAAACTGAGTTTTCTTTGATTTTGGGAGTTGGGATCTGTTCTTCCAATATGGAGCAAGAAGGACATGTTCTGGAATAACTGAAAGCCAGACATGTTGCGGAAAGCAGAGTGCTGCCAGGAAGTATGTCTTCACTTACACTGGCATTGTCTCTGCAAGGAGTTGATGAAAATGATAGGATGTTCAGAAATGAAGGCACACGTGTTAAGGTCATTGCAGAGAACACAGAATCTCAGTTCCGATCTCATCCGGTTCTATGAGAAGCTTAAGTCTCTGTTTCATCATCCTCTCCATCATCTGTCCCTCTGTCTCCCTCTGTCTGTCCGTCTCCCCAGGATTTGAATAGCACAATGGAACAGCGAGTCTTGAGTGGGACTTTCTCACTCTTCTTTTAGGAAGGGACTGCACAGGTGAACCCTACTACTGAGCGCTAAGGTGAGGTGAGGAACGGGACCTAAACTGCATTTGTGACTCAGGATTGCTAAGAACGAGTAACAACTGACACCCTATGAAACATCAAATGCCTACTTTAATTTGTGAGTTATGATGGTGTGAGAGGTTAGAACCAGTGTCTGGACCACCCCAAACAACTTTTGAAAGGCATGTAGGAGGGCAAGAGCTAGCTATTTATGTATTTATTTCTATTGTTTGATTTCATAGCGAGCCGTCTTTGCTGTAACTTTATCGTCTTGAAGTTGATCCATTCCCCTGCCTGACTGCGGCTTACAGAGATAACGTGTTGGTAAAGCTTGGTAAAAGTCTGTTTGTGGTGCTTTCTTTTGCATTTCTCTTTTCCATTTCCTAAATGAACCCTTCTAGTTTTGGCGTTACCCAGGGACTTTGGCACAGGAGAAATGAGGCAGACCCTGCGAGCGTTTTATTCTGGGCAGTTCCCTGGTCCGCACGGTGGTGATGCTCTCCTGTGTTGGTCATTCATGTATCTACGTAAAGTGCCCAGAGTCAAGCCTGACATTTCAGGCACTCTGTGAAGGCCGGTTATAGTTTTCTTTTTTTCCCCTCTTTAAACAATGGATTCGACTTCCATGGAAGAGGAGAAGTAAGAGTATAAGAAAATGAAAGATCAGTTAGTCATCAGAGATAGGAATCCAGAGTGTTCCTTGATCTCCCAAGCTCCTGGGCCATCTGGTTTACCTGGGAGGGGAGAGGCCGCCTGGAGAACTGGGGGGACAGGTGGCAAATGATCTGTAACTGCTTGGCCAGCGTCCCCAACAGGCGCTACCTCTGACTCCAGTCCCCACTGGGGTCTAAGGTGGGAGGGGTGCTCACTACCTTGTGCTTGTTGCTTGTACCTTCCCTCACCTGCATAACCAGACCCCTGGAAAAACTCCCACTGTTTAAATACTTCAGGTGGTTTCTATGCTCCCACTGGGAATCACAATGAATAATTAATGACCATGACTGAATATTGAAACGGCAACCGGTAGGCTTGAGGAAGGAAGTAGCAAAAGCTGTAAAGCAAACAACAAAATATTTACAATATACGAGCCACATTCAGAGACACAGGGTTTCAGTCCAGAGGCTTCATATTTGCCTCGTACGTGTCCCACAAAGAAAGAATGAAAACAACCAAGTGAGTGAGCCGAGAAAGCCCTGTACTTTCTGTACCGAAGACGAATACAGACCTCCAGAAGGAAGAGCTAATTTGACACTGAGGAATGTGAAGGGAGGGGAACCCATCATGAGACATATACCAGTGGCTTCTCAGAATGGCAGAGCAGGGCTGGGTGCAGGCGACTTCCCAGGTTGACAGCCATCGTCCTGAAAAGACACTTCTCACAACCACACTGGAGGTGGAAGGCCATGGAAATGTGTCCTCTCATCTGAAGGTGAGTGACTTTGAGACTGTAATCCCATAAATGAGCATTCAAGGGAGAAGGCAGAATAAAGGCGTTTTCGGCCACGTGAAGACCTGCGCATTTCCCAAAGTGCACTTTGTCCAAGGATCGCTCCGGGAGCCATCGCGAAGAATTCAGTCAGATGAAGGTCTGGGGAGGAACCGGTAGGAAAAGTAGGCGTGGGGTATTGTAGTTAATTCTAAAGCAATACCGAGTGATGCTTTTAAGAAGAATGAAGTAGCCTCTGAAATGCAAGTCTGAGCTGCCTGTGATGGGAAGGACCAAGGGGGTTCCTGGGAGGGAAAGAAAGGGGAACCCGCCTGTCACTCTCAGCTTCAGGGGGACAGTCACAGGGACCGAGCGCCTCAGCGCACGCTCGAAACCGTTTTAGTGTTTCTGATAAAACTGAATTGGAGTCACCAGAAGAATATGGGGAGGGTGCATATATAGCAAAAACAACGACAAAAAACCCACTGCAATAAAAAGACAATCATGGGAAAGAGTGAAGTAGTTTGGAACAAAGAACCGTAACGATCCAAGGAGATCAATGGAACGAGAGTGAAGCAATGTGGCCGGAAGAAGACCAGCACATCTGTGATCGATACCCGTGACTCGGTACACGTCCTTTGTCACCAAACAGCACCAGACTGGCTCGGAAGGGAAGGGTGGTGTGTGTGGTGTGTGATGTGTGGGCCTCATATCTCTGTCTTTACAAATGGATATAAAAGGACCAGCAAGGAAGGAAGAAAACATCTTAGAGAAATGCTAACAGTTATAGGGCAGGATGGATAGTGATTATATGTATATGTATGTAATTAGGAATAACTGTAAAAATATAGCCAGGCAGTTGGAATAAGAAATACAAATACCCACTGTAACTATTTTATTGGGGTAATGAGCCCAACCAAAATCAAGGAAAGGCAAATAAATACAACAGATGTCATTTCCCCGTCACATGGATGAGAACAGGAAGGAGGAAGTCCACCTGGTGCTGAAGAAGGGGGAGGGGTCACGGCACAGCACGTGTCCCTGGAGGACGGGTCACAGTGATGAGGCAACTTTTCAAGGTGCACGTGCTGTTATGTCAGATGGTTTACTCTTAGGAAAGCTTGTGGACGGTGCTCACATTCGTGCAAAAATGACACACCGACTATGTTGACTGCAGCGATAGTTCTTGGAGCGAGGGGGGAGGATGGCCTCCTGTCTCTGCGTAGGGGGGCCGTCGAACTGTGAAGGGACCGTCCTGCTGGGGAACCACGCAGGTGGACCAGGCCCTGGTTTTGGACATGACCGGGGACAAAAGGAAGATGCCAGTCAGAAAGTAGCACGGTAGGACAATGTGCCCGTAAATGTCCAAGAGTAGATCTAAATGCATGGAAGTGCAGCCAAAGGGAGGGAGATGGTTGTTTGCCTTTGAGGGAAGGGGTCAAAGCGAGGCTCGTGTTGGGAGGGATATGATGAAGGATTTTGCTTTTCCTTTATGTGTTTATGTTTTGACTTTTTGGCAATTAGGCAAAGTCTACGTATAGCATAAACCCTTTCTAAGCGCTGCCATAGTAGATACGATCATTGTGTTCTAAATGCTCCCGTGCCCTATGGGGCTGAAGGAGGGGGGTCTGTCCTGTGCAACGCTGGCGCTGTGTGGCGGTCGCCGAGGCCTGCTGGGCAGGTGACGCCATCCAGCGGGGCGCACGGGTCCCTGGTGTGCTCTCTGGGGCCCGCGTCTGCTGGGGGGCAGGCAGACGGCTTTTCCAGCCCGGAGCCTCAGCCGCACCCCACTCCTAGGCAGTCTGGCTTCTTAGTGTGGGTGTGGTTTCATCAGAAAGTGAAAAGAGAAAATATCACATTTATCACAAACAAAGCAGTGGATGTGATCGATTCCTTATCATTACAATGAGGCAGGCCTGCTACACAAGCCGTCTCCGACTTTAGAAAAGTGCTGTTTTATCGACAAGGTGTTTTAATGCCTCGAAAGGATCTTGCGAAGTTGTTCCATTTACGTCTAAATGAAGCTACTTTGTTCAAATTGCAGGTGAGAGATGGAAAAACAACATTTGTTCACTTGTGACAGGAAAGAAGAAAATAGAAAGTTCTATTTCTTCCCACTCCCCGCACCTTCCACTGGCTCAGACGGTGTTTGCTGCCTGGCAGTGTGAGCGGGCCTCTCGCCACCTGGTTCCCAGTCTGTCTCGGTGGCACCTCCCCTGCCCCCTGGGTCATGGAGGGACCCCTTCCGTGTCCCTCCTCTTTGATGACCTGCCACCCGATTATTTGCTAAAGCAGAACATGAAAGAGTGAATGCCCACGGACACCGTCCATGGACAACACGAGGTTGTGTCTACACAGGCAATGCAAATGAACTTAATTAATTCAGCCTTCATGGACTGCTGACTCGGCTCACCGGGACACATTGGGGAATAACGTGGTTCTATTTCTAATAATTATTAAAGTGGCTTGTACGCGTTGATATGAGCCTTCAAGGAAACACATGTTTACAGTTTGAAGAAATTCGATTTCAGCGTCTTTCAGCAGAACAACTGATTCCACAGTGAGGACGATTCCTGAAGGGGATGATAAACCAAACAGTGATGCCATGATTTCAAGGCCAAGTACGGGGTAGTCACCTGTGATTCTGTATTTTACTTATGAAATGTCTTCAAATGGAAAGACGACTGTAAACCTCAGGTGTGTTCACACACGGTAGGATAAATTAGAATACCAAAAAAGATCAGCCTACCAACCTGAACGAATATTGTTTTCAGGGAATAAAATTCTCCGCACCAAAAAAATAAGAGTTTGCACAAATAAGCCTTTTAAATAAGATGATGTTGTTAGCTCGGTGTCTTTGCTGCTAAGATGATTCTTCTTTTGCTTGAGAACATAGAAGTTTACTTTTAAGCAGCCCTTGATAGTGAAACTTAATTGTCACATGTTGAGCTCAAAGATACGGTTTCAGAACATACACTGCCTGGGACATCATATCTGTACAACGGCAGAAGCAGCCCTGGGCGATGGGTGTTCTTGCTTCTCAAGCTTCTTGTTTCCTCTTCATCTAGTAATTCTACTACTAGGGGCGTCTAAGGAGCAGAGCCGTCCCCTGTATCTGTCTAGAGGGTCCTCAATTTCCAACATGTCCTTCTTCTTCCAATCCGCTGGACTCTGGATGTTCTCTCTCCTTCTCACCCTACCTGACACATGTGCGCACGCAACACGCCAACACGCCATGCCAGCTTTGCCTCCTGTTCTTCCGTCCAAGTGGCAGCCACCTGAGGCCAGGCAAACTTGTTCCAGGGGGAGCAGAGACCGACCATGTTTATGAAATTTTAACTAAGCCACAAGAAACGATTTCTTCAACAGGAATTTACGGGAAAGGGCTGTTGTGTGTAGGGCATCCAAACAGGGACGTGTTTCATTCTCAGCACTACTTCCTGATGGATAATACAGCTGGAAAAGCTTCAGCACCTTTGCCTTTCTGATTTGGGAGACCGCACTGCGTGTGGTTAAGAGACGCAGACCGACGCCTCCCCGTGCTGGCGGCCTGGCACGCAGAGAGGCCACGCGTTCTGGCCCTGAACAGGCCGCGTCCCCGAACGGCCTCTGTGCCCTGGACCAGCCCCTCACATTTGCTTCTCTGCCTCCTCATCTGTGAAGCCTGGGCAGCAGCAGTAGGACCCTCTGTCTGGGTGGGACATCCCCTGAACACACAGCAGGCACCTGGGAAATGCTTTCTTTGGTCCTGATGAGGGTCTAGGAAGCAAAAGTGAAAGGCAGTGTGTCTCAGCACCCACGGGCTCGGTGAAGGCTGACTTCCTCCACCACTTCACCCCTCTTTGTCTCGTGGTTTTAACGCCACCCCCATACTTACGGCTCCTGATCTCTACCAGTGGACTCAATCCATTCTGGGTTTCCTGTTTTTCAACATTTGCAAAATACAAAGATTTTTTGTATAATCTTCTATCAAATTCTCCTAACGCTAACGCCTTATATGTCTGTAGTTGAACGATCAGCACTAGAGATAGAACTTGATACGAGACCATTACACACTCCGCAAAGCTCGTTCAAACTGCGGCAGATTTTTCAGTCCAGGATAGAACCCAGGGCCACACACTGCATTTGGTTGATGGGACTTCTCAGTGTTCCTTGGTCTGGAATAGTCCTTCAGTCTTCCTTGGGGTTTCCAGAGGGTGACACCGTTGAAGAGTACGTATTTGTAGAACGCCCCTGGACTTGAGTGCGGCTGGTGCTCCCGTGTGAGGAAGCTCGGGCCTGCGCTGGGGACAGTGGTGTACCTGGTGCTCTGCTCTGTTCAGTCTCCCCCATAACGGGTGCGTGATGCCGGGGTGCGTCTGCGCTGGTGATGTGGACGTTGATCAGTGGTGACGTGACCACCGATTCAGGTGCGTCGGCCAGACTTCTCCCCCCAGTGTCACCTTTTCCTCTTTGTGATTAATGAGAACGTTGTGGGTTACACTTGGAGACTCCGTGAAGACCTGTTTTTGTCAGTACGGGGCTCTGCTTGTTCTCAGGGTCTCTATCTCCCCTCACCTTGCAGTCAAGCTGTATAACATCACAGCGGTTGGACAAGTCACTGAACTTTTTCAAAATGTAAAAAAATAATAATTTGGGAAACTCACAGATGTGTGCACTTACACAACACACCACTAAAGAACTAACAGAACACAGAAGAATTACGAGGAAAATCAGAACACACTGTGAGATGATTGCAGAGGCAGGCACAGCGCCCCACACCCTGGGTGTGCAGCTGAGGTGGGGTCACAGGGGCTTATGGCTGTGAATGTCTTGATCTGCGAGAAGAAGGATCTCAAACCAATGACCCCGTTTTCTACTCTAAGGCACTGAACACAGAACTCAAAGCAAAAGAAAGGAAATAATAGAATCAGAGCAGAAATTAACAAAATAGTGAATAGAACATACAGAACATGAGTAAAAACAAAAGTTGGTTCTCTGAGCAACTTTTAAAGGCATTAAACAGGACTTCACTGAACACGTGTGAGCTTGTGCAATGCCATCCTGAGGGATGAAGGAGGTTCGTCAGGTCTCTGACATCAGAGAGCTGACCTGTGTGGGCAGGGGCCCCCTGCAGGCAGGGGGGCCGTGCGGATGGAGGGATGGATGGATGGGAGGAAGGACAGGTGGACAGAAGAACAGACAGATAAACAGGTAGGTAGGTAGGTGGTGGGTAGATAGATGACAGGCAGCAATATAAATATAAATGCTAAGTACACACTTTCAAATATTTATCTGGTTACCTGACCACCAAATGGTCACCAAGTACCTGCAGTGCATCGGCTGCTACATATTTAAAGGCAGCACCGAAAGGCAGTCACTGTCCTAGGAGCTGTCAGCCAGGCCGTGATTTCGCAGAGAAGCGAGAACCTTGGTGACTCAGTGAGAAGAACGGGAACCAGTGGCCCGTGGAAGCACGGCTTTTGCACGCGGGAGAATCCGGCAACTGGAGCCTGACCGCAGACCCTAAGTGCTGGGGCCGCCCTTCCCGGAGGGAGGTCTCGGGGGGCTGCAGTGGCTGCCAGCCCCCCCGGGAAGGCAGGCGAGGCTGACCTGTCAGGAACGGTGGGGTCTGGACAGGTGGCGAGGAAAGGGGCGTCTGGGCCTCGGTCTCGGGGCCTTTGTTGGGGGGGGACGTGGGTGTCTGGCTCACTGTTGGTGCCCACTGCATCCCACTATGGTGGATGAGAAATGCCTCTGGTGATAAGGGTGACAAAAACTGAAGCTGAGTTCTGCTGACAGGAAGAAAATGGCACAAAGCAACCACTCGGTTGACGGAGCTTTGTTCTGGGTGGTCTTTGTGCGCACGCCTGGGTTATGTTCACAGATGCCAACACACCCTCTTTCACCCAGAATCACCGCGGGATTCCCACGCTCCTTTCCGAAGGGACCACTGGCTCCTGTGGCCTGAGGGTCGCCGATTTCCATGTGACTCTGAGTCTCTTCTGCGGCTGAGCAGTGTCCCCAAAGCTCACTCTCCTTCCGCTGTCCCCTGGGGAACACTTCCCCGAGTGCAGAGCTCCCCAAAGCGACCAGGCGGGTTCTCTGCGGCCCCTCCTGAAGGAGGCCTCACGGGGTGCCCGGGAGCAGGCCTTGTCTTCCACCGCGCTGATAGGGTTACCACCGCTGAAGCTAATACGTCCAGCAGAAAGGTAGGAAATTAATTGTAAAGCCAAAAATAAATCAGTCAGGAAATGGTTTCAGATATAACATTGCTTCCTAACCAGAAGTAATGAGCCTGAACAATAAGCAGGAAGGAGTTCGGGTTTGGAGAGTTCATGGATGACGAGGCAGAATGCTCAGGATGCGGGTGGCCTCCAGCAACCCTCCCCGGCTTCCAGACCTGTGCTCTGTGGGGGGCAACCCGGCACCCTGGTCCCCTTCAAGTGACGTGCAACTGGGGTCTGATTGTCCTGCTTACATCTCCTGGCCCCTTGGTCTCGGGGTGTCCTACTCAGGTCCCTTAAAGGGTGTGGCCCTTGTAGGTTCAGTCTTCCTTCCACTTTCTTCCTGTTCTATAGACTCGCTCTGGAAACTGCAGTTTCCTCGTAAACGGATTCCAGGCGAGCGTCTCTGCTTTGTGCTCCCTGTGAAGCACAACTTCGAGTCTCTGTTGCCCCGTGAGGTCCTGTCATCTCGGTGCCCCCACAGCTGCCCCTTCCCAGCGCCCCACTTCATTCCGTCAGGTCCCGCCAGGGACCCCAGCTGCTTCTTTCCCCTTCTTCTCCCCCGACTTTAAGTGCCCTCCAAGTCCCGCCACTTCTGTCCATGAGCATTTCTGGAATGTATCTCCTCCATCCTCTTTCCGCAGCGGCCCCGCTGGTTGAGACCTCAGCCCTTCTCGTGGACTCCGACAGTGGCCCTCCGATGGCCCCTGCCGGTGTCCGCTCTTCCCTGTGGTGCGTTTTCTGCGTTGCCCCCGGGGCCGGGGAGACGGAGCTCTGGCTCCCCACCAGCTGTGGTGTTTGGTCAGAGACACTGGTACCGCCTCCTCTCCCCTTGCCTCCCCTTGGGCCGCCTTCCCTGCCCTCCTGGTGTTTCTTTGCATCACCTCCAAAATCAACTACTCACTCTCCAATAATCTCCCCAGGATCCTCTTGGAGGTAACCCAGAGGAACACTTAAAGATAGGTGGTAAGGTCCTCAAAACACAGTGGCATATGGTAGGGATTTTAACCCCCCAAAAGTCAGCGGTGGCCGGCACCACGAGGGGCTGCTAAGGGGCAGCATTCTGGGGTGCGGACAGGAGTACACGCACCTGAGTCTGGGCTGTATCTCTCCTGATGGACGTGGTTGCCTTTTCAAGTGAATACCATGGAATCTATGTTCCTCGCTCGAGAGGCCGTGTTGGGCAGGACGGTTTGGTTGCTGACACGTTCGCCTGGAGCACAGATCACGGATCTGCACGGAGGGCCCCAGGTCGGAGCCACCGGGTCTCTCGTTGCTGCTTCACAGCGCGCATCCGCGCCCTCAGAACATTCGGACCCGGAGCCGGCCCCTCGTCCTCTCTGCCGAGGATATTTAAATGTTTTCCATACTTTTGCCTGTTCCTTTTTGTCCTGTGCTTCCTCATCACAAACCAAAATGCAAAGGAACCTGGTTTATTTGGGTTTTCATTAAGACGGGATCTTTCAACGCAATGGATTTTCTATTTCTTATGGTCAGGGTGCCGTATACCAGGGGGCGGCCTTTCTGTGTCCACCGGTGGGTTTCACTGCAATTTCCCTCCCTCTCACTCGAGGGCGTCCTCAGCAGACCAGCCCCCGGTTGTCAGGTGTGTGCTGACAAGGAGCAGACTCTCTCAACGGAAATCTGAGCGCAGTTGTTTTTAAACAGAGCTGTGCAAATGAACCTTCCAGTACAGAGGAGAGCGTCTATTTCATTTCTGTGAGCCTCTTTGATCTTTCTACTCTGTATTTGATTTTGAATATTTTTATTTGTCATGCGTTTACATAATGACTGAGCATGTTTTTTTCGAGTGTGAATTAGGACAGAGCTATCCCCCTGGAAGTGATCTGTTCTCTGCCTTTTGTTCATGCTGTCCTACAGGGCTGCTAATAGCTTCTTCCTCTTACATTCTATTACTTGAACTAATTTGGACACGAGAGAGGAAAAACACTCCCATAAAGCTGAGAAATGACTGCGCTGGAGGTGGGTGCCGTCAGCACGCGGGAGGGGCCACGGCTGCCCTCTCAGGAATGAGCACAGGAAGAGAATTAACTAATGAAAACACTCCAAGTACGAGGCGTTTCATCGTCCTTTGCCAAACAACCAATTATCAACTGGCTTGCAAAGTTGAAGAAAAGGGACGCAGGAATAAGCGATTTTGTGCAGTTAGAATTGAAGAGGCATCAAAATATGCCAATTTCTTTACATGTTTGCGTGTGGTCCGAAGAAATCTAGTTGGAAAAAGAAGCAGAGGCATTATAAAAAGAGTCTCAAGTCCATATGGAATAAAGACTTTGACAAAAACAGGCCACTTGCATATTTTTTTCAGTTTTCCCCCATGTTGCGGAGAGGTATGAATTCTTGCACAATCATTTTTTATAGATTCAAAGTAAATTGTGTTCCTTCTGAATGCATCGCTCCTGTGCGGAAGAAGTGGTCGCAGCCCATGAATTATGCTGTCAGGAAGGGTAGAATTACATCCTGGGAAAGGCGGTGGGAAGACTGAGGGTTGGGAGGGGCCCCCATGCTACGCAGATGCACGGGCCACGGGGGGAGGAGCAGCGTCAGCCTTCCCTCCTGCCCTGATTTAGCTGTCGCTCTGGCCGAGCTGAACTTACCTTCTTATCACAGTCGTCACACCACGTGCCACTGTTCTAATGGGTCTGAGTCCATCGGTTTGCTTTCTTTTACCGAAATTTTAACTTTTTACTCTATATGATAACAATAAAAGCTTCGTCAAAGGGAAATACAAAAGTAAGGTGCCCTGTTCATGAAGTACGTTCTTCTTTGAATCTTAAAAAAAAAACGTTGATCAACTAGATGGTTTTAAATGACATGAGTCAATTATTTAGGGATGTACTTGTGTGTGTGTCTGAATACAACAAAAACACTGTTTTGTAGAAGGTCCTCGTCTCTAAATTTATGGTCATTTCTGGGCATGTGTATGTTTATCTTAGTTTCTCATCTCTACTTTCGTTTATCGCTGCGTGGGTTTTCCAGTTTCATTTGGTCTAATTTCTCTTTGTCTTCAGACGTGTCCTGGGCCCCACTGCGGAAGCCACCCGGGGAGGCTTCCATTGAAGGGACTCGGGCTCATGCTTCTGCGGGACGTGGGCACTAGATGGCGCTAGACAAATGCCAAAGCTTCATCTCATGGGCGGCTCCAGTGAGAGAGATGCTTTGCTCCAATGTCCCCTCAATAAATTCAATTCAATTAAAAAAAGATGTAAATTGCTTTCCCCTGGAACTCAAATTTCAAATGAGGCCTGTGTTTAATAATTCATCTTGGTGAAACAATATTGGGCTTTCGTGGAAGAAAGCAGGTCACTTTTCAATTCCAAAATATTAATTAATGTCCTGTGTTCCGAGGGGAAATCATGTTTTCAGCGTGAGAGCCAGTGGGCTGGCGTGTTGTCAGGCGACGTGGGCGCCCACCTGTGCTATTACAGTTTGTGTGGGAACCCTCACCCGAGCCTTGGAAGCAGGTCTGGGTAGAGAAAGGAAGGAGAATGTTCGAGATGTGCGGGTAGATCCCGGAGCATCACCCGCGGAGGGGAGAAGGCCGTTGGGACTCGCTGGGAATTCTCAGGGCAGAGTTTCTCAGGAAGGAAGGCGGGAGGGCGGGAAGGGGGAAAGGAAGGGAGGGAGAATTAAGAAGACAGAACAAAATTAAAAAAAACCTGTGGGAAGATTAACCCACTAAAACCTCCCCCAAAAGTAGCAATTATTCAGGCTCGGACTCTGAATATGCTGGTTTGGTTCATAAGTATGTATGTCTGTATATAGGTGCATGGATAGATATCTATGTCTCTGTATAGGTACATGTATAGGCACATGGGTAGATGTATGTGTCTGTATATAGCCACATGTTTAGATGTATACCTATAAGGGCATGAAAATTCAGATATAACTTAAAATACCCAAGGTCGCCACAGCTCGTCTTCATGGTGAAGTGGCTGTCTGGCGGCAAATCTCTCCCACTAGCCCCTTCTTTCCTTTTGATATTAAAAAATGCTTATACTTAACAATAATCCAACTGACCAACAGCCCAAGTAAAAGTCTGTGGGACAGGATTCAAGATGGTAGATTACATGCTTTGACCAAAGCTGTGGCCACATAAACTGTTGCTCTTTTAATGTTGCAAGTTGCATTATGGTTGTAGTTCATTCCTAACCATGTAAGTCGAAGGCGACTTGGAAAAGATGAAAGGTTGCACTTGGCTGCTGAGTTTGCGGAAAAGTGGACTTTCACACAGCGTTTTCACACACAGGTAGGTAGGTTGATGGCTGGGAGGGAGGCAGATAGGCAGATGTACAGGTGACAACATCGCAACACATAAGTGGTCATTTATTCCAAATACGAGTGTGTGTCTCATTTGGCTCTTGGTAACTGTTTATTTCCCTCCTTCCCTCCCTCCCTTCCTTCCTTCCTTCCTTCCCTCCTTCCTTCCTCCCTCCCTCCCTCCCTCCCTCCCTCCCTCCCTCCCTCCCTCCCTCCCTTCCTTCCTTCCTTCCTTCCTTCCTTCCTTCCTTCCTTCCTTCTTTCCAGTTACCATTTCCGAAACCCATAGCAATTGAAATAATTTTTCACCTAAAAATTTCTCAGCTATGCTGGAATAAAACATTAGGCCACTGATGGGAAACACCCTTCTGCGGTTACCCAGCCTCCAGCACAACACAACTTTCCATGGAAGAGGTGGCAGTGTCTTTGGGGACTGACATACCCCACCCCACCCCCCCCCGTGAAGGCGCTCCAACGTGAACCTTCCCTGAGCACCGCGGTTCTTCAGCCACGCTCGTGTGCGAGATTCACTGGCAATGAACAAAGCCCAACCGCGGCTGCTGTGGGGACTTGCCTGCAATTCGCTCGTGCAGAGGCAGAGATGTTGTATCAGAGCTTGGCCCAGGCAGAAGGCGTGCCGGCCTCACATCACTGCGCCCACAGCTAGCTCACCGGAAGGTCTCCATCTACACAGGATGCTCTTAGGTGTGCACTGCAGTGCTACCTTTCAGATAATATTACAGACTGGTCATCTATGCAAAGAGGGGAATTTTAATCAAACGCCCTTGGATGACAAGACATAAACAGCAGGCAATTCATTTTCCAGAAGCAGATTGATGAGTGGCGAGTGCTCATTAATTTGCATGGTCCTTGACAACCCCAAAGAGTGGGGCTTCGGGGAGCGGTTAGAAAAGACGGGTCAACGCTCTCCCGCTCTCACAGGGGTTAAGCGAGCGATGAAAGTGAAAGTCATGTGCGCCCTTGGTATCTCAGGGCTTTTACTATCTCAACTCGCCATCAAAACACTGTGTTCTGGATGGTGCGTTTGTCATAAAAATAGTTTAGTAACGGGAGTTTCCAGAGACTTGATTAATAGGAATAAGTACGACATCTGAAATCTCCCTACTACTCAGCATGTTCCATATTAAGTGATGAGAAAGTCCCAAGATACAAGGGCTCTCTATTGATGATGAATTTATAATAACGGGAGGATAAAACAGAGAAGACTCTGTGGTGTTGGACTGCAAATCTTTCTCTTTTCATCCCTTCCCTTCTGCTTCTAAACACTGAATAGAAGTGGGTTTGGAAGACCGGCCGCAAAATGATTGCTTTAACATCGAAAGTCCTGTCTTGTTTATATGTATTTTCTCATAAATCCGGTAAAGGGAAAAAAGCATCGGAGTTTCGCTTTAAATCCAGATTCAACTCCTGAGAAGTGACCGTGTCCTGGGGGAAATAATTTAGATTCTCTGGCCTTCTGTTTTCTTAATTGTGAAAATAATAGTCCTTGTCTTGTGGGGGGAGGGTAAGAATGTCTCTCGTGAAGTGGATATGAGAAAAGATGTATTTCAAAAAGCAGACGGCTTTAAAAGAGGCAAGAAAAAGGCACAGAACAGGCTCCCTGGGAGGAGCAGCGGGGAAGCTTCGATCCGCGGGGGACGGCAGACTCCCCTGCCATAGCTTTGGGGACCAGTTAGTTCCCAAACCAGATAGTTTGGGAACCGGTCCCAGAGAACCCAGCAGACGGCTGGGTGTTTCCAGTGTTTGCAGTGGGACTGAGAGTCAGCAAAGCGGGGCGATTTGCAGAAAGCCGAGTGAATTGAATTTCTGTGGGAAGCTCTTCACTCGAGGCGAAATGGTGCCAGCCCCGGCTCCAACCCGGGTCAGAAACTCCGCAGTTCAGGATGACAGGAGACCTGTCCCTCCGAATTACTCGGGGGCTGGAGAGTGGTTATTGATGCTCTCTGGAGGCTTAGGGCCATTAAGGTGTCAGCCCTTAAGGACTTAATATGACATAACGCCAGTCTTCTCGATTTAGCTGTTGAGGCTCTGCTACATCTCAGGGATTTCCTGTGTAAATATAAGCTGACAGAAACAATTTTTTTGAGAGAATTTTCAAATTATCTGCACAGGAAGATTAAAGCCCTCCATAATGATTTTCCTTCCAAGCTCATGATTGAGTTTAGTTAAAATTAAGTGAGAAAGAGGCTCAGCCCCCAACCTCAGGGGAGGGCGGAGGAGCTGCAGGTGGAATCCATCACCGATGGCCAATGACTCAATCAGCCCCTGCCCGTGTCTCGAAGTCTCAACGAAGCCCCAGTGCGCGGTGCGCAGGGTCAGCACGCGGAGGGGGAGCGAGGGGAGGCTCAGCGCCCTTCCCCTCCATCCAGCGGGCTCTTCCTGAGTTACACCCCTTTCTAACAAACCAGGGCTGTGGTAGGAAAAAAAGATCAAAGGCCCTGAAATCCATAACAATGCGTTACGGGGCTTCTGAAGTCCAGGGCTGCCGCTGGATGAAGGCTGAAGTCAGGTGGAGGGCTCGCTTCCCACGTGGAGGGAGTTGGCTTGCGCTCGGCATAGGGGGGGCCAGGGCGGGCGGGCGGGGAGCCCCTGTGAAGATGAGGGTGCGCAACAGCGGTAGACCCACGTCGACCTGGGAACGGACACGGGGGCGCCGTGGGAGGCCGCGGTCGCTCTTGTGTTCGGAGGCGGCAGTGAGCAGCACCCTTTTCCACGTGACCATCTCACATGCTCTCGTGTGGTTTGCTCAGTGGGGAGAAGGCTCGTTTTGGCCTTTTGTGTTTATTAGTAAAAACCGCCAGTTTGCTTCAGACGGGATGGGCGTAAAGAAAATGAAGTCCCCGCTTCAGTGAGAGCGGCCGCTGTCGCCGCCGTGAATCTCCAGGCGCACAGGGGCCCCTCTGTCCTCGGGGGCGGTGCGCGCCGTTTCCTGGGTGACTCTGAATCAGGCGTCTTTTCGTGTCTGCGAGCGTTTGAAGTTTTCTAAATAACGGGTTCATTTTGTGTGTGTGAGAATCAGGTAAGGCCAGGTCATGGGGAGAAAACCAGAATTAAGCAAAGGTGGTGCAAATTTTGATTTTAAGACATCGGCCTACATTTAAATAGATGTCACTTGTACCTGTGTTTACAGATGTGTGGTGGTTGGGTGATATGTAATAGTGCGGGGTGCCAGTGTCCCGTGACAGGTGTGCCAAATGGGAAAGTGTGTGTGCGTGTGCACGTGTGTGCACGTGTGTGCGTGCGTGTGCGCACATGGAGACAGAGGCAGACCCGACATTTTAGGAATGGCAGGCCACCCCTTTAAAATGGTCTGTGAAGTAAAACATCATTGAGAAGGTGAGCGTTACATTTTAGCCACTATATGAAAATAACGTGTCGACTCTTTGTGATCCATCTGAGAATTAGTCGTTGGCTTTTTTAAAACTACAAGACAGTTTCTCTTACTGATACGGCGGCTTTTTCAGCCCCAGGTTACTGTGACCCCTCATCCCTGCTGTGATGCCCTTTGAGTAAAGATTAAAATTAATCTAATGCATTAATAATATTAAAACAGATTCTTTTAACTTTAGCAGAATGTATTATGATGACTCTGCCCATAGAGATTCACATGTGCACAAACCAACTAGAGAGTCATGTCTAGCAGAGTAAGGAAGAGCATACTTTGTAAGTGATTGAGAGATGGGCATATTTTAGAGTAACTGTTATTTACTTCTCTCTCTCTCGCCCCCCCTCAAAGTAAGATCCTTTCCTGGCACCTGTTACAGGTTCAGGATGAGTAAATTATACTTTAGTAAATATAAGAAAAAAATCCTTTAGACTTTTACATTTTAGACATTTTATACAAAATTTATATTCCCCAATCTTCTTGAACTTTTGTCATGTTTAAAATAAATGAAGCAATTTATTGGAATCACATATTAAATGAACAACAAAGTCAGTTCGTGAAACTCACACAAAATGAATTTCATTCCCTGGGGAAGTACAAGCATTGAAACCAGCTCTCCGATGTGTTCAGCTACAAGAAATTAGAACTAGAAGGATAAGTGTGATTGAGAAGACCACCCATGTTGAAAAAATTATTAATTTAGACAACTTTTAATTCTCCATCTCCTCTGTTCATAAAACGCCACTTGACGATGCGACACGGTGCTTTTCTTGATAAAATCTGCTGGTGTCCTCTCCCCCTTCGCCCTCACCAGACTCCTCATCCTGTTCTGTCAGGCCACGTCCACAGGACTGTCCAGTCCCTGGGTGTCGCTCCTGCCCTGGACCCCTTCGCTCACGTGCGTCCGGATGTGGGCAGCGCTCCGACAGAGTCAGGCGGCTCCCAGGGTCACGGCAGGTCAGGGCCTGCACCATGGATGTTAATAGTCAGGGACGCTATTAAGTGGACAGTAAGTGCAGGGGTCTTCCGAGCCCCTGCGCAGAAGGGAAGATTCTGGCACCAGGGCGCTCTCAGGACCAACAGAAGTTAACGTACATTCGAAAGTGTGCGGAGTGCGGTTGTAAGGGTTGCAGGAGCGTTGATTCTGGGCGCACAGGAGGCACCGGGAAGGCAACGTCCCAGCGAACTTGGAGGGGTTTCACCTCGCAAATGCAGCGGGTTTCCTCAGCAGGACAGCGGGAGCGTGCAGGGGTTTAGGAAGGAGAGGTCCTGCTGGGGTGAACGGTTGAGGGCGGCTGTGCTGTGACCGTGTGAGGATGCCATGACCGATGAGGCTGGGAGGTGCCAGGGCCCTGACGGTGGGGGGCCTGGAGATTCACGGGGGGGTGGCTGTGTTGGCCGTGAAGGTCGAGGTGAGCCTTCCAAGTGTGCGGAGTGGTTTCCTCTTAGAAGAGTTATTCTGGCAACAACAGATTGGAGAGAGAGAATTTATGGTGTTCCCAGGTAAGAGGAAGTTACAACAACACAGGTAATAACAAAAGGAGATCTGAACGAAGGAAGTGGATAGATTTAAGAGGTACTGAGGAGGCCTGCAGGTTAGATCCAGAGACAGATTAAATGTCAGGAGAGAGAGTAAATCTCCAGGGAAGCGAGATGGATGGGGGCCCTGGGGTGGGGAACGGGAGATGGAGAACGTGAGTGATAGGCCAGGGGGATGAGCTCTCTTTCCCAGATGACAGCGCCCCAGGGTTGGATCCTGGTGAAGGTTGGCCCTCTCTGTAAATATGCAAAGCCATGTCATCGTGCATTCCATAGGGAGGAATTTCATAGTACGTTAATCTTGATAGAAATATTTTTAAAAGTCACACCAGGATGCTTGCCTAGCCACCTGGGGGACTGCTGGTGCCATTGCCCCGAAGTCTCAGCTCAGGAGAGGAAAAGGAGGGGGTTGGGAGTCAGGTGCCGTCTGAGCCATTCCTGGGCCCCCGATCATGGAGACAAAACAGGCCCTGAATGTCTGAGACTGGGCATCGGAAGTGCCTCTGAGGATGCGGGCTGCGGGGAGGGCCACGGGAGTGGATTGCCTCCCCCCAACAGTGCAGAGGAGTGGGGAGAATGGAGCAGGGAAGCCTCAAAGGTGTTCAACAGGTGAGGACTAGCACGGGAAGGAGAACTGACTTGAACGGGCAGGTAGAGAAACATGGGCAGGGTGGGTAGTGGTGCCGCTGGTATTATTTTGAAGAGAAATTCTGATACAGTTATGGGCACGCCACTGGGTTTGGGCTTGAGTGCAAATTGAGGGAATGGAGCCACTGCCGTCTGTGTAACTCAGCCAAGGAGAGAGGGAATCGTTGGTGGAGGGTTGTTAGATCTAAGCATCACTCTGTTGGATAGTCGTGGATGAGGAAGAGGAGGCGGAGTCCCAGGAAGTAAGAAGACGGGCCGATGGTGATGGTGCAAAGTGCTGGAAAAGAGGGAAGGGGGCAGGGCAGGGAAGGAAGCGGAGGCTGTAGGGTCGTGACTAAGGCCTGCGACGGATATTTGATTGAAAGGACACTGGGCTTCCTGGGGCAATCAGTAAGAGAAGGACATTTTTACCAAAAGCACAAGAAAAAACTAGATACATGAGACTACATTGAAACCAAAATAGAATTGTCGTTCAAAGGGCACCGTGAAGACAGTACAAAGACAACCCATAGAAGGGGAAGAAGTGTCGGCAGATTATTTGTCTCATAAGGGACTTGTGTTCAGAGTAGAAAGAACTGCTACCTCATAATAATGAAAAAGCAAATAATTTAATTTAAAAATAGGGAAAGGATCTTATAATATATAATTCTCCAAGAAGGTATACAAATGGCCGATAAGCATGTGAAAAGGTGCTCAACATCATTACTCATCAGGGAAATACAAATCAAAACCACAGTGAGGTACCACTTCATATCCCCTAGGATGGCTAGACTCAAAAAGGGAGATAATAATAAGTGTTGGCGAGAACATGGAGCAGTTGGAACCTCACAAGCTGCTGGTGGGAATGAAATGTGATGTGAGCAAGGCTTGAGACAGTAGCCTGGCACTGCCTGAGAAGGTGACACATGGCATTCCGTGTGACCCAGCCACACCGCGCCATGCCTCCCTATATGCCCAGCAGAGATGAAAACGAATATCTGCAAACAGACCTATTTTATAAATGTGTAAAGAAACGTTACTCATAGTAGCCAAGAAGTGGAAACAACTCAGTAGCCCATCAGTGGGTAAGTGGATGAACAAGAGTGGTGTTGCCACACAGAAGACTATCATTCCACCGTAAAAACACATGAAGACCTTTGAGGCCTGGGTGGAGAAGCCTGAACTCTGGGGTCTCATTCTGGGTCCCCCGCTGGGTCCTGCCTGGATGCCCAGTGGGAGGGTGGGCTTCTGACCAGGGACTCTCTTGGCCCCCCGAACCTCAATATGCCGGGCTCCCTGCACCATGTTTAGAGGTGCCAACAACAGAAAACAGAAATGAAGCAGTAACATTTGTTAGGATGTGGACAGATGTTGAAAATTTTATGCTAAGCAAAATAAGCCAGTCAAGAAGTAAGACCATATATGACATGATTTTGTTCTTATAAAATGTCCAGATCAGGAATTCTACATGCAGCGGGGAGCTTGGCTGCTGTCCAGGGTGCCGGTGGGCTGGGGCATGTTGGCAGTGGGGTGGGGGGGCTAAAAGGTGCAGGTTTCCTTAGGAGTTGATGAAAAGAATGTAAAATTGGTTGTGGTGATAGCTGTACCAATCTGCCAACACACCGACATCACTGAAGTTCGGAGTTTAAACGGGTCAGTCGTAGGATAGATGATTTATGTCAGTGAGGTTGTTAGAAAAGTCTCCATAGAGGGGACTTCTTCTAAAGACCTGAGCGGCATTCTTCACAACTGCCACGATCATGAAGAACAAGAAAATTATTAGACTTGCACAGCCAGAGAAGAGACGGTATGAAACGTGAGGAGTAACTTACGTGGAATTCAGGAACAGGAAGAGGACAGCAGGGGAAAAGCTGGGGTGGCGGCTGGGCCGCAGCCATAGAATGTATCGGTGTGGCTCTGTCCGCCACGTTGCAACAATGTCGCCAGACCAGTGTGAGACAGTAAGACGGGGAGGAGCTGGGAATGAGGTGTGGGAACGCTTTGTGCTGTCCTCACAATGACTCTGTAAGTCCAAAATTGTTCTAAAATACAAAGGTTAACTTTTTAAAAGATGACATTTTTTTTTTTACTTTTCTGTTTGAAAATGTGATGTTAGAGTCAGCCCATAGAATTAAGTATTCAAGCTCTGTAGTCAGAAACCGCTTATGCCAATTAATTCTCTTTGAGTCCTCTTTGTGACCCTAGTGCTAGGGAAATGGTTCCTGCTCGAACCCACTATTAGATTAAGCATTAATTCATTTCATATTGGCAAGGACCCTGGCTTTGCCTTCAAGAAGAGACTTGGGAGGCAGTAGCATTCAGAAATAAACTATAACCTCGCTGGCCCTTTAAGGCTTCGTTTGTATCTTATGGTTGGCTCAGGTAGCCAGTTATTAGGACAAAAATGCCTTTTTCCTGACAAACCATTGGTTAATATAATTAATACAGACATTGAAAAAAACCCACTATGTATCTTTTTGTCCTGACCAAGGGTCCCTTTCAGAAGCAGGTGTATCCCAGTGTTTAGTAAATTTCAGTATTAGTCTCTCATGTATTCATTTACTTTAAATATGCTTACAGATAGAGCATGTATATAAGCATGCTATATTATGTAAATCTACATACACATCAGATATCATTTTATGACCACTTTTACTCTCTGATGAAATTAATCCTTGACCCTGGAAGAGTTTAAATTCAGGACCGGGCCACAAACTCTACAATGGCTCCAAGTTCAAACAGGGGAGAATTCTGTGGGCCAGATCAGAAGTGCCTTTGCTCAGGTGGAGCCGTTCAGGTCTCCAAGGGCAGCACAGATGGTTGACTGAAGAGGAAGAAGAGCCGGTGGGTTTAGGGCAGAGCCTTGTGGGGTCCCCCCGCAGCCAGAGCCCTGCAGCAAGCTCAGAAGGAGGTAGAAATCAGCCTCGGGGGTGGGCGGGTCCTGGCCCAGCCCCAAGGGCTCTGTGGCCAGGGGGCCCTGGCTGCCCTTGAGATGACCTGAGCCACACAGGAGCACCCCTGTGTGCACCCACCTGCTCCTTGGCAACCGTAACACAAGGGGCCAGGGAGGACAGCCTGGAGGCCGTGGCACAGGAGAGGTCTTCTAGTGTGTCCCCAAATTTGAAAGGAAGGGCTTTAGGCTTGTGCATTGGGAGGAGAGACCCTGAGGTGGAAGGGGATGTCCGTGCTGGTTGTACAGAGGACGGCGTGTGGGAGGAGGAAGAAATTAGGTCACTCTGTGGCCATGCATGTGTTTCAACGGCTGCCGCGGCTGGGTACTGGAGGGTCCCCAGGGGTCTGTCAAACCCCTCATTCTGGGAAAACAGAGCAGTGAGGGGAGGGTGTGGAGCAGCACGTGAAACAGAGACCACTGCTGTCTCAACTCGGATTCCAAATCTGCTAAAATAGTGCCTGGCACACAGTACAGACCTGACGACTACCGGCCGATGAGGAGTCAGAATCCAAGACCACCCGGCTGCCCCAGCAGGTTGCTGATGGGAATTTTAGGTCAGAATTACCTACCGTTTGGACTTTTTGCTTATTGCACGTGTTTGCTATTTGTTGATCTGAATTGTGGAAGCAGCCGGAACGTAAAGCATAAGAAAGATCACGGTGTGCCTGGCGTGTGTGTGGGCGTGTGGGCGTGTGTGCGCAGGTCAGGTGACGTCTGCCTCAAAAAAGGATCAGAGCTTCAGTGACTCCGGGTTCATGTTTTTAATTCTAAAAACTCTTGATTGTCTTATTCAATGCAATACTGACAAGTGCTGTTACCAAAATATATAGACAACACACTTGTATAATAATTTATATCACCTCACTTATTAGTCACAGTGGTTATTTTTAGTGATAATTTTAATATTTAATAGTGTCTTGTGAAACAATGTGTGTATATATATATATATATATATATATATATATATATATATATATATTTGTCTGCACTTCCATTACCTAATATAACTTTTGTCCTAAAGTTCATGGAACACACCAGGTATTCTATGAAAGGCTTTTTTCTTCCTCTAAAGGCCAGTGGGCTCTTTCCGCGTACTCAGGTCTGAGAGTTCCCAGTGCGCTCCCATCCTCGGAGGTGGCGGAGCTGACGAGAACCCATGTGCAGCAATAAGTACCTGCAGGTCTGCACACAAAGCCCGTGAGGCTCCTGAGAAAGGCCCTCCAGCTCGGAAGCCCCGTCAGTCGGTGAATGTGCCTGGGAAGTGGACTAGGGCGTCACCGAGAAAACCTGTCAATCAGAATCTCGAACAGTATTACTATCATTACCGTGAAATCTTTAGAGCCTCGGCAAATAGGAGTCAGCGCTACTCGTATTTCAGTTCTAAGGAAGACCTTTGGGGCAGGCGCTGTTCAGCAGGGATGCTGTGAAATGGAGACACAGAGGAGCAACGCGAGGCCCTAAATTTTGTAGGCCCCCCGCCACTGTGGTTGCTTATTCACTTGCCAGGCCCTCTCAGCAGTTGGTCCTGACCTTGAAGCAGCAAAGAGTGCTGATTGAAGCGATTATGAGCAAAAAGATGGCATTATGCTGAGTAAATAAGTTTCCAAAATAAAAGGAGTGGGTGAGAGCTCCAGCATCCATATTCAGATCTGTTAATTTCCTTTGGGAAGGCCTCAGTCTCTTCCCATTGATCTTCTCTGCAATAAATGATTCAATCAAAGGCCTCTCCACTGATGCTTGGAAACGTTTAGGTAAACACAGACACCGGGCCCCAAAATGCTAGTTTTAGTAGGAAATGCAACCTTAGAGTGCTACTTGAAATTACCAGGTGGCTACAATTAATGCATTTTTTCCAGTGCCATATATAGCAGAACATGATTCACATTTGGTGGAAAAAATAGAACTTAGAACTTGTCGATGAGTGTCACGGATTACATAAACATCGCGTGCACTCGTTTTCCCTCCAGAGGATAAAAATCTGAAGCATTTTACGTGTGTGCAGGCAGCTTCGTCTACGCACTAGGGCCTTCTTCTCAAACACACCACGATCGCATCTTTCCTGCCACAGCTTCCCCTCCCTTAGCCCTTGAACTTCCCCTTTGGGCCCCCAGAGAGCAGCCAGCTGGGGGCCGTTATGCCGAGGTTTCCTGAATCTCTGTGGGCTCCATGTACAAGGGCCACCGCTTTCCCTGTGCAGTTTTTACTTTACCATTCATTCAACAAGTACTGACTGGATGCACTTTGTACACAAGCCCACTGCTGACTGCCGCGAGAAAAACAGCATCCTATTCTGGACGAGTAAATAGAACAGGAGAAAAATGAAGGGATATGAGAGATAGTCAACCCTCAGACTGAGACCTAGGGACTCCTTCACGGAGATGGGAAGCTCATTTTCCCTGGGATTTGACAGATATCAAGGATTTGAATCTGCAGAGATGGAGGGATAAGGTGAAAAAATTTTTGTTTCTTCTCTTTGTGTAAGTTACCTTCTCGTTTTTGGTCTAATCAATCAAAATGTCAGGAAAGAATTATGTAAGCACTGAAAAGCAGCAGGAGTTCTTGAGGTCTTCCTCTTCTCCAGTGCATATATATTTCATAAGCTATTACTTTGTGAACCTCAGGAGTGAATCTCTGGTGGTAGAAATACTAGCACAAGTAATATGGCACCCCTGAGGTACTTTTGGTTAGGGAGACAGTATCTTAATCCCTGCAATTACACTATGCAGTGTGGTGGTGTAGGATAGTCCTACCTGGTGAGCAGACTGTGCTGGGGGTTTGAGCATCAACCTCCCACACCCTTACAAATTAGTACATTGTTACTTAGTCCTAGCATGGTAAAGTAGCATCACCTCTCAAGTTGTCTCAACAGGTGCAGATTCCTGAAGTATAGGTTAAGATCTCTGACCACAAAGAAAAGGGGAGTTCACTTGTTTTGATATCTGGTGGTCCTGTTTCCTGTGTATTTGCTAACCTTGGATTATATGACATTTAAAGTGTATTCCTATTCTACATTTCTAGTTTTCTCTTGATGAGACTTCAACCAAAATGGAAAAAAGCTTTGAGTTAAAAGCTGAGGTACTTGAGGAAAGTTAACTAACTTGAAATTCAGCTAGCATTTATACCTAATGTGCCTATTAATTTCTGCTTATTAAGGTTATTATAAGCAGTAAACAAGAGTACGTCAGAGAAAGCACAGGACAGTGCTAGGTGTCTCCAAGGTGGTCAGGAGGTGGCCAGCTGCTGCTTCCCTGTGGGCATAGTGAGGGGCACCCTCTGGGTTCCGTGTTGCTTAAAGCAGCCCCAGCAAGAGGTAGTTCAGGAGATAAAAGCGATTAAAATTGGGCTTTTATTTGAAGTACTAAAGATTGCAAGGGGAAGGAAACTGTGAAGAAGAGTCTTTAAGCTAAAGATAAATATAAAAATTCCATTATGGATCATTGGCAAATAGTTTGCAACAGAAGGCCAAAAATCCGATTGTTTTGGAAAAATCACATTTATGTGAAAATCACCATTGACTCCCCTTTCCCCTCAGGTCCCATCTTCAACCACTCACATGTTTTATGGCTGCAACTCTTTGGATCTGTGTATGTCTTGGCGTTCCAATTAGGCAGGCTCGTCTCGGTCTGTTTCCCTTGCTTCATTGCACTTCACAGACATCGCATTTCTTATAAATCGAAGGTTTGTGGCAAGTCAGGTCGAGCCCCTCGACTGGCCCATTTTTTTCCTACAGCATCTGCTCACTTACTGTCTCTGCATCACATTTTGGTAGTTCTCTCAGTATTTCAAACTTTTCCATTATTGTTATATTTGTTAGAGTGATCTGTGGTCAGTGATCTTTGGTGTCACTTTCATACTTGTTTTGAGGGCGTGCCAAGATCCATGCCTAAAATATTGGGTTGGCTAAAGAAGTTTGTTTAGTTTTTTTCCCCATAAAATGGCTCTAGGAGTACTTAGCTGTCTTTAACTTCATTTGAAACAATGTTGTTAGATTGTATTGAGACAGCTGTCTTACAGCGCACATTTAAAAAAATTATTCAAATGGGTGAATTTTTTTGTAGCCATTTTATTATTGAAGATGGAAGAAAATGAGCAACATTTTAGGCATATTATGCTTTATTATTTCAGGAAATGTAAAAATGCAAGCGAAACACACACACACACACACACACACAAAGATTTGTGCAGTGTGTGGAGAAGGTGCTGTGACTGATGGAATATGTTAAAAGTGGTTTGCAAGGTTTCTTGCTGGAGATTCCTCACTGGACATGGGATGCTCCATGGTCAGGTGGACCTGTTGAAATTGACAGAGATCCGATCAACACATTAATTGAGAATAATCAACATTATACTATGTGGGAGAGAGCTGACATCTTAAAATATCCAAGTCAATAAAGTTATTAGTGAAAATTTAAAATATGCCTTTTATTTTACGGAAAGAAACTGAATAGACATTGTTCGTCACGGCATCTGGAACAATGAATTCTTTCCAGAAGGTTTTCTATTGACTTTGCCCAGATTTATGAGAGGAATTACTACCTATGGCAGCTAGAGCCTTAAGAAATACATCTCTTAAGTACTAAGACCAAAAACTGCTCCTTGACCCATGGGCTGCAGTATGGGTGTTGTGTCCCACCCAACAGCTGGAAAACTTAATGGATTAGTGTTGTGTGTGTTCTGACTGTTCCACTGATTGGCTGTTACCTTGTCCCTCTCCCTGTCCTCGGGACCCCTCTTCCCTGAGACACAAAGCCATTGAAATTAGGCCAAACAGTAACCCTACAGTGGCCTCCAGTGTTCAAATGAAAGGAAGAGCCATGGGCCTCTCACTTTCACTTAAAAGCTAGAAATAATTGAGCTTCATGAGGAAGGCATGTTGAAAGCCAAAAGCTAGGCCTGTCATACCAGGAAACCAAGTTGTGAAAGCAAAGAAAGTTCTGGAAGGAAAGTAAAAGTGCCATGTGAGTGGACATACAAGTGATAAGAGAGTGCAGCTTCCTTATTGCTGGTGTGGAGAAAGTGTTAGTGGTCTGGATGGATCGCACCAGCCAGACCATTCCCTGAAGCCGAAGCCTAATTCAAAGCAAGGCCCTAAGTCTGTTCGATTGTGGGAAGATGGAGGGGTGAGGAAGCTGTGGAAGGAAAGTCTGAAGCTGGCAGAGGTTGTTTCATGAGGTTTAAGGACAGAGTCGTCTCCATAACATCACAGTGCCAGGAGGAGCAGACAGTGCTGATGGGGAAGCTGCAGCCAGGTGTCCAGAAGAGCCAGCTGAGATGACTTAGGAGGGTAGCTGCCCTGAGCAACAGACTTCCCATGTGGCCAAACAGCCTTCTACTGGAAGGAGACGCCATCTAGGACTTTGATCGCTGGAGAGAAGTAAGTGCAGGCTTCAAAGGACAGGCTGACTCTCTTGTGAGGGGCTAATGCAGCTGTGGCTTTACGTTGAAGTCATCGCTCAGATGTCATCCCTAGGATCCTAGGGCCCTTAGGAAGAACGCCAACTCTGCTCTGCCTGTGCTCTGTGAGTGGACAGCAGACAACAATGCCTGTTGATAGCATACCTGTTTACAACATGGCTTACCGGCTGGTTAAGCCAGCTATTGAGACCAATGACTAAGAAAAAATAAAGGACTCCTTTCAAAATATGATGGCTCATTGCCATGTGCCTGGTCACCCAGCATCTCTGAAGGAGACAGACAATGAGATGGATGTTATTTTCATGCCTGTAACACAGCACCCATACTGCAGCCCATGGGTCAAGGAGCAGTTTTTGGTCTTAGTACTTAAGAGATGTATTTCTTAAGGCTCCAGCTGCCGTAGGTAGTAATTCCTCTCATAAATCTGGGCAAAGTCAATAGAAAACCTTCTGGAAAGAATTCATTGTTCCAGATGCCGTGATGAACATTTACGACTCATGGGAACAGGTCAGAAGATCAGCATTAACAGGAGTTTGGCAGACGCTGCTTCCCTCACTTGTGATGACCTCAAGGCCTCAAGGCTGCAGTGAGGAGGTCGCGGCAGATGTGGTGGGGACAGCACGAGAACCAGAATCAGAGCCCGAAGGTGGGACCGAATGGCAGCAACCTCCCCATCAAACTCAAATGGAGGAGTCATCACTTCCTGTGGATGTGCAAACAGAGTGGTTTCTTGAGATGGAATCGACTCCCGGTGATGGTTCTGTGAAGGTCATTGCAATGACAACAAAGGACTTAGACTATTCCATTAATGTCATGGATGTAGCAGCGTCAGGGGTGAGAGGGCCGATTCCAGTCCGAAAGTTCTTCTGCGGTAAAGTATGACCAAACCGCATTGCCGGTGATGGATAAGTTTCTTGTGAACAGGACGGTCGTCCAATGGGCAGACCTCGCTGCCATCTCACCCTAACAAACCGCCCCAGCCCCAGCCTTCGCTGGGACCCGTCAGCAGCCCCCAGCCCCCAGCAGGACCCTCCGCCAGCAAGGCAGTGGGCTCACTGAGGGCTCGGGGGATGGAGAGCAACTTTTAGCAATAAAGTATTTCCACAATTAAGGTTCCTGTCTGTCTCACAGTCAGCACGCTGAGTGGACTACGGTCTAGTATAAACATAACCTTTACATGTTTAGGAGCCCACAATATTTGTGCAACTTGCTGTACTGCAGGATGCCCTCCGTCATGGCGTCTGGGCCCTGACCTGCAGTTCTCCCAGGCCCACCTGCACTGCGCACTCCCAGAAGGGCCAGCGAGGGGCACCTGGTCACATCCCTAACACGGCGGGCTGCAGGTGGGGCCCGGTCAAGTCACCTGTTCATCAGAAACCATTTCCCTCTGCTTCTCATCGTTCAAGTATGTCTTCTAGGGTTTTCCTAGAAAAAAATACCTTCCTAATCATATTTATAGTTTCATAAATACATTTTTCATTAGCATCTCCAAAGAGTGCCCAGGATTAGGAGGCAGAGAATCTATTTATTATAATCCTATGGTGAAGATGTTTTCTAGTTTTGATCTTCAAATTTCGATTCTGAAATAGAAGATTAGTTTTTTAAATCCCTGAGTTGTGTTTCTGTGTGACGCTTGCACCGTTTGTAACCGACCTTTCTCTTACCTCTGGCACACTAGTTTACCCTGTGCTCTCTCAATGATTCACTCATTTGCCCAGTGTGGACTGAGCACCCGACACGTGCTAGGGATATGCCATTGTTTTGGAATAAAAATGATAAAAAAAAAAAAAGACGGTCCCTTCCTCTGGGAAGCCAAGGGGTTCCAAAAGCAGAACAGGTCTGGGATGATGTTTTCACTATTCTTAAAGGGTTAAGGAAAATGATGCATTAGAGAATACAAAAGTGTGCATTGGCAACTTTCCTTTTTGCTAGAGTCCTGTCAGGGCCATGTACAATGCCTGCTCTCGCGAGGAGAAGAAAGGCTGCGGTCACTATTTTTGTATGTGCTCAGTGATAAAGGTCATAACCCCTGTCACTGCACAATGCTCTTTCTGCAGGAAGCGGAGGCCCTTCCATGCAGGGCCCTTCCGGTGGTGTGAATAATTAAAGGGGAAGCGTCAGTGTTGACGGGAGAGGCCGGGGCCCTAACCGAGCCTTCGTTACGAAGGTGCAGTTTCTCTTCCCTCCGGGCTATGCCTGCTCCGTGTGAGAATGTGAGAGGCATTGTTTCCACTTTAAAGTGTTTGCGCTGATGGAGACTGGCAGATATCGGGCACTTATACACAGTATCCATTTTTATTAGTCAAGGCCATTGTAAGTAACAGTTCTTTACCCAGACCCAAGTGGGGTCAGAGCTCCATGCATGAAGATGTGAGCGTTTAGAAGTTTACTCTGTCAGTGGTCAGGGAGCCTGCTAATGGCGCTGACCTTCGAATGCATGCAAAGAGAACGGAGAAGTCTGAGTTTGGTTTCTATGAAGTTTCAGGTCCAAGTGTGTCTGCGGAATGGCGCCTGCTGTTAACCGATGTGTTCAACCGAAAACGGTCGCTTCCCCTCCTGGTCCTGGAGCTGAAACCGGCAGGAGGCAATGCCCATTCTTTCAGACACAGGGCAGCCCCCAGACCCACACAGAATTGGGGTCCTTAGTTTATTTAGGATTTCTCTGGGCTTTTGGACTGCTCTTCTAAATGTCAGTGGCTTTTTTTTCAATAGATGAGAAGTTAAATGTGTAAGATGTTGAGCTAAATGTGAAATGACACTTGGGTATCATTATAAAGCATGACTCCTTGCTTGTCCAAACTCATTGCAGCTATTATTACATTTCTTGTAGCTTCTATCAACATCCAACAAGCGGGCAGAGGAGGGAGCATCTAAGCAGCTGGGGGACCAAAGTCAGTTATTATAGTAAATGGACAGATCAAGACGTAGTTTCTTTCTTTGAACTTAAAGAAGCCAGGAGCAGGTGTGATGATAACACTTGGCTTTCAAAGAACTCATAGGCTTGGAGGTGGGAAACTGAGGCAGGGGAGTGGGAGGAGAGGTCAGGAAAGGTCAGAAATCTGAAGGAGGCAGGTGAGAACCCAGGTCCAGGAGGCCCGAAGGCCACTGAAGCCCTGGTGTTCCGAACGCCTCGGAGGGTCGGAGTCCTTGCTAGAAGCAGTTTGCTGTGGACGGTTCTACTTTGCTGCAAATGCTACATTTGGAACACACAGCCCGCGATGCACACGAGTGGAAAGCCTCAGTGGTAGGCGCTGAGATAGCAGGGCGGGTTGATGTTGGGGACAGAGCAGGGACAGCGGTGGGTGTCACATTCAGACACTGGGCACCCGCGGCAGCCTCGCTGGGTCAGCACCGGACTCTGGGCCCCCAGTGGGAGTGCCTCATCTGCTTCCAGTGTGAATTGGAGCTGACAGCGTGGCGTTCGGGGGAGGGGGTGCGGGGAGGTCGCCTCCTGTATCGACGCTGCCCACTGCGTGTCTGCGCCTGCCGTAGAACTGCAGTCTGGGAGTGTGCGATCTGCCCGAACCCGGCTGATTACCTACAAAGATGCTCTCGCTCCGCACACTCCCTGCTGCAGTGGACAGTGGGCAGGTGGGACCGCGAGACGTTTGCCGATTCAGGGGCAGGGGCGAGAGCACGGGTCCCATCACACCCAGCCCCCCCCGCCCCCCCGCAGGTTTCCTTCCTTTGTCTGGTCCCTGCTCCACACTTAATTCTCACAAGGCTGACATCACCCGCTGTCTGTCCTCGCTACTGCGCCGCAGATTTGAGGCACTTTAATCATTGTTTTAGGGACAGTCGGGTCAGCACAGGGACGGGCGCCGACTGGCACTCTGATTCCACCTGTCCAGTGAGGAGCCAGTGGCTAAAACCCGGAGGGATCCAGAGTGACGTAAAGGGCTGGAGAAAGGGGAAGCGGCAGGAAAGCAAAGCTCTGAGCAGGGGAGTCCGACCCTCCGTGGTCTCCGGGCCACACGTTAAATACATTGTGACACGTAATCACTCACAAAATAATCCGAATATTTTAAGTAAGTTGACGAGTTTGCGTTGGGCCGCCTTCACAGCTGTCCTGAGCTACACGTGGCCCTGGGGCCGCGGGTCGGACACCCCTGCAAAAACGTTGGAAAAGCCGGATGTTTTCTTGTTTTAAATGTACTTCCCCCCATTTGCATTGATCTTCACTATTATCAACCGCAAAGCCACCACACAGCTTCATGGTTAACAGCATTCACCTCGCCCCTCCTGCCCAGGGCCTCGCTGTTTGGCCTGGGGTCAGAGGGAAGCCGGAGGGGCAGCCCTCCTCTGGCTGCTCCGAGAGGTCTCTCTCCCCGTCTGCTTTGCAGCCTGGACTTGACCGCCTTAGGCTTTCCTGGAGGCGAGGCTGCTCAGAGAAGCCCCCGGTGGTTCTCGCTCCTCCAGTCCCAGACCCTGGTCTTTCCCACTCGCCCACCCCCCCCAGCCCCGCCCACTCCAGTCTCTTCCTCGAAAGGCAGGAGCCGCGGGAGAGAAGAGGCTGCGTCCACTCCAGCATCTCTGATGCTCCGGCTTTCCTTCCAGGCCCCTCGAGGCAGGGTCTGCGCGCAGAATCGGTTCTGCCCTGTGCGGGGTCTCAGTGGCGAGTGGTGCCTTCTTCTCTCACCTGCGGGCCGGGCGCTGCCAGGGACCGGTTGCGCATCGTGTGCGGTGCGCAGACCTGCGTGCGGCTCTCCCCAGGTGGACGCCACGGGATTTCCGGGCCCCGGGTGGAAAAGAGTGCGCGGGAGAGCCAGCCCACCGCGGTAGCGTTTCAAAACATCATGTGATAATGACCGCCTTTTAAAGAGTAAGAACAAAAGCAGAGTGTACTGCTTGTACTGCATACTAATCAACATTTATTCATAAAGTTCGAGTTCAAACCGCACCGTGTCTAAATATTTTCACTGTGCCGATTAGCGCAGGCATGATTCATGGTACCTGTCTGCCTTATCCGACAGCGCTCGCCCCTCCCCCCATGCACCTGGGGGACTTGGATTGGGGGGCCCACTGGCAGAGAGGACAGCGCTGTCTGAGCCGCCGGCCCCGCCCAGGAGTCTGTGCTGTCCCAGGTGCGGACGGTCACCGCCCGTGGAAATGGTGCGCTGGGAGGATGTGTTAATTAGGGTCTCAGAGGCGGAGGTAAGGGAAATGAGGCTTCTGTGTTATAATTTGAAAAATGAGTCATGGTAGTTAATTAACCTATCTAATACCTCAAGGTAAATGAGTGCCGAAATCGACTCACCACGAACAATTTCTGTAACCCCCACTTGCCAAGGAGCCTGGTTAGACCCGCCCTGAGCCCCCCAGACTCTGATGGTCCAGTCCTCTCTTCTTGGCCTTCCTGAGACAGGCTGGGTTCTGGACTCGAACCTGCTGCAAGCCCCGCCCCCTGCCACCTGTCTCCCCCTCCTTGGGAGCAGGGAGGACGCTTGTCCCTGCGGGCACTTACTGAATTCTCAAGAAATAAATGATATGTTCTGAATTTGTCCTCATGGTTTATGATGAACCCCCCCCCAAAAAAAAAGAAGAGAAAGAAAGAAGAGGAAAGGAAAGATAAGAAAAAGACAAAAGAAAACAGGTGACCTTTACATCAGCCTGCGCTGCTCTCAGGCCTGGTCCCGAGGCCCCGAGTTCCTTGGCGGACGGAGAGTTGCTGTTTGGGCCGGCGCAGGCTGCACAGGACCCGCTGGGAGGAATAGTATTTTTACTGTGCTACATAAACTCCTATGTATTTATTAAGTTTTTATTCCCTTGGAAAATCAGGCTCTGCCTGTGCAGGACTGGAGGAGGTTTGCGTGGGGGTGATTTCAAGGCGGACTTCTTCCAGCTGTGGCATCTCGTACGTCCAGCTGCCGCTGGTGCTGGACGTGGTGCGTGGGCGGTTCACGGGTGTGGTAGATCCAGCACAGGCAGGCCTGACCCACCACCCACCCTGCTCCCGAAGTAACGGGTTTTAGGTCTTCCTTTGCTTGTCTTAGTCAACGGTGTTGCCACGGCCCCTTCTTCCAAACTGTGTCTGCAGTCCTCCCCGAGGGCCAGCTCTGTGCATCCCTGCTGCCCGCAACCACCCTGCCTCTCTTCTCCTCGACCACGTTTCCAGGGGGTTCTCAGCTGCAGCCTCCTCCTTCCACCCCTTTTGTCACCCGGCAACAGGTGCTGGGCCACCTGCTGTCCTGGACCCAAGCCCCACCTCCTCAGGTCCCCCCCCGCCCTTGTGCTGAGTTCCCTGATACCTCCCTGGTCAGGGTAACCTTGTTTGTTTAGAATGTGAGAAATTTCAAATTCCCCCCAGGTACTTCCCCCTCTCCCACCACCCAGCCCCTCCCTGTACCAGTCCCCACCAGGGCCGTTCTCTTCCGCTGCCCTTTGGCCTCGACTGGCTTCTCCGTCCGTTGAGGTTGCTCTTCCCCATCCTCCCCCCCACCCCGTTGGTCCTTCATGATTCAGCCCCAACTCTCCTGTGAAAATTCTGAAGAATCTGGAGGCATTTACCTCCTCCTTTCTCCTTGTGTTTTTTCATACTATTGTTAAGACTTACGCCTATTATCAATCGTATTTCTTAATTTATGGTTGTCTCCCATAGGTGATGTACTTTTAAAATTCAGTAAAATTCTTACCTCGTTTTGGATCCCAGTGTCTGGAGAGCCTCGGATGTCCAGGTTTCTCTTCCTACATTTACCCACTTTTTCTTCCTTTCCTCTAACCCATTCAAATCCTACTCTTCTCTGAAACTACAGGTCTGAATCTGACCTTTAACTCATCCTTGTTTCATCTGTACAAATTAGATGTCTATAAAAGTAACCATTGCTTAATGCCATTTGCATAAACAAGAAACAAAGATAATTCATTTAAAAAGTCTCTGGGACTCAAATTTTAAAATCATGTGGCTGATGGTGGCACCTACTGGCCAAATGTGATATTGCATCCCGGAGCAATCTTCCTAAAAACCCTGGGGTCCCAAAGACAAACTCTTCGGGTCCCTGAGGAGGTGGGGATCAGTTGGGACTGCTCTGGGGTGGGGGTCCACACCCAGGAAGGCTCTGCAGTGTCCTTTGGGTGTCAGAGATCCATGCAGCCCCATGCCCCGTCTGCATGAACGACCTTCGTAGGGGTCAGGAAGTTCCCCTTAGCCGGTTGGGACATCCATTCCTAGGATACCGTGTTAGGGGGACCACAGCAGTCACTGTAAGCCAGGCATTGGTTTCCATAGTATGTACGAGCCTGCCTTCCTTCCACCAGGTGCTGAGTGAGCACTTGCTATTGTGACACTCACTCTATTAGTATCAACTGTGCCTTAGGGTCCCCTGTAACTATTTCTTGCCGTGGTAATCTTACACTTCACTTGGAGTCTAACATTTGGCTTTCATACTAACTCCTCTGCTGCAGACTGCTACATTTAGGGGGTTTGCATTCTAGTCTTGTAGTGAGGGATATAGAAAAACTCACACAATTGTTAAATCCAGTAAGAGTTAGGAAGCATTGTACACTTTTCCCCTGAGATTTTTTTTCATGTAGACCTATTGAACTAGAGGGTCGGCTCAATCATTTTTAAGTAGGGATTTTGACCGGGAGGGGCCTGGGAATTTCCTCGCTGAGGTCAGGGTAGAGCTTTCCGGAGTGGCGACCTGAACCTAGACTGCTTGAGGAAGGAGCTCGGAGCTGCTCAGCCCCTGGCAACCAGCCCACCGTGGGGAGTGCGTGGGCTGCTGAGGAGTGATTGTTCAGTGGCCCGGGGGGCTGGGTCAGCTGGGCCCCTCCTGTGGTCAGGGCGGACCTGCCCAGACAGGCAGTCCCTCTCTGCTGTAATTCCTCATCCACGAAATGCCGATGCTTGCAGCAGCCATCAGAGTCTCCTTATGAATGAGAGACACGGGGCAATGCAGGTAAGACTCTCAGCATGGAAATTTGACGTTCTCTGTGCTCAGTAAGCCTTGCCTGTTAATGTCTTGCCCTCTAATTAAACAAGCAACCCTTTCTACAAAGCCATGGATGCTTCGCGGCCCGGTGACCTGGCTCCTACATCCGCTCTGCCTGGGGACGTTCCCCTCAGGGTCCCCTGAGTTTCCTCTCGGCCACAGTACCTTCTCTACAGCCACCCCCGATGGCCCTGGTGGGAATGCGCCACCGCCATGTTGGGGCTGGTGCTGGAAACTGTCCCCATGAGAGCCCATGGTTCTGTGGCTCCACCTCTGTCTTAATGTGCTGCCAACCCCGTCCTGGGTCTGAGCCCCAGGCAGGGCCCTTCCTCACTGGCTGCAGACCAGGTTCCTGTCCTTGCCCCCCACCCAGTGCTGGCATCTCCCAGCACAGCCCCTGCCATGCGCTGGGCATCGGACGAGTGTTGGCGGTTGTGCTAGAATTTACTGAAGACACGGGCGCAGGGAGATGAGCCAGGGCCCCACAGGTTTTCGGAGAGAGCCAGAGCAGCGAGTCAGTGGAGAGGGGACATTGTGCGTGGCTCCCAGGGGGGCCCCTCACGTGCCTGCTGGAGCCGCAGAGGCCTGGGGGCTGCAGCAGCTTTGCTCCCGGAGCAGCGGCTCAGGTCTGGCCCTCGGGGGAGTCTGTCTGCCCTGTGAGCGCTTCCTGGCCCCCTCTGTCAGTGCTGTGTGCGGGGACAACGGGGGCTCCCTGACTGCGGGTGCAGGGGGTGTCCACACAGCGCCTGTCCAGCCAGGTCCCCAGACTAGATCAGGACCCCGCATCCGGGAGGGGGGCTCCGCTCCCAGACCTCCTGCCACTGTCAGGCCACTTCACGAGGCAGGCGGGGGTCCGAGTGCCACCTCACACACCTCTGACAACGAACGTGAAAGTGTGGTGTCACGGGTGGCTTGGGGTCAGGCAGCCTCGTCCCTCAGACCCTTGGCGGCCCTTTTCCTTCAACTGTGCGGACCGCCTGTGACGCCACTTACAGAGTTTGGCACATCGGATAGGACGGCGCAGGTAAACCGCATCGAGGTTGCCATTGGCGGGTACTCAGTGAACCACGGCTGTTCTTATCGTTAATGGTAATAAAGACGCTAATGAAAGGGTTGCTGTGACGGCTGGGGAAGACGCAGAGTGTGTGGGCGGGGGGCCTGTGGGAATGACCCCTTGGAGCTGGGTCCATCACGGTCCCAGTCTTGGGGTCGAAACTTCCTCACGATCCCGTCTGGCAGCTGTGGGAGAACCGCCGAGTCCCTCCGCGGTCAGCCGGGCGCCGCCGCCTCCTTTCCGGGCCCCTGCAGGAGAAGGCAGGGGCGTGCTGGGTCCTTCCCCGTGATCTGAGCAGAAGCACAGAAGCACACGGTCTGAGTTTTCACTCGATGGCAATGGCCCAGGGTGGTGTGTGTTCGTGATGATAGTACCGTGTTGGGTACATTCAAATAAGTCCTGCGTCCAGGACTTCCAGAATAACCTGCCACGTTGAAAATACAACTTCGTTTAATTTTGTTTAAAAACAAAGCTGAATTATATTTTAGTTATACCACACAAACCAAAACTCCCACCGTGCTGTTCTTCAATCTTACATAATACATATCAATTTTATGATACCACGTTGAATATGGTGTGAGTGTTAAAATCCAGAATGTATCTTTTGTACCCTCAAGTGTAGCATTTGTCGTTATCTTTGTGTTTCAGTCATTTGAGGGAAAGAAAAAGATATTATGTGTCAAAGCTCAAATAAATGAAGACTGAGTGATGTTTACCTGTAGAGTGAGGTGCAATTATTCGGGGGGAGGGCTAAGCACCTGTTCACATGGTCAGTCTTGAATAGAAAAAAAAAACCCTTTTGGTGACAATAGCCATCACACTGGAGTTCCACTCACTTTCTGTGAAGCTGCGGATGATGAAAACCGATGTCCTTGATGGCAGTTCTGGTGAGCCGGTGACTCCCACTGACGCCGCTCGTCAGCACCTCCTAGAGGCGGGCGCCATAAGCAGACACCGCACATGTTTTTGGAGACGGGCTGGGGACAACATTCCCAGGAATCTCGGCAGAAAAGTTTGTGAACATGCTGACGAATACTCGGCTCATCTTCCGTGCCCCTCATCTGCACTGAGGGAACAGGTTTCTACAAATTAGAGACAATTCCTTTGTGCCTTTCCGCTCACCCCCTGGGCCCCGGAGCTGGGGAGAGGCCCTTGGGCCCATTTCCTGTCCCTGGTGCCCTTCGGGTCTCAGAGTTAAGACAAAGTCAGAGTCGTCCTCCTCTGGGAAGGTGAGTGACCGAGCAAATGTCGGGCCTGAGATCGATTTCGGTTACAAAAATAAACGCAGATCAGTTTGAAGTTTTCCAATTCTGTGAGGGGCAGGGGAGCTAAACCTTTGCTAGCACAGATATTTTCTCTAATTGCCTTTGTAAATTAAACTATTGATACCACTGCGTCTCCGAGGACAAGGGCATTCCCAGTGCATGGACTTGAAGATTTTCTAATGATTGCTCTGCTAAGGATCGGGAAGCGCGGGAATGTTAATGCGCTTCTGGGGAATGGCCAAGCGGTTTTGTCCTTCAGACCACGGAGGCCCCGCGTTGGAACCAGAGGTCAGCAGGAGCCCGTGGGTGCCTCTCCCAGGGGCGGGCTTCTCGGTGCTCTCTAAGCTGTGTTTTTCTTGCCTGCACACTGACCTTGAATGTGTCTGTGTTTTGACGGCTGAGAGGGTTTCCTGCCCGTGGGGACCCGGCGTGTCTGAGCGTAGTAAGCTCCTATACCTAGAACAGAGCCGCCTCTGGGGCTTGGCCGTGGGGCCACGGGACGGTGAGCAGAGAAAGGGCTGGAAGAGGCTGCTCAGAGGATCGAAAGACGGAGGGGGTGCGGGGCTGTCTCCTCGGTGCTGCCCCCCTTCACACGGTCACTGATGCTTTAGCCCCCCAAGACACTGCTGCTCCTCAGCTTCCTCCCGCTCTTCCTAGGTGGGAAAGCGCTGACTTCTAAAAGGGTTTTCTTCCATCTGTGGGCTCACGCGAGTTTTAAAGCAGGAGGGAGAGAAGTGCTGAGGAATCTGTCTTCAGGAGCCGTAGGAACTCAAGGGTCGTGCACAGGGCACTGCCCGGCTCTCCTTGTTTCAAAACAAATTCTTCGATTGCCCTCCACTTGCATTTCCCACAAATGGCTTTGCATTAGCACTGCTGTGGCGGTGAAAGCCTATTGCCCTGTGACAATAATGTCATTATAATGACATTATTTCACTTGGAAACACTGATTGTTTCTTAAATATAGGCCATCTACCTGGCCATTTCTAGTGAGTGCATTAAAATAGTAATTATTACCCTTGCTGGCTTTTGTCTTTGGTAAGTTCCATGTGCATTATTCCAAGTAATGCCATGATGTCTGATGTTATTTCACTGGGCAAAAGTGCATAAGTATGAATTGTCACTTGTGTGATGAGATTCCTTTTACTCGGCACACACAGACACACACAAACACACACCACTCACCGAGGACTGTCCGTGGAACTAAGCAGACTGCCGTGTTTGGGGCGGTTTCCATGGGGCCACGGTCAACCCAAGCGTCTTTCACCCCCAGAGGATTTTAAGTGGGGTGAGGTTGGATGGTCGCTGTAAAAATCATCCCATCCCTTTAACAAGAAGCTTAATCCTGTACCTTTTGTTCTTACAGCCATATTTGCTTAGAAGTCTCAAAGGCTTAATCACAGTTTCCAACAGAATCAAAACTTAGCGTACCACGCAGCCTTTCAACCCTCTGCCTCCTTCTGGAGTGACAATGAGTGTTATGTCAGGTTGGTGTGTGCCCCGTGGGGAAGTTCTTCCCTGTCCTCCTCTGTCACCTGGCTCCCACCTCTGCCCACCTGCCTGGCTCATCGAGATGGCACTGGAGGTAACAGGGAGAGACTGCATTGCCCTCCGTGGTCCAAAGACAGCAGGCTGCCTGGAGACTTCGCCTGTGGCTCCCCATTGCTTGTGTGTGAGTGTGTAAGTGTGTGAGTGTGTTAGTGTGTGGGTGTGTGGGTGTACTCATGCACACATGCATGTGCCTTGATTGGTGCGATTTCCTTTGCTCGAAATGTACTTTCCCTCTGTTTTTAACATGGCAAGATCCTACTGACATTTCAAAAGTGTAACTCAAATAGGAGGGCTTCTCTTTACTTTCTAAAGCTTCATTTGTATCTAAGCTCTTCTAGCCCCTCCCCCCCCCATTTATTTTCTCTGTCACACACACACACCCCAGCCAGGCCACCACCTCCACCACCTCCACTCTGGGAAGGCTGCAATCGCTTATGTAGTGACCAAGGTCTCACCGCGCAGAGTGATGGGTAAATATGTCATGGTCACTGTCATTATGTTGTGAATCTCTGCAGCCTGGCACCCAGATGTGTGGGTGAAGGTCAGGAGCATGGTCCTTCGGGTGGACAAGTGCCCCATGGTCACTGTGTTTGACTGGGTTCAGACACGAGGGACATGCACTGCTCCTCCACAAAGTCCAAGCCTTTGTGGCCCTCACTAGAGGACGGGACTGTCACTAACCCCCTCGCGTGTGTGTGTGTGTGTGTGTGTGTGTGTGTGTGTGTGAGATACTGTTTAATCCCCACTTAGCGCCAGCACATGCTTTACCAAGGAGGAAGCAAACTGAGGTTAAGGTCACTTAGGGGTTATAATTCACTTTTACTTATTTCCAAAACAGTCAACATTTAACACTGTAGGCATGAGAGCGAGACTATGAAATAACTTAAGCATTTGGATCAAACCTACTAAGAACCTAGGGTTCAACAAACCCTGCACAAACCGGAAATTATTGTGATGACTGCATAGAATATGGGCTCCGTCCACTTGCCACCCACATGCCACGCTCTGTCAAGACATCACTTGTAATAAGTTTACTAGACAGAGCAGCAAAAATGCATTTCACAGACACAGGGATGGAATGAGCATGGCCACGGTGAGACGAGACGAATTACCGGATTCCCCAGATGGGTGCTAGACAGGATCGTCAGAAACAAGTCCGAATAAATTAATTATCACCGTGAAGTATTAGTCACAGAAGCTGCACCGTGCATTGTTCAAATCAAGGAAAGATAGGAGGGAAGACATTAGGAGTCCAAGGGAAGAAATTATGGAAGGAACAAAATCCATGTGGTTTTTATCCAACTAAGGAATGTGTTCTGGAAAAACTTAATTGACACATGCAGCAGCGAACACGATATCACTTGTATAAGTGTTAAATTACCCACGGGAGGCCAACGTGTAGGAAACTGTGTGCAGTTGATTAAATACAGGGTCCGCTTGAGTGTGGTGGGCAGGACAATAATATGAGTGTAATAATTTACAGTTTTAATTTGAACATGTCACCTAAAATGTCATATAATTTTAATTTGAACATGTCACCTAAAATGTCATAGGCCGTGCTTGAGTCTGATATTGTTATGTTACAGAATCACTTGCTTCTGACTTTGTAATAAAAGATTCTGTAATAGAGGCAGGGGCGTTATTTGTGCCAGACCCCGTATGAAGTGACAACTGTGCGCCGAGTGTTACTTTCGAATTTGTGCTTCGCCGGAAGTAAGTTTGGTCATAACCCTTCTGAGGCCTTCTTTTTCGGGTCGGCCGGTTCGTTCAGCCAGGAGCAGGTCCGTGGTCCAGCCGTCTGCAGCTCGTGCAAATGTAAAGCATCCTGATTTAGGTGCAGTCCACTTAAGGGGACCGCTCCGTGTTCTAACTCCTCCCGAGTGGCTGTAGAAGAAGACTTTGAAATACCCTTTGAACCGTCAGAGGGCCCTGAGGACCAGTGGAGTAACAGGCATGCTTTGCTGACTGCCATTGCCCTGGGGTTGTGACCAGCCACAGTGGTGACAATTCCAGTGGCATCTGCTGTGCGACCAGTCATAGTCACAACTGGTCCCCTAGTTGCAGCTGGCACAGTGAGAGTCCATCGGGGGCCACCACACCCTCAACAACCCCGTGCTGCTCTCTGTGGGCGCCTCGGCGACCTGGGAGGTGGCGAGGGCCCGGGTGTTTTCCTTAAACAGAGGGAAGGTGGAAGTAGCTGCAAGTTGTCATTGTTGCCCCAAAAAAGGAGGACAGAGGGACGGAAGGGAGAGAGTGACATTGGTGAGAAGAGTGATGACATCGTAGTCGCTGTGCCATGCACATGCGGTATTTTAATTTGAATTTTACATCGTGCTTTTTGAGACACTTTATTCCCATCGGCTCCTTAAAAAAATACCTAAAACAGGCAAACAACTGTGATCACCTGCACTCTCCATGGTCACGCCCACCCCCTGAGGCCGCAGGGGTGGCCTGCAGAGAGGGGGCCGGGACACAGGTTTGAGGACCACAGGGGGCTGCTCTTCAGTTAGTGACCCGCGCCGTTTGGTTCCGACGCCTCGCTGCTGGAGCGCACCAGTGTCTGGCTGGGTGTCGGTCGGGGGGCACGATGCCGCCACCGATTACACCAGAACGACCCTCTTCTTGGGGTTCAGCCACCACCGGTGTGGCTCTTCCTCCGAAGAGATGTCCTCTTCTAAAACGCAGAGCCCCACAGGCTAAGTGGACTAACCAGTTCTGAATCCCAGGGGTTCACGGGACCCTGTGGGAATAGTGGTGATTACCTGGGAATTTCAGTGAGGAGCTAAATTTTATTTATGTATTACGTTTACGGATTCAATAAGACACGTTCCGTGGAATATGGGAAACGTTTATTATCTAACATGTTACATTGCCTGGCATGAGATTTTAAAGTTAAATTGCTATGGAAACACTCAGGAAGTGGCACCTAAGTGCTTTTGGGGGCAGGGAGACACTTCTGTGAGGCTATTTTTTTTTTAGAGATAATGTTTATCGAACTAATGGATTCTTAAACTGGTTGGATTATATCAGTACATGTTTCCAAGCTGTTCGTGTTTTCCTCAATTCAGCAGTGTTCCTACATGGAAATTGCAGAATAATTCTTCATGCTGCTAAAAAGGTTCTTGTCTCCCTGTCGTGACTTGAAGTCACAGTGACCTGTTGTCACACGCTGAAAGAGCACGCGTGACTCAGAAAGTTTTGGTGTCGGTTTGGTGTGACCCAGATCTTGTCACTGCAATATACGTACGAGTTTTTAACATGAAGTGTAACTCCTGCTGCTGCGTTATGGACGGAACAAAGTACATGTGGTTTTATCAAACCGAAGAATCTGTTGTGGAAAAGGTGGATGGATGGGTTCAGAAGGAAACCCAGTCTTATCTGTGCAAGTATTAAGTTATCCACGGGAAAGCCAAGTAGGAAATGATATGTAGTTGATTAACTATTAGATGAAAACTTCAGGCAAAGTCTTATTCCCATATTTGCCCATGGCCAAGTGTGAGTTTCCATGACACTGCTTCACGCACGGTGCAGGCAGACCCATGGCTTGTGATGTGACAGGTGGCCCTGACACTCCCGCCTCTGCAGCCCTGAGAAAAGAAAGCCAGAGCAGGACCATCAGGGACGAACCCATGCCTGGGAGCCAAGGGGGAAAAAATCTCAGCTCACATAGCAAAACTGTAGCAGTAATTACCTTTCATTAGCTCCTACTATGTACGAGGTAGTTATTACCATCCCTTTGCAGAGTAGCAGACCGAGTCTTGGATTATGTAGAAAAGTAGAAAAATGAGGAATAAATCTCTACACGTCTGATCACAAATCTCAACCATCAATGCATGGACTCTACAGCCTTCTTAGTGGAACTGTAGAGACACCTGAATGACTAGTAAGTGCAATCTAGAATTATTCTGAGTTTTCAAGTCACTTAATGATTTCAGAGAACTTCAGCCACATCTGTTTGCTTGTATGACTTTCTTTGCTTAGTTTTTTTTCTAGTTAATCTTCTTATCTCTCTGTCATTCTGAAGGGATGGTGAGCATCACTTGCGGCTTTTGAGTGGGCTTTAGGTCACCGTCGGCAGGAGAATGATGTGAAGATAGTTGTAAGTCAATGCTGGCCGAATTTATATTTGGATTGCCATATTTTTATCATGCGCTCAGCAGTCAGGCATAGGTGGCGCTCAAATCGTGCCCCAAGTGTCCAGTCATGAGAGGCTGGACTCCAAAGAGGAAGGACATTCAATTGGTGGAGTGCCAGGCGCAGCTCTGTGTCTCAGACAAGGGGCCATAAGGCTGTTTCATGTTTAATTTTTTTGAGGGACCTCCATCCGGTTTCCCACAGCAGCTGCACCAGTCTGCATTTCCCATAATGGTGCATGCGGACTCTCTTTTCTCCACATTCTGTCCAGTACTTGATGTTTGTTGATTAATTGATGATGGCCATTGTGGCAGGTCTGAGGTGAGATCTCATTGTGGCTTTAAACTGCATCTCTTTGATGATTAGGGATGTTGAGCGTCTTTTCATATGCCTATTGGCCATCCGTATGTCCTCTTTGGGAAGTGTCTATTCAGGTCATTTGCCCGTGTTTTAAATGGGTTGTTTGTTTGTTTTTAGTGGGTTTTTTTGGTGTTGAGTTTATAAGTTCTTTATAGATTTTGGGGTATTAGCCCCTCATCCAATGCAACACTGGTGAGCATCTTCTTCCATATGGTGGCTGGTCTTTTGGCCTTATTGATGGTTTCCTGTGCTGTGCAAAAAACGTTTTAGTTTTATGTGGTCCCATTAGTTTATTTTGTCTTTTGTTTCCCTTGCCTGAGAAGATATACCAGGAAAAAAATATTGCTATGAGCAATGTCCGCAATTTTAGTGCCTGAGTTTTCTTCTGGAATTTTTATGGTTTTGAATTTAACATTTAAGTCTTTTAATCCATTTTGAGTTTATCCTTGTGCATGGTGTAAAAAGGTGGTCTACTCTCATTTTCTTTTTTGTACATATCTGTCCAATTTTCCCAAGTCATTCATTGAATAGACTATATTTACCCCATTGTATGTTTCTGCCTCCTTTTGCGAAGATTCTTTTCCATGTAACAATAGCAAGTGCCATTGAGGAGCAAGCCATTGTCACCGTGGGCTAGTCCCACATTCTGCATCCCCTGTGCCATTTATTTCTCCCCAGCCATGGATGGTAAGTCATGCCGTTTTTCCCATTTATAGACAAAGGTACCCAGATGCCATTATTACGGAAATTGTAGGCCTCTGAATCAGGATTCTAGTTTGAGATCACGTTCTTGTACTTCAAAATGGGACATTTTTTAGTGAACCAGGGGTCTGCTGCAGCTCTCGTCTGGAAGGTGAGACACGGGCCATCCTGCATGCACCCTCAGTAAGGCTCCAGTGTGATGAACAGGGGTCCATGTGGTGGGCAGTACAGCAACTTGGAGCTGTTACTTTAATGTTGCACCAGAAGTTCCGTTTGCATCTGTAGCTCCTCCCCCATATGGTGATTGGTTTCCAATGTAAACATTTATCTATTCATACCTTTGCTCTTTTTCTAAAAACATCATTCTTGTCTTTAGAAAATGCATCATGTACATTTTTATTTAAAAAATATTTTTTAAAAAATTTAAATTTATTTTTAGAGAGGGGAAGGGAGGGAGAAAGAGAAGGAGAGAAACATCAGTGTGTGGTTGTCCCTAGCACGCCCCTCACTGGGGACCTGGCCCTCAACCCAGGCACGTGCCCTGACTGGGAATCAGACCAGTGACCCTTTGGTTTGCAGGCTGGCACTCAATCCACTGAGCCAAACAAGCCAGGGCTACCTTTTTTTAAAATGGCATATTTCCCCAAGCATGAATCATGTGATCTGATACAAGATTTATTCAAGGAAATATGTATCCATATTTATTTTATATATGTAAAATAGGTATGTAAAAACCCCAATATATTTGTATATGTATATATGGAACTACATATGAACATGTACATGCATGTATATATGAATGTTTCCATACATTACTCATATCTGAATATACGAAATAATAAATTAGTATTTTATACATCAATGTACATGAAAAATACATCTATGCATGATATTTCCATATAGACATGCAGGGGTAGGCAAAAGTAGGTTTACAGTTGCTCCTATGGAAAGTAATACAATGATTAATAAATAACAATACAAGAATGAACTCTGCGTGCTGTGTGCTTGCCACCGTGACCCTGCCTTTCCCCTCCATGTGTGTGTGTGTGTGTGTGTGTGTGTGAGTGAACATGGACGAAGGGCAGGACTTGTGGAGTGAAAAATGGACGAAAATGTTAAAACTCAACCTTGTTGCCAAGATTGAATCTAACCTCGTGTTCACTGAGTTTGCTCATGATCAGGATGTGAAGAAAGACGCAGTATTATGTGGTGTCCTTTATTTACAAAATGAATTGTAGAGGAATACAGTTTCCATTGGACATATTTAGACGGCGTTAGCGGTGTAACAGGCAGCGAGGCAGTTTTTCTGTGGTTTAACCACAGTGAAGCTTTAAAGGCCAGCAGTTCGCCTCCTTCCAGAATAAATCGGGGAGTGTGTGTGAAAAGCCATCAGGAAGGTAGGATGGTTTTCCCCTCACTATGTGTTTAGAAACATTTGTTCAGGAAGACGCACGCTGATAGGAGACGTTATGACCCTGTGAGTCTCGGTTGTCACGTAGACTAAACGATCCCATGAATCCCTCCAAGACCTTCAGTCAGCGTTCTGGGCATTCAGTCTAGTGAAACTTCTTCAGTCCTTTACGACACATTATTATTCATCTATGGAAAATGCTGGGCACTATGATGCTGATGGGATATTATTACAGCGAATAATGCGTGATATTTGAATGTGAAATTCAGCTCTCAGCACTCCTGTAATGGTCGAGTTGAAAGGTTAAAATACCGTGTTGGTGCCGATGATATTCGTGGTTGATTGTTCTGATTTTCCTTCCCAACAGTTTATCATGTCATTAACTATTTTCCGTCTGCACTGAATGACTCCAAGCTTCTTGCATTACCATATTATCCCTGATGACTTATTTCTAATCATATTAATTGTGCACAGTTAGTGCGATAGCTGGATTGAATTAATTTGGCTACAAACTTGATACAATTTAAAATATTGATTGCAGTAGCACAGCTTTCTCTTTTCATAAATCTGCCCTGTAATTCCATCAATTTTAAGCATGTGATTAAACTGTTTGGTTCGATTTCAAAGTTGTATCTTGACATGAGAAAAATCAAAATGTGGGAAATTGTAATTTCCAGTTGAAAGGCGAGCCACACCCACCGGGACCATGCAGCCGTGTCTGGCATGTTGCATGTGGCCAGTCACACTGGGGTGATTTGGACATGCCTCATGTCTCACCTGGAAAAGATGCATGTCCACCCTCCTTGGGCCAACACCTCTGCAGAGGCAGAAGACAGGAATTGGGCTTCCCAAGCAGATTCTGTCTGTGTTCATTTTTATGGTGAAATTTATCTGCACATGAGAAATGTGCGCTTACAGAAAATAGCAAAATCTCAAACGCGCATATCGGTGCGAGAAGAAGCCTTGTGTTTTATCACTAACTGTAATTCTGGGTTAAAGTCACAGTCGTACGGAGATGAAGCGTGTGCGTGTGTGTATGTATATTTATGTGTGTATTACCACAGAGTCACATGCTAATAGACAAACACGTGTGGCTGTATAAGTAAAACTACACAATGAGATGGAGCTCTGTGTCGGTAAAACCTAACAGGTATTTTCCACGTGCGAGTCGGGGAACCCACTTTCCTCGTCGAGGGGATGCCTTTTGCACAGAAGTGCATTTGCTGGGGGTCGGGAGGAGTGCAGGTCACGCTGGAAGCCAAGATGGTGGTGTGTTTCTCTCTGCGGCCCCCGCACGCCTCTCACGTGGGTCCCCAGCGGCTCAGCCCGTCAGTGAGCCTGTGCTGCCTCCCATTTCCTGCTCTCCCCACGCCCCGCGCCCCCCGCCCCCCAAGTCCAGCATTGACCGTCTCCGGTAACCAGCCCCTGGTAGAAGCTGACACCTTGCTTTCTCATGAAATTTCATCCAAAACCTCGTCTGGTGGAGGCGGGGACACACGCCCTTGCTCCAGGGCGTCGCAGTGGGTGACATTCAGAAGGCACTTGATCCGCGCCTGCGCTGGTTGGAAAGGGAGGGGAAGCTGCCGGGAGGCGCTGACCCGAGCGAAGGCAGGGTCGGCCTGGGACGCCTCCCGGCCTCGTCAGTGGCCCCGCACCCCCTGTGGGCGCAGGGCCTTCTGAGCGAATGTTCCTCTTCCTCCACGCGTGCCCCTCCGTGGTGACTCGCTGCACACGCTTCAGTCCGTAGCTTCTTGTCCCCCCCCCCCCGCCGCACCGCCCAATGACCGTCTTCCTCGTCTTCTTCACTGTTCTGCGGCGGAAGCTTCATCTCCTCCCGGGGTCTGACTCGGAGGCCGCTTCCCCGGTGGCCTGGGTGGGGGTCTTGCTTTTTCTATCACCAGGCAGATCTGCGTGTGAGCTGACATTCTGGCATCGATTACTTAGATTTTTTTAAAACAAAAATGATTAATATCCAGAGCATGTGTCCTCGTTGTGAGACCTCCTTAAAGGAAAGACATAGGCCTGGGGCGCGGCTGTCTCCCATGACTTGGTCTCCCCTCCCCCCATAGAAGACACGAAGCCTTTGCCTCGGTGGCGTAGAAGGACACAGGGTCTGAGCACAGGACGCCCTTCTCCCGAGTCCCAAAGGGCCCTGCTGCGGGGCCGGCGTGATCATCTGAGCCCTTCTCCCGCGTCCTGTTTCCTGGGCCCGGAGCCCTCCCCAGTTGGAGTGACGATGCCCACACCCTCATGACCTTCCTGGCACGGTGCGGTGACCTGGCCTGCGGCCCACCTCTCCTCCTGCTGACACCCGTGGATAGATCTGCCACGCCCACGTCCAGCCACGCCCACGTCCAGGCCGCCCGTGGCACCGCTTCACTTCCTGTCTGGCCAAGTCCTGACTTGGAAGGACATTCAAACTACATCTACATAATCAGTACCTTTCAAAATCGACAATGAGTATCCGTGAAATATGAAGATCAATCAAAACAAGTAATATACAGATAAAATCACCACTGAGTTATCAATTTATTTAAGAAAACATGGTTGTACAACTAAATACTATTTTGTCAGTTAAATATTAATTCATGTTATTCACCTAATGGTGATTAAGAGTCCCCAACACTATAATTTTGGGGGATCTTCAATAAGCTAAAGCTAATAGACATTTTGATATTTTATGCCATTTCATCACCAATAATTTCTATGCAGGTACAAAATGTTGAAAACATGTCACAGAACAGTCACATGACCTGGGTTGCTTGTCATGTTCACCTAACTGAATATTTGTCGAAATGATAAAATAATGCTTCATTACTTGCACAAATAGACCTTCTATAAAACCGATTAATTTTAGTATAGCATACATCTCATTTTCCTGCAGTTTCCGGGAAATTCATGATATGTTTTAGGAACTAGGTGGAAGTTGCCACACATGTCACTGAAATCTGATAGAAATTACTTCCTGTTGCCATTGGAACTCCATCCTGTTCTCCGTGAACTGCTGTCATGGGGCTCAGACCTGGTTTAGTGCAATGACACCATCATCGTTAATTATTCAGTCAGCGATACATTATTACAAACGTGTGAGAAGTTCAGAGAGAGGAGGTCGACCTTCTCACAGATTCTCTCTTCATCTCGCACTGTGATTGGACGGTGCACCCCTGGCCAAACCCTAAGGATACTGCTCCGTTTTCTCGAATTATGATCCTGTCTCTGATGCAATTCATCAGTGACAGGCCTGGACGTTCTCAAACAATGGTACGAGCTCTCCAGGTGTGTTTTCCAAAGGCCATGCGTCAGGGGCTTATCTTGGCTGTGTCCATCTTGAATTCCTGAGGACCCTCGAACCTCCTACCAGTGTGTCTTTCTCTCGTGCAATGGGCACGCCGATGGTGGCGTATCCCTGGAGACCCTTTTAGAGGCTCGGCAAAGAGGTTCTCCGGAGATCTGAACTTTGATGAACACGTGTCCCTGAGGTTTTGGGGAAGAGCGAATGTGTTCACTGGTGTTTGCTCATTATGATTAGAAGAAAAAGCAAAGCAGAAAGCTTCTGATGCTTATTTTTAGAAATTTCTTTGTATGTACAAAGAATACAGAGAACAAGGCCCATTTGTAGGCCATAAATTAAACTTTTGTTTTAAGATAGGTTGGTGGCATGTTTACGTACTTCTGATGTTTTTGTTCTTTTTAATGAATGTTAGCGAGTTTAATGTCTCATCAAAACAGGCTCTGGGTGGAAGTGATTATTTTTTTAACAGAGAGACCTCTCCTAGCATTCCGTGTTTGATTTTGATTTTTTTCTAAGCTCATTTTCTTCCACAGTGTATTCATCTTTAAGACCAAAGCGTGCAGTATTTCTTTCAGTCTATGGATTGACCGATGAAGTGTATGTTAGTGATTTAGAATAAACTTCACATATTTTTTAAAGCAGTGTTCTCCACTCTTTGTCATACATAAATATCTATGTCTGCCAGAAGGATCTTACAAGCAAGCTAAAATCTGTCCTTTTGGAACTGAAGGTTGACGTGAGTTTCAGCCGGTCAGTAAGACCAGGCTCTTTTTCAGAACCATTGTTCACACCTAGAACGCTGTCAGGAAATGCACGCTTTAATGTGCCGTCTTCTGACATAAGCATTTCATCCGCTGCTCTGGGTCCAGCGAGGCAGAGCCTCGGTGCCAATGCCTCCTGGGAGAAGGGGGGAGGACGGGGTACCCTCTCCAGAGCACCGCGGGGGGCGCTCACCGCACACACTCTGGGCGTTTCTATTTCGGCTGCGTTGGGGAGAGAGGCAGTTTCTGAAACATCATTTTCCTTGCTTTGTGCTCACTTTACGGCTTGTCTCTTTAGTGGACTCGAGGATGCTGAGTAAATTAGGGCCCTTTCTTTGTCACGGCCGGTGGAAGCGCTCCATGCATGTCTGAGCAAGATTAAAAGGGACTCAGAGTCCATTATCTTTGACGGGAATCGGCCACCCTCCCAAAGAGAGAAAGGAACCCCCCTTCCCCCACCTGGAGTCCTTCACCTGTGACAGGCAGGCTCGGGCTGTGGCGGCGGGCATCTGTGTCGGCCGAGTAGCACAGGCCACCAGGGACACCTGTGTCACCTTGCCTCCCCAAGCAGCACCCACTGAGCTCCACGGAGGGAAGACGGTGGTCCCTTCTCATCGCCGACCATTCCTGTCCAGTAGGGCACGAATTTCCAGTGATGTCAAACTGAAAACTGTGGAAGTGCCAGAACATGCAAAACACTGTCATTTCTCGGCCTCCGGCTAATAGGAATCTTGCCGGTGGTCTATTTCATCTCTTCTTTAACCCTCAGCCCGCACCTGTGCGGTTGGTAAAAAGCGCCATCAGAAAAGTCTCTCTGGAGAAGCAGTGTGTTTGGCAGGGGCCCGTGCTCTGGTTTGGGCGGATGGTGCTGACTGCACTGCGTTAGAGAAAAGGGAAACAGCGCACCTTTTCCCATTTCTCTGCAATACTGGCATTTGACACCATATCCTTAAAATAAAATTGTGTATTAAAACGAGGCAAAAGGGAACCACAGCATGAGTGAGTACAAATCTTTTATTTTAATGACCACTAGAAATTCTTTTAACACACAAAATCTCTGCTTGTTCGAACCCCAGTAACATTTTAAAGTCAGTACTGGGCACCGCATGTTACAGGACATTTTAACTCGCAGTGATGGACAGAAAGCACATCCACTTTTCAAGTTTCCAAAGCCCAAACTCACAAACCCTGCTGCTCCCGCTGCACCTGCCTCTGGTCCTCACGCCGCCGGTTTATTAGCTTTTGTCTTTTACGTTATGTTCCTCTAGAACAAAAATATTCAAATAACACTTCTATATCGTTCAACTTAACACAGTTTTGGTAGACGATTCCTATTCAAACGGTTCACAAACAGTGTTCGGGGTAGCTTGACTGAAGAAACTTCACCGGTGAGAGTCTCTTCTGAACTGTTCCTAGGTTTTGCCTTTCTTATTTAAGTAGATTAACCTGAAATTCCACAGCAAGGGATTGTCTGCGGTTCTCTTATTCAGCCTGAGCATCACAACTTTCTAGGCACTGCGAGAGAAGAAATGAACGAGGCCGTGATTGTCGACGCCCCAGGGCTGAGTTTTCTCCTGCATCGCAGAGTAACCCTTTCTTCTTACCTCCTCCTTTCTCCCAAATGCCTGGACTCCTTCCCCGATAGAATCCGACTGTCCTTTCCTTTTTGTGCACATCTCACTGGGTGAAATAGAACGGACAGCAGCATCCGAGAACAAGTATCTTTCATGGCCTCGCCTGTAATACCACACCTGTTTCCGCTGGCCCTTTGGTTTCACACTGTGGGGACGGCAGCACTTGGGTTCGATGTGCTTGAAGGGTCTTACCGTTTCCTTGGAAGCCATCTGGACACCACGAGTTAACTCCTAAAGCTTCCTTCTTCATTCTTTAGAAAATTTATTGGATTAGTGATATGCCAGACTCTTCCTTTGGCCTCCCAGTTTCCTCGGAGTAAATATATTGTTCCATATGGAAACTTCCAGTCGACTGATTCTCATTAACTCATCGGAACGGTGTAAAGATGCTGTTCACTTATCTATGAAATACAAAATCATATTATCTGCATTTTCCCCTAAAAACCTAATTAGAAAACGTGTACATTACACATCCCAAATCCACTGTGTTACAGTTCACGTAATAATTCCAATCATGCATCATGTGCTTCCATGAAGTGAAGAAACGAAACAAAAAAGAGATGTCTTCCTTTGCTTACCTTACCTGTGGCGTGAATAGAGGGGTGTGATCAAATTATTAATGGCTACAGAATAAACCATGAAAAGAAGAAAAGAAAAACACCAAGGTGCTCACTTACCAAAGAAAAATAAACTGAGTATGAGAAAAGCAATTTCAATTTTTAGAAGCGAAATCATTTCGTATAAATCACAAGGCTTAAAACTCGCTTCCGATTCAGTGCTGGAGATTAACGTGACCTGGTTCTTTGGTTTCTGTCGCAAGTCGTTAAAATTACACACAACGATAAAGCTCAACAACTTCAGCTTTGTGTTGGTAAAGGCTGCTGAAGTGGTTACTGTGAGCTAATTAGAATGGCTGGTCTTTCTGTACGATGCTTCCACGCTTCTACCGTGAGCACCGTGAGCCCAGCTCGACTAAGCCCCTTACACGGAGAATCGCCCAAATTCCCAGCATCGTTGGGAGGGAGCTGCTGTTCCTACCACAGGACAGAGGGGGCGCTGCTCAAGGTTTAATCCTCCGCGCGAGAGACTGAACTTGGGTCTCATCACATCCTGCGGGTCACGGAGGGGGGCCGCTCCGCACCTGGGCGTGGTGAGCCCTGGAGAGGTCACCAGTCCACACCGAGGTGCGCCCAAAGGTTAGACACACTCCCTGAATTTCAAACATTTAGTTCAAGTAAAAGAATGGGAGCTCCCTCATCAATGATGTTCGCATTGATCCCGTGTGGAACGGTGATATTTTGAATACACTAACGTAAATGTTGTTAAAATCAGCTTTAGCCGTTTTTTACTTTTTATTTTAAACAAGCCCAATGGAAAATTTTAAGTTGCCTTTGCAGCTTGTGTTTTATTCCTGCCGAAGGGCCTGGATTTGCTCTCAGGTCCGGCTCCTGTGCGGGAGTGAAGAAGCCAGGCGGGGACCCCGGAGCCTCGTGCTGCTGGGCTAGGACCGTGCCCCTCGTCCTGGCGCGTCACCCCCACTCACCTGCGCTGGGCAGGTCAGAGCGCTCTTAGCGAATTGCTGTGACGCTGGACAGTCCATCAGCCCTTGACCAGAAATCTATTTTATTGGACTTTTTTAATTTGCACAACACTTTTTTAAAATTTAAAAATTTTTGCCCACATTGTGGCCTTAATTTCTGTCCAGCTAATATGTCTTTCCTTCTCTGAATTTTTATTGGGGATAAAATTAACGTGTGTGTATTTTAACCTACACTGTAGACAGTGGGACCCTCGGACTGAGTCTAACTCCGGGGAGGCAGGCTGTGCGCACTCCAGTTTCAAGATGCCAGTTCGGAAGCGCAGGAAAGAGGGTCCAGGGCCTGATCCTGCCACTTGCCAGTGGCGTTGGCCGTGTGGCAGCCTCACCCCCGGTCCCAGTACGTCCAGGTAAAAGGAGGAACCGCCAAGGCCACGTCCTTGGACTTCAACCGCTGTCAATGGAACAGGAGAAGTGAGGCTCTCATCTGATATCTTGGTGTGTGTGTGAGAAACGCTAACTCTTACAATTTCGTGCGTATTTTATTTTTTCTAGTTTGTAGCATGTGTCCAAGACATCTTTGCAGAGAGCGTGTGTGCTCGTGATTTATCAGAGAGGCGTCTGCCTTCCCCCACATTAGCACCCGCTGCATCTGCAACCTGTCTCGCTTGACTGAGTTCCCTGCCCAAATCTCTTGTTGGGGGTGGATCATGGGGCTGCGACCGAGTGGGAGGTTTCTCCTGGGACTTGGTATCTCAGATAATTTGTGGCTCAAAGGAGTTTAGTGGAAGATTTTAATATAGCAAGAAAAATAAACCACCCCCCAAATTTCTGTGGTTGATAACCAGCTCTCGGGGGCATGGAGAATACCTCTTTTTTCCTGATTTAGTCATTTGTGGTTCAATATCCATTTAACAAGGAACAGATTCCTCTTTAACAATTTTGCCCCCCAGCTCAGAAAGGCCAGTGTGTTCATGATGTCAGTAGATGTTCTTAAATAAGTTTTGGCTCGATTTCATAAGGCTTTGGTATTTCTTAATTATTATCCAACCAAAGGCGAAGCTGCCCGGAGCGGGTAGGCAGGTATTTTAGATCGCCACACGGCCATCCAGTTCACCATCAGGAAAACACCTGCCGAGAGAGCATTAGAGTCCTGCCAGGTCCGTGTGTACTGGGGCCAAGAGACACGCACAGACCCAGGTCTCGTGGAGCAGGCGGCGTGAGGACAATGAAGGTGTCCCCTACGTTGTCAGGGGAATGAGTGCCATGCCGGACAAGTGCGGCCCACCGTGCACGGGAATGGCAGGTGTGTCTGACCAGAGGGAAGTCGGGAGGTCAAGGCGGCTTCTGCCGTGCACAGGGCGTTCCAGTGCGTCAGGTCTGCGGAGGAAGCAGTGGACAGGTACGTGCTGGTTTGTACACAAGAACTGAGACTGTGTGAGGCTAACTCGCTCCTGACGAGGCTCTGGTCACGCGAGTGTCAGAACCTAATTTCCAGGCAGGGCTGTTGGGCCCCTGAACCAGCACCCCCTTCTTAGAAGAGACACAAGAACGCATACATGTTGAATGTTTAACTACTTATGTTGATTAAATTGTTAGGACTCAATAGTGAATGTGACCGCATTGATATTTCAAAGGTCATTTCCATGAATTCTTCCCTGTCTACTAAGGGAACAACTTCCATTAATGCTTTTCTGGGGAAGTATTTTTGGGCCATAAATCATAACTTTAGATTCAAAGTTTGGAATGGATCATTACCTTGGGAGGTGGCCAGGATCCCCTTAATGTATATTAACAATTAGCTAATATCCCTGAATAGTCTATTTTATGGTAGGGAGTCATTATACGTCTGATCTTTAAATAAGACTAAGGAAGTGCTCCTTTCTATGAAATATGGGTTTTATATCTGTATGATGTCACAGGCCCTCTTTATTGGATTGGAACTAACACTGGAGGGAACCAGAGGGCATCTGGTAACTTCGGAGCTTGCTCTAATAACATCAGATTCCGACCCTGGGTCCCTGGATCCTTCCCCTGCTCGGTGTCACACACGCTCACGCACGCGACCTCACTTTACTGTGGCACCTGGAAGGTCATGTCATTTATTTCCAGATCTTGGTGTGATTGCAGTCACCCTCCCCCTACACAGGCGCAGATACCCATACATTGCAAGGGCAGATCGGACATTATAAGTCTGTTCAAATGTTAATATGCCTCTTTGCCAGAAAATATCAAAAGTAAGGAGAGAGTCCTTTCACAGAACGAATGAGGCACTTGAAAGGTAGCAGCAGCCAAGAACGCCACAGCCGGCCGCTGGCCGGGTTCCTGTGGACACGAGGAATTCAGTGTCTGAAAATCGATCGGGGGCCCTGCTAGGCTCACAGGGACCTGAAGATTATACTCTCGACTCGCGGCACTTGCTTCTGAAAGCTGTCTGGTTCTTGTCGTTCACTCTCTCTTGGAGTCCACTGTCAGATGGCAGCTACGGGAAAGGCGGGTCCTCCCGCTGAACCCCCTGTGGGGGTTCGCCCCCACTCCCGCACTCATCACGTACTTGCACATGTGATGCGTGTTGGCTGTCCCTGGTGAGGTGCACGGTGGGGGTGGTCCACGGTGAGACGGTGGTGCTCAGGTCCTGGCCGAGGCTGGTAGTGGGGAAGGGGCTGAGTGAATACTAGAACACTAGGTCAGGCCCGGTCTGCTCGGATGGACCGGGAGTACCTCTGGCGTCGGCGTCGGTGACTCTGCGGGTTCAGTGGCCCTTTGACTCCGAGGTGCCCCTAGACCTTCCTGACACCGTGTGTAAGACGACCGTGTCTCGCTGTCACTGAGCTCACGCTCGGCTTTGCCTGCATGTGCCCCTGCACTGTGCTCGCACCTGGACGTCTGTGATAGTTCTAGACGGGGCGGCAGGATGTGACTGTGGATCCCGTGAGCGTGGAAGGAAGAGACAGTGCAATGGATAAAAGCACAGATAGTGTAGTGGCAATGACACTGTGTCCCTGCAGGAGACAGTCCTCCTCAGTCCAGATAGTCTGAAAACTCCACGCCTCCTTTGTCATTCTAGAGATGCGTTTCACCCCTGTGTGTCCCCCCCTCCGCTTCTATCCTCCTCCTCTTCTTTTTGTCTCACCCAGTTTCTGTATTTCTGGTACAACGGATGCTGAGCTGTAAGGAGTTCAGAGGTCAAGCCTCGATCATGGGCGCCGGGGGGCCTGAGTTCAGAATCCTGAAGGTGGCAAGGCACACACAGCCGCCTCCAGGGACGATGGAGACAAAAGAGCAAAGTGGGGGAAAAGACTTCTTTGTATCCTGGTATCCTTTCTGTCCCGATTTGCTCAGGATGGCATTCAGGGCTCCTTTTCACTAAAATAAAAAACAGGAAAACCGGACGTCCATTCCACGGGGGCTGGCTGGGAGAGGGCCCTGGGGGGGAGCGGCTGCCCCCGCCACAGCCTGCTGGACCTTGGCTCAGCACCCAGGGTCGCGTACAGCTCCCTCCCGCTGCGTCTGTCCTCTCTGCCTGTGTGACTTCACGCTTCGTTTCAAAACTGAAGATGACTTGAGAAACTTGCCGAGCGACTCCTCAGCCCCACGGAGGTTAGAGTCCAGAGCAATGAACGGAGCGGTGGACGGAACCGGCGCAGGGCTCTGGCCTCCGGCAGCCGGCGCCCCTTTAACGGGAAAGGACGAAATGCACACTGCCACGTTCCTCCTCATCTCATTTATTCCTTTCGTGTTTATTTGAGAATCTGATAAATAGTGAATGTGAGCCGTTAAAGACATCAGACTGAAGTCCAACAGTTTTGCATCTCATTAACCACTTGGGCTAAAACTGGGAATGGAGGCAATTTTTTTTTTACTTTTTTTTTGAGCAGTTCGGGTTTACGACAAAAGTGAGAGGAAGGCACAGACGTGTCCCATGTACCTCCTGTCCCCAACGTGCGGAGGAGGCTGATTCCTCCAAGTCACGACCGAGAGATTTCAGACTCGGGAATCTGTCTGACCAGTTCAGAATGCTAACTCAGTGCCCAGAACCAACGCTGATGACCCAGAGATTCCATCCCTGCAGCCCTGGGGCCTGTGCCCCAGCCAGCGGTCCCCACGGTCACCATTCCCCACCCACCTGCCACAGCCCCTCCCCACCAGTCACGGTCTGAGGCCCAGGGTGGCTGACACTCATTAAGCGTTACCCTGGCAACCCCCACGACCAATCTGGAGGAATCGGGGGCTTCATGGCGCCCGGTGTCCCCGAGGGCTTTGCGGGGTGCTGCGCTGTGGCCTGGTCTGCTTTCTCTCCCCGCCAAACCCTGCGGGGACCATCCGAGGACACTGTGAAAAGTCATTGTCCCATGAATACCTGTCTTAGGGTATATTTTTGGGGAATACAGACTAACACAAAGGTTATTCATTTTTTATGTTTTGTATATTAAAATATTTTATAGAAAACAAAAATGACATACTGAAGAAAAAAATTTGAATTTTCTGCTGTCCGAAGGTAATTACCATTATCATTTGATATATTTTTCCAAACCTTGTTTTTTAACAGTAGGAAGAAAATGAGAAACCTCAGCGTGGTGTGTGTGTGTGTAAAAGTGGGTGTGTCATGTTTGTAATTAGGCATAAACTACAAAGTTTAGGCATATAAGCTATATGCCTAATTAAAATCATGACACAGCCACATTTCAAGTTTGTTCAAAATTTGGGTTATTTCTTGTAGATTAAAATACACAATGTTGGGATAAGGATGCTTGAACATATGTCTTTGCATAGAGTCCTATTTTTAATCTGGGATACATTCCTAGAAATAGAATTTCCAGGTCAAAACGTGCAGTCATTTCATATGTAATGTCGAGTTCGTCAAGAAGTGCTGAGCTCATTTATTTACCCCAAAGCAGTGAAAATAAAGTCCCAAGTTTCCTGGTGGCTGTGTGACTGCCCAGAAAGGGTTATTTTTAAAAATCTTACATAATTGAGGAGACATGGAGTCATGCCGTTTTAATGTGTGTCCGTTGATTATGTAATAGATCAGGTTGAGACTGTCATGGACTTGATGGGTTTATCACTGCTTTGTAGACTCAGCCACTTCCGTTTCATCATTTGCCTTTCTGTGGTTGCACTTTTCATCTTCTTCCTTATTGGAGTGTGCATGCCTGCCACACGGGAACCTTATGGAAATGCATCTTTCATGCCTTAGACTGGTCGGGACCCCAGGGAAAATGAGTGGATAGTCTGAGTGCTGGTGGCAGGGTGCTGGGTGACGAGGGGCCCGGGAACTGCACACGCTGGTCAGGCGGTCAGGCGGTCAGGCGGAGCCGAGTGGCTCCCACGTGCTTGCAGAGACAGGGGCTGACGTCATCTGGCCTTTTGAAGTAGTTCCAACTGATTTGCTGTGTTACGTGGCAGTAATGTTGCTTTGAAACTCAAAAATAACAGCAACCAGCCCTGGCTGGTGTGGCTTAGTGGATTAAGCATGGGCCTGTGAACCAAGGGGATGCTGGTTTGATTCCCTGTCAGGGCACATGCCTGGGTTGCAGGCCAGGTCCCCAGGCCTGGCAGTGATGGGGTGATTCCCCCCAACCCAGGGGGCTGCAGGACAGAGCTGTGTCTGCCACCCTGAGCAAGCTGGGTGCAGAGGTCGGCAGCTCCCAGAGCTGCAACCGGTGGGGCTTGCTAGCGCCCCCCACTGAGTGACCAGGCAGGGATGAGGCTGAGCTGTGCTGGGTCCCAGGCACCAGGCTGAGCTGAGTGGGGAGCAGGGAGCAGCAGTGGTGGGGGAGGGGCAGACCCTCTGGTCCCATCGCTGACCGGCGCCCAGTTCTTGTTGGAGGACCAGCTTCCTCTCTGCATCTCATCGTTGATGCAGATGGGATGTGCAGAGGTTACGTGCAATTTCAGGCAGTCAGAGTGATTAATCTTCCCTCCCAACTTCCAGTTTCAAAGTTCCCCTACTGAGGCCCGTGTCAGCATGCCACTGCGTAAATATTAGTATGTAGAAGTTTCTAGTGCTTCCGAAGATGTGGTTTTCCGCAGATTATTTTGGGGTGTACTGTGATGGGTATATGTCTCCCCAAAATGTGTAGCCCATTTCTAGAATCACTGTTTATTCAAAATCTGGTGTCACACAGTCTGGAGCTGTTCCGATCGTCCCCTCAGCCCCACCCACACCTGGACACAGGCTCACTCGTCTGTGACAGTCCCAGCAGTGGTCTGTGTCCGGCTGTGCGCTTCTCACTCCAGGTTCTCTGGGTCCCGACACAAAATCTCCCTTTCTTTTACTAAATTCCTCCTTCCCAAGTGAGAAAAAAATTCAAGTGATTACAGATATGCTTTGAGATTTGGAGTGGTTTCAGTGTGAATTGTGTAGGTTCATTTGAGAGAATGGTCACCTGGGAACACCGTGTGCGTCTTCATTTATTTAGATCTTTTATGTTCCCCTCTATTATTTAACATCCAGTTCTGCGTCTGGTGAGTTGTGTTTCGTCCATAAACACCTATGAGGGAGAGAGAGAGGAGGAGGAGGAGGAGGAGGAAGAGTTGGGGGAGGAAGAGGGAAGAAAGAAATTAAAAAAGAAAGAAGGAAATTAATGAAGGGAGGGAGGGAGGGAAGAAGGAGGTTCTGTTAGAAAGACCAGAGGAAACGATTTGCAAAACAATACAATGAAAACTAAGAACATTGAAATTAATCCAGGCACATAATATCCCTCATTTTCCAGGGACATGGAATTCACGAATTTCCCTTTCAGGCCCACTGTGGAAGGAACGTGTGTGTAAAGACACTTGTTAAAGAACAAGAAATCAAACGTTACAAACTAAGTTAAGGCAGTTTGAAAGTAAGAGAAGTCGACTCTTTCTAAACATAACCACAAAACATAATTATGTAACAGAAAACCAGAAAGTGTATCTGTTAGGATTTGTGTGGGCCAAGGTGAGAGAAAGTCCCGCCTCCACTGGGTGGAAATCCAAGTGAATCTTTTAGCACCTCAAACCAGCGAGGTGATCGGGGTTCTGCCTTCGGGGGTCAGGAGAGCCCTGGGCCGGGCTGCCTTCCGGGCCCTACCTGCCTGCGTTGTTGGTTCCCTTTGCAGACGACTGCAGCATCGTGTTGGCCTCGCAGCTGTACGGGAGCAGTTCACAGTCCCCGAGGTTAATTTCTAGCGGAAAAGACGGACTGTATTTTCCTAGAGGTTCCCCCACAGGTTTGGGGGACTTGGTTGCTAGTTCTTCCCTGGGGAAGTTTGGTTCACTGTTTAGCTCCAGGTCACGTGCTTCATCTATAGACAAGGGTTTGGGGTCCTACCCAGAACACGTGAAGTTCAGGACCTGCAGGGCCGGCGCGCCCCCAGGAACATGGGAATGCAACTCGGAAGCAGGGGGAAGGCTCGTAAGGAGGCGGGGCAACAGAAGCCCGTGTGAGAGGCGTTTGAAAGGCTGCAGGGAGGGAGGCCGGCCTTCCAGGGGCTGTGGACAGGGGCCCGGGCAGGCACTCACCCCTCGGCATTCCTCCCCCCTTTCATCCAACCTTCCGGCCCAGTGGTCTCTCCTCTTGGCACCCATGTCTGCGCTCGCTCTCCCCCCCAACTTATGAATTTAGGTCTCCTCTACTCCAGCCATGTAACCAGTGTAAGCATAGTTTTGTATTGCCAATTTCTAATTTCTGGCAAAGTTAACTATTGATAGAGGAATGTACTCTAACCTTGGCTCTAGGGAGGACAGCATTGTTGTTTGGGCGAATTTCTTCAGAATGAAAAGGTAACAGTAGTGGGTCGTAGAGAACCACTGTGTGTGTGTTGGGGGGGCGGTGCCGAGAAGAGACGAGCCTCCTTCAGACATCATGGAGCAGTGATTGCCGGTCCCAGACGCACCCAAACAGCGTTACCGTCCTGGTCCTGGGGCGCTGATTAAATGTAATCCTGCTTGGGCTAAGGAGTTTATTTAACTCTTTAACTAAATGTATCTTCGGATCGCTTTAGGATGATCACCTCAAATCTTAAACGTGTCTTCAAGTTTTACCTAAAAATAAAAGGCTCCGTCTGCCTGACTCGATCTGCGTGTTGCCTGAATAAAGCAGGGGCTCTAACCCCGTGGGGGCGCTGCGGGGGGAGGGGAGAGGAGCGGGGTTCAGCACTGGACAGCGCCCCTGCGGCTGGCTCCGCTCCCGCGTTACAAAGCCCCGCAGTGCGAGCCCTGGTTTGGGCCTGGGGCGTGTCTCCACCCTGCCGCCTTTCCTTGTACTTGAGACGCGTGTGGCAATACCTGTGGAAGCCGATTGAAGTCTTACGCCTTTCCTTCGGGTTCTAGGTGGCGTGGACGCTCTCCCCCAGACGTGGGAGACCGCAGCAGGCCCACCCTGGCTTCCTCTCTGCCGTGTCTATCCTGATACTCCAAGCAGAGAAAAACGGAATTTTAACTGTCATAGGAGCCCCCGCCGCCCCGTGTTGTCCAGCCGACCCCCACAGTCCGTTCCGTCCGCCCGTGTTATTAGTTATGCGTGATGGCGCTTGTGTTCTTGCGCTGGGCAGGTGCCGAAGGTAAGGTCTCTGTGTCTCCTCCGTCTGGGGCCCCTGCTGGGCCATCAGGTGGGTGCCCGGCCACACCCCAGACTGCCGGGAGTCTGAGAAGGACAGGCCGTGTCCGGGCCGGCAGTTGCGTGGAGGGCGCTCTCACTCGCCCTGGGAGAGGAGGGTCCACGCGGGCCCATGCCCCCAGCCCGTCTTCAGAATCCGCTGCGTTCCTCCGCTCAGATGTGTGTTTCCCTGTGTCCCGTATTTCACGTTCAGTGGGGCCAAGGTAAGCTGAACCCTGCTGCCAAAACCCAAGCTTTAAACCTCCCCAAAGTGAGGACAGTCTTACTGGGATGAACCATGGGCACTGGCCATGTTCGTTGGTCAAGCAGAGTTGAGTATTTTCAACCTTGTGACCAGTCGAATTTGACTAACATTGGGGAAACAGGTGAGGCGTGGCCACGGGCAGGTGCGCTCATCAGCCTTTGACTCCATACAAAGAAACAGTCGTTCTGAACGTCATTAAGATACAAGCATCTTTTAAATGCAACACCAGCTAAGCTGTTTTACCCTTTTATTTAAAGAAGTACTATTTTTCTTATAATTATCTCATGTAATCTGAGTTAGGCAGACTTCCTTCTTTCAGAATAAATTCCCAAATCTAGGCATGCTTCCTATTTTGGAGAAAAGTTTGAACACATTTAAAAGAAAAAAAACAAAGCACATCATCTTATTTAAAAAATCTTCTCAGGTTTTGAAGAAAACCAGACGGGACAGGATTTTTCAAAGATGAACTGTAGATTGGACTGAGACCTGGAGCAGAGAGAGACCCAAGAAACACAGCAGTGCGGGTGTCCCCAATGTTCCCCATTGTCAGTGGTCTCCAAATATCACCACCTGGTGTAAAAGCAAAGTGTCTCCCGACCGCCGGCCGCCTCCTCACTGCCCACGAGATGAAGTGAGGCCTCTACCGTAACACCGCGCGGCAGCAGGACTGCGGAAGGCCTTAGACGCCACGTCCCCATACGTATTAACTCACGCAACAAATGTCTCTTCCACACCCACCACCTTAACCTGAAACTTCCCAGCCAAACGCACACATTTTTAAAAAGAATGAGATTCTAGGAGTGTTTACGTTTTACAACAAAGAAGGAAGAAAGAGACCCTGAGGGGACATTGGTTTGATGGCAGGTGGGTTGGATCGGTGGACTAGAACTCACGTCTAAAGGCCAAGCTGGTAGATGGGCACATGCCCTGACTCACGGGTGGCGCTTGAGTCTGTTTTCAGAGGCACCCGGCCCCTTTCCTTTTCTATCTCATAGTCCTCCCACGCGGCAGCCGCCTTGACAATGTGCACAAGTCCCCGGGTGCAGAGACGTCGGTGGTTCTTCTGCCTCTCGCATGCCGGCTCTCTGCCGGGCGGGGCGCGGGGCCTTCTGGGGCGAGCTGCTTCCCGTGAGTGACGGTGGGCCATGGACGCAAGGGCGGTGGCCAAGCCCGGTCGGCCTGTGCTGTGGGCACTGCGGGGTTGGATCCAGGCCTTGCTGTGTCTTAGCCTGGCGGACAAGGTCCTCGGCCCCTCCCAGGTGCCAGTGTCCCCATTCAGGCAGCCAGGGGCCCGCCTCCTGTCCCATAGGATGGTCTCAAGGTCAAGCTCGATGACTGACTACAGGAGGGCCTCCATTCGTTTCTCCTCTGTTGTGGTGAGTGTTGCTCTCCTGTGAAAGCAAAGTCCAGACTGAAGTCTCTGTCGCCAGGGTCACAGGGGGTGTGAGTGGAAGGGAGCCAGGACCCCAGGAATCCAGACGACTTCCCCAGGGGTCTGGGGACGGAGGAGGTGGGGATCATCCAGTACCTCGGGCCACCAGCTCCCCAGCGGCTTTCCGGGTACTGGCCCCCCGACTCTCTCCAGGAGTCTGGCTGCATGGCTTCCTGGTGGCTGTGCACCCAGCAGGCACGGACGGGGGCGGGGCACTCAGCAGTCCTGGACCGCTTTGTGTCCCCTTCCTTCCAAGTGGCATCACCCCTCCGTGCCAGCTCCTTTTACTCTCCAAAGCAGGTGACATTGTTACCACCTGCTCAGGACAGGCTTTCCCACCCCCGCTTGGTTTCACAGTAACTGACCCCATGCATCCAGTAAGACGACTCCTTCCCACCAACAACCTCCAGACTGCAGGACTCCCGCAGGTGCGTCCTCAGTGGGCCAGGCTGCGCAGGCGTCAGGCGCAAGGTCGGCCCTGAGACTCACACCTTCCCGTCTCCTGCTTGTGTTTGAAATCTCCCGAAGGCCGTCAGAAGGCGCCCGAGATCGCAGCTGTCCTCGCCTGGTGGCCGTGGAAATACCCACTTGTAACAACTCTCTGCCCGGAGTTGAGTTCACCATTTCCGACATCAGCTAACACTGGATTCCATTTCTGCGGTGAATGTTTTGGGAGCCTGGCTGAGTCGCCTTTACAAACGTCCGTCATCTGAGGAAGGGCTGGAGAGGGACCTCGTGATTTCGGTCCGAGCGTCGTCTGTCCAGCCTCCCTGCCAACCCAGCGGGCCTCGCCTGGGCACTGCGGTTGGTTCGGACTCTTTCAGACAGGTCTCCATTCGAACTGGACGTGGACATGCGCTGCCCTCCACTCCGTGTTACCAGGTCACGTCGAATACAAAAACGTGTGCCCCCCTCTCACAGTACAGGCATCTGGAAACCCAGTGGGGAAAAAATAAGGTACCAGGGCAAACAAAATACTTATAGAGGAAAAAAGTTTCCACGTGCCCTGGAAAGGACAAAGGTTAAAAGGTCAAAGGATGCAGCCTGCCGTGATGTTTGGCCAGTGCCCTGGCAGGTAGCAGTTAAGTTTTGATGCCATGGTCATTTCAACCACTCTATCCGTAGTCTCAAAGACGCATCTCTGTACGCCGAGTTGCCTTACCCCCTTTGTAGTCCTGTGTTATAACGTGACACAGTGCACTGAATGGCCCTGCAGAGAGAACCAATGCCACGTGCTTTAATATCTGGCCTGGGGGCTGAGCTCTGGTGACGGGAGAAGGAGGTGGAGCACATGGGCTGGAGCGCAATTTTCTAAATAGAGCATTCAGACCACAGGGTTCCAGGACACCCACGGCCACGCCCCTCTGGGACCACGCCCCTCCGGGACCACGCCCCTCTGCGAGGATGGCCTTACACTTAGGCGCAGAGGTCTGACCAAGCAGCGGAGGTCTTCGTGGACACCCGCCGCGTAGACGTCCAGCCTCTGAAAACCCGACTCTAGGACGCGCCCTCCTGCGTCTGAAACGTGGAGATTGTTGCCTGAGCTTTTCCGAAACCGTACGGTTCCCTCGTCGTACTTACGAGGCACCAGGCCACCTCTTCTGATGCGCCTGGGACTCAAAGGCTCTCAGTTACTCAGCATCGGGCCGCTTTGTTGTATGGAAATATATCACCAGGGCAACATGAAGTGTGGACTCGGGGCGTGTGACAGTGGCTCCTCGGTTGGCTGGCGCCTGGGTATGGCGCCCCGGGAGGCACCTAGGACCGGTCCGGCTTGCTCCCGGTTCCCAGCCGCGTGGAGGCTTTGTGCGGGCTTGGCTTCCCGAGAGAGGCTCAGCGTTTCCTGGAGCGGAGCGCCCAGCCAGGGAGGCGCCAGACAGAGGGACGCTCAGGGGACAGCCCGGTTCTACCTAGGTGGGTCGGGAAGGGCAGCGCACCTCGCTGAAGGTTTTGTTGTTGCATTTCCTCCTTTCTGGTGGGTGACTTCCCAGAAGGTTGGACCACCAGTGCTTTGTTCTGACAGAGGCCAGCAGCGCCCCCTGCCGTCCCCCGAGCCTCGCCAACGTGAGACCCCGGGAATCTGACTACTCCCTCCAGCAGCCCGGCCAGCTCCCTGCCTGGCTCCTGTCCCTGAGACCTGGGGTCAGCGTGGTAAAGAGCACCCCTGAACCCCGGGAGGCTTGGAGCACCTCAGTTAGCCCCGCACCCCAACAGTTCCTACCGGGCGGGGTGCTCACTAGGCAATACCTGATCCTGAGCATATCGTGCTTACCTACAGCACGGCAGCTTGGGCAGAGGGGTTTGCTGATCCACAAGAACGTGTTAACTCTGCGGATCAGCAGCTGTGCGCTCCTTGGTGTAAGGCACACAAGCGAGCGTTCGAAGAGCCCGCCTTCGTAACTGGGGCTCACACAGCCATTCCCAGGCGGCAGGCAGCCCCGGGCGGGTCCCAGACACCAGTCGGTCCCTTCCAACCTGAAGCTGTCCTTGTCCTCAATCAATCAAAAAAAAAAAAAAAGAATCAGATCTTTTAAAGCATTCTTTTGTTACAAAGAATCCAAATATGGTCCTTTTGTATTCTTTCAAAATCAAAACGTGTATTGTAAAACCCTCAAGGACGAGTGTGCTTATCAGGGAGAGAGAGCTGGAGTGCGTCCTGAGCTCCGCGTGGTGGACCACGCGAGGATGTGACCACGCAAGCATGCGCGTGAGCAGGGACGGAGTAACCGATATTAACCAGGAAATAATAAAGTCTCATTCTCTGCACTTTCCTTTTTTTTTTGTTTGCTTCAAATTAGGGAGAGAAAGATGAAACGCTCATCTGCAGAAGTATGAGTCACAGAAGAGCTACACTGTGCAAAAATACACAGCAAAAATAGCTGTACATACAGAGGGTATTTTTAATGTCTATAAAGATGATGAAATGTAGGTGTTCCTAAGCCATACAGTGCAACACTGAATGTCTTAGAATATACTCAGAGTTTAATTATAGGCAAGAATCTACAATTCTAATCCTCTAGTGAGATTTCTCTAAACTAAAAATGCCCAAGATTTTCTATGCCAAAAAAGTGAAACTTTCTCAAAGCTGTGGCCTAGTTGTTTGTGCTGCTGTGGGTTGGAGCCCTGGTTATTTGGGGGCCCTGTTTATGGACTTGGGGTGCAGCACAGGGGGCAGGAGTGGGGGTCCCCGCATCCAGAGTCAGAGTGGCCTCCGTTGCAGTGTGTGTTTTCTGGAAAAGCTTGTTGGCTGTTTTTTGTCGTTGTTAGCTTGTTTTCATTAAGAATTTGCTTTTTTTACAATAGTTTTAGGTTGGAGAAAATTTGCGAGGGAGCTGCAGGGGGTTTCCATAGGGTCCCCTGCTCCCTGCCCTCCCCCCGCCATGCACAGCTTCTCTGACTCTCCAGATGGGACATTTGTCCCAAATGATGAACTTGTCCTGACATGTCATTGTCACCCAGAGTCCGCAGGTGCCATCAGGGTCACTCTGGGTGCTGCACATTCTGTGGGTTTGGACAAATGTACGGAGACATGTGTCTGTCATCACAGCATCACACAGAGGAGTTCTGCTGCCCCCAACCCCCCCCCCCGGCCCCGCCTGTTCATTCCTCCCCGTCACCCAGCCCCCGTGGGTTTGCCTTTTTCAGAGCGTCACAGCGCTAGACTCCTGCAGCCCGTGGCCTTGTCCCAGTCCTGTGCATCTTAGATTCACTCGCGTCTTTTTGTGGCTTGGTAGCTCCTTTCTTCTTAGCCCTAAGTAATATTCCACTGTGCATTCATCTATTGAAGGGCATGCCGGTTCTCTCTGGGTTTTGGCAACTGTGAGTGATGCCGCCGTATACACCCATGTCAGCTTCCTGCGTGGACCTCTGTTTTCAGCATCTTTGGGTAAATGCCAAGGAGCAGTACTGCGGGATCTTAGGGTAGGAGTGGGTTTGATTGAGTAAGAAATTGTACACTTGCCTGCCGCCGTGGTGGGAGGACTTGTTTCAGGCCTGGCTGTCGACTAGCTAGCCAAGTGCCCCGCTGACTGTCCCCGGGCCCTCAGCATGTTAGCTGTGACGCGCGGGCCATCACGGGGAAGCACGCTTCACTGGTCTCTGTGAGGAGCACACACGTGACTTATTCCACAGCGCTCCCTCCTGTGATCGTATTATTGACCGGCACACTCATGGCATGCCTAGACACTGGCACATGCACTCTGTCACAGCGGGTTCCGGAGCAATGCCATGTTACAGTTGTGTGGAGTGGGGACATTTGATCCAGTACAAGGCCACAGATTAATAAGCCAAACCTGCACAGATTTGAAATAGGATCTGTCTGACCCCCCCAAATGATTTCTGTGGCCGTTTGGCCTTATTAGTCTTCTTGTGACCCGCATCTGACAACCGTCCTCTGGGGTCCTGCTCTTCCCCCCCTGCTGAGCAGGAGCTAAGTTCATGGTCAGTTCTCTCCACACCCAGCAACACGCCGTCCTGACGGAACACAGAGACCCGTGCGTGGCTGTGGCGAAGACCAGAATGTGGAAAGGGGTGCAGGGTTACAAATGCCTGCAAACCAAATGTGAACTTCAATGTCTTTTTTCTTGGGGGCTGCTGTCTTGATTTTTAGGGTGCCAGTCTTCTCCGAGGAAAAATCCTCTTCCTTGCGTGGCTGCTGGGCCCCACCTGTTTCACCGTTTGTTCTGTCTGCTCTCCTTGCTCGGGGAACCTGTTTGCTGGGTCGGACGAGAAGCACAGCCCCTGTTGGGAGGTTGGGGTGAGGGGGCACCCCTCCCGGGGGCAGCGGCATCCAGGGAGCACAGCAAAGCGGTCCGACTCAGCAGCAGGAGCCGCGATCTGCAGGTGAGGGCGCGGCATGGCCCCTCCGGGTGAGGAGCAGCGCGTGCCTCAGGTCTTAACACCACTCGGGCTCTTAAAAAACAATCGGAACAGCCCTTGGGCCGATCAATCAGGGCGGAATTCCTTTCTCTTTCCTCTCAGGGGTGTCCAGCCTTCTGGTGTCTGTGGGCCACCCTGGGAGAAGAAGAGTCGTCTTGGGCCATACGTTAAATACATTGCAACACATAATCAAAAAATACTCTCATCGTGTTTTAAGTACATTTACGATCTTGTGCTAGGCCGCATTCACAGCCGTCCTGGGCTGTTTGCGGCCCACAGGCCACAGGTTGGACGCCCCTGCTGTGTAGTTCAAGCAGTGGAACGAGGTGCTTTGAGTTGGAGTGCGTCGAGATGGTGGTATTTGAGGTCGTGAAGAGTTACAGATGACGAAGAGCCTGAACACAGCTGCACGTGGGGCGGGGGACGGGGGAGGGGGGAGGGGGGCAGGGGCGCGGCTCAAACAACGCCGGGCTCCGCCGACCTTCAGGCTGGTCATAAAGGCGCGTTTTTGTTTTGCTTTTTACGTAATCCCCAATTTAAACCCACTAGGTTGTTAAATAGGCAGAATGTCTGGTCGGTTATGCTGTGAGTCTTTGACTAGCGTAAACAGTTGTGAAATATAACTCACAATATAACAAGTGCATCGAATCAGCCAGACACTCTTGAGTCTGGGCCCAAGGAGGCCACGGCTGGAACCCCTTCTGCATCTCGGGCTGCTATTGGGGAGGACCAAAGGATGTTTGCTTAAAATCAAGATCCTATTTAACAACTGATTGGAGGAAGTAAGGTATATTTGTTTTCTTATTAAAAAAAAAAAGAAGAAGAAACAATAGCTGGGAGGGCTATGAGCCGGGGGAACAATATTCCTGCTGTTTGGAAGTTGAACTTTGCAGCGGTCTCCCTGCCCTGGAGGCCCCGGCGCCTCGCTGGCCAAGGGCTCTGGCATTGGAGCGCCTCAATTAGCAGGATTTATTTCGTATTTGCACTTCCCTTTGGCTTTCCGCATGCTCGCCGGCATTTGCTCCGTGATGGAATGTTGCAGGGGGGACCTTTGTAAACACGCTCAGCCCCGCCTGCCAGGGACACGGCCGCTGGGATCTGCTGCGCTCCGATTTGATGACCTTCGCCGAATGCGCCTCTGCCGCCACTGCATCAAGTTCAGGACTGTGAACGGGGAAATGAGGGAAAATTATTAACGAGCTCTGTTACGTGCACGTTCTGCCGAGTGTTGTCTCTCAGACTTGAGGGCGTTTTTCGGTAATAAATGCTTCGCAGGGTGAATGAATTCTGTGAAAGGTATCCCGTGAGCCAGTTGGCTAGCTGCACTTGACTTTTCGGGAAATAAAGATGATGTATACGTGAAACTATTGGAAAGCCCAGAAGTACAATATAAATGTAGGGGATGCAAATGAGCGTCAGGTTCCACGGGCAGCCGGGGCCTTTAAAGTAAAAACGGTAACAAGACCCGTTATCAAACATTTGCCCCCACCGGGAAATCTTGTAAACTGGACTCCCGGCAACTTCTGGGAAGGGTTCTATAGGTTTTAAGTAATTAGAGCAGTTCGGAAATGGACACCAAGCCTCTGGTGGGAATGTCATGTGTGCGGAGTGACACCAGTCAGTCGGATGTCAGTGAAACCCATCAGTCTGGCTGTCGTGTTCCCAGGCCCTATACACTCACACACAGATGCGAAATTCTCCCCATTAGGGTGTGGCTCTGTGTTTGTTTAAAAACCACAAGAAAAGCACGTTTCTTCCCATCTTTTCCTCTCATCTACACCGCTACAGCAGCTCCTAAAAGCTAACACCATCCGAATGTCCATCATTATATTTCTGAGGTCTGTCCAGAAAGAGTCCAACTGTTGTTAATATAATGAGAATGGTTCGCACGACATCGATGTAGCCTAGCAGTCAAGCAGAGTGGGCTGGAATGCGCACGTGTGGACAGTGACGACTGCACTGTACTAGTCAGTGGGGGCAGTAGATGCCACTGAGTGAGTGTGTGCACTGTGTGGCCATCACGTTCAAAATGACTGAGCAAGAAGAGAAATGAATCTGCACCAAATTTTGCATGAAGCTTGAGCATCCCTCCACGGGAACTATTCGGATGACTTAGAGGCCACAGCTGTGGCAGCTGGTGACTGGCAGCTTCGTCACAGCAATGCGCCTGCTCATGCATCATGTCTTGTGCAGAGTAATTAGGTGAAACATCAAATCACCCAGGTGACTCAGCCCCCCTACAGCCCAGATTTGATGTCCTGCGACTTCTGGCTTTTCCCCAAACTAAAATCACCTTTGAGAGGGAAGAGATTTCAGACCATCCATCAGTGAGATTCAGGAAAATACAACAGGGCAGCTGATGACAATGGGAAGAACCGAGTGAGGTCCCAAGGTGCCTATTGGAAGGGGACTGAGGCATCACTGTCCTGTGTGTCTCCTGTCTTCTTCAGTAAGTGTCGCTATTTTTCATGTTACACGGCTGGGTACTTTCTGGACAGACCTTATTCTGCCACAGAAGTGACTTGAAGAAGATGCCCACTATTTCCTCAAACCACAACAAGAGCTTTTAGTTCCGAAGAGCAACCACAGAGAATCGGCGTGGACTCACAGAAGGCTGCCCCGGCCAGACGCTGCCACGCCAGGTCTACGGGACCTGGATACACCTGATTCCACAAAGGCCGCCAGGTACGGCCTGGTGACAGGTGGTAACAGAGGTACCTGCACCCAAACCCCTTCTCAGGGCATTTCCAGGGGGCGTTGCCTGTGGAAAAGACCTCTCACAGGTAAAAGCCCACCTGCTCCATGCTTCCTCTGGGCCGGTTTCTGTGCTGAGTGGCTGCGTGTGGACCTCGTGGGACGCAGAGAACACGTCAGGAATCCCGGATCGATTTCGAGTGCCCCCTGGGGCTGCAGGAGCACCACCACGCATGTATTGAAATGGACTAGGAGAGAAATGCACCAAAATCGGGATTTCAGAAAAGCAGTCAAATTCTGGAAGACTGGGAAGCCACACACAGTGGGCCTGGACTTTGCCTTTGCAAAAGCAGGGGCAGCCCCTGTGCGGTCCTTTGTCAAACCACATGTCGGTGGCTCTTTAGAGACAGCAGACGAGAATAGTAGTTCCCATTAGTAATCCGAACAGTGGGAGGGGCATTTCATAACAATGAGCTTATATGGAGTGCATCTGATGTGTATTTATAAAGAAGCCATGGTATTTCCATTTCTACCTAAGCATGTACTTTATATGGACACACTGGGCGTGCAAGTTCATGAATATAATGCAGGCGACAGGTTTGGACTGTAACTTGGTGCCAACGTCCACAGCAGGGTCGTGCCGGACGGAGTCTATCACCCTGGAAACAAGGTTTGCCCCGAGTTGCTGCAATGGTGCTATGGAGGAGAGGGCGCCCCTTGTGGTGGTTTGAGGCTGAGACGGTGGGGGTCAGGGCTGAAATGCGCACTCACCCTTGCTTGAGGCCCCTGAGGGTTGGGCCCGGAGGCCCTTGTGCTTGCTTCTTCACCTGTGCTCTTTGACTTCCGTGTGTGTGTGTGTGTGTGTGTGTGTGTGTGTGCGCGTGTTTATTACATTCCCACATACACGCAGTGTTTCCAAAGCAGATCCTCTAAAAACAGCCTAATGGAGGGCACGTTCCGTTGCATGCTTGGCATGTGCTGATTAAAACATATTTACGGTTTTCTGTTTTTCAACTGCGGTGCTTCAGGTGCACATGGATTTGTGTGTGTGCTTTATTTCTAATCCTGATGTTGCGGCGCTAGGTTTGCGGGTGCACATCTGTGCCTGCCGCCGTAGCTGAAGGGCAGCGCCGGTAGGGAAGCACCCCCCGCCCCCACTGCCCGCCCAGCTCAGAGGCAGGCCTCCCCCACCAAGGTCGCTTACCAGACCCAGTTTCCTGGTTTATCCACCTGCTGAGTCAATTAGGTGTAATTGTTTCTTTCTCTGCCTCGCCTGCCCGCTGCTCCTGGGAGATGCCCTCTTTTCAGGGAGCTTCCGCCGTCTTCGGTAAAATAGCCAGGAGGTAGGGCAGGAGGTTCCGACGAGAAGGCTCCCCTTCATCGCCTCCGTCTCTGTGTCTGGCGGCACCATTGTGAGGGGCTGAACTAAACAGTAGTTGCCGCGGGACGGGGCCCGGAGCTCAACACAACATTTACCAGGTAGAAACCGGTCACCTGGCTTCTCAGCCTAAGCCAGATTTATACTAACAAGTGATTGTGAGCTCGTGCTTTTACACACCCCAGTGCCTCCATCCTCAGTGACATGGTCAGAGTGTCACTGTCTCATTTTAGAAATGAACGTACCCAGAGAACAGGAACGTGACCTGTGGGAGCTGCAGAATTAGAGATGGGTGAAAGGTAGGGTTAGAATGTAAATCGTGCCGCTCTGGAAGAATACTCCTTGTGTGTTTCCAGGGCTGCTTCTAAAATCTCTTTGGAAATAAAGGATACGTTGCTGAGTGAGATGCGTGGCACGTCTCAGTAAAATTAGAATGGAGTACAGTTAGAGTTGCCTGGTTTTGCTTCGTCGGGTACAAGAACCTTGACCTTGACACAGAGGCGCCATCCGGTTTAAATATTTTCTAGGTAAGCATACCGGGAGGTACCGTTGAACACGAGGCTTTATGCCGCAATCGAGAACGACGTTGCCCATGCCACAAGTTCGCAGAGATACGGTGGCCCCTCTCTGCAGGGACCCCGAGACCGGCTCATCCCGGGTCTAATCACGGCTTATACCTTCTTCTTCCCCGGGCCCCACAGTGACGCGCACTGGGGACCACGCTCGCCTCCGGAGATGCCACAGAGACAGTGTGCAGAGAAGCAGCAAAACCGTGCACTGATTGCAAAGTAAACAGTAAGGTTATTTGCTGCTCGTTCACATTTTCAGGAAGGTTTCGGAATGACGTCCACGTCTGTCCTTATCAAGGTCTCTATGGAAATACTTGCTGTGGTGGCCGTGGCAGTGGGGTTTCTTCTAGCCATGCGGTCGTCTGGATTCCTCTCCAGCTTGGCTCGCCGGCCCGTCCTTGACCTTCCTCACAACCTGAGCTGGTTCGTACTTCCTGGAACCTGTGGCGGAAATGACTCATTTCGTGGAGTGACCACATCCATAAATTCTCAGGGCTGAAGTACCGCGTCACCTTCCCGGGGCTCCTGAGGACTCTGGCTTCCCCGCCCACACTCCTCACTCACTGCTGGCTGATCCCGGAGTGGCTGCCATGCCCCCCCCTTTCTCCCTCATGATCTCCCTCTGTGTGTTTTCCATGTGCCTAGTTACTCATTCTGTGCTGCATTAGATCACAGGGGTATTGTCCCACCAAATTAACACAACTTCTCGATGGATTTTAACCCTTACAAAGGATGGGAGGGGGTGTGACGGCATGGATGTCCCAGGAGGCCCCTGCGGCCCCCGTCGGTCACGCCACACGCTGCCGTGATTCAGGGTCTTTTCTCTTTATGTCTCAGGATAACTTGAGAAAAATGAGTGTGATCTAAAGTGGTCTTTTAATGAACACTGGTGCGGTGGCTATGAACTCATATCTAATTTCTCTTCTGGTTTTCTATCATCCATAAAGTAGTTCTCGTCTGTAGTTCAGTGTCCTTCGGACAGCAGCCTTTGGCGTCCCGGCATGATAAACAGTGTGTGCATGTTTTATACCTTTCTGCTTAATATTTTTATTTCCATGTAATCACAGTAAACACATTTGCACTGTAGGTCTTGTTCTTATTTAGTCGTTCATAGGCATTCAGCAACTCCAAATACTGCCCTCTTGGAGTAGCATTTTTTAGTTAAAAAGTGTAGTTGTCCCTCTGTGTTCTATGACATAAAGCCCGATTCCTCGGGAGATTTCGTATTTGGTCTGATGTCATCTTCCTGTGTTTCTCTGATTTATCTTCAAATTCCCTGCTTTCTAAGTTAGCTGTGTGGGTCCCCAAATTAAACAGCCATGAACCCTCAGCGTATGACGAGAAGAACAGGAGACTCGCTGCGGAGCCTTCCTGGGCAGGTCCCGTTCACAAGGGTCCTTTCAACTCCGCCCGCCACTTCCTGTGTATGGGGGCATCCGTCAGATCTCCGTGCCCTACACTCGATGAACTCCCGACCTACGTTTTGTGTTTCATATATACATCTTGCTGGGGTAAAGTAATTTTAAATTATCTGCTACAAGCAAATAAATCAAACCTATCACCCTACGTGGCATTTTTTGATTCCTGTACTTACTAAAATGATTAATTTATCCTTATCTGCTGATGTTTTTAAATCAAGTCTCGATTAAACCATATTATGGTTTTCTGCCCTTAGTCATTGCCTCCCTTTGTTTGTTTTTTTGAGCTCTTCCCTCATATGCCCAGTTATTAGAATGTACCCCCAAAACAAGCTTCAAATTGCAGTGTTACTTTTCTTCATAAATGCTAAGTGTTTGACATTTTTTTTAAAGAAAAAAGGAGTTCGTATTAGGCAACTCAGTGGAGGTAGGCACAATGGTCTTTAAACAGTGATTGATACAATGTGAATTCTTTTTTTTCTTGAGTTTCTGTATTGGGAATTCATGACATGGCTGCAGATTAATTATGCTAATTACATCGTTAAATCATTGCATCGGTATTTAAAGGAGAGCAGCGATGTTCAAACTGAGAGCGATGCTCCTATACCAATGTGCTAAGAATGACTGTGAACTAGCAAGCCAGTGCCTGGGCGAGGACTGAGAAGCAAGTGAAAGGAAGGCTGGTAAACGGTCCTTGCTCCCCCCATCCCGGTGTAGGTGGGAAAGGAGGACTCGTGTGAAACTGAACTTTCTTCAAACAGAATCATGCGAACCGACTGGGGCGGCCATCCATCAGAATCCTTTACCGGGAGCACGGAGGCGCTCTGAGCTGGCTGGCCCAGGCCCTCTGAGCGCAGTAGGACATCATCAGTAAGCCCACGGCCCCAGAAACGAGGAGAAGCTGCGGGGACTTGGTGCCCATCTGTTTTCCGGGACCGAGGCACACCGGATATCCTTGATGACAAGGCTTCCATCTTGTCAAACCGACGGCCAGTTTGGTGTGGGGTTGCTCAGACAGCAGTCAGTTCTCCCGATGTCCTGAAATGTGTGTCTTTATACGATACATGTTTTATATTCCAGCGATGTAGGAAAATATTTTTTACTTTATCTGTGGTCACTAATAGGTTCATAATCTATATTTCATTGAGTGATTCTAGATGAACCCTCTGTCAAATCTACAGATCAAATTGAAGGAATATTATTGGCCCAAATGAAGCAATGGGGACACCCATAACTCGGGGTGGCTGACATACTTCCAGGGGACCTGCAGCTGATGAGAAATGACCCAACCCGATCTGAACCCCCTCTGACTCCAAGCCATGCGATAAGGGTGCTGCCCTTGATGTAGACACTTCCTTTTGTTAGGTTTCTTGTCTGCCCCTGCACATCATAGGTCTTCAAGTTACGTTCATTATGAAATATTTATTAGGTTTTCAGTAGTAAAACATCCTCTAAGAGTTTGCTCAGTCAAGTCTCTTCAAAGGCATGTGTGACTGGTAATAATCGTCTCTTATCAGCCTGAGCGGTGATTTCAGCTGAAATGGCTTCAGAGCCTGGCTGTATGATGTGGTTCGATATTTATCACAGTCGGATGGCTTGTCGGACCCCCACGTAGCTTCAGCGAAGTTACAAGCTTGGAGTCAGCGGGCGAAAAAAAAATTCCGTCAGTAAATAGGTTGTATGGTGTAAGGATTTTAAATAATTACAAGATAAACATGCTTAGTAAATCACTCCAAGATTAAAGTATCTTTGTGGATATTTAGTGTTAAGATATTGATTCAGTAAATGTTACTGCTAAGGAAGGACATTACTATAGCCTCGGGGAAAATTAAAAAGCAAAAATCCAAAAGAAATACTGGCATCACTTAATTAAAATAAAAAGAATATTACTTTATTTCTCTATAGTCCATTTCATATGTAGAATTTATTTTATTTAATTTGTGATGCTAAATTTTCATTGTTAAAATTAAGTAACAATTTTACTGTTAAAATTAAATATGGGTGTTATGTTTTCATTATTTAATGAATAATTTCATTACATTTCATCTGTAGCCTAAACTAGAGGGGACTATGGCACACTATTAAGAAGTCAGTTTGGGGATTTTAGCAGGAATTAAATGATGAAATATGCAAGCTAGGTCTGCATGATTCCTGGCCACCTGCCCATAGAACGATTACGCTATAAGGACTTCTCCTCTTTTCATTTAATCATACTTCCAAGTGACAAGCATGTTGTCCGGGCCCCGATTATGTGTGTTGTGCTACACATCTGGGGGAGCCACACGCACACGTAACATGCTGTCCTCATGCTGCCGTCGCCCAGGTCTGAAGGAAGTGGCGCCATCCCACGGTTGAAATGAGCAGGACCTCGCCAGGGCTCAGTGGGCGCCTTCCCCCAGCTGCGCCCTGGACCGAAGCGCCGACTGCTACCTGGGTCTGGGCTTCCGCGCAGCAGGCGCGTGACCAGGGACTGGAAGTGATGCCCTGGGCCGTGGGTTCACGGTGCGAAGGCGCTCGATGTTTCAGAGGTTGTGTTGCCTTTGGACACGGTTTCAACACTCTGCGTACACCTTGTGGTTGGTTTTCTGTTGAGTAAAGGAAGAAGATAAAAGTGCAATTCGCTCATAGCGAGGTGGTGACACAAACGGATTCCCTGGGCTGGTCAACCGTCAGCGCCCTCCTCGTCGGGCCTTGGGTGGCTCTCAGGTGCCACCTCTGGGTTCTGCAAGGCCGACTCCGAGACTGCGCCCCGTTCTCCCCTTTGACGTTTGTTTGAATTCCTTCCAGTTTATGGAGCAGCCGTGTCGGTGACTCCGATGGCACAAAAGGAGGCCATTTCTGCGTGAAGTCTCTTACAATAACACAGACAGCGCACCGGCGTGGTGGCCGTAACACCCACCTCTGATCACTCGTACGAGCAGGACCAGCTCCCCGTGAAGGCGAGATCTTCCCCCAGCGTGAGCTAGGCGGGTGGAAGGCCAGGCTGGAGAGATGAGGGGAAGACGCATGGAGGGGAAGGTTCTGTTTCTGGCTCCCAGGAAGGAGGGTGGGGCCTTGGGCCAAGGAAGGGAAGTTGCAGAGTGGAAAACGACCCCTGTCACCTGGCCAGGACAGAGGGCCTGACCTCCAGGACACAGGGAATTGGATCCTGCCCAGGAGCCAGACGAGCCTGGAAACCCCTTCTCTCCCGAGCCTCCGGGAGGAAGGGCAGCCTGGGGAGGCCACGTGGAACTTGCGCCTTCAGAACAGCGAGTGGAAAGTGGTCCTGTCTCAGCCCCACGTTTGCGGTGGTTGCGCCTCTCTGTCGAGGGACAACCTCGTGTGTGCACGGGGCGGCCACAGTTTACAGAAACAGAGCCCAGCTGCAAGAGCAGGTGGAAGTGGAGGTCAATGATTTTCCGTACAAGGCGCCGTAGCTGCCCCAGGCAGCTACCTTCATCCGGCCTGATGGGCTGGACAGGGGCGAGGGCAGGGACTTAGCCTTGGTTCCGTTTCCGATTGGTCTGCGTACAGTGCCCAGCGTGAACCAGGGCTTCCTGTGAGTCCCTGGTCACCCGGTGCTCCCCGTGCCGCGTGGTCCCAGGGTCTCTCTCCTCTGACTGCAGGGTGCCCAGCAGCAGGCTGATCGAGTCTAAACGAGTCGGTTATGTGTGGCTGTGGGCTCTTGGGATGCAGGTCCTCAGTGTTGACTTCAAATAACATTCGGTTTCAGGTTTTAAACAGAAAGCCGAGTGTCCTTAATGGTCACGAAGTCCCCCCCTCACCTCCAATATAGCCCAAAGCCTGGTATGCTTTGTAATCGATTTACGAGTCTTCAGCTGCAAGAGGGATAAACGCCGTGGAAACGGGGTGGGAGAGTTGGGGCCCGAAGTCGGGTTCGCAGGGGTGTTCTCAGCTGGTGTCCCGCCGGACCTCTGGCAGCTGTGTGCCGGGGCCTCGTCTGCTCTCTGCCGTGCGGGCTCAGCCTGAGTCACATCTAAGGAGCCTGCAGCCACGTAACCGACAACTGTGTGTGCTGAGCAGAGGCGATCTCAGACTTCACAGTGAGCGGAATCGGGCTCAGTCCATCTTAACGGTGTTTACGGTGCACTGAGAGAGGCAGGGGTCCAGAAGATGAATGCCCAGCTCAGTGGAGAGCCACCCCTGTGCCCAGCGCCGTGGCATCATCTGTGAGCAGAGACGAGGGAGGAGACCGTTACCAGGGCAGCGGGTCAGGCTGGGGGTCAGGCTGTTGCACACCAAAGAGGCTCCCCAGGCTGGGCCCCGGCCCTGGGTGAAGGGGCCCTGCCTCCGCCTGGTTCCCGCGGCTCGTGCTGGGCGACCAGATGGGCCAGGAGGAGTTGGCGATGTTGCGAGGGCCCGTCCATGTAGGCTCTGACAAGCCACGCCTATGACCTTTCTCCTCTCAACATACAGGGGAGACAGGCGTGGCCGTATTTGTGTTCTGCAACATCCCTCTCTCCCTCCGGTGGGAATGACCTACCAGTACCTTTTAGGAGGCTGCTGAAGCGTTTCCTAGGGACATACAGGAGCTGGACTGGCGTAGAGCTGGACATGGAGGGAAGTGGACGGGATTGGGGACCATGAAAGCCCACAGGTGTGGGCGGTGAGTGAGTGGGAGGGTCGAGGGGGGTGTCAGGAGTGGGGCCGGAGAGCTTCCCCACAAAGAAGAACGGTGCTTCTGTGCAGCGTTCCTGGAATAAAACAGTGTTTTCAAAGTCTCAGTCAGTAAATCAGGAGAATTCATGACTTTTAATAAAGAGGCAAAAGCTGAGGGGGGCAGGTGGTCTTCAAGAGAATAAGTAAATCACAGAGACAGGCACTCGGTAAACAGCAGAATATGCTGCCCCTGATGGCAGTGAATTTCACACCTGAAAGGCAGGAGCAGGGCCCTCGGGCTGCCTGGTGCGCGGCCCCGAGTCATTTACTCCCAGGTCTGCTGGGCGGTGAAGGTGCGGCTGGTGACTCTGTTCCCTCCGCTCACCTTCCTGCTTTCCTCCTTCCGCCCCTGAGGGCGACAGTTAGAAACCCTCTGAGCGTTCTCATAGATGCCCTGTGTATAGTCGGCCAAGTGAGGTAGTGGTCAGTAGCTCCTAGGATGGGTGGACCTTTTTATTTAAAAAAATAAAATATCCTAAGTACTCATATGTGACTTGTGAAATGTTAATGCATAGACATTTGTGTTCCACAGATGATCTTCTGATAAAAACTCATTCCAAAGTGTGATTCAGGGTACAGTGGGGCCCAAACGCCATGCGGTAGAATTGTGTTTTGTTGTTCCTTCAGCAAAATCCCTCCGTTTACAGAAAACGCCCTACTGTGCACTGTGTTCTTAGTAAAGTGCAGTAAGAGTCACTTACTAACCACGGTGATGAGGATTCTTTCAGGTCCGGTCTCGGGTACTGGGGGGCTGTGAACGCCAGCTTTCCCACCAGTACTTTCTTCGCATCACTTCGCTTTACCTTATCTGTAAACCCATGAGCGTGTGACATTATTATCCAATCTTCCTAACACGGCTGAAAATCTAGACAGGCCAGGGAGACGGTCAAGGTCGTCGAGCAAATCGATTATGAGCCAGACCCGTCCAACTGCAAAACCCACGCTGTTAACCCTTTGGCCTCAGAGATTCTGAAAGATGTACCTGCGATGGCTTTGTTCCGAGTCATGTAATGATTCTGCGCCACGCATCAGCTGTGTCCTCACTCGAAAACTACGCCTAATTTTCAGGAAGGAGGTGAGGGATCAGAAACATCGGGATGATGGCTAGGATGGGGAGAGCCGACTGGGCCGCCCCTCAGCCCCCTGCCCTTCCTGCCCGAAACCACGACTGCTTACGTTTCCATCCCTTTCATTCCCTTCCCACCTGGGGTGTGCTGACCCCAGGGAGCAATCCCCAAAGCAGGGGAGCACTCGGGGCGGGAGGGTGGGAGGCTGGCTCCAGGTGGACGCCTCCATCTTTCCTCATGACCTTTTTTATTTGTAGATGAGCATGCAGTGGATGTCTGTGTGTTAGACAATGTTTTAGGAGGATGGGAAGGCACGTTGAGCCCATGCTCAACTGCCTGGACAAGGGACTGCAATGGCGTTTCCATCACCAAGAACAAGAACTCTTTGGTTTGGTGTGGTTTTTCTCCTGTCTCTTCTCTCCATTGACCTTCCCGAGCCCCAGTTTCCTCTTCAACCAATGAGTGTGGTGATGGAAATCCTCTGAGTGCTCTCGGAGATGCACGGTGGACAGCTGGCAATTGAGGGAATGGTAAAATAGCTCCTTGGATAGGCGGTCTGTCTGTGTGAAGGAAGTCGTACTGATTATTTACAACCTGATGTGAACCCTCCCCCCCGCCTGGCTCCATGGACATGCCCTTGTGTTGCGTGGTTCCTTAAATGCAACTCTAGCAAGGGGTCCACTCTTCCCCGAATTCCTTTGTTCTCGACTGCTCATTTGTATGATCTCATTATCTAGATCTTAATTAACGAATGAGTTAGTTAATTACATTCCTCTCTTTCCCTTGCATTTTCTTCCTGATACTATAATTTCGAACACAGTAGGTATCCAGCAAACACTTTCTGAACTGAACCGAACTGTGATAAATTGAATTATGCATTGAAACACCGCGTAGTAAATTATCTCGAAAAATTATCTCCAGCAATCTATCATCTGGCAGTCTGACGGTGTCCTCTTTCAATTTCATCAGAAACAATGAGTTTAAAACAAACCGACTTTCAGCAGGGTTTGCCACTCCAAAATTAGAGTCATTTATTATCAAAACCCTTTGTCTGGCACGTAGGCAGCCATCACCGTGTGGTTCAGGGCAGGTGGGCCATGCGCCATTTTTTTTTGAAAAGTGAAAAGTTAAAAACAAGATAATGAGCAAAATCATGAGATAAAAATTATAGCACTTTCTCAGGCAGATTATATTTAGGATACATATTTGTGGAAGGATGTGGAAATTGATTCTCTGAGATTTCTCCTTTTTTATCTGTTGCAAAGTCTTCCAGGGGACCTGGTATATGAGATTCTTACCAAATGGAAGGTGGTGTGCTGTGAAATATAAAAAAGAAATATAAGATAACGTGTGGGGGGATTTTTCTGAGTCCACACACTTTGAGAGAAGTGAATATTAATGACAATAAATCATAGACTAAGCCATTCGTTCCTGGATGAGATAAACACCAGGAGCTGAGGAGAGATCGTTGGTCAGGGAAATTCAGAATGTGAAAATAGAATTTGAAATGGACCTGCCAGGGGGGCAGAGGGAGAGTCTTATTTCAGGCAGTGAGACAGAGTGAGTGGAAAAGGAGGGCGTGGCAGGTCGGTGGACGATGGGAACGTGGATCCAGTGGAAGGAGGAGGCTGGTCTGCTCAGAAAGCTGTGTGGCGACAGATGTCGGCCGGGGACCGGTTATGCACAGCCTGGGAACACAGAGGGTGGGAGCCGGGGAGGAGAGGGCAGCAAAGTCTCCACTGGAGATAAATCAGCTTCTCATCTGTTTACAACATAGATCGGGAAGGAGAGAGAACCGAAGGCAGAGCAGAACAGTGTGAAAAGGCAGCAGGCCACGGACTGGGCTTCCCCAGGGGACTTTGTCACCGTCGCCCTCATTTATCCCTGCCACCTTGGGCGAATGGCTGTATCAAGTGATGTCAAGTCACGCATTCTACAACATCACCATCTTAGTGTTATTTCCATTTTAAAACTGAGAAAGCCACAGCTTTCGGAACACACTCAACGCGGGAGTCTGCCGAGTGATGACTGGGCGGGACTCTGAGCGCAGGCAAAACACGCAGCTTCCGCACCAGACCCGAAGGCTCGGGTCGGGAAATTCGACAGATGGTTAGTTCCAGGATGTTAATTAGAAGAATTGCAATGAAAAAAAATCACCTTCAAGTAATCCTCAAAAATGTATTTTTGAACAGAAATCGTTGTTAATTAGTTCCCTTCCTCAGGCATGCAGAGAAATGCCATCTTCTGCTTTGTTTCTGTTGGAAAGTGGGTGGGAAAGATGCCCCTGGAGTGTGGCAAGGCCTCAGGAGGTCCACGCTGGCGTAGGAGGGTTTGCGGACAGAGCCCTGTCCACGTGGCGGCTGACTCGAGGGGCTTGGGAAGCCCCTCCCGGAAGGGGCTGGGAGATGCACTTCGTGGGCCGTGTAACCCTGAGTGCAGATAAGGCAGCCGGACGTTGCCGTTTGCAACCTAGGAAACGTGAATCGTTTCGGAGCCCGTTTCCGAGTTAGGGTGAGAAAGACACCTTACTGTTCAGGTGGAGGCGGGAGGTCGCGGCTGGAGAGCAGCAGCGTGGGCAGCAGCGTCTGGGGCCTCTGTGTTTGTCCTTACCTGTCTTTCTACCTATTTATTGTGGAAGCGACAGTCACCCGTGGTTGTGACATCTGATTGTCGGATAAGGTACACGCTGTCATAGTTTTGCTCTGCAGAGGATGGTTTTATTTTTTAAAAAACCCCAATAATGGTTCCTTTCCTGTGACGGGGGAAATGTTCATGCTTTCAGCTGCCAGACTCCCCGGCTCCCTCCCACTCAGAGATAAATGGAAAGCCCTACCTTACTGTTCACAGAGAATGACAAATTGTTACAGAAAATGGTGTGCCACAGAGGGCAATGGGTTCAGCACTTGAATTACACCAAATAGCAATATCACAGTATATTTAATATTTACGGTCTCATAATATTATTCCCTGAAAACATCCCAGCATGCTGTGGAAGCTACAGCTTCTTCACGGGCTCTAATGAGCACTCCAAGGGACTGAAAAATGTCCATAAACAGATGCCGGAAGACGTGGGCATCTCAGGACCCTCGCTGCCACTGAAACTCTTACACATACATGAGCTCCAGTGTGAAAAATAGGTAGGGAACCTGGGAATTAATCTAAATCCACAAGACGAAAAATCTTTCCACTCTTTCAGAAAACAGTAGTTTGAGTTGATATTTTTAGAGAGCGGCTTGGCTGGCTTCCAATCTGGGCAGAACACTTAATGTGAAAAATTCCTACTCCCTGGAATGCTAATTGTCTTTCCAACTTAATACTCCTAAGAACACAGAGGATAACTTACAATTATCTTCAATTTACTTGGATCCCAACTTGCTAAAACTGTAAAATGGTGATCTTTAAGGAAATCATTAATCTGATGATTGCTGCTTTGCCCGATCTTGCTAGCTCTGTGGATTTCGGTCTACTGTGTTCTCAAAAGCATGATCTCACAGCCGCCCCCAATGCCCATCAAACCACATGCATTTCTCTAATCTCTGCACAACACCATGGCCTCCTAAATCTGTTGTGCACGCTGTCACTCGTCACGGCCACAGCAGTAGCTGTTTCACAGAGAAAGGAGGAGTATTGCAGAATCTGTATAAATCCCGTCACGTCTGTGGACTGGGGATGAGCTGCCCAACGCACACAGCAGGCGGTTAGCAGCTGCTTCTCGCAGAATTTAAATGAAAAAGTAGACGTTGATTTCCTACCCGAGTCGAATATTTTGACATGTCATAAGTCGCGTGAGGAATATGATGATTTTCCAAACTTAATATTTACAGAGCTCAGGGTTATGCAGTGGTAGCTCGATCTGGTGTTTTATGCATTTTTGTTTGTGTTCCTTCAGGAGAATATCTCAAGTGGAAATTAAAACATAATTATTTAATAATATGAATTCAAGTGTTTTAGATAAATCGCACGTATTAAGAGACGATTGCATAGGAACTCTTGAGCTGTAATTACATTGCATGTTATCTCTGTAATCAATGATATATTTAAATCAGAATTGCTTTGCAACACACATTACCATTCGCGTCTCCGGTACCATTAATCCTTTACATATTATTGGCTAAAAACGGTCAAAAAGTAGGGGAGTCGGTTGTTTGGAAAGTAAACAACTTTAAGAGAATATATCTTCTCTTCCTATGGCAACCCGCCCACAAGAAGGTGACGGCCATCATGGCCCTCAGTGAGGGACTGAAGGGTCTTGGGACCGTGCCTTCCTGCTACCACGCAGCAGCCTCCCATGGGCTGACCTGCCGTGGACCCCAGGATTCTGGTCAGAAGAGGAAACCCTGGGGTGGCAAGGGGTGGTGGCCTTGGCCAGGAGGGAAAGGAGTTACTGTCTGTGTGCAAAGCCCAGAGACCTTGCTACGGGTTGTTTGGGCCTCATCCGAAATAGTTCCTTCCCATCAGGAAGATGCAGGGTCGGCGTTGAATTCCGCTGCACCCCGTGCGAAGGCCACGGTCGACGATTTCTGTTTTATTTCCTGTAGGCACCCCATCGTCTTTGACATTTGAGGCTGACTTGGGGTGACCTGCGATCACACCACACCGGTGGACACAGGGTGGTAGGGATGTGCCACGGGCTCGGTGGCGTGCGTTCGGGGAACCGGAATAGCCCGCCTTCCCAGACGGCTTCCTTCCCCGTCTCCTCCTCCGGGCACAGCCAGATACTGGGGAAGATAAGCCAGTCTAGACGTTGAAAATTGTGACCTTCTCTGCAATGTGACCGACGCAAGGATAGACACAGGAGATGTCTAATAAAGATTATTAACTCCGGTGCACACCAAAGGAACACCTGTTCTTGGTGTTAGTAAATGGCGTCATTTAGACCCATTTGTTGGCCTCATTTCAAGGAGCTCAGAGGAGGCTGTGGCTCAGGAGCTGGGACTTTGATGGAGACAAATCTGTGTCTGGAACGATGACCCTCCTGATTGGGGACCATGCACGATGGGGCGTCGGGGCAGAGACGAGCCCCCTGCCCCGCTCCCACCCGGGCCAGCCGCTCAGAGTCGGACACTGACCGGAGCCTCCGGGGTGATGCCCGACTGTGAAATCTTGAAATGTCAGTCAGTCCCAGTTTTGAATCTTCTTTCTTTGGAGGTGTGTATGCTCACATATGTCGATGAAGACAACTTCCATTCAAATGAAAGCAGTTTCAGTACCTGAGACACTGAAGAAAAGTAAGTGTACAGAAATACTGTGAGAACATATTTAATACCTTGGGATTCAGGTAGACAGATCCTATTAGATTGTGTTACTTGTTTAAAAGTACTTATTTGACTCCCCCCACAGTTAAGTTGCCAATATCAGGAGACCACACAGTCGTCTCATTAGTTTGGGCTCTAAAGCAGCTTGAGTAAGCGCTGTCCAGAAATGTCTTAACAGCGTAATCACAAATATGCAAGATATTCCTGCTCCCTACGCTCGGTGGTAACACTTTGCCTCTCAGATTTATTTCCTTGTTATGTTATTTAAGAGGGAAAATTGACTTTAAAACGCCAACTAGTGTATTCTCATCACGTGAGGCCTCTTTGGTCTTAATTAATACCTTGAGTCCTAATGTATTTTTTAACAGTTGTGATCAGGTTTCCCACGTTAATTTGGGCTACTCTTCCATTAAGCATCTTCAAGTATAAATTTTCGTGTGTTATTCTGCTTTTTCATTTATTCACCGATTTATTAAAAATGTTAACCCTCCCCCCCCCGAAAAAAAATGGAGCTGGTCACATGGAAAACAGCTCTGACCTAATTCATTATTCCATAATATGTGGTTTCTGGATCATTTAATTCAGCCAAACATCCTTATTTTCATCAAGGGAGTTTATACATTTTAATTTGCAAATATGAAGTCGTACGTGGTTTCCCTCAAGAGGTGACCATTTGCAGCGACGTTAACGTGAGAAACTTTAAACCGGGGTCAGAGCCGCCCGGTGGATGCAGTGTGAGCTTCATGTGCAGTTTCTTTGTATATTTTCATTCTTTGTCTCTTCAGTCATGTGGTGACAGAGACGCAGATTCACTGATACTGCGGGGTACGAGCTTTTCTAGCACAGTGAGCTACCATGGGGGGGGCGGGGGGTGGAGGGGAGCCATGCTGTTCTCAGGTGTTAACGAGCCAAGCCAAAGAGGTAGGACCGGAGTGTCCTTTTACTGACAGGCCTCGTCTCAATCGAGAGAGAACAGTCTTTTAAAAATTGTGTAAGTATTGCATATACAACTTTATCTATTTAGTCTCTACATGTAAAAAAAATTAAAGAAACCAGTGAAACTCATTCTAGTAATGTTTAAAGTAGTAAATGTCAGTATTGCCATTTCAACCTGCGGCCAGTGTGCCTTTTACATCAGTGCTGACTGATTCTTCCCGTGGCGCTGTGCACCCTAACCCTCCCCGCTCCTCTCCGGTCGAACAGCCCCCGGCCGCGGGCCAGAGCTCCCGAGATGTCCTGGCCTCCGTGCTCGACGCAGCTCCGGGAGCTAGCTCAGGTTTCGCTTTAATTGGGATGGTTCTTAAATTATTTAAGTGCGGGGTTCACTTTCACTGACTCACTGCAGAAGATCGCTTACAATCTGATTAACGGGCACTCGTTGCAGGGAGTTCTCGGGCTACAGACGCACTTTTGTGCCGAGTGTAAAGATGGCTGTGTGCACCCCAAACTCTTCTCACCAGGGAAGGAATCGGGAACTCAGTGTGGGCTCTCATATCAGAAAATTCATCTCGAATAAGTCACTACACTTACTAATAAGCTTAAAATAGCCATTTCACTGTAAGTTTTCCCTGCATATTTTCCAACAATCAACAATATGAGTTATCTGTAATAGAAATGGCAATTTTGTTCATAATCTTTGCTAATGCAACAGGGCTCATTGAATATTATTTGCACAAGTGAGTTTGCCAAAATGCTTCCCTCAAATTGAATCATTTTCATCACAAAAGACACTTTATATTAGGGTAAACTGGAAAATATGAAAAAACTAAATGACAAAATGATATTCAGTATACCAAAATATTTATAAAGTAATGATTTGGTACATTTGCTATCGATTTACTTTTTTCATATTTACGATTATTCTAGAAACAAGAATACCATCTCTGCTTATCAACCACATATGGCTAAATAAAGGCAGCAGGAGGAAGCTTTGGGAGGTGTTGATCTGTTTGCGTCCTTATTGGTGGTGATGGTTTTCACACTCAGTGTATCCCATCCTCACACCTGTACGTTACACGCACTGAATACGTGCAGCTTGTTCCACAGGCCACCCGTACACAAAATGTGGCTGAAGCACATTTAACTTGAAGACGTGTATTTACTGGATAATTAATGAGCTTTCATTCAAACTGAGCTTCATTTATTGCTCAGTAACAGATAAAGCATTTAAGAAACACCATTCGCCCTTACGGCTGCACAGGGTAACCTGAGAGCCTTCATGTCACCGGCCGCCAGACGCATGTCCCCCATCGTCCCTCACTGTGGGCACACTGAGACTCTCGCCCAGGAGCTCATGATGGAGGGAAGGACGATCTTCACATGTCCCACAGTTATGTTTGCAGGTTCTTTACTGACAAAACACGGCCTAAGGGCTGTCAGTGCGGCAGTTGGTGATGGTCACTTCCTTTAAAGTCAAGTGTGGTCTACTGAGCGAGCTCACGTAAGATCCTGCGTGGGATTCAGCCCCGAAAACGAGTGACTGCATAGGCAACCAGATGTCACTTCACTCCCAGACACTGTTGTGCCAACTCCTACCCTTCACGGGCATGGTGAGCTACACGGGCTGCCGGGTGGGGGACTCCTGGCATTTGTCAAAGGCTGAAGGGCCTCCTCCCCCAGGCCGCCCTGTCCCGAGGGCCCCAGCGTGCAGGGACGTCCAGAAACCTCAGCCTCTTGCTCTAGTCGAGAAGTCTCTGATGAGCCGATCTTGGCTCCCCAAGGCCAGTGCTGACCACTGCTCCCCAGTCCCCCCTTCCCTCAGCCCTTACAGATTTGCTTTCCGAACAGCCTGTCTTCGCACCTCTCTTGCAGGTAAATGTCTCCTTCGCCTCTGTTTCCTGGGGAACCTGGTCTAGGGCATCGCCTACAAAGTCCCGTAGCAAATTTCACTCTGTTTACCAAGCCCACCTTCTACCTCCGGCCATTGAAATCGCCCTGGTCCCCAAGGATTTTGCTCTGTCCCTGCTTCCCGCAGAAGCCCCAGTGAGCAGCCCCCTCTGAGGGGTCTGTGTCTTAGAGGCCCCTGATGACCCCCTAGTCCCTCCGGGTGGCTCCCACGGTGGGGCCCTTGTGAGTGGGTGCCACTTAAAACAAAAACTCACAATAAATACAGGAGAGTCATTCAAAAATTATAAACAGTATAAAAGACCAGGTCTAGGGAGCTATAAATAAGAATTGAAAAGGCAAGCTTAGTAGCCAAGAGGTACCAAGTGACAGGTACAAAATAAATACGTTCTCGGAATAGAATGTACAGCAAGGTGACTATAGTTAATAATCCTGTATTGCGTATTGGAAAGTCGCTAAGATAATAAATCTTACAAGTTCCCATCACAAGAAAAAAAGGCAAAGCCAGGAAACAGCTTAGAAACATCTTTCATCAAGGAGAAGAGAGCAACGTTAAGAGTCATGTGCCCCTCATTATGAGAAAATTAAAAAAGAAAAAAAACCTAGAAGGCAAACAGCATCTCGGTACCTGAGCATCGGCAAATATTTCCTGTGCTTGAATCTGACGTGCGTTTCTCACCTGAGGCTTTTCTGTAAGTAGCTCTGGGGGAGGAGAGGAAGGCATCCCAAGGACTGTCTGGACAGTGAAGCCTGTCTCGAGCCAAACCCTGACCCTGACCCTAACCTTTCATTAAGGACGACGATGTGTTTGTACTGAAGGCTAAAGACAGACATGAACTCAGCTTGGCAGAGACACTGTCCTCTGGGCTCCGTGTGTGTGTCAAAGCCACATCCAGAACGGTCTGCGGCTTTGCTGCTGGGCCGTCCCCTTGGCCCCTCGCTCCACCTGCCTGGGAGGCCCATCACCCCTTTGATCCTGAGTGAGCTGGTTGAACCTTGCAAGTCCTGTTTCTGAACTTAGGAAAACACTAGATGCTGATGAGTTTTTATGGAGGTGGAGTGATTTCAAAGCTGCGTTAGCACTTTGCTCGCGCACAGGAAACTCATGGCTTGATAGTTAGTATGAGGGGCGATTGTGGTTTTGGGTGTTGACCCGACAGTTTCTGAAAACCTGGGTGGCAAACAATTGCCATAGTTTTCTCCGAGGAAGAACCTGAATTAAAGAGTATAAGTGAATATTAATAAATCAGCAGCTGAAGCTGTTTGCAGCGAAAGACGATTTGGGTGACTGAGTCTGCCTTAAAGCTGGAAACGGAGGGGTCACCTGTCCTAAATGACCACGTCCTCCCAGGGCAGCGGCTGTCATTCCGCAGACGGGGGATGTAGGCCTGACCTCACACTGCCCAGACGGCCCCTAGCAAGTGGCTACGTGTCCTGTGCCGCGTCCTCTAACCCCACAGGCGATGGGGAGCCAGAGGCAAGAACAAAACACAGACTCCCCGGCTTCTGTGGCTGAGCTTCCTGGGGTATCTGAAAACGGGGTGCAAGGCTGGGGAGCCAGAGGGAAGGTGTAGCTGTGCAAACAAGAGCAGAGCGCATGCCGTACCCCCAACAATGTGCCGTACGCCTCGCCGGAGCAGCCTGGGTGACCACAGGGGCCGGCGGAGAGCCTCCTATGTTCATGCAAAACTTGTGTCCTGAAAGTTCACGGTTTCTCACGGTGACCTCCCAGCGGGACGAGCGCCCTACAAGAGCAGTGTCATGGGCGTGCATGACACTGTGGCTGTCCCACCCTTTCCTCTCCACCCTTGTCCTGCACCCAGTCCCTCAGGACCCTCTACCACCCAGTGAGCATTATCTTGTGCACGTTCGAGTCTGTTTGGAGTAGCAGGAACACGGAAGTTAGCGCCATCGTCTCAAACACCCGGGGGTTATCCTGTTCCCCAGACACGTGGCCCGGGCAGGTTGCTTCGCCTTCCTAAGCGTCTCATTTCCCACTCTTCAGGGGCTCGCAAGAATAGCACCTGTCTTTTAGGGAGGTCATGAAGGTTGGGTGAGGGACCACAGTGCGTGTTTCCCCATGTTATACATTAGATTGATATTAACTGTCCTTACCCACCCCACCGCCCAACACTATTCAAAAATAAATTAGAAACATGTAATTGCAGTTTACATCCAATATTAGTTTGTACTGGTTTCCGGTGCGCAGCACAGAGGTCAGACCATCATGCACTTTACAAAGTGACCTTCTCTCGACATTCCCAGTACACACCTGGCCCCGTGCACAATTGTCACAATATTGTACCATATTCTGTGTGCTGTACTTGACGCCCTGGGGCTATTTTGTGTCTCCCAGCCCGGGCCTCTCAGTCCTGTCCCCTTGCCCCTCATCCCCACTCTCTCCCCTCTGGCCGCCTGCAGTCTGCTCTCTGGTCTACGGGTCTGTTTCTGTTTTACGTATCACCTATCATGCTCTTTAGATTCCACGTGTAAGTAAAATTGTATAGCACTTGTCTTCTCCCGGCTGACTTATTTTACCAGCACGATACTCTTCAGGTCCACCCGTGCTGTCGCGAATGGGAAGGGCCCCTTCTCTTCCGCGGCCGATCGTGTTTCATTGTGTGGATACGCCCCATCTTCTCTGTCCACGTGTCCAGTCCCATGGCTCGGCTATCGCAGCTGACGCTGCAGGGAACACAGGGGTGCACGTATCCTTTCAAACTGGCGTTTTGGGTTTTCCAGTTATATTGCCGGAAGCAAAACCACTGGGGTCATAAGGCAGATCCGTTTTTAATTTTCTGTGTCCCCGCCATACTGTTTGCCAAATTCTTTGCGTTAGGTTTGCCCCCAACATCATTGGCTACTAGTGGTCCCTCTGCCACCTCGGCCCTGGAAGTGCCGGCTCCGTGTCTTTAAGATGAGACGGCAGTGGCTCATCTGCACAGTCCCCTCCAGCCACGTTCCGGGGACTTGCTGGTCCTTCTCTGGGCCTCGGTGCCCTCTCTCACATTGACCCTGCGATCTCTCAGCTCTGGTCTCCAGGGAGGAAATCCAAGCAACACGGTCCCCCGATCCTTGCCGGGAAACCGAGTCCCTGCGCAGAGCAAGCCCATTTTACCACCGGAGTTTATGTATCTGGGAGAAATCGGGCAAAGCAGCCCTTCCCCTTTCTCTTCCCCTCACTCATGTGTTTGATTCACTTTGGTTCACTGTGGGTCTCTGGGCCCAGGGGTTCTGTCTCTGAGCTGAAAATAGGGGTTCACATTTCAGCTCCTCTGCTCAAAGCCACAACCAAGGTCGCCTCCATTACCTATGGCCGTATGCAAAGTTTTGTTAAACAATCAGCCACAGCGGCCATCAGTATCTGTGAAGCTCAGAGGTTCGGTGTGGCTATTTTTTTTAAGAGAATTAAAAAGGTTGCATGCAGAGAAATGCATAAAGCAATTGCAAACAAGGTGAGAGAGGGTGCTTTTACGTGGTCATAGAAGAGACTGTAAAGTCAGGACAAACGCAGAGTGATACACGGAGAGAAGGCTGTTTAAGGCCTGATAGGGCTCTTTGTGGGGGAGTACAAAGCGCAGTGAACGAAGACCCTGTGGACACCAGTTGATTCTGTCACCTCACCAGTCATGTGGAACAGGAATCCCAATTCTTTTTTTTTTTTTTAAATGGTAACGTACCTAATTCTTCTCTGCTTCTTTCTCCGAGAGGCTATCAGGTGCCAAAGAATCTACACCTAGTGCACACCGCCACGCTCACACACACCCCACATCCATGTGTAAGCTCACCCACACACAAGGTGCTCTCCTGTCCTTCACAGGGAGCCCGCCCCCGGCCGGCAGCTGCACCCCTGGCTGGGAAGCCTAGGCTGCGTGGAGACGGTGGGCGGGGCTGTCAGTGGGAGGAGGGCCTGACCCCTGGGCCACGTGGCAGGCGTGGCCGGAGGGGGCGGAGCTGGAGTGCAACCCCACGTTCCTGTCGGGCCAGAGCCAGGCCCCTCCCTTAGTACCGGACTGATACCGAGAATAAGATGGACCCAGGTCACAGAGAGGGGGAGGCACTGGCCCTGAACACCGCTGCAGGTGGGAGGGGATGGAGGGTCATGGCTGCCTTTCCCGGTGGGAGGAAGCCAATGATTAGACTCCGGATGAAGGAAGGGGGTCCCCCGGGACGTCTCACTGGCTGTGTGTCTGTGACTATCCCTTTACGGTGCCATGTGAATGAAGGAAGCGTTCGGACTGAGAGACCAGCACATGACACCAGAGACCTTGCCCACACTCCCGTGGACTCTGGAGACTAGAGAAGACCATGAAGGTTTTAAGTTACGGTTCCTGGATAAATTCTGTTTCTCTGTGTACAGGAGGTAATTGCCTGACATCGATCCAAAGACAACTAATTTTTATTGATGTACTTTTCCATCTAAGACGGATAAGCTCTGCATTCTCTTGAGGAAAGTGCCTTTTATTTACTTCTCTGCTTTTTAAATCGTTTTGCTCACTGAGTTGTGTTCGCTTGTGTCCTTAGAGCGGAGACAGCCTGAGGGTCGTGTCCCTGTGTGAAGGTGGCGCGGTCGGCACGCGGGGCACCGGTGACGGTGCTGAGCTGGGGCTCCGTTTGCGGGGTACCAGGGTGCAGGGCTCCCCTCCGTGCCTGTCCCGGGGGCGGGGCTCTGCTGAACCCGGCGTTTTTGCTCGAACTCCTCTATTGAAGGTTGGGGGATGAATGAGTTGAGTCAGCGAAAAATAAATGCGCAGAGACGGTACCCGGCACGGCGAGTAGAAGGCAGACCGCTGGTGTGTCCTTGGTTACTCCCCTCCGAGAGCCCGGCGGGCAGCCCGGAGAGTGTTCTGACAGATAAACCCGGACCCTCGATAAACAGAGACCCCCACGGATGACGCCGGGCTGGGTCTGGGAAGGAGCTCGTTACTAGCCTTCGTCTGGCTCTCTCTGACAGTACTGGGCGGGTTTGGGTCTCATTCGTAGGGGCGGGTGGGATGGGGGCGGGGAAGCGTCACTTGGCACAACACAGAATACATGCCCGACTGTGAGGGACAGTCGCGGGGCTCGGGCTGGGCCGAGTGAAAAGCGCAGTGTGCCTGTTACTTCGCAGATGACCAGGCCTGGTCTTCACAGCAGAACGCACATTGAACCACGTCAGGCCGACCCTTTTGCTCTGAGTTGTGGGATCTCTCACCTGGAAGGACACTCTTTCCCCTGGGGAAGCCCTTGGATTTCTTTAATATCCAGAGCACCCCCTACCACTCTGTCGCTTTCCTTGTTCATCTTGGGAATCGTCTGCCTCCCTCAAAGAGACCTTATTCTAACGCACTCGGTACCTGTTCATGAAATGGAGGAGTCAGCGAGTGAGTGAACAGAACGTGCCTGTTCTGGAAAAAAACAACCCCCAAACAGGGCTCTGTTCCACGTTTTGGGGGCTATTGAGGAAGAAGGTTGAGTCCCAGGGTGACACTCTGTTACAGGTGGACCTCGCCTCTGTGGGAGGGGTGCAAGGCCCTGGTTCCTCTCTCCGTCTGAGAAACACCAGCTGCAGGTCCCCGACTGCCTTGGAGCTGTGCCTAAAAGCGCCTGTGGCCCTCCGGCCTGGGCCCTGCCCCGGCAAAGCGGTGGCCGCTCTGGGGCGCGGGCCACTCTCAGCGGCTGCCAAGCGCTGGCCCCTGGCCAGGGTCCTCTCTGAGAGGTTTCGGCGCTTCCCCACCCTCTACTTTGGAACTTCCCACAACTCTTTTCTGATCTAAAAACTTTATTTTTGGGGGACGATTGTTGTTAGAGTGTGTCCCACGCCGGAAAGCACTTCTTCTAATGACAGATAATCGTTCTGTCCGATTGTCATCCTTTGAGATTGTGATGCCGTCATGTCTCAGTGACCTTGTTGTCTGCCCCCCTCCGAGATGCGCACGTGGGCCGCGCCGCCTTGGAACGTGCCCGGCAGCAGAGGGGCGGACGAGCCGCACGTGTTGGGCGGCGAGGGCTGCTCGGGCGGGACCCTCTAGTCCTCAGGCCGGTGTGTGACGGATGGAGTGCCGTCGGCCGTGTTTTACCCTCGTGGATGAGAAATTCGGGTCTCAGAATTGTTCCCCTCTCTGATGGAGAGGACACAATCTGTCATTCCGGAAAGATCCTGGCACTGGGCTGGGCAGTCTTGTCTGGTGTGTGTTGGCCCTGAAAGGAGACAGGGGTCAGGGGAGGAAAGGCCACGTCCCTGAAAAGTGTAACCCCGAGTCTCAGCCACAGCGCCTGCACCTGCCATTCCTGGTGGCCTCGTCCGGAAATGTCCCCGTGCCCGAGACTGGCTGTATTCATACGTGGGACGACTCCTGGCGGGAAGGCTTCTTTCCCTGGAATTTGTCTGTCACGTGTTCTAGATGATTCTTGTGAAGGAGGTTGCAGAACAGAATGAGGAGAACTTGGTATGAGCAGGTTCCTTCCTAGAAAATGGACATGAAAGGGGTTAGTTTAACTCCTTTCATGAAGCAAGGGATGGTGGGAATCTCTGGGTTTCTGATGGGCAGCGGTGATAGCAACAAAATTCTCTAATAATAACAACTCATCTTTAAAATATTTTATAAGTTATGGGGTTAGTCCATATAAACTGCATCTTGGTTCTTGGACAGTACTTCCAGGAGAGCCACTGCGATTTGATGGTTGTCACTACCTTTTTTTAAAGATTTTATTTATTTATTTTTAGAGAGAGGGGGAGGGAGGGAGAACGGGAGGGAGAGAAACATCAATGTGTGGTGTCTGTAATGCGCCCCCTACTGGGGATCTGGCTTACAGCCCAGGCATGTGCCCTGACTGGGAATTGAACCAATGACCTTTCAGTTTGCAGGTCAGCACTCATTCCACTGAGCTACAGCAGCCAGGGCTGATTGGCACTATCTTATGGGAGAAGAAGCTGCTCCTCACAAACACCAGACTGGGGGCATCACAGGGGTGTGGTGGCTGAGCCCTGATGGAGAGGGAGGGGCTCAAAGACCCTCGGTGAGGGGGAGGATGTAAATTCTCTGTGCCTGCATCTTACTTTACATAGAGTGGGAGACCAAAAATTCATTTTGTATGCATTTAAATGTGTTCCAGAATGTTAATTCCTTTGGAGTGGGCTCCACTAAAATCCCTCCTCAGTACCTGAGAATTCTGAAGGCATAAATTGTGATTTCTTATTTCTGGAATCTCAGAAATGCCTGCTTTATCTCAGTGGCCAGCACTGAAATGAGAAGGGGAAGGGTAAACGGGCCCTGGACCAGGGAAGGCAGTGCAGGAATACGCCCAGTTCTGCGTGCTGAGTGGCGCAGAACTGGGTGGCTTTCCTGCAACGTGATAGCTACTCTCATTAGGACAGCTGTATCTCCACCTCGAATGTGTATTAAAGCTTACATACTGCTTACTCATTACTTTCACCAAAATTGCCTTGCATTCCTACCTTTTAGAAATAAAGAGAGTAAAACTCATTAGGCTACCTTAGTTTTAATAAAGACTTTAAAAAAGCTTTCATTTTTCTGCCCAGACAAAAATTGATCCTGTGTCAGAGGCTCAATGTGCTAAGGAAATTAAATATTCGTGACTTTCGCACCCATGGCACATTAACACTTCCCTGGTTAGAAGTTATCTGCATAGTGAAATCTGACTTCAATAGTATGAATTCGAGTTAACGTTTGGCATGAGATTTTACGTCTTTGTTAGGGTTGAACTCACAAAAAGTAGGCCGTGTCTGCGTGGAAGAAAGACAGCCATGGGTGCCTCAGGTCACTGGGCGATAGTTACTGTGAAACTCTAATGTCTGGAATAACCGCGCACCTTTAAATTTGTCTGATTTGGAACTGTGGAGGGACAGTTGTTCTTTTGAAATTTGAATTTGAATTTTTATATAAGCCGAACCATGAGAATTATATTTTAAAGATTTGGTTCCATGTTAATGCCTGAGAGTATGAACATGGGAAAAATATACTTTCTTAAAGAAGCGTTATATTATATTTCTTTATTCCTGAAAGCCGGTCAGTGAAGGAATCCTGCAGGATTGCAGGGACCAACCATTCTGCACCGTTTGTGCACTAACCAGCAAAACGATCGTCGTTAAAATGTGAACCGAGAAAGTATTTTGTGAAATGACAGGCGACAGGGCCAAAAGGTTCATTGTTTGACAAACTGGAAATAATCGTATTGTTAGAAAAGCTCCTGCCAGAAGTGATGCAGTTGTGTGAATGCTGTCCCTTTGCTCGTGTCGCGGAGCGAGCCCCATGGATGCAGGGGGTTTGCCCTCTGTGTGGTTATCACGAAGGAAGTTCATGTGACGGACAGCCAGCCTCCCGTCCCGTGGGTCAGGCCCGGGACTGAGTGCCGTGCCCAGGGTGGTGGAGACCTGAACTGCAGTGTTGGGGGACGACCTCGAACCCCAGAGATGGCCCTAAGTTATAAGTGGAAGTAGGTTACTCTTAGTGTAGCAAAGAAGTAAGTGAAATGAAGGAGAGCAAACTGGAAGAGGTTCATTCCAGTCCCGAGGTGAAGGGCACCCCCTGGAGGAGGGCTGTCTGGGTGGGGGACTTGGGAGGGGTCCCTGCATACAGGTCAAGGGTGGCGTCAGGTCGTCCTGGCCCTGAGCGCGGTGGGAGAGGCTGGCCCAGGAGAACACTTCCCTGAGCACATTCCTCTGTGACAGGTCGGACTTGCCCCTGCTCCTGCCCCTTGGGCCATCCTGAGAGCCCCGGGAGAGAGACCAGGCTGGTATCTTTTGAGCTGAGCCTGTGGGCTTCCAACCCCCGCCCCAGGCAGGTGGTCTCCAGGTATGTGGCTCACTGTGGAGTCAGGCGGTGGGCGTGGCAATGAGGGAGGAAAGGCGGGGTTAGGGAGCTCCGCCTGCAGTGACCTGTCCAGGGAGAGGGGGAGGAGTGGGTGTGTGGGTGGACTGGACTAGGTGGGCGCACAGAGAGGCTGTGCTCAGCACTCGGACCTGTGCTTGGGGACCTAGGAGGCCACACGCAGAGTCGTACCTGTGCAGTGTGGCTGTTGTCACGGTCCCCACCACAGAGTGGGGGTACCAAGGAAAGTTCGTTCAGGCGTCCGGGGCCCACTGGGGCCCACTGGGTCAGAGGGAAGCTTTGCATCCTAGTGACTGAACGCACAGATGATGGCTGTGTAAACCAGAATGGCAGTGTCTAAAATTCTAAGAGCTCATGGCTACAGGGGAGTGGTCCCGGGGCCAGTGAATCGAGTCTGGCAGGGAGGTCATGAGTTCCTGAGGCTTCCGAATGGGTCAGCTAGAAGCTCACTGGGCTCTGGCCGTTCTACACACACACACACACACACACACACACTCACACTTGATTTGGAGACCCCATTTTCTGGGTTTCATGATGACGATGTCCGTTTTCTTGGAAAATGTTTTTGTTTGCTTATTTATTTCCTGTCCTTTTAGTTTTTTGGCACTGTAATGGGAATACTGACCTGGGGTTTTCCTTGGTTGCATTTGGGCTTCCTCAAACTCTTCACAGGTGTTGAAATAGACCCCTTGTAAGGCTGCGCTCCCTCCACGACAAGTGTGACTGTTCTTGGCCATCATTCTGAGCACCCCTATCGGTAGGTTTAGAGACACCATGTCCTGAACCAAAATAGAGTTAGTGTTAATGGAATAAAGACAAAAACCACGACTGGGAAACGGCTGTGAACTTCAAACCCAGGAAGGCATGTGATCGATAGAAAGACTGTGCCTTTAGTTCAAGAGCGCACAGTCTCTAGTATGGTTTGTGCATTTCATCGTTTATTTCCAGATTACTGAAGCAGTTCTGAGGGACATGTGTCTCTTTATAAGGCTACATTAGTGCACTGAGAGGCACGGTATCCACTGCTCCGCAGGGATGTCCTGGGCAGCGGACCTGGCTGCGTCTGCGGGGTGTCACCCGGCAGATCAGACGTCGCGGTTCCTTTCTGCCGTTCGCCACGCTGACACGGCGGCACCTCGTAGTACTTTGCGAAGACCAGCGTCAACACTGTAGCCTATCACACCTGACTGTCGAATTACTTACTTTGATCACTACCTTTAAAGCAACATAAATTTTAAGTTGTAAATGATAATGGCTAAATAAAAATAAAATATTTTTCTCTAATTACTCAACACATGCTCTACATTTTCCTCTCACTAATGTATATATACAATCCTAATAAATATTAAATACGTCTTAATCATAAGGAGAATGAGTGGACTAGAGCCCTTCTATTTGAAACAACCATCTACCTTGGCTTGTCTGGGCTCTTATAACAAATTGCCGCAGACTGGGGGGCTTACAAACAACAGACATTTATTTCTCACAGTTCTGGAGGCTGGAAGTCCAAGATCAAGGCACCTACAGATCCGGTGTCTGGTGAGGCCTCTTTGGGTTCACAGACAGTGAATGCTCGCCCTGGTGGGAGGGACAAGGGGTCCCTTTTGGAGGGTGCTGATCCCGTCTATGAGACCCTCTCACGTTCCAAAGGCCCACCTCTTACCGCCGTCACCTTGAGGACAAGGTTTCCACTAGGAACTTGGAGATGACACAGCGTTGAGACCAGAGCTGCACTCGTGAAGCACAGTTGGAGACTTGGAACTGTGCTCCTGAACGCGTAACATGCACGTCAACCTTCCGGATCTGGGGTGGGGCCCGAGAGTCGGAGTTTTCAACAAGGTCCCAGCTGATGCACAATACAAGCCCCCCGAGCAGCAAAGATGTAGGAGGTGCAACCTACTGAATGGATCTCAATTCCCCAAATAAACTCGTATATGTTCTGCTCTTCATACTTTTCCTGGAATGTCTGACAGAGCCGTCTTGAGAGAGATGTTGAGATCGAAACATTTTAATGCATTCTGTTATTATTCATAGGGTGCAATGATTAATGTTGGATCATATTGAGAAATTTTTTTCTATGATTTTTTGAGTGTACCTTTATTGTGGATATAATATATCAGACATATTTTAAAACATTTCCTAATTTAAGATTAACAAGATACTTTTAACTCCCGGTGATTTATTTTTTCTTTTTTTAAAATGTATTGTTGTTCAGTTACAGTTGTCCTACCTTCTTCCCCATGGCTCTCCCCTGCTCCATTCCCCTGACTCCCGCAGTCATTCCCCCACCCGGCACTGTCCACGCCCCGGAGTCCTCTGTTCATGTTCCTTGGCTTGCCCCTCCCCCTCCTCTCCCCGATTAGCCCCTCTCCCCTCCCCTCGGGTCACTGTCGGTTTGTTATTTATTTCCACGTCTCTGGCTCCGTTATTCTCACTTGTTTGTACTGTCAATTAGGCTTCACTTATAAGTGAGATCACACGGTATTTGTCTTTCACTGCCTGGATTACTTCGTTTAGCATAACGCTCTCCAGATCCATCCATGCTGCCTTGAAGGGTAGGAGCTCCTTCTCCCTTCCTGCTGTGTAGTATTTGTTACTTCAGTTATTTTGTGACACGAACAATAATTTGTTTACAACACATCAAAGTAGCACAGAGGAGACATAGGTTTGTGTGAGAGAGAAACTTCCAACTTTACAATGACAACAATGGTTTTCATTATGGTCTAATGATAATGGAATTCAACAACAGTGCTGTTCTCTGAGCCTAATTAAAGGGAGGCCAATGAGCTGTGTGCATCACTGGAGTTTTCTATCACCAGTCGCCTCCTGACAACCACAGGAATGTCTGAGGCCCTGGAGGACCACATACACAGGGAGATGGCGGAGCTCCAGACACAGAGGACGGTGATAGAGTGACGTCCTGTAAGGAGTGGACGTTGTTACTCCTTAGATCTTAAATATTAGTGATGACGCTGTTCAAGCTGGGTTATTGGATTCCAGCAAATTACTTTCTGTATATTTCTTTATGCTTCTTTTTATAACAGGTACTAATAATTTGTTATGTTTATTTCAAAAATTAAATCTAAAATGAGGCCTTTGATCAGGAAAATATGTAGAAGCATCATGTCTCGGGTGGGAAGTGGATTAAAGTGCGTCCAGTGTGATGACCGGTCCGGCGGCCTCCAGGAGAGAGCACTGCATTGTGTGTTGCAGAAATGCCTGACAGAAGAGCTACAAGTATTGCGTTAGGTTCTTGTTCTCTCTTTGAGCATCCAGGGAGCCCCTCAGAGTCACCATGGATACACCGCACACTACCTTCCATCATTGGGCTTGTTCTGCTACCTGACACTAATACAGATGAGGCCCTATGTCTTTTTTCCCCACCATAACCCTGCACATAATTGGAGACAGAAAGTTGACTTCTCTCACCCCATGGTCTGCTTTGCCCTGAGTGCATCCCACTGGGTCTGTCTTCCCGGACTGATCGCAGCTTCAGAAGCAGAACAGCAACTCCTCCCAGACTGGGCTGTGAGTGCCTGGTGCTAACCCTGTGTTTCTACCATAAAGCCTTGGATGAAAATATCTTTTTCTGATAGCTACATCCCCACATTAGCTCACATTGGGGTTTGTCTTGTTTTATTTTTTAATGAAAAAGTCCTGCACCTCTTGCCAACTTATGTCGAAGTCAGATTTTCCAGCCCGTCCTTGTAAAGGGTTTGTTGTTTGTTGTTTTTCCCTTGAGTGTCCGGGTAGAAACTTAAGTGCAGAAAGACACTCTTCCTGTGAACTTGAGCTCATTGCATTGACCTTACAAAAACTGGGGGACTCAGATATTTCCTATCAAGCAGAGTCATAATCTGCCCTTCCCCCCATGTGAAGGAAATCTCACCCTGGTACAGCCCAGAGTAAAAGAAGCATCGCTGTTTTCATTGAAAAAATGGGCTCCCCCACCAGTAAAACTACCGCACACAACAGTTGGGGTCCCCGCATCCCCAAGAACTCCGGAAGACACTGTATCTTATGCAAGTCCAAGTGCACATATGGGGACTCACAGAGCCGGGTGATGGACAGGAGATGAGCGATCGTCTGACTTCTCAGGGAGAGATAGTGGGCGGGGCAGAGTGAGCAGGAGGCAGGAGGGCAACTAGTAGAAGCACATTTATTTGTCACGTCTAAGTTGAACTTAGGGTGGTTGGTTGTTTCTTATATTTAAAAAAGCAGGGAAAACATAAGCTAAATCTTAAGAGTCAACAGACACCGAAACGATATTTTTCAGACCATTTTGAAACCATTTAACTCTGGAAAATTCATGCTTATCTTCCAGTAATACCACAGATTAAGTGAGTCAAGACTGAGTTCCACCGAGATCTTCACACACACACACACACACACACACACACACACACACAAACCAGCCTGTGTTGCAGGGTGTGCGGCATGGCCCACTGACCAGAATGTCAGTTCTGGGGGGTGGTTTTCATTCTAATGGGTAAAGTTAATATTTTTCTCATTATAATGGTGTAAGACCTGTAACTTTAACAACACCAATTTAATTCCTTCCTGGAATTTTGGATAAAAAGGAAATGACACAGTTTAGATATAGTTTTCTATCAATCTAAAAGATAAATAGAATAAATTTTCCATCTTTGAACATTAAAAACAGATTGACATGTTTTGCTGTAAACACACCAGAAAATCACGTGGTGACGTCACTCAGTAATTCCACTGTCTTCTTCATGAGCTGCAGCTCTGCCTTAGTGCAATCCACAGGCTTCTGGTCCGATGGGGTGGACTATCGTGTTGGTATTTTTAGAGGTCGATTGACCCTCCTATTTCCAGCTCCTCGTTTTAACTCTCAGGTGAGACTCTAGCCGTGTGTTCATGTGGTTGTGCAGCTGTGTGAAATGTGAGATACTTAGATATTAAAACGGTTGAGACCACCCGCTCTTTCCTGGCCGACCTCTCCATCACCCTCCATCTCATTCCGAGTGGCCAGGGGCTGTGCAGCTGGGATGCATCGGCTGCTGCCTCCTGGGCAGTGAGGACGGGGGGGGGCGCAGGGGCAGCACCCACAGGGAAGGCTCTGCCAGGTGCCCGGTGCGCAGGCAGCTCCCAGGAGCCCCGGTCCTCGGCACAGTGAGCAGGTGCAGCGAGCAGGCCCAGACGCGCAGAGCCCGGGGCTGCGGCGCCGTGGGCGTGGCCTCCGCGCTCTGGCCGCCGCGGGGCCTGAGTGGACAGGGAACAAGGACCCGGTCTGTGCGGCCAGAAGCCTGGGAAACCCTTCCTGCCGACCAGCAGCCAGGAAATGAGACGCTGTCAGAGATGCGCTTCATTGTCTGTCGTGCAGGATTATAAGTGCAGTACAGCTTCTTCTCTTTATTTGTGTGTAATGACATTGTTGATGTTTCTCAAGCATGAATGGTAGTAGCTATAATGAAACTCACATACCCATCTTACTGGCGATTTGGGAAGAGGCTACGGAACATTCCAGTAAATCAGAGGAACGGCTGTCTGTCGGGTGGGAGAGGACCACCTTTTTCATCCTCAGAATGAAACACATTTATTAAAGAACAGAAAAGTCAAATGTCATTCAGGTGGATGGAGATTGGTGTTTAAATCAATGAAACTTGCTTTTAAAGAGAGAAGTACATAGTGATAAAGAGTTAAGCTGTACAAAATCAAAATTTCCTTAAGAAGAGATACGTTTTGAATGGAAGAAATTAGCAGGCTCTTGTGTCATTAAACCCATGACAAAGAGGAGTGAATTACATACTTGAAAGGTATTTCAATTTACTGTGGAGTTAGCTTAAAGACATAAAAATAATAACAGTATTTGAAAAACATTACTACAATAAAGACATCAGTCAAATTGTAACTAAGTGTCAAAGAGTTTTCATCATTAATCATCCTACAGAAAAGTGTGAAAAACCCTGAAGACTTACTGACCATGCATGAATATAAGCTCTTAGAGATCTTCCCCAATTTGACAATATAAAAATATTGTCCCACTAGCATGGGACGTCCCCTCTCATCCCTGTGGAACTGTCCCTCCCACTCTCCAAATGCTGACAAGAGACCTTGGCTGTGACCGGGCCACGTGTCCTCCGTCAGTGCGCACAGGCTGGCAGGCACTCTGAGCCCGCCCAGCAGCACTTCAGGTCCCCCAGGCGGGCGTGTCCTCAGCAGCCCAGGGCACGGGGGTCCTTTCCAAAGCCAGGCTCTTAGCAGAAGCCAACGCCGCCAGCCAACACGGTCAGAGCACCAGGACATAAGGCAGTTTCCATCGTGTTGCAGCACGGATCGGTCGTCTCCCGCATTTCACAGTTCTGTGCGTTCTCACCTGGGCCCTTGTTTCAGTCGCAGGAGGAAAGAAACGGTGAACAAGACGCACGTCTGGTGGCATTAGAAAGGTGGTGTGGAGTATTAGAAATACCCACTCCCTTCCTTGAATCTCAGTGCCGCGGCTTCATCTGCTCCTGGGCAGACTGCGCTCCGTACCTTGCGGCTCCTTTGGGAAAACGCCCCTCCCGGGTGTGGAGTGACAGTGTGTGGAGTGACAGTCACGTGGTGGATTCCCGCAGACGTTCGGGAGTGGGTGCCTTGGAGATATTAGCTTCGTCCCTCCCCGCCTCCCCACCCCTCTTTCCTTCCCTCCAGGAAGTGCTTAGTCTGGGCCTGACTGTCCCTAACCCGCTGGGTCCCAGGCTGTGCTCCGAGTGCGGGCTGCCCACGTGGCCGAGGGCCTCCGGCTTCAAGGAGGAGACCTCTCACCATTGGTTCCTCCTTCTGCGCAGGGTTTCTGTTTGTCCAGCAGTAGAATTTACTGGGTTCGCTAAATGTCCTCGGTGGATTATTCTTTCTTGGGATATAGTGTTCAGATGTTTGTTTTTACTTTTGTTTTTTCTAGCACTGTTCTTTGGTATGAAAGGAAAGAAAGGAGGGAGGGTGAGGGAGAGGGAGGAATGGAATGGAGTGCCTTTTTCTATTTCTGATTTAGCTTAAAATCTACTCTTTAAATACCAAGCTTGGACTGTTTCTGATCATTTTTTATTCGGGCGTGGCGTGGCGGACGTTGGAAAGGAGCAGGGAGACCCGGAGTTGGAGCAGACGGGGCCTCTGCCCGGGTGGGCGTCCGCCCTGGCCGCCTCTCCAGGCTGTGCTTCCCGCAGGCACAGGGTTTGGGGCCCCGAAATGTTTCTAAAAGGATGAATGTGGGCATCGCCCGGCCTGCCTGGCGTTACTAAATCCTGGACGAGTCGGGCACAGTTGGAGCTGAAAAACGGCTGCCGGTTTTCATCACGCCAGGGGCTAAAACCACACAAACGCCGAGGGGACTCCACCCGGTGGGAGCAAGGACTCAGCCCACAGGTGCTGGCAGATGGGATTGTGACTTGCAGGGGCGTGATTTACTGTCTTCTCCTTCCAGGGTGGTCAGGGGAGCAGGCCCCTCGGACAGATCACTTTCCAGCAGCACAAATGAAACCCAATGGCACTGTGAGGCAGTAATTGGCAGAGTGATTTAAAAATTAACGGGCCGTCAAGGGGAAGCTCGAGTTAGCTGTGCCTGAGTGCTCCTGCAGGGCCGGGTGAGGGCTTGGCGTCTGCACTCCTGGAGTGTCCAGGCCAGGGAGCCACCAGAAAACTCCCGTGGGGACTGCTAAGGCGGTGTCGTGCGGCTCGGGTTCCCGGAATCTGGAAAGGGGCTGTTCAGTCGTTTCGGAGGCAGCGTGCTGCAGAGCTCTGCCTGCAAGTCCCATCGGTCCCAGTCGTCACCGGGGTTCTGCTGCCCGACACTGTCGCAGGCTGGGTGCTGGGCACCCTCCCGGGGTCTCTGGTCCCCAGACTCCTGCTGAGCCAGGCGAGGTGGAGAGGGCAGCTTCGAGAGCCAGCAGGCGGCCGAACTTTTCCTCGGCTTTGCCTTGGGTTGCCCTCCTGGTCTCCCCTTCCTCTGAGTGTGGGCAATATTAGTATCATTATTAGTACTGCTGTCGTCGTTGCTCTTGTTCTCGATAGCTTTTTGATTGGGGGCTCGTGACGCATCACGAGAAAAGTGATGCTTTTCTCATTATAAGAAAAGAAACAATTCAGTTTTTTAAGATTACAAGGAAAGTTAAGAAACAGTTCCGTACTGAAGGCCCACGATTAGGACACCCCGTGGTGTCGGCTGCACCCCGGGGACACAGAGCGCCTCACAGAGGTCCCGTCACTGACGTGGCTGTAGGACAACCCTGTGCCTGTGTGTCCGGGGCCGCCGTGCCCAGGCCTGGGGGACTCACTAATAGCAGAGATGGGCCAACTATGCTTCCTGCTTTATCCCTCACACGAATCAAAATATTCATTAAAAAATGTATTGAATGAGAGAATGAGCCAAGGGATGAATGGATGGGGTGAGTGTTATAACTTGATAATGGCCAGATGGACATTTTTGCCCCTTTCAAAGGCAGCCTATGTCAGTGCATTTGTAAATTTTAAATGATTAAAATACCGTCTGCAATGGGAAAAAAATGAAATCTACAAACTGCACCAGGCATGGAAATGAAAGGGCATGTGGCTGTCCGGGTCCCTGGACAGGGGACGGGTCTGTCACGGGAACAGAGACGTGAGGGTCCCAAACAGTGGAGGATGACGAGTGACCCAACCCAGAACAAGAGACCCGGTGGGGGAGGGGGCTCACAGCTTCACGAAGGCAGGCACTGTCCCCATCACGAGGTCACGGTTGGAGAGGGTGGCCTTGCCCTCTCGCCAGAAGAGATCAGAGCCCGAGTCACCAGGACCCAGAGCTCAGGGGGCAGGAGCGCGGGTGAGGCACCGGCACGGCAGACCCTCTATTTCTTCTTTGGTTTCAAGTCTTGAGCCCAAGCACTCGGACCAAGAACTAAAATGCCACAGCTATCCCGAGTGACTAAAACCCGATCAGCCCTGAGATGCCGAAAACAAAGCCGGGGTCCGTCTGGAGAGGGCTTTGTGTGCGAGGCCCATCTCCCACCAGGCTCCTCGGCCTTGGGCCGCGGAGCCGGGCGCAGGAATGATGGACCTCAGCAGTCGGCCAGCCACTCCCCGCTCCCTCGCCCCTGAATTTTGGAGTTCTTTGAACCGCCCCTCCCCCTCAACTCCTTTTCGTCCTCGAGGTTAAAATCGATGGTAAATACATTCCCATCTTCCCAGGCTCTTCTGTACAGCCTCAGATGTTTCTATTGGGTTTAGTTTGTCTCTTGATGAATGAAACGTCTCCAAAATCGTTCCGGGCTTCCTCCGGAGGAAATGTTCTCGGTGTCTCTGTCTCCTCTCCTTCCTCTGAGCACGGTGGCCGTGCTCGGGTGTTCTGGGAACCCGTCCAAGTAATTTCAGATGCTTGGAAATGCGGAGAAGAAAGTGGCTGATAAAGATGTCAGCCAGTGCTTGCTGCTCAAGGCTCATGAGGAGGGTAGTTAAAAACATGACTATGGCAGTGACTCTCGTAGGCAGCTGGTGGTTCCGAACCTGGATCTTTGGGGAGTCTCACCAGGAACTCACGCCCAGAACTCACGCCCAGGAGGCAGCCCCCCAAACATGGGAGCCGGAGCCCTGGCCCGAGTCTCAGAGGACGAGGAGGGTTTCGGGTCAGGACTTCTGAAAACAGCTTAGGGTGCAAGGTCTCACGTGTTCTCTGTGACTGCGTGGGACATGCCACACTCTGTTAGCTGTCATTCGTTTCATGCTTTGATTATGAACCCACCCCGCACAGTTGTGTAGGGAGCACGGGTGTGAGCACAGCGTTTGCGAAGCCCTGGGACTGGAAAACCGACGGTTAGTCTTATGTCTTCACAGAGGTTTAGGCAGGTGTGCGTGAGTGTCCGGGCTCCTGCCTTGCTCACCTGCTGAGAGATTAAGGTATTGTTTCTCTTCCGGAAAATGGATGATTTTCAACAGCTTTAAAACATGTGGGTTCCCCCCATTGTAAGGTCAACTTCCCCGTGGACACCTCCCCTCCGCCGTGGTCCGTGGCTCTGAGCTCCCCTGTGGCAGTGCTGGGAGGGGGGGCAGCACTGGCTCCCTCCCCCCCCCGTCCTCTCTCTCCTCCCCGCCCTCTCCCCCCCTTCCCTGCACCCTCTCCCCTGCGCCCTCTCTGCTGTCCTGGCCCTTCCTGAAAACCACCTCCAAGTGGAGCATTGGTGACCCATTCTCTGTGCTTGTCTCCTTTCCTTCCCATGGTTGGACCAAGTTGGAGTTCCTCTTTCTTTAACAGTTTTGTCATTCTTCCCCCGTGTCCCCTCGTTCTTGTCCTGCCACATCCGCCAGGCCGAGTCCTCACGGCTGAATCTTCCTCTCCGCCCCAGCGCCCCACATGGGAAGGCTGGAGGCCACGTACTCACCTCTCCTCTGCTGACGTTCATTCCATGGGTGACGGTCACCCAGGTCCTCACTGAGGGACTGACTCCTTCCGTGGTCACAGCCCCAGGTCCACCTCAAACCTGAAGCCCAGCCACCCCCTGAACCCCCACCTGGGCGGCGGGCAGCCCAGCGCCTTCCTCAAACCCCCCCCCAACGTCCGGTTCTCTGAGCAGCTGTCTCCCCTCCCTCTGATCCCCTTGCTTCCCAACGATTTGATCTAAAGCAGTTTGTTTCCCAACGATTTGATCTAAAGCAGTTTGACTTCCTTCAGTAGCCAGCAAACTTCGAGTTTTCTGTCCAGTGGACACTTGTAAATCTTCACTGAGCACTTATTCAAACTCGTCCCAAACAGAACTATGTAAACCAGCAACCTGGAAGAACCTTTTACCTGGTAAGGTACTTAGGTCCTAATGAGTTATGACTCCCTAAACTAGACGGGTCTTGACCTCTGATTTGGAGTGGGGAGGGTGTGCGGGGCGCTGTGACAGCGGTAGAATGGATCCAGATGTGGGGTGCGCTCGCTAAGCCAATGATCGGGACCCACCCATTCATGCAGGTACTGAATATTTAGTGAGCACTTACTACGTGCCAGCTCTGGGCTGCGTGCTGTCATTCAGTTTGGGAACGAGACTGAACTGGTTTCTGCCCTCGGCTGCTCACAGTCCACACACTGATGGCCTCAAGGCAAAGGAGATGAAGGCATCTCTTATATAACAAGGACCAAGTCAGTTAAGCAAAGAAATATTTTGAAAGAGAGAATTGCGGATCTGTGTACAAATCACCGTTTTATTTTCACCTAAAGCAAACATATACAGGAATCTCTACCCCTCTATCTTTAGATATAGGGTCATAGACAAAACACACACCAGGTGCAGAATCACACCCACTTAGGGCACTTGGAACAGAAGGGTGGCCTTTAGCTGAGGTGGAGGAAAGAGAGGGAGGGCGGAGTCCTGTGGGAAGAGCTCGGGGAGGTGGCTTTGAGCCTGTCACAACCTCCCTGCAGAGGTTCACTGGGCAGCAGGACTCAAGTGGCGGGGTGTGGCGTGAAAATCCGAGCCAAGAAGTTGTTAGCATTTGGGTGGAACTCACTCAGCAAAAAGTACATCTGTGCATGGGAGGTCGGCGTTTTTTTGGCCAAAACCACACCCACAATGCATCACTCCATGTGGTGACTGTGGAGTCCTTCTGCACTCTTATTATTTCCCGCAGTCGTTTAGAGTTATCTTTCTCCTACGCCAGGGGATTATTTATCCATAAGATGCACTTGAGATGATTCCCAAGGCTTTCAAAGTGGAGGATTATTGTTGGCATGAAAGTTTTCTTTCACGTTCTCAGCCCCTGGGTTTCTGCAACACTTGATTAGATTACTTAGATACAGACACGAACTTGACTGATATGACGAGTCAGTGCGGGAACTGAGTGCCCAGGTGAGCCGCGGAGCCGGCCACTTTCAGAGGGAGTGAGAGCTCAGGGTCGGTCGGTAAAGGAGCTTCCAGCAGGAGGGACGGTGGGTTGTAGTGGGGGCAGCCCCCTTGCCTTTGTCAGGAGCCAGAGAGCTCTGCTGTTAACCCAAACTCCTCTTCTTAGGGATTCATTCACCCTCGGCTGCCGTTCCAGGGCGCCCCAGGCCGGGGGGCTGCTTTTCCGGGTCTATCTTATCATTCGGTTTCCCCTAAACACACCTGTCCAGTTCTCAGGAGAAATTCATAAACAGCTCTTCGTTCTAGGTCTTTACATTTACAATAATGACTTGAAACTTGGCATTTTCCCAAGGTCTCCCGGGCCTTGGCCCTCCCAGGTCAACTGCTGTGTGACCGTCATTGTAAATACAGGGTGGGACTGGGACAAGGAAATGTGACCCCACTGCCGTCCAAGTTGAAGTGTGAGTCCCAGGGGCCCAGGTGGGGGGTGCAAATCAGAGCAGGGGCCAGGTGGCCATGGAGCGCAGGTGGGCGGTCGGGGGTGGGGGCCAGATGCTGGAGTACCAGGAAATAGGGTCCCGATTCCTGTTTCAGGTAGATGGGGGTGCCCAGTCCCCCGAGGCCTCACCTGTTGGGGATGGGAATGACCCTGCCCGTCCGGTTGGCACTGCTAAGATCCTGATGAAAGCTCTGCCCACCCCCCACACACCGGGTGTCACTGGAAGAAGGCGGTGAAGACGGAGAGGATCCCCGAGCCCCCGAGAGTGGGAGCCTCGGTGCAGAGGCAGGCGCTCTATTCTTAGTAGTTCAGAGAGAAAGCTTCTGGTCATAATAACCATCTTTGGGGAATATGAAAAGCTATTTTTTAAAAGAACACGCTACCACTTAGTTTCTATCTCCACGAAGGGTCAAAGGAGTCAGGAAGAACAGAAGAGACACGAAAGAGCTCTTCCGCATTGCGTGCTGTGAGGGGCCGCGGGCGGGGACCTCTGGCGGCAGTGCCAGAACGGCGCCCGGGGCTTATCGACCTGCACGCTAATGGCCGGCCAGACGCACTCTGACCGTCTCGTGCTCCCTCATCTGCGTCCTTCCGCGCACTGTGTGTGTGTTTGACGTGTTGCCAGTCCCCTGGCGGGGCCTTGAACTGGTCACTGGACAAACCAGCAATCAAAAGTGTCTCTTAAAGGAAGCTCCGGGACTTGTCCCTGATGTCAAAGATTACGCTCAATGGTCATCACTTCTCGGTAAAGCATGCCGCGGGTCATTTTATTTTTAGGATGGCGTGGAGAGAACCCTCTGGGACAGGCACCCAATTCTGCACCCAGAGTCTAGAGAGGTAGGACTGGAAATCCCTTTAGCGATGTCTTGGAAATGCCACTCAGTCCCAGCCAACCACCTGGAAGAAAATTCAATGCGAAATCTGCATAACAAATTTTTAAAACACATGTTACATAACCCAGGACAAATTGTTGCTGAATTATTTTGGGTAAAGGAAGACATTTTCTTCAATACCAAAACCAAGTTTGGAATTTCCACAGGAACACAGAACCTACGCCTCTTAGCTGTGCCCACTCCAGGGGGCGTCTCTGGAGAACCGGAACCTCAGAAGCCTACCACGTTGCTTCTGAAGTGCCAGGTACCCGCTTCATTAGCTATAACGAGAAACACACTGAAAAGGGAAACATCGAATGGAGACCTCTTTGAACACTTTACTCAGTGTATGACCTCCCACGATTATGTTTACTTCTGATCTATTCTTTAAAAAATAACAGAGCAACAATAACTACAGTACTTTGCTTATATTATAGTAGATTCATAGGCAAAAAAATCATGGTCACTGTCATCATCATCCTTGGCTTTGCTTGGACTTCCTAAAACATCGTGGTACTGACGGTCGGAGACGTAGGGAGAGCTGGTGGAGAGAGGCAGGGATGCAGCCGTCTTGGCAACTGGGGCATGGACCAGGCGGCAAGATCTGGCTCTCACAACTCTCAGCAGCTTGTAATGATTCTCTGAATAAAGGTTAGATTAATCTTCTAATCTTTCTTCTCTTGTTTTCACGTTCATGCTGTATGTTTTTGTTACCTTTATAAAATGAAGAGTCCTTCCCAGATATGCATTTAATTCCAAAAGTCAGAATTGCAAGTAGCAGAACCCACCGATTTCCTCTTTTATGTTTGAAGTAGCAAGTGCAGACATGCAGACATGTTCTTTCAACAATTCTCTTTCATCCAGTATGTTATGGACTTCAGCTGTAGACGCTAATCATTTCTACAGCAGTAATCATCTCATTTGCTAATCTACAGAATTATTTTTCCACTCATATTGGCAGTTTTAAAAATGAAGATTACTATTATCACTGTTCAAGTTACATATGCCAGGTTTTTCCCGAGGGCATGTGTAACCTGATTCAAACTGCAAGACTTCACTTGCTCTGTACCTTGCTTCAACCGTGGGCTGAGAATGTAAAAACCCGATCATTGCTTAATTGTGTCTGGACAGCTCATTTTAGAATAGTGTTCGATAATGTTAACTAAAAAGACCGGCCATTAAGTCTTGGTGTAAAACTTAAACATTCATTCTCATTTTTTTCCAAGTCACCTTGCTACTAGATTGTTGGCTCCTGAAATAGACTTCCCTGGGCAGACAGCCGGGCCCCCGTCGGGACCTCAGCAGCAAAGCGGTGTCTCAGCCGCTCCGTCTGAACCCATTATTTACTTATTCCATTTCACTTTCCATTAAAGTCCACCCCACGTGGGCTAAAATAGGAAACATTCTGTGTGTGAAAGATCATTATGAGTTTTCCGCCTCATCAGCGGTTCTCTTGGTCTTCATGATGAATATGTGCACACATAATTTGGACTTCGCCTTTTAAAAATGACTCATGTATTGCTATTGATTTTCCAACCTGAAATTTCTATTTTTGCAACTGCAGAGTCAAATATTTTGTGTGAGATGGTGGTAATTGTCACAAAAGTCATGAAATGGTTTCTGAAGCATGCATCTTTTAATTTTTCCCAAGAGGAAGTCTTATAGGAAAATGCTGAATTGTGGCGTCTCACCCAGGTGCAGGTAGATGTTTTTCCCACCTTAGGTCCTATAAAAATGGTTCACTGGCGCATCTCGTCTGAGGCCCGACACAATAGTCCCGTGTCAAAAGCATGACCTCCACATTCTCTGAGCCTGGAGGCCTCACTGTCCCTCCCTGGACAATCCCTGAGGCCTTCCTGGACACAGCTGCGTAACCAGGGGCAGCCCCATCCCCACAAATGCTTGGGAAGATGGGACACGCGTTGACACCTCACAGGCCAGCACTTTTCTGGATTCTATAGCATGTTTTACACTCGGGTGTTAGATTCTTACAGAAATCATCAAAATCTTCTGATGATTTTGAAATGTGGGTATTTGGTGGGCGTTTTCATTAGGGTCGTAGAAATATGTGGTCAGAACAGACACAGGTATTTCATCATTCGTTAAGCAACCTGCTAAATCAATCATTTCTTTTTCAAATTCTCCTTTTTTATAAAATGTTTTACACTTATGAAGACCAAGTAAAATGCACCCCACCGTGCACGCCATGGGCCCTACCAATACAGAATAGACAGTTCAGGAGGTGACCGCTGGGGCTCAGTCACAGGGAAAGTGTATTTCACACACTGTTCGGCTCCCACACATCACCCCGGTGTTTTCAGAAGCGGCAGTGAGCTTCCCTGAGGTCGGCCGGTCCATCTCCCGGTTTGGGGATCCGCCCCACCTCTGTACTCGCTCCTGTGCATTGTAGATATTACAGTTGGGTCACCCCCAGTTAGCCAGTGAAAATGAGCTTACAGCACCGCATGGAAATCGCCTGCAATGTCTTTATAAGTGGCCGTGCCCAGAATGACTTCCTAGCGGGCTTCCCATGGGACCCTGCCATAGATTCATTCCCACTAATGGACGCGAACAGGCTTTAATGGCGTTAGGCGTACGTGTCGGAGAGAAGGCTGCCCCCGTCCACCGTTGGAGGGAGCTCGGTGCCAGTGTGCAGAAACCGCACCGCCGCGTCCCCACGGGGAAGGGGCACGATCCAGCACTTGGAGCTGGACGTGCCCTGGGCTTGCGTCTGTGCGGGTCAGCTGAGCACGGGGAACAGAAAACAACGGGTCACCGTGTCGAACAAAGGACGAGTCCTTCACTGTCCATTTCCTTGGCCAAGATGGTGAAGGGCTGCCATGTGAGCAGGGGCTACCAGGTGCTTACAAGGCTGAAGGACGTGAGTGTTCCCGGGAGAGAAAAGTGGTGGAGCTCAAGTTTGTGTCATTTTCCTGACGGAGGACTTACTGCCAGGTTTTTTTTGTTTGTTCTTGGTTTTTTGTTCTGTGAAAGAGCCACTTCATCATATTCAAATTAGGGAGATCTCTTCCCAACCAGAACAGCAGTGAGATATGGAGACTATCACTCACATTCCTTTGGGCCCGTATACCCCGAGTCCGGGCTTCTTCTAGAAAGGAGGGCAAACTTGGAAGTAGTAAATGTTGTTTGGAAAATCCCCCCCAAGTCAGGGCATCACGCTGAAGAACCCCCAGTCCTGACGTGTCCTGATGGAAGTGGAACGGAGTGACTCAGGACTTGGGGAGGGACAAGAGGCATTTCTCTGCCTTTAAAAGAGAGGACGTCATTTTTAACTCAGTCTAGAAGTGAACAGCATTGTAAGGACTGCTGTATTGAGCTACTTTTCTTTGGATAAAATGAAAATCTGTAAACAGTATACTAGGTGACCTTCTGTCCATCAAAAACCCTATTATTTCGAGATGGTTCAAGGTCCGAGTTCAACAAAATAGAGACACACTGGTTTCCATTGGATGTCACTTGGTCCCTGGACGTTCTGGCCTCTAAGCAATAAAATAAAAAGAGCATGTTTCTGTTCATGTCAAACCACCCAAACTTTGGGTTATGTGATGACGAAGCCAAATGTACCTCTTTGTTCACGCAGCCTGTTGAATCTGCCTCTAGACACTGAGATGCACGAGCAACGAAAACTCCATCCTGTGCCTGAGTGGCCTGCATTTATGGGGGCAAATTATACAGATTTCCGCAGTGCAGTTCAGTAGGACCTGTGCCTCGGGCCTACCTGCTTGAGATTCCATTGTGAGATTCCAACGTCGTTCCCGTATTTCCATCTAAATCTAGTGTGGAGGCAGAGCAGAGGTTTATTATGTTGTGGGTGCATGGGGGAGCCTATAAACTCCAAGATGGAACTGTATACTTGCATTCAGTCCCGAGAAAAAAGCTTTCCTCTTACGCAGGCAGGGCAGGCCATGCGTCCTGGGTGTGGGGCGGTTCCCACACTGGACGAAGAGGCTGGGTGAGGCGGGGTCACGGATGACATGGTCTCCTGTTGGGCTCCAGGTGCTCTGCCTGCCACTCCACAGGGCCCCTGGTTAATTTTTAATAAAGTCCTAAGTCACAAAATACTGGCCAGAATGACTGTTCAGAACGGTCAGTTTATAAATATTACAACTAAGGGAATTTCTTTAACATGATATGCCAAGTAAGCAGCAACAGCTGCTGGCTTTGCATTTAATGTCCTTTCTCCCATTTTCTTTAAGATAATATATGGTACCGTTGCTATTCCGGTGGAGTTAGAGTTTGGCTTTGAGAACACAAAATACAAAGACCCAAACACAGGCGAAGAGGTGGTATATTGCACTATAAAGATTTTTTTCACTTTATAAGAAGGTTCACCGCAGAAATTCTTTCTTTAAAAGGATTAACGATCTGAAAATCAGCATTTGAATTCAGTAAGAAGAGCTCATTATTTTTCAGGTAACATGTAGAAGGCAGCCATTTCAAGATGAGGCCTCGGTGGCTCTCAGGAACTGGAGCAGCCAGCCTCTCCGGCGTGGAGCGTGCACATGCGAGGCTTATTCACGCAGGGCGGCCTGTCCGATGCTTTGAGCTACTTTAATGAGATACAATTTTATTTACAAACGTGAAAGGCAACGCTTCAAGGTTTGGCAGGCAAATAGTAATTCAACCTTTCAAAATAACAAATGTACGTTGGGACTGCTGTAGGTAATTTAAAATTCCCTAGCTCTCGCGAAAACTCATAAATCAATTTACTTTTACCTGGGAGTACAAAATAAGTGGAAAGTTAGCTTTTGGATAAAATAAGAAAAGGAGCCAAACTTTTCTTTACCTAAGCCCTCAAAAAGCAAACTCATCCCGGAATTCCAGAATATCTTGGAAATGTTTCCACAATTCTTGAAAATCATTAAGGAAGTTGGTTGGTAGTTTTTTTTTAAGGACACTTAAACACATTTAAAGGAAATGAAAGACCCAGCTTCAGAAGAAATGGAACAATAGCTGCATGAGTCTCATAAGAACACTCAGTAAATTAGAAAGATATGGCGGAGTCGGGGGGAGAGAGAGGGAGAAGGAGAACTAGTATCATGGAGTCAACATTTGTGTTAAAATTCGTTGATGTCTTTCCTCAGTCACGGCAGTAACATGCACAAAATCTGAAGTTTTCAGTTTAAAAATGAGTGTAGTGCGGTCACCTTCCTGCCCCCCTCCCTCCCACCCAGCTCCCGAGTGCTTCTCCGAGCAGTTCGTGACCGCACGGCCCCAGGCACCTCCCCGAGTGTCGCCTGGGGCACCGCCTGTGTGGGTGACCCGACAAAATCTGGGCGGCATCGTTTCCGTTCTCCCCCTTCTGCGCCCCGGCCCCCAGCAGTCACCACACCGTTGTCCACATCCATCGAGAGTCCTTTTTCACAAATAACACAAGGCAAACTTTCTCTTTGCTGTTTTTTTTTTCTTGATGACAACTCGTCTGGAAAGCATATTCAGATCGGTATTAGTGAACATCCTCCTTCCTTTTATAAAGTTTCCAGAAAATGTCTCTTTCTTCGTTTATGTCTTGACATCTGCCGGGAGCATTTGGAAATGCTCTGAAGTCTGCCCCACGTGTCCCTGTTACGTTCCTCCCTTCCTGTTCTGAGTTTTTATAGCTGTTGTAAACGGATTGTTTTTCTGCAAAATCTAAACTGGTGGTGGTTTTTATGTGAAAGCTAAAATTCTTTTAAAATAATTTAGTTCCCTTTTCCTTGTTAATTTTTTTTCTTAATTTATCATAGCTATTTTAAAAATTGATTTCATTTGCCTCTTCAGTATATAAGCATACCATAAGCAAACAGAGATACATATTGATCTTCTCATTTTCACGGTTTATGAAGTTTATTTTTGTCTCTATTTGCCTCGACTAGCAGTTTTTATAAAATATTAAGCAATACTGGAGATACTAGCCATCCTCGCCTAATTGCTGTTCAGCGGGGAGGCCTCTAAGATTTCTCTCTAAAGCATGAGACGGGATGTGGAGGTGAGCTAGGTGCCCTTGACCACATTAGAGAAGTATCGATCTGTGAATACTTGGGTGAATTTTAGCAAGAATAATTATTAATTTTTTAATATAAGAAGTAAGCCCAAACATCTGTCACTAATTTGATCGATCTATAAACTTCACCACTTCCCTACCCTTTTTCTTATACTATTTTATATCTATATTTAGCAGAACTATTTGCGATTAAGACGTGAGTAGAGAGGCGTTGGGGGCTCTCACACCGCCTGGGGTCACGCAGTTCCTGGGGGCGCGCCTTGGAGGAACCGGTCTTCCAGGGTCATGGTTCTGCTGCATCCGAAGACGCTCTTCCTCTCATGCGCTGACTGCTTCCCCCACAATGTCTCCTCTGGGTGAATCTTAGGTCGCCAGGCACTCTCTGGCTCAAACGGAATTGTACAGCTGACCTTTCGGATTCCCCTGTCCCTTTGCTATCCTCGGACTCGAGCTGTTTTCTCCCCGATGGCCCTTCCCCACACACTCGTGTGTGTCCGTTTCCTGGCACTTCACTTGGCCGCCGATGGGACATCTGAGCATGTGTCTCCTCCTCCTTTCTCCCCGTCCACACGTTTCCCCCGAAGGTCATGTCCCATGTTGTGACGAAAATTGCATTTTGAGGCAGAGAGGTGAGAGGGTGAGTTTTCTTTTTCTTAGTGATTTTTTATGATGTTCAGAATTAAATAGAAGGTCTGTCTTCTGCAGCCTTGCTCATATCCAGGACGTCTTCATTTTCATTAAGTTAGAGTTATTGAAATAATTTTTCTGACCAATGGAATCTCATTTTTACGATCTAGATGCTAATTTCTCTTCCACCTTCTTAGAGAATTGATTCCAATCGACACACACAAGATCTGTTTTTTGTTAGCATTCATGAGTGGCCAGGAGATTTCCGAAAATGGCGCAGAACAGCCAGTCCGACTTCTCCCTCGGTTACTCAGACCTCATTCTGCACTCAGCTCTCCTAGGAGGGCAGAACCCTCTCACCTTGCGTAGCACTCTGACTGGGAGGGCTGAGCGTGGATTTAACATCCTTTCCTCCATAGGGAATAGACCGAGACTTCAGGAAACTTTATGCTAATCCCTGCTCTGCTACTCATTGGCTGTAAGAATATAATGAATGGAAAGATTATAGCACCCAAGGCTTTTGACTTAGAATTTGCATCTGTCTTCTGGATTCCCTTTTTGACTCTCATTCTGTGCGCATTGTCTCTCCTTACACTTGTGTGTGTGTCCCTGCGGCGTTGACTGACACGCCCTTCCTCATTGCCACCCCACACGAGGGCTGCGTGACAATGGCCTGGATTTCTTTTCAAAGACCCTTTGAAGTCAGTGTGTAGTAAACATTGATTTGCTGCCCAATTTAGGATAGAACGATTCCTCCCGGTTCTGAAGACCCCAGTGCCTAAGGACGCGGACACCTTTCGAGTTGAGGGAGGGGTGGGGACTTCATGGAGACAGGGAACTAGTCAAGGGGACGCCCAAGGCTCTGCTCTGGGCTCCTTCGGCCTCTCCTCTTCTTCTTAGAACAGTTTCTAGGATATTCTGGGGCCAGGACCCTCCTTGGGAGACCTAAGTGTTTAGAAACACTGCCTTCTCCATTTTGCAAGGCTTGGAGTGAAGGTCAAGGAGAGTCTTGGAGAGGAAAAGGGCTCCCTCCTCGGTTTAGGCCCTAAACTGGTGTGTGTGTTTGTGTGTGTGTGTGTGTGTGTGTGTGTGTGTGTGTGTGTGTGTGTGTGTTTGCTGAACACCCAGAGGGGGAAGGAATGGCCCAGAAGATTCCTGGCCCCTGGGACCTGGAGCTGGGTGTGGACCGCAGGAGACCTGGTGCCCCTGGAGGAGCCCAGGTCCAAGTCTCACCTTGGCCTACACTTTCGGCTCCTGCTGCACCTCCGTATGTGGGGGAAAGCGGGCAAGGGCGTGCACGGTCACTCACATACCTTAATATTATGGTTTTCAAAACACATTTCTCAGAGCACTGCTTTGGAGGGGCCGCAAAAACCGTGTGGGAGGTTGGGGAGCAGGTAGGCACGTGGAGCTCCCAGCCTGATCTCTGTTTTGACAAGTTCCACTTTTTTACACTTTTTGTGAAATGTTACAGACACAATCTACTGAATAAAAAAAGATGGAAGCCACTGGGAGACCTCAGTGGATGGTTCTTCGAGTCCCTGGGTTCTCCGCAAACCAAATGAAGCTAGCCTCGCCTGCCTGGCATGCTTTCTGTACTGTGCTTTAAGTAATTGGCTAATAAATCTGAAACTAATTTAGACTAAAGTGTTAATAGCTGATAATGATTTAATGTGTTTCCCCACCCAGGGAACACATTTGCATTTTAATAGAGGTCTTACTGGTGATTTTCTTAACTCAAATGGATGCCTTTAATGGCCGGCTTTTGAGGTGCAGCGGGGACCCATCTTGTTGGAACTCTCAGTACCTCACGTGGCACCATGTGGTCCAGGCAGTGCAACATCAGTGCACCGATGATGCCTGTGGACTCACCCTCGTGGGGAGTGGTGCCGATTTCCTGAGCCTTGCATGTAGGTCAAGTGCGATTTCCGAGAATCGAGTTCGCTCATCCATGATGCCGATACTCGTTAATCTACATCCACATCAGACCTCTCTGAACTAGACGCGTGGGACATTCAGTCACATGTGCGCCGCCACGCAGGAACAGGGGTCGGCCGTAGGGAAAGATGGAGAGAAGCACAGCACGTTGAACATGACAAGTTAAAACAGAGGAAGGCGTAGCTTACCAGTCATTATATCCATCTGTGAGAGTTTACTAATTGCTGAATTAGAGATAGAGATTCTGTATATGTACTTACCAGAAATAAAGGATTCCGCGTTCTGAATGGGTCAGTATTCCAGAGCCTGTTCCACCTGTTTACTCTATTTTCTCTGCTTCACTCTGGTTCGGGAAATTGGCCCCGCCCCCAGCCCTGGCAACAGGCCACTTCTGATTTGACACGGAAAAAAGGTGAATGAACACTTCAGAGTAAGAGCTGGTAGTCTTTGGAGCCCTCCGCTGCACTCTCATCTGGAGACTATTAGGGCAGTTCCACTCCCGTTGGGGTCTGGTGGAGGCCCTCGGATATTGGAAATGCCCACCGTCCAAGGCCGTTCCTTATGCTCAATGCACTCATGCTGCCTGATGTCCTCAGCCAATTCTGTGTAATGAGGTGGTGCTGGGCACCCCAAGGTCAAGGACCAATGGCCTCACAGGTAGCCAAGCCCAAAGAAAGAAAACGGAGGCCCACGCCAGGAGCTGCAGTAATGGCCGGTCCCATTAAATGGCTTCCAGGGAGGTGGTAATTTCCTTTTTATGGCCCTTTACATGCGTTTTCTAGCATTTTTTCATAGGAAAATGCCCTCTCCAGCGCCTTAGCGAGTCACATATTTTATGTCACTGACTGGGGCCGAAGCTGTTCCCTCCGACGAGGCGAACGGGCGCTTAACCTCTCCATCTGTGTGATTCCTTCCCGGGGTGATGACTGGGAACAGCCCCCATGGCCAAGATACTGTCCTGCGGGGTGAGGGTGGGGGGCATTTGGAAGAATATTCTAGAAGAATTTTGAAAAAATGTTTCTAAGCTCAAAGCCTTTACCGGAATGAAAAGAGAAAATATGGCCTTCAGTAGTCATAGATGTATTAAAACCGTCTTTCCTACAATAAAAATATTTAGTAATATTTTCTATCTCAAATTTAGTACTAATTTTTCCCATTTTTCTTGGTCAAAACACTATCACATTTTTCTTTTGGGACTATTTTAGAATGGTTGTCTCAAAAATAGCTTCTCTGGTAGTCAGTTTTGCAAAGCACTATTCATTTCTCTGTTTGAATAGTACAGCTAAGACCAAGAATCCTTTCACCGAAGAATAAGTGATAATAAAACAAGGCCACTTGTCCTCAGTCACAGTCAAAACAGAGGTCCCTCTGGCCTTGGCTTTGTAGGACAAACAGAAGATGTCATAAGTGAACATGATTTTGTGAGTGTAATTATTCCGACGACCTCGCTGGCAGCCTGATGTGCACGTTTGACTTCAGGTTCGACTTTGGGAACACGGCGGACCACAGGGCCGTTCCTGCCAGCACCGAGCTGCCTTTGACCCATTTCCCGGAGACGTCTCTTGCAACAGTGCGCCACTTAAATAAAACTGTTTTCTGACACCTCGTGCCATCGTTCTCCATCGTTTTCTTCTCTTCGGTGGCTAATGAGCCCAAATGCCTGAAGCACACTTGCCCAGCACATTCTATGTCGTTCAAGTTCACATCCAATGTCCTCCAGACCTGCCAGGTACTTCAGTACAGGGAAATGGGCCATTTTGTGGCTATAAACATTTTTTTTTGCCATTTTATCATTGGGTACTGCCTCCCCCTTGATCTTTCCCCAGCACGCTTATCAGAGGTGTTTAGAAATTTCTCATTTTAGCTTCTAAGTCTTCTACATGATTTTAAAAAGTATTTTCTATCTTAGTTATGGTGTTTTGGGATTGTATTTTGTGTGCTTTTTCTCAAATTTTTCCAAATTCCTATTTTTCTAGTCAGTTTATTTGTCTATCCAAATTACCCAGTGATATTTTTACTTAATTAACTATGATTTCATTGCTAGAATTACTAAATTAATCTGGTACTCTCTTAGGTGGCTTTGTTTATTCTTATTGTTTTGACTCTTTCAAGGTTTTAGCAATTTCAAGTACATCTATTTTTCACTTCTGTCTAGCTCCCCCTGTTGTTTTTGGCTTTGTTGTTCATGGCCTGAGTGGACAGTGTCTTTCTTTCCCCATCTGCTGCCCCCCGCCCCTGGTCGGGGCGTGCAGGGCTCACCTGCCACAGGTGTCTGGCTGGCTGTCCCGCTCGTGCGCACGGTAGCCTGTGGCATGGCGCTAGCATAGAGGAAGAGTTTCTCTTTCTTGGATCTCCAGGTACTCGTTGTCTCTGGTCTTTGTATTTATTTCATGCCTTCGGGTCTCTGCTTCCAGAAACTACTGTAGAACCAGGTCCCACACTCACAGCCCCAGCGGGGGTCCCTGCTGCCTTTCCCCTTACACCCCAGGACTGGGGTAGATCTCCTCACTGCACCCCACGAACAGAGTTCTTCAAGCTCCTGGTCGAAGTCCGGCTACTCTAACTGATGTGAGAATTTATGGGGTCCAGCACCTCCACGTGGCTGTGTAATTAGGGTCTGCAGCCTGGACGCCCCCTCCAGAGGCCACCGATCCAGCCCCCTTTTTCAACACTTCCCTCTACCCACAGGTGACCAGTGAGCCCATCTGGTTTAGCTGCCGTCCCATCTGTAGGTCTGAGTTGTCCCTTCAGTCCCACCAGCTGGGTGCACCTCCTCTTGGTGATGACCCCAGCTACGTCTCACACGTGACATTGCTTTATTTGACTCACAATTTTCTTGTGATTAGAGTGCAGGGACATTCCTTCCGTGTCGATTCAGTCTGCCATGTGAGTGGGCGTGTTTGTTTCATCTGCCAAATGGGTCGGTGCTCCACTAAAAAGCATCACAGGTCGGGGTGCATAACCGAGAGCTTTCTCTCTCCCCCTTCGGGAAGCGCGGAGCCCAAAGTCAAGGTGCCAGCAGAGCTGGTGTCTTCTGGGACCTCTCTCCTTGGCTTGTAGGTGGCATCTTCCCTCTGCATCTTCATACCGTGTCCTCTCTGTCTGTGATGGTGTCCTACTCCCTCTTCTTACAAGGACATCTGTCATGTTGGATGAGGGCCCCACCTCATGACCTCGTTTCAACTGAATCACCCCTTTAAAGTCCTTTCCCCAAATAGAGTCATGTACGGGATCTGGCGGGAATAATGCCACTCAGTGTGGGTGGTTGGGTACGTGATTGTCACAGGAGATGGACAGCAATTTGTCCATCAGTTGGAACATTTCACCTACAATGTCATACGGTGCGCTCGAGGGTGAGGTTGTTATATTACAGAATTGCATGTTTATGACTTTGTAATAAAAGGTTTTTGTGTAGCAAAAAGGGGGATGCAGTTTGTGCTGGACCCTGTACTTACGTACTGAGTGTTAGAACCTCAACGTATGAATTTTGGGGGACACAATTTCCTGAGGGTAGAGAAGTCTGTCTCCTATACTTAAACATAATCAACCTCGCTAAGATGGTCTCCATAATAACAACACTATTAAACCCTGGGAATGTAATCATCCAATAAACTTTTTGACGGCCTACCAAATTCAGGTCACTGGGAGACAGAACATTCTGTGGTCGGTAACTGGTGTTCTTTAACTTCGTATTTAAGGAGATGGGTCCAGCTGAGTGACACATGGTGCCATAGCAAGGTGGTGGCCCTCCCCTCCTCGTCACTCCCCGGGAGTCCGGGGATCTGTCTCAGGGCCTCAGAGACCACGGAGCTGACGACCCACACGCAGGCGAGGAAATGCGTGTTTTAACCACAGTCTCGGTCTAGACTGGGAAGGGAGGACGCATCAGGTCCAAACCCGTCCTTTCTGAGGAAATCTTTGGGACCTGGGCTAGGCAATGTCTTCTCAGATTTGCCCCCAAGACACAAGTGACACCCGGACACACAATACATGACCCCATTTAAGGGAAGTGTCTACAGAAGGCAGAGAGCATGGAGTCGCAGTTGCCGAGGGGTCGGGCGCAGGTGCTGGGAAGCGCCGGCTCCTTCTCGGTGAGACGGGCTGTTCTGGGGCTGGTCGTGACGGCGGTGACGTGACTCTGGGAATATTCTGAAAAGCACGGACTTGTGTTCTGTAAATGGGCAAATTGTGTCTATGTACGTCATTTCTCAATAGCTACTGAGAAACCTTTAAAAAAAATTTTCCCTGTGTCCTTCCTCACTCCCTGGGGAAGCTGGGATCACGCCGGCCTGTTTGTCGCCCGCCCTGCACGCACCTGCTCACTGACTCCTGCACCGTCGTGTCCGCTCCAGCCCTGAAAGTCCACGCTGTGCCGCGCACCCTCCCTCCCAGAGTCGTCATGGGTGTGGCGGGCAGCCACGGTGGCCTGCATCTCCTACCATGACCGAAAGCAGGATTCGGGAAGCTGCTGGTCTTTAAATAACGCCCAGCTCCATTTTCTGACCTTTGAAGAATTCATCCTAACCTCTCCGATAGTCAGTTTCCTCGAATTTAAAATCCAGACGTAATGCTTCCCCCTCCCGGGACCGCTGTCCTAACTAAAATAGGGCAGCACACACAGCCTTCGCGGCGGCGTCTAGTGCCCCACGCGGTCACTCAGCGGGAGTGTGATTTTGTGGTCACTCTGGCCCACGTCACCACGCTCGCTTCTTGGTTGTACTTTGCGTCTACTTCCCTTTGCGTAGAGCTGCTGGTGTGATCTTTCTAAATTTCAAATCCGGGCATCTTAAGTCCAGCATACAATCTGTTGGTGACGTTCCTCACAGGTCAAGGGAAAGGCCCTTTGCAATTTGGTTCTTATTGTTCTGGCCCCCACCTCCACCAAGCCTCCGTTGGAGGAGGTACACATTGCCTCGTGATCCTGGAAGCTTCTGCGACTCTCCTTTTATCATTTCATGGGGTTTCCCTTCCTATTTATAAGTCTTTCCTCCACTTGTTCAGTCGGGTTACCGGGCCCCATCCTCTAGGTCACAACTCACGCACACCCTTTCCCAGGCTCTTCTCCTGGCGCCCCTGCACGGGCCCCTCCAGGTGGCTGTCTCCCTCTGCACAGCCCCGTCCTTCTCTGCTTGGACTGTCACAGCTCTGCCTCTTCCCAGCAGGGCTGTGGTTCAGAACATCTGTGTCCTCTCCCCTAACGTGCGTTTGGTACGGTTGAGATGGTCACTGATGGGACTGATTGAAACGCGGTAGGCGATGACTCAGTGCCGTTAATGTGAACATGTTTGTGTACAGTTCAGTTCAACCCAGTGTCAAAGGTAAGGATTTGAAGGGTTATCACATGGGAAGAAGGATTTGTTTTTATCTCTTATCATTCCATAGGGAAGATGAGTGATACATGAAAGTAACGAGACAGGAATGTTAACAGAAGTGTATCGTGAAGCCTTCAATTACTGCTACCCAAACATCTGAAATGGCATCGGACCCCTGTCTGAACACAGGAGGCTGGACAGAGAGCACGTATGCGGAGGTTTATTGGGGGATCCCTGTGTACAGTAGGAAGCCCGCCCCCACACGGGGTCCCCAGCCTTCCGGGAGCTGAGGCTGCGATGCTGGGTCCAGGAGAGCCTGGCTCTCCCAAGGCTCCCCGGTGACCTAGAGGCGGTCGGCGCATGGAACCCAGTTCTTCCCAAGGCTGGGCGCTCTCCCAGAGGGGAACTTATCAATTCTTTTGAAATATTAGTTCTAATAGACTGTAGATTGCATAATTTTCAAAACAAAGCATGCATTTGTGTGAAATCACGTGGTACTTGTCTTTCTCTGGCTTATTTGTGGAATCTAATGAACAAAATGAACTAACAAGCGAAAGAGAGAGACTCGTAGATGAAGAGCAGGCTGACAGCTGTTGGGGGTGTTGGGGTTTGAAGGATTGAGCAAGAAAGAACAAAAATGGAGGAAAAACCTCATAGACACAGTGTGGCGATAACCAGAGGGAAGGGGACAGGAGGAGGGGTGGGGAGGACGGGGGGACGAATGGTGACGGATGGAGACTTGACCTGGGTGGTGATCACACAGGACGGTGGACAGACGAGTTGTGCAACTGCGCACCTGAAACCTGTGTCGTTTCGTTAACCAGTGTCACCCCAATACATTCAACAAAAAGCAAAAAAATGGAATCTTATGAATAAGATCTATATTTTCAATCAAATGCTTTTTGATTGAAAGTACGAGGCACTACATCCAAGCGAAGTAAGTAAATAAATGAAGAAGATTCTCACTGATTGCGGTGAAGTGCTGTAATCAAGGACCAATGATTAGGTGTGAGACTTGGAGTGGATGTTCAGTGTCGGTTCATGTAGTAAAGAAATAGTTGATCACCTACAGCATAGGGGAAGTTACTACATGCCGAACAGACAGAAAAGAAGCAAAAGTCTCGGTCTTCCAGGTATGCTGGAGACAGCGTAGGGATTACAAGCGGAAAATAGTTCCATGGCACGAGGAGGCGCTACTGATACAGTAAGTGAGATACGTAGATCAATTGTAAGTGCTCTGTGGGTTGTGGCAGAAGGTGGTGCTAGAGACCGGGGCTTGGACACCCAGCAAGGGGTCAGACCACTTCCTAACCTAACACCCCCTCATGTCTGCGTCCAGGCACTTGGAGCAGGGCTGCCTTGAAATTTTTTTAGGCAATCTTTTCAATCAAGGAGGTGGAAAACCTAAGCCAGCAATTATGTATCCTTATGATGTACTTCTTTGGAAAAACATAGACATCCCTAGTCCGGAACCAGTAAAATATTGCCTAAATATCCAAATATTTAATACTGCCTTTTGTGATTATGCTTTACTTCTAATTCACTGCTGAATGAATAAAAAGAGATCTACGCTTTCATAACTTCAGTGCAGTGCGGATATTTGAACTAAGTACAACTTTCCCACATGGTGGTGTTTGCAGGAGACGATGTCGCTGCACAGGCTGGGTGATGGGTTATAGGTGACTGGACGTGGTTTTGCTCACGTCCCTCTTCTCCGGCCAGTGGGGAAACGCGGGTCCCTGCAGAAGGGGGTGCGGAGCAAGGTGAACTGGCAGCAGCTCCTCAGCGCCGCAGGCGATTCTGCACACACACCCTTCACTGCCCCCCCACCCATCCCCTACTGCGCCCACCCTGGAGGGCCATTGGATTGCATCCTGCAGGCAGGAGGGTAAGACTCCGAATTTTGCAAAGAAATTTCGAATCTCTTGTAATGGATGTGTACGAGATTTTTTTAATATGGCACATCACTCAGATGCAAATTATAAAGGGTATATAATGATTCCAATAATCATAATATGTGTCAATCAGAAATAAAAAATATTACCAGATTCTTTTTTTCAGAACTTCAAATAAGCATTCATATTTGGAAGCACATATTAAAAAACATATTCTGAGACACTAGGGTCAATTTTGTATTTTAAAATATTTTTAACCTATACAATCTATGATGTAAATGAAGAATTTAAATTTCAAGATACTTTCTATGACAGTAATAGACTCGTTTCAATACTGCCAACTATAGCACCAAAAGGGAAGAGGGTATGATGAATCGCTACATTGGTACTCAACTTGCTCCCTAGAAATGATGCTCTGTCTTTCATTCCTCAGAATGGACAACAAATTCCGTATTAAGGAATTTTGAGTGCTTAGCTTAAGAAGTAGGGTGGCATAGTGGTCACTAACAAAGTTCCATGGAAACCCTTATTTGTGATTCTGAATTTGTCGTTGCTGAGTAGTGAGGCTCATTTTGCAACGGGCAGAGCGGCCTTGTGCTGAATCTGTCCCATGAATCATAATTCATGAGTGTTCTGTGACATTTCAGGCCCATAAATATTTTTGTGTCTCATGTCATTAAAATGAAATGTCCTGTCTGAATTTGGGTGGCTCTAGTCTGGTCCTCAAGACGGCCTCTTCCTCAAGACTGTGGCAGGTGGCTCTTTATTAGGAAGTGGCCCTTAGAAAGGTCTCTTCGAGTTGGAGATGTCAGGAGCCAGCCAGGTGGCCCATGGCCTACCAGGTCTACAAGGCAATGACATCCACTGATTCTTGATAGAGTTTTTTTTTTTTTGGTTTTTAATCCAGAGGAGACTGTGAGATTATCTGTTTTACCTAAGTCTTAACCCAATGTTTACTAAAATTCATTTCAAGAAACTGATAGTAAGGCGTACTTAGAAAAAAATCTTCTGAATTATCACCACTATCCACTTTTTTTTTTTTTTTTTAGGAAAAAGGGAGATTTGAAAGGGAAATAAGCAGATGTCATGGAGTTGTGGTGTGTGGTATGATATTCTCTTGCAGAAAAGACAGCCAAACAAAACATTCAAACCAAAACCATCTATGGATTGAGAAAGCAGTTTTTATTTGACATTTTTGGAGCTCTTAAAGATTTTGATCAGAACATTAAAATTTCATGATGCTGTTCCTTCTACCTGCACAGTAAATGTTCGGTACGAACTGGAGATGGTAATGAGTTCTTAGGGTTAAGTGTCTCTGTTTACCTTGGCCAAACTTTTAAGTGCAATTGGCTGTCGAAACTATTCTGAGGTTAGGAATATTCTTTTACATCTTACACAAGATGTTGCAAACTATTAAGCAATTTACTAATTATGAAATGAAAGCTGAGTGTTTGCTGCTTGTAGGATGTCAACATGTTTGCACTTTATCGTGGATTATTAGCCTGAATGACTAATGCTTCCCCTTTGTACTTTGAGCTACCAAGTAATCCACACATCTCAGAATGCTCCTGTCCAGTAATTAAAACCGCTCAGGGGAATAATGTCACCAGCCACTACTATCTGTCCCTGTTAAATTGCCTTTGGTCTCATAATTTGAACTTCCTGGCTGAGCCCGAGTCAGCTGTCCCTGGGATAACGTAATTGTTGTGATCAGCGTCCCCCCCACCCCCCGCCTTGAATAAGCAACACAGGACAAAGCGTGTCTTCTGAGGCCAGATTGCTTTACGTCCCTGGACTCGTCCTGTTCACAAGATGATCATGCTAAGTGCGGAAGCCAACTAATGTGCTGCAGGGACCCAATCAGTGTGTGTATGTGTGTGTGAGGGGTTCGAGACAGCGTCAGGAGTATTTGTCAGAATCCAGTTTGTCTCCTTACTACGAGTCTTTTTTGTAGGTTTGTTTTCCGATTCGCAATTTCCAGAATTAAGTTTTTGGCTCTGTTTGTGGTGGTGTTTTGTGAGGTTTATGGAGTGACACGGGGCATTTCTGGGCAGCTATAGGTTCATGGATGTGGTCCCTTCTCTGATGGCACGGTGGGGCTCCCGGATGCCAGCCCCTGCTCTGGGCACTGGCGAGAGAGCACAGGGGAGTCCCCGACCCTGTGGTTCCACTTCCTAGTGGGGCAGAATGAGAGAACAATAAAAGAAAGACCGAATAAAGGGGACACGTGTGCAGAGCACCGTGCGGGTCATCCATGAGAGATGCAAGGAAGGGCATTGTGCTCCCGCCTCTCTGCACACACCCTGGGCTTCCACTGCTGGTGTCGGCCCTGAACCAGGTGGGCCCGTTTCCCTAGAGGGTCTTTGACAGCGCCGCTTTGTATTCCTGCCAGTGCGCATGTGCGGTGGACTCCGAGTTAGTGACGCAGGGGCAGAGGGCTGTCGGGTGACAGATTCAGTTCAGATCCTGTCACAGAGTCAGGCTCCGTTTAGAGGGGGTGGGCTGAGTAATAATCCCTGTCTTTGACCTTCACCGTCGTTACCAGATATTTCCCCAAAGGGGTCACTGAATTGTCCTTGATCTTCCTTGGAGTTATCAAATACTTAGGTTCATCTTATATTTATCACACCTGAGACTGAAAATAATTCACCACAGCCAGACGCACTATTTTTAATTCACTGAGGGGCTGTCATGTACCAAGGACTGTGCATGCATTATTCCTCACTAAGCCTCAGGACTGGTCGTGAGTTGGGCACCATCACAGTCTCTGTTTTAAAGATGGAGACTCATTACCTCGTTGGAGGTCACCTGGCCAACAGGTAATGACCACAATTAAACGCAGGGACTTGCCTCTAGAACCCGAGTCCTTAACCACTAACCTGCTTCCACAGGGTTCCTCTTGAAGGAGTCTTTAATCTGACACGTCCGGAGGGACTTTTATACTTAAAAGACTTGGAGATCGCCAGTCTGGATGGTGACTTGAGGATCATTTTAAAAATGAAACATCCAGGCAAAACTATTTTAGGAAGTAAGATAAATAATAGAGAGTATTAGGCCAACATAATACTTTGAACAGGCCATCCATGAGTAATTAAAAATCACAAATCACATAATTTGCCTGCACCTTGTCTGTGTGAACTGACAGCAGAGATGGGGAGATGACCCTTCTGACGGGCAGTCCCAACCCGTCCCGCAGAAACCACCGCAGCCAGGCAGAGCGAGACAGTCCCGGGGCACATGGGTCAGCCAGAAAACGCCACCGGAAATCACGGAGAGACTCTCCCTGCACTTGACAGGCAGGTAGAAGGACTGACATGACGTAGAGAAAAAAGAGGACATGTGTTCAGTCTGTGTGAGAAGAAGAGCCCTGGACATGCCGTGGAGTCCCAGCGAAGACCCTTTGTATAGTCTTGACAAGGAGACCAGCTTGGTGACGTGGGACAGTTTCTGAAAGAGGGTATGAGGTGGCAAAGACGGAGACATGGAGGAGAGGCTTGTTATAGGCTGCATGGGTGTCATGGAGCCCTGACAACTTGGAGACCCGTGAGCTCAGAAATGGGGAGTGCAGCGAGTGCTTCCGATGGGAGGCACCTCTCGGTGCAGAATCTCTGGAAGGTGAAACTGTGACCGAGACGCCAGCCTAAAACACTACATATGCGCAGTGGCATAGGCAATGAAGAAATCATTGGTAACCTTTGAAAATAATTATAAACCCTTTCATTAGTGTGGAAAGAAAGGCCAGACAATAGAGGGTTTAAAAGAAATAAGTGCTGGGAAATGGATACTAATGTGAAGGGTCACACATTTGAGAAGCTTTAACCGGAAAAAAAAACCTTCAAGTTTTATGACCTCAGTTCCATTCTCACTAAAGATATCTCAAGATCTGGATGTGTTTAAGATAAATATGTGTAAAAATATCAGTAATATCAAAGATAATGGCCAAAGGAAATAAAGAAGCGGGATAGCATAGGACTGGTGTCCCCACGGAGTAAGTAGAGAATGGGCGGAAGGGCTTAGGAAGTTAGGATTAGTGGGGCCAATCCGACGAGAGTGTGCCATAAAAAAGTCTTCTGCCCCATGTTTTCTTCTCCACTGGGCTCATACAAACATTATATCTTTCCCACGAGGCCCGTGTGCAAACTCCCTTGGCTTTGCTTCTTCCTTTCCCCTTCCTGTCCACTGCTTGATGAACATGACCTTGCTATTGGCCAGGAAGTGTTCTTGCTTATCAGCGTGCTCTGGGGCTGAGCACAGTGTCTCACATTTCAGCTCTCAAAGCTTTGCTACATGAATGAACAAGAGGAGTTCAAGGACAGAGCAACCCTGAGCCCAGAAATTTCTAACGGAATTCAGGAACTTCTGAGAAAACACATAAGGAAATGCTTGTAGTGAGGTTGCAACACCAAGAACGGGTTTGTGCCAGACAGACATCTCCACAACTTCCGAGGGAAGCCCTCTGTCCCAGGGACCACAGGGGTGAGAAGATGGCGACCCAGCAGGGACTGGTTCAGGGTCCATGTGGCTAAGCTGTGGGACCTGGGGAGTGTGTAGGCCCTCAGCTAAGGAGATCACTGTGGAGCCTTTTCTAGCAAGGGGCATGCCCGTGAGGAAGTGAATAGTTTAGGCTGGCTGTGGTAGAAACTTCGAGACTGGCAGTGTCCAAGAGGGACTGTTTCAGAGTTGAAAGGACATAATGTGTTTGCTATGAGGTCAGCCTGCTTGGCATGTTACTGAGGGCTTTCAGCTTTTAAATGGGCACAGTCTCAGGCAAACAGAACAGTTGGGAACCAGGTGTCTCCTTGGCCCCACTGACCCCAGTGATTCTTCACTGTTCTGCCCAGGTGCCCGAGGCGTGTTCTTCCCGTGCTCTCCTCTTTCCTCTGGCCTTCCTCCTCCCTGGCCTTTTTTGATTTTTCCCTCTTATGAACTTCCTCAACTCCTGTGTCCCCAGGACAGCCATCATTGCCAAGGGGAAGTTTTTATGACTTAAAATTTAGCCAGAGAAAGCAACGAGGGCTTGTGTTTGGGAAGGAGAATCCGAGACTGTTTTTTCAATACTTTATTCTTCTATGTGTTCTTTAAGTTTCCCTTAACGAGTTTCTCAAAGTGATACTATTTCTTTTGTTCTTCAAAACAGACAAGAAATACTACATTAACTAATTTTTAGTGGTTAGCATAAGACACATGGTTGTATGAGTGTCTATGAAGAATGTTTCTGGAAAATCCATATCGGCGACTGCACATTTGTTGTTGTCCAGTTGTGGGGCTCATCTTGAGTTGAGCAGGGTGACCTCCCAGGGTAGGAGTCCAGTGAAATAATGATTCATGGATTCATCACGTCGTCTCTTCACTTTAGAGTGCTAATTGGTGGCTGATTAAACCAAGTTCGTTACTGGGTTTAAGCCCATTAACTTGTATATGTACTAAAGCTTGACTTCTGGGAGCAGCTTCCAGGGACTTGTTTGAGGTCAGTTGGCTGGATCTGCCACGAAGGGTGGAGGCCAGAGAGGGCATTTCCAGGGAGTGGAAGGTGCTTGGTGGGTGAGACCGAGGGGCTGGATGGCAGGCCAGGTCTGGAGGACGGACTGTGTGACTCAGGTGGCCAGTCTCTAGGATGGTTTCACTGAACCAAACCCTGCTGGGCAATAGGCCAGTGTAGGTGGACTCAGGAGATGGCAGGAGATGACAGTGTGGCAGTTTATTTGTCATCATCTGATGATAGGGAGTGAGGCGAGAAGGTCCTGCAACCTGAGCTCACGCTTCCTGCCGATTCACTGGAACGTGTGTGAGAAACCTGAAGACACTGGCTGGCTGATTTAGAACCTCTTCGACTTCATTTTCGGTAGTTAGAGTGGAACAATGATTCAAAGGTCAAACCCTCGATATTCCAACCTGGGCTCAATCCCAACACTATGGTACGGGTTGACTTCATGTGATGGGGAGAAAGAGAATGGACTTCTGCTTGGCCCTGTGTCACTAGGAGTGTGTTGTCGATTTGCCCATCCTTTTGGTGACATTCTTCATTTCCTTGTGTCCCTTGACCCTCAGGTATAAAGCCTTTGTACCCCAAAGGCAGGCAGCCTGCCCTTCCCATGCTGTCGTAAAGATGGGGAAACTTTGTTTAAACACATTCAGGTTCAGTTTTAAAGGCGCGTGTTCCATAATGTAATATGACAATGATTTCAAGATTTCAGATCTGTGTAGAAAGGCAGCCATCTAATTATTTAGTTTATAAACTCAAATTTCAGATGCTGGACTGATTCTGTGCTAAATGTATTCACATCATTCATAGACATGTGCTTTTCCTGCAAATAGGAAGTCCCTCGATTTAGACTTTACCCTGCTTCTGGAACTCACTGTCAGCACATAGATAATATTTTCCAAAAAATGTCTGACAGAAATCCTCATGTATTAACCAATAGAAAGTTAAAAATAAAGATTTTGCCCTGGCTGGTGTAGCTCAGTGAGCATGGGCCTGCAAACCAAAGGACTGGGGTTCAATTCCCAGTCAGGGCACATGCCTGGGTTGCAGGCCAGTTGCCAGTGGGGGACCCACGAGAGGCAACCATGCATTGATATTTCTCTCCTCTCTCCTTCCCCTCTAAAGATAAATGAATAAAATCTTTAAAAAAAAGATTCTGGCATCTCCTCCAATTCTGCGGCCCGTAGGTCTCTTTTTTCACTCAGGATGAGGAATGTGCCAACCGTGCTCCTCAGTTCAATTTGTTCAGAAGGAGAGACAGCGGAAAGGAGCTGTGTTGGTGTTCATGTTGCTTTTTACTTTTATTAGCTGAGCAAGTGCTGAAGAGCCTTTTCCAGGAGTGGGCGAGGGGCGCCTCCGTCAGTCTTCATGCTTTTCTTATTGGACTAGGATCTTGACAGTGCCAGAATGTCACAAAGTTAGGGAGAACTGTAGTGTGTCGCCCAATGGATGCGCTGCAGTCGTCACCTTCAGTGGGGAGCGGAGCGGGACGTGCTTCTGGGTGCAACGCCATCCCCCCAGAAGGTTCTCTGTCCTCTCTGTGGTCACGCACTGTGCATCCCTCTCGGTCTGTCCACTGAGCCCCTGACTTGTGTTTATTTGCTTTCAGTGTGTTTGCATGATGTTTAACGTGGTTATCCATAAAACCTACTTCCTGGTGGGGGAAGGTGAGGACATCTGCAGCTAGTCCTGGAATGGGGGTTTTCCTTTCATTCCCACCAACGCAGAATGACTTAGGTAAGGAAGGAGCCCTGGGAGGTCCTACTGGGTCTCCACAGACCATTCCACAGGGAACCAGCTTACAACCACTAACAGGTTAGCAGGAGACTGCTGGGAGGTGTGGCGAACAGGCAGGGCGCTGTGTCCTGTGGCCAGGAAGCCCGGGAAAGGCACTTGTTAAAAAAAAAGGATTGCTTCGCTTTGTAACATCAAGTCCATTATTTCTCTCATTCCTTTTTCTTTCCTCAACTACAAAGGATCGTACTGAGAGTGTCCTTCAGCTTTCCAAATCGAATACTGACCATGAATATGCATTATAATGCAGATGGTTCTTTAAACATTGCCCAAGAATATGTCTGGGAAACATCTCAGAAAGAAAAGCCTTTTTTAACCAAACCTTTTCTATTATAATTCATATTGAGTAAAACAGGCTTTCTAGAGTCTTATAGAATGTGTGGACAAGTTAAAACTGGCAATAGGGCTCTTCAAAGTTTTAAAAAATTGTCCAGGGAAAGGAATGTTGTTGGTATCAAATCTTAAACTAGCAATGCCTACATTTTCTTTTCTATATATCCAAAGTTGAGAAGCTGGTAAGTTACGGTTGTGTGGACGCTGTTACCATCAGGAAAATGTGTGCATAATGCCCCAACGGTTAGGCTTCAGGAGAAAGCATACCCATACTGAAATGTCCAGATCTAGAACCTGCTGCATACATTTGCTGAATCCAGAAATAATGAGATTAATAAATTTTCTTGAGTTTAGGGCAGATTTATCAATTCCCACTCAATGCACTCATTTGCTACTTCAAAAGGAATTATTTTATGGACACCAGAATATTGCATTCGTGTGTTCGGGTCATTTAGTCCTATAATTTACCATTGGCCATTGATGTCAGAGTCAGAAAAGGGCCGTTTCTTTTTTTTAAATTAATTTTATTTAGTTATTTTTCAAGTACAGTTTTTTTGTCTATTTCTCCCATCCCAGCCTCCCCCACCCCCTTGCTCCCCACCTCCCTCCCATTTCCACCCCCCTTAGTTCTCGCCCCTGTGTCCTTCCTATTTGTTCCTCCAAATCCCTCCCCCTTTTTCCCCTTAACTTCCCTTCCTTCTCCCCTCTGGTCACTATCCCCTTGTTCTCTACTTCAGTGTCTTTGGTTTTTTTTTTTTCTGTTTGCTTGTTTGTTTTGTTGTTTAGCTTCCTGTTAAAGGTGAGATCATATGGTATTTTTCTTTCAATGCCTGGCCTATTTCACTCAGCATAATGCTTTCCAGTTCCATCCATGTTGTTGCAAAAGGTAGTAGCTCCTTCTTTCTCTCTGCAGCATAGAATTCCATTGTGTAAAGGTACCACAATTTTTTGATCCATTCATTTACTGACGGGCACCTAGGTTGCTTCCAACTCTTGGCTATTGTAAATTGTGCTGCTATGAACATTGTGGTGCATAGGTTCTTTGATATTGATGTTTTAGGATTCTTAGGATATAATCCTAGCAGTGGAATTGCTGGGTCAAAAGGCAGGCCGATTTTTATTTTGAAAAGGGCTGTTTCTTGAAAAATTGGAATGTGAACGCTTGAATGGGCCACCGTTTGTGTGTGTGCGTGTGTGCGCTGTGAAACACTGTTATAGGTCAAAGAAGGTGTATCAGACTGTACTTCCGATCTAAGGCCCATGTCATACTCGACCACTGCAGTGCTGAGACAGCACCAGTCACAAATGACAGCATGACAGGAAGTTCTGGGTCCCGAGTCCCACCCCGGGCCCTTAGCTGACCGGCTGGGTAGGTGATCGATGCTATTTGTGAAGCAGTGCCCGTATTCTCCTACGAAAAAACAATGCGAATAGGAAGCATTGTTATCGGTAAAAGCCCCCCATCAGCTTCGCAGTCCACGTGACATTCAGTTGAATGGAATGTAGGGAAGGTTCATATTTTGACTGCTACTTGGCTGGCGACCATTTAATTAAGAACCATTTTGGAGGCTTTTCTTGTTATTTTAATGAAATTATATGGATCCCGCTTATTATCACAGTAATGCTTGACCCTGCTGGTGACAGGGGACACGGGTGATCGCCACTCCTTGGGATGGCATGGCGGGGCGCCTGTCAGTGGAGCAGGCTCAATGCCACCTGCAGTCCTTATGCTCATGGAGAGCCTCTCAGATTGCCTCTGGGCCCCGGGTCCACGTCCATGGTCATGCATGCTCACTGGGAGAGGTGCGCTCTCTTAGACCAGGGTGCACCTGGGAAGGAGACTCTAAGGCTGAGAACGAAGCTGTAAGAGCTGGTATTTCAGGTCCGAAGAACAAAGGCCCTTCTGGTAAACCGGGAGCGCACTTCTAGAGTCGAGGACCTTGGAAAGAACAGGACGGCCCCTCAGTTCCTGTGAGATTTTTAGAAGGCCATAGAACTGGGGAAGCAAGTGAACAAACTCTCAGGGTATTTAGTAACCAGTTACATATCTCCTAATAATGGGACCGTATTTTGAAATGCACGCCAGAGGAAACCAAGCAGAAGTGACCAAAAGCTTTGGATCAACAGACGTAAATCATCAGGATATGAAACACCAGCCAGCCCATCTCATGTAACACCTCCAGGTACCCAGGTTGGCCCCCTGCCCTGTGGTTGTGCATTGGTTGTGCAAACATCTCAGGGGACCCGGGCTGGCCCAGGGCCTGCCAATGGCCTGTCTTTGGTCCCGGATGCTCCAGCCGATGGCCTCCGCCTGTTGGTTGTCAAGGCGCTCATCCCTGCTGCCCCGCATCACCTGCTGTTACAGAGACTCTTATGGAGGCAAGAGTCGGCCTCCACAGGAGCTGGACCCCCTGAAGCACAGGCGTGGAAGACACTTTCCACGAGTGCATGGGATTCTAGCAGTGAGCCACGTGTCGGCCCCACGCACAGACTGCTACCTCCCCAGGTGCTGGCTAGGCCAGGACACAGGTGTTCCCTGCCCCCCAGTGCCTCTCCATCATCCCAGTGTCGGACAGCACCCCTCTCCTCTTGGGCCATAGTCCCCTCAAGTGCGTTCCGCCCCCCGCATCCATCCGCATTGAGGCTGCTGCAGTCCTGGCCTTCCAAAGGGCACAGGGCCAGGACGGACGGTTCTGTAGGTGTGTTCCTTGTAACTGGCCCCTGAAGAGAAAGAGTGCAATGTCTCCTTATACCTGTCAAAGAGAAAGCCTAAGACACTTCCGTCGGGAAGGTTTTACTGAGTCTGTGGACACGGAATAAGTGAACATGGCCTTGACTGTCTATCTTCAAGGGCGGAGCGAAAACAGAACTTGCTGCCTCGTAGATCATCCTGACGTGAAACTCTGGATGGAGAGGTGGATGAGACTCCTTGAGCATCCCGGGCGTGACAAAGTTGCCAGTCAGTCCCCTTAGGAAACTAACAGGGTGAAATCAGATGGAAAAAAATAAGGCTACGAAATAAAGTCTTTACAGCCTTAATTCTTATTTATGAAAGTGCATCCCCGTTGAAGATGACGTTATTAGGTCCTCGCAGACAGCTCTCCACTCTGGGAGGCGAAGTGCCCGCGGCCCAGAGAGAAATCGCCTCATACCAAACCTATAAATAAGTGTGTTGTTCTCACCAACAGGTTCAAAAGACGATTTTTAAAACATGTGTTTCAGACTTTTTGTTAGGATCCCACTTCCCTTTACTACATTTAAATGTAGTTGGTTCTGTCATCTTCTCTCAGAAAATATTATCGACCAGACCGTCATTACGTAAGTAAGGTTGCTGTGCCGTTTCCATGGTGTGCGTGACTGCCTCCTTCCTTCTACCCATTAACTCTGTAATTGCTTTTAATTCTTGTTGCGATTCCCTGTGCTCTTTGTCACCCACTAAGTGTGTTCACGACATATTCTGTCATATACTGTAAGTTTCTGCCATTCCCTTGGTAGGCTTTGCTTGTCACTGATATCGGAAGGCGAGGATGGGGCAGTCACAGAAAGAGGCATGTGGACTCACGAGGAAGCCACTGTGGTCCACCAAACTTCTCAGTCCCCTGCTCTTCCTGTGTTAGCTCCACAAGTTTCCCCACTAGGGGGTAACATTCTTTTTTCCCCCCGGCAATTGGAAGTAGTTGATGAAATTTAAAAGTCATCACTACCACTCAACTTTATAATTTTGTTGAGTAATATAAAAAGAAAACTTGAGGTCTGTTACATTTTATAACATGGATGAGCAGTTAATCTTCTTTTCACTTGGTGTTCTCAAGAATTGAAAATGCAATATCAACTTACTGACAATTTACGGTTATTTATGGTTCACAGCAATTTTATGCCATCCCCCCGTTCCTATCAAAGCAGGAACCACTGCTGATGATACTTTATATACATCCTTTTGTGTTATTGCCTTGGAAATCCTTAGACCCTGGTAGAAATTATCCTTCACTCATGCGAAAGTGTTCCAATGGAACGTAGGTGAACTGGGACACAGCGCCGGGTGTGTCCGTGGCAAAGCCCGGGTTTGGGAATCATCGCTTTCTCTATACAGATGGCTCCACCTTCCAAAAACCATTGCAAACTACTCTGATCCTCAGAGAAGATCTGTTACATGTGATCTAAGTAATTAGTGATATACTGGCCATAGTAAAAACATACATATTCAACTGTACAAGCAAGGTGCCCGCTGAATGCCTTGGAAACGCTGGACTAGATGGGGAAAAAAGATGAGGCACATGTTTCGAGACAAACAGAAAGCCTATTTTTACCGCACCGTCTCTCCTATTTTTTATTAAAAATCTGTACACACTTTTTATAGCAAGGTTTTCAAACTATTAAGAAGAAAACACATTGTTCCTGCTTATTCTTCCTCCGAAATAAGTTGCTGGTATTTAACCTTATCGAATTGCTTCATTTCCCTGTAGCTGTGTGGGCATGAAAAAGTTTCTATCCTGTTTTTTCACTTACCTTAATTTTCCAGATTTTAAATGGTTTTTAGAAAATAATCTAAAGCTTATAAAATGCTATCCTGTTGATGTGCAATAATCTATTTGGCCTATGTCTAGTCAGTAACGTTGAGTATTTCCTCAGAATGTACTATAATGAATAACCCTTTCTGCAAAGATTAGCTTGTGCCTGCTCTTCTGCTCATGGGGCTACTTATTTCTTTGCAGCCCCCAAGTGAGAGTAACGACCCCGAGGGCACAGACTCCGGTGGGTGGTCCACTTGCTCTCCTTCGTGTTGTGGTTTTGTGAGCGTGTCAGTGAGCTTAGCATCTAGAGAAATGCGGTGGTAGAAACACGTCTGAGCTCACTGCACAGAAACCAGGGGCTGCACCTCAGGGTGGACCCTGCAGAGACCGTGGGTGGCCTGACGGGCAGGAGCCAGCTCCAGGATGCTGGCGTGGCCTCAAGAGGTTCATGGGCATTGCCTTGACTCCCAGAGGAAAGGCCGTCCCTGCCTCTCTGAGAATGGTCATCTGGCGATACGCCCTTTGTGGCTGAAGGTGCCCTCCCAACTCAGTCTCCAGGGCTGAGTTGTCCAGGTGGAAGTCTGCAGGGCTGTCCCGGCCTTGACCCCTCTGCTCCAGGAGTGGCATCGGGCAGAGCCAGCGGCATCAGCTGTGTCCCTCGGTCCTCATCACACGTATTCAATGTGCAGACATGGGGATGCACTCCAAGCAGGACGGGGACAGGCTGGCCTTCCAAGGCACCTCTCATGCCCCTGTTCCTCTCACAGGGCGGGGACAAGCCATTCCCTCTGCTTTGGAGTTTGCTTTTTCTGCGAAGCGAGAATATTGTGTCTACCTGCATGGCCGTTAGTGCATCTTGCGCCCTTCGGGTGAGTTCCCTGAGAAGGAAATCGAAACTATCAGACTATTTTTTGGTAGCACTTTTTTTCATGGGCATCTTACCCTTAGAATAAACAAACGTTGCTGAACCATATTAATAGATCAGAAATGAGAATTCTCTAGCATCGGCGTTTGGTCACATGCCAGTGAAAACACTACAGATGGATTGAAGACTCTGGTCTGTGTCTAACTTTTGTCCCACACGGAGGGATTGAGAGACAGGACCGGCTTCTACCCAGTGAGAGTGGAGAGGGCCTGGGGGTGTGTCTGTAATGCGTGTGACAGTCTGCATATGTGAAACCACACTTAATTTTCTAGGAGAAATGGAACTTTCTCTGAATACTTGCCAAAGTTATTAGAAACAGAATGAAATAGGCATTTAATATTTATTAGACTTTAAATAGAATATTTTAATCTATTTGGCATAGCAAGAAATCATTATTATACACATTATTCACTTACAGGCCTTTATGAAACCGTTCAAAGCATTGTTTCAGGAACAGCCTGAATGGAACCAGTATCACCAAATCAGGTGACCTTCTGTCGGCATAAAAAGCTGTACACCACTGTGACCGATCGTATCCTGAAGTCCAAAGTTAAAACCGTTTCTAAAAGCCTTTACATTTGTACGGGACTTGACAGGTAGCACGTGTTCATGTATAGTATCTTATGTGCTTTTAACATTTTTCAGACAATAAGCACACAAACAACATACCAAAGAAATGATTCTAATTTGAAAAGCACCACGTGTGTGACTGAGGTCATAAGCGTATGAACACGGTTTCCTACACGCTGACTCATCACAGAGGTGCCTGTCAGGAAGACAGTGTCCCCAGGCCCAGGCCACTGGTAGAGTGTCCCCTGCAGAGCAGGGGGCGTGGGGCAGAGGCCCTGTGACCTTCTCGGAGTCACTGACGTAGGTAAGTGCCACTCTGTGTGTCCCAAGGACGTTGCTTTTCTCAAGTGCTGTCCCACTTGTCTTTGTTATTCTTTGGCTTGGGGAGGAGGAGGGAGTCATCGGGCAGGGTTGGTCTGCAGGCCCAAGGAGGTGACATCCTCATCGTAGGCCACCTTGTCATCGGTGCTATGCGCAGTAGCAAGGATCAGAGGTTGCACCTAAAATCAGCTCAACCCGCAAAGGCAATCCAGTGGCTTACGTGACAACCAGGCTCGGATGTGGCTGGAGCCCGAGGCCCGTGGCCAATGCTGGCTGTTCCTCTGGGGTCCCTCGGACTCTGCCCCCTGCGTCAGCTGAGAGTGTCTCGTCAGGTCTTGCTCAGGATGGAGCGAGGGCTGCTGGGAGCTCCGAGAGCCACAGGGCACTGTACACACAGCCGCAGGGGGAGAGAACTCCTCTCTGCAGCCTCGGACATCGGCCGCGGGCTCCCCATGGGGGACCAGCTCACGCCCCGTAACCTGTCACGTGCACACCCAAGCACCACAGTCAAGGGCGTGGCATCCCCTTTGGACAGAGGCCACATCACAGCGCCAGGGGAAGGCACAGCTCCCTCCGGGTCACTCCGCTCCACCTGTTGGTGGCCCCGGGAGGCTCGTGTCACCACACCCACAGACTGGAAAGACTGGAAGGAGAACACCCCCTGAGATCAGCAAGTCATTCTGGTGGCTTCACCTGTTCCTAGTCGAACATCGTCGCACCTCTCATCAAAATCGAGTGTAAAGTCGGAGTTGAGGGTGAAACAGGACAGATTTACCCACTGAGACGTCTGGGGTCTTAGTTAGCATCGTGTTATCTCTCATTTCCCAACAACAGGTTCATTGTCAAGGGTGGACTAGGCTCCGGAGAACTCTCATGGGCAGTTCATGCCTATGTCAAAAAATGGCGTGTTTCCAGATGGGATTCCCTCCACTTCCGATTACACAGTCACACCACAGTGGATGTTTCGGAATTTAAAACACATACACACACACTATGAATCTGTATGGGCGTCCTTGTGTCCACTTTAAAAGGAGAGCTGAACATGGGTTGGCCCCTGTCACTGCCACCCTCGCTGTGATGGAACTTGCTTCCCCAAGCTGTCGGGTGTGACGGCGTGATGATGAGGAGCCTGCCTTCGCACCGCACGGCGCATCCGAGGGCGAAGGGAAATCCGCAGCACAGTGCGTTCATGTCGGAAAGGAGCAGCAGGAGGGAGAGGCTGGGGGCTGAATGAAGTGACCTAACCCTTCCGACTCACAGCCCCTCCCAGGCTCATCTGGGGAAGTAGCTGTCTCCTTGGAAAACCCAAGTGACCGGGTAGCACCTGTTTTTCAGATTCAGCGAGTGACCAGACGTGCAGCCTGCATTTTGCAATGAGCAGGTTGAGGCAAATCACTGCTAAGCTCGGTGCTAATTCAGAACATATCAAGTAGGCGTGGAGTTGCCCTTGTACCAAACACCGTGCAACTTCAAACGATTAAAAAATAGACTTGTCATTTTAATGGCATGTCATTTTAGTCACATCATTTGCATGTTGTCAACATGAGAAGAGCTGAAGACACTTCAAAACAGCTTATAAGCTATTATATGTGCAATTCAAGCAGTGCAATTTGAACCCTGCATTTTTATATATTAAAACAACTAGTGATTAATTTGATAAGTGGCCAGCTACTTTTGAAACCAAAAAGTGAGCCTTTCAACTTCATATGCACTTTGTATCATTGATACGGATGATTTAGCCGAATGTACAGCTTCGTTCAGAGAGATCGGGCGGCGAAGGGGATCCGTGCATTTCTGTCCAGCAAACATTCGCTGAGCACCTGGGCCCTTGGAGATGGTTCCCCCCGCTGGACCCTCTGAACTCCTTAGTAAGATATTTCCTTGTAGGAAATTCGTCACTGAAGAAGGAGGAAGATTAGGAGGCTTACAGCAGTGGGCTTGGTGTGAAAACACTTTCTCTGCTCCACAGTTAGAGTTTGGGGCCTGCTGTCAAAAGAAAATTCTAGAATAGCAGTGGGTATGTGTGGGAGGCGAGGAAAGATGGTCTAAAAATAAGCAGAGTTGAATTACTTTGATTGGTTAGTAAGCATGACATCTTCTACATTTTGTATTTCAGCAACACTCAGGAAAGGCTTGATATTTCGGAGCTTATCAAAAGTGAGGATGAGCTAAAGTGGGATTGAAAGCAGGCGGGAGTAAGGAAGGTGTGAACTTCTAATGTGCAAACTGCCCGCTCAGAAAGTGCTTTGCTACTCAGGCAGCCACTCCTGGGCAGGGGCCTGAGACCCGTCCCTGCCCTCACCTGCCACGCACTAAGGGCGGCCTCTTTGCTTGGCCCTGCATTTCAGCAGTGGGGTGCATGTGTCCTGAGAGACCCCTGCAAAGGACCGTGAATGCGAGGTCACCTGGGTACTACTTGGTCTGTCCCAGGTCTGGGGGGAGGGTTGGATACGTGCTGATCCCTGTCACCTTTGCCGGTTTGGTTGGGGTCACCTGGGTCCATGTCTTTCATTCCTTCACTGAGCATCACTGGTCTTCACTGTTCTTGATGACAGGATTTGACACACTGGGCCAGGAGTGGGGACACAGCTGGAGCAAACCAGACCCTTGTCACATGCGTGTTACAGGTTACTGGTAAAAATTGGATAAAGAGACAATGTTGCTGTTGATGTTATTCTGAGTTAACATGCACTGTTGACAGTGGGCTTCCTCAACAGGCGTCTCCAAGTCAAATGCCTGACGCTGAAATGTGGTCACAGCGCCCTTTGCTGTAGTAAGTGTACAGATAGCCTGCTTCCTGATGGTGCGTTCTGTAGTTAATTTATTTCCTCACTTTAGTTCCTGGCCATGTCACTAGATTCCTTCAACATAAAGGCCTCTTTCTAAAATTCACTGATCATGAATTCCACAATAGCGTAAAAACTGCCATGCAGAGCTACCTGGCTTATCAGCGATAATAGATACCTGATAGTTCTTACACGGTGACTCCATCCAACCTGATGGAAGTTTATTTCACCTGAGTGCGTGTGTACTGTTACTGGTGGCACCAGGCCCTCTGACGGTCACTTATTTATCATTGTCACTGATGCCAAACGATGGAAGGACTGTGTCTCTCTCATCTTGTCTCCAGTGCTCTACACCCAGAAAACTGAGGTATAGTTTCGTGAATCTCATGGTTCCTTTGCAACATCGCGATGATAAGTTTTCATAAATTTATCATTTTAGAGACTCTTTAATTTCTTTCTCCCTCTTTTCTATCATTCCTCCTTTCCTTACATTTCCCTCTCCTTCCCTCTCTCCTTTCCTCCCTTCCTTCCTTCCTTCCTTCCTTCCTTCCTTCCTTCCTTCCCTCCTTCCCTCCTTCCCTCCTTCCCTCCTTCCCTCCTTCCTTCCTTCCCTCCTTCCCTCCTTCCCTCCTTCCCTCCTTCTCTTTTCCCCCCACAAGAATTTAAGGGGCACCCGCCACCTGCCAAGAACTCTAATGGGGCTCAGGAGCACCACGGTGATTAAAAGCAGAACTCGTGCCATTTCCAGTCCAGTTGGGGAGAGACACGGGTTCATGGTCCCAGGGAGAAATGTAAAATGCAGCGGCGATTGCTGTTCCAGAGACAAACTCTGCAGGCCCTGCAAAGGCCTCCGGGGAGGTCCGCTCGACTGAGCCTGATTAGAAAGAGGACTTCCACTCAGGAACGTGTGGTGTGTGGGGAGGAGGGAGTGGGGAAGAGTCGGGAGGAGAGAGAGAGACCCAGGAAGGAAGAGCAGCCCCGCACTCAAAGGCGTTTTAAACAGTGAACACTGTGCTTAAAAACCAAGGAAGTTCTTCGTGGCTAGAGAACCGCAGCCGCAGGGAAGGAAGCATGGAGGACAGAATGGCATGGACGGGCCGGATAACCTGCAGGGAAACGCCGCGTGCTTGTGCTCGGGCTGCGGCCTGGACCGGGGAGTGTGCAGGAGCGGGGCGGCTCGGACAGCGTGCGGAGAGCGGGCCGGGAAATCGTGCTGGTGCTGCAGGTGGACTGGGAGGCAGGAGGTGTGTGCAGAGAGCAAGACTGGTGGGACCTGGCTGCCGGGTGGACGGCGGAGGTGCAGGTGGGGATAGGGCGTGGGGCAGTGCGGGGCAGAGCTCTGAGAAGCGGGTGGGGGGTGGATGGCGGAGCGTTTACGTCAAGGATGCAGGCAGCATCCTGGGGTGGGGGGCCAGCGGGATCCAGGAGCTTCCGTGTTTGGCTGGGGCCCAGGTGCGTGGTTAACGAGTCTCAGGTTGTATAGAGGGTGTCGCCACCCAAAGGGGCAAAGGCACCGCGTAATTTGTCTTCACTCCCGAGTCCCTCAAACCTCCCGTGTTTCAGTCACAGTCTGGGGTCCCCTTGTGCACAGACTGTGGAAGGTGACGTGTCTGTTTACGCGAAGCCCGAGTGTGCAGTTACCACTCGCTCAGCGGGAATGGGCGCTTCCTGACCTGCCATCCGGAACCGTGGTGAGGGCCAGAGGAGAGGACGCACTTCCAAAACTGCAGGTGTGAGCCAGGACCATTGCCTGCCCCACCCAGGCATGTGCAGACAACAAATAGTTCCCTTCAGACTCGGGGTTGCCCTTCTGGCTTTTCCTGTCGGTCTGACAATTTGGGGACTTCGCGGTGAGGAAACAATTGGACACCTCAGTGCACTGCACAGGTGTGGTGACCGCGGTGTCTCCAAGTCCACGTGCAGACAGTGGTTCATGGGACACTGAGGTGCTCACAAGGGTTGCGGGAGAAGCAGATGGCGCAGCTCCGGGATTCGTGCTCCACTCGGTGTCCACAGCGCCGGGCCATCTCCTTAGCCTGCTGTGACGCCCTTTCCTCTCTGCTGGGCCACCTCTGTAGCGTGGCGTCTGCCCGGTCTCAGCACTGGCCCCGACGCCGCTTCAGACAGAGCTCCACGCTGTCCTGGGACTGGTCCCGTGTAACAGTCCTGCTGCCCTGTGACTCCACGGGGTCAAGTGGAGAACAATCCGTCAGCTCGTGAGCAGTGGGATCAAGATGAGACCGATGTGAATGAGCACAGAAAACAGACACCCACTCAGAGACACAGACTGAAGGTCGCCGGGGGGAGGGGCTTGGGGGCTGGCGGGAAAGGGAGGGGTGGACAAGGACAGACCGGTAGTTACAGGACAGTCACGGGATGTGAGGGACGGCCCAGGGAGCACGGTCAGTGATGACTCTGCTTGGTGCCGGGTGGGCACTGGAGGTGTCAGGGGGCCACTCGGTAAGGTGCAGGATTGTCTACCCACCGCGCTCTACACCTGAAACTACTACAAGTAATGTTGAATGTAACGTGTATTTGGAGAAAATTCCACGTTTAAAGTATTGCAGAACATCTAGAAAAATAGACTGCGCCCCAAACCTCTCAAATGCCAAGGCAGGCCTTTCTCTCCTTCCCTACTTCTCGCTCATCAGTCCTGTTGTGGGTGATTCTTTTCCCCCTTTGACCCTCCAGAATGTTCCCTCAGAGGCCGGGTCTCCTTCTCCCTCTCCCTCCCCTTTCTTTTGGGTACAGTTCCCTCCCCCTCAGTAGGATTTCCCCCATTTCCCAGGAGGAGCGGGCGTGTAGGTGCCTGTGTAGGTCAGTGTGAACGTCAGGGTGTGGGGGTGCTGTGTACACAGTCAGTCTCCTCACTGACCGTGAACTTCTCTTCTCTTTGATCAGGCACCTGGCCTTTCTGTTGGTTGGTTCTTAGTTTTTCTGTATATTTGGCACCTTGCCTTCATCCTAGGATCCAGTGACAGTCATTCATTTTCTCCCACTGCCGGTTCTTTTTTTTTATAGGTATGTGTCTCATTATTCCAGTGACTTTCACTGACGTTCTCCCAGCAGGGGTACAAAACGGGTCGCTCCCTGCTGTCTGCACACGGGATCGGATTACTTGGAGTGCACGGCCTCTGTCTTCTGTCTGCCCTCCCAAGTCCGTGTTCACTTTGGGGATGTTGACAGGCTCACTTGTCTTTTACTGTCCCCTCCAGTCAGAGCGTGTCCCCACCGGCCCCGCAGCTTTGGGCCTAGGTCCAGGGATAAGTAGCTGGGGAAGTTTTTGTGTGAGAGGTCAAAAGATTCCCGAAACCTACGCTGATTGAGGAGGTTCCAGCACAGGGGCCAACGTCCCCCTGAGGCTTCCGTCCATCTCCCTCCCTGAAGTCCCAGGACACCGGGTCAGTGGGACACTGGCAGGGGACACCCAGGGGGCCTGCTGTCCCGTGTAACAGAAAGACCAGTCCCCGGACTCTTGTGCTGCCGAAGCCTGCTTCTTTCAGTGACACTTCATCTCCCACACGACGAGGAGGCCGTCCCGCCCTCGGTAAGCTGAGAACCGGGTGGGGCCCCCAGATCCACGCGTCAGAGCCCTGACCCCTCTGTGCCGTGGTCTTTGGAGGTGGAGCCCGTGGGGGTGATTACATTCAGATGAAGTCCTGGAGATGGAGCCCTCAGGATGGGAGTGCAGTCCTTGTAGGAAGATTCATTCTGTGTGTGTGTGTGTGTGTGTGTGTGTGCGCATGTGTGTGATGTGAGGACACAGCAAAAAGGTGCCATCAGGGAGCTAGGGAATGCGTCCTCATGAGGGAACCGAATTGGCTGGCACCTTGACCTTGGGCTTCCCAGCCTCCAGAACTATGATAAATGACTGTTAGTGAGCCGTCCCACCGTCAGCGTTTGGCTGTCACAACCCTCACTAAGAGACACCGGTTTGCTTCTTGACAGTGCCCAACACACGGTTCTCTGGCCCACGACATCACCTACTTGGAGAGAACAGGTTCCATTGTTAGCCACCATGGTGATCAGAAGGAAGTCTGTCGTTCAACGGGGCCAAGGTCATGGACAGCAGTAAAATTGGATATGAGAGCTGAGGCGGTGGGGGAGTGAAGTCCACTCCTGTTCTAAATTAGTGGCAAGAGTGACAGGGAATGAGGCGGCAGACATACGGGGAGAGGGGATTTCATTAGAGAACAGATCTGGGGAACGAAGCAGGTCTCTAACCATCCATGGTCTCCTTCGAAAAAGTTCCCGAAAGTGAGTTTACCTGGCCTGGGCCAGCACACCACCAGCCTTAGCACATCTGCTGAGTGTCTCCGATGTTTATAAGTCTTTCAACGCAGGATTTGCAAGGATGCAGGCGCGTAGGATGTTTGGCTTCTGTCCCTCCTGTCACTTCGAGAAGCATCAGGAACCCAGTGAGATTCTGTGATTTGGCTTCTTATACACATTTCTTCTTGGATGCCCTTCCAAATATTTCTGCTTGAACTGTCTGCTTTCAGGAATACCACTGCAGCGCCCCCACCTCCAACCCAGAGAAGATTGAAAAAAAAAACCTTTATAAAGGTAGTTTAATAAACAGGAGACATGTTCAAGTCAAAAAGAGTTGACAGCTTCATACCCAAAGTTTTTGAAAACTTAGTTCACGCATACATGTATTGTGTCTGCCGTTTGCTTCTGGAACAAGCCAGCCAATGAATAAGACAGAAAGGAAGAGGGGACATCTAAGGAAATGGATCAGAAATGGAGAGAACTCAATTTCAGAAATAATAAGCCCATGAGAAGAGAGGAATCAAAGAAGCAGCTTTTGTGATGTGAGGAGAGGAAAGAAACAGACGGAATGTGCTGGAAAAGACAGAGATGAACACAGCGAGAGGAGGGTACGGTTGTGGAGAAGGTGCCACAGAGAGCCGCGGACCTCGGGGACGTGCCGAGGGGGACCCCGGACAGCCTATTTCAATGATTTTAAATGTCTCCGCGGTGACGCAGCGATGAAAAGTTCTGCCAGGCAACGTGGCGAGTCTCCCTTCTCCTCCTCCTGGTGCGCATGACAGTGGGGGGGGGAACCCTGACGGGGCCGCAGGGCACCTCACGGTCACGGTGCTGCTCCCAGACAGAGCCCCTCGGAGTCCGCACTCGGCCAGGGTCACCCCTGGGCGAGGTCACCAGGCTCCTGTCAAAGGTCACAGCGGAGGAGGCAGCAGGCTCTAGGCTGGGTCCCCTGCTGGTTTTGTTTGCTTGTTTGTCAGTGTTTCTGACCCGGGCAAGGAACCTGTGCGGTTCTGCAGTCCCTGTCCCTGTCGCATGGCCTGAGCCCTCAGCTGTCACTGTCACGGGGATTCCTGCAGAGAAGGGCAGCGCTCCTGCCCTTCCAGAAATTGTTGCTCGGCTCCCTCACTTCTAAAACGAAGGGCTTTCCTCGGCACTAAAAATATAATTAGAACATAGGTAAACGCGTGAAAAGATGTTTCACTGAAGGCAACGTACAGATGAAAAATAAGCGCGGGAGGCTGTGCCCGTCAATGAAGCGTCTTGTCCGGGAAGTTCCTCCTTGCTCCGGTCGTGTTGTCTTGTGTGTATATTGGGTTGGCCGGAAAATTTGTTTGTTTTTTTCCATAAGTTTCTCTCGTAATGTGTAGTTGTCTTTAACGTCATTTGAAACAATTTTGTTAGATTGTATTGCGACAGCTGTCATATCAATGTGCATTTCAAAAAGAAAACTTACCAAAACTGGTGTATTTTTGTGTAGCCATTTAATCTCAAAGATGGAAGAAAATATGCAACATATTCGGCATAGTATGCTTTATTATTTCAAGAAAGGTAAAAATGCAACTGAAATGCCAACATGATCTGTGCTGTGTGTGGGGAAGGTGCTGTGGCTGATGGAATGTGTCACACGCGGTTTGTGACGTTTCATGCTGGAGACTTCTTGTTGGACGATGTTCCTCGGTCCGGTAGACCAGCTGCAGTTGATAGCGATCAAACTGAGACATTAATTGTGAACAATCAACATTATGTCATGAGGGAGAGACCCGACAGACTCGAAATACCCAAATCAATCAAGTTATTGATGAAAATGAAAAATGTCTCTTATTGTAAGGAAAAAACCACATGGACTTTTTGGCCAACCCAACAGATCATAAATAATGAGAAGCAAAAATAAGGCAGGGGTAATGTGGTCAAGGCTGGCGCCCCCGAGACCAGGTTCTGGGGGGCCACATGCGGTCTCCAGTGCGCATCGGCACAGCGGCCTTGGTCCGCCTGCTCCCCAGCCCCGCCCCCTGCCCTGGACCCCGCAGCTGGGCAGGCTCCACTGTCCAGGGCCACGCCAGTGTTCTGGGGTGAAGCACAAATATCTGAAAAGAAAAAGAGAGAGAGAGAGAGAGAAGGAAAGGAGAAAGGAAGGGAAGGGAAGGGAAGGAAGGAATCAGTCTCACTAACGCTTAGTGAGATTCCTGGCGGGCGCCTCCTTTGCTGCCCCTTTGTTCTCCCACTGTGGGATGCACACTGTCGCCTGGGTTCCAGCGCCCGAAGGAGTGGCCCAGAGCATTTCTGGGTCACGCAGGGCCACGGTCCTGTCAGGGGTGGGAGGCTCCCCCTGGGAATATGCGGCAGGTGGGCTTGCGTGGGACTCGACAGCGGGGTGTGGACGTGTCCCCGACAGCAGCTCACGGAGAGAAGTGACTGCTGAAAGGCAGTTTGTGTTCCTGCGAGCACGACGTGGGAAGCAGAGCCGGTTCTGAGAGACACTGTCGGGCGTGAATGGAGTCTTCCCATTAGCATTCACCAGGGACACCCGCGAAAGTGCCCGCAGCACAGATGGGCTCTTCACGAGGGGACGGCACCGGGGCTGCGGAGACAAGGTGCTTCACTGAGAAAATAGAATTAGTGTTGTTAAGAGAAAAGTGTGCCAACGTGGTCTTTTTGTAAAACCTAATCCTTTTCCTCAGCAATTTCCAGAACAATGCGCGTTCCTAAAAATTGTTCCCTATGTCTTTCCTCATTTCCTCGGAGTAATGCCGTCTTTTATTTTTAGAAACCCCTTATTTGTCTACCAAGTAAGAGTGTTTATTATATTTGCTATCAAGTATCAAAAAAATTTATTCCAGGGTGACTTGGAAAGTGTGCCAAGTTATTAGAAACTATTTATGGGTTTGTTAGAGGGATGTTATTTCCTTTGTAATTTACACACTTCATCACAGTATATGGGAAAATTCAGGAGGTTTAATTTGTGTGTGATGTTTCTCCGTCCCCAAATTTCTCTTCTGTAAAGTCTAAACACATTTACTCATTTGACCTGCATGTCAGTGACGTGTCTGTTAATGAAACGTGAGCTTACCAAACAGAACAGTTGTGGTAAGCTTATCACAGTAACACTCTGCGTTAACGTCACTAACCAGGTCAGTGGGCGTATGCATGTTCATTGTTCCAGAAACACACACTCTTCCCTCACTTCCCCGCTAAGATTGGATTCAGACAGGTTGTGTTACCTACTAGCAATATATTCTCAAATCTAATGTGTGGGGTTTTTTTTGGATTTAGGATCAGCAGGACTTAATATTCTTAGGAAAAAGAAATTTGCCTTGGTCTACATATACTTTCCTCATTTTTTTTAATTTGGAGATAGATTCAGATTCACAAGTAGTTACAAAAATTAATGCCGATATGTCTCCAGTATCTTTACTCAGTTTCCCCCAGTGGTGACGTCTTCAAAGGCCACGCACAAGGTCAAGGTCTCGGCCAGGGCACTGACGCACAACCAGGGTGTGGAATGTTCCGGTCCCCACCGAGGTCACATGCCCACTCCCGCCTCACCCAGGGTCACTCTCCACCTGTTCCTCATCTCCACGATTTCTGTTTGAATCTCAGAATGCTATGCGAAAGGAATCGTAACCTTTGGGGACTGTCCCACTCAGCAGAGTTTGCTGGAGATCCTCCCCGGCAGGTGCAGGCGAGTGGCGGTGCATTCGTTTCTACTGCCGCGTGCTCTTACCTGCCGCGGATGCACCACGACGGACTTAACCCTTTACTCCTCCAGGGGTCCTTGGGGTTTTGGCTTTTGTCTGTTTTAAGCAGAGCTGCCGTGAACCCTCGTGTGCAGGTTTGTGTGTGAACCTGCCTGCACACCTCTGGGTATTCAGGCTCCTTTGCTTTTCCTGTAGGTGTTGCAATGCCGTCGCCCGAAGGACAGAAAGCCGGGCCGGGATTTCTAGAGGGATCTCGTTAAACCTACGTGTTAGTTTGGGGAGAACTGATATTTTGGCTACACCGAGTGTGCCAACGTGGCCCGTCTCTCCGTTTACTTACATTTCTCTCATTTCACCACATTTTGTGTTTCCTTGGGTTTCCACCCAATTATTTTGGATGGTTTTAAACGGCACCGCCTTTTAAAATTTGTTCTGTTTACGCTGCAGCCTTGATAAACATGCACATCACTTCCCGGAGTTTTGTTGTCGGCTCCTGGGTTTTCTCTACAGAGAGAAACCAGGACGTCTCTGAATGTGGACACTTTCACTTCTCCATTTTTTACCTGCCTGACTGCAATTTCACTTTTTTGTGTTTTTGCCTTATTCCACTGGTGGAGGACGTCTGCCGGTGTGTTGAATGAGGGTGATGAGAGTGTATATACTTCCTTTATTCTGATCTTAGGAGCATCTTGAAAAATGGTCTTTCACCATTAAGTATAATTATAGTGATACATTTTTATAGAAGCTCTTTATGAATTAGAAGATGTTGCCCTTGATTCCTCAGGTGGTTTTATCCTGAATATGTTGAATTACATAAAATGTGGGGTTTTTTGCATTCATCAATACGATTTTATGATTTGTGTGATTTTCATACTTTGGCATTTTAATATAGTAAGTTAAACTGACTGATTTCTGAAAAAAATTCTTTAACTTAAATACGCACTGGATACAGGCGCCATTGAAGGTAGACTGTACAAGTTTGCTGAGTTTGGTTTTGAATCCTGGCCATGATTGTAGTCCTGATTATATGGACCCCGCTCAACCCTGAAACGCCCTCAGCGACACGAGCTGGAGAGAAATGGCTGCGGAGATCTGCTGAGCGAGGAGCGACAGGAGAAACTCAAGTCTTCCTCGGACCCTAAGAGCGTGGCACTTGACAAATACCTGCTATTTGCGGACGCTTGAACTCAAATTCAAAATGATACTCAGCGTGCTTTGGGGTGCCGACGAAATGTGTTTGAAAATAGACTTTCCTCCGGCATTTTCTTTTTGCCATTCGCGTTGTGATTCTTTTCCACCTGGGGCACCCTAACTACCCAAGTGTCACATTGAGATCAGAGACCCCTGCGGTGGCCCTGACACCACCGAGTTGTTATCTAGGTCTGTTTTAATGCTCATCATAAATCACAGCACAGTTTCTATCCCGATGCCAGCAGACACCCTCGTGATCATGGGTGTCTGAGGTCTATTTTACAAACTCTCCTTCCTGTGTTTGCTTCATTTGAAGCTCAGATTTCAGAACTTGCCTAGAGAGGAAAATAACAAGTGACTATTGTGAATTAAACCACAAGAACGCAACTTTCAGTAGTAGAGAAAAAATACTACATTTCCTTGTTCTTGCTGTTGCATGAAAAGAACCATTAAGCTTCTTAATAATCTACTAACAGCAAAACTTTTAATTTACCTGTGCATTTGCGATGGCCATTCAGAGGCAGTTTTCTTAGCAGCAGAGCAAATGACCTCTCACCTGGCCAGGGTTCTGCGGAGCAGAAAAGTCACTGAGACCCTAACGCCGTCAGATGGTACGATCACCAGCACGTCTTTGGGAAGTTTTATCAACCCGCCCGATTCCTGGGGAGAAAAGGGGGGCTCTGCGTCTTGTAAAGAGGCCCTGGGGATGCTTGTTGTAGTGAAATGGCCGTGGGCCCCTGCCCACTCACCTGGGGTCAGTCTGCGCTCAGCCCTGCCTGCAGGGAAAACCCCTTCTTTCCTCGTGGGGTGGAGGGGGTGGAGGGGGTGGGCCCTGCCGCCCCGCTCAGTGGCAATCCCCACCTCCCCCCTAAACCGAGAGGAACGGGCAGTTGAGCCAGAAAGGAAGTCTCATGTTTATAGCAAAACCCTTACTGATCTGAATAAGTTAGAACAACAACCTCAAACTATGCTTCGTAGTTACCCCTGGTCTCCAACTAGAAAAGGGATTGGTTTTATTTTCTTGTAGCTTTTATTTTCTTGTATCTCCTTTTGAAGACGCCTATCCAGGCAATTTCTTAATACTTTATTATTGGGAATAGAATCAATCACTTCTTCCCCATGCCTCCCTTTGTCTCCTCTGTTACTACTTTAATGGAAATAGGGTGCCAAACATGTTTACGCTTCAGGTCCTTCCTGCCTCGAACTCCTTCCGTCTTTTCTCTGCCTCGTGGGAAACTGGAGACTCAGACGTACTCCAGTGCAGTCTGCTCTCTGTACCTCAGGGAAGCAGCCCAGATAAGCACGTGACACCCCTGCAGGTCTGTGGGTGGTTCTGGGACTGTCGACCCAGGCTAATGTCCCTGTCACGCAGGCTGGGTACGTGCTAAGATAGGAGCCTGTTCAAACACCTCTTTGTTTTGTTCACTGAGTCAGACGAGGCCCCCTGATAGACATACACCTCGCCCATTAAGTGGTTCACCTGCAGACGAGGTGTGTGGGTTTAACTCTAAAAGAAGTGCTTGAACTCGAGTGTCCTGTTTAAGTAACAATGGCAGGATGTCGTCCTGCACTCGGCAGAAATGGAAGAGAGAGGTTGTCCCAGAAGGTGCGTGACAGCCGGCCAAGGCTGTTCACCATGTAGGGGACCCAGACACAGGTGAGCAAGGGGAGTTTAGTTATTGACGAGGACGTGCGACCATAGGACTCGGAGGACAGAAGGGACGTTGTCCTCCTGTCTCTGACCTGCTGGCGTTTGTGCAGAGTTTCATTTTCCCCGATGACTGGACCCCAGCTGTGTGCGAAGACCAGGGATGCCAGTTGCTCGGGGCCCAGGGACACGGCACAGCCAGGGACAGCCAGAGACAGCCCTTCCCCACGGGCTGGCTGAGTTCGAAAGTCGAAGCGCCTTCAGAGAGAGGCCCGTCACCCTTTTTCTGCAAATGCCCTGATTTAACTTAGGGGCTTGTTTTTGTTTATTGAGACATACCTGATATGTAACATCACATTAGCTTCGGGTGTACGACATAGTGACTTTGTCTGCGTGACCATGGTCCCCACAGTCAGTCCAGTAGTCATCCAGGCACAGCTACAGACTCTTTTCATGGTGAAAACTTTGAAGACCTACTCTCAGCAACTTCCAAATGTTTACCGTGCTGCTACCCATGGTCGCCATGCTGTACCCATGTCCCCAGGGCTTCACCTGTCTTGTCACCAGGGGTTCGTACCTTTTGACCTCCCCTTCACCCACTTCAGCAACTTTTCAATTGTTGCTAATTAGACCCTGTTTACGATTTTGTATTCAAATTCCGCTTGGCTGTATGCGCTCTTCCTTGCGTGTACGTGGGACATGACAGGATTTTGTGCATCAGAAGGATGTTTTCGCAGTTGCAAGCTAAGCCCTCATTTCGGCCTCTGCATTCTCGCTGCATGTGCTTAGCCTTACGCTGCGGTTCCCCGAGACGCCTCCTCTGATCTGACGTCTGAATTCCCTGCGCGGGGCTGATCTGTTAACGTTGCGAACGGCCCTCATCGCCAGGCCCGGATTCTTTCTCGCTATAAATATGTGAGTTGTGAGTATAATCTTCTGGTTCATTTACAGTAGTTACCGCAAGGCTGACACGGCTGTCATTTCGCTGCTGAAGAGACTGTGCTCCCGTTGTTGGTCCTCATGGAGCAGCAGCTCTCTCTCCTCCCCCAGGTCGTTTCTGGTCTAGAACCTTGGACGATGCAGGGTAAGACAAAGGAGAACGAATCCAGATGAAACCGAGCGGCTGCGTTGAGGGGGTGCGGGCCTTTTGCGTTCCGAGTTCTAAGTAGGAGCGAGTAAAATGAGAAAACAGGGTCATCTAGAGACTGTGTATTTTCCAGCTCAAGGCCACAGAGTTGAAAGAACGGCAGTTCCTCTTCTGCCGAAGTGGTTTGTGCAACAAGCCGTAATCTGCCCTGCAATTCCAATATCACGCAAGGCTTCGTCGCAAACATCACACAATCAAGACGGGGTGAGGGACCGGGGCCAGGGACGAGTGAAAAGGCCGAGACCACAGATGCAGATTCGTGGGTAAAGGTCAGTTATAGCTGCAAATCCGTAAAAACTGGGCCTTTGTTTTCTGTTGTCCCCGTGGCTATTTACCCAACGTCTCCTGGCCCGTTCACACATGTCGCTCATATGATGTCTTCTCATCCAAGACGTGAGACATGCCACTGCCCATCAAGTTCTCTACCACGTGCTCAGGCAGCTGGTCTGCAACACACAGCTGGGCCTGGGGGCAGCGAAGGCACCCTCCTGGCCCTTTCCAGCTCCGCACTCTCATCCGTGTTCCTCATTCCTACCCACCCGCACGCGTGCCGTCCTCCTTCCCCGTCTGAGGCTGGTGTGCACCAGGTGACTGTTCAGTCCTCAGTGGCTCGGGCTGGCTGGGACCGCATGTGTGTTTGGATTGAGCACTACCCTGCGCACCGTGTCCTTCCGCTTTGTCTGTGGGGCGTGCGTGGGCAGACCCTGAGTGGCTTCATGATCGCTCATGGAAGCGCCTCACCGTCGGTGGCAGCACTCCAGTGCCGGGATTCACCGAGGTCCCCTCCCTGGTGCACTTGTGAAGGGGCCACCCTGGTGTCCCAAGCCTGCAGGTCCAGGTCTGCTCCCTGCAGCCCCTCGCCCTGAATTGCGACCCCCTTCCTGGACACAGAGCTGGACATGGTGAGGGGCTCAGGGGGTACCTAGAGGGAACTTTGCTTTGCATAAAGCACAGAGCATTTAAATTTCTCTAAGGGACTCTTGACGACCAGGCTGCTGACCACCAGGACCGAGCTCTCCAGACCCCTTTCTGTGGGGGCGGAATGACGACCCCACGCTCTGAGTGTTCCAGGTAACCCTCATACTGCAGCACGATTCCACTTCCTTCCAGGAGCACGACTTGGGATTTTCACGGATCCTTTGACACGTGTGTGTGTATGTGTGTGTGTGTGTGTGTGCGCACATAGACTGCATTCAAACCACCAACATCGCTACCTCCCCACATATGCCCTAACTCACTCATGGGCTCCGGGAATTAAATATCGAGTGTCGGGCACTATTTGAGGAATGAGGATAAAAATCGGGCAGAATGAATTCTCACTCTTGGGAAGCTGGCATATTAGTCACAGAGACAGGTACCCAGTGAGCAAATAAGTAAACGGGATATTTTCACAGTGTGACCAGGAGGAAACTCGGCAGGGAGCAGGGCCGTGAGCCGTGGTCGAGGGTCTGGGAGGACTGTCGGCTCGGCCCCCCACAGGGGATGTTGGATGCGGGGGATCCAGGCAGAGCGTGTGCAAGGCCCTCAGGTGTGGACAAGCTGGGTTTGCTCCAGGGAAGGAAAGAAGTGAAGCAGAGAAGACTTGCTTGTGGTCACAGCAGACCTCAGTGGAGGGAGCAAGGGCCGTGCATGTTTACACGGTCTGGGGAAAACCCTGTTCTCTTTGACAAGTGTTGGGCAGTGGCCGCATGTCCTGCACAGCTGGGGGACCCCGAGTCCTCAGGGAGGAACTGTCCCTTGGTCCTTCTCAGGCCCCGGTGACTCTGGCTTTGCTACTCTTCTCCCCTGCTCGTTGTTGAGTCATCTCCCTTAACGGTTTGGGGTGAAAACGGCACCAAGGGCCCTAAGCCTGGAGCTCACTGCGGACACCCCCAGCTGTTCCTGGTAACCCCAGAAATGGGAGGCTTCTAAGACTTCCTTCAGGGCGTGCCGTTCCTAGGAACTGCCTGAAGACGATGATTCTGAAACGCCTTCACGTCCCAGGAAGGCCATTGTAAGCTGCCGTCCTCCTGCAATTAATCACTTTCCGAATAATGCAGAACCTGAAATAATCGATGGGTGGAACCGCCGAGTACAACGTAGGGTTTCACGCGTGTCTTGTTTGTCGCCGCTTCACGAAGCGCCGCCCGGAGCAGGAAACGCCCACTCCCATCAGTGGAATTGAGGGGTCCTGATGGTCGCCCTTCTGGACCCACCTACACGCAGGTGCCACCCCTTCGTCCTTAAAGAAAACGGACATTTCCAGTGAAGACCGCAGTGCCCAGCCACAGTCAGGTCTCCTTCTGTCACCACGCATGTGGCCCCTTTGTCCCCCACCCCTTCCCTCTGGTCACCCCCCTGCCGTTGTCTGTGTCTGTGAATTTTGTTGTTTTTCTTGTCTGTCCAGTTGTTGCTTTCAGTTGTGTATCCCACACAGGAGTGAGATCACGGGGTTCTGGACTGGTCTCGTCTGACTTTATTCACTTCGCACGATGTCTCGAGGTCCATCCATGTTGTCGCGAACAGCGTTTCATCTTTTCTCGTGGCTGAGTAGGGTTCCATGGTGTACACGCACCACATCGAGACCGACTTTCAAAGCAGGGACGTGACACAGGACAGCATGACCCCTGTCCTTCCCGGAACATGTCACACAGCTTGGTGGAGGGGGCGCCATGTGCAACCACCGGGAGCCGTGCTGCTTTCTGAGATCTGAGTCATCCCAGGGTCTCCTTGCCAGGCAGAGCGAGCTCCTGAACCTCCCAGAATAAAGAGCAGTGCCAACATCTTCAACCCAGCTCACGCGCAGGACTGGCAGCCTGAGGTCTGGAAGCTGCCCACACATTGCGCATCAGCCAAGGCAGCGTCGTTTGCAGAGTGTGAAGTGTAGGTTAGGAACGTGGTCAGAAAGTGATAGAAACGTTGTCTTCGGTCGTGGGGTTGTGAGCGATTCCTACGTCTTTAGATGCTGCTTCATGCCCTTTTCCCTGCCGTGGCACTGAGTGGTCACAAAGAAGGGCCGGAGTTCGGGTTCCGGAATCTCTGGGTCCATGGCCGTCTCGTGAGGTGGTCGGCATCGGTCACCGTGATGGCACCGGGAGTGGGGAGTCCCTGCAGTGTCGGACAGCATGTGGGTCTCGCCTCGCTTGTCTCTGGAGATGCGGCTGTGATCTGGCAGGATAGACAGCAGCGCTGGCATTTCCACGTCCATGACATCATGTGGCTCTGCTGTCCCAGGTGACTGAGAGTCCGTGTGAAAATGTGTGTGACAACACCGCCCCCTCCCGCCAGACGTGGACGACAGAGTGGAAGTGACACGTGATGGCTGGAGTCCTCTGTGTAGAAGTGGCTGCTGGGGGTCTCTGGGTAGAAACCGATGTTGAATTAACCCTGTGGGTGCCGTGTCTAACACTCAGGTTTAGACCAAGTATCTGACGAAGTCTAATTCCAGTGCTAGATGAGTTAGCCATCAATTTCCCCAGGTTCACTGAGACAGAATCGATATACAACATCACCGTACACCGCTTTGTAAAAATTACAGCCTGCACCAAATCGTGCGATGATGGTTTGTGTGAATTCTAGAAAATGAAAGCAACTGTATGTGCATTTCCATGTGCTTGTTTCTGTTTGATGTGGATTTGTGGTGTACATGCAGAGCACCTGTAAGCTACATATACACAGAACAGCTGGAGAAAGGCCTGCTTGGGTGTGGTTGGCAGGGTCATAATATGGGTGCAATAACTTACAGTTTTAATTTGAACATGTCCCCTGGAGTGTCCTATGGTGCTTGAGTGTGACATTGTTATGTTACTGAATTACATGCTTATGACTTTACAATAAAAGATTTTGTAATAAAAAGGGTGATATTTGTGCCAGACCATGTATGTGGGTACTTCTGGTTCTCTCGTTGGCTTTGAGGTTTGGAGGTAACTGCTGCCATCGGTACCTGCAGAAAGACCCTTAGACGTTTTCTTCGGCAATAATTGCATTTCCAGTCCTGTAAAGATAACAGAACATTCACTAACAGAGCAAAATGATCACCAAAACGCTGCGGATTAGTTCATTGCCCTTAGGAAATATAACTTACAAATGCCCTTACAACCAATTCCTGTGGAGCAGTATGTTAATGTGTGATTATAATTGCAGTATTTAAAAGTTTGTTCATTAACATTGCTTCCAGTTCGAATACTCTGCTTCTTTGAAACTCTGTTCAAGGCTGAGATTGAAACCAAGCATAGATGTAAGCCATTAAAAAAGAAACCATTTGTAGAGTGTTTGCGAGTGCTCTGTCCCAGGCAAGCGCCCATCAGAGTGGACGTCTGGAGGCGAAGGACCCCCCCAAGGAAGGCAGGCTCAGGTCTCTGCTGGGGGTGATGTTTGAGGAGACACCACAGCCTTGGTATTTGCTGGGGAGGGGGGTTGAAGGGCAGCAAGCCCCGAGCTCTGTCTTTATGAGAAAGCACGTGAGCAATCGGAACACACACACACAGGTGTCATCTATCATCTGTATCCCTGCAGCCATGGACTTACTTTATTCAGCGGGAAGTCCTTGTCGCCCCTGAAACTGTCTTTATTTCAGGTGAACAGGATGCCTGGATTCAGTTTGGTACCGATGGAGAGCAAAGGTGGTTCATCCTTTACATGCATTGATCAGAATCACTGTACAGCCTGGGATTTCCATTGGGACGCAATTTTAATTTAACGATATGTGGCACCGACCTTTGTTTTTGTGAGTGTGTTCGAAAGCATGAAGCTTGCGTGGATCCTAAGAGGCTGGGACCCACGACTCCGGGGTCACGGTTATTAAGCAGACGTCCTTCAGTTCAGTCTGGGCACAGATGCTGAGTGGTGCTATTTACTCCGAGGCGTGCTGGTCAGTGCCACAGGGGGACTGACGCTTATACAAGTGATTATTTTCATATGGGTTATTTTCTTATTGAAATCGAGATCTTTTCATGAGGCTGGAGATACTGACTAAATTTTCCTGGTGGGACCGAAAGGGGCATGGAGTGAACAAGAGTCAGGAGGCGGGGTCGTTGTTCCTAAAAAGAAGGACCAAAGAAATTGGTTTTGTTTTCCTTTGGCACAAGCCGCTCTTTCCTTCCAGCTCCAGGACAGGGGAGGGCTGCTGGGCCCTGGCCCGGGGACGGGGGGTCAGAGAGTCATCCCCACTCCGAGGTCCGTTGGGCTCTTTCCCGGGGGAGAAACATCCGTCTTTGACTCCGAATCTCCCGCTGCCGATAACCATTGTCTGCCCGCATGGTGCCTCATTCTTACTGATTTGGAAGTTTTCTTCACCATATCATAAATATGTCATTCGCTGAACATGTGCATTGTATATACATCCTATTTTCTGGAGTTCTTTGTCACCCTTTACTTTTATCATTTTATTTACTTTTATTTATTTTCTTATTTCCTTTTATGATGACTCTCTGTGTTCCCCCTGAGACACCCTTGCTCACTGTAGAGTGATGGAGGTATTTTTTCTGTTGTTTCACCTCTTACGGGAAGGTCTGCGTCCCTCGGGAACGGGTGTCTGTGCGCACTTGGGAGGTGTCGTGACGCCTTTGCCACCTGGCTGTTGGTCGGCAGCCCCTTCTGCCCAGAAGACCCCGGTGTCCCTGAGTGGGCTTGTCTGGGGCTTCCTGTTCCGCCCCGTTGACTCTCCATCTTGGGTTGCACCGACTGAACACTGTCTGCATTACTGTCACCGTATAATGACTCGTGCTATTAAGTAGCATAGAGTCTCCCGTTCTGTTCTCCTTCAGCATCGTCTCGGGTGTCTTTGGCTCAGCCCATCCACATCACAACGCTCCTCAGGAATTAATTCTTTAAAAACTCCTCGGTTCACTGCCGCATGCACCCTCTCTGCACCTGTCAGAGGACTTTTGAGAAGTTCGCATGTGTCTGCCGGGGCCTGTGGAAAAGTCCGACCACAGATCAAAAGTGACTCCTTCCGCAGAACGTGCTGTGCTAATTGGTCCCGCAACGCAGCCCGAAGTTATCCCTCAGAGGGCATTTTCATTTCTGATTGTCTGTGGCACTGTGACGGGCCTACAACGGTGACTGCTTTCCAGCTGACACTTCTGTTGCATTTATTTGTTTTTTCCTTCAATTTAGAATCAAAGCTTCACTTTTTGATTTACAGTGAAGCGAGAATTACTAGATAAAGCAGGAAAGCTATTTCCTTCACAGACCTTTCAAAACCCCACCGCTTTAATATCCACTTGTTACAGGGTTATTCTTAGATTTAAATTCAGTGGAAAATGGGGTTATTATTAGTTCTTTGGTTTTTAAACTCATAAATCCCTTCCATTAAATTTTTTATGAAGATTCAGCACCCCCCCACAAACGTTTGATAATATTACTGTGAACAAGTTGAGCTCACTGAGAGCTACCTTTGTTTAATATTTTTAAGTGTAAAATGCAGTTGGAAATAATTTTATATTTGCAGTCCAATAATAAAAGCTGGGATAATGCATGTATTCAGGTACTTACACTCCATGCAATAATCTGTATGTCCCTGGGTTCCTTCAAAACTTTCTTATTATTCTTATTATTATTGTCAAAACATTTCAGTTTAGGTCCTTTGCCCATTTTTAATAGAATTATTTTGTCTTTTTGGTGTTGCATTGAATAAGGTCTTTGTAAATGTTGGATATTAACCCCAAAGAAACCCAAAACCCTGGCTCGAAAGGATATATGCGCCCCTGTGTCTGGCTTGGCGTTATTTAGAATGGCCAGGATTTGGAAGCACCTGTGGGCCCATCAGTAGCTGAGTGAATAAAAAAGCTCTGGTCCATTCACACAATGAAACACTACTGCCCATCCACAACATGAAGGAAATCTTACCTTTTGCAACAGCAAGGATGGACCCGGAGAGCGTTACGCTAAGTGATGAGAAAGACAAGCACCATACGATCTCACTGACATGAAGAGTCTAATGAACAAAATTAAGAAATACACTAAGAGATACAGGGGACAGGCTGACAGAAAGGAGTGGCTTTGGGGGTTGGTGAAAAAGATGAAGGCATTAAGAAAAAAACTTATAGTCACAGACAAAAGTATGGTGACCACCAAAAGGGAAGGGAAGGGGGCACATGGTGTAACGGGGTACATGGTGACGGAAGGAGATGTGACTTGGAGTGCTGAACACACAGTACAATGTACAGATGATATGTAATAGAATTGTATGCCTGAAACCTATATAACCAGTTATAGGTTACTAACCAGTGTCACACCAATACATTTAATAATTTTTAAATAAAAATTAAATTAAACAGAACATTTAGATTCACATAAACCTGTTGATGGGCGATGGCCAGGTAGAGAAGCAGTAAAGTATTGCAGATAGTATTTGCGGCTCCTTCGGGGCCAACCTCAGACATGTTAATGCTGGAACGGTTTGACGGGGGATCCTTCGCCCCCCCATGAGGGCAATATTTGTAGTTAACACGACTCAAGCGTGTTCATGCGGGCAGTCCAAACAACCCACCCATCTCGATTTTGGTCCCTGCTCCTCATCAGCCTGGGTGACGCAGCGGTGGCCACGGCAGGCCCACTGTGAGAGGCGGCAGTGGGCCAGAATAGGTTCCAGTGAAGGAGGGGCCAGATCAGTGTGTCCCTGAGGCTTATACACAGGAAGGAGCACGTGGGACAGGAAGGCGGGAGAGGCAGGTGGCAGAGCGGAAGTAGGCGGATGGAGGATGGGGCAGAAGGGAGGCGGATGTGTGGGTCGGGAAGGCGGGGCTTTAATGGAGTTCGTCTCTTGATTGGAGTGCAGTTGGCAGGTCCAGTGCGTGGCTCTTACTAATCTCCCAGGTGTCCGCCTTTCAACAGACGATCCTTGTAGGATTTCTGGAGCTGCAATTTCCCGGAAAGGTCCCTCCCTGATATGACCTTCCAAATGTTGTACATGCTCCTTCTCTCTCCTCTTGGTATTTTTGTTGTTGTTATTCTCTATCTTTTAGTCCCGGGGAAGACTATTGCAGTTTATCATTAAGGCGGGGACAATGGTAGGGTTACAGTTGCCCCCATGGAAAATAATACCATAATTCATAAGTAATGGGACAAGAATAAACCGCTCTGCATACTCACAGCTGTGAACCCACTATTGCCCGCCCCCCATGAAGGGTCACAAAATAAGCCGTCATAAAAATTGGGAAAGTACTTGGAAAATTATTTTAAAATTCTAGATTAATAACAGCCAAAATAACTTGCTGGTTTTTGACTGATTTTCACGTGTGTTTGTTTCCAGGCCAGAACTGCGGAGGCTTGGTCCAGGGCCCCAACGGCACCATTGAGAGCCCCGGGTTCCCGCACGGCTACCCCAACTACGCCAACTGCACCTGGATCGTCCTCACCGGGGAGCGCAACCGGATCCAGCTGTCCTTCCACACCTTCGCGCTGGAGGAGGACTTCGACATCCTGTCGGTGTACGACGGGCAGCTCCAGCAAGGGAACCTGAAAGTCAGGTAAGGTGTCGGCTCCCCCCACCGCTTCCCGTTCAGTTCTGCTTGACGCAGATCCCGAGGCGTCATTGGAGTTGATATTTTGAATTTCATTGTAAGGGAAGGCCATTTTCTCTGGTTCCCGTAAAAGAAAAAGCTGTAGATGTGCGCACCATTTTTCAATGGTTAAAAACATAACTTCTCACGGAAAGCGATCGTTGACTTCATTTGTGAACACCAGATTGTTCGGGATCCGCAGTCCGGCGTTGTCAAGGTAATTGCAGTGACATTATCAGGCCCCATTGTTTTTAGGCAACTGTGGCTTGGCGAGAAATGGCACCATGACAAATGAGTCCGACTGAGTACTCAGAGTGCAATTCAGAAAAAAACAAAAGCAGCCTTTATATTGTCAGAGAAAACATTCAATAAAAACAACATAGGAGGTGGGTAAAAACATGAAAGACCGTGGCAATCTTGGGAGAATTTGTGTTTTACTCAGTGCATAATATATTCCATTCTCCCTTAGTTTTCTCTATTGATCTATGATTTTTACCATGAAGAAAGAAAAATGCGTTCTGGATGGTTTTAAGTTACATTTTTTATTTGTCACTGTGGGAAATTGCACCTGTACAACTATTCCATTTTTTGTGTGTGTATTTTGCAAAAGAAAAAGGACTATCTTTTCCAGGAAATTAGAACTTCTTAGCTAACCTGATGAACACATTTAAGCATATACATATTTGCAAATAAAGCTTTATGCTCTGGTTTGAAACTCTAGCATTGACTAGAAACAAAGTTTTTGGCTATATAGTGTCACGTAGAAAAGTGGACAGTAGGCAGAAGAAAGTCCTGTTCAGGTGAAGAAAATGGTGTAGCTGCCAGGGTTGGTGCTCATGCACACAAATCGGGAATTTTATTCATAATTGTGGAGGCCGAGGAAAACCTCCAATTATAAGACTAATGATACCTGTACATTTACTTAATATGTACATATCTGTTGTTTAAGGTATTAAATATATTAGTAAATTCCAGGCAGGCTCTATTTGCATTTTACCTGTGCATTCTCCACTGTCAAACCCCTTCTAGTGTTTTCTGGGTCACCTGCGAATGCCCCCCGTCCCTGTGCAGACGCACCTCCCCGCTTGCCCCTCCCTCTCCCCCGGGTGGCACGCCGTCCTCTCCCGGGCGCACCGGGGAGGCTTGCTGTCTCGGTCTGAGGCGCACGGGCCTGCACCCGGGTGTTTGCACGCAGTAGCTACGTAGCTGTCCTCGCTCATCCGATGCCAGGGTTCTGTCCTCTTTGCTGCTTTCTAAATACCCGTCTTTTACCTGCTTTTATTCCCCATGAACGATGCTACTAGGGAACAGCAGTCCATTGTGATGATAAAAAGAGTTGTAAGAGGAGCTGCAAAGAGTGATGGCAAAGAGAGAAGACAGTTTATTCACATGTCAAGCCATGTGACCTTGTGTTAGAAGGCGCTCTCTCTCTTTCCAGTTTGAAAAAAGGCCTAACAAATAAGTCCTTTTAAAAAGCACTTCTCCTCTCCACTTCCTTTCATTCTACCCTCTTCCAGAGGAAACTTTTCTCAAATATCAACTTGATAGACTGCCTGTTTTTAAACAGTCTATTGTCCTCGTATGTTCTTACCGTGCCGCCATGTTCCCTTTCTACATTAATAACGACAAAGCATGGAGCCCAGGCCCCCCGCCCGGTTGGTGATGTGCCGGCGTCCGCACCTGGTGCACTAGGGTCGGAACGCTGAGTCTGGTGGCAGGTCCCCAGAGGTCCAGAGTGGTGTCTAAACCGACACCTGTCCCTCAGGGAGCCCGTGAGTGTTGGTGAGTCCTGTGTGTGCCGTCACGCTTCCAACACTCACTGGTATTTGTACCAGGGAAAGCAAGGAAGGCTGATAAGAGAGAAACGTCCTCGGTTCATGTAAAGTACTGTTGGTTCTGATTTATTCATTTGGGACAGGGAACCAATATGCCATATTTCTGCCCCTTTCTTGTCCTTAAGCCGGGGTGTCCAACCTGTGGCCCGCAGGCCCCGGGATGACTGTGAATGAGGCCCAACACGAAATCATGAATTTACTTAAAACGTGATGAGATTTTTTTGTGATTGCGTGTTACAATGTATTTATTTAATGCATGGCCCAAGACAACTCTTGTTCTTCCAGTGTGGCCCAGAGACGCCCAAAGTTTGGACACCCCTGCGAGGTGAGGAAGATGCTCTTGTCCCCCCGCTACACCCCGTCACTTTTCCCCTGTCTTGCGGCATGCACGCTCTGTGGGTGGGTGGGGACTGCTCATAGCCTGACGTCACTGGCCCAGGTAGCGGCCACAAAGGTGGGGCCTGTTGGAAACAGGCTTCCCCCAGGGGCTGCTGGGAGCTGTGGGTCTTCACTCAGACAAGATGGAATAAACGATGATGGGAAATAAGAGCAGGCGTGTTGCTGGAGCCCACACTGAGAAGGTTGCGACATTTCCACGGCAGCGGACGGGCGGAGGAGTTAGAACTAGCAGTAAATTCTGGTTAACAGAAGACTCTGACGTTATCTGTGTCCCGTTGTACCTTGGGCCAGTCGTCGGCTTCCCCCACACAGTTAACTCACAACATCCACAGGAGGTCTGGGGTTCGCAGTAAGGACGCCTTTGTCCAAGGGTCACGTGTCAGCTGCCGTCCCGCCATGGCAGTTACTGCCGACACTGTCGTGGGCTGTGCGGTTTTGCTGCCACTCAGAGGTGTGTTCAGCAGCGACAGGTGCACCAGCCAAAAAATGAGTAGCTGGTTTTTTGAAACACCTTGAGTATTTTATTATAAAGAAATTTCTTTCGTTTAGCCACAATAAGAAACAGTTTTCTAAATAACTTAAGACTTAGATTTAATCCCAAAATAACAGAACATAGAATTTGGAAGCCAGCCGTATTGATGTTTACATCATACCCTGACCTCTAATGAAGCATATATTATTCACCCTATTAAAAATCTTTAAAGGAAAAGAAATAATGCACAATTTATGTTACCATCTTGGACTATTATATCAAAATATACAAACACGTAAGTGACTTTTGCCTGCATCAGTAAATTAAAATTTAACACGGAGATTTTGAGAGGTAAATTAAGACTTCTCTTAAGCACAAGAAAAAAGATGTGGCTCACAATTAGGAATCGAAATCCACTGAGTGACCTGGAATTAAAGCCACTCCCACTCACCGGCGGCCGCGCAGCCCTGCCTTGTCTCAGTCCCTGACCTTTACTGACTCCGCCTTGCCCCTTACTTCCCAAACGGAGGTCCAACCTTGTGGTCATAAACTCCTGCACTTTGGATCTTGCACCGTCTCTTCATTGACTGCGACCTGTTTTAGTCCTCACAGAACATGCCCCTGGTCCATAGTAGGTTGGCCACCGCTTGACTAGGACCCGACGCACTGCCCTTCCTGCCCTGGGCTCGCCCCTCTCTGATCTGGAATCATCTGTGCCCCATTCTGTGTCTGTTCTGCTTTGACAGTAAGATGAACGGTTCAAGGAAACATCACTCTGATATTCAGGGGACTCTGCAATTTGACGGCAAACTGCACGCTCACCTTCCACCTTTTCCATTTCTCCGCCCTGCGTCCCAGTCCATTTCGGCTGCTCTGGCAGAATGTCATAGTCTGGGGAGCTTACAGACGTCAATTCTCCAGGTTCCGGGGGCTGGAAGTCCGAGAGGGCCTTCCTCTTGGCTCACAGATGGCATCTTCTCACTGTGTCTTCACAGGACTCCATGGGGCCAGTAACCCCATTAGTGAGGACACCACCCTCATGGCCTCGGCACCTCCCAAAGTCCCACCTTCAAATTCCATCACACTGGGGGGTAGGGCTCCCACCTCTGAATTTGGGAGGGGCACCACGGGTGGTTTTGTTTCTTAGTTTAGTGGCTGCACGGGCTCTTCCTCCCCCTGACCTTATAAGAGAACAAAGTTATCATCTCTACCTCCTTGTTCTTTTTTTAAATATATTTTATTGATTATGCCATTACAGTTGTCCATTTCCCCCCTTCATTCTCCTCCACCCTGTACATCCCCTCCCACCCACATTCCCCCCTTAAGTTCATGTCCATGTATCACAAGTTCTTTAGCTTCTGCATTTCCCACACTACTCTTGCCCTCCCCTTGTCTATTTTCTACCTACCATCTATGCTACTTATTCTCTGTACCTTCTCCCCCCTTCTCCTCCTCCCACTCCCCTGTTGCTAACCCTCCATGTGATCTCCACTTTTGTGGTCTGTTCCTATTTTAGGAGTCTGCTTAGTTTGCTTTTGTTTTAGGTGTGGTTCTTAATAACTGTGAGTTTCCTGTCCTTTCACTGTTCATATATTTTATCTTCTTTTTCTTAGGTAAGTCCCTTTAACATTTCATATAATAAGGGCTTGGTGATGATGAACTCCTTGAATTTGACCTTATCTGAGAAGCACTTTATCTGCCCTTCCACTCTAAATGAAAGCTTTGCTGGATAGCGTCATCTTGGATGTGGGTCCTTGCATTTCATGACTTGGAATACTTCTTTCCAGTCCCTTCTTGCCTGTAAGGTCTCTTTTGAGAAATCAGCTGACAGACAGTCTGATGGGAACTCCTTTGTAGGTGACTGTCCCCTTATCTCTTGCTGCTTCTAGAATTCTCTCCTTCATTTTAATCCTGGGTAATATAATTACGATGTGCCTTGGTGTGTTCCTTCTTGGGTCCAACTTCTTTGGGACTCTCTGAGCTTCCTGGACTTCCTGGAAGTCTATTTCCTTTGCCAGATTGGGGAAGTCCTCCTTTATTATTTGTTCAAATAAGTTTTCCACTTGTTGCTCTTCCTCTTCCCCTACTGGTACCCCTATAATTCAGATATGGAAACATTTAAAGATGTCCTGGAGGTTCCTAAGCCTCTCTTCATTTTTTTGAATTCTTATTTCTTTTCTGCTTGGTTGTTTCTTTTTTCCTTCTGGTCCACTCCATTGATTTGAGTCTCAGTTTCCTTTCCATCACTATTGGTTCCCTGTTCATTTTCCTTCATTTCATTTAGTGTAGCCTTCATTTTTTTCATGTAATTTGTGACCAAAATCAACCAGTTCTGTGAGCATCCTGATCACCAGTGTTTTTAACTGTGCATCTGATAGTTTGGCTATCTCTTGGTCACTTAGAATTATTGGCTCTGGGGCTTTGAGTTGTTCTTGAGCCATACATAATGTTTTGGTTTGTTTGCGCCTGTTATGTATGAGGGGCGGAGCCTTAGGTGTTCACCAGGGTGGGGCAACCCAGTTGCTGTGTTGTGACTGGGGGCAGGGTCAGGGTCAGAGAGGGAGCAATGGCATTTGTTCTGCACTCTCATATTTTGGTCCCTCTGCCACTTCCCACAAGCAGATTGGGCCATTCTTGTGCTGGTTCCTGGGTGGGTTGGCTTGTGTACATTCTAGGACCCTGTGAGTCTCTCCAACAAACTCTCCTGTGAGGCTGGGAGTCTCTCCTGGCACCTCCACCCCTGCAAGTTTTTTCAGTGGGTGCTTTTAGGCTTTATTTCCCATCACTGGGGCCCTGGGTTGCATGGTCTGTCTCACTGACCGTTTTTAAACCTTTCTGCTTTATCTGCACGCAAATGTGTGTCTGAGGTCAGCCGGCGCCTGGCGAGCCTCGCTGGGTTTGATCTTTTTCTCCCCGTCCCCGCATCTGCCGACCACCACCTTGTCCTGCTGGGACCCCTTTCCGCCGGCCACCGACTCCACTCCTCTTACCAGTCTGGACAAATGGTTCCTTGTTGTCCGACTTTGGTGCAGTTCAATTTTCTGTCTGTTCTGGTTGTGTCTTTGTTTCTCAATCTTCGTTGTCCTTAAATTTGGTTCTGCGAAGAGGCACAGTGTCTCCACCTGCACCTCCATCTTGGCCCTCTACTTCCTCCTTCTTCCCTCCGCTTCATAGACTCTGGACACATGCTCCTTGGTGGCATTTGCCTCTCTTTGTGTTCCTGTAGGGACAGCAGAACATGCATCTTCTGAGGCCAAAGAACGTGCCCCGAGTGTGTCTTCTCTGGTGATGACAGGCTTGTTGGCTCTAAAATCGTCCCAGAATCTGTGTGGGGTCATTTTGACTTACAGTGCTCTCGATACGGGGCCACTCACCTCATCCCGTGTGTGGTCCTGACCTGACGTGATGTGAGTCTCTGCTCCAGACGAGAGGAGCTGTGCGTCCCACACCAGGTCCGCTGCCCTGCCGATGCTCTCTGAAGGCGGAGGAGTGTTTATTCTGCTCAGAGTCAGAAACTGATGGGTGTGGACATTGCTTTCCGCCTGTAATAGCCAACTTTCAAAAGGAATCGCTGTATAACCTCAAAAAGGTTATGGATTCTATAAAGCGACTCTATGAAGGGAAATTGTGCCACACAAATGTAGAAAACCAGTAGGTATTATCCCATGATTATTGTGTGCGGTAAGGCCTGGGAAAATGGCTCTGCAGTCATCTCAACTCTCTGCCTGTCCGTCAGGAGATCACCGCTAATTTTCTACAATGAGAGGTAATGAAGAAGTTAGAGACGAGTGTGGTAAGGCTGCTAAAATCGGGGAGTCATGAGTAAGTATTGCTAACGTGTTAGTTTCATTCCATTATGGTTTTTATAAACCACAATCGTGTGTTCGAATGCACTGACACTTAGCTGAGAAACCTATACATTACTCACTGGAGCTGATGATGTTTATAATTGGAGAACTTTTAGGGGCGAGGGCAGGGTTTCCGCTGCGTCTGGGCTACATCAGCCCGGAGACCTAGCAGTGCCTGCGTCCGCCTTCCTGTCCCCATTGCCGGTCCGAGCCCTGAGGCAGCCATGCACAGATCAATAGTTAGATACAATCAGAGCGTCGTTTTACTTTCAGCTTGGCTGGTGCCCCGGTGAAGATGCCGATAAACACAGGGCGAAGCATGTCCACAGCTTCTGCCGGGACTGGAGTCTCACGCTGACAACAAGCATGTCTCTTGGTATTTTATCGCCTTCCCTCAGCCACGGGGTCAGGGACGGGAAGGATGACTGGCCAGACCAGACCAGCATGTGCTGAGGGAGGGCCCGGGGTGCTGGGCCTCGAAGCCTGGGTGGGGGAGCAACCATTCACTGCCCGCAGGGGCTACCCCAGCCTGTGCAGCGCAGAGTCACCCAGGGCTCAGGCACCCGCCTGCACAGGTGGTCCCACACCTCAGTGAGTGAGCGCACCTGGGGGTGTGGAGGGGACGGGGCAGAACCTGCGCCTCTCATCTCAGACACTCACCTTCCACCCTCAGGTGCACCTGTCGGCCATGTTCACTATTCTGTACACGTATTTTGAGATGGTGAAATTGAAAACAACTGTCTTTGATACATCATTCAAATTTCTTAACCTATGTTTTAACTGAATGAACTATTCACAGAAAAGGTCAGTGATTATTGGGTGAGGTTGAGTTTTTTTTATTAAGTTGGCTCTCTGCAGGTGACTAGATGGACGTGAAGGCCAATCAAGTGAGAGGTTCGAGGACGAGACTGGGGCCTAGACATTGGTGAACAGGTGAACAGGTGTAAATGCAGATGAGGTTACCGATGCTGCCCGATAGGTAGGTTTCTCCTCCTACCCCAGCCGGTTTCATATTCAGATTGGACTTAGACCATCAATATGTATTTTCACATAAAACTTACATTTATTAACAAAAATGATGAAATGACTAGTGATTAGAAATTCTGGAATGAAAATAATAACACATTTAAGGAAGCAGGACTTCACACGAGTGGCGGGGGTCGTGCCGGCCCGGGTGAAGGTGCCCGTGAGGACCCGGCGCCTGCCCTCCGAGCCTCGCCCCTGAGGCCGCTGTCCCTGGTTGGACGTCCTTGGCTTCTTGCCCAAGCCCTGCTCTCTCTGGCAGCCCCTTGAAGATGGGAGGATCCTTGTTCTCAGCATGACCCCTGCCCCCACACTCAGGCTGTGTGGGTCCCACTCCAGACCCTCCCACTGAAGCCGGGAGCAGGCATGACCAGTGCTTGACAGCTTCTCACTTCTGTGCGCTGTATAACCAGCACCCGCCCCTTTTCCCTTAGAAACCACTTCTATCAAATACAAATACAACCTGTCTGCTTGGTCCCGCCCCAAGGAAAGAGTTCCCCTGGACAGGGCAGGTGTTCGTGTGAGACGGAGAATCAGGGATAGAGGCAGAACACAAGTGAACACACTCCCTACCACTGGGGACCTTTCAGCCCAAGGAAGAAAATGGAGCAAAATAAAACCGGGGCCTCCTGGAAGTTTCTATAAACGTCTTCCTGAAGGCGGCAGCTTCTCGGCTTTTCATGGGCTGCCACGGACCCCGCAAAGCCCTTTCGTGGCTCAGATGGTCCATTCTCACACTCCGTGCTTGCTCCGCCTACAACCTGCTGAGTCTGCCCTGACCGCTGATCAGACGCGGCCGTCCCTCTCTTTCCTCTGGCTCAGGTTTAGGGGTGTCTGCGCTTTACGTGCCCAGGCACAAGGAAACATTTCTTAGAGTCAGTCTTTCTAAAAAGCAGGTGCTTGGTACACATGGTGCGTCACTTATTTACTTTTTAATCCAGTAGAGTTAGACAAATGCTGCCTTTGACCAGGGCTGGGTGGGTGGAAGCGAAGTGGGGAGGCATTTGCAAGGACGGAATGGTCACTGGGCGGACCCCTGTCAGGATGCTCACGGATTTACGCTCATCCGACCGGGAGGCGGCATGCGTGGCGGGGCTGACGGCCTTCCCGTGCACGGGCGCCCCTCGCTCAGGGGCCTTGACGGGCTTAGACTTGACCTTGGCACTCCAAGATGCTGCGTGGGAACTGCGTTTCACGACGTGGGGGAAAACAGTATGTAGAATTTTAGGTGGATGGCGATCGATGGGCACCTTACCCTCCAGGCGCTTCGAGTTAGCGGCCCCTTCATTCTGCGCCCAGTTTGTCTAAATGACAAACACGTATGCATCGCCCTTCAAACGGCCGAGCCAAAGGCACAGCGCTTCTTGAGAAAGGCCATCAGCATCATGCCAAGACACGGCGTGGTGGGAAAACCGGGTCGTTTGGAGGAGTTTGCCCCGGGAAAGGCGGGCGAGCGTTCTCAGGAGGTGTGGGCAGGTGGGCAGGGCGTGAGTGGCAGTGGGGGGCCCCCGGGCCCCCAGAAGGCACTGCTGTGGGGCTGCACACCTGGCACGCTCCGTCCTCACCCTCTGGCCCAAGGCACGCCCCTGACCCCTACCTCCCAGAATCCCTTTCCTTTCCAAATGTGCCTTTCCCCCTTTCCGTCTGCCCATGACCTCAGTGGTGTAAAGAGGGAGTAACTTACGTACATGAGAGCGTCGCGACTTCGATCTGGGGACGGAGAAGTCTGGAGAGCTCTGTCTTTGGGAGCTGACCTCAGCCTTCACACCTGGGGCTGAGGCAGTGGGGCCGGAGGTGTCGGAGTAAGTTCCTCGCTTGTCGTCTCTTCCGAGGGACACGTGACATCACTGTTGGGCAGTCGATCTGCCACGTTTCACGAACACCTGGCGCCGGGGTCACCGGGTTGGAACTCTGCCGCGTGAGCAAGCCTGCCCTCCATGTGTTCTGCACTTCGCTCCACGAGATGCAGGCGGACTCCTGCAGACATGCGTTTCACTGGGGCCACGCTTCTGCCCGACTCTGTGGCGGGCCTTTTCGCTTGCGGTCCTTCCCGTGGGTGTATCAAAGAGTGTTGCCTTAGTGTGGTTTACCTGTGCATTCCGTGGTGGTGAGTGGTGTTACATTGTTTCCTGTGCTGTTTGGGCGTTCAAATAGCTCCTTCGGAAGTGTCGGTTAAAATCCTCCGTTGATATACAATATCTGTATGTGTTACAATTTCTCCCAGATTCCTTCTCTTAAGTGGTGCACTTTGAATGATAAATGTTTTTAAACCAGACTGAGTCTAACTTATCCATATTTTTATTTTTGTTTCATGATATTCTGCAAAATGTAAGAACTGTGTGCAGACTGATGTTGCACATATTTTCCCCAGTGTTTTCTTCTAAAAGTCGAATGGTCTTGCTCCTCCTCATGGGTCTGTGTTGTCCTTTGAGTTAATTTTTTTTTATGTAATGGGAATTAAGGTTATACGTTTATCTTTTTCCGTATGGATATGCATTTGTCTTTGAACCATTTTTGACAATACTCGGATTCTTATAAAGTTGATTTTTTGTGTGAGGCCCGTGTTGGTGCTCATGTTTTTAAAATCCCAGTGATCTGACTGCCTTTGTTGAAAGGAGCTTCTTTTTCTCATCGAACTGACTTGGCACCGTGGTCAAAAACCAGCTTCTGGGACCTGTGGGGACCGACTTCTATGCACTTTCCGGTTCTATTGATCTGTTTGTCTTCTTGCTGAATCGATTATTGTGCCTACAGACTCACACTTATTCAGGGGTCAGTGTTGTAAGGAATAAAATGTGTAAATATAAAAATAAGTTCATGTGTTTCTGCCTACTAACACAAGATAATGCTCACCCACACAAATTTCTCAGAGAATGATGCCTGCACATGTCTATATTGCGTTTTCCCTGTTCTAATGACCACGGTGGCCACCGTCTCTGACCAGATCTTGGCTGACGCTTCGTAGTAACAGTACATTTTTCATAGACATTCTCTCTCCTTTTGGGAACATTCTCAAGTTTTGAAATCACATAGAGTAGCTCCTGAGAGTTGGTTCTTTCGTGCGTGTGTTTTGGTTATTCTAGCCCCTTGGCATTTTGAATAATTTAGAACCAGCTTGTCAATGTCTATAAAAATCTGGTTTTCACTGGGATAGCTTTGAGTCTGTTGATTTGGGGGAAAAAATTACCATTTTAACAATAGAGTTTTCCAACATGTGACTGTAAAATATCTCTCCCTTTATTTCAGTCTTCCTTAATTTCTCTCAGAAAAGGTTCAGTTAGATTCATTCCTTATAACTTTTAGTTTTTAGTTACTATTATAAAAGCCATGGTTTTTCAAACCAGGTCTCTACAGTTCTGGGTCAGCTGTGTTTGTTGTTCGGAAGGTAATTTTAGACAGAGCCTAGGAATGTTTGAAAAAACAACTACTAAGTAAAACTAAATATATAAATGGCAACTGCTCCATAGAAACATCTATTCTGTTTTAAGAAATATAGAATATGTCTACGTGTATATATCATACACAGGAGAGGCAACCACACATTCGCGTTTCTCTCCCTTTCTCCTTCCCTTCCCCTCTAAAAATAAACAAATGAAATCTTTAAGGAAATAAGTTCTAGCATAGTAATAACACTATATCTGAGTCTTGGACGTTTTTCTGCTGAAGTCCCCCCAAAGTCTGTCTGCCTTTTCGAGAGGCTTCATCGCCGACCACCTGACTAGACCTGTCTGCCCAGCGAAGCCACGGCCCCCGAAGTTCCTGCTTCTCAAGGAGCTCCCTAGACTTCTCGGGCTCGGCCGTGACCCCAAAGGGTCCCTAGGGAAGGGTCTTCACAAGTGCTGGGCTTGAGGCCTTTAAGATGAATCGTTCCAGATGGGGGCGGGGGGCTGGTCGGTCACAGAGAAGAGGCCTGCGGTGGTCTCCGGCCCTTCGCCTTGTCGTGGGGGGCGGGAACCTCTCCTGCGGCCTTCGGCAGTTTGGCGGTCTGTGAAAATCAAGTCCAGGTGAGAGTGGTAGTGACCTTGTCAGCGTGGGTCAGCCTATTCTGAGTGGTTTCTATGGATTCCGAACACTGTTCAAAGATACGCTGACCGAGAGAAGCCAACAAATCACAAGCCTTTTAAAAGATCGGTGCTGTTTTATTAATTCAGTTAACACGCGTTGACTTGGGACCGATTTTGCAGGCATTGGTCTGGGGGCTGGGGGGGGGCTCTTATTAGCTGCCAGACCCTGTTCCTTATGCCTTAGAGTCTTCTTTGACTGTGGTCCACGGAACGTATCCTGTGAAAATACCGTTTTATCGCAAACAGCACTTCGCCGCCACACGGCAATGAGATAACCCTTGTTACTTGGTGTGTGTAGTTCAGCGTCTTCAATGCAGAGAGTGCACAAGGAAGACTGGTCTGTAACCACCTCAAAATGATGATGTTTTTGCATGAAGATTAAGTGGCCAGCACCCTGGAGCTGCAGGGAACATGGGCGGTTGTCACGGCCTGCTGGCATCAGCCCTGTGACCAAGGGACGGTGTCAGGCAGCTGCTCTGTCCCTTCCGGGAAGGGGGAGTCCGCTCGGAAGCTCCGGGTGAACACGTGGGGGGACCGGCCGTGCTCGGGCTGTTTCAGGCACACAACCCTCACCTGCCCAGGTGGGACCCGACCGAGAAACAAGGCGTTCGCAGGGCTTGCCTCGGAGTTTCTCTTCACCGCCAACAGAGGGAGCTCTTTGCAGCGTGGCTCCCAGGCCACCCCGGGAACAAGAACTCTCAGGGCTGCGGGGTAGAATTCCATTCCTTTCATTCTGGATTGTTTTAGGGATTACCAGAACAAAGGGTGGTGTGTAAATATGCACATACACACACATTTTTACGTAACCGTTTGAAAATATATGAGAATAGATTCTCAGTGTAAGTTTATAAAGGTGAAAAGGACACCCTACCAGGGACTACAAATTCACTGGACGCAATCAAACAAGCTCAAGATGTGAGACACATCAGGAAGAGAGAGGCTGGTGTGTCATCAGAGACGCAGTTGAAACACTCGTGTGCTACATGCTGAAACGGGGTCACCTCATTTTGGTGCTGTGGGCAGCACGATGATGACGGTTTCACACAATCAGCAGCCGTGTGGGCACTGAGGGTGCCCGTGGGACGTGATGGCATCTTCCAGCCCCGAGAGCCCTGCGTGTGCTCGGCACTCGGGTGCTCCTTGGGATTTTAACTCGGTTTCTGTCCTCAGTGTGTGAAGCCCCAAAGTTAGCGCTTGACAACTCCTCATCTGTTCACTGTGAAGAAGTGGCCGGACAATTTCAGTGACCCGTAATATTTGGGTGACTGTGTAATTAAGAATCGGAGAGTCCTAAGCAAGTACATGCTGTGACCTGCTACGTGAGACCGGTCTGCGGCTCTAAGTAACTGTCCCGTGTGGTGCCGCTGGCGAACACCACCACTGCCGTGTGTCTGAGCGCTTCGGGGGACATGCTGCACGTGTCCGATGTGAAGAGACCGTTCAGTGACACGTCAACTTCTGTGCTGCGCTGTGCATGCACACGTATGTGTGTGCCCAGAGGAGGGTGTGCAAATGCACGCTGAGTACATACACGCACAGCACCTCGGTCTCTCTCTGCACCGAGGGTCCAGGCACAGAGACGGGTTTGGGATAGGGAACCGCTCTCCCCCTGGCTGCACCCCAATGATTCGCACACCGCGGTGCGTGGAGGCGCGTGCAGAGTGTGTGGGTCATGGGCCTGTGGTGAACAGGACGTGTTCTTATCTGGGGACTGGTGTGGAGTCACCAGGGCTCCTTTTCAGGCTGAATGACTGTGGGCTACACACAGGATCCCTTTACAGGTAAATCAGAGGGAATTAGAAACGTTTTAGGAAAGTAACTGAGATTGGACAGTTTTTACCTTAACACAAATATTTAGCTCTTAGTTTCCATGTAAGGCAGAACTATTGTTTAAAGAAAGCTAGTTGTTTGATTCTTAGTAAGATTAATGCGTTGTAAATGCTGTAGGTACGTCACATTTTAAAATATCCTCTTAGGAGAGAGAGTTTATTCTTCCAGATCTATTGAATATTTTTCTAAATCCCCACTTGAGGATGTGTTTTATTGATTTTAGAGAGAGAAACATCCATCAGTTGCCTCGTGTGTGCCCCCCACCTGGGCATCGAACCCACGACCTCGGTGTAGGGGACAGCGCTCCAAATACTGGCCCACTCAGCTAGGGCTCTGCCAAGTGTTTCAGGAGAGTCTGGGCCTCCCTCTCTGGGACCAGGTGTGCGAGCGTGTGTGGCGTCGTGTTCAGCTCACTCTCAGCTGGTGGCTTCTCGGGTTCGTGTTTCTATGTTCTAGACTCTTCCCCGTGAATTGTCTTACCAAGCAATGAGGGGCTCAGGTTCAAGGTTGAAGAATTTGGTCACGAGCCGGTGGACCACAAGCGACGGAGGCAGCCTCTGGTCCTGAGGGCTCTCTCTGGCACCAGGGCCTTTCCCTGGCCCACCTCCCCCTCTCCGGGGGGCGCGCTGCCTGCAGGGTGGGGGCCGGTACCTGCAAGAATGGGTTTTCTGCCAGGCCTCAGCCTCCGATTCGGGCTGTTGAGGCCCCCACCTCAAAGGTAAGGACGCAAAGTCAGCCTGTGGCCCACAGGCAGTGCCCGGCTCTGCCCGGTGCCCGGTCTCCTTCAGAATGGTGGGTCTCTCACGGAGCAGGTGTGCTGCTGGTTTGGAACTTAGGGGTTTGTTACCTCTACTGCCTCTCGCATTGGGGATCAGTCAGAATCTGTGCTCTGCGTATTATCTATGAATTTCCACGCGCTGCTGTCAGGGTTTCCCCCCTGGTTTCCCGTGAGGACATTTAGTGATTAAAGTCTGCAATGCAAACAAAGGGTCGCAGGCACGGAAGTGGACTGTGAAGGGGGTCTGTGGAGGGAGGCAGGCATCTGCCTTCAAAAGCATCACCCCATTCCTCCGCACCCCGCAGAAGCCCCTCTCTGCGTGGCCCTCCTGCCGGGGACACACGGTCACGGATGGGCCCACCTCTCACTCTCCTCCGAGTTCCGCTCATGGGTGACTCACTGGTGCCATCAAACACGGCCCCCTCGTTGAGTGTCATTCATTCTGGGGGCTCCAGCCGCCTCGCTCGGCCCACCTCGCCCAGGGGCACTGGGAGAAACCCCCCCGTGGGGGCTGCAGGTGGTCCACGTGCGTGTGAATGCGTGTAGAGTGCACGCGAGTCCTCTGGCGGCACACAGTGAGTGACCAAGGTCCGCCTCGCCGTTGCATTTGGATGAAGGACAGAAACCTGGCCCAGCGGGCAGCGGACCCAGGGTCACGGTCTATTTATTTAGCACAGGGTGGGCCTCACCTCTCCCGACTCCTCCCTCGGTTTGCTCTCTGTGTTGGCGTGCGGGGGTCTCCGTAACCATAAGGCCTCCAAGGTGACTCTTCCCAGGTGTGACTTCGGGAAAAGGGGTGCATATCTGCCACAGTCGCCTTCCCACGGACGACAGGCTGCTCTCGGCACCTGTTCTACCCATCGCCCCCCTTCTCGCCAGTGGGCATGGTTTGCCAGGAGTGGCGCGGTTCTCGTTCTTCCAGGCGAGGGGCAGTGGGTTCTTGCTCATGTCTCCAGCTGCAGGACGGACCTGCAAAAGTCACTGCCACCGCCGCCCAGCATGTCACGCGGCCAGCCCGCACATAGATGATGGAGGTTAAGGGAGCCTGTCTGTGGTGATCAGCGCGCTTTCAAAGTTGGACCTTTGGCCCCTCTGCTGGGCGTCAGCACTGCGCCTGAGACAGGGCGTGTTCGCCACCCCACGCAGGAAGCGGTGAGCTGAGCGTCTCCTGGGCTCCGAGTCAGGCAGATCCGCGAGGCTGTTCAGCCTCTTCAGTTGTGCCCAAGATAGGAGGGGTCACTCGCTCTTTGTCTTAGTCCCTTCCAGACGCCACAGCAAAACACCCAAACCGAGGGGCGCCTGGCCCTCTGGTTGGAGTTGCTGAGCGGGTCCATGCAGCCCTCCCTCGGCCACCCCCCTCCACCTCCCCAGCGCAGGGACAGCCGGGCTGGAGCCGCAGGGATGGAAGGGGCGTGGCGGGGGCAGCAGGTCCCCAGGCCCCGTGGCGCTTCCCGGGAGGTTGGAGGCCTCTGCACCAGTGGTGGGGGCGCAGCACCCCAGGGGGAGGGGTCTTAGGACCACGCCCGTGCCCGCCTGGGCCACTGAGGGCCTTGGGGGAAACATGCCCCTCTTTCCATCCCCGTTAGATCATTAAAATGTTACTGTTTCGGAACTGAACAGGCTGAAGGAGAAGAAAGGCAAATTAGGCCAAATTCAGGTCTGCGCGCACAAGCAATTTATTAAGAATGTGAAATGAGAACTGAGTTCAGCTGACATTTAAGCCCCAAACTCAGTGCGTGAGGTTTTTTATCCCTGCCAAGGAGTCACCATTTTAAACTGGAATTAAATTAGACTATTTGTACAAAGCAAAGGGGAGCTATCGAGTAGTTTCACTGCGTTTCGGAGAGAGAACAGACAAATGAGGAAACGTAGCATTATGAATAATGTAAAGTACAACTTCTTCAGTCTTGATGGACACGCTCCTGAAGTGGATAGAAGGAAGCCCTTTCTCCTTAATGAAGTGATTCACGTGGATCTCAGGTGAAGGGAGAGCGATGCTCCGACTCGGGGGTGCGGGGTGGGGGAGGGCGTCAGCGTCTCAGGGGGCACCTGGGCAGCAGGTCCCAACGCTCGTGCTGAATGTGCACAGTTCCCTCCTCACCAGTGGGACGAGAAGGGCTGTGTTCAAGCACGCTCCCTCCAGTGCCCTTGGGAAGACTGAGTAACTGTCAACACACCGGACATCACGGTGTCCTTGGGCCAAGGGGGGTGCAGTTTCACCTGTAAGAATAGTTATTAACACGAAATGATTTTCACAACACATTGCTAAGGAGACGTGAATCAGCACATTATACCTACAGTACCATTTCCTTCAAATTTAAAACTACATGTATTGACATGTGTAGACATGTACATGGAGTCATGGACGGAAGTCTAGAAGGACACGCAACCGAACATTAGCCATGCAGAGCTCACGGGGACGGCAGGGCGCAGTGCCCGCTGCCACGCCTCTTGCACGTACCTGACCTTTGTCATGAGACGCAGTGAGGGCCCGGAACTCACATGCCGGAGTCCCCGTCACCTGTCCCTGCATCCTCGGCGCCTTTCCTGACCACGCCGCCAGTCAGCACCGGCCCCCGTCCCTCGCACCCTAAACCCCACGTGCGGACATGTTCTCCACAGAGAGAGTCCTCGGTTCTGTATTTCCTTTTGTCTATTTTCCTCATCAACCAACAGAAGGACTTTGTACTGCCTCACTTGCTGGCCACCCCCCCCTCCCTCCGGCTGCCCCTGGGGGCTGGGCTTTCCGAGTGCAGGGCCCGTCTCCGCAGAATCCCGGGCCTCCCAGAGCCTCGGAAGCCCAGGCAGCCGTCCGGACCACCAGATGGGGGACCGTTCTTTTCTGCATTCTAGAGACTGCAGAGAAAAAAAACTATGGGTTAACAAATGATAAGAAGCACTTTAAAAGCCTCTGCGAGGGCAGGAAATGTCACAGTTGGATTTCATGGGCTGTGAAATTTTCCGTGTTGCTGGTCACCCCTCCCCCACTGGGGAAGGCCTCGTTAGCCTGTGCGTGACGGGGTTTCTGTGGCCGCTGCTCGGCCCCAGGTTCACGCTGCAGACTTCCTGGCTTAGGAGGAGGGACAGCAGGGCCTGAAGTGATTGTGAATGACCACAGCCAGGATGGTACCGGGGACCCTGTAGGCTTGTTCTCTGTCCAGGGCCATCTTCCTGGTTCTCGTCTACAGGGCTGGGCTTACAGGGCTCAACCTGAACTTGGCTTTCAGCCTTGAATGTTCAGCATGGAGCACAAACATGGGAACCACAAGGCCATCCACAGGTGTCCTTCCGTTCCCCGCAGCCGGCCCTTGACCTGGTGGAGGGGCTCTTCCTGGGGATGGGACTGACTTATTAGTGCAAACACGGTGGCCGTACGGAGCAGCCGGTGACGAAGGGTACCCTCGACTGAGAGTGGATGCCACAGATCCTCACCCTGACCTTCGTCTCGATTTTCTTCATTTGTAAGGACCCCTGACAGAGCTCACCACCGGGTAACCAGCTCCGGGCGCAGAGAAGCCTGCGGAAGTGTCTTTCTGGTTTTGGTTTCCAAAGTGGGTTCTGTTGGGCTGACCTCGTTCGTGGGGACCACTGCCCTGTTTGTAAAGGTGACGTGCCCACAATCACTGGGTTTAAAATCAGAGTAGGTTTGTAAGGATTCTCACTTTGTCCTCTGAAAACTGTGCTGGCAATGACAGGATACGCATTTCAGTCATTGGACATACATGCGTAAATATTCAGCCAGGTCTGTATTCATGCCCAAGTATGGCCGAGGCCCGCGTTAGCTGAGCAGGGGGAGTGGGGCTTGTGGGGGCCAGCCACCAAAGCATTCCAGACAGCAGCACGGGGACCCCAGTTCGTCTCTGGCACAGAGCCTCGAGGACACACTGCGTGTTTGGCCAAGAGGCTGGCAAGCGTGGCCACGACTCCCGGTGAGGAGTACATCTTGCATGATTTCCATTTGCTGTCAAGGATGTTCTGTTCTTAGCACACCGCTGGCTGCAGAAGAGACATATAACTAATTACATCGCTCAAGGACTTCACAGAGGCAGCCGCAGACAGTGGTTTGTGCGCAGGTACTCCTGTTGGACCCACACTTCGTCATGAACCCCAAATCCAAGTCACCCTTCGGAAGGGTGACGAACAGGTGGACTGTTCCTGAGTAACAGTCTTTCCGAGACATGGGACTTCAGTGTCGCTGACAAACAAATGAGTCACCGTCCAGAGCATGCTTAGGGTGCATGTAAGTGACGTTTCTGTGGCCAAGTTGAAGGTCGAAAGACTTCTCAGGTACTTACAGCTGTTGTCGTCAGTGTCGGGCAGAAGCTAATAACTGGGAGAAAGGGACCCCCCCCAGAGGTGGTGCAGGAGCACGTGACCTTGCCCGCCGTCTGCCACCTAGAGGGACTGACTAGCCTTCAGCCCCCCCAGTGACGTCTCACACGCAGAGGACATTTAATGCGGGTGCTTGCTCTGCGCACAGGCAGCGGGGGTTGGCCTCCTTGGCCTTCCTCCGCATTCCCAGTAAAGATACCGGGGAAGCAAAGCCGAACGCCTTACGGGCAAGGTGCTCAGGTCGACTTCTCTGATCATCTGAGGACTTTGGACTCGATTTACTGCTGTGAACCTAAATTTTGAATATAAGCATAAGTGTAAAGAAAAAAATTAAAATCATTTATATACCCATGACCCAAAGTTAACAACTGTCAGTGAATTGACCTATGGCCTCCTGGTTTCTAAAAAATAAATGATATAGTTAATAGATTATAAAATGTGCTTTGTACATTATTTAGAAACATACACACATTTACGATAGTATTATTTTAGGGAATCTAGTCACTTTGAAAATTCAGTAATGTCCAAAATTCCCACAAGTAGGTCTCGTAATGAACAGTCGCTCTCCCAGAGGCGTGTGAACTGCGGGTTTTCTATCAAACAGAAGAAGTGGTCGCGTTTCAGCCCTGCTGCCACCAGCCACCAAAGTCGCTTTAATCTTCCGGAGACGGCCTGCTGACCACGCCACCCGGTGCTGAGAAACTGGGAAAAATGGCAATACTTGATACCAAAAGCATTTTGAGGTAATTTTGACTGCAGCAATTATTTTCATTTCATTTTTCCATTTTGCACTAAATAATTTGCAAAGCTCAATTGCGAGGGCACTTAACTTCTTTTTCTTATCCACTGAGCTCCTTGTGAAGCTGGGATGCACCTGTTTTCATCTTTTACGCTTTGCTTCTAGGGGCCAAACACAGGAACTCTTGTGCATTTTGAACGGAGATTTGCCTTTATGAATAAGGTTTTGGAAACAGTTTTTTTAAAAGCCGACACATCAGAATTTTAAAAATAAAAATGAATACAAAACCAATGGAACACTAAAAATAAAATGAAAAATAAAAACTACCTGGTGGACAACAGATCAGGGTAAGAGGGCTTTCCTCGGCTCTGGGGTGTAAGTCAATATTTCATGGCACGTGGTTGGAGTTCGTATTTGCTTAACTTCATAAATGCAATTGGAATTGATTGTTTTAATTCATAAATGTAGCAATGTTTCCATAAAAATTTTTGAGTCCAAATTGGTCTTATCATATGTAAATTCTTAGTCCTTTATTAGTTACTTAGAATTATACACATAGTTAGTCCTTTAGAGTTTCAATTTTAGAATCAGCAATATTTAATTATTAAAATACTTTATTTAGTTATTACATATTTTCAGTATCCTAATGTTGCTTGCTCTTCCATCCGTCTTTATTATTCTCACAATAATCGAAGATGATTCTTCTAGTCATTCTCTGTGAATACAGGATAAAGGTAATGGCTTTACATCGAAATGGTGATTATAGGGAGTCAGCTGGAAAATGCTTACTCCAGATTTTCCTGCAGCTGTTCTAAGTGCTGGCCGCTTCTTTGTGGGTTACAAGAGCAATAAATATATTAAACCCAAACATTTCAAATCAAGTAGTCACGTGAAAATGAAGTAGACCTTCCAATTTCTGAGTTTCACATAAGTTTCTTTCCTTGTGAAGCTTATTTCTGGCCTATCCCAATAACTTCAATAACAAACGCATCCCTAAATATTTAGAGTGTTATTACACACAAGCCTCAGGGCTCCATCATGTCCTCAGCCTTACTGGCCATAATAGTTAAGGCCTCACCTGTGTGTCTGGTGAACAGAGCAACAACCTGTACCTGCCTTTGCTCTTTGAGACCGGAGACCAGTAGTCAATTTCTGCTTCTTTAGAATTATTTGCCCCGACATGAGCCATCCTCAGTGCCTCCTCGTATAGCACCGCTTTGTTCTCCCCTAATAAGAATATTCACCGTGTGGCACAGCCGCCAACGACATCACTCTAGGTGGGGGGTGCAGGGTCTCCCGGCAGGCAGCGAGGAAGATCAGTTTGCAGTAAGCCAGCTGCCCCTCGGATACGGGCGTAGCAGCCCTTTCCTGAGGCCCTTGTCTCCGAGAATGCAGTTGGTCTCCTTGCTGCTGGATTCAATGTCTGCCTCTCTGTCCTGGCCCCCGGGAAAACCTGCCTGCCAAGGTCGTCTCAAAGGTAAAGATAAAAACTTCTGCAGAGGAGAAGCTGCTGGAGGCGCTGCCCTTCTGCCCGGGGAGTCTGCTTCTCCAGCCCATCCACCTGCCCCTCAGGTTGTGTGGTGTGACCCCGGGCGGGCTGTGTCCTGCTCCACTGAGCTTGGCCTTCAGGACTGGGGAGCAAGCCCTGCCCAGACCTGGAACACGCCCTTTTCACCTGGGACTTGCCACTCCCCAGGCAGAAACAGAGGCCAGATGTTGGCAGGATCTCAGAGTGCGCCTCCTGGGTTTTGCTCTGATGTGGATAAATCCAGGTCGCCCCCTCTGCAGGGGGCAAGACAAGGGGGCACGTGTGTCTCCTCAGCCTTCAGGAGGCGATGTGAACCCCGCCCCCCAGTGCAGGCTAATGTCCTTCCACAGGAGCGAGAGCAGAGAGGCAATGGGGAAAGAGCTCACACTTCGTATTCCAGCCATGCTGAGCTTGGGTGAGAAAGGGTGACCTCGAACCCAGCAAGGGACCCTCTAGTTTGTCAGCTCATCCCCCTGCCCCTCCTTCTCCTCTTCTGCAATGTCACACTTGTCCCATGGATTGGCTGAGGGCAGGACAAGTGGGATGATGGTGGCGGAAAGGATCAGTGGCTACAAATAATGGAAATGCCAGTGCTAGCCGGGACTTCCTGGCTCGCTGGTCAGTCGCCACGTGAGTCTGGGATCCAGAGACTGGGGCGTGCCTGACGCTCAGTGGGTAAAATGCATGCCAAGGTGGGGCTGTGGCCACCGAGTGCACCTGAGGGGGGCAGTTTAAACGGGGGCATCCTGCCTCTGAGAGACAAGCACCGACTCTGCTGCGCAGCTTGGCAGAGCTCCCCCGAGGCACCCCAACTTTGGATGTGTCTCTTCTTCCTGTGTTGTTTTCATCCACTTAAGAGGGAAGTTATCTTGGGAAACATTTGCATGTTGCAATAATTTTTTTTCTTATTAGGAGAAACTCGTTAAAATTAAGTTATGGGTGATAGTAAGGAAATAGTTTGCTTAAAAGTGAGATAGACTATTTTTTCAGACATGTAAACCGGTTAATTAAGAGAAAATTTTCCCCTAAAATTTGAGGCTACTACCAACTTACCTTATGCATGAATTTCCATAAAAAGTCAATACATCTACACTTTTATCTTTCTATGAATAGAGGAAATTGTATGAATTTCTTTAAAGAGCAGATAAGTCTACACTTTTATCTTCCTCTGAATAGAAGAAAATATAGGAATCTCCATAAAGAGCAGATAAGTTATACTTTTATCTTCCTATGAATAGAAAATAATGTCAGTCTCCCATCTTGGCGAAATAGCTTTGTCAGCCTCTCGTTAGTTTACGGTGATGTTTGGTATTTAATTTGACAAATACCATTTGATGTTGAATTCAAACCGTAGAAGTGCTTTCTTCAGGATGAAAAGCCCATTAGGAAACAGTTATAATCCACGTACTCTGTTAGGACACACAGGCTGAAATAGGTGTGATATATATTTGGCATATTAGATCCGGTAAGAGGATTTAGGAAGAGGCATGAGTGACCAGCTGAATTTCCTTCTGCAAAAAATGAACGTCGTGCTCATCGATAGCCTTCCCTTTGTGTTGATGCTGAGGGCTGTGTATTCGGAGTCACACTTTGCAGCCACTCTCTAGCTGTAATTAAATCTGTATCTATGGCCATTACTATGTCGTCTAGGTAAAACTTCAGAATGACCCTGCAGGCAAAATCCAGCTCCCAAAAAGGAAGGGCCAGGGGACTTTGGCACTTGGAAGGTCTGTGTGGCTAGTTACGGAACGAGGTTGTCACTTCCCCCACCGCTGGCCTTACCTCAGCCCCACGGCCCCAACTAGGCCAGGGGCACTTGAAAGTGCAGCCCCTCCCCAGGATCAGGGGACCGACCAGTGATGGGTCCCGGTGACCTGGGCTCCATGTGCCAACACCCCCACGTCCGCTTTCAGCTCATACACTGGACCGCCTCCCTCCAGGGGAGCAAGGGCTGGTCAGGAGCCCATACGGGTGTAGGACCTGAAGACATCTGGGCTCGTACCCTAAAGCCACCACCCACTGGTTGCCTTGGGAAGTTTGTGCACCTTTAACTGAATGGAAGTGCAATTCTCTCTAAAAGGCACGCATCTGACGCACCTCGGGTGGGTGCCGTGGTAGATGCTACGTGAAAAGCACTTCGCTTTCAGCGTCCAATCTGTGAACATTGACAATGAGCAGGGCTGTCGTCTGTCAGGGAGGGACACTCAGCCCATCTTGGCCTCTGCCAGCATGGGGGGACCCGGCAGTCTGGGCTCTCGTGGTCACTGTGTGGGCTGGCTGACGGTCAGGACAGTGGCTGTCCCTCCCTCAGGTAACCACACACATGAGCTAACACATGTACTGAACTAAGGAGACTCCACTGTATCTTCATTGACCGAATTCCTCAATGAGTTTTTAAGAATTTATATACTTACCACCTTGCAGATCTCCAGTGTAAAAACATCAGTGTTCCCACCAAAAGCTGAGCTCCCCCTCTTTCTTCTGAGCGTGATGTGGCTTCTGTTCCCACTCTGAGTGTGGGACTTCCCCCCAGGTGCCCGGGCACCCTTCCTTGCAGCCCCTGTCATTGCTGGTCAGCAGGGGACCCACTGGGTCTGTGCCCGGCCCGTCTCCTCACCGTGGCACCGGGCAGACCTCCTAACCTCATTCTTTCTATCGGAATCATCCTGACCTTGCACTGTTGTACACGTTCATGTCTCCCTGCACATTTATTACGTTGCTCTGTTTTAGACCATTGTCTGCGGGCGAGTTCGTCCCTTCTTAACCCCGACAAGAGAGCTTGATTAGAATTAGGGCCTCTTTCATGGAGTCCCTAGACATAAATAAAACTGTAATCAATTTAAAAATTATTTTAGAATATATCTGGCAGATTTATAATCTCCTTGAAAGACTAATTCATTGATTTGAAATTTGGGTTACATTCAGCTGGCATTATTGCCTATTTGAAGATCTTCATCAAATCTCGAAAACAAGGCATTTCCTTCCACAAGCGACGATAAGAGCTATTCCTCATTTCAATAAGCTTAGACAAATGGCGGTCTTCCTATTTCAGAGTCACCCTGTAAAACATATTCTGGGCGGAGTCCTGTTTTGTTTAGTCACTGAAAAGCTGCATTGGTGTCCCGCCCATGTCTGGACTTGCTGTCTGCATGTGGCAGACACACCCCAAGGAGATGGCTGATTCGGAGCCCAGTTAATTTTTATTTGAGATCATTTAACATGGCGAGAAATGCATTTAAAGCGGATCTTATAAAGTCTTTGACAACTTTAAAGCTTCTGTGGAGTTTTATCGGCAGATGTGTAGTAATCAGAGTTGAGGGTGCGGTCGTGGTGTTGTCTGTAGCCATAATGCAGCCAACCCCACAGGACAGCTCCAAGTTCATGGCCTTGCTGACAGTGGGGACTTGCGTCTTCTTACATCACTGGGTGGCAGGCGCCTGCGATGGCCGATGATTGAGCACAGGCCACCGAACTCCACGGCCATTTCTAGCTCTTGGTCTTGCCAGGGGCTCCGAGTAATGACTGCGGTTCAGACAGAGGATGTCACGTGTCACTGTTGGGGTGGAGTGGGGGCAGTGTAAATTAGACAGGAGAGTGCTGGGCATCCAAACAGCGGTCCCTGCTGTGACAGTCCCATTCTACAACTGCGGTGCTACCTAATGGGAGTGGCTGGGAGTGGATGGGTGGGGTGGTGTGGGGAAATCTGAATGAGCCTTCTTCCTAGTTTATTTCTTTTTCGTATATTTTGTTCACAAGGTTTAATAAATACGAGAAGGCTTAATAAGGACCTTGTATAGTTTCACATACACATACAGGGTGGGGCAAAGTAGGTTTGCAGTGGTGAGTATGCAAATCAGAGTTCACTCTTAGATTATTATTTATTATTCTTGCATTATTTTCCATACAAACAACCATAAACCTACTTTTGCCCACCCTGCATGTTATATCATTTTATAGCAATAAATTACTTGTGTTATTAAAGATGATCAGAGATGCCTTGACTGATGCGTGGCTCAGTGGGTTGGACGTCGTCCTGCGAGGCGAGGTGTCTGGCTCCGGTCCCCATCAGGGCGCGTGTCTGGGGTGCAGGTTCGGTCCCCTGTCGGGACGTGTACGGGGAGCCCCCGAGCTACGTTTCTCTCTCACATCGATGTTTCTCCCCCCCTCTCTCTCCCCTTCTCTCCAAAAATAAATAGGTAAACTGTTTTGAAAATAAACAAAATGAAGTAAAAATGATCAGAGCTGACACTGGCTTTGCTACACGGGCCCCTGTAATGTCAGTAAGTGCTCCGTGCCCCGGACACAATGGGGTCTGTCTGCCTCTCTCCAGAGACCATCAGCGGCTGGTGGTCAGGGACCTGCGGGCCCGTCTGGGCAGCTTGAGTGGCAGAGCCCGGTGACAAGCTTAGTGGGATGGCCAGTGATTTCTCTACTGAAACAGGGAAAGCTGGAGCAGGTGATTTTTTGTGTGATTATAACACGATGGTGCAGAGAAGTTAATGATACGCTTTAAGCAAAATGAGTGTTCTGACTGTGAAGCTAGAGTGTGCTGAAAATATAAAAAGTACGTCATTTTGATCCCAATTATACTTTTTGTCATTTCTGTATTTCATTTCACTCTTAGTTGCATGATTTGGCAGAGGGGGAGTTCTAGTTCAAATAGAATTAAAAGGTAGGAATTCAGAAAATGCTTAAGTATATTTTTAGAAGACAAATAGTATAAATTAGAGAAAATCAATTAGGAGAAATGGTTTCCATGAGAACAGAGGAGGAGCAGGTTCTGGGGTGCCATGCATAGCGTCAGTCAGGGTGGTGTCCCTCCCCCCGCCTCCCCACTGCGGGTCTGTGCGGGGGGGTTGTGCTGTGTGTCCAGGACCCAGAAAGGTGCCCCTCCCCCCGTGGTCCTCAGATCGGGAGGCCGCCGTGGCTGTGCCACCGCTGCTGGTAGAAGTCGCTCATCCGTCAGGCGGTTCAGTGAACAGGGCGCCTCCGCTGACTGCGCAGGTCCACCGAGAAGAGGAGGCTGCTGGTCGTGATGTCCAAACGCTGGAGACACGTGTTCGAACGTATCTCGGACGCCGCTCCTCTTCCTTCCAAAACGCGCTTTTCGTGAAAGGCCTGCAGCTGGACCTGATCACGAAAGGGCAGAAATCAACACTATAAAGAGGGAACAATAATAATCACAACGAGTTCACCAAAAACTGCCATGTCGACTCTGGAAGAACGTATCCATTTCAGGGAATTCTTAATTTTTAAAAATAGTTTTTAAAGGCAGGTCAATATTTTGCTTGATGAAAAAGTGACGAGTGTTAAGGAATGATGTGTTGTGTGTTACACATAAAATGTTAAGTGTTATAACTAAACAATGGAGAAAAATCTCTGTTTGTTTAGCCATGAACAGAAACGCATCTGCCAGGATTCCTCCTAGACATCGCTGCTCAGGAAGGTTCCCCGAGCCCTTTCCTTTCGGAATCTTTCCTAAGTCTTGTCCTGGAAACAGGGTTCTGCACCCCTCCCACAATTATTTGTAAACTATACTGTGATTTTCTTTTTTGCTTCTCTCTCCCTCCCACCCAAACCTGAATTTCTTGATGCTAGGCCCCATGCGTTGCTCCAGAATGGCTCCAGCACTAACCACATATTTCTAGAACCTGTGTGACTCAGTTGGTGGCTGCTGCTGTGAATGTGCCCAGAGAAACTGGACTTGACTGGAGAAGAGCAAGGGCGACCGGTCCCTCAGAGCAGGTGGACTGTGTCGCATGGTGGGTCTGGTTAGGGAGCCCGTGGCGCATGTGGGCACAGTCGCAGTGATGGAGACTCTGGGAGTGGCTGGCTGAACGCAGCGGGATCACTGGGCACGAAGGGGTCAAGGAAGTGAGAGTCCAGGGCCTGGGCAGACACGTCCGTGTCCGGAGAAGGACGAGTGCTGAAGCGTCCGGGGCTGAGAACTGATGGGTGTGAGATGGGAATGCTACCCTGGTGGTCGTTGCTACGTGGAAAGAACCGCCGTGTTTAGGAAGCCAGGTAGAGAAGGCCCCCTCGTGCACCTGCAGAAGAGTCGGTAGTGGCTGCAGGAGGGGGCGCTCTACGGCGGGAGAGGCGTCTAGAAGGAGGCCCCGGGGTGGGAACGGTACTACTCGGGCTTCCCATCCTGTGAGCAATTGGAGATGGTTTAGTGGGGGAGCGAGGCGGGGTGGGGGTGAGCGGAGGGACAGAAGGAAGCAAGGAAGGACGGATAACTGGATGGAGGAAATCGAAACAAAGTTAATACACGATTAAGAAATGAAAAAATATTGCAGCAGTTGTCAAAACAGTGCGATTGTTCTCTATGGTAGGATGTGCCTTTGGATGGTCTCACCCTTTTATTTCTCATGCCGTCTTCTGTCTCAGAACTGCAGAGTCATAACTAACTCAAGCCAGGCGAGCTCTGTTCTCATGTGCCTCCACGCTGGCCTGTTTCAGCAGCTAATTAATAACACCCCGTTACCTTGGAAGCTAAATGGGTGTTGTCAGAATCCCCGAGGCTCCGTAAATGCTGGCGCTGTTAAAGCCGTAAAGCCTCACCGCTCTGCTCACCGCTCTGAGCTCTGTTCAGGGGTCCCAGCAATGCATCACAGGACAGATGCCAAAATGTGTCCCCTTCATCTTATTTCTCTGGCATCTGGTTTCAAACAGAACCAATCACTGAATTATAATAGACAATCTCAACATTCAAATTACTGGATATGCTGGAATCATTTATGTTTTTGTCAAATAACCTACTCTCTTCAGCATAATACATAGTCACTAAAAATGGTGCCCTGGGCAGGAATGTACTGCGGGGGGATCTGATGGTAACTAAGGGGATACACCTGCCGGGAGATGCACAGAGCCTGGGAGGACAGTCAGCCAAGTGGACAGGCATTTAATGACTTCAGATGTTGAGGTGAAGGCACACACACAGATTTTATAAGTGTGTGTCACGGGCAACAGAGCAAAATATAGGTTTTGAAGTTGAAAGAACAGTCTCAAATATATATTTGCTTCTTATTATCTCTTAGGGTTGAATTCCATTTCCCTTAATAATAAAAAAAAAAACCCTATGTGGAAGCCAAACACCCAGTGACCCAGAATGTGATCTTCTGGGGAAGTAAGTCCTGAGCAAGGAATCGTGTTATCATGAGGTTGTGAGGCCGTGCCATTGGCCGAAGGGCTGGGGTCCTGGTGGTAAGGGACCAGTGGGCACAGAGGGAAGCTGGTCACGTGAGGTTGGTGGAGTGCGGTGATGCATCTACACTCCACGGGCCACTGCAGGTCACAGGCAAACCACCAGCAAGGAGCTGGAAGAGGCACCCCTGCGGTCATCCCCTATGCTTGAACTTCGCTTCGGTGTCTGAAGCCAACCAGCCTGTGGTTCTTGGCCACGGCGGCCCTAGCAAAGGGCCTCAGGTGGTTTGAGAGAAGCTGTAAGTGAGAGAGAGAGAGAGAGCAGGACGCATTCGGGGCTTCATTCACGGAAGGGGCTTTCAAAGCGAGACCTTCTCAGAGCTTTAAAAATCCCCATCACAGAAACTCAGGAAGTGGTTTTAGCTGTTTGTGCTTTTGTATTCCATTATGAAGCGAAGTGTGATTATACACAAACTTTAATTGCTACAAATAGTCACTTTACAAGCTATTTATAATTGACAATTAGCCGGAGACTCTAAAAGCCTTCTCTTTGATTCTGCACTTCCATTAAACAACCATTTTCCTGCGCTTGCAGATATTTCTATTGAGATGACACAGTATGCCAAAGACACATAATTAGCACCAAAATTATTACACTAATTCTTTCATCACGACAATAGCAAAACTTTAGCAATACCTTAGCGGCACTTGGTTAATTTGCTACATACATGTGAAGAGGAGGGAGGAAATGGGAAAACCATATTAATGCTCACGTTTGTGCAGAAATTCTGTTCACGTCGCGTTCAGCAGGGCGATGCAGCAGGTCTGGGCGCCCGGCTGCATTCACGCGGAGCCACCACCTGCCTCCCCAGCACCGGGGGGCCGCTCCCCCCCCCTGCGAATGGAATAAGCCCACGGGCTGGCGGGGATGAATTATTTACGATGCCTGAGGACTTTAAAACCTCCTCCAGCATATCAACCAAGTACAGTAATTTTCTAAATAAATTTCTGAATTTTACATTCACAAAAAGCATTAGAAAAGACGTGTGAAAGGGGAAACTATGGCAAATCCCACATATTAATGCCGGTTTACAATCTAAATAAATATTAAGGCACAATTTATTAAAATTGTATATTAAAAGTGTATATTAAAGGAGTAGGTTAAAAGATTAATGTACATAAGGTGGAGGAGTCTCATTTTAAAAAATGACCATGGATTCAATGTATGAAAATTAAATATATCATTAGATTATAAAAGCCATGTTATTTATCTTTATGAACATTAAAAACAGTAAATACAATTTAGCACTCATTTCTGACTTTTATAAACTTAGTCAAACAGATACTTTTTAAAAAATTAGCACCATTTTAATGGAACACTTTCAATGTACTCCAGCTAAATGAAATATACTATTTTTGCTGCTTTGATGGAATAATTATCCAGAAATCTTAGTTACCGCAACCGATAAGAGAACAAAAGCATTGCTACTCTGCGTACCAGAACAATCTTAGGAATTACTTTTGCCCTTGGCTGGCGTAGCTCAGTGGACTGAGTGAGGTCTGTGAACCAAAGGGTTGCTGGTTCGATTCCCAGTCAGGGCACATGCCTGGGTTGCAGGCCAGGTCCTCAGTAAAGGGCACATGAGAGGCAACCACACATTGATGTTTCTCTCCCTCTTTCTCCTTCCCTTCCCCTCTCTCTAAAAATAAATAAATAAAATCTTTAAAAAACTAAAAAGAATCAGTTTGAACAACTCTGGTTCAGTAACGTAAATGTAATGAGTCCGAAGTGCCTTCAGTGAGTTGAAGTGATGCCTGAATTGTCAGACGCTCGAATTTCCCTCTTCTCGGTGCCACGCGATTCCATCTGCTCCTCTCCACCTCCCAGGACGGCGGCGTGACTGCAACCCTGCCTCGTGTGGTCAGGCGGCCCTGACTGAGCACCGCTGGCCGGGGGCTTATGAACAACAAGCACCTGCTTTTCATGGTCCTGGGGGCTGAGAAGTCCAAGATCGTGGCCCCGACACACTCAAGATCTGCTGAAATCCAGCTTTCTGCGTGGCTGTCGCTTTGCTGGGTCCCCACATGGTGGGAGAAGGATAGAGAGCGCTCGGGGGTCCGTCCATGAAGACACTCATTCCATTCTTGGGGACCCCCACCCATGACCTAATCACCCCCCAAAGGCCCCGCCTCCAGACAGCGTCGCACTCAGGGTTATGATTGCAGCACACACTTCAGTAGGAACACGGGCGTGATCCGTAACGGTTGCTAAGTCCGCAGTGTCAGGATGGCCCAGGAGAGCATCCTTGGCAAGAAATAGCCTAGGTTTATCATCTTGGTCTCATCTCAGAAAGAAAATGGCCTAGACAGCAATGGTGAGATAGACTCACTGGTGTTACAGAAAAGCGCACGTGGTCATACAGGCGCCTACGTGACTGTCGTGATCACACATCCCAGAGAGGTGGTTTCCGTGAACCCAGCAGGAAGAAATGGATGCGCACTTACAGACACCTGGGCATTCAGAGGAGAAAGCAAGTCAGCCTTCGGTCAGCCAGGGGCCTCACGGGCGGGCGAAGTGGGGTGGCAGACCTCAGCCACGTACTCAGGTGACGTCCCCGAGGTGACCTGGCGCCGCCAGGCTCCTGTCACATTCCGAAGTCGCTCCTCCACTGCGTTCCAGGAGCTGTTAACATGTTCTTGGTGCCTGCTGATGCCAAAGGTGGATTTTTTCTACGTTGGCAACTACATTTTTTTCTTCTTCACCATCATAATTGCCATTTAGAAGTCACGTATTTGTGACTGCAGCCGTTAGATGTTGCAGATGTTATCTGGGCCCGGTGTGCTCAGTGTGAACACACCTGCCTCCTGTAGGGAGCGGTGAACACGTTCATTACGTCACGAGTAATGAGCTAGCGATGGACGAAGTCTCATGATATGGGCGACATCCGCACCCAGGTCCGCACATCGGAACCTGAGGACCGGCCGGCAACCTGCGCTGCTCTGGGTCTTTCTCAGACACTAAAGAGCAGATGGTTTATCATCTTTAATTAATCCCATTGATGTTTCATACTGGAAAAAATGAAGGTTCTCCTGCTCACTGTCATTGATTATTTTCTCTTTCAAGAACCTCAGAGTAAGATGATATGGGTAATAGTTTGAATTAGGGGAAAAACATGTATAAGAAAAGTGAGTAAATGCTTTTATTGACATAGTATATGCAGAGGGGAAATATCAGTTTAGAAATACACTAATTCTGTCCACCTCTAATTACAGGCAATTTCCTTCTTTCAGATTGTTAGTTAGGCTACTGCCGTTTTCCTTGTTGCTTTGTCCTTTCTGTCTTATTCGAGAGCAATGACAAATGCCAGTTTCTCTTTTAAAAATACTTACCGATTAGTGAGAGTGTAGGGACCATTTACTTTCTATTTATTTTTACAGTAATAGTGCCTAATGTCCTTTACTACACTCTCATATAGAGCCTGTAAGTGGGGGGCGGTGGCGGGTGGGGCGTGTACGTCACAGGAAAGAGGACACCCTGGACCATCAACACGGTCCCCCTCCCCCGGACTCGGTACCAACAGGAGCTGCCTCCGGAGGAGAGAAGGAAGCTTCCGGAAGTTCAGCCTCGTCTCCATCCACACGGGAGGAGCCAGAGCAGTGCTTTCCGCTCTGTTCCAATTGGCAGTGTGATGTTTTGCTTCTTTTTCCTTTTTTGGTTCTATCGGCCTGTAGTTGAGCCTGAAATCCCTGCCCTCCTCCCGGTGGCCACACATGGTCACAAATGCAATATAGTCCACTGTCCTCTGCTGATGGGCTCCGCTGTCAGTGACGGTCACTCCAGTTCAGTGGACTTTCAGAGTCCTGTCTCCGCACACGTCTATGCAGGCAAGTCCTCACTGGTTCACTCATCACTCAGCGTGTGGGAAGCCCTTCTATCGAACCGTGTGCCTGGTGCCCTTTGCGTGAAGTTGAAAACTGCACTGGTCCCGGAGCAAGACAGGCCTGCGTGCAGAACGTCCGCAGCACACCGTCACCGTGGAGATGCGGACCTCCAGGGGGTGCCCATCACAGGCACGGGCCCGGGGCTCCTGTGCGGGGCGTCCAGTGTGAGTGCCGGTCGGGGTTGGGAGGGGTTTTGGTGAAGTGTGTGGGTGACGTGGGTCATCAGGAGGGAAGCTCTCCACCCAGAAGCCCTGGGGGGAAGGAAGTGTGAAATGAGACACGAAAGGTGCACCCCTAAAATGTGCCCGAAGAATTGCTAAGCTGTCGTTCCATCTTCGACAAAGGACTTCGGTGTGATTTTGATCCTTAATGCAGCACATCACATGTTCCTGTGTGGGATTATGACTGAACATGCGGTAGAGGGCAGGGTACTAGCCTGTAAAGAGAAGGTGCGCGTGTTAATTTGGTGGGTTGCACATTTGATAACTCTTAAATAAACATCCCTGTCCTTCTCTCTCTCACGCACCTGTTTTCATTTAAGAATCATTAACGGAACAGGAAGAGTAGACACCGTAGACAGAACGTAAGGAGTGCGCCTATATTTCCAAACCGCTGCACAATTTCAGAAGGGCGCATACGGAGAGGCCATTAGAGACCAACGTCACTGCAGTGTGGCGGGAGCACGGCATAAAATGCGTCTGAATTCAGACACAAAACGAATAACAGCCACGAGGCAGATAGTCCTAAAAGTGTGCTGAGTTCGGTTTTAATTACGTGTTCACACATTTCAACCCACAAACACGAGTTTGCCATCACATGCACTGAAGACCCATGTGTATTTAACCCTCGCCGTATTGCCTGTTCCCCCTCCCTTCCGTACCTCCTGGTATTATTTATTGTTCTTCTCCCTGGAAAGTTCTGTGAGGATTTTGTTTTGGTGAATCTGAAAATGTCTTTATGTTTAAAAAGCATTTTCAAAGGGGCGGGCTTCTACCTGGGCAGTCATTTTATTACCGTTCTTTAATAATACCATTCTTTAGGGTCTACCTTCCATTTGTCTGCAGAGAAATCAGCCCCTGGTTTTCCCGTTGCTCTTTGGACTGTATTTTCTGTGACTGATTTGCAGATTGCACTCCGAAATTGGATTTTCTCTGTATGTACCCTACCTTTTCACTTCTGTGACTTGATGCCTTTAATCAGTTATGATAAATTATCTGCCGCTGTCTCTTCAAATATCGCCCCTGCTCCATTTTTTCTTGTCTCCTTATCGAGAAATGTGATTTTCTGTTTTCTCTAACAACCCGCGTCTCTCTGACAATCACCCTTCGTTTCCAATTATTCTCTCTCTCTGTTTCCTTATCCACCTGTCCTCTAGTCTGTAGCCCTCCCTTCGGGTGAGGGTGCGAGGTCAGGGCCCCCAGAGGTGGCCTTGCCAGGGTGTCAGTGTGCCACGTGAGGGGGTCCCCCACCTTCCTGTGCCTCAGTTTCCTCACCTACAAAGTAAGGGAAATAGGACCTGCCACTCAGGGTCACAGTAGGAACCAAAGCAGTACCTGCTGTGTAGTAAGTGCCATGTACGTGTTTGGTAGAGTTTGAGACAGAAACTGACCATTCAGCACATCCAGTGTCTCTGTCTTTGCTCGCGACACCCCCACGCCCCCCACGCTGATCTCAGGCATCCCTGCGGTGATACATGACTGCTTACGAGGACACAGCAGTCACAATTTAAAGAACAGAAATAATGCATATTTTCACAAAAACACACATAAAAGACATGAACTAGAACAACACGGCCAGAGTTACACATTTATCATTAGCAAATCTACACAGATGAATACAAATTCCACCCTCGGGAAGTGAACTGAGGCCCAGGGTCAGATAGAGACCTTGACGTGAGACACAGGCCGGGGTTCAGGCTGCGGTCTCCCCCAACGGCCTGCTGCAGACGTGAGGCCTCAGAGAGCCAATGGGAACATCACACCTTCTCGAAGCTTTACCTTCAGAACCACCTGCCCCCCCTTCCTACCTCTCCCTCTGCCTGGGTTTTTATGCCTTTTCTTCCATTTGTTGATGAGTGGCCTTCCTGAGTGTTCCGTCCTCCCCATTCTTTGTAAAATGGTTGGATGGAAACATGGAAATATATCTTCCCAGTGGAATTAATGAGAAGATGCTACTTTAGGTGACTCATGTAATTAAATATATTGATTTAATATTTTTCCATAGAGTAGCTTTCAAGTGGTAGTTTAAAAACAAGGACCTAGTAAAATGTGCTTTCCATCATGTCTCCATTCCCGCTCAGAGAGACGGATTTTATAGCCGAAGTAGAAAATTAAGAGCTCCTCTGAGGGCCGGTGGGAAGCTTTATGGTTCTTTAACTTGCCTTGGAGGGCAAAGGCTGGTTAGTCACTTGAAAATGCTTGTATTCGCCTTATTATCAAGTGTGAGAAACTTGGAACACAGAGGGGAAAGTGCTGGAAATAACAGGTAATTTGTGAGCACTTGCAAAGTATGTTGTCATTGATTAATAGTCCGTCTTAAGCCAAGCTCTCGGTTTTAAGCTGATATGTGGTCCCCGCACGTTCACTCATCCTCAGAGACTGGATCTGCCCAAAGTTCTCTGGCCACCAACCACCGTAGCTGAACTGAGATTTGCTTCCTGCGACTGAAACAGTTTGTACTTACTCATTACACGATTATTCGGGACCTGCCAGGAGCCAAGAATTTGCAAGGTCAGAGAATGGAGCTCTAAGGAAGACCTATTCTTTATTCTCAGCGAGCTCTTGAAGTAAGTGCAGGCAAGCAGAGGAGCAGAGAGGAGGCCCGTGGGCCTGCTGTCCTACAGGGCCACACGAGCGCTCTGAAGCAGCAACGTGTCCTGTCCGAGTCGGGGGAGGCCTTGGGGGAGCAGGGGAGTACATTGGGGTATGACTAATGAGTCTCACACGCCGAGAAAGGAGAGATACAGGCTCCCGCCGGAGGGGACAGAAGGTTGGGGCGGCATGCGGGTCGGAGCTTGGACGGGCTGCGGCTGGCCCGCTGCCAACCTGGCAGCCAGCGCGAGAGGAGCGGAGGGGGCCCAGGGCCTCCGGGAGTCCCGAAGAGTTCTGATGGGTCAAGGAGCGGGGTACATCTGGGTCCGAAACCGAAACTTACCCTCACAGACAGAAGACCCCCCACTTGGAGGACAGTTAAGGAGAAGTACCGCACACTTAAAGGTGATTCTGAAATAAACACTCCAACTTACGGGGGTCTCATTATTATAATAAATCATAGGATCTTCCCAGAGGACAGCCAAGAAGTCAGCCAACTTGGAGAGCTTAAGGGTATTAAGCAAATTTTTTTCCACTTACTTCTTATATTTGACTTTGACACATTTAAAAAAATTAAATAAAGAGCAGTTAAGTACAAAAGAAAACAAAGAAAAACTAGACATTATATATATTTTATGATCACTGGGTGTAAAGTACAAGTTCTCCTGTAATTCCTGTTGCCCCGCTGGTAACAATCAAAGCAAATCCTAAAGAGATAGACATCCATGGTCTGGCCCGTGTCACCATGGAGACGGGTCCATGCCGTGTCCATCGAACTGGAAAACCCAGAGGAGAGCCTTGAGATGCATGCGTGCATAAATCTGAGTAATCATCCTTTAATTCTCGAGTCTTTAATCATAGCTGAAATTTGACTCCAAACATGGGAAATACCTGAAATAAGAGTAGATTGAGTATTAACATTTAAGTAAATTTCTGTAAGTACCTCATTATCACTTGAATTGGGATATATTTGGATAGATATTAACATATTCCTACACATTCGCTATGCATTTGAGGACCTAATTTTCAGTCTCCTAGCTATAGTACTTATATTTGAAAGCAGTTGTTTCATGTATTTTTCTTTTGGGGAGCAGTATTTATTGAGCACCTGCTGTATGTAAAGTTCAAGCTCAACACTAGCAGGTTGTGACCTGCTTCCCCGCTGCCACCACGAGCAGCCGGTCAGGCGGGTCCGGGTTTCCGGGTAGAGTCGGGGAAGGACCTTGGTCAGAAACTGTGAGAAGAAATACGGGCTTTCCAACCATGTGAGGACGGTGAAGGAGAGCTGCAAGGAGATTTGCCCTGAAGAGCTCGTCTGGCCCGGGCAGTTGGTGGGGAGGTCTCTCCTCCAAGGTGTCCTGGGGCTTTGGACTGGAGCACGGGCACGAGTGAGTGCAGAAGGAAAATATGAGCAGGCCAACTCTGGGCCAAACCCTGCCGAGGGAGATCACTGGGACTGTCGCAGGTGAACGGGAGAGGCAGCCGGGCCGCCGGTGGTGAGCGGGACCACGAGCAGCAGCCGAGACAGCCAGGGAGGGCGCGTGCAGAATCTGCCAAGCTCCAGGGTCCTCGGAACCTGCATTCTAAGATCAGTGGCGGGACCGCCATGAAGGGGAGACTGCATCGAGGAGAATTAATCGGAGAGAGAACAAGAGTGGCCGTGGACAGATCGGTGACTGATGATCGCAGGTGTCCACCCTGGAGATGACGGCAGCTGGACTGGAGAGGTGAAGGCAGGGGTGGATGGAAGTGAACGGGTTTGGAAACCGACTTGGTGAGGTGGTGAGGGATACTGTGATGTCGACATTCCAAAGACCTCCGTGACCGATATACAGGGGAGGTCCAGAGGTACAGCTCTCGGCCACCCTGGTTCAGAGCAGGTGCTCGTACGCACTTAACTAAATGAAAGCACGAACTATGCGTGTCAGTGGTTCGTGCGTTCTGGCCACGTCCTACCTTAGAATGAGTTGTAAGTACACTTTCAAGAACTAGTTTTCCAGGGGCCATTTTTCCCGTGGGTCCCAATGGTGCACAGTATTAAAACACAGTTCCATTTAAACAACGTAGTAGCAGTCACGAAGAATTGCTTACGTAGAGTAGATACTGACATGAGATTCCAAAAGTGTACACATTATTGTGTCATAGAGAAGAATCTTGTAGATGGCGTTTGGGACCAAGAGGCACTTGGGAGTGGACAGGGTGGGGTGCTTCTGCTGGAATGTTCTAGACGGCCCCATGGAGAGGGCCCAGGGCTTGTCTCTGTTCAGATTCCCAGTGTGTTCATGAGGGCGGCCGCGCCTTGGTTAGCTTTGGAAGGAAGATGCTTTCCCCACCAAACCTGGAGGAGTCAGCAGTTTGAGCGAGCTGGGCATCCGCAGGTCTCTCTCCCATTAACATGTTCCTAAGGCCGGGAGGAAGAGACACCTCGAGTCTGAAAGGAGAGCAGGCTTGTGCACAGGAACATGTTTTCATTAAGTGAATGTTCGCATCTTATAAACTAGCACTGCTGTGAGGGGCCCCGTTCTGAACGGGCCCTTGGAAGAACTCTGAGTAAAAGTCCCTGTGCTCAGGGACTCCCTGCTGGAAATCAAAGTGTCATTTCCAGGCATTGGACCGTTGAAGGCATTAAACATTAATAGAATAAAAACTCTTAATAAGCACTTTTATGTAGCGTCTGGAGTGATGGCAATGGCTAATTGGCCCATGCAGCCTCGTTCCTCCCCCTTTGCTGGGGTCTGGGACTTTCGCGGCCAGCAGTGTTAAAATAAGTGCAGCGCAGATCACCCATGCTGCTAGCAGTGTGCTCCTCCCTGCTGGACAGTGTCCCACGGTCATGGGCTGCCCAGAGGGGCCGCCACCCTTCCTGGGGACGACACAGGGACAAAGGCCCACAGGCCCACGGCAGCTGGTGAGAGCCTCTTTCTGTGGGGTTGTAAGCTCTGTTAAGTGGTGAATGGAGATAGTTGAAATTAAAGGGATGTTTTCACAGTTGACCTGTGAGTGGTAGGTGTTGTGGAAGATGAAGTGAGTGGGAACTGCTCGTGCCCCCTTCGAAGAAAGGGGGCGTGGGGAGGGCGAGGACCCTGCCTCATCTCCAGGTCTGACGCCAGCGTGTCTAATGTCTGGGATGACGTAGGTCTCTTCCAAATAAGTGTTTACCGAGTTCTTGGTTCTTTTCCTTTCTCTTCTAATAAATATCATGCAATTTTACAAGCTCTGTGAAGTGGCAGTTATTTACTGTCATTAATAAAATAATCTGTTTATTCACTTACCTTTGTGCCTTGTGAAATAACTACAAAGCATCTGTACAAATACCTTTGTAGACAGTCATAAGCCACTCTGTGTAATGTCGTGATGCTGGGCTCTATTTAAAACCATATATTTGTAAGTATTGGTTAAGTATGATTTTTCCTGATAATTTGACCACAAGGTTGCCTGTTAGTTGCTTGAATAATACATACACGGTTTAATTTAGGAAAATGATGCTTTTTCTGTGGTTTTCTTGAGTCTTGCTTTCACTAGAATTAGCTTACAGTTTTAGGTATCAGCAAAATTGCTTTTTTGGGGAGGGGAACTTTTAGGCTAGTCAATAGTTGTAAAGAAATTATTGAGCCAGGTTTAAATAATAAGACCCAGTGATCTATTTAATGACATAATTTGTGAAGACATTTATAACCAGATTTTTAAAAATAAATTTGTTATATTTATTAAATTGTATGTTTCATCCAAAGTAGTTCAACCAGTGCTATTTACTACTAAAAATGTTCAACACTGAAATTAAATTTCTTATAAAATAGCCCACTTCCATGGACTCTTGTCATACTTTTGATAACATGTCCCCTGGTTTTTTGTTTTTAAAAAACCTAGTTTGTCATGATCTGACTAGGTGGTGCCAGCTGTCCCTCTTTTGGTGGCAGCTTTCATGTCCGTGTTGTGGGAAACCCATACACAGACCAGAAGGTTCTGGTGCAGACTAATTCACAGCGCCTCGCAAGGAACAATGGCAAAGTGCTGCTCCTGTGCAGGGCAGGTGATGCGTACTCTTAGAAACCATGATTTTCCATAATGACCTGAGAGAACATTCAAGCGAACATAAATAATAGGCAAAATAACGGTTTTCCTAAAGTTTCTACATGGACATTCACATTAAAATTCAGAGCTGGACAGACCCAAATATAGACTACACCGTGAAAAACTGGAAACTTGAATGAGCAGTAATTTTCTACCCAATGTAATGATGGCACTATCTCTCATAGAAAAAAAATAATATGCCTTCCTACAGAAGAAAAAACCTAGGATGACTAAATTAGTTTCTGAATCTTTGTTTTGCTTGGAAAAGACCCGCAGGAGGCCTCCCACCGCCCACTGACGCGGTCGCCACGGCTGCCGGAGGCGGATTTAGAAAATTCTAGGCCTGCACTTGTGCACGCTCCATGTTCTGCAAACCCCCCTGAACGAGCTATTTAAAGTTTAATTCCCCTGAAGTCACTACAGAGGACGTAAGTGAGAGAGCAGTGGCTGTCCTTGCCTTTTGCGTCATGGACATACGTAAGTCAAATGGAGACAGAGAGCTGAGGAGTCGTGCTTCGGGCAAAAATAAGAACGAAGAAGCTTTGGGGGCAGGAAGCACTTAGAGGAAGTTCTTCTTCAGTGCATGTCTTTTTTTTTTCCTTGAATTTGAGGTATTTTTTAAAATTTTTATTTAGTTATTTTTCAAGTACAGTTTTTTGTCTATTTCTCCCATCCCAGCCCCCCCCCCCCCCCCGCCCCGTCTCCCCCCTCCCTCCCATTTCCTCCCCCCCCCCCAGTCCTCATCCCTGTGTCCTTCATACTTGTTCCTCAAAATCCCTCCCCATTTTTCCCCTTAAATTCCCTTCCCTCTCCCCTCTGGTCGCTGCCCACTTTTCTCTATTTCAGTGTCTTTGTTTTTATTCTGTTTGCTTGTTTGTTTTGTTGTTTAGCTTCCTATTAAAGGTGAGATCATATGGTATTTGTCTTTCAGTGCCTGGCCTATTTCACTCAGCATAATGCTTTCCAGTTCCATCCATGTTGTTGCAAAAGGTAGTAGCTCCTTCTTTCTCTCTGCTGCATAGAATTCCATTGTGTATATGTACCACAGTTTTTTGATCCATTCATTTACTGATGGGCACCTAGGTTGCTTCCAACTCTTGGCTATTGTAAATTGTGCTGCTATGAACATTGTGGTGCATAGGTTCTTTGAAATTGATGTTTTATTCTGGGGATATAATCCTAGCAGTGGAATTGCTTTAGTGCATGTCTTGAACATGGACCTCAGAGTATGTTTTCTTGAAGACAGAAAACATCTGTCCTTATAGTAACCCCAAGATGTCCTGTGTGACCCCACACTGTTGGAGCTGGGAAGCTCTAAAAGGTATGAAAAAGTGTCCTTATAGTAACCCCAAGGTGTCCTGTGTGACCCCACACTGTTGGAGCCGGGAAGCTCTAAAAGGTAAGAAAAAGTGAGAATGTAGCTATTAGCTGCAACGGAGAGAGAAGAAGAAATTAAACTACATGAAGAAACAAGACATAAACAGCAAGCAAATGTTGGATCCATTGTAACTGAAGAAAAGCCAAAATATTTTAGATTCTCAGTGCTGGTAGAAATTGTTTTGTGACATTTTTCAAATGCTTTTTTGGTTGTTGTTATACTCATATTGTACTAACTGTCATATTAGACATGTCAAAATGCCCTTAACATTATCGCTGTGTGCTTGTGTTTTTAAAGCCTAATCAAGTGACACCAAACTTGAAATTAGATGCTTCCCGTGAGACACTTGTTTCTTTCAAGCAAAACTGAATGGCTCTCGGGAGCAGAACACATTGTTACCTGGTGTCCCTCACCTTGCTTTTCACGTGGACCATGCTGTTTGCACTTCTAAGATGCAAAATGTCTACATTTCAACATCAAATACAATAACATGTCAACTCTATAAAGTGTTCTCTGCATATCTGCAGACTGAACAGATTTTAAAATTTAGAAAAATATTGTCTCTGAGGATTGCTATTGCTTTCTGTTTTCAAAAACTTGCAGACTATGAGACTAACTAGTGGATTAAAATGAACGAAATTATGAATCTTCCCATACCTAGGGTATTTTTATCATCTTAACCAGGTCATTTTTTAATGCTTGTAAATAGCAATATAATGATTAATTTATATGAGAGAGAATAAATTTTTAAATGGTGTCAATAAAATGTATGAAAAATTGTTTCTAATTATCAGAGAAATTGATTGATTGGTTTTTCTTTTTTGTATTACTCACGTTTCTAATTAAACTTTCGTGTCACTGTTTTCTTGGTGACGTGTCTGGGAAGGAGGTGAAGCGAGGTGATATAGAGGCTCACAAGGCTTTGACCTTCCCTGCATGTCTGTCTCGTGTACACAGAAGTCCTGGGAGATTCGTCCAGGCATCTGAGATGTCACGTACGAGACGTAGCGGGCATGTTGGGTAATCGGGTGTCATGCCTCCCGGTTTGCTTGGGAAGCCGCGAAGAGCCGCCACCTGAACCCACGTGGTGTGCTCGCCGCTCCGCTGGGATCCCACGGTGGCACTGAGCTGCAGAGGAAACATTTTCGGGAAAATCGTTCTTCTTTGTTGCTCCCCGGCTCCAAGGCTCCTTGGCAGGGATGACAGTCTTACACTTGGTCACCTTTAGGACTGGGCCTCCCACTCTGAGCCTGCAGGACTGGGGATGTTCGCACGGACACACGTCCCATTTTCTACAGTCACGGTGTATACCTGGAAGAGGGAAGCATTCCCTCCAAATTCAGTGCCATGCAGCTCTTTCTACCTGTTTTTAGGTTTTGAGCAAAGAAAGCTTTGTTTTCAGGAAAACTTTGGTTGATGTGAACTCGTTTCTAAGCAGCTCAGCAGGTTCAGGGTGAGGATGGATGGCAAACGGGGTGGAGTGGGGCGGCGTGCAGGGAGCCCATGGGCGCCGTCCTGAGTTGTGTGTGAGATGCCGCCATTGGCCAGGAGGTTCCAGAACTCTAGACTCATTTGAGAAGCCCCCCAGATTTCAGTTGCCACATCGAGCAGTGTTCAGAACGCCAAAGGAAGCGTCACTGCGCACACCGAATGAATGGGCCATGTTGGCAGGACAGGCTCGGCCGACTTGTGGCTCCCTCGGCAGAGAGAGTTGCACCCATTTTTCCATGTGCGTTCACCTTCACTGTACAGGAAGGTGGGCAGCTCATGGTGCTTTTCTTGGGCACTTCCGAGGGCACGCAGGTGTGTTCTGAGGATCCAAGAGAATGGTCTGTCTGAGTTATGCTCCCGGAACAGAGCCGGGAAGAACTTGTGCTGCCGACGGCCGCCTGTCTGCGGCTCAAGGTCAAGAGCAGGTGAACTGGGCCCTAGGCGTCCTCTGCCCGGTACCAATTAGTTTCACCTTCTGCATCTGACATTTCTGATGTGCCCTCGGTTTCTTAAACTGAGATTGTTTTAAAGCATTGTTTTTAGCCCTGGCTGGTGTGGCTCAGTGGACTGAGTGCAGGCCTGCAGAGCAAGGGGTTGCTGGTTCGATTCCCAGTCAGGGCACATGCCTGGGATGCAGGCCAGGTCGCCAGTGGGGACACTGCAGAGACAACCACACATTGATGTCTCTCTCCCTCTCTTTCCCCTTCCCTTCCCCTCTTTCTAAAAATAAATAAGTAAAACCTTTTTTAAAAGTACTATGTTAATAGTGAAGATATGTACATTTTTGTTCTATTTTAATAATCCACTTAGCCCATGCTTGCTGACTCATCCTATAGTTGCTAAACGAATATGTACATTGTGAAGGGAGCCCATTGAAGTGTGAGTTGAATTATGACCTCGGCTTCTTCTGATCAGAGAGTTGAGGTGACCCAGCCGCTCGGTGGGTTTGGTGCTCCTCTGATGTCTCGGCCGTGGGCTTCTGGTTCGCCCCCCTCCTGCCGTTGGCCCCCATTTCTTCGGGGGCCCATGGATCTCATGGGTGTTCCCACTGCGGAAGGCTGGCTGGCAGCGTTTCTCTGGCCACGTGCGCGGTGACTGATTTCCTCCGTGGTGGCCCCCTGGGCTTCCCCACGCCCAGCTTTGCTCTCCTGCTGCACATACCCTGCACCTCTCCCTGCTCTGTCGGGGGACGTCCCCCAGCCCCCCGTAGCACTGACATCTCCCTTCAGGATGCACTGACTGTTTATGGCCATTCTGTCGTCCCGTGACTTCAAGCACCTCTAATTCCCTGCCTTTACAGGGGGCAGCTGGGGGGCAGGCGTCTGTGCACGAACAGCACTCACCTGTCGGGTGTGGGGCTGAGAGCAGCCCCCGCGTCTCTCGCTGCCTCAGTCCCACCTTCGGTGGAGCAGGGCACGCTCAGAACAACGCCCGCCATACTCGCTCAAATGTGAGGATGTGGGTGACGCGTGTGGAAACAGTAAGCATTGATGTTTGCTGCTGATATTATCATTTATGTTATTACATAATCATTTGTAATTCATGCACACAGTGTGAGTTGAATACATACTGCACACAGGGCCCTGCATTAAGGCGTTGGACGTGCAGATTAAGAAGAGGAGGCTGCAAGCTCAAGCTGAGGCCCCGAGAGCCAGCCTGCAGGAGGGGCTTGGATGTGCCAGCTGGAGCCCACTGTTGGGGACGGCGGGGAGCAAACAGTAGTGGGGGGGCGAGCCTTGGACTCCGTGCGGGTTCGATCCATGTCCCAGGAGAGAGAAGAGGGAGGCCTGGGTGGCAGGTGCCTCAACCCCAGCGCAGTTCTGAGAAACACGGGTCAGAACCACAGGGCTTCCTGAGCAAGTGCCGGGCACAGAAGGAGTCGGTCCGCCGTCACCGGCCTCAGGAGGCAAGCTTGGTGGGCCCGCAGGGGTGGCAGGGGAGGGTGTGTCAGTCAAGGATGTGTCCCCAGTGGGTTCTGTTGAAGATGAGCCTCCCTGGCTGAGACGGACGTCAGCCCAAAAGTGGCTGGTGGTCTGTGATCGAGAAACTCGGGGCAACAGGGGAGTGTGTTCCTCCAAAGGGCGCTGGAGAAAACTTCCCTGAAGTGGTGCTACGTGGAGAAGGGACATGAAAAGAGGATGTGTGTCCCCCGAGTGAGAATACGGTTAAGGGCGTCCCTGCCGCAAGTGAGCAAGGGGGGATGGCAGCCTGGAGGCCGGCGCCCTCAGGCCGGGGCTCGGGAACCGGAAGGCTTTGTCGGGGTTGTGCTGGGGGCAGGAGCGGGAGGGGTAGACAGGGAGGAAGTCCGGGGGGCAGGCCGTGCAGGGCTGGAAAACCGCCTGGAAGACTTCAAACCGGAGCGAGGGCAGGGAGGGAAGCCTGGCAGGGGTTCACTTCGGGTGCTCGGGAGGTCATCTGGGTTGTAAAGGCTTATTCCAGGTACGAGTGGGGGCGGACCAGAGAGGAGCGAGACCACGGGGCAGGCAGGGTGTGGGGTTCCAGGTAGTGATCGTGGCTTGTCCCGCGTGTTGGAATTAGGTGGATGGACTTTAGATAAACTGTGTTGGGTTTTGTCGTTGGAGTCTGTGCCCTGGGTGGGCCTGTGGGGTCCGGGTGGCATTGCCAGGAATGCCGGTCCTCCAGGTGAGAAGGGCCAGGTCCCCAGCTTGGGCTGCGGGCACCAATGATGCTGGGCAGCGACTCACGGGAGGCGGAACCTGATGAGACACCCCACTTGGCATCTGCGTGCGTTCATGGTGCCGACCTTCACGTCTGGGTGACATTGACGGGAGTCATTTGTAACCTTATTATACCCTTGGACGTGGAGGGTACAACCTTTTGACAGCGTTGAGGTCATTCTGCAATTTCCTGCTAGTGGCTTAAAAAAGAAAAAAAAACTTTCCTAACAAAACTGGATATAATTTTCCAGGAACGTAATATGAATGCTCACCCTCCACCTTCATAAAGGCGTTTTATGTCTTGTTTTTTCCAGGGTAGACTTCTTAGCCCCTTCTTTATTACTATGGCCTCACACACACTATATTTTACTATATTGATGTAAGAGAGTTTAAAGATTTTAAAAACTCATTTTGTAACATAACCAAAGAGTGGGAAAGAGGTGACAAAGAATAGAAAATCTATGATTTCACAATTCAACTTAAAACTGTTATTTCTAAGTACCTTTTTGGACCCCCCCCCCCCCACTGTAAATTTATCCAACGTCAGATCGTAACAGGCTGCAGCCGCGTGCTGACGATGCAGAGACTGTCTGGATCGGAAGCGAGTACCTACGTGAAAGTTCACCCCCGGGAAACGTCCACGTGCACAGGTGGAATAAGGCGTTGATTGCTCAGTGCCTCTCAAATGCCAGACGAAGCCTTAGTGTGTGTGTGTGTGTGTGTGTGTTCGGGGGGCACGTACAAGTCGTTCTGAGGTGCATGCATGTTAGATCAGGAAGCAGCACCGTCCTCATAAATTAACTGAGCTTGGGCCAGAGTCCGATGGCGGTGCCCAGAGAGGAGCCGCGAGGGCTGGCTCGCCCTCTGAGGCCAGGCGGGCTCCGGGGCAGAGGGCACCTGTGTGAAGGTGTTTCAGCTGCTGACTTCAGTGCCGTCTCCTGAGATAAACCTGTGTCCGGACGGGATCTATTGTAGCCGACTTGCAACCGTTTCTTAAGCTAAGTCTGAAATAAGTTTTGAAGTGACTAAGTGTGCTTCCTAAACAGCTCAGTGGACAGTTGGAGTCAGGAGACTGTGGAGTCAGGCACTGGGTGTTTCCTGCGTCCAGCCTCCCTCCGCCGTGCGGACGCACGGTTGCCATGTCAGCGCCCGAGGCCCACCCTCGTCACCTTGTGTCCCCAGTCCGATGTTGGGACAGCCCCTCTCTGAGCACAGATAAAATCCCCTGCGTCTCGGCTGTAGAAGGTTTTCAGCAAATGTTTGTTGAAATAACTGATCGTTCCCTCCGTCGGCGTGATAAAAGTTTTGTTAGCTTCAGCTCAGAGACCCGAGCGCTGAGTCAGGGATGGGCAGCTGGTCCCGGCAGTGAGGCCCAGGCCCCCTTCCTGGCAACCGGCTTCCTGAAAACAGCTTCTCCCTCGAGTTTCTAAAGCAGGAGGGAAACTGTGAAAGATCAGATGTGAGCCCTGATTGCCTTAAGTGATCCCCCCACCCCCCCGCCGCAGCTAACAAACTGAATGTAAATAGAACCGTGGCATGAAATGAGGAACGAATGGGATGTGGACACACAGTCCGTCTCAAATGGGGTCTTGTGCGATTTCGTGTATAAAGATCTTCAACCTGACTCTCTGGTGTATAAAGATTTATTTAATCTCTCCCTCCCTGCCCCTCCCTCCCTCCTGCCCAGCTTCCTCCTTCCTCCTCAGTCTGGGCCACCCTCGCCCCACTCCCCCCAAATTGCCAAGTGTCACAGTGTCATCATTTTCTGGTTTCATTCCCATGTCGTGACAGACACACTGCATCTCCACACGGAGTATTTCTGCAGTGGATTCGGTGACAGAACAGATGTGCCTTTTAGAAACACATGTCATCTCGCTTCAAAATGGGTTTCAGGCAGCTCACTTGACATATCTGGCGTTCGGAGGCGTGTCGTGGGTTTTCTTTAACTTTTGTAGAAACTGAAGCCTATTGACTTTCATTGATACGAACATGGAGAACTTGACACCTGCCACTTAGAAGGGCTAAGAAGTTACAGGAACGGCGCTGAGTGATGCGTGTCCCATGTTAGGGTGGAACTCAAGACCCCAGACTCATCCCTAAGCTCCAGTCGGCTGAGTTAACCGGGAAAGGGACACTGAAACTGACCCCCACTCACTGCCCGGGACAGAGACCGCACTGTGGCAGCATCTCATACCTACTGCGTGTGTCTCGACCCACTGGTGACTGTTAAAAAATGGTGCACGGAAGTGAATGAAGAAAATGCTGCGTCGCCACGCCCAGGTTTAGAGACTGTTTACGCCCGCTTATGTGAGGTGGCAAAAACCAACACCTGTTTGTTTGCTGTGGCAATTAATTGCACAGATTTAGTGACAGCTGCTTGTTTGCATTTCAGCATTAACATTCTGTTCAATGCATCCTGGGGGGGGGAAATGAACAGGACGGACTCACCAGACAGTGCTCCTGTGTTCCGCCCCCAGTCAAGCAGGCAGCCCTCTGATTCTCAGAGAAGACTTGAGCTTGTGGTCCCTCGCAGGTATTCAGTGCGTCCCTAGGTCCCAGGGAGCAGGCCTTGGGGGCCGAGGTGGGGGTGGCCTCCCCGCCCCAGCCACGGGCTCCCCTGGGCCTCTGATCCTCTGTCAGTAGGTTTTAAATTGTTATAAAAATCGTTCTTGACCTTTCTCCTGACCTCCAATGTTATTTTAAACAAGTTATTATAAGGTATTTTACTGTTGAAATTTTTGAAGATGGCCAAGATTCCTTTTGAGAGGAAAGTATGGCATAATGAGTTTTATTTCCCAAGAGAAATCATAACTTGGCTGTGACTTGAAGAAGAAAAGTATGTGTGATAAAATGCCCCAAATTCAAAAGCATGAATAAAAAATTAGTTTTCTAGATAAATGCTAACGTGAACTAGATGTGCTTTTTCCTTTCTTTGAGTTTAACGTGCCCTGAGTACAATAGGCAGATGATTTTAATTTCAATATATTTTAATCCATTGACTCTTAATGGAAACATTTGGAAGTTTTAAAAAATATACTTTGCCCTAGAAAGGGACTAGCTTCATATACTAGGAACAGATTTCCCTTTGTGGAAGTAGGAAACTTTTAAACCTTTGCCTCCTATTTTACATGACAAGTCCCCGGCACCCTCCGTCCGGATCTGAGGTCTTCAGGTGCCCGGGGTCCTGCCACCTTCCACAAGGCTGCCCCACTCCACCCACAGGGGCAGGGTCCTTTCTTAAAAAGATTTTATTTATGTATTTTTAGAGAGAGGGACAGAAACATCAGTGTGTGGTTGCCTCTCACACGCCCCCAAGTGGAGATCTGACCACCAACCCAGGCGTGTGCCCTGACTGGGAATCGAATCAGCGACCCTTTGGTTCACGGGCTGGTGCTCAATCCACAGAAGCCCACTATCCAGGGGATTTCTGATAATTCTCTTTCCTGGAGCAGGGCACCGTCACCTCTGGGCTCCGTGTGGCTTCTGCCCAGCTTTCAGTCCCATGAGGACGTGTTCAGGAAAGACTAGCTGTCCCCTTCACAGACAGGCAGCTGGCCCACAATTTGTGGCACCGACAAGTGGCGCCGGACAGATCTTGAACAGTTTTTATAAGATCTTGGGAACCCTATTGCCCCCTGTTTATGGTGACAATATACAGGTATATGCACAGTGCGTTTAACACTGCAGGTGAATATTGATTTTTGCGTTTGGCAAAGCCAACACATATGGAGAACAGCTGTGACGTATGTCTGCAGGGCCACTTAACTGTTATCATTGATGTCTATTTTATAAAGCCTCACGTTCGTGTTTAAAAGGAAACTTTATTCCAGGTTCTCAAATTATGCCAATAATATAGAAACAGTAACACCTAAGGATAAAAATGGAATGTTTTATTGAAAACTGATTGAGAATAGTTTCCAGAAGCCACTGGTAACCGCAACTGCAAAGAAGCACGCAGCTCCGTGGACCTGAACTTCAGCAGGACAGACAGCTCGGCGACGACCCACGAGCAGCACCGAGCAGCTCAGTCCAGTTGAATTTTTGCCTTGAACAAAGTCTGTCTCGTGCCGGCAGAACTGGTTGATGAGCATCGGCCAAAGGGACTTCGTGACGCTGATGATGCTTGTAGCTGAGCCCCGCGTCTGATTCTTCCTGCTCATTTCTAGCAGCTTGTTGTGGTTTGCGCAGCCTGAGCTGGGCAGGCCACCAGCTCGCCAGGTGAGCCCCTCGTGAAGATGCTGAGCTTGGACCCAGAAGCCTCAGTGCAGGGGTGAGATGGCGGAATGTGTTACCGGAGCGCCAGGGATGTTCTGCGCAGTGACAGCGGGGCCGGGAGGCAGAGCCGTCACTCCGAACCCCTAAGGGTCCAGGGCGGTGGGCATGGTCTCAGAGGCCCACCTGGCACCACACTGGAGGGGGCCGCCTGGGTTTCCAGGAGACAGATGAGAAACCTGATCTCAATTGTTGAGTGTGCTCCTCCTTTGAGAGCTGAGATGCTCATCACAAGAAGACGATCAGAAGTCTCATTTTCTTTCTCTACATCTCTCCCTCTCCTATTTTTGAACAGTGTGCTTTGCCTTCCGGGACTTTTCAAAATTTGTTTTGCAGTTTTCCAAGGCCTCCTGTGTCGTTAGTGGAAATAGGGTGGCAGGTGTGCAGGCAGTTGGCGTGCAGCTTGCACGTGGAGCACGGGGCTGAGAGTCCAGGACATGGGCTGACGCTGGCCAGGCGGACAGAGCCCCCTTAGCAGTGACTTCAATCCGAGCGGTGGGCAGGGCAGCGGCATTGCCGCAGTAGGGTGTCCTCAGAGCCCAAGGGAGCAAGACACCCATCACCTCTGAGAGCAGGGGGCCGTTCCTGGGCTGTTTTGTTGTGTTTTCTAACTATGGACTGATTACCTGTGTGCTTTTCATTGTGACTTTATGAAATGCCCACCGCAGCCAACAAAGCTGACCAGCCCGAGGCCCAGAGCCAGCCACGTGGGAACAGGAGAGGGCATGTTCTCTTCAAAGAACACAGACTTGAACTGGAACCCCTCTCCAACCCGGAGAAGCTGTTGACTAGAGGAGCTCGCTGGCTGGGTCGGCTCTGGCATCCAGGTACCGAGTCGTTCAAACCGAGTTGGGTGAAGACAGGATGGAAAGGCCCCCTCCTACCCTCGGGAGAGGAGGGCGTTCCTGAGGCCTGTCCCGATCCACGTTAAACCCGACACCCCTGGGCACTCTTCGTGGGCAGGGGGTGGAGAGGCAGATGTGTGGGACAGCAGACAGGGATGCCCTCAGGGCCAGAAGCAGAATGACCCCGAGCCTCTGCTGCTGGCCGCCTGCCCAGGTGCAGACCTGGAGGACACGTCACTGGGCAGCCCCTGGAGGTGGGAGCTTGCCTGGAGCCGGCTGTCACTTAGGGAGCCTAGAAGCCACACAAAGGACTAGAAATCCTCGTGTTGGGGCAGTGGCAGCATTTCAGAGAGGGCTCGTCCAGATCTCTCAGGAGCAAAAACAGAGCAGTTCAACGGCTCACCTCGAAAGAGAGAGGTCTACTCAAACATGATCTTATGCTGGACATCACAAGACTTAAAAATGATGGTGATAATTTCCGAAATCCAGCTGCCTTCCAAGATGCAGCGTCCGAATCAGTGGGAACGAGGCTGCTTGGACACTTCATTCCAGCATGGATGTGAGGCAACAGTGAGGTGTGAGTTGGACTTCAACTATGAGGCTTCTTCCCAGCCTATTCTGCTGCTAACAGACGTGCCTGAGAGACGCCAGGCCGGACCCTGTCCTGGGGGAGGGGTGGTGTGACAAGGGAGGGAGTGATGAGCCCCTCCCATGAAAGGTCCATAGGGACTGTAAGGTCACAAGTCTGTCACCATCAGGTCTAAGACATTCGCAGGGTCTGCAGGGATCTAAGAAGAGGCATAGGAAAGGCCTGTGGTCTGTGTGGCCTGGTGGGCAGGAAAGCTGAGGGACCCCATCCTACCATCTCTCAAAGCCAGAGGACCCCGGAAGGGAAGGCACTGGATTGTACCGGGGTGCGGAGGGACCTGAGCCGATTCCGGTCCAGGTGTGCAAAGGCAGCGTGGCTCTGCGTGGCGGCTCCGTCCAGTGGGACTGGCGTGCAGCAGCGTGCATGCGTGGGGCCAGGTGCAGGCCAGAGGTTCCTTCAGGTGATTCTAACCAACTGTTAAGAACATTCCCCACACGGAACCTGGCAGCATTCACTGAGTGTGTTTCCAAGAGCTACTTTCAAAGGTCAGAATTTTAAGGGTCGAGCTGTACATTCCCATGGGCGTTGCTCCATCGGCTTCTCCCCTGTGATAACGTGCTGGACGTCCTCGTGTTCAGAAACTCGGGAAACCAACGGGGCTGAATTCCTGGCCGCCCCCTTCTCTGATGTGAAGGGACAAGATGAGACTGCTTCCGGGAGGGCCAGAGTTCCAACTTCTGCATCTGTTGTGGCCCGTGCTGGGGACCATGATGCAGCCGCCTTCAGCTCCGAAGGAAAAATTGTCTGGGTCGACTTGAAGTATTTGACGCTGTGGGTGGGACGGTAGAGAAGGACGGAGGAGAGTGTTCTGTACGTCTGCTGTCCTGGGTTAGACGCCCTGTTCGAGTTCCTTTTCGATCCATGTATCTGTGGGCTTTCACTGAGATGCGTCTTTCTTTCATGGCCTCTGACGTAAAGATGACTGAAAAATGAAAATAACTGTATCCTGCAAAAATAGTAGAAGTTTCTAGTTAAAACCTCTCTCTTCACTGGGATCTAAGTGAAACTAACTTATGGAGGAGAAACCACAATGGTTTTTGTTTATTTTTCCTTTCAGTGCTGCTGCAGGCGTGAGCCAGGCAAGGCTGGTGGGGCGGGGGTGCTCATCCCAGGGGGCCGTCCAGCACCCAGGGTCCTCTTTCTTGGCGTTTCTTCTATCCCCAAGGGTGTTGTATTCAAACGCATGACCAGAGTTGCCCCCCCAAACCATGTCTATAGAAGCGGGAAGAAAGAAACCCCCAAGGCTAAGCTATCAACATCCCTCCCTTTGATGTCCTGCTGGCGATGCCTTAGCCTGTTGCCAAACCCAGCAGAAAAGAAGACCTAGAAAAAAATTAGTTGCTAGCTGGGTGGCCTGTGGCCTGTCCAAACTTGGAGACGTTCTGCGACTGGAGAACGGAAGCAGACGATGCCCCAGCCGTTGCTTCGCCCTTCTCTTGGGCTAGATCAGCACAGGCACACGGCTGGAAAGCCACCATTGCCGAGTGTGCTGTCACCGACCTTTTCCACGGGTTCCTGTCGCCTCAGAGGTCCCAGAGCACCAAGGCCAGCTGCTGCAGAGGCGTGTAGGCAGAGCTGGCTGTCTTCTAGGGGCGGAGGGTGGACGCACCCCTCCGTAGAGGGGGCGGCTGTCCAAGTGTGGCCGCTGGGAGCCTTAGCATAAGAATAAGGCTTTGTTTTTCTTATTTCTAGAATGAGTTCTCCCTTCTCCTTCCCGTTCCCTCTTTCCCAAAGACCTTCGATGTCTGGTCTTCCTTTTGTTCGGGGCGTGGGGGATTCCGAAAGACAACAATCCATGGAATTGCATTGCTACCAATAGGACACTTTTCAAATGTCCAGCCCACTCAGTGGTCTCCTCCCCTTGACTCATCCTGTGGAGGACATCGGGACATGTTCAATTTCTCTAAAGTCCATTTATTTTTATTAAACCCCGAGGTCAGGGCAAGTTTCAAAAAGTTTTTCAAGGCAGTTAGTAGAGTGGAAAAGAACAAACCTTACATAATGACTCATTACAAGCCTGAAAATACAAATTAAGATGGTGCCTGAAAGCTTCGTGCAAAATTAATGCCCAGGGGTCAAGTCTGGGCTAGAACAAGTTCCCGACGTCGCGGGAACGGTGTCGTTTTCTCAGTTGTGCAGACGTTCTTCCCGTGCGCCCCGGGATTTCACCGGAACTAACAGGGGCACCTGGGAACACACCTGCTTTCAAATCGGTCCTGAAATGACACTCACAATCGGGGATCAGTTAAAATGGGGAAGTGCTTTGTAGACAGGTAGATGGGAAATCAGATACCTAATTGCAATGATTTTTTAAATCATTCGGTGGGAAAAAAGCCATTTGCATCTATTAGTAATCTAATCACATTTAATTATATTATATATTTAACCAGACAAGCTGGTGCTTTGCGTTCAGCGTGAAAGGAAAGGCATTTGTGTGCCTCATGCACTTCTACTCTGCCGGCTCATCTCTTCCTTTATGTGAACGCAATTACATTGATTTTGTATTTATACGAAAGTTGGAAATGTTATAGCATAACAAAATAATAGACTGCATCTCAATGAACGGCATGAATATTCAGTGAACAAGGGAAAATGAGAGGGAGCCGGTGTCTTATGGGGAGATCGTTAACACTACGATGAGGCAGGTACAGGAGTTAACAGGAAGGTGCCTCTCCCTCCATGGTTTCCAGAGACGGAATTGTTGGGTTTTGTACTCAGCGGAAAGTATTTATTCAGCGTCAGTTTTGTAGGGTGATGGTAGACCCCACGCTCGTTTTCCTGGGCGTCTCCAGTCCCAGGGGTTCAGCAGTTTCCAACACGCTGTTGTCGAAGCAAATAGGCTGAGGATAGTTCCAGCCCTTTCTCTGAACCGCTCCTTTCATTGAACGAGTTGCGCTGCTCAGCCACGATCCACAGAGTCCTAGGCAGGGGGCGAGGCGTTGCCTGGGAGTGGGTGGCCTGCCTCAGCTCCATCGATGTAGTGACTCCTCCTTTGTTTCCCAGGCCGGATGCAAAGTTTCTCCATGGGCCCTGGCTTTGTCCCGACGGAATGGCCGTCTCAGGGTTCTGCCAGGGAGCCCAGCCCACTTTTCCCCATGATGACAACGGCCCCCACAAACAAAACACGCGCGTTTCTGTTCCCCCTCCGCCCTGCTGGCGCCCTCCCTTATGGAAGGTGAAAGTCTGATGCGCCCCTTGTGTTGTGTCCAATGACTTTTATCGGAGTCGCCTGCTTTGAGCCCCCGCTCCAGAGAAGGTGCCTTTTTGGTACCGTTTTTTCAGTAGAACTCAGTCATTCATTTTACAAACACTCCTGGAGTATATACAACCCACCCGAGAATTTCTCTCTTTTTTCACCCCTGGAGAACGGGGTGAGCAATGTGGCCTTGTCTGAGGAGCTGACCTTCGTTCAAGGGTCTGGAGCAGTTCCAACAACCCCCGCAGAGGAGGGGCAGGTGTCTGCTGGCCCGGCAGCTCGAAGGTGCAGGCGGGACGCAGAATGAGGCTGCTCTGTGACGCTAAGAACCGGGATGGTACCCCAGCAGTCACTGACCCGTAGGCAGTCGGCAGGTGAAGTCTTCGGGTGTCAGCTGTGGCAGTGTGGAAGGGGACAGGAGGAAGATGCAGGGGAGGAAGGCTGGACGTGAGCTGTCAGTGGTGAATCATGTGAAAAGCAAATGTGCGGGGGACTCAGGGAGCAGCGTGGGGGTGGGGCCGCAGAGGTGACAGGAAGGGCCTGCAGGTCCCCGGCTGTCCTGCCCACGGGAACGTGCGCTGGGACAGAGACAAATGACAGTGGCAGCTTTATGGTGTCATTTTGAAATGGGTGAAGGGGTCCACATGTCGAGTTTTTGGTGACTGTGACGGGTACAAATGGACAACCTCCGACGGAAATGGGACATGGGTTTGGAGCTCAGGGGGGACGTCTCACATGGGACATGGACACCACTCCCCAGGCTTAGTGCGGGGATCTCCTGTGGGGGTGCAGCTGCGGGAGATGCAGGAGCACTCGTGTTGCTCCCAGGAAGTCTGGTGTGAGCTCGGGAAGTGTCCGTCGGAAAGCGGACCCTGGTCACAGAGAGCGGGGAAGAGGACGGAGGGAATCGGGCAGGAGAGGGGGGTCAGAAGCAGATGCGGGCGACCTGGGAGACTTTCCACCTTGAGAAGGGGTGGATGTGAGTTGCCGCGGGGCGGGGAGAAGAGAGGGACAAGCTTGAGTACAACAGAGGGGACACCTGATGGAACAGGTTTCCCAGGAACGACACACTGCGTGGTCCGGACAGCGGTGGACGTTTGCACGAACTACAGGGAGCACATGGCCGGCCTGAATCGGGTCTGAATGTGGTGGCTGGTGCTGGCACACAGACATTTTTCAGGGAATGACTGAGACTTTGAGGCTCTTCCTATGTGTCAACAAGGATTTTACTAGAGAAAATAGAAAGTGTCCCCCAGGGCAGGGTTAGGGGACCCCGCAGGTGTCCTGCTCTGAGCCATGGACCACACACCCACTGTTTGTCCCCAGAAGCTGTTGCGAGTGTCACTCTGACCCAGAGAGCCTTTGGTCTCTGCAGTCGACGTTATAATGCCACCCGCCCACTCATCCTGACAATACCTTGACAGACAGGAGCTAACGTCCTCTCTTCTGTCTTCGAAGTGCTTCTAGTATTAAGTACTCTGGTTAATCCGTGCATCCTTGGACGATTCAGTGACTGAAAAGCCCATGTTTGGGGGAAAATGACATGAAGAATACTTACTTATTAAGAGCTTCCCGGCGTTAGACACTGTAGAGTCAGAATGCAAGGAGCATTTCATTTTGAACTGACCATAACCCTGTGCCATCACCGTAAATTTCCCTTCCTTTGACGGCTAATAAAACTCCAGCTCGGTTACCCCGGTTCAGCAGCCGTCACTTGCAAGTAAGATTTAAGCAAAAGTCAGTCTGGCTTTCAAACTCCTGCCAGATTCTGAGGACAACATAAGCTTGCATGTCACACACACTGTGTCCAGGTAGAGTTTTAATGCGTGGATGCATCCACACACACGTGGGTATGAGGACTAGGCACTGAGTAAACACATTACACGTGCGCTTATAATCCGTCAATGACAGATTGTAATGTTCAACTTTTCATTTGATTTCTAAGTTTCAAAGCATAAAGTGCGGGGCCCTGTGATGGTTCTGATTCCTTGCTACTTATCTGATGTCCGGCCCCCCCGCCCCCGGTGTAGGAGGCAATGGAGCACCTCTGTGCTGCAGGTGGCCTGGTGCAGGTCTGGGGTCTGCGAGGGAAGAGCAGAGCCGTGGGCCCTCTGTAAAAATGGATTTGCTCTGTCCTGTGAGCCCACGACCGAGCGCAAGTTTAAAGGGTGCCCTTTGTGCATCCTGGTTTTGGGCCAGGCAGTGGGTACAGGAATTCGTTTTGCCAAGTGTGATTAAGGTACATTCTCTGTTCCTAAAAAAGAAATTTGCATAACTGCTTCTTTCAAGGATGGACACACATGACTTTTTCTGCTCTCATGCTCTGAAATCTGTAAGCCAATTTTAAACACCTTCAGTTGATCACAATGTAATATGCATTAACAGAAATGGAAGACAGTTTTTTTTTGTCAGATTGCAAGGGGGAAAGATTGGGTTACAGATCACCACCACACCACGGTCACGGGTCCAGGGAGCCAGATGCACCCGCTGAACACGCCAGGTGAACACGCTGCTTTCGCCTTGGGATTTTAGGAATACTCACGGTCCTATTGTTTCTTAATTTGCTGGTGTTGGGTACAATGATCATGTAATCGTTCTGAAATACGGACCTTGTGCTTCATTTTTCTCATAACCACCCACTGAATTGTTTCTGGTAGAAGCACGTGCTTGCTTATTTCCCCACTGTGTTCTGTCAGGTGCAATACTGCGATGCGTAGTGACTTATTTGTTCCCATTCTCTCTTCTTGGAGCGGAGTGAGAGCATTTCACTGACAACAGCACTGATAATAACACATGCAGTACTGGACCGAATCAGCACCATCCTTCCGCACGTTAGTGCAGAAGTACGCCGTTCTGAAAGGCTCCTTTGAGAATTCTCTCTCAGGGAGAGACTTTGAGGACGCGGTTGGGTGATCTAGTCAACGTCTACTCTTCCTCCCTGAACCCCGTGGGGCATTCCCTGGGTCACTGGTCACCACACTGAGGTATTTTTAACAGTTAGTGTTCTGGAAGGAAACACTAAACTTCTTCTGAAGTGCAGACATACTCGTTCTCTCTTGGAGAGGAACCATTGCTGTTCTCCTGTTCACGGCTCTATTTGACGTGGGTTGTCAGCGTTTCCGCACGAACTGGCAAGGTCATTACCCAGGAAGAGTGTGTGCTGCAGGGGGTGAGAACCTGGAGGGTGCTCGCCGCAGGGGCGAGCCTCACTCTCGGGGACCGGAGCGCCCCGGGTGTGACTCAGGGAGGCATGGCGGCAGGTGCGGTCGCTCAGTGCCTGACTCACCCCCATCCCTCTCACTAGAGCAGGTGGAGTGTGGCTCGTCCCTGTCCTGCCCGCACACTGCTGGCTGTGCGGCTTTGTCAGGCGTTACTGACAATGACGCAGATGCCTGTCATACCACTGATAGGACAGCCATCTGGGCCAGCACCTGGCCGCTTGGCCTCTGTAAAGCCCATGGCAGTGCAGGGGGTCAGGCTGGACGTACACAAGGAAGGATTAAGGGCAAGGTCACAGGTGTCACAGAACTGACGACTGCAAGGGCTCCCAGCGTCCCTGCTGCAACACATGCACGGTGTCCCGGCCATCGGTCGGCCACTTCAGGTTCAGAAACGGAGAATGAGACCGAGTCACTGACTTGTCCTAAATCACACCCCGCTAGTGGCCAAGCCGGGACCTGCCCGGCCCCCCGTCCGCAGGCAGACACTGGTTTCCATTCCGTGGCACTGAGCCGGGGCGCCACGGTGGGCTCATCGGGGTGGCTGCAAGTCCATTCCCGTAAATCCCAGCCCTCCGGAGAGCCACCGTGTGTGTGACCAGTGTGTAGAACGTGTTACGTAATGCAAAGCATCTGAAGAGTTTCCGCTTTCCGGGCCTCAGGGCTCCAGGACCTCCCCAGAGTGACCGGTGCCGCGGCTGCGTTCAGGGACCGTACCTGCTGCATTCAGACGCGAGCCTGGTCCTGTTGGAGGCCGGGCAGCACCCGGGGCCACACCCCTCCGTCAGGTCCTCCCCTCCGTTTGCTGCATCTCAGCATCTGTCTGTGGGAATAGTCACAACACCAATCCCCACCCCCCCCCCGGGCTGCGGGGTGAAGGGAGGTGAAGGGACAGCACTCAGCACCAGCCTGTGACAAGTGACTGATGCGAGTCAGCAACTGCAGTGGATGCAGGATGACTCGGAAACCTGGGGAAGCTGTCTCTGGTCTCCTAGACGGTTATTGGCTTCCTGTCTTGGCACCCGAAAGCATCATTCTCACGCTAATCGCAATGCTCATTACTTTCCCCAGCACTGCCTGCCCCCATCTCTGCCCCGTGCTTTTAGATTCGGGGAGGCTGCGGTTCAGGGCTCAAATCTAACTCCCTGTCTCGCCGGGACGTTCCGTACTATCTGCCATGGAGCCGAGGTTCAACGCCTGTCCCTTCCTTTCACACGTCTTGCCCCGAACCTGAGTTCAGGCGTCCCAACCCCCATGCCAACCACTCACGGTGTGCACGTGTTCATTGGTGCCGAAATCCTGGAAAAGCACACGAGAGGTTTCCGAGTGTACTCCCCTCCTCGCGGATTAGTATCTTTGAAAGAAACATTGGTTGGTTTGTCATTTCTACAGCATGACACTTACAGTGGTGCAGTGAATTTTGTCCACATACGGATTTTTGCCTCTGTTCCGTTGTCAGCATTGTATTTTTTTTAAGAACTGAGCCCGAGAAGCATTGGCATGAAAACTCATCCTGTGCCTGGCACCAGAGAACGTTCACGGGCCGAGCTGCCTGGCTGGGGAGGAGTTCATTTAGGGGCAGGAAAGCGTGGAGTCACCGGCCTGTCAAACCATGGATGGCGTCACCGCACAGAACGTGGACGGGTGCCCCCTAGGGAAATCCAGGGCACAGGCAAACTGTGATATTGTAAGGAACAGCTCCCCCAGTTTGAATTCACCTGTATTCTTCTTACTGGATTTAGAGATCTCAAGCATATTAGTCTTTAGGGCTGCTGTCAGAAAGTACGTCAATGGATGGCTTGCAAATTAGAAATGGATTTCCTCACTGTTTGGAAGGCTGGAAATCTCAATGCAAGGTGTCGGCAGGGCGGGTTTCTCCCGAAGCTGCATCTGCCCCGAGGTCTCTTCTCCATGCGAGCCAGCCCGTGCGTCTCAGTGTGTCCGCTCCTTCTCTCCCTGTGAGAACACCAGCCAACCAGACTGGACTCGAACCGACTTCGTTTAAACATTCACCTCTTCGAAGGCCTTATCTCCAAATAGAGTCTGATGTTCGGGTCCTGAGAGTTGGGGCTTCTCCATATGAATTTAGGAGGCCACCACTCAGCCCATAACACAGAGTTTTATGTATGAAAATCGAGTTCTTATGTTGCTTTTACCATGAGAAGATTCATACTTTACATGGGCTGTTTGGGACTGTGGTCATCGTGAAGGCTTTTACAAGGTTTATTCATTTATGCAAAATTTTTTGATTGAGTGGCTACATTTCAGGGGCTGAGGGGGATGTAAGGAGAGATAAACAGTAGATCCTCACCCTCAGCAGCCTTCCTCCAGCCCAGTCGGCACTAGTAGGTACACAATGCCCATAATTGTAAGGGGTGAGAGGTGCGCCACCTTGGGGTGCAGATAATGGGGATTTCGGGGCACAGGGAAGAGCTCTTCTCTGTGGGGATGGGGATGTGACAGGGACTGTGTAGTTGGAGTTGGGTCTTAATGATCAGTTCGACCTCAGTGTGTGAGTATTCAGTGAGAAAGGCACTAGAGAATAAAGCAAGAGACATACATGGGGTAAGAGAGACCAAGAGAACATTTCCAAAGAACAGAGAATGAGTAGTCTCGTTTGGCTAGAGAGCGAGTTTGTGAGGATGCATTGCCGAAGACCCCAGGCTGACCTAGATGGAGGAAGAATCGGGTATCCATGGGAAGGCGTGTGAAGGATTCTTATTGGACAACATGACGTTTTAAAAGATTTAAAGCTGAACATTGGTTCGGATCCAAGAATTCGGGTTTGGAAACTTGGGCTTTCAGGGTTCGGCAGTCCTGGCCTCTCTCTGTAGCCCACATCCCACATCCGGGGCACAAGTCAACCCTAGTCTTTTAGAATCATGGCCTTTTCAAGTCTGACAGGTGTAACCCTAAACCCGCATGGGAAGCAAACCAGATTGAAAGCACCCCCCAAATATTGTGGATTAAATGTCTAAAGATAAAAAGTCTTCCCCCTAATATCTCAATAATTCAGGGAGAGAGCGAGGTCATTTTTCTCTATAACTGACTTAATAAGCAACAGGGTTGATGATTTAATCATTTATATTTACTCTACACTTTGGATTTATCAACTCGCCTTTCTTAAGTCTCTTTAACACAATAAGCTGGTATGTTGTTAAGCAAATGAGGTTGGCTAAACACATAACGTTTTATTGGTAGAAAAGTCAAAAGGAAGTTATTTGCTGACATTTTTTGCACAACTTTGCAGACGGAGTTTTGGGGGCTGATTACAAATGCCATCCACCGCTTGAGAGCGTGTTTCTATGGGCACAGTCCGTGAGCTCTGCTGCTGATCCACCGGCTTCGCCAAGGGGATTTGCATGTCTTTAGTCTGAAAATAGCTCAGCGTGTATTTTCCACCCCGTGAATGCATAGCACCTCCCCCAAACACTGCAGGTGAAAACACAGTGAAATATTTAATGCCTGGTGGCTCAGGGCACTGGCAAACCTCACCCGCAAAAACATGGCCACACAATTCAGACAGCATGCTTGCGCATAGAAAGTCCATGTTTGCTTTCTTTTCAAAGAATCCACTGAGCTAAAGGTCATCATATAACATTTCTTAAACAAACAAAAAAAAGCCAAATATTTTTCTGGTACCTAAACTCTTGTCAGTCACGAAGGACGAGGGCATTTGCGCAGGGAGCCAGCCTCTTTTATTTATTCTAGCTGGATTTAGAACTGAAGCCAGAATTATTAGCTTTTCCTTTATATCTGAGCAAGTAAAGCTTTCTATATTCAATATAAATTTCCAGATCCAAATATGATTTAAACATGAAAGGTAGCTCCGGTAACTGATGGGTGTGCATTAGGAAGTCAGGGTGCTTTCCTCCCAGCTAGGGAATCTGAATTAAGTCCCTTTTTGAGCCTTAACAGCCTTATCTTTTAAAAATTTCAGCTGATTTTATTCAACCTTTTCCATCACCTTTATCCCCCCCCATACCCTCCTCCGCCTCCATCTCCCCCCACCCTTCACAATCGCCACACTGTTTTCTGGGTCCATGAGGTTTTCTTTCTCCTTTTTTTTGCTCAATCCCTCCACTCGCCCCAGCCCCCGAACCAGAGCTGTTTGAACCAGAGCTTATGCTCAAACTATGGATGAAAACAAGTATGGAGTTCTGGGAAGAGTAATTGATAGGGTGTCTGTTGAGCATGTGAGCCGGGGCTGGCACAAGGTCATGACTGCTATTGCCGTGTCTGTGGGTTACGCCCGTGGAGACTGGCCCAGCCCGGGGAGGCGTGGCGCAGGCAGCGCTGCACAAGTCGGGTCGGGAAGCGGACTTGAGCAAGCGGGGCAGAGAAGGGCAAGGACACGGGGCAGATGGAGGTGCTAAATGGTAAGGTAGAGACCAAAAAATGGAGCCACTGCTAAAGGGGACCCCAGAGCCCTCAGCTCCCTGGACCGAAATGGCCACACACCGGGCTCCTGGTCATTTTATTTAAGATTCATTGATAGGTAGCAAAACCCCTTTTCAGCGTCATTGGAACAAGGAGGCGATGGACAGCTATTATGTATTTATCCTCGGTGATGTGACTCAGATGAAAAGGTGTGACTAGGGCGCAGCGTCTGCCTGCGGGTACAGCTGTGACGAGCAAATCGGTCTGTCAAGACGAGAGGGTGAACTTCAGGCTTTTCTCACAAAGCGAATAACTAATGAGAAAACAAGCTTTCTGGATTCTCTGCGGTGCATCCGTGAGACGCAGAAGCTCTGCTCAGCTGGCTTCCCGGGCCGCTCTCCCAGGCAGACGAGGCCTGGGGCGTGAGCACGGCCCTCGGTTCCTGCCGGGTACCTCCCCTTCCCCAGGCCCCTGCAGTGGTGCTTGGTGGCTGGTGCTGTTGTCTGAAGGGAAGCCGCCGGGAGCCCCCGGGAACCGTGGCGGTGGGGCACACCCAGGTCTCACTGCAGGTGCACAGGGGACTGGTGGGTCGCGGTCCAAGGACCATCCAGGCAGAAGGTCCTCAGCAGGATCTGGAAACAGAACTTTTTATCAGAGGGAACTAGAAACTTTTCTGAGTTCACATACGGTAGTCTAGAAAGTACAAATATTAGCCATATACAAAAAAAATAAGAATATCACTTACAATAACAGTACCAATAAGAGCCATAATACAAAAACAGAAGACCCATAAAATATATTACATTGTCCTCCAGAAATAGGACAAAATTTCTTAACTCAATATTCTCTGTTTTACACACAGACCCTATCAACAACTGCATCTGTAAAGGTGTAAGCAAGGTACTGTCCAGGCTACTTTATTTTCCTAAATACACACTGCATTTATGCTAAGTTGCCTCTAAACCAAACATCTTCCAGTAAATTAACATTTCCCTTAAATTATTGTGCTTAAATAATGAAGTTTTACTTTTGAAAAGCACAATAGGACCCACAGTATAATAAAATGCTGTGTTCGAATAAATGCACATTTAAAAATGTTGTATTTCTTTCTTTTCATTGAACTGTCTCCCTTTGCCATGTCTGGTTGAAATAACCCACTATGGTATTTAAAGACCTCATCAAAATGCATAGAGTCGATTAAAAGAAACGCAAATGAAGATGGGCAGGTGATCTCTTGCTTATCTGACTGGCAGTGACGCACAGGTTGCCAACACACTCTGCTGCTCAGGTTCTAGGAACTCGAACCCCCTCAGACGTGGCCGTGGAGCCTAACCAACGCCACACCCCTGTGAGGGGGGGGGGGGCGACTCCTTCCAAAACCGCACCGTCATCCCGCTCTGCCACAGCCAGCTCTCGGGCATTTACACCAAAACGTATCCCAGGGAAAGTAACGCTGATGTGTACTCTTGGCTTTCCGTCCCATTCCTCTTTGTGAGAGTAAAATATAAATCGGCTAAAAAATAACCTGACCACACTCTAAATACCCACGCACAGAGCCAGCAACCTAGGGTACATCTGTGATGGCGTGACGTGGAAAGTTCTCACTCACAGTAGGAAGAACTTCCCTGACACAGGGCTTCTTGTGGGAGTGCTCCCGTGTAGGTAGTGAAGGACTGCTCTTACGGCAGGCTGCTGTAAAAAGATACACAAGCTATGTCTACTGTGTTGTGATATTCAAGGCTTGTTCATTGAAACAGACAAGATGGGGATGCCACATGTGGGGAGAGTCTCCAAGACTGTGAAGGGTGCGGAGGTACCTATTGTCTATCCGCATTCCCATTCCTGTATCTATCGATATCCTTACCTATATCCATACCTATATTGATTGAAGTGTGAAATCAAAAGGATAAACAAAATCAGTCACAGAAATAAATATTTCATGCAGGGAATGGATGAAAACTAGATTTGTCTTAGCAGACGATGCTCCTTGGCTCTGATGTAGCATCTCATGAACCATTTGCATACTCGGTAAATGCCCGTACATCCGTCGGGGCGACTGCCTTCCCTGGCCGCCCTGGGAGACGACCCAGACAGAAGGTCCTTCTTTCCGAAGTCGCAGGTGTGGCCCACAGGTGGAGTTTCCCGGTGAATCCTGTTCTTCCTGTCATTTCAGCCCACAAGTCTCACGAATGCCACTTTGAGGTAGTTGAGTGACAGATTCAGAGCATTATAATCCCGGTCTATGCATGTCATCACCTCCCTATTCACTCGGGTCCTTGGACAGCCCTTAAATTCCACTTCCAGAAACTCCACTCCCTGCGCTTTTGTCAGAAGGTTCACCCCGAGGAATAGACCAGAGCAAAGTTTTGGAGAACTCAAACCACAAAAAGCCAGGCCACACCCAATGAACCTAAAGGTGTGGAACCCGCAGGAGCAAACGCCACGTGCTGGGGTGAGGCCTGGGGGGAGGCTGTTCCCGTGGCCAGTGTCTTCAGTTCCACTGGAGGCCGGGAGGGCTTATTTCTGGAGCCTGCGGCGGACGCTCTGCAGCTCTGGTTCGACGTCCACTACGTAATCCATCACCTGTAGTCGCCCTCCTTCCCGACACCCCCGCTCAGACTCGCTGCTCATTTTGGGGAAACTATGGACGTAGCCTCCCGTTTTCTGCCCGCTGCAGACGGAGAGCCGTGGAAGGCTGGATGTTACTCCTGTCTAGTCAAGGGTGTGCGAGGGAGCGTCTTTCTCTAGACTGCGAAGTGAAATGCCAAGTTCATCGACAGTTAGCTATATAGTGAATCTCTCTCAGGGAAGATTGTATGGAACTTAAATTTCAGGAGCATCATTTTGCAGGGACTCCCACGAAATCTCCCAAATGCCTGGATGAAATAGGAAAGCGGACAATTGTCCCTGGGCGTCCATATGGAACCTGAGCCGAGCTGAACGATTTCTAGCTCTGCCAATTTCCCTCTTTTAGATGAATGTAAAAGTAAAAGCCCCAACATCATGCACAAGGGGGATTTATTTTAAACTTATCTAAAAGAAAAATTTTGAGTGCCGAAGTATAGAATGCATTCTGATTCACTTCTAGGCATTCTCTTTATTATTTCCATGACAACCTTTGTTGGAATGAAAAATGTGCAGACAAAAAATGGATACAGTGTGAGAGAAGGCACATCTGCCTGGAACTCTCCACCCCGAGATCTGAATCCTCACGGTCTGCCCCACGGAATTGTCCACCCTGCACTCAGGTTGGCTCCAGAAAGTAGGGACCCGTCCCCGCCCCCCCACCCCGTGCCTGCCAAGCGCCTTATATCAACTGCTTCTGATTTAGTCCGCATGGATTGTTTCTGTGTGCATACTTGTTTTCGTGCGTTGTTCTTGCTCATTTTTATTATTCCTGCCTTTAGCGTCTTCACCCCCAAATTGTGAGCCGGTTCTGCCATGTTCCGCCCGTCAACACATACTCTCTGGGGCTGGCGGTGTCCCTCAGGCAGGCACGGAGCGCCCATGGCGTGGGAAACAGACTGTCTCCTGGCCTTCGAGGAGCTGATAACTAACTGGGGGACCCTGATGGCCAAGACGTAAATAACTGAACATGTTAATGTCCCAATATATCCACCGTAATGGAGGTTATAAATGGGGTTCTGGGTGAGGAAGAGCGGGGTGAAGACAGCCCACCCAGACAGAAGGTACAGATGGGCTCTCTGGTTCAAAAACATGGGAAAGGTTACCTATAGAGAACGTTTACCAAACAAATGGATTGCGGTTTGGCAAGAGAGAAAGTGGGTTAATAAGGAAATGAATGCTGTTAACTCTGAGGCAGAAACACTCTTCAACTCTTTTATTCTGGACTTAGAAAATTGCCCTGAGGAGTTTGGGGTGTGAGAGCTGTCCTTCCCTGCAGACCCTGCCGACACTGCCAAACAGCCATCTCTCATTTACAAAGCGTTGTTTGGGTATGAAAAGGTTGGTGGCATTTTCATCTCATGAGATTTATCTTTTTCTTTTCATTGGGTTTGTCTGCTTTCCTTTCAGAGTGGCAGGGTGATGCAGTTGTTCATGTGTATGTTTAGAGAGTCCCCGGTTACCTGGCAAAGTGTCTCCTTTGTGGCGAGGATTTCAGCTTTGCTGCCTCTGCCACTGCCCCCCGCCACCTCCCGGGGCATCGGCTGCTGCTCTGAGTTGGTGGGAGTGAGAGGGAAGGGCTGGGTGTACCCACAGGGACACCTTCGGTGCCACACCCTGGCTTCTTGTCTTGTGGCAGCTCACAGTTCCTCAAAGACACGTGACTGTAAATGAGAAGTTTTCACTGGACTTTTGCATCATTTTACATGTTTACAAATTCCAGTGTGCTCTGCAGCTCACTTTCTTAGACCAGTTATGTGCCCATTTAATAAAAATACACGGAATGTAGGATGAGAATGTTACAGTAGCAACTCAACATACATGCATGAGAACATGTAAGCAGCATGCATAATCTTAGGATGCAAATAAGCCCCTCCACTCAATGCAAGTTTTATGAATTATGCCATATACGTGCTTTTTAACAGCTAACAAATATATATTTTAATAATCACTGTAGGACTCGATTTGTATAGTGAGATTAAATTCAGCCTTTATGAGAAATTCCCTGAAGCATGGAGATGCTTTTTGTATAAGGCTGCCATTTAAGGACAGGTACAGTGAGTATGTTGTGTTTGTAAAACCCATTCATGCCAGTTTGTTCTGTTTGAATAATATGTTGGCCCCGTAGGTGTGTAAGAGCTCACTCATGTTGAATATTATACATGTCGGGACCAGCTCTGTAACCTGGAAATGCTTTAGAGCAAACGAGGAAAGGGAGTTAGAAACCAGTATTTGTCAAACACTGCTCATGCCCCAGTCACTGTTTTCAAGGGCGTCACCTCTGCACCCGTGGGAATTTTGGCAGGTGTGTTGCGGGCTGTTTCATAGGCACCACGAGGGGGAGGAAGCCTGCCTGCTCCAGGATTAACTGTTTAGCCCACGATCACACTGACAGGAAGTCCGTCCCCCGTGAGACCGGGACCCAGGGGCACTTTGCCTTCACGTTGCAAAGACGTGCAGGCCCCGTCCGCACACGCATCTAAGTGACATTGCGACTGATCGTCTCACAATTCACGGGCAGGTCCTTATCCTGTTCTTTCATTGCTATGTTCCCCGAGCTAGAAGTTTTCTGTTTTTATATTCAACACTATTTTATTTTGTTTATTTTTAAAAATCGTTTTATTGTTGTTCTCTTGCAGTGGTCCCAGTTTTCCCCCCTTTGCTCTCCTCCACACACCCCATCCCGCTCCCTCAGTCCATCCCCACCCTGTTGTCCATGACCGTGGGTCACTCGTACATGTTCTTTGACCAGCCCCATTCTCTTCCTTCCCCTGTTACCCCGCCCCCCCAATCCCTCTGGTTGCTTGTCTCCATGTCTCTGGTTCTATTTCATTTGGTATTTTATTTTATTCATTACATTCCTCTTATGGGTGAGATTATATGGTATTTGTCTTTCACTGCCTGGCTTATTTCACTCAGCACAATGCTTTCCAGTTCCATCCATGCTGGCGCGAAGGGTAGGAGCTCCTCCTTTCTCTCTGCTGCATAGAATTCCATTGTGTAAATGTAGCACAGTTTTTTGATCCACTCATTTGCTGATGGGCACTTAGGCTGTTTCTAGCACTCGGCTATTATACATTGTGCTGCTATGAACATTGGGTCTTTTGAATTGGTGTTTCAGGGTTCTTAGGATATAATCTTAGCAGTGGAATTGCTGGGTCAAAAGGCAGTTTCACTTTTAGTTTTCTGAGGCAATTTCGTACTGTTTCCCACAGTGGCCGCACCGGTCTGCACTCCCACCAATGGTGCACTGAGGTTCCCTTTTCTCCACATCCTCTCCAACACTTATTGTTTGTTGATTTATTAATGATAGTCATGCTGACAGATGTTTTCTTATATGAAGTTATTTCATTTAATGAACTACATCGTCATTCATTCTTTTCTTAATTTTATTTTGGCAGTCTTTTAGAAAAGCCAAAATTATAACCTGAATTTCTGCATTCACAATAAAATACAAAACAAAAAAACAGACTGAATAATTAGCATTCAGAACCTCTGACTGCATGAAATACACTGTTTCTCTTTTCTTAGGTTTTCATTTTTCATCAGGAAGAGCCGCGGCAGGCTGAATGAATAAGTCTGTGTCATGAGACTCAAATTCATGTAAAAACGTTACATTCACATTCACCTTGGCGCCACTAGAAAGGGAAGGAATTTGCTACATCTTGCTGAAAATCCCCAAAGCAAATGTATTTGATAAATATACTCTGGCTTGATCCACAACAAATTTGCATGAAGGTATGCAAATGCACAGGTACCTGGCTGGTCATGTGACACTAATTTGCATAGAGGGCAGACTGGCATGTAGAGAGTGTGAGGGATTTAGGGCTGATCGGAGAAAAAGGGGTGGCCCGAGAAACCATACTGGGCACAGCCTTCAGTTAATGCTCAGGCTGGGTCGTGACCTGGTGACCCACACGTCATGATTCTGTCCAAGGCCAACAGCAGTGGCAAGAGGACTGACCCAGGCAGGCAAGAGAGCGAGGAATTCCTGGGACAAAGGACGGTGGGAGGCACTTACATGTCCTGGTGATGCCCCACAGTCTTCAAAACAGTTTGTCTATTTGCAGTGTTACTGTGAAGGTTCTTAGTCACGAGTGCTGGATGGTCCCAGACTGACCCAGGCCAGGCCCCAAGGGGTCATCAAGATTCACGTCTTCAGTCTGCACGTCCTGAGGAGGGACGACAGACATGGGGACCTAGTGGACACATTCGCAAAAGCCGAGCTGAACCACCCCCAGCTGTTCTAGACACCTGACCTCACTGCTCATCGCGTCCGAGTCCAGAGCAGAGTTCCCTCTCAAAGGCCTGGATGGTGCGTCCTGCCAGGGTGGTGGCGGGGGGTGTGTGGGCAGACGTGTCGCCTTTGTCCCTGAGTCCCGGCTGGCTGAGCAGCCTCCCTCTCATCTCTGGGACAGCCTCTCCTCTCAGCGTGGCAGGTGACAGACACGCCCTGTCTAGACAGGACCCCAGCAGCCTGAAGTCACCGTGCTCCTCCGTCCCATGCTCTCTCCTGGACAAGGCCGTGCGTTCATCCCCTGCGCCACATTTTCCAGTACGAGCTTCCTCCTCCTCCTCTGCTGCCTTGTCCCCTGTCCCCTCCTGCCACAGCACTCCTCTCCTTGTCCCACTTCTCAGTCACGCCTCCACACCCTCGTCTTCTCCCCCGGATCCCGCCACGGGCAGGGCTCGCACCGGCCAGCCTCTCCGCTCAGCAGGCCGTTCCCTCCTGCGAAGTCTCTACAGAAGGGGCTGGGTGCGGCTTCTCCCTCAGCTGGGTTACCGGGGTCTGGCTGGGGGAGGACCCTGCGTCCATGCCAGGTGGTCCGGGTCTCTCTGGGCCACAGGCAGGCTCCTGTGAGGCTCTTAGACCCGCCTACCGGCGACCTTTACGCTGTCCTGTGGTGTGTGGCCCCCAGGTCCCCTTTTGGCATCTGAGTATTTTCTTTAAGACAGAGATGCTTCTGAAAGCCTCCACAAAGCTTTGCCTTCCTAAAAACACTGAAAGTACAAGTTAAAATTTTTAAATAGTGGACACAGGGTGACTCACTGTTTCAACATCCCACTGAAATCATTTGCGAGTGATTTACATCTTTATATTTACATCGGATTACATCCGATCCCTCTGTGAAGCAGCCGAAAAGCCGTCCCAGACCCAGTGCCAGCTGTCATGGGAATAAGGGTCATCCTTCCAGGAGGGACTGGGGCACCTCCCAGTCTCCGACTCACTTGTTTCTAAAGGATGGCCCGTCTGTCAGATCGAGTTAATGTGTAGCTGAGTCCAGCTTGCAAATCTACGGGCTTGGGTCATATTGTTAAAAGAGAAGCAAAACATTATGGAACAACGTTCCAAAGTAAGACTTTTTACTTATTTCATTGGCATTGAATTGGGTTCTTTCGGCTTTGAAGCATAGCAAAGTATTCTACGTATGACCCTATATCAAAATCAGGAACACTGGCATCTGAACCAGGAGGGAGTGACATTCTACACAATCTTGTCGCTTCCTTAAGACCCGGCTTTCTATTTCCTTCCTCTTTCTGCACCCGGAGCACTTGACAAAGAGATGCACACAGCTGACGGAAAGCAAGTGTTTGTTACAGGCACTGAGTTTAAGCAGTGTCTGAGAGATTATAAAGACGACGCCTCCCGGGAAGTGACCACAGAAAACTCATTTATTCTCCACTGGGTTCTAGATTTGCAGCGTCACTGTTCCCCTCCCTGTCCGAGACAGCTCTCCATCTCCAGATGGCTTTTCCGCGGAGACAGTCAGGGTCCCTTGTGTGACCGAGAACAGTTCAGAGTTGCACCGACGCTGGTGCCTTCAGCCGTCCCTCTGTCCCAAAGACCCCTGATCACCAAGACAAACGGCCACACCTGGAAACCTGTCCTATCGCCTCGTGACGTCTTGGGACGTCTCTGCCTCTCAGCTCGAACATGCCCCCTCCTCCTCCTCTGCCCAGCAAATCTGGGCCTGTCCTTCCCTGTCCCACCCAACTACGTACAGCGCTGTGAACAGGGTGCCTGAAACCATGGAAACGGGTTCTGTCGCCATCGGGAAGCCAGAAGCTGGAGATCGTGGTGTGCTCAGGACCACACGCCCTCTGTCAGGTCAAGGGGGTCTTCCCTCCCCGGTCCCAGCCTTGGTCCCAGCCGTCCGTCCCGGGAACTCCTGGGCTGGTGGGCACCGCCTCATGGCTTCCCTCCCTCGGCGTGTGTGTCCGCATCTTCCCTGCTCTCCCCGAAGACGCGGGACTAGGGACCATCCAGCGTGACCTCCCCTTAACCACACCTGTGGGGGTTCTAACTTCACGTGAGGCCCCCGGGGAAGTACTGCTGGTTAGGACGCCTGCAGGTCTTGGTTTGGGGACAAGCGGTGTGGGCAGAGAAAGCGGGCTTGAGAGCCCCCCTTCTGGGTGGGGTGGCGGGGCTCCTGCCGACACAGGCTCAGCCCCTTCAGCCTCGGTGGGCACCTGCGCCGCGCACAGACCTGCGGGTGTGACACAAATTCAGGGGGAGAGCAGACATGTGACCTGTGTGCACTCAATTGTGCGTTTTCTCTGCTAGTTTTCAGAGGAATCGCTTTGTATTTGTTAAATTTTCATGGCATCCGTGGATGGTTTTGAAGTATTATACTCTTATTACATTTCCAGTTGCTACTCCTCCTTGAGATCTTCATTTCTATGTTAGCAACAGGGGAGTGGGAGGAGGAGAAGGGGGGAGAAGGTACAGAAAATAAGTAGCATAGACAGTAGATAGAAAATAGATGGGGGGCAAGAATAGTATGGGAAATATAGAATCTAAAGAACTTGAGACACATGGTCATAAACTAAAGGGGGGGGAATGGTGGGGACAGGGGGGTGCAGGGTGGAGGAGAATGAAGGGGGGATAGAACAACTGTAATGGCATAATCAATAAAAATAAATAAATTAAAAAATTTCCAGAGAATTCTCATGGGACTGGGGGCAATGTTAAGTATAACAGAAGTATCAATGGCTGGCCGATCTGTTGCTATTAACGCCCCTGGTCTGTCGTGTGGTTCACACGCACGGCTAACAGCTAATCCAGTGTGTGTTGTAGCCCCACTGTCCGCAACGGTTTACACTTTCCCGTCACACTGTCCGTGGTTTCTCGCCCGTGTTACTCCTTCCTCTCTTCTGCACCCCGACCCTCCAGGGCCCCCGCTTCCTCGGTTCCGTTCCCATCTCTGTCACGCGTGGTACCTGCCCTTGTTTTTCTTTTCTGCCAATTCATACTTAACAATGGGAATTTTCAGCTTTTCTTTCCATATTTCTGGTAAAATTGTTACCTACTTTGTCTTTCTTCCCTAAATGTGTTCTGCTTCCTCAAGAGCGTATAAAGAAATACTCACCATAGAGAATAGGTAATCAGCGAGACAATGCGTGCAGACTTCTTGCATATTTAACCCAACTGATTGGGATTCAACAAATTTATTTTTTTACATAGTAAGAATAGTGATGAGGTTTTCAAGTAATGTGACTGTGAATAAAGTAAACTTTCTTTTAAAAACTGTATTTTAATGCAATTTCTGAAGTTTTACCAACTTCTCATATTTTTAAACCATGGCCCAGATAAAGCCCCACTAATGTCTAGTAGGTAGGAATAATTTATTTTGATAAAATCTGCAGAGCACTGTCTGAAAGTGAAAGTAGCGATGACCTTTTAAACTAACATGTGCTGTAAACTAACCTCCGGGAACCAGACTTGTGTCTGTTGAAAAGGAAAGCGTTTTGTGTCTCACGCTGAAAAGTCCCAAACGGACTCGGGCAGTTGGTGCTGGGCCTGCCTGTAGCACCGACACCGCAGCTCTGGGTGCGGGAAAGTCGGAGCATGAGAGGAAGTGACACTTTCCTGTCTGTTTGTCTAGTTTACTCGGAACTCTCTCTGTTGGGCCAGGACGTCTCGGCCTCAACACGCACGCGGCGGACGAGAACATTCTCTCCAGAGGCAACATGCAATCTCCCGCGGTTCCGGCTCCCCAGCTCGCCGCCCCCCACCCTCACCTTCCTGACCACCCCCGGGACCCAGCCCCCAGTGCACCCAGGACGGCGGCCGCCTTTCTGCTCCCACAGGCTCTGAAGTCTCCTCGTTTATCAGCACCTTCTGGGGGTGACTTTAGACTTATTTAAAGGGGGCACACAGAGTCAAGTGGACTTATTTTTTTAACCTGCCAAAATAATCGTTAAACATCAAGTCAGCTTGTAATGTCTGTTACTGGCGTTTCCTGGTCAGGGCCCCTGTGCGTGACACTCAGGACACAGGGTAGTCACTGAGTGCAAAACGAATCCTACTCTGACAAATGTCATTTACTGAAGCCTCCTCAACTCAGGCAACACACTCTTCATGGTGCAGCCAGTTCTACTTATATTCTTTTGAAGATTCTGAACGTGTTTGTATCGGGTGGCACACATTAGCAGACAGACCCCCCACCGTCCTTCAGGTGAACACGCCACCCCCACACACATATGCACACTCAGACACACGTAAGATTTCTAGATTAACTTGGAACATACATGGTGATGATTACTTGTCAAAGCAATTCTAAACACATTTTATTTAGTGTATCTTTGCACACCAAATGGAAGTATTATTACTGCCGGAGCCAAGCAACACCACCGCTGCCCTTCAGAAAACTTCCTGTATCCTCGTCACGGCGTCTGCCTGCCCTCTCCCTGCGTAGAGATGGTTCTGTGTGCTTCTGCAGCCAGTGACTCTCAGAACCGCAATACTTGATATTGATCTCTCTTCCTCTGGCCTTTATTCTGACACAACTTTGATCTTAAGATTGTGGCTGTGTGTTAAGCCTCGACTAGACGAAAATCAATTTTTAATAAGAGTCTTCACCGCTGGTGACAGTTTTCTCTAATTGATAGCACAGGCCCATATTAAAGGAAGCGTGGTTCCAGGCATGTTCTTTATAGTGGAACATGTGTTGGTGGCTGGGATTGGACTGGATCACCTCTCGCGCTGAGTGAGAATTAGGAGCCCCGGGGAAAAGAGCTTCAGGTCACGCAGGTGAGTGTGCGCGGCCCAGGGTCCGTCGGCCATTCTCCTGGGTCTGTATGTGCCTTATCCTAAAAATCCTGGTCACCTCTGCATGGTCTTGTTCTTGATTAAACATACCTGCAAAAAGCAAAGTGCTTAGTGGGGCCCGTCAAATAAAAGTATGTAACCCTTCTATTAAAATGCTCCATCATTTTCCTTTTGCAGAAAGGAAATAGAAGCAGATTGTGTGGGGAATTGCTGAGAGATGGTCGATATCATAATTAACCGATTCAGTTGAAAAAGAAAGACATCAACCTGCACATCTCTTGGGAAATCCAAGCTCATTTGCGTGCGTGCTGTAAAATAAACCAGAGCTCACCTTCTTTAGTGCCACGTAGTTGGAATCGCACAGTCTTTGTTCATCTAGAAAACTGCATTTAAGCTTCTTCCCCATCCTTCTGTGGCTAGAGAGTTCATTTAATTTTTTTAGCTGAACTATATTGTACTGTTTGGATTTCCCGCCGTTTGTTTATCCATCCACCTTGGTCACCTTCAGTCTTGGACAATCGTGGAGAAAGCTGCTACAAATATTTTGGTGCAGATATTGTAGGCACATCATGTGCAGCTGATTGGGGGGGGGCAGCCCCAGGAGTGCAGTCGATGGATCCTATGGTCAGATTCTGTTTTGCTTGATCGGAACAGATCACTGATTTGGGGATTGGAAAGCACCAAACTACCTCCGAGGTGGCATCGCCATCTGCATTCCCACCAGCAGGCGCCAGGGTTCCCGTTGCTCCACCCCCTGCCAGCACTGGACATGGTCCCTGTTTTGTACTTGTGACATGCTGAGAGGGATGCCACCGCAGGTTGCTGAGCATCTTTCCACAGGTGTATGTGCCACCTGCCTTCTTTCATGAGGTGTCTGCTGAGGTCCGTTGCCCCCTTTTGGTTGAATGTTGTTTTGTTGTTGGAAAGAGCAGAGAAGCGGAAGGAACCCAGCGTCTCACCCAGCAAAATCTGTAGCTATTTAACAACCCTTTCCTCAGGCAGTTTGCTGATCTTATCCCAGAAGGGACTCGGGGTTAATTACATTGTACATTTAAGGCTGGAATCGGTAAAAAAACGTTGCTGAGAAAAGCCGAGACAGGGGAATCTCGACTTGTCTCCTTGCAGATAGAGCCACGTTCCGTGGCACATCAGACACGGCCTCCGGGAAGCTTCCCCTGACCCCGCTCCAGACAGAGCTGTGACAGGTCCCCACACGTTCCTGCGTCCGTGTGCCTGCGCCTGCAAACTCACGGCTGTTGCTGACGGAGCAGCGCTGGGGCTCCTTCCCCCCCAGATCGGCGGAAACCGCTTCTGCCATAGGCTGTGGTCAGAGCAACCCTTCCGTGTGCTTGGCAGCCATGACCTCCTTCGCTACACCTCTTTAAAGGAAGGGGTAATGCCTTCCCAACCCCGTTTTAGAGGAAATAGGGGCACAGAGAAGTGTACTAACGTGTCCAACTCCACTCCGCTCGCTACTCAGTGAGAGCCTCGGGTTTGACCCGAGGTAACACGGGCTCCGCACCGCGCCCGAACCTGAGTTTGCCCCGAGTGCATCTCAGTCCCATGGCACTTCTCCCACTTGTCCAGCGACGACCTTCCCACTTGACTCAGATCTGTGCTGGCTTCCTTCCTTCCTCTGGCTTTCTCCTCTAAGAGAAAGGTCAGGAGCAGAATTGGGGATCTCCTTTCTTTGCCATCTGTTCCGTTCACAGCACACAGTAGGTGTTTAAAACTATGGTCAATGAATACATAATCTAAAATTATGTTTCAAATTTACCAGTCTGGAATGGAAAAACCTAGAAATAAAAGCTCGGTCAAGCAGGAGATTGTGCTAGATTGAGAGCTGCGTCTCCTTCCCCGCAGACTGAGCTGGGGCCGGGGAGCCACGGCCAAGCTGCCGGGAGACAAAGGCGCCTTGGGCCTGCAGAAAAGGTTGCAGGACTTCAAGGTGAGGACAGTCTGTGTCGGTGGTTTTCTGTTGCCACTGCACAGCTTCGGGCCACCGTCTTGGCTGAAACCGACACACCTTAGGTCCCTCCTGTCTCTGGAGCTGGGCTGGACCTGTGGCTCTGGGTCTCATGAGGCCATGATCAGAGTGTGTACTGGGCCCTGATCTCATGGGAGGCTCTGCTGCAGAGGAATTGACTTCCTTTGGCAGGATGGCATTCCCCGCCGTCACAGGATGGAGGGTGGTGTCTCTGTGCTGGCTGTCACACTCAGGCTGACCTCGGCCCTGGCCCTCAGGGTCACAGCATAAGCCGTTTGCACCACGGTGGCTTCCCTCTCCAGACCCAGCGAGGAAGTGCGGTCAGGAGGGGCTGGCTGAGGGGACCGCGTCTGTCCCTGCACCTTCACTGTGTTCTGTTGATTAGGAGCACGTCACGGTCGTGCCACGGGAAAGGAGAGAGGCCCACGAGGTGAGACCAGGAAGGGCAGTTCCAGCCGTCTGTCCTCATGCAGTTGCTGAGAGTAATTTAAGACAATTGGCCCGACATCCTCTCATTGGTTGTCAGAATGGGCGGCGCCCCCCTTTTGTGACTTTCTAGCCAACGAGCACCATTTGACAGAATGACATGCCATGCTGATGATAATGAACTTGACACATACACAGATGTGCTCAAGCAAACAATGGCAATGATCAACACGCACAGAAGTGTTTCCTTCTAAACTGAGCATTTGGAATATCGTCCAGGCCTCCTACAGCCACAACCCTGTCCTTCAAAACACCGAGGGCTTTTTCCATGGCACCCGTTTCACCGTGTTCGGCTAAGGAGCCCCCGAAAACTTGGGAGTTCCGCGTGGAAGTAGTTCTAGTCCCGTGTCCCAGGGAGGAGGGGCCGGGACTCCTGTGCAGAAAGGAGTCTGCAGACAGGAAACCGGTGAACAGCACGGGGCCTTGCGTGGTGAGCCGGAGGCTGGCTGCCGGCGGCCTCTGGGGTCCCGTTTCATTCTTCCTCCAGGTACATTGAGGTACATTGAACAATGAAGAATATTCACGTCTAAGGTGTGCAGTGCCTGTTCTGATATACACATATATCGTGAGATGATTGCCACAATCAAGTTAATTAACACATTTGTTACCACTTCACATGGTGTGGTCTGTGTGTGGGGGCGAAGGTTCAGGGTCCACTCTCTTCGCAAATTGCAAGCAAACGACAGTTTCACTAACTAGAGTCACCAGGCCCTCTAGCGAGGTCTCCAGCACTCGGTCATCTTTTGGTTGAAAGGTGAACGGCCGGCCAGCCTCTCCTCATTCCCCACAGGGAACACTGACAGCCACCGCTCTCTCTGCTTTTGTGAGTCTCACTGTTTCTGGTTCTGCATAGAAACGGGAGCACAGGGCTCCGTCTGCCCGGGCCCGCTTAGTTCAGGCAGCACGGACAGTGCCCTCCAGTGCCCCACCCCCGTCTCCGCCCAAGTGGCAGGATGGGTGGTCCCACTGGAGAGGCAGGTGGTAGGCCAGAGCCCAGGGCTCACACTTTTCTTTCTTGGTTGGAGGATAGAAGGAAGTCTCTTGCTAAATCTGCAGAGAAATTGTCTGCTCTCACTGTTTGTCTCCGCCACTTATTTTTTGTGTGTGTATTTAGATCAGCTACTTAACATTAGCCTTCCAGAAAATAGGGGAAATAATCCCCCAAAACAGTTAGTATAGAGATTAAATGAGTTGCTCTGCATAAAGAATTTAGAATTTAGACAGTACTTAGCAGGTGTTAAGCTCTGTACAAATGTTAACTACATTTATGGTTGTTTTAAGTAAAAGTCTTCCACCAGGCATTTCAATCCATGGGGATTTCTACTTTTTATTTCATTTACGTTTCTCCATTTAGGCACTCTGAGCAGGAAGGGTCTGATTTTATAATAAATGGAAATCTATGCTTTGCCTCGCTATTTCTATCTTGCATAAGTTAATTATTTTTGTAAGTATATTGAGAACGTGAATCTTTTTAGAGTTGTTAGGAAGGTAGGATGAGTATAGTTATTTTTGTATTCTTTGAACAGGTCCTTTAAGACAATTTTTAAAATTGATCTAATCACTCTTCAAAAAAACCTTTTCTACAACAAAATCATGGTTTGCCTTATCTCAACCTTAATTTGGAAGCACGCGTCTTTATGTCTTTATTATACCTATATGACACAGTTCCGTATGTGATCTTCCCTGAGGCGAAAACGCCCGGAAAAGGTCCAACTTCGTTAGAAAGGGGAGCTGCATTAAAATTTCCTTCCCTGGGGTTTTCCGAGGTGTCTCGACCCCCCAACAGAGGAGCTACAAAAAGTAGAGTTGGGCAGCCCTTGGCTGCGGGCATCTCCTTACCAGCCACTGGGCGGGGCCACGCCCACTGGGCGAGCTGTAATTAGACCCTCCCTTCCCTGGGCAGCACTGTGAGCTTGAGGTGTAACCAACAACAACGTCCGGGTGGAACTCAGACTGCAGTGCCCTCCGTCACCCTGGTTCTTGGTATCCGGCTCTCTTCCATACGTGGAATTTCCTTTGGACTTCTTGCTCTGAATTGCGATGTTTTCTTTTTTAAAAATATTTTATTTATTTATGTTTAGACAGAGGGGAAGGGAAGAAGAAAGAGTGGGAGAGAAACATCAATGTGTGGTTGCCTCTCATGTGTCCCCTACTGGGGACCTGGCCCGCCACCCAGGCGTGTGCCCTGACTGGGAATTATACCAGCGACCCTTTGCTTCACAGGCCCGCGCTCCATCCACTGAGCTACACCAGCCAGGGTGTAATGTCTTCTTCATTCCGCAGTGCCTCAGCTGCAGGTTCCCTGTCTGCAGTTCCTTCACAGCGTTTGGATGACCAAGTGCCCTTCCTGCCACCCCAGTCCTAAACAGAATGCTGGTGGCTTGCACACTGGTGGTCCTTTATTACGCTACCCCCCAAAACAGGACTTTAAAGTGAACGTCTCTAAAAACATAAAAGCATAACTTTTAAGTGAACATCAATATGAAAGAAGAAAATTTTTTAATGCATATGATATAATTATTCATAAAGAATATAATTTTTGTGTGTGTTTGTGATTCCTGGAAGTGAAGTGGGGAGGGTTAGACCGGAGGCACCAGCCAGAAATCACATCGAACTACCGTTCTGTACAACTCGACAAAAGTGTGTGTGTATGTGTGTGTTGGAGTGAAACGTTTACTTTTAATATTTAGGTGTTATTACTTGGCCAAATCAGGATTGCAAGAGATCAATGATTGTACTTCATCACAAAGTCACTCAGAAGTAGAATTTCCAATACTATTGATACCAGGGTGAGGAATTTTGTGTCTACAAAAAGCAAACCAAAACCTTTGACAGAAATTTATGGCTGGCAGGAAGCCAGCATCTTGCTGTCGGTCAGAGAGAAATGTCACCCAGATGAGGGTTTTACGATCGTGTCTACATTTGACCACCTTTTAGAATTTGTTTTCTTTGACCACCAGCAGATGTGTGTATAACATTAACACACACACGCTCATAAGTCTCCCAGTTTGGAAGTATGAGGCAGTGAAGTGCTTGGGACGGGGATTATGGACTTAGTGTTAGAAGTTGCTAATTTGCTGGCATCTTGGTTTTCATCGACCTCATTGATCCCAGCCGTGCGAGAGCTCATGGATTCATCCTGGTGGGACAGAGGCAACAGTGGCCCATTTCCGGGGGGCCCGCCCTGGGAGAGGGGGTGCGGGAAACAGAGACCGAGTAACCTGGGTGCAGGGATGAGAGGCGTTTGCTGACTGGTGCCCACAGTGAGAGTCGGAGCCGCGCAGCCAGGGTTTCCTCATGAAAAACTCAAATGAGGACAGATTGTTCGAGAAGCCTGTTTGGCAAAATATTAACAGGGAAAAAATATAAGTCTAGTGAATTTCTAAATCTTCTGTTGGCTCAGTTAGCGGAGATGTTTTGTTCCCTTGCTGCAGTTCGGGGCCTCCGGGAATTGCTTTCTCAGAGACCCAGCAGTGTAACTGATGCCCTGGGCTTAAGGGATTAAAACCCAGCAACCTGGTGGTTCAGAGCTGTTGGGGACACTCTCCCTTCTGCAGACAGAACAAATCTAAAAAAACGAGGCCCAGTCCGTGTCCCAAACCCGTTCGGAAATGCCCCAGTATGCATCAACTGTTTGTAGAGAAATGAGTGGAAAACGAGGTGGGGGAGGCTCTACAATCGGGACCCTCCGCTCACCTGTCTGAACAGAGGCAGCAGGAGGAAGACCTGATTTTTCTCTCTGGGACTGTCTGAGCCGCTGGCACCTCCGCTCGCAAAGCTAATCACTGAGTGAGTGGGCGGCACGTCCACTTGTTCAGCAGAATCACTCCAGGGGTGGAAGGTAGTTGACGAGAACTGAGACAATTCGCTGAAGAGCCCTGTATTCTGTTTTGTTCCTCCTTGAAGTTATCTTCGAGCAAAGGAGAAAGAAAAGAACAGGAGGGCAGGCAGGAAGAAAACTTTAAATACTCGTGATGATTTATGTCTGTGATCCCTTTAGTGAAATAGAGATTATTCTGTAAAATAAGTAACAGTTATTATATTATTAGTTACTAAAAATCCTCTGTATTTTTCTTACCAGGTGTTGAATTTTTAAAATCCCACAGATTTTAGACATAGAACCAGGACAGACGGACGTGCCCACATATGCATAGATATTAGGAGCAAAGCAGCCCACGGGAAGCAGGGCTCCCTTCCTGACCTTGGCCCCCACGCGGTCTGTCTGGGAGGAGCCGAGATGCGGGCTGCAACCCCCCAGACGTTCTGGTGGAACCCCAGGCCCTCGCTCCTCCGGGTCAGCACCTTCTCCCCAGAACCCACAGGGAGGCAGCTCCAGGCGGCCTGGGAAGTGCCTGCGGGGGGCCCAGGGGCTCCTGCTGGGGGGCTGAGCCAAAGGGAGTGGGCGTGCAAACTGCAAACTGGGCCTGCGAGTCAGTGCGGGACAGCCTGGTGCGGCGCCGAGGGTGCCCCGGTCCCCTGCGGAACCGGCAGCTCCCTTCCCGGATTTTCCATTCACCCTCGTGGCGACACACGTCCAGACGATACTTCTGACGTTCTCTGAAGTTTTTGGACATTCTCACAAACCATGGGACCGCATTGTTGAAGACTGAAATGCCAAAGCAATTACCCACTGCTTATCTTCTTCAAGAACATCTGCTGGAACTGGGTGATCCATTCTCTCTTTCTCTCCATGTTGGCAGCCCAGATCCGTTTGTTTTCAGGTAAAAAACTTGTTAGTTGTGTCCTTCAGCCCATTAATCATATTTCATTGTTTGAAATTAGTCTCATCTCCACCCTGTGCTTCTCCTGAAAATGAATCAACGCTTCGATTTCAATATTCATGATGTAAACAATTCTCAGTTTAGTTCTCCTTGTTACACACATTTTTATGATTATATCTCTTGCATTAGTGTTTTAATGGCTAGGAGTTTGTTATATTAAAGAATTAATTTTTAATGATAATTGTTTTATCTTCATATGTAATCAACTAACATTAGAACACACAACATTAATTAAAATACTTTATTTACTACAGAAATTCTTACCTGATTTTTCTAAGTGTTGTTGCCATTATTTATGGTGCTGGTAACTTATCATACTATGATTACGCTGTTGAAAACAGTAAAGTACTGTGTCCAGACATCTTTGTAACAACCTTGTTGTCATTCCTGTTACGGGAGTTAAAAGAAGTAGCAAGTTAAGACTTTTGTGACTGGCCGCTTTACATCAGCTGACAGTGTGGACAGTCACCCCTGCCGGGAGGGGCCCCTCGGGCCAGCCGGTGAGACTCTGGACACAGCCCTGCCGATGCAGGCCGCGCCGTGTAGTGGCCGGGAGCGTGGGTTCCATAGCCAGCCCCTCTGCGCTTTGTCACATCCAGCAAATCCGTGTTTTTGTGCCGTGATTTCCTCCCCCCCGAAACAGGGGTGGTTAACGAACAGTCCCTTTTGTCAGGTGATCAGAGCAGGCCGGCCTGCGGTGGGCACCTGCCCACACCTTTGGGTGGAAAGAGGCCACGGCTTCCCTGGGAGAAGCCCGGAGGGCGGTCCAGGTTTGGGCTGAGGCAGTCACTAACCCCCTGCTCTTTGGTTTCCCCGGTCGCTGAAGCGTTGTTGGTGGCAGGCAATAGACCCGAGAAGAGGGTCCATGGAGAACGTCGCCACAGCAGAGCAGGCTGATTCCTTCTCTCTTTAAAGCAGCCGGTGGCGATTTGATCAAAGCTAAGACGTCTTCTGTGCTGGAAATACATCATCATTTTATCACCCACCACAGGAAAAAAACCCAAAATAAAACAAAACAACGTTGCCAATTAAACTCTGACCCAGCATTTTCTTAACACTGGGATGTGTCACTTATACTGATTGCAGTGGCTTTTTCAGATTCAGACATAGACTGGAACGTATTATTTTTGTGTGGACATAAAAGCCAAAAGGTGTCAGCCCTTCAGGCAGTGCATTGGGGGAACACACAGCCACGTCCAGATGGAAACCTGGACTCATCGTTTGTAACCTTGAACCCTCCCGACGAGCAGGCAGGACCCGAAAGCACAGCGGACTGTTGCCCGGACACCACCCTGGTACCCATCCTGAACCTCACAGGTGCATCTCCAAGCTGCAGAAGCCGAGTTAGCGAAGGCTGAAGGGGGCCGTTATTTGGGACACAGGTGTGTACGCTCCTCCGCTCAGGCTGGGGGGGCCGAACGCCTCCGACGGGGCGGAGTAGAGGCACCGGAGCTGCACTTCTCCCTCTTTCGGAGGCTGGAGCCCAGGCTCAGGGCGCAGGGGGTCCCTGAGAGCGAGAACGGGCTTCCTGGTCCACGGGAGGCGTCTCCTCACTGTGTCCTCTCATCATGAGGGGGCACGAGCTCTCTGTGGCCTCATAATTTTGTAAAGGACACTGATCCCCTTCATGAAGGCTGCGCCCTTGTGAGCTGACCTCTGACAGCAGCCTCAGGGACTCAGAGCTTAAGTGAGGTGTGCGGCTTCATTCCGAGGATTGGGGTGAAGCTCCCAGAGTCTGGGGTCCTGCTCTTTCTATGGCAAGAATTTGTTTTCCTGTTTGCTTTTTTTTTTTTTTAAGATTTTGTTTATTTACTTAGAGAGGTGAAAGAGAAGGAGAAAGAGAGGGAGAGAAACATCAGTGCGTGGTTGCCCCTCACGTGTCCCCCACTGGGGACCTGGCCCGCAACTCAGACATGTGCCCTGACTGGGAATCGAACCAGCGAGCCTTTGGTGTGCAAGCCCGTGCTCAGTCCACGGAGCCTCACCAGCCAGAGCTGCTTGCGATTTTTGAGATGACCGTATACTCTCGTAGCATCGGCGAATGGTGGAGAACCTGCGCTGTGAAAAGCGCAGGGCAGTGCTGTGCCTGGGCAGGCCCAGCGCTGGTCCCTTCCCCGCGGGCGCACCGGGAGCACCTCCGGGCAGGACGAGCCGGGTGTGTGACGCTGGCCGTGTCCCTTCGCCGGGCGTTTATTCTCCTGGCTCCTTAGAAAGGAGACTGGGCACCCAGCACAGCTTCTCCTTTGTAATTCTCCTACAGTGCGCGTTTGCGGAACCCCTTCACTATGACTCACCGAACTTTGCCATTTCCAAAGTCGGGAACAACCTGTCACAGAGTTGTGATGATACTTTTTAATATTGTAGGATTAAAAGCAAAATAAATCCACCCTGAACCAAACCCCAAACATACCGTTAAATGTTCCCCCTTCAGGCTGCGTGTCACTCCTGTGTCCCAGAGAACACGGCTCACTCGGGAAGGTGAGGAATCACTTTCGCAGGCAGAGGATAAATGGGTAATGATGATGCAGATTATCAAATTATCCCCATGAACATCGGCGCCAGTTTTTCTCCAGCGGTACATGGGTCACTGTGTTTAATGACACACCGTTGTGTTCAGAAAAAAGGGTGTGTCAGTTTCCTTAGTGAGCAACCAAGATTAAACTTACTGCATAATATTACATTTTTCTTAGTTTAAAAATTCTGATATTTTAAAAAGACCCGTTGGAGTCCTTGGAACCCTTTTTATTTTATTCAATTATTTTTGTGATACTACTTTGCAGTTTGTAATAAATTTGTAATAAAGAAAGAAATATAACCTTAAAATGAAATGAGGCCCTGGCTGGTGTGGCTCAGTGGATTGAGTGCCGGCCTGCAAACCAGAGGGTTGCTGGTTCGATTCCCAGTCAAGACACGTGGCTGGGTTGTGGGCCAGGCCCCCAGTAGGGGGCGCATGAGAAGCAACCACACATCCATGTCTCTCTCCCTCTTGGTCTCTCCCCTCCCCTCTAATGCTGTGACGGAGCGCTGCTACCAGACCAGGGGAATGCAAACTGACCCTGACACACACGTGTGTCCTTCCTTCCTTGCACGCAGATTCCCAGGCGGCGAGAGTTAGGTATTTTCAATCATTGCAGAAGACAGTATTTTAGGCTATGCAAAAGCGTAACTCAACACTAAGTGCTTTATTGTCCCTTAGATACCTTGGGATTTTCCACGCAGAAGAGGCAAATACTGTCTCAGGTGATGGCCATGTGAGTAAATCTTAACCGAGGGCGGCGCTTCACCACAATTCCCAGCGCCGAGGGGAGCGGGAAAGTGTCTTTCAAAGCCCTTTGCTCCTGACTGCGTGGGACGGATTTTCCGTTCAGTGTTTGATCCGAGTGTGCGATGATTGGGTTTGGAGCTCTGGAGGGAGACCTTGGTCCTAGGGATGGAGGAGACCGCCCCGAGCCTGGGCAAGAAGCCCCCACAGCCACGCGAGTTCTCTTTGAAGGCCCGGTGCAGGGGCTTGGAGTCCCTCCTCACAGGAGACAGATTTGTGTTCCCATCACAGGGGATGCTGTCTACCCTGTCCCCTGCTCCTGGCTCTCCAAACGGCTCCCTTCCTCCCAGTCCCCAGTCCCCAGTCCCCAGACAGCAATGCAACTTTCCAGACAGAGCGTGTTTTCCCAACTTCCCCGGCTCACTCCACTCTCAGGGGCGTCTCCAGGTCCTTCCATTACTTCGCTTGTAATCGGGGGCCGGTCCTGGAGGGACCCTGCCTGGACCCTCACTTCGGCCACCTTCCGAACAGACCTTCATTAAGAGCCACCCTTCTTCGCTCTCTTCTCAAGGGACGGAGCCGTGTGGCCCTCCAGTCCCTCAGCCGCGTGTCCTGCCTCTGTACTCGCAACCCAGTGGCTGTTAGTTAATCAAGTGGCCGTTGATGAGCTGCATGTCGTTCTCTGGTCGGCCTGTCTGGGGACCTTCCCAGAACAGTGAATGGCTGCCTGGCCTGGATGTGGTTGAGAGACCAGCTTCCTCTCAGCCATCACGGTCCCCTCTCAGGGACCGTGGTCCCCTGGGCTTTTAGTGACGCGGTTGACTTCTGGGAAAATGCATTGTTCCTCATTGACGGAAGCGGGACACCACTTTTGTGAGCTTGGGGACGCACGGCTGCATTTCTCAGGCTCTTTCTGCGTGGTATTGTTGGGATTAAATAATGAGAGATCTGTCCCATGAGAAGGGTTCAGTTCCGGTCACAGATAATTTTAAAAATAATATGTAATCAGGCCATTATGCAAACATAAAATGAACGTGCTCAAGATTTTACTTAGCTCATTAATGAGTGGACAAGATGTTTTAAATTATTCAAATGAGAAGTCAAAGAGCCAATGGACTATAAGCAGGAGATGATGCTGCGTTACATTACAAACATACACAAAACCGGTTTATTGTGAAAGAGAGAGAGGAGCCGTGAGGACATCTCTGCCTGTGTGCGGAACAGAGTCATTCGCGTTGTTATGATTTATCTACAGTTGAAAATTGCTCAGAGCAATGACAGGGTTTGTCCCAGGGACCCCAGGGACTCGGAGAAGCCAGCAAGGCTGGCTCGCATGACCCCCGACGCTGGCTGTCCTCTGCGTCCGCGTCAGCCGTCCGCGGTCTCTCTCTCACCTGCCTCCCGTCCTTCGTCCCCTTCCTCTCCTCCTGTTGCTCCCGCAGTTCTTCCCCGCGAGCGGCCTCACTGTCAGCTCCACCCACGGTTGGTTGGGAGAGCAGTTCGGGAGCTGCTACCCGCAGGCCGGGTAGAGCTGTGTTCCTACCTGGTTCTGCCTGTCCTCCCAGTGCTTTGGGACGTGACTTCTCCCTCGTTGGCCTTCATTCATTTGTTGTAATTCCTCAGTTCCATCCACACATGCTTTTAGTCACGCATCATATCAGTAAGGATTTACGGGGCGCCCACTGTGAGTCTCACGTGTCTAAAAGACGCCACTTCTAATCTTTTGGGGGGATGATTTGCAGGTACAGTTGTACAGAGAAAAGCCCTGGCAAAGGCTAACTTCAAATCCGGCCGCTGGGTGAGGCCACGTTGTCTGGAGGAGCTGCTGTGGACTAAAGGGAGCAGCAGACGAGGGAGCCCGTGGCGTGGTGCACACGGGAGGAAGGGGGCTATGGGAGCATGGCCCTGGAGAAGCGTGTGCTGGGCGGGGCTGGGAAAGACCAAGGAGGCCAGAGGCCGTGGGCGGGGAGGCCTGGGGGAGAGTGAGGAGCGGGGGTGGAGAAAACCAAGGGCCGGATCCTATGGGTGCCCCGAGTGGCTCCGAGGACTTCGGTTCGGCTCCTCGGGGCGGACAGGACGGAGGGGGCAGCACCAGGATTCCGTGCGTTTGAAGGCGTGTCCAGGTCCACTTCTGCGCGTCCTCTGTGAAGGGGCGATGACACGGCGGCAGAGCATCCCGCCGATGACTGCGCCCACCTCGGGCTGACAGCGGCGGGGCTGGAGAAGTGGGACCCAGTGGATTGGGTTTGAGACGCTGGGGAACGGGGTCAAGGACGACTTGCAGTTTCGGGCAGTGAGTTGCCCTGGCTGGGGGGGGGGGGGTGGGGTCCTGCAGGGGGGGCTGGGGCTGCTCCAGCTGCTCACGTGTCCTGATCTGAACTTGCTGTTAGCGTAGCCACCGCCACAATTTTCAGCCCGATGGCGCGCCTAACCTGATAACGAGGCCCGATCGGGAACCCGCCATGTTGCTTCCTCCCTCAGAGTCTTGTCCCTTGCGGGGAGCGTGGCCTCGCCACCTCGCTTCAACCCCACCGCCTGCCAAGCCCAATCTGGCTCCCTCTCACCCTCCTTCCCAGGCTGCTCAGTGGGTGGTGGCCCCCTTCTCCCTGGGGACTGCGTGCGGACTGGCTTCCAGGGGAGCAGGGCCCTTCCTCTCTCCTCCTGGGTCTGGCCATCTGGGCACCTCGGAGGGCCCTGCAGGGAGGGGCCCCATCGGCTGAAACAGGCCGTCCTTTTCTTCTCTGTGAGAAGCAACCTTGGTGGCGCCGGCGGCCGAGCCTGGTGCTGTCTGCTCCCCCTTCGTCTCTGTCCCCGTCCCTGCCGGAGCCTCTTGCCCCCATGACACCCAGACCCTTCCCCTCGGGGTTCCAGGACTCGCCCGACAGGTCGGAGCATCCTCCCCTGTTACCCAACACGCCCCAAACCCCTTATTCTGTCCCTAGTGCATGACTAGCTCAGTTGATAATTGAGTTACCCGCTGGGCTAAATTCAGTTCAATGACTATTGATTATTCATTATGTGCAAGACCCAGGACCTGCTAACGTGATTAGGACCTAGCAGGAGCCTTGAGGGGACCCTCGCTCAGCCGGTTCCCCGAGCCCTGTTACCACCGTTGTTACAGCCGCACAAGGACGGAGGTGGGCAGTGACATGCACCCTCAGAAACCTAGGAACTGATTTTTTTAAATTTTCTTCAGATTTAGCCTTCAAAAGTCGTTGGTGGCCGCATGAATGAAAAGGAGAAAGGATTTAGTGGGTGGTGGGAAGAGTGGGTAGGTGCATTCCCGTGGGGTTCGGAGAGGACAGGAATCAGTCCCCCAGATCTCAGAGCGCGGGGTTGGAATTTCAGCCGGAGCCTGATCAAAGCCGGTCTAGCCTACTGCACAGAAGACTTCAGGACGTCTCTTGTTCTTTAATGATTTTTAAATGCTTTTGTGTAACTTGATAATGCCTCAAAAGAGAACTGTGACCCAATTAATGACAGAGGAGATGCTGTCCCCGGTTCCCCTGCAGGAACTCGGCCGGTCTCTTCCTCGCCCCGGGCTCCACGGAGCCCCCACACTCCCTGAGCCTCCTGGGAGGTGCCGGGTGCAGCAGACAGGGAGCCGGGCTGCCAGGGACAGGGGCGCCCTCGACAGAGGGGCACCTTAGGTGGGTGTTTATGAGCCTGGTTTGAGTCACAGAGCAGAGTGCGGAGCCCGCCATGACCAGAGGCCAGGCAGGAGCGCACTCCAGAGATGGAGTTTGTAGCAGATGCCAACGGCCCAGAGCGCGTCATCCAGCCTCGAGCCCCGGCCCTGCAGCCCTGGAGCCGGGCGCCTGCTGCTCCGGCTCCGCTCGGAGCCCAGTCGGCTGCACGCCTGCTCTCCCGGCTGCTTTTCCTTCTTCTCGGGCTCTTTTCCAACGGATGGAAACACCGCTGTATAGAAGGAGAAGGAGATGTCCGAAAGTGTGTACGATACTAAGATACATGTGATGTATTTTATGGGTATACGTGTGTGTGTGTATATAATTTTTTTAGGCACCAGGCTTGAGATGTTAAAAAATAAACCCAGTTTGCCCAGCCTGACCATGTTTTGCTTTGTACCTGGTTTGGTTGCTGTGAACCTAAAGTGTGAAATGACAGGATAGTTCAGAAAACAGGAAAGAATTGTCCATGAACTGGCTGAGGAAGGAGGGAAAGAAAGAAAAGGACTTTAAATGTACAGTTTCTCAGTGGGTCTGGTGCGTGAACTGAGAAACAAGTTGTCGGCTGCAAGGCAGAGCTCTGTCTCCTCGGGTCAGGCCCAGTGACCCTCTGGCACATGCGGCTGGACTGTGAGCCTGGAGAAGCCCCGTGGGGGGCGTGGGGTGCAGGGCGTGGGGTGCGGGGTGTGGGGAAGGGCGAGGGAGGGGCTGGCAGGGGGAGAGGATGGCTGATCGGATCCAGGTGCAGGAATCAGACGTTCATTGATGGGTCAATTAAATAATCTGTCCAGTGACTCCTTATTTCCTTGCCGTGAATGGGTTTAATTGGATATGAATTGAAGTTGATTATTAGCTGGAACCATTTCCCGGGAGCTCTGTGCAGACATGAGGAAATTGGTAAGGACTCCCAACATTGTTTACAGAGTGACTTGTAAAAATTTTTTTTTTGACTAAGTATCTGGGCCAAGAATAGGTAGAAACTGGAGAAGAAATCAAAGCTAATCACTTTCTTCTTTTCATTCTCCTGCTGAGAGACAGGCTTTTTGTCAACTTTCAAGGTCAGTGGGGGGAGGGTCAGAAATCCCTCGCAGCCGAACGTTTCCTCCCAGCGAAGGGAAGGCGGAAGTTGTCATGTGAGACTCTAATTTCCATGACGTGAAAACACCTCGTGAAGTTTCATTAGAATTAAGAAAATAACCTCAGAACATCTCATTGCTGAAGCAATCTTGAAATAATATTTCTACTGCGCAAAATGCGTTCTTTGCATTTACATTTTGAATGGCTAGTTCGTTTTCTACATATTTTAATTTATTGGAATTAATGGTTATTTCATTACTATAACTGAACATACGATGTTAAGTTTATGCATGACATAATTTTATATGACATTAAAGATAGTATAACTATGGGATATTTGTTGTCCTCAGTATAAAATGTTTAAGTGTTTACTGCATATCAGATTATCACATTAGAAAGCTAATTTGTAATACTAACACTACAAAACTGTCTACCACTTTTAATAAATATTTATTAGCAGCTATCTGATCTTTAATGTTTGGTATGTCTGTTTACCAGTGTTATTCTCGAGTGTACTCTTAAAAACCTCGTGCCCAGTATTTTAAAGTAATTCACGCAGGGACCACCATTAGGGTGGGAAGAGGACCAGACCCAGCAGCCTCGAACAACAGCAAACCTCCTAAAGTGAAATCGATTGTTTGAATTCCCATTAAAGAGAGAGAGAGAGACTGAAAATCGGGAAGAAACTTCCAGCCTATTCACAGCTTGGGAAATAGTGTGTTTCTCACATTTTAATAAGATCAAATAGTAAAAGCAAACAGGGTAACTGTGCGTCACCTTCCACCCCGAAGCTTACGTTTGAATGATGATCTGGAAGTATTCCCAATATTAACGCTTCCAGAACGCAGTTTTTTGGTATCCTACAGGAAAAGTTGATAGAACAAAATGGGTTTACAATATTTCCATCACTGGTTTTACGTGATCCAGTCTGGTGTCAAAGCTATCATTATACCAAGGTTAAACAAAAACTGATTTTCTTTAAGACCATTGCGATAAAGGAGAGAGGCCAGCACGCACTCACGAGACGCAGACGGACCGGACACCTTCTGCGGAGGGCGCCGTTGGGCAAGTTCACGGTCTCGCAGGACTGCAGAGGCGCATGCGCACCGTTAGGCGGCCCAGCGCACCGCAGGCCCAGGCGGCCTGGTGCAGCCTCCGCTCCCGGGCTGCCGGCCAGGTCGCTGCGCAAACCTCAGGAGTTTACTCCGAGAGAGAGAACACGCGACGAAGAACACGGGCGCACGCAGCTCCCCCCAAAGCAACGGAACACGGTGGAACAGCAAACTCGTTCCTCAGCAGGAGGAGTGGACGCTGAAATGACGGTACAGAGTACAATGCAGCAAACGCGTGAACCCGCACTGTCGTTATGCTGGAGTCTGATGCGCGGAGCGCAGCTGTTCGCGCTGCACTTTATTCGCCCGGCAGCGCAGTGGGTTTGGGTCCAGCAGCGTCCCCGCAAACCCGTGACTCTGTGAAGTCATGATCATTAATGATTAAAAGGTCATTAGGTGCTAGGACACTGTCAGCTCCATTGTTACCTCCTGGGACCACGGTTGTACGCGTGGTCCGATTCACTCTTCACCAGACATCACTGGGCTCTCACCTTCTCAGAGAGGCCTGGTCCTTGATGGTCGTATTTCCAAAGGAGGGCTCCCAGGTCTTAGAGAAAAACCTCCTCTGGTCAGAAAATCGAGGAGGCCTTCGGAGGCCTTCGGTCTTCATAAGTCTGAACCCCACCGAATCAGGGGTTGGGGTGCATTCCCCAGCAACGGTCCTGGCTTTTCATGCCAAGTGGCCATAAAGACAATCATTTGTCATTCTAGGTCTCTCTACACGTTTTCTCGCCCAAGGGTCTCCCCACCTCTCCGCTGCTTTCCCCACGCTCCGCTTCAAGCCGGCGTTTCTCCCCTGCCCTCTTGTCCCCAGGAGCGCTGGTCTCTCTGTTCCGCACCTCAAAGGCCTCGAGGGGCATCTGTGGGTGACGGCAGCGGGCTTGGTGGCCTGAAATGCCGTAGGGATGTGGGGTGCGCTGGGCATAACGAATAACAGTTGGCCTTCGACAAACTCGTTTCCCCAAACATTCCCGTTCTTTCTTCCCAGTCCTCCTGTGTGATGGGGCAGTTCAACATGATAAAAGTGATTTTATCTTTCTAGCACGGGAGGCTTGAACTCTTACTCTGGTGGAACATTGGCAAACGTCATGATCTTACCTCTGACGTGCCCGCCTGTGGCGATGGTCTAGCGAGGAGCAGGCGTCCTGGATGGCGGGCCCCAACCCACCGTCCTGTGGGCTCCGACAGCGCCCTCTGCGGGTGCCTGTCTGTCAGAACCTCCGCCCTCTTCTCTAACGCTGGATGGCGAGGCCGAGTGGTGTCCGCATCCATCACTCGGGGTCGCTCTGCCACAGTGAGGTTGAGGTTCACCCAAGGGTTGCTCATTTACCTTTTCTTAAAATTGTTGTTCAAGTGCAATGCTCTCCATTTGCCCCCACCCAGCCCCGCCATCCCCACCTCGCACCCATGACCCTATCCCCTTTGCCCTTGTCCATGTGTCCTTTATACATGATCCTTGACACCCCTTTCCCTTTTCCCCTCTGTTGTCCCCTCTCATCCCCTCTCTGGTTACTGTCAGTAATTGGTCATAATTTCAATGTCTCTGGTTATATTTTGCTTGCTTGTTTGTTTTGTTGTTTAGGTTCCTGTTAAAGGTGAGATCACATGGTGTTTGTCCCTCACCGCCTGGCTTATTTCACTCAGCATCATGCTCTCCAGTCCCACCCATGCCGTCACAAAGGGTGGGAGCTCCTTCTCCCTCTCTGCTGCATAGAATTCCATCGCGTAAACGTACCACAGTGTTTTGATCCGCTCATTAACTGGGGCGGATGGCAGACTGTAGAGCACAGGAAGCACAAGGGCAGGAGACATGTGCCAAACACAGCGTGTGTTTTCTGTAGCTGCCCCTCCTCTTTCTAGGACCTTCCCATTCTCTCAGATGTCAGGTCCTCAGGGTGGTCTGGGGGCGATATTTTTAGGCTGAAACCTGAAAATTCACTGATAGTTTCCGCCAGTGAAAACTGTTGCATTCTAGGAAAATTCATCCTCCTGCGTAAATCCCCAGCCTTTTTAGGGTTTCTTTTCTTTTCCAAGGCGGCCCCTGGGCACAGGAGATAGAAAGACCGGCCTCTTGTGCCATCCTGGCACTGCCAGGATGTGTGCCCGGCTTCGCCGCACTGTCCTGAACTCCTCCGAGGTCTGGCTCATGTGTAGGCCTTTGGGACCTGCTTCAGTCCTTCTTGCACTCCTGGTCAAAGTGTCCCCAGATGGGATGCACTGTGAACTGTTCTTTCAGACAGGATAATGGAGTCCCTTGGACCTGGCGGGTTCCTGCTGCTGACTAAGCAACCCCTTCAGCTCCCACTGATTCTGCCAACTGGCTGAAGCCCCCGGTCGGGCATCCCTCCTGGGGCCGCTGGTTCAGGGCCCCCATTCCCTGGGGTGCGTCAGTCCCGACTTCCTCCCGTGCGCTCCCACGATCACCTGGGGGTTTCTGCTTCTCTTCTGCGCTGCGTGGAGACAGCAGGGAACCAGGGGGCGCTGGCTGAGGCCCGAGCATCCACTGTGGGGCCAGTTCACGTTACGATTGGCCATCGTCTCTCGGTCAGAACACTGTTGAGAGTGGGAGGGGGTGAGAATCAAGCTTGTGAGACAGTTTCCCCCCATGGTGCAGAAAGGGAGCTGCGGCTTCCTCCTTGGTGGCAGTATTTGCATTGCCTGCCACGTCCCTGGCCCGGCTGGACTCTCCCTAAAGCAATGGGCACGAATAGCATCCTTGGACCCGCCCTCCTTACCGTCCCTGGATCTGCCCTTTCCGGAAAAGTCACATAAACGCAGTCATGTAAAACATGGTCTTTTGGAACTCGCTTCTGTCATTAGCCTAACGTGTTCAAGGCTTATTCGTGCTGCAGTGAATAAGCAGTTCATTTTTCTGTGCGTTTCCGAATAGCGTTCAGTGTTACGGGTTTATGCCCCGTCTGCTTGTCTGTTCCCACTTGTTGCAATTATGCAGAATGCCGCTCTGAACAGGTGTGCGCACGCTCCTGTGTGGACGTAACCACCCCCCTTGGGAGTCTGTCTGGGGGTGGGCCTGCTGGGTCCCACGACAGTGTTTGGAGGGGCTTCTGCAGTGTTTTCCGAGATGGCTTCACCGTTCTCTGTTCCCGCCAGGTCCCTATTAGTGTCCAGTCGCTCCGCATCCTCGCCAACACGTCTCAGTAACTGTCTCTTTGATCATGGCTGTTCTAATGGATGTGGGCTCACATGTATGTGATCAGGGGCTTGGCCTGCATTTCCGTGACGGCTGACGGTGGCAGGCACTTTTCCTGTGCCCCTGGTCGTCCTTCTTGGAGCCCCGTCTAGCCAGATAGTTTGCCTCTTTTTTAAAAAAAATTGAGTAATTTGGCCTTTTATGATTGCGTTGTAAGTGATCTTTATATATTTGGGGTATAAGCCTGTTATAAATCATAGGGTTTGCAAAAAAATGTTCTGCAGTGGAGTGTTTTTATTTTGGATGATATTCTTTGAAACACACAGTCTTTCATTTTGAAGAGGTCCAATTAATTTGTTTTCTCTGTTGTTATGCTTTTGATGTTATATCTAGGAAGACAATTAATTCGAGGTTACGGGTTTACTTGTGTATTTTTCTCAAAGGGTTGGGCGGCTTTATTTCTCGCACTCCAGCCTGTGATGTGCCCTGCACCCCCATCTCCTCTGATGTGCAGGGCTCGGCCTTGCGCTCTCTCCTGCGGATGCCCAGCAGCCCCGGGACACTTGGTAACAAGACCATCCTTTCTTCACAAAACAGTTCAGCGTGTCAAATCCATTGGCTGTTAATGGGAGACTCTATTTTTGAGCGCTAAAAAGACGTATTAATTAACACATCTGTTCTTTGCCGGTAGAATATAGTCTCGATTATCTTAGCTTTTTAGAGCCCATTCAAACAGAGAGGTGTGCATGTCCTTCTTTTCCGTGTTTTTCAGTGTTGTTTGGGCCGTTCTGGGTTCTCCGTACATGTGTGTGAATTTTAGGGTCATCTTGCCTCTTTCTGCAAATAAGCCAGCTCTTCTTGATTAAATATTTCTTCTTCCGCTTCATGTTTATAGGATGGTTTCCGGAGACTTTTAAAAATATTTTCCTCATCCTTTTCACTCGTGACTGTGGGCAGATACCCTGTGCACCTGCAGTGTTTTAAAGCTGTTAAAGTCAGCAAAATGTCCCCAACCACCACACGTTAACATGTGTGGGGGATAATCGCTCCTCGGCCTTTTGGCTCAGATGACACGCGGTGACACGCGTGGAGGGTGACTCTGCAGGTAGCGAAGGCGGTACACATCTGCTTCGGGAGCACGTCTCAACTCCACGGCTGGGAAAGACAGGTCGAGGAATTGGAACGTTGTATGTGGCTCAGGCCGAAAGAGTAAACATTGAGAGACATCGATCGTCACTTAATTTTGCTTTGTGCTGGAGGTTTGGCGCTTCATTCTCCCCGAGCCCTGGGGATCAGTGGTTGCCACGTGGATTTTGACGGAGCTCCTAGAAACCTCCTGAAAGAAGAGGAAGTGCCTTGCTCGGCGGGAAGAGCTGGTGGTGGGAGGAGGTTTCAGTAGTGGGGTCTGCTCACTCTGATGCCCTTGGCCATGATCCCAGCAGTCAGAACTTACTCAGCCAGCACCCATGGGGACCGCCTTCCCAGTTAAGAAGGTGGGCAACTACCTGAGTCCTGGGTTAGCTCCACCCCCATAGTTCACCAGTCCTGTCCCCTCCCCCAACAAACCCTGCTGGGAGTGAACAGGCTGACCAGCAGGGGGCGCCAGGTCCTTCTCGTCACTGGCCTCTGGGGCGGCTTGCTGGGCCGGGTCCCCCTGCCTCCGGACTTAAGTTAAACATCTCAGCTCTCAGCATAGGGGTTTGTTACAAATTTCTCTGTTTTTGATTTGGTCCAAAGCAATGCAGCTACAAAACTGCCCGAGGTACGGACCCATTGGATACCCGCCCAAGGACTATGTCCAATAAGTGTTAGCAATTACTATTATCTTTAATTAAAAAGCATTTCATTTGATTCTTTAATTTTATCCGGATGGTTGACAAGATTCCAGAGCTTGCCATTCCCTCCCTTTACGCCCTCCACCCAGCCCCTGCCCCTCCCCCGGGCACCCCCCCCACTCCGTGTCTGTGTCCATGGAGCACACGCACACTCGAGGCTGGTCCCTTCCCCTTCTTGTAAGGGTGGCCTCTGGATGAAAGAAGGCAGTTATTTTATTACTCTCGCTTCGTTCACAAGCCACGAGTAAACGGGAGTTTACGATGAGTTCTTCTTTTGTCCTTGGTATCTATCCATTTGGTTAGAGACAGATAAAATGTTTTAACCCAAGGGTTCCAGCTGCATGACACACAGAGTTTTTTTATATTAATGTAGTCTTTCTAAAAGTAGGCCTCCAGCTCTCAGTAAATGAACCACGATTTACTCCTGTATTATTGTGAATTCATAGTTGCATTATTTTCCACTCGAACAACTGTAAACCCACGTTGGCCCCAGCCTGCGCGGTCTGCAGCTTTGCATCTGGAGCCCTCCTTCCCTGGGGCCCACTGGCTGGGCATTTAAGCAGCTTTTCCTGAACGGAGACCCCCAAGCCTCACCATCTCACGAAGGGCAGATCCGCTCTTTTCAGAGAGAGGGGGGCACGGTCTCTCGGCCCCTGGCAGGGTGCCCTGCCCACCGGGTGCCATTCAGGTTTCAGAAGAACCCACTAGAAACCGGTGACGGGCTAGATCCGGGGAGGGAGGGAGCGGCAGCGGACACGCTCTGGAGCCCGGTCGGCGTCTCCACAAAGGGGTGCCCTTCACTGAACCCAGGGCCGCAGGGGAGCCGCTAGGGACGGGGTTGCCACATCCTGGTTACACCCCATGCGGTGGCCCAGAGGGGTGAGCGGGAGCTCTTGGAGATAAGGCAGTGTTTGTGCCCTGAGGGGCACCTGAGGTTTTAAATCCGTGGCTGTACCAGTTGAAGGGACCGGAGTGGCCAGGTGCTGCCTCTGAGGGCACTCACTCTGTGGGGCCTTCGTGCGCGGAGGGCCGAGCAGAGCTGGGCGTTCAGTTCAGCCGGACGTTGAGTTGGGCATTCTCTGCACCCAGCAGGCACCACCCGTAACTGTTTTACCTGGAACTTTGCTGCTTTCAGCACGGAGTCCGGCACCGGAAACCCTCAGGGCCCAGGAGGCTGGGACAGCTGGTCCCCAGTAGAGGCAGCTCCCGCTTTCAGTGTGCGTGAGGTTGGGGTGCATGAGGTTGGGGACCCACTCCTGCTCCGCTTCTGACAGACGCCCAGGGAATGGGGGGACCAGTGTGCCCGGGATTCAGAATCCCATCCTGCCCTCTCTCTCGCTCTCTGTCCTGGAGGGGGGTGGTCCCCTGCAAATCAGCAATCTGATAGGAGTTTATCTCCAAATGGTATTCTCCAGGGGACTGCGAGAAACTGTCGGAGCAACTCCAGACCTGAACGTTCAAACTGAAAACGCACGCCGTTCCATTACGACTGAACGGCTGCCCACAGCAGCGTCTGTGTGTCCCTCTCTCCCGCCCCTCGCGTCCTCTCGTCCCCTTTCTTGGTGGCGGTGGACTTTGAGTCTCTTCCCCCTATGCTGCCCCCGCCCTGTGCTCAGGACTCAGGGCTTTTTTTTTCACTAATCCAAAAACAACCACGTGACTTCTATTGTCAGACCGTGTGTTTTGAAAGATGAGCCACACCCCACACGTGTGTGCATGCATGTGCGTGAACACAGAAGGTTTGTGTCGTGTATAATTTGTCTCTCAGACATTTTTAACTCTTGGGCACCTTCTCAGAGGGGTAAATGAATAGTATTACCAGTTTTCTGACATTCGGTGTTTTTAATTATTTTAATATATTGGTGAGAGAGAGAGAAAAGGACATCGATTTGTTGCTTCACTTGTCTGTGCGTTCGTTGGTCGATTCCTGCACGTGCTCTGAGCACGTGCCCTGAGCAGGGACCCAACCCACAGCCCTGGCCTGTGGGGACGACGCTCTTACCACCTGGGCTGCCTGGCCAGGGCCCGATGTCCGGTCCTTTGGAGCTGATGGAAAAGGACGGGAGGAACTGAGGACTCGGATTTTATCAGTGTTGAGAGGATGATCTCACAGTCGGTGTCGTTCGGAGCAGAATGCTCTGACGCAATCAGAATGGGCGATGACTGTGTGAATTTAGTGACCGATACGCCAGCCCGACCCCCTGGAACGACCCGGGAGACCCCCAGGTTACACGCAGGCTCAACTCTGACCCCCAGTAAAATGTGTGTGTCGCCATTTCTGTTAACACTGTCCAAAGGACTCACCGGAATACAGGCATTGGACATGTCACCCATAAGAAGCAACTTGGTCCAAACTGGGCCCAAGATGACTTTAGCTGGTGTCAGGGGTGAGCAGAAGCCCTGGTAGGAAAGACGGCACCGAGGGAGGGGAGACGGGGCGGGGGGGAGACCGCCCACGCAGAGCCACGGAGTCCACGAGGGTAAGGCATGGAGACCCCCACACGGCAGAAGCACATGTTGCAAAGTCTGCTGGAAGCCCTTTCCTGTCCCATGTTCCTAAAGTCGGCCAATGGCACACGTGGCCCTTTCCATTCCCGGCTCGCTGGCAGGAGGGCAGGCCTCTGAAGGTCGGTGTTGATTAAAGAAAGTCAAACCGTGCGTCTGTGGACAGGCCCCAATTTGGTGTGGATGGAAGATTAAACCACATGAGCTGTGACAGGGAAAATACGGAAACTTGAATTAATAACCCAAACAACAACAAAAAAGCCCTGGCCATACCAAATGTGCGTCCTCGGAGACAGGTTTGTAGGTTCCGCGGACAGGGTTCAAGTCATCGGCGCCCTGTTCTCACAAGGTTACTTAGCTCCAAAGGAGGTTGTGTCTGGGAGAACTCGGCGTCCGCACTGGCCGTGGAATCCCGTTATCCACACGTTTGTCCCGCTGTCCCCTGTGACAGGGCCCTCTGCCCACCTGCTGACACGGCCTCCACGTTTTCCCACCCTGCGTCCTCACTCCGACACCCCCTCCCTGCAGTTTCAGAACTTTCGCTGCGACCAGGGTCTTTCCCACCCCTGTGCTGGGCCACCTGTCCCTCCTGTCGTGCCTTCTGACCGCAGTCAGGGCAGGACTTCCGGATGTCTCCGTGCCTTTGTCCCCACTGTGCCGAACGGTGGCTCCTGCCTGTGGTCCGTGCTCCTTCCATAGGCTCCCGAGTGTCCGTGGCCAACCCATGGCGTGAGCCCTGCAGGGCCGACCCCTCTTTCCTGTTGGGTTTGCTCACCAGAAATGCTGGCTGTCGCAGCGGGCCTGGCCGAGACACGTTGTTTTAGAGTTTCTTCTGGAATGTTCACACCGGTCCTTTTCTCACCCCGACTTCGCATTTATATTTTCGTATTAGCGCCGCCAGATTGGAAGAATGCTCCGTGTGAGGATGTTGTAAGCCGAACAGTGAGTGTCTGTACAGCGGTTGGAAGGACCGAAGCTGGGGGACCAGCGTCGCCCAGGGCTGGCGCGTGCAGAGCAGAGGCCCCTCCTTCCTGGCCAGCGGTGGGGGGGGGGGGGTGCAGCCCCTCGGAGGACAGCCCTGCGATCTCTTAGAAAAGAAAGCTCTCCCCACCCTGAGACCCAGCGATCTGACTCCTTGGCCTTGACACTGAGGAGCTGAAAAGGTATATCCATGCACACGCCTGCACGCACATGTCTATTGCCGTTTTATTTATAATTTCTAGAACTCGGAGACAACAAGATGACTTCCTGTAGGTGAAGGAACACATGCCCTGTGGCATATCAAACCAGGGCACGTTTACCACCAAAAGTACGAGGAAAGGAGCAAAGAAGAAAGAAGTGAGTGATTAAGCCACGAAGAGGAAGCACAGAAGGAACTCGAATACACGTGACTGAGTGAACGAGCACCTTGAAAAGGCCACACATCGCGTGCTTCCCCGGCTGTGACTTCCCAGAAAAGGCCCAAAGGCGGGGACAGGAAAGGGATCAGAGGTGGCCAGGGGCCTGGGCGGCAGGAGGGACGAGTCGGCAGAGCCCAGGAGACTCTGAAGGCAGCCGCAATAGGTCCCACCGCTGTACGGTGGACCGGCCGTCCCGCACCCACCGCGGAGCCCGACGGGAACCACGGACTTCGGTGACGCGTCCATGTGGGTCCATCAGCTGCAGCCAGTGTGCGGTCTGGAGAGAATGCGGGCTTCTGGGAGGGTTGACCTGTGTGCAGACGGGGAAGGTGTCTGCCTTTGCCGTGAACCTGAAACCACCCTTAAAAAGCACTTTTTTGAGTCGCACACACAAAATACTACATTTCCCAACCAGTGTCCATTCTAGGCGTCCACAGTCTGAATGGTCACACTCTACCCGGACCTCGGCGTAGGGGTCTGCCTCGGCGTCCTCTGTCCCCTCAACCTCCCGCCGTCGGTGCGGCCATCTTCGCTCCGAGGCCCTTGGGACCAATCTGGGTCCCGCTAGCGGGTGTCTGCCTGCAATCTTCCCCAGCTTCCCGACAGCTTCCTGCCGCCCTGGGCCACGCAGAGGCCCCGTTCACGGGTCTCCTCTGCGAAGATGAGGGAGAAGCACAGCGCCTGCTCTGCTGTGGTCAGTGGCCCCGCTCTCCACCCGGCTCTGGGCTCCGATGCGCAGACACTAGCTTTGCCCTCTGACGTGGCCCTGACTCGTCCCTCTCACCGGTGGGCCTGGGTCCCTGCCGCGTGGCTGCCCAGCCCTGCTCCCTGGTGTGTGTGCGGAGGGTTCGGGGCGGGCCACTCTGAATTTGGCAGACAGTTGACTGAGAGGCGCTGGCGTGGGGGACAGATTAGAAGGAAGAGAGACAGGAGGCGTGGGGGTCACTGGGGACACAGGGTGGTTCTGGGACGGGCGGCCACGGCTTTGCTGGGGAGACACGTGGAGGAGGTGAGGCCCAGGGAGCTGCAGCGGCAGTGGGGCGGCGGCGCCCGGGTTTCTCCGTGTGGTACCGAGGCTGACGTGGCCGAGTAAAGAACCGGGGAGCAACGAAGTCACTTCCTGAGACCGGCACCGTAGGAGGGGCAGCTGGAAGGACACACTGTGTGCACTGCGCAAACAGGGCTGCTTCCCACTCCTCGCCGCCCTGGTTTCTCCCCTCCCCCTCCCCCCTCCCCCCCACTCCCCTGTTTCTTCTTCCCCCTCTTTCTCTTCCTCGCCCCACAAGCCTCTCCTTTTGGTGACCATCTCCGTGATTCATGCTGATGGCCCTAAGAGAGGTGGACTCTGGCCACAGCCGTGACGATGGGGGACGTCTGTCATGGCAATGGCTTGATGGGTGCATGAGGGGCCGCCCTCGCCACACCCCGGGGACGGAGGGAGGGAGCTTGGGAGAGAACATGGGAACTAACCTGCTTCATGTTGCACTGGGTCGTGGCTTAATGGCTGGGTTGTAAGTAAAAATAGACGAGGTCGTGAACTTGTGTGCACTTATGTTACAGGTGACCACAGCAGCCTTATTTCTTAATAGGCTGGAAACATCCTAAAAACAAATGTGGGCGAGGGGCTGAAAGCCAATGAGACAATGTTTCCCTACTGTCTTCTGGTGAAGCATTTCTGAGTTTCCTTCCAATAATTACAACCCCAGCTTGAAAAAAGCATATTTTCTCTTTATAATTCTGAAGAAATGGAAGAAAACTCTATTGTGAAAGAACATACTTCTTTGCAGGGGCTGAATAGACTTCATCAGCTGTGGCTCCCCCCCCCTTTTTTTGTAAATCCCTTGTAAAGTATTCAACCTCTTTAGAAAAAGGTTTATAGCATCTCCGCCACAGGCCTTTTTAGTTGAGAACCATAAATTAAACTAAATGTACACAGGGAAATAACGTAGACTAAAATCAATTTATAGCTTAAGATCCAGAGGAGAAAAAGGGAAACCAGTAATTTATCAGTGAGCTTTAAAATTATACAGATGACTATGTATTCTTCTGAGTGTTTACTGAGTAAATCAGAAAATTGGAGACCTATCAGACAGAGGGAGACGTTACCTTCACACTGTCCTAATGTTCAGTTCGCACCTCCTTCTATCCTTTGTGAATGACATACCCCAAAGGCTTAGCCAGGGTTGTCTGCATGTCATTGAGGAGGAAAATTCAAAGTGGAACTCAGGTGCCATGAGCTTCAGGAGTGTCAACAAGGGTGTGTATCACCTTCCACATCTGGAGGATGAGTGGGTGGTCCCCGGACGGGGGAGGCAGAATCCAGTGATCAGAGGGGGCTGGATGAAAAGTTATTTTTTACCAGCGGCCACACGTCTCAGTTGAGTGATCCCTGGACTTTAAATTATAAGATACACAAAAGGGAAAATGTCAGAGATCTGGAAGAAATATTTGCATGATTAGAATATTATTAACTGGAGTTATATGTCTCTGAACTTTAAAAAAATGAATCAGGTCCCTGCCTGCTGTTGTCTGAACAATTAAGTCACAGAAGATGATCCCCAAGTGGAAGTTTTCTTCACTCCGTAGTCAGGAAGGTGTGCACAGCCCCTTCAAGTGGGCAGTTACCGCAGTGACTCAGCGGACGCACAGGAGGTGCGAGCTTCGACCTTTGTCCACGGGGCGGTGTGGCTGCCCTTTTCAGAGCTGCAGGACGGCTGAACCCCTCTTTCACCGGGTCTCTGCGCTTCCCAGAGCGGCATGGCGTGTCTCCCAGTGTGAAATTCTCCCTCCGTGTAGCCCCGTGTCACTGGTCTCTCCCCCATGGCTGGTCCTGATGGGAAACCTCTTGTAGCACAGGGAAACCTCTGGACGAGATGAGAAGACCAGCCCTCCATGACATCATACAACCCAGCGTGAGGGAACGACGAGAAAACATCGCCCCGTTTTTCTCCAACGAGCGTTTTCCTCCTGTCATTATAAAATGAAACCCACCATCTGGATGAAGGCTAGTGTGTGTGCACACTGATGGTAGACTCGAGCTAAATCAAACTGACTCTACTTTCTAGTAAATGCAGACCTTCCGAACAGAGAGAGACATCTGTGCTGGTGGCTGGGTGCAGACCGGTCTTGGTTCACGTACCAGTTACAAGGTCACGGTGACCCCCTCCCAGGCACCCAGTGATGCATCTGGGAAAGATCACTGCCTCCAGAATCCTACCAAGAATTCTCAGTCTCAGACCAAGAAATGAGATCCTGGTGCTGTACTGGCCATCGCTTCCCACCATGTTTTATATGCAATAACTAAGGGCCAGTTCTACCCAAGATGTTTTTCCAATAACCATACACTCCAAATGAGAACTGAATCAAAAACTGTGGTTTTCGGAGGGTGGAAGTTTGGTTCAGTGATAGGACTTTGGAGATGCTCCCGTATCTGCATGTCTGTTGCTACACGGGCAGCCGGCAGGCACTTCCCGGTGTCAGTCAGTACCAACAGCTGTATCACTTTGTGGTCTCCATTCAGCTCATGGAAAGAAAAGCAACTGATGTGTTCCGGTTTCAGAAATTAAATTCAACCAGTTACTGTCTTTGGATTATATACAAACACGACATATTCACTCAGTCTGGTACCAGAAAAGACAATTTTTGGGAACTGCCTTTTCATGGCATTGAATAAGGGAAAACCATCCCAGTTGTAAAAATACTCGGACGTCCACAGGAAGTCACAGGTCTAGTTCCTACTTTTCTGGTATCGTTGGGGATGAGCTGCAATGCAGTGAAATGAATTACCGTTAAGTGTCCCGGTTGGAGCTGGTCTTCCCGGTCAACATGGAACATGCTTACGCACAGGCGTATGAGTGCATGTATTGGCTGCCGTGAGCTGTGCGTGCACATCCATGCAGAGACTCAGAGGCTCTGACACTCTGTTGAAGGAGGACCCCATGGGGGGTGTGGGTGTGGGGTCGGTTTTGAAGAACCTCCACCTTGTATTCTGTACCTGTTACTTTTCTGACTCTGTGGAGTTTTGTAGTACTGTTATAAAAATAAAAACGGAGCTGTTCCACATTTGTTTACACGCTCGGAAATGGCCCCAACTCTGTGTATGGCAGTGTGCATGGCAAGAAAGACTCGTCACAGAGCCGGCCTCCCCTGCTGGCTCAGAGCTGTGACCCAGGCCCCTTGGCTGGATGGGGACAGCAGAGTGTGCAAAGATAAAGAGTTCAGGTGCACACCTCAGTCTCTCAAACTCTTGTTGTTTATAAACAAACGGTTTTCCAGAACCTCCTCCAAAGAGGAAGGTTCACGGAGGTGGTTTAGGACAAACGCGTTTGGCTTTTATTCTTTTGTGGAAGGACTTACTTTGCTACTGAGTTTGTCTGCACACTGGCCAATTATATCAGAGGCTGAAAACGAGGCTCACAAGGACGTCACCTAACGTGAGCGAAGCGGTTGGCACCGACGCAGAGTTCTCCTTCCCTGGTCCCCTGCCCTTTCCCCCGCCTGGTAACGCCTCGCTCCTCACACTCCGTGCGGCACAGCTGGCGGCCAGAGGTTGGAGAGGCTCCGAGTCCGTCAGTGAAACAGGCTGCGATGCAATATCCGAATAAAATGTTGTTTTCCTTTAATATGCCTTTGATGTTTTAATTAGTATTTTAATAAGCCTTGCAAACAGTTTGTTTTAGAGCAAATTGTGACTTGCCTGAGAGACAAAATTAAATATGTAGGTAATGAAGAACTTTAACAACATTATCAAGGGCATTACATAGAAATTGCTTACATAAACTGCATAGAAATTGGAGTAGTTTTATGTTCCCATCAACATTTCAACGTTAAATTAAAAGGGTTTTTCATAACGCTAAGCCGCCTTCTCCTCCTTGCAAAGCAGTGCGTGTGTAATCAATGGTAAGGCATCTGTCGTCATTGATTTCATTATAAGAAAATCATCTTAACGATACCTTGTGTTCTGCCTAGTCACATGGTCACAAAAATGTTTAACTATTGTACATAGTAGGGTTTAAAGTAGATGCCTACTTGTTGCATATTTTTAAATATTTAGTTTTAAAAATAATGCATTCACACGATGACACTTTTCACAAGTGGCGAGAAATGGATACAACACAGTTATGTCTCCCAGGGTCCCTGCTACAACCTCCTTCACTTCAGAGCCAAACGCTGTCTAGTGAGAGTGCGCAGCAGCCCCCTGAGTTGTACACATGAGTGTGTACTGGCCATGGTTCATGTGTGTGCATGTCACACACACAACACACGTGTGCAAATGGCCCTTCAACAGGAAGGAGTGTCTCTTTTGTAATTTCCTCGTTCAAACCCTGTCTGGAGCTGCTGGGCAGTGCTGTTAACAGTAGACACCTTGCTCTTACACTGGAATTTCTAAGTCTTGTAAAAATTAAAGTGGGTAGAAATGTCGAGAGTTGCTGAAGAAGTGACCATCACTGCGTATTAATCCATTTATGGGAACGTCCAAGCGCACATTCTTGCTCACTGTGTTTGCTAGTCATTTCACATTTTCTACAATTTTATTGTCTGGTTTTATTATCTCTAGGAGACGATACCCCTGAGTTCTTTCCTTCTCTGCGGCTGGGAGTCACGGCTCTGGTCTGAGTCAGTATTTAGGGCTCCAGCCTTTTCCATCAGTAGGAAAGCTGCTCTGTGCCTCCCTTCGCTGCCCGACTGGGGACTGGAGTTAAAGCCGCAGTCTGCCTTCAGTAGGTCAGTCTTTGTCATGCGTGTTTCGGCTTCATTTCTATTCTAGCCCTACGAACCCTGCCTTCTCTTTACCCTGAAATAGACAGATACAGACATGCATATTTCTTCTTTTTAAAGATTTTATTTGTTTGTTTAGAGAGGGGGGAGGGAAAAAGAGAGGGGGAGAAACATCAGTGAGTGGTTGCCTCTCACATGCCCCCTGCTGGGGACCTGGCCCGCAACCCAGGCATGTGCCCTGACTGCGAATCGAACAGACAACCCTTTGGTTCAAAGGCCAGCTCCCAATCCACTGAGCCACACCAGCCAGGGCAGAAACACATATTTCTTTATAATAAAAAATATGGAGAAGAAAGATATATTCTTTTCAATACTTGCATATGTATATACAGGTACTTCAAGTATAGCCTTGAAATTGGTGCGTGTGTGTGTGAACCTGTACATGGCAGTCTGAGATCGGCGCAGACACACCTGCGCGGTGCTTCGGCCTTGGTTCCAGGCTGCCACAACAGAGCGCCCGCAGTAACCTGCGCCGCAAACCTCAGGCCGGTGGAAGGTCTGCCCTTCAGTTTGTGAAAAGCACATTTGTGGGGCAGTAAAGCAAAGCAAAAAACTGAGGCATGCCTGTTTAAATGTAGGAAAATAGAAAAATTCACGAGAGTATTAGAAATTAAGTGAAAAGAATCACTGGATTATGAAAAAGTTTAAGTAATGAATTTATGTGAAATAATTTAGCAATCCATGAAGTTGTACACTAGTATTATTTTTATAATTTTTGTAATTTGGGGAAAAAATTACGTGTTGATTCTTTGTTAAATTTGGCACCAAGAAAGGTTACTTTCAAACTGTAATTTGTGGGGGAAAAATACTATAATTCAAATAACCCTAAAATATGATTTTATTAAGTGACTTAAAAAGTCCTAGCCAAGCAGAAAGAACGGGATATAAATGAAGAATTGGTTGTGTGGCTGATTAATTAGCGTGACGCATGCCGGACTGAGGTAATGAGGGTGGCGTCAGAAAGCCCTGTGGGAGCCAACAGCCCTTCGCCGGGTATTATCTGTGATTTAGCTCCAAGACGAAAACGGTCCTCGGATTCCTCAGGCTGACAGAGCGTCCGGGACTGAGCAGTAATTCACGGATGGAAATGTCTGAGCCTGTGTTGCTGCTCACGCATAAACTCCGCTGGAGCAAGTGTTTGCTACTTTAATGCTTTTAAGAGACTGTAGATTCAGATAATGCGTCCTTTAATTTAATTTCGGAAATGAGGCCTTGAATAGTAAGCGTGCCTTTCTGATCCTTAAAATGCCTCGTGAAGGAGGGCAGATTATGTGAATGGTTTCATTTGTCGCCAGATATTGGTGGCTCCTTGTAGGCAGTCTCCCTGGAGCGTTAAGGCCAGGAGAGCTTGCAAAGTATCTCGGCCTCCAGGAGCTGCAGGCCAACAGTAACCGCCAGAGAGGGTGACGTGGGTGTAGAGGGCAGAGCCATCACCCGCCATGCCGCGCTGCAGGGCTCCCCGAACTGCTGTCCACTCAGGGGTGGGCAGTGCACCGTGTGAAGCAGGCAGGAGCGTTCGCCTGCCCCTTCCTGGGGCCGGCCGGGCCCAGGCCTGTCTCCTGCTGCTGCTGGCCTCCTGTGATGGGGCGACTGTGAGTGTCTGCCAGTGTCAACTGTGCTGATTACTCAGCACTATGTCCCCGCAGGAAAGGGGCGATGCGGGAAGGAACCCACAGTCCGGAGACCTGGGGCTGTCTCAGACGCGGAAGCCGGGAGCATTTAGGCAAAAGAGAGGCCCCTGGAATCCTAGGGGAACCGAGGGGAACAGCAGCATAAAAAATAAGGCTGCTGAGCAAAACTGTTTCTGGACCTCCCTGAATTTCTCTCTGAATGTCTCTGACATAGCCGTTTTGTAAATCAGCAGCATCTAAACAGACAAACACCTGATTAGTGTTTTCTTCACTGATGCCCAGTAGAGAAAGCACCAGGTTGGACACCAGGCGAGTTGGGGGTGAACACTGGCCGCTCCCTTTGACAGGGGAGGCTCGGACCAACCCCCGTGCCCGTGGGAAGGGAGGGTCAGACCCCCCACCGGGTTTCTGTGGGAATACGGGGGGAGTTGTCCGGGAAGGAGTTGGGGAGTTAGTTTGGGCGGGCTGGCGTCCAGCCCAGCGCGGGGGTTCTCAGGTGAGGCCAGGTGAGCTGTAGGGTGTTGGGTGGGCTGTGCCCTCACCCTGGTTACAGGAGGCCGGGACCCCTCAACACAGCTTGTCCATGGCAGAGATGGGACCCAAGTCACGTGTAAAATTGTAGAATCTGGCTGTGTTTGAGGCTACTCTGCTCAGCATTTCAAATGTGTATGTTGGTCTTGGTCCAGCAAACCTGAGAGGAGAATTTTCACAGTATTTACTTCATTAGGAACAGATGTCCAAATGTTACGGAGTCGTGACTATGAAATGCGGCTGAATTTCTGTGCTGCTTATTCTTAGGGTTTCCAGAAGATACCTTACAACATACTTCCTTTAAAAAAATCCACTTAGATTTTTCTCTCAAACAAAACTTCATAATCCAGTTACTTGAAAGAAAGATGAACTTTCCTTCCTGTTTTCAAAGACATTTCTTCAGTTTAGATGCTGGTCGGTCATTCATTTTGATTTGTTTTGTTGAGAGAGCAAAGTCTTGCTTTGTTTTGTTCAATCGTTTTTGCCAAATAAGATATTTATTTTATCTCCAAAATAAAATACCAGACAGAACCCTTCTGGATGGGAACAATAATGTTAATTTTTCTACCACGAGCCCTAGAATGTCACGTCTAAGGACCTGGAGGAAGAAGCCCTGGGCCCGGCTGGTGTCGCTCAGGGGGTCCGAGCATGGTCTTATAAACTGAAAGGTCATGGGTTCAATTCCTGGTGGGGCACACGCCTGGGTGGTGGGTTTGGTCCGTGGTCGGGGTGCGTACGAGACGCAACCCGTCAGTGCTTCCCTCCCACGCTGATGTTTCTCTCCATCTCTCCCTCCCTTCCCCTCTCAGTCAGTGAGCGTGTCCTCAGGTGAGGACAAACAGTAAATAAAGCAGCCCCGAGACTCACGCCGGGAGAACACTGAGCCCTGGGCCGGGTGGCGGTGGACGTGAACAGGGAAGTGGGAACCCTGTCTTCCCCCGGCCGGACCCAGGCCGGCGGCGGGCGCAGTAACCCCAGAGGCCCCCGCTGTGGGCAGGAGGGGGTGGCGATGTGGTCACTCAAGGGCAGGTGGCTTCCCAGCAGAGCCTTGCCCAGCAGGGGCCTCGGACCTCACGAAAGCCAGTTTTGTGGAGCGGCGGCATCAGAGATTAAATCCTGTCCATTCCCGCCGCACCCGGCCCTGGAGTCCCAGGAAGAACGCGTCCACCCTGGGTGGGACGTGCTGCGGCCTCCGTGGTCGGCGTTGTGCATCTGTGAATGTTTTCCGTCTGAACTTACCTTTTAAGCAGCTTTCATAGACCATGTTAATGCAATGCTCCTCCTGATGGAAGAACCGGGAAATGGTAGATGGTGGCGTGCGGGACTCAGGGTGAAGGAGCCATAGATTTCGGGTAAAGTCCCCAGCGATTCTTACCGAGTCTGCCTCTGGCAGGTGCTCTCACTGAAGGGAGGGCCTCACCACTTTCACCCCCCCATGATGCGACTGTGGGTCACGCACGGGCCCCAAGGGGGTCTCTGGGTGGGTTCTTTGGACCAGGTGGGTCTAATGGGGATGTGGTCCCCCCCCGCCCCCGGCTGGGGGGGGGTCACCGGGGGTGGGGGGCGGGGGGTGGGGCTGGTGTTCCAATACAGGGTGGCAGCAGGGAGAGGTCGGGGGCGCTGAGGATTTGCACCCCAAACAAGGCGTCTCCGATTTTCTGTGGGTGCCCGGGATTAAGCTAACAAGACAAACGAACTGTGTGCCTCCCTCCGGACACTGTGGTCTGAGGGTGAGAAGAAGCCGCAGCGCCATGGGCCCCACTCACAGTCCCGGGGCCGAGTCACAGTCAGGACCCTGGGTCTCACTCACAGTCCCGGGGCCCAGACCGGGCCTGGGACGACCATCCGCAGGCGTGGAGGTAAATTCAGGAAGTTTCTCACAGAGGATGCGTTTTTTCAAGGTTTGTTTTTTCGGAAATCAGAGTGGCTGATATTTGCCCATTAATTCACATCCTACATTGGAGTCCCACGATCCCTTCTTCAGTACGAATAGGTCACTAATTTGAATAAAATGCATTGTTCCTTCTTATTTCTAGCACCTACTATTTTGTGCACCAACAAAATATTAGTAGAACATGATCTAAATTATACTTATGTTCCATAGGAAAGGGCCCTTCAATTTCTTCAGGAATAGATGAAAGTGAAAAAGCACAAATGCTTAGAATATATGTTTTTCTAGGGGACATTGGTGATTTTAACGTCCGGAGCCATTTTTCAGCATGCAGAGTAACATGACAAAAATGACAGTATTTTCTTGAGGAGACAGGCCTGTCTCCCCCACTGCTCACCACTGCCCTGGAGACCGGCCTGCGGAACAGGGGCCCCGGGCGCACGTGGCCGGCCCGGGAGGCAGTGGGGGGGGAGCGTGTGGAAGGCGAGGTCCCCAGGCAGCGGCTGAGCGTCTGTGCCTGTGTTGTGACCCTGCCGGCACCGTTCTGATCAGAGGACGAGCGGTCAGTTCGACTCTGCCTCTGTTCTCCCTCCATCTCCACCCTTGGGGGGGGGGGGCTGTGTGGTGGGCCCTGGCATCGGGGGCACCCGGCGCCTCTGCCCTCCCGGGGCGGCACAGTGAGGCCCCCTCTTACACCCGCGCCGCAGCGTGGGGGGTGCTTTCTGCAGGGGTCACTTCTTTCTGTGGGAGGCGTGGCCACGTCCCGGCCGTGGGCCGTTTTCTTCTCCTGGTGATGATACAACCGCATCACTGTTTGATGATGTGGACAATGTGCTTCTGTTTAAACCTTTCCACGTCCACCTTTGTGTGTCTGCTGCTCTGGGTGGAAGAGACTTTGTCCCCAGATGTCACCCCTGCGCTCCTTCCCCTCAAACAGGACCGTGGAAGTGAGGGGATCGGGAAATCCGCCGCTGGCGGGAATATTCAGAGCCTTTCGGGGACTCTGCGGGGTCCCCACCGCCAAAGCCGAGGGCCGCAGGCAGGAGGGCTCCCAGGAAACTTCCGTGGGAGTTCTCATGGGCTCACTTCCAGAATCTTCCGAGTCATTGCACTGGCTTCCGCTTTACACTGAGTTCCTTGAATGCATAAAATGTATCAATCCTTAATACATCTTTTAACAGATGCCAGTAAATACTTGGAGTGAATGAAAGTTAATTCTGATCGTCCAATAGGAAAACTCAGTGTCAAAGAGAGCGCCCAGAGAGACCTCGATTGTTGCAAAATAAATAGTTTTTGAAAAACAGGACGCCCCGTATTTTACTCTGTGGCCTGGAAACTCTTCCGGGTGCTAGTTCGGGACTAACACTTGAACATGCACCGAGATGGGTCCCTGCGTTAATGGTTAATAGTTAATGGTTAACAGTGCCGTGGGCGACCTGGCGGGTCTCCGGGTTTTGGCCCCAGGAGCACCCACACAGCCCAGGGCGGGGGCTCACCGACCCTCTTGTTGAGGAAATTGATGTGACAGTAAAAGATCGGATAATTGAATACCCTCCAAGGGTGTGACTCTAATCCTACTCACAGTGCAAGGCCGAGATGTTTTAGAAGCTGTCATGTAAAGGTAGCAACATTAGCATTACGTGATGCTATTAAATATTGAGTATTAACATGAGTTTGGCAATATTTGGCTCTACAGCGATTTCCTTTAAAGCAATTACTTCACTGGAGTAAGATTTAACGTAGTGATTTTTTTCCTACTTTACTTAAAATGTACACTTTGACATTTTAACTGAGCCGCAGTTTTAACTGTGTCTGGCGTTTTAAAATCGCCAACACTGTGGAGTGTGCGACACGCACAGTGAGGAAGAGGTCACTCTGTCGATGGACGGGGACCTTCCTCGCCCATGTAGGTGACGTGCGCCGCACTCCCGCCCGCCTTCCGGGTCTGCGCGGCCGCTCCCTGAGCCCCTCATCGTTTCCCTTCCGCACCCCATTTGCAGTATCGACCTACTCACACCGGTATCAGGGGTTGGGGTGTCTAGAAAGACGGCTCAGTGCAAAGCACTTTGGAGCCTGTCTCGGGGCAGCCCCGCCCTGGGCACTTCTTGGGACACGGAAGGACGAGCTGTTCAGTTCCAAAACTCCCGTTTCCGTCGGACGACCGGTCCCGAGAATGCGGACTTGCTTCCTCACTGGCCCTGCTCCCGCCAGTGATCACTGCCTTTGACAGGCCCGCCCTCGCGTCCACCCGGAGAGCCTCCTCTGGCAGGAAACACGGTCCGAGAGGGTCCACGGGACCCCAGGATGCCACCAGGAAAGACAGGCGAGGCGTGATGGACAGAGGGAACTACGGCTTGTTTCTACCGTCCTCAAACTCCACTGCCTCTCTGAACAGTCTCCTCCTCCTGCCAGTAATTCAGGGAGGGGGTCAGGTGACGCCCTAACACTCTGAATACAATCAAATAGGGGTGCTTTCCGCAGGTGAGGCACGGAGACGCAGCTTTGGTGTAAAACCGACCTCACTCCCAGGTCAGCCTTCAGAGCCAGCGGCTGCTCCAGTCACCCAACCACTCGGGGACACCAGCTCAGCTGTTTAGGTCGTGTTATTGGATAAAACATGTGGTAAACAGATACACGTGTATCTGCGCCTTGATTTTTGTGCCAGGCATCTCCAGGTGCCTTAAATATGTCACCACCTTACCCCGAGACGTCCGTGACGCTCAGTTCCACGGAGAGAGGTGGGGAGCGGGCCGCTGCCCTCGTTTCCTCCGTCTTGTTCTCTTTCACTGTCCACTTTGCCGACACCCGGTCAGTGGTGCCTGGACACAGAGCGGCCCCCAGAGACACCAAGGTCCGTGGACTCGGCGAGGTCCATGTTAGAGGGGATGCAAACGTGCGGAGGCTGAGGCTGCTGGACACATGCACACGTCGCTTAGGAAGAGCCGGACACGCGGCTCTTCATCTCCTTGTAGTGGACGCTAAGAGAGAAGTTCGGGCAGCCCCGTGACTCGTCGGGTGCTGCAGACAAGCCCGTTGTTCCTGAGAGTAGGTGACCATGACCTGTGCCCAAGGGTCTCCGGGCAAAGACTGTAAGCGATGCAGTGAAGAGGCCTTGGGCGGCACCCCTGCGGACACCAGGCGTGTGCACCAGTTTTCCCCAGGTTTCTCGGGCGGGGTAAGGCTGTGAACGCCTGAGGCACAGGTTCAGCCCCCCAGGCTTCCTCAGGACCCGCGGGATCCACTCAGCCTCTCCTCCGTCCTCCATGCAGGCCGCACGCCAGGGTTTCACGCTCGGCTGGGAACGCGGCCCCGTTAGCAGGCCAGGTGTGCGCATTTCGGGTGCGGTTGTGCGCACTGAACTAGACCGCCCGGACTGCCCGCCAGCCTTCACGTGATGGAGACTTAGGGCTCCTAACATCGTTCCCCTCTTCTTAATTGCAGTTCTTTATGAAACACCTTAATTTTAAAAAAATGATGAATTTGTGTGAAAGTGCCCTCCTGTTATTTGATACATAAACTTACGCTAATAAATATTTGAAGCTTCAAAATAGATTATTGCTAAATAAAATGAATGTCAACAATTTTTGCTGCACTTAATTATGGACCCCAAGGGAATGTTTGGATATTAAACACTATTTTTTAGTTTTTCTACTGATTGTAGATTTGTACCAAGTAGTAAGAAATAGAGAGATCGTGGGTGTTCTTGACATGGTGTCCCCAAAGGTGGCATCTTGCAACATCATCGAACAAAGACTCTGCCGGGGTGTTGACATTGGGACAGAGGGGATACAGGGGGGGATACAGAGTGTTTTCTGTTGCCATGACAACCCTTCTTGTGGTCCTTGTGTAGCCATGCCCACTTCCCTCCTGTGCTCAACCCCTCCTTAACCCCTGGACGCAAAATATCCGTTCCCCTTTCCAACAACGTTGCCATTTCAAGAATGTTAAGAAAATCAGGTTGTACAGGATGTAACCTTTCAGGACTTTTTTCACGACGCCGAATTCTCTGGAGACTCACCCAGAAGGGGCCCCTCAGCCCTCTTCTCTCCGTGTGGCCGAGCGGTCCCTGGCGTAGGGGCCACCGCTCGAGACCCACGCACCCCCACGGGTGTGTGAGTTATTTCTGGTTTCTTTATTATTACCAGGATCAAAGCTGTCATGGCGTTCGCATGCAGATGCCATGTGGCTGGATGGCGGATGCCTGTGCAGTGTTTGAAGGAACCGTCCAGCTGGTTTCCGGAGGGGCCGGGCCCGCTGCCTTCCCCACGTTCTCCCCAGCGATGGGCGTTGTCACTGCTTTTCACTCCGGCCTTTCTGGGGAGGAGGGCAGGGCTATTTCTTTGTGGTTTAATGGGCGTCTATCTCCCTAATGGATCGTGATCATGACCGTGTTTTCCGGCCCTAATCTGCTATCTGTGTACCGTTCAGCTGAAAGGACTCTCTTTTGTCTGTTTTCTAATTGGGTTGTCTGGTCTTTTACCGTTGGGTGTTTAGAGGGCTTTACGCACCCCGGACGCTTGTCCCTTGTCGGATATGCGGTTTGGCAGCACTTCCCACCATCTCCAGCGTCCTCATCCCCTTCACGGGGTTTTCCACAGAGCAAATGCTTATGATTTTTATGATGTCTGATGCGTCCACTTTTTGCTTTAATTGGCTGGGCTTCTGCTGGTCAGTCTGGAAACTCTTTGGCCCTAAGTCCTAAAGACGTTCCCTCTGTTTTTTCCTCTGAAAGCGTGAGTTTACGTTTCACGTCTCTGTCTGTGATCCACGTGGAGTTGATTATTATACGTTTGATGCAGAGCCGGGCTCCTGTTGGTCGGCCTTTGCCAGCACCCGGGGCTTCGAGCGCCGTTTGCTGTCTTCTCTCCACCGAGCAGCCTTTGCGCCCACTGAACAGCTGGGCGTGTTTATCTGGGCCCCTTCTGGGTTCTCGGTTCTGATCCACCGAGGTGTGGTCTAGTCCTCTGCCGGTAACACATTGCGTGGGCTTAATTTCTGTAGCTATAAATGAAATCTTAAAACTGGGTAGACTGAGTCTACCTAGTTATTTTTAATTAAACTATTCTTTCTTCATTCATTCTTTTTTTTAATTTTTCATATAAATTTTCAGAGAATCTTTGTATTGGCCAAAAAATTGCTGGGGTTTTCATGAAAATTCTTAAACCTGTATGTAAATTTGAGGAAAACAGGCATATTGACAATGTAGACTCCTCCGATCTGTTAGCACGGTGTATTTCTCTATTGAGCAGTTTACCGATTTCTTGCTTTAGCATCTGCCACGTTCAGGATCTATTTTGTACCTGTGTTGTTACTGCTCAGCATTTCATTTTATTTTTTCACCGATTACAAAAGGCGTCGTGTCTTTCATCCTGGTGTCCGTGAGCTCAATGCGAGTTTGCACAACAGAAAGACAGTTGCATTTTTATGTTCGTGGCGTTCCCTGTCACTGGCTTCTCTCACGTCTTCGCTCTGGAAGTGTCCTTACAGGTCTGGCGATACAGTTTACGTGGGAGGCTGTGTCACCGGCAAACAGGGGCCATTGTGTTCCCCCCTTTCTGGCCGGTACGTGCTTGCCGTCATTTCGTGGCCTGCGACAGCGTCACATCTTCTGGCCCAGCGCTGGCAAAACCGGGGAGCCCGGGCCTGCGCCTCGTTCTCCGTGTTCGGGGAGCACTCAGTGCCACCCACTGAGTGTGAGTCAGCTGCTTTGGGGTGCTCACTGTCGCCTGGGAGAAGTTTGCCCCACTCACATTTCCCTGAAAGTTTGTTTTCCATGATTAAACAGTGACATTTGCGAAATGCCTTTTTTCAACACAGATTATTACAACCTTGGAGTTCACTCTTTAGCCGGTTATTATGGCCATTACATTGATTGGTTTTTCAAATATCGAACCATTTTTACATGCCTGGAATAAACAACACTTGGTCATTTTGACGAACTCTTGTTACATATTGCTCGCTGTTATTTTCTTTCATTAGGCTAAGGATTTTGTATCTACATTTATTAAGGATATTGGTTTATTCCTATTTTTTCAGAACCGTTGTTGTCTGGTCTCAGCATCAGTTGTCATAGCTCAGTCTGCTGCCACGAAATGCCATAGACCAAGGACTTAAACAGTGGACATTTATTTTCCCACAGTTCCGGGGCCCGGACATTTGATGCCAGGGTGGAAGGTGGTCAAGGGGGGCGAGGGCTCTCTCCGGCTGGCAGACGCCTGCATTCCGGGGGCTCACCTGACCTTCTCTCAGTGCATGTATGGGGGGGTGCATGTATGGGGGGGTCCCTTTCTCCTCCTTCATTCAAGGCCACCAGTCTCAGTGGATTAGCCGCCCACCCTCACCACCTACTTTGGTCTCATTGGCCCTCTTCAAGCCCTGGGTTCAAATGCAGTTACATCAGGAGTTAGGGCTTCGCCATGTGGGTTCGGGGACAGGGATTCAGTCCACAGCACAGGGTAACATTCGCGCCACAAAGCACACGGGGTGCTCCATCCCCTCCTACGTGCCTGGAAGGAGCGCTGTGAGATTGGAGTCCATTATTTAAAGGTCCGGTAGATGTCTTAGTGCCTTTAACAGAAGACCAGAGACTGCTGGCCTGTAAACAATAGAAACGCATTCCTCACTCTTCTGGAGGCTGGGAAGTTCCTGACCGAGGGGCCAGTGATGCAGGGTCCGGGAGGGTCTCTTCCTCCTTCACAGGTGGCGTCTCCTCGCTGTGTCCTCCTGTGACAGGAGGGTGCTCTCTGGAGTCTGCTCCATGAAGGTGCCCATCCCGTTCCCGAGGACAAGGCCCTCGGGACCTCATCACCTCCCAGTGCCCCGCCCCGGGGCTCTCATCACCTGAATTTTGTGCGAACATGAACACTCTCAGTCTGTGGTGGTAGAATTCTCCTCTAACACTCCTGGGCCTGGAGATTTCCCTGGGGACAGTTTACTAGTCACAGGGTCACTCCAGTTGCCGGTGTCCTGTTGGGTAACCTGTGGCCGTGTGCCTGGAAAGAAGGTGGCCCCTTCGGATTCAGTGGACAATTGACGTGTGCAGTTTTGCAGCTTCTCGTATTTGTTCTGTGTCTGTGGTCCCCTGGTGATATTTGCCACCGTGTGCCTGACAGCAGGTGTCCGTGGCTCCTCCCAGTCCTTCATTATTTTGTCCATTTTTCTCAAAGACTTAGCTCTTTTCTAGAAAATTGTTTTTCTCTGTTGTTTCTCTGCTTTCAATTTCTAATGTTTGCTGCACTTATCTTTTACTTCTTACTTTCTGTTTGCTTTACATTGATTTTAGTCTTCTTTTCTAAGTTCCTGAAATGGGGCTAAGAATATTAAGATAAAATTTTCTTCTTTTCTGATGTATTTTTAGTGCTATTAATTTTTCTCTCAGCACTGCTTAGCTGAGTCCCAGTTTTGACATCTTTTAAATTTTATTTAGTTCAATGTATATATTTTTATTTCCCTTGAGACTGTCTCTTTGATGCATGGGTGATTTAGAAGTGTGCTGTTTAGTGATTGGTGATTGTTCTTTCATTTTTTTCTTATTAGTTTCTGTTTTGATTCTGCAGCCTACAGAGACTGTAATTAAGTTCAATGCCATGGACAAACCGGCAAGCCAGAATGTCCCCTGTGGGGAATGAACGTTCAGGTTGACATATTCTGGCATCAGAGGCTTGCGTTCAGGCTAAATTAAACTTCACATCTGTGGACAAACGAGCTAATTATCAAACTTGGGGTAAAATACAAATTGATAAAGCATCTCTTTGACCTTTTCGAAAGCTGTTAGTCGTTAAAGTATTATGCATATTATTCTACTTGTTTACTCATTCCGAGTTCTGACTTTACCATCATTAAAATTTGTAAGTAGATCCAAACCCAGTGATACGTGAAAAACATCTTTAAAATTCAAAGTGTGTGTCATGAAATCCAAACGTTAAGATCAATTTATTTGCCCTCTGCTCAAGGTCGTGATTGATTGTTGGTTCCTACCCTGTGACTCGTGTTTTCAAGAGGACCCGTGGTTTATTGTAGAGAGACGATACTCGCAAGCACAGTCACTGTGGGCTGTCACAAACCACCGCCCAGTGGTTCCGGAGGGACATCACAGACACACAGGCAGATGCAGCAGCGTCGGTTTGGGCTGCGGGTACGAGGCGTCTTCCCGACGTCTACGGCTCCACCTGGTCTCTTTAAGACAGTGGCGGGTTGTCCTCTTCCCTCAAGGAAGACTGTTTCCCAAACTCGTTCAAGTGAACAGGCTCTGATGATTGAAGACACTCAATCAGCCAGCGATGCCTTGCGCACGGGTCCTGTCACCGTCCAATGCCCCACCTCAAATAAGTGACCCGCCGTGAAAAGAGGAGTCACTTAGGCGTTTCTATTTCAGTCTTGTTTCACTTGGACGTCTTAACATTTCTTTCACGTGTGACCCGAGGGCTATGATCGTGAGTGTAAATAAACTCCGGAGATAGCAGAGTTTACAAAAGACTTGATAAAAAGACTGGGTCGGGGTTTGGGCCCCTCCCTGTTGACAACACACACCTTGGAATCTGGGTGTCCCCTGGGTGAAGCCTCATCAAACTCGCTTCAGCAACACCTTCCTGCTCTTTAACCGTGTCCGTGTGTTTTTTCTGAAATTCAGGTTGTCCGGGTTTCAGCTGCCCTCTGCCATCGTCAGCACAGGATCCATCCTCACGCTCTGGTTCACCACCGACTTCGCCGTGAGCGCCCAGGGCTTCCGAGCGCTGTACGAAGGTAGGACCCCACTGTGCTCTGCACATGCCCCCTGGGCTTTGCAGAGCGGCGCCCACTTGCCGCATGGTCTGGATTAAAGATTTTAGTGGGCCCGTAAGCTGCCATTCCACCGGTGATGGAATGGCAAAAATGTTCGACTCTTGCATCAGGCAGTGACAATTGGAGAACACTATTTGCTTTCCTTGCCAAACGTTTTAGGCCAAAACGTGTGTTTACAATTTTCCTTTATCGATAGGACTCTTTTTATTGGAAAAAGGGCTTGTCTGTGGACACACCGCAGGGAAGTTCGGAGGATCCGAATACTAGTCAAGGGCACTCCCTGTCTGTGAAGAGTTCATTCCTAGTACAGATGAGTTTTCTTAGGAATTGCGTTGGGCGATTCCTGGCGGTGCTCACGGGAGGGGCGTTCTGTGAAATGAGCGTTTGTGTTCTCAGTGGGAACTGTTCACCGAGAAGGTTACATGGATTTGGCTGCCCCGTCCTCGCATGGCCTTGGGGTGGCGTTTTGGTAGTTACTGTGTTTTGGGGTTTGTGTCTAGGAGGCAACTTTGGGGTCGTGCTATCGGTTTCGAACTACTTTGCAGCCAAAATTTAAAAAAGGTAAGAGAGGGTCCAGCCTCTGACAGGGAGAGTGATATAGACGATCACACCAGGTGCTCGGTGTTCAGAAATGACGTTGGTCACACTTGAAGTGCACATGCCGAGGCGTTTCTATTTCAGTCTTGTTTCACTTAGACGTCTTCACTTTTCCTTCACGTGTGACCCGCGGGCTATGATCGTGAGCGTAAATAAACTCCGGAGATAGCAGAGTTTACAAAAGACTTGATAAAAGACTGGGTCGGGGTTTGGGCCCCTCCCTGTCGACAACACAAGCCTTGGAATCTGGGTGTCCCCTGGGTGAAGCCTCATCCGTGTGTCCTTGTTCTGTGTACTTGGTGCACGTGGGCAAAACCCTCTGTGGAAACTTAGGTCTCCAGGTGCTGTGTGCACCTTCACGTAGCTGCTGTGCAGTCACAGAAAGTATCGGATGGACTGTCCTCTCTGCAGGCGTTGAGACCGACCCATCCTTCTGTTGCGAGTTCTGCACAGAGTGATCCTTAGGACGGTGGACTGTTCTGACTCTGGTGGCTTTGAGGCCATGGTGTTTGTGTGGCAGCCAGCCTCACTGGTCTAAGAGGGTTAACCATCTTTAAGTCCGCCATTGACTGTGGGGAGTCATTTAACGCTGGGAGAGTAACAGGCTCCTTTCAGATTCCTAAGTGCGGTTCTCTTTCAGATTCTCTTGTATCTGCTACTTCCTATGTGCTTTAACTTCACACCATTTCCTTTTTACAAAAAAATAAGGGTTCCTCAGGCAGCCTACCCCAGTTAGCAGTGAAGCCACCGTCACTGGTGAGATTACCACATGTGACTGCATCGGTCACATGTGCTGCCTTTGCCCAGCCTGTCCTTTCCCCTCCCCTGCCCCCACCCCCAGGAGGCTGGTACTGGAAGAGCAAGGTCTGCTGGGCTTCCGGAGGCAGTGCTGGGGGAGCACCAGTGAGCGGCCCCCCTTCTGCGAGTCTTGCTGAGCTGTTGCTGTTGGTGCTGCCGCTCACCGTGATGACACAACAGGGACAGTTGGGGACGTTATCTCTTGTTAAAAAAAATATTGACCAGTTTCCTAAAAAAAAATTAGAAAACCGACTTGAAAAGTGAGGAGGAACATAAGTGAAAGGTGTGATTTTTCAAGAGCTGGCCCTTGGAAGTGCTTTTATTTTGAAATTTATATTTAAACAGGGACATTCAAAGACAGTCTGTTTACAAGTGAATGCGAACCTTGGTTTCGAAAGGGAAGGCTCTATTGAAAAAAGTGCTTTGTCAGCAAAACCAAAATGGTTCACAACATTTAATATTGGTATTAACGGATTCCTCGATTAGCCTAAAGGTCTCCTGAGAAGAGCATTCGCACTGTCTGGAGAAAACCAGTGGTTATAGTCTGAGCAGAAGTTGGAAGGCAGGAGAATTTACCCAGAAGAGTGTGAAACTTCATCGTAAATGAAGCTGGTTTACGTATATGGTCCCTGGTTTATATATATGTCAGATACACCTATGACGCACCGAGGCAACATTGCTGGAGAGAGTGAGATAGTATTGTGAACAGCATGTATAGAATATGTAAAATAACTTTAAACATAATATAAAACAGCACCGGTGATAACTGTCAGAAGAATGGCCGTAATTCTTCTGGAATGAAAGCAGTGAGCCCTCCGGATGACTCAGATTCCCTCCTCTCATGTCAGACTTTATTGGGGCGGGATTGTCCACCAATAATTAACATAAGCTAATAATACAATGAATGTCACTGTTCCACCCAAGACATCAGGAGGAAATTTAATTTGTATAGAAAATACTTATTCAGCATTTACAAATGGATGTAATTTACTCTACTCCTTGATCTAGTATTGTTTTCTCCCAATTAAAATTAGAATTTATTTAATATTGTCAGATTGATACCTAACTTTTTCATTTACATTTATTTGCCTGACTTGAAGAAAAGCTTTCAAACTGCAAATATGTCCAAACATTATAGCCTTGGTAACAAACTTAATCCAGGCACTGACCTTTTCAGATTTCCGGCAGTACTTTTGAATTGTTATTGTTTACATTAATTATTATTGATTCATGGAAATATGAATCTGCATAATGAGCATGAAAACAATAAAATATTCTAATAAATGTATTCATTGAATTTATCCCTGGAAATCAAATGGGAATATTTATAACTTTCACACTAACTTACTAAATATGGAGCCCTCCAGGGTCCTACTGAGTAAAGTTTATAGAATGTTGGTGAAATGAACGTAAGAATAATGAAAATTGAAGTTACTAACTTAACAGTGTTTTGCATTAATTTATGGACTAACTCCAACATTAAACATTATTTTCCATGATAAACCAAAGAATTAGCAAAATTTCTTTGGTAAGTTCATAAAAGAAAATACTGCTGGTATACACAATTTACAGTAAGACAGAGCACTGTCGAAATTTCTGTATTTGTCCAGTATCAAAGTGCAAGGTATATAAGTAGCATTTATTCCCGTACTTCTCTTTGTTGACCTTCTTCCCTCAATCTAAATGATGAAAACAGTTATTTTTGCTTATCAATTTCATGATACTAAAAGATCATGCAGGTCACAGTGGGCGTAACTTGCCAACACTTGAAAATGTCGTGGTAACAAATGCGGGACAAGGTGTGGCTGTCGGCAGACTTGAGAACAGGTACGTTTGGTGACCGTGTTCATTAGAGACTGTGCCCCAGAGAACCCGACATTCTTTTCTCCGCATTTCTTCACTTTTGAAAAGAGAATTCCTCAATTTCCTAATCAATTTCCCTAATAGTGAAAAAGCGAATTGAATGTTAGAAATACCAGTGGATATATGATGAAATCTCTCCAGCTTCAAATTTTAGTTACTTTGGCCTTAAAGTCTGCTTGGCTTTTAGATGCCATTTATTTTGTTAACTCATATCATTGTGTTTGTCCCGAGTACCATTTCCAATGTTTTATAAATGATTTGGTAGTTTTTACACATTGACCTTTAACAAGACCTGGGTTTTTTTCAGTCTTTTTTTTCTTTTTAATTTTTATTTACTTATTTTTCAAGTACAGTTTTCTGTCTATTTCTCCCATCCCAGCCCCCCCACCCCGTGCTCCCCACCTCCCTCCCATTTCCACCCCCCTTAGTTCTTGTCCTTGTGTCCTTCATACTTGTTCCTCCAAATCCCTCCCCTTTTTTCCCCTTAAATTCCTTCCCCTCTCCCCTCTGGTCACTGTCCCCTTGTACTCTATTTAAGTGTCTTTGTTTTTATTCTGCTTGCTTGTTTGTTTTGTTGTTTAGCTTCCTGTTAAAGGTGAGATCATATGGTATTTGTCTTTCAACACCTGGCCTATTTCACTCAGCATAATGCTTTCCAGTTCCATCCATGTTGTTGCAAAGGGTAGTAGCTCCTTCTTTCTCTCTGCAGCATAGAATTCCATTGTGTATATGTACCACAATTTTTTGATCCATTCATTTACTGATGGGCACCTAGGTTGCTTCCAACTCTTGGCTATTGTAAATTGTGCTGCTATGAACATTGTGGTGCATGGGTTCTTTGAAATTGATGTTTTGGGGTTCTTAGGATATAATCCTAGCAGTGGAATTGCTGGGTCAAGAATCCTTTATCATAGTTTAGGTTGACTACTTAGATTTTTTCGGTGAAATAGCTTTGCTTTGACACTGATTGAATTTTTATCATACAGTATTTTGTGCGAGGTGCCATTTTTACATGTAATACACCTTGTGCGGGCCTAGGAATCACCAGCCTGTGAAACAGATAATGAGCCCACGCGTGCATCCACCAGGACCGGTACCCTCTTCACACCGACCACGTGTCAGCGGGGCGGGGTGGGGCAGGGCCGTGTGGGGGGGGCTGGACTGCCTCTGAACTCTCACCAAAGGCATCAGCCAGGGAATAGCCGGTTTCATAAGGAAATCGGAGCGAAAATCCTATGCATATTTTGACATAAATATTCACTTTTTCGATAATTGCTTGACAGGGCAGAAGGAAGGTTAATTGGATTATTAAGACAAAGCTGATAAGAAAAGAGAAATCTATTCTCTCTAAAATTTCTTTAAAAATGCTGGCAGACATGATAGTTAGAAAGGGAGAAAAACATTTTCTTTAAAGGAAGAAATTTTCACCGCACATGTAGCAGTCAGATATCTTGATCAGAAAATGCTGATTTCACGCTCTCAGCGTTTCTCTCAGCTTCCCTGGCGCCGTCTTTGGTTCTACTGGCCTTAAATTTTGTGCATGGAATCTATGGGAATGTGAGAGCACTCAAACCCATCTTAAGGGGGCAAAAGCGCACTGGGGGCACAGCGAGGGGAGTCGGACAGGCCCCCGCAGTACAGACCTGCTCGCGGCGGGAAGTTGCGCTCCACGCACAACAGCTTGTTAGCTGGAGAGAGAAAAGCTACTGCCCGTGAAGACGGCCGGGGAGAGTCCCCAGGCTCGAAGATGCTCGGCAACAATTTTTCTCTCTCCAGTGGGTTTTTTTTTATCTTAAAATTATTCACTCCATCAATCAGGGCATTATGTTCTGCTTACGAAGGCACACGTGTCTTTGTGGGAGATGAGTACAGAGGTGGGTAGATGGGTGTCCCTAGAACGATATGAAACCTTAGTTACATTCTGTCGTTAAATCCTCACAAGATTTCTGCAAGGGAAGTAAAAGTACCTATAATATCAGCTGGAGAAAGTGAGGGAGTGACTTTGACATGATTTAAATGGCCAGGAGCTCACAGCCAGTAGACGGTAAAAGGAGAAATTACACCCAAGTCCGCCTTCTTTTCCCAGAAGTCATCATTCTTAGCCAATCACTACGAACCTTCTTATATACTTAAGTTTACTTGTGTTTGTGCAGACATGCAGTGCAGAGGCAAATACAGGTGTGCACATGTGTGTACACCCAGGAAACTGCGTGGACACACCGGGTGGGTGTGGTTAGGCAGGTGAACTCACCGCTTTCGTCCTTGGTCCCTTCTCTGCTCTGAGCACCTACAGAGACCCAGCGCTGGGCATGGAAAGGCCAGCGGTGCCCGTCCTGAAGGGCTGGCAAAGGCCAAGGGGGACCTTGCGAGAGCAGGGAGCATCGTCGGTGCTGACAGGGAACGCGGTGTCTGACAAGCTCGGGACAGAAGGGAAGGTGGGGTCTGCGAGGGCGGGAGGGGTCCCACAGAGCTGACGTGTGGGCCACGTTGCCAGGGGTCACTCCACACATGCACGTGCTCAGTGCGGCCTCTGGGCCTGGCCCTGAATCGAAGTTCCTCGGGGATGACAGGTGCCAGGAGCATCTGCCCAGGAGGCATGTAGACAGGAGGCGCTGGCAGCAGAGAGGCCGAGGGGCGCCCGGGGGGCCTGCTGGGCCCTGGCTCTCCAGGGAGAGATCACAGCACGGCCCCTGTAGCCCAGCTCACAGGCAAAGGCAGGGGCGCCCAGGCTCAGGGCCGCCGGGACAGCCGTCAAGGAAGGCTGACCCCGGGTGACTGGACCAGGGAACAACACGGCAGCGTTTTGGTTCCTGCATCTTCCATTTCGGGGCTTTGGAATCGTGGTGTGGTGTCTGAAATGTAAGCAGAGAGGGGGCGCTCCCTGCCTTGAGTGGCTTCTGAGTCCTCTGCGCTTGAGCGCCCCCTGGCGGTGGCCCTCCCTCCCCGAGCGCAGGGACGGCTCCAGGGAAACACTGAGCCCCTGGCGCCTGGCAGGAAGCAAGTGCTCAAAAGCATTTGTGGATTGAAAAGAGAATCTGCACTCAGCCTCAGCTGACTTTCATCCAGTGCCACTGCTCACCAGTGCCACCTCTAACTAATGTGAAGATGACTTCTCTCTCTGGTTAACAGCCCGTCTCACCCAGAAGTTTCCCCCAAAAGCACGAAAATTCATTCGAAACGAAGAGGTTGTGTGATCCACAATAGGTGTCCACTGTCTGTCTCTCTCCCAAAACAACAGGCTCCATACAGGTCACTAAATTAAACCCATGAAAACCCGAGACACATTTTCTCTATGTAAGCGAACGGCTCACGTTCCATACGGCACAGGAAGTGTGAATCTTGTCCACAGCCAGACCGGGCTAGGCAGTGACCGTGGGGGTGGGGGTGGGCGGCGCGGCGTCTCCCCCAGGAGCACGGCTCCCGTTCGCTGGGTGTGTTTGGCCTTTCCCGCTGACACATCTCACAGGCAGAATTTTCTTTCCTTTCACACCCAGGGCTGTGGATTTAAAAAGAGCAGCTAGATGATTGCCCTTCAAGCTCCAGGCTTTATTTAGAATGTCAGCACTGGTTTATTTCTCCCTTGGGGTGATTATCCAAACTCAGCCTGAATTAACACGGCGCGGCAGTGACCCACCTGGCGAGCCACGCTCCCTCCCGAGGACAGTGAGGACGGTGACGGGGGAGGCGCGGCGGGCGGCTGTCCAGCAGAGACCGCGCTGACACGCGGGGACACACTGAGCTCCTCCTTTGTCCTGGCAATACGCCTCTGCACACCCATGTAGTCGGATCCTGGTGTGGTGCAACCATTTTAAAAGCAATGCTTGCATACATATGTAGGCACGTGCGTGCACACATGTGTGGAGCATGCACATATAAATTGTGTTCGGAAGTGTTGAGGACCACCTAAAGTGTTCATATATGGTACTTTGGGGGAGAGCGGGAATGGTTAGGAAGAAGGATCACTGGGTGTTTCTTTGTAAAATTGCATTATTTAGCTCGTTGCCATGAACATTAAAAACTCAAATAATGTACATCCTAAAGAAAGAAATTTCCAAAGATGATGGGGCACTTAGTGTTCTTCAGTGGATCTCTGGTCCTCACCAAGAAACTGAAAAGTGAGGCCAGGTGATTGAAAGTCCTTCAACATGGCTTTCAAGTGGCTGTGTGTGGGTCCCGGGGCCACCACTGTTGCTGAAAGGAAGACTGTGCGTATTCACTAGAAATTGCCTCGTGAAACAGAAGCCTGACTTCCATGAAATACAGGCAAATTGATTCCATGAAAAGGTGTCTTCAAACTCTTTATTCAGTAATAAAATAAGTATTGACTGATCCTTGTCCTTGGAGATCATTCCCAAAGCAAGTCCGGTCACAGACTGGTGCTCACCGGCTTCAGAGCATGTCAAACCCTGCAGTCTTTGCACTTTGATGAGGAAAAAAAATGTTTCCGCCTGCGGTGCCGGTTTGGGGCTCGTGGCACTCGCTGGAACTCACACAAGGCACGACAATGCCATGTGGGGGTGAGGCTCCATCATCGAGTCCCAGGACTAGTCCCAGAGTGAACTAAGGAGTCCCCGAGCTTCCGGACCAGGAGTTCTGGAACCTGCCGTGAGTGGTACTCAGGTGCCATAGTAACAGGAGTTGCATTTCTGAGAATAGTTCCTCTGAACCATAATTCAGATTTTATCCTTTGTACCTGTTCATCTCCTAAAGTTGTTTTCTTTCTTTTCACTGATCTTTTTTTCTTAAAAATATCTTGTGTCCGAGACAAATTGCTCCAAGTTTATAAGCATATGCCTTTGGTAATAAGTATTCTCAGGTAATGTTTGAAAAATAAAAATTTGTTGTTACTGCAAGTGAACTTTTGTAGGCAAAAGTAACGAGATGCGGTGATTGTTCGGGCCTCCGTAATGAGTGCACTGTGAGGGACCAGGGGTCCGGGGCCTCTCCATTCCACCCCCTCCAGCCTCGGCTCTCTGCTACCCGGGTGCCAGAAATGACAGCGTCGGAGGAAGTGAGTGAACTGAATGTGTGTAGACCAGGGCGTGGTCCCGAGTCTGCATAATCCAGTTCTCCCGTCGCTGTGTGCATGACCCCCAGGGACGTCCCTCCACTGTCTGTTGCACCGTGTCCCTCACTGTGAAATGACAGAGGCGTAGCACCTCCCTCTGAGCTGTCTGGGTCTCCCAGCACATGCGTGGTAGAGGCCGCTGGGCTCCGTGCCTGGCGTGTGAAACGTGGAATGTGTTCTTCCAGTTCCGCAGTGTTGGCCCAGACAAGGGCGACGATAAGCGTGAGAATCACAGGGCGCTCATCTTTAACGCCGACACCCTTCCTACTTGGTCCCCTAACGTCCCCTCTGCTGTCTTACTCCTGGGACACCTGTACCTCTCTGCCTCCAGCCCACCTTCTCTGTGCTTTGGGTCGCTTCAGCTTTTTTATGTCATTTAAAACAAAAGACAAATTCGTGATGATTCTGTGCTTTTCCAAGTAAGAATGCAAAAAAGAAAAGATCCATCCCGGCTTACGACGTGTGAGTGGAACGTCGCGGTTTACCACGAGCCAGCAAACTGCGCATTGCGGTTGGTGTGACTTTATGTTTTTCTCCAATCTCGACTCGTGCAGGGAGTAAACTACTCGTGTAGTTTCTGATTTATTATTCTCCGTTCTAAAATAACAAGCCTACAGGATGGAGCTCACGGAGGGAAAGGGGCATTACACTCCCTACATTTGCTTCTGGTTGGAGATGGATTGTTGGAGGCGAGGCAGGGAGAAGGGGCAGATGGGGCAGACCAGCACCGGGGGTTGGGGCAGGAACACGGGCATCTGCTGGGGCCCAAATGCAGAGCGCCCGAGAATGCTGGACGTGAACACGAACGATGTAAATCAGGACAAAAATACATTGCAAACTGACAGATAAATCAAAGTCATTTAGGTTTTGGAGAATCGGAGAAATGCCTCCCCTCTCTCTTCAGGTTTTTCACGAGCAATGTGCCCACCACTCGAAACGTGGTCAGTCCGCAGCCAGATGTGAAGAGCGAGGTTTCAGCAAGCACTTCACTCAGAAACGGTGAAATAAATGCCAAATGGTAAAGAGAGAGGCAGATGCAAATGATAAAAAGAGAGAGGCAGATGTTCGGTCACATGAAGAGGTCTCAAACCATCTGCAGGAAAGAGTTCATCCTCACCCCGAACTTCGCACTTCATGATTTCAACACTAAATTGGCAAGTGCGTGCGCTGCCACCTCCGATGTTCTTGCCACTGAAGGTCAGTGGGTCACTGAAGGTCAAACGAGCACCTGTGTTTGCTAAATCTAAGCTGATTTTCAAAGGGCATGTTAATCTAAAAAGGTCCCAAACTTCTTAGGTAGTTTTTTTTCTTTCTCTTTTATTGTTTTCTTTATTTTTCTTCTTTCTTCTAATTATTTAATTATTGTTCAAGTACAGTTTTCTGTCTTTTACCCCTTTCCCAGCCCACCCCCCCCAGTGCTCCCCACCTCCCTCCCATTTCCACCCCTGTTAGTTTTTGTCCATGTGTCCTTTATACTTGTTCCTGCAAACCCTTCCAGTTATGACTTTTGATCGTGAATGGAAAGAGTGGATGTCTCGTGTGGAGTAATCTGAATCCAGGGAGGTGGAGCCGTGACATTTACACTATAGTCACGCAGAGACCTACTAGGTGTTCTTCACACCTCACTTCGCCCTTGTAAAGGCACTAACGTCGACGGGCAGTGAGCTGCTCGTCACCTCACACGAGGAGCCACAGTCCCGGGACTTGTCTGTGCTCACACGGCGTGCAGGTGGCTGGTACCAAACGTGTCATCACTGCTGCTCCCAGAAAACTGAGAAACAAAAGAACATAGTGAGTCTAAAATTGGGTGACGTTCCTCCAATCTATGGAGGTCACTATTATTTCCAAGCTTTTCCAAGCTAAACATCATCAGCTCATGCAAAACCATCATTTCCGATCACTGAAAGACCGAAACCGTCCTTTGAATAAAGTGCATTGTGTCATGGGGCTTTTCTCTCGTTGAAATACTTCTGAAACACAAACCTTGGAATGGTACTGAAGATAAAGTCCGACGTTATCTTCTGCACCCAGCATCTCCCTGTGCAGAAGTCAGGTACCTGGACGGCCATGCTGAGTCCGTCCTCCTGCTGGGAATAAAAACTGTACTTCAAATGACCTGACAACCTTTTAAAAGCATTTGCACATCAAGACATTTTTTAAAAAGCGAGAATTTGCAAGCTCTGTGTCAGAGAGGTGCTCACAGAACAAAGTCTCCATTAAGAAATCTGAAATAAAAGGCAAATTCGTCTGAACCAGCCTACAGGATGGGCGACATTAAATTTATTTTTTTCTCTTTTAACATTTTTTGTTACTCTGTTACAGTCGTCCCAGTTTCCTCCCCTTTGCCCTTCTGCACCCACCCCCCACCTCCCACCATCAATCCCCACCCTGTGTCCATGCCCAGGGGTCACTCGTACGTGTTCCTTGACTAGTCCCTTCCCCCCCTTTCCCCCGTCACCCCCGCCCCCTCCTCTCTGGTCACCAGTCCATTCCAGGCGTCCCTGCCTCTTGTTCCATTTTGCTCATTAGTTTATTTTGTTCATTAGATTCCTCTCATAGGTGAGATCACAAGGTGTTTGTCCCTCACCGCCTGGCTTACTTCACTCAGCATCATGCTCTCCAGTTCCACCCACGCCACAGCGGGAGGTAGCGACTTCAGCCCACGGGTCAGTCTGGATGCCTGCTGGGCGCCCACCTCCACCGGTTCTGGTGAGGGCGACTGCTGACGCGGCCGGCCCGTGCCCTGTGCCGGAGCCGACCGAGGCCTTGTAGGGACTGCCGCTGGGCCTGTCGCTGGATCTGAGAGTTTCCCGGGAGGAACGAGGAGGTCTAGACTGCACGTGCATGTGCATAAGCACACGTGCTCGGGGCCGCGTGCGTGGCGTGAGAGCACCGTCAGGAAGCTCTGACACACTCAGAGCGCGTGTGAACTGGTTTCAGTGGGACCGATTGGTCCCAATTTGGCCGTATCTTGCTATTTTAATTCCTAGAACCAGGGAGACATAACTTCTTCCAAGTCCTCACATTTTCAGCTGCTGTCCTTCTAGGCAGCGCTGCGACTTGGCTGTCACTGTAGTTACTGCCCTGATGGCGGCAGGCTCTCCAGATACAAATTGCGGCCGTGCGGTGTGGTGCTGTCCCACGCTGAAGTCATGTGCGTGGTGGCTCGTCTGCCTCCCCTGATGGTGCAGGGGGTCCGCTGGGAAAGGCAGGCTCACCGACGGGGGGCACCGACGGGGGGCTCTTGTCCTGGGTACGGAGAACCGTGCTGAGGGGTGGGGCCATTCACCGCCCCAGGAGACCGACCAAGAGCCAGGCCTGGGTGGAGAGGTTCTGACCCGGGGCCATTCCCCCGTCTTCTTAACTTGGACACCCTCCTTTCACAACCTACTGAATGCTTTCCTCTTTTCAACGTAGGCTCACTCTAGTGAACATCAAAACCCAAAGCACAACACAAGAGTGACAATTTGGCACCTCATGTTGAGACGTACAGTTGTCCCAGGCCCTCCAACCCTCCTTTCTCCTACAGCAGCCGACAGCACCGCCTGCCCCGAAAAGCAGAGGCCAGTGGAGCGGGGAATCCAGGTCTCGTGACCTGGACTGAACAGAATGTGGCCAGGGGACGGGGCAGGGCTGTTTTTAAGAAAAAGAATATGGTCATAATTCTAAAACATTCCATCAGAATGAGAAAAGTTATCATAGAAAGGACATTTTAGAGAGCAAACCAATAGCAAACTCATCAGAAACAAAATCACACACACACACAAAACAATAATTTTATTAACTACTTGACTGTATAATACTTTGAAAACTGTGTCCCTCTCATAGAGTTTCTGCACCTAGGACCTGAGCCCTCCCCCTTGGGGTGGTTTTATCTCCCACCCCCCCCAGGGCACAGCTGAAGTTCTCTGATCGGCAGTGAGGTCCCTGTCACTGTCCTCGTGGGTGTGGGGAGGTCACACACAGGAAGAGACACTCCAGGCTGGGCCCTCTGCAGCCACCATTCGTCAGTCTTTGGACTGTCGGAGAACTGACAAAGGAATTATTTGTAATAATAATCATTCTCGGCTTTGGCTTTCTCCTTATATTCCAAGTGGCGAATTTGGGAAAACTGGGAAGGAGTTCCTTTTCATTGCACTTATTTTTGATGGAGTATTATTTGAACCATTATTTTAATGCTTTTTAGCTCTACTGGCTAAAGAAAACCTTTTTTATTTCTTTATGCTACCATTTTCTAAGTTGATGCATGTATACACTTTGAAGTTATACCTGTTCACACACACACACAAACTGAATTGTGGTCTGTTTTTTTTCTGTTACCACGTTTTCAACAAACACTTACACAGCACGCTCATTTGCACTGGCGAACGAATCCTCTTCGCACCCTGAGGCCGTACCGATCCGCACCTCCGCACCGCAGGGCCTGCCCCAGGTGCGGCTCCTCACCCCCGCTCTCTGATGCCCGGAGTCCTGCCCTGAGGACATTTTACATTTCCTGCTGAAATTAGTTTCTGGGGAAGGATGGGGAGAGGAGATAAGAAACGGCGTTTGCAGAAGACCATCTGCCCGACGTGTGACTTCTCCCACCTCGGCTGAGAGAGCAGTGTCCGGTGCAGAACTGTGACGGAAAGCTCTGTCCGGCACGGCGAGGGGACCCAGCCCCGGAGACCCGCCCTTGTGTGTTCCTGCACGGCGGCCTTCCCTGCACATGCCACAGGGGCACGGTGATGGGTAGGAAGGACGTCACACCGAAATGGCCATGGGCTCCCTGGTTCGGAAGCCAGAGGCTCGGCAGGGCCTCAGAGCGCCCGAAAGGCCACTGGAAAGCAGAAGTGGCTGAGTCGGCAGGAAGAGGCTGAGACCAGAAAAACCTAGAGATGGCCTCTGGCTGTTCTCCAAAGCCCAGAGCAGCGGTGGCCACCGGCCAAATGCCCTAGGGAACCCGGGGGACCAGAGACACTCCACTGGTGTCACAGGATTCCCTTGCCTCAGGGACACAGATAACTGCCCGGAAGCTGCAAGGGGACCCGTCAAAGATACCGTGGCTGGACTAAAGCCCTTTTCCCCCAGGCAGGGAGTTCAGATTGAAGGGGGACCTGAGACCTTCCCAGCCACAACCGGACCTGCCTCAGAACATACGAGAACCGAGCAGCTCCCCTGCCGACGGGAGCGGCCCTCCCCAGGAGACCGACCAGGAGACCGACCAGGAGACCGACCAGGAGACCATGTTTGCGTTTCTCTCATGCCCACCCTGAGGCTCACTAGCAAGCCAGTAGCACCTTGTGCCGGAAAAAATGACCGTCTTCTCTCTTTAAATTCAGGAGGGTACACATTTTACCTATATCATTACGTATGGCAGGGTCTGTTTTTTTTTTCTAATAACTGAGGTTTTCTTTAGTATGGAGAGAAAGGAAATAGGAGGATGATGTCTCTTCGGGACCAAGGACACCTTTTCTGGTAAACGACACGGCCTGTCCACGCAGACCCAACGGCACTTTAACCCGCTCTCAGGCCGCGGTACCTGTGCGTCTTTTGGAAACCTCACCTCCGGTGCTTCCTGAGGTTGAGAAGTTCGCTTCGAGTGGGGGCAGCTGCCTGCGCTCACCCGCCATCGGGAGTCCCTTGAGAATGGGGGGCCCATGTTGTGGCTCTGTCACCTGGCAAACCGGTGGCCACGTGTCCTGTGACTGCGACTCAGGCAGCGCCTCGAAACTTCACCAGAAGATCTGGAAAGGCGAGTGTGCCCTTGGTGGTCTGCAGTGGCTTTGCCTGTTGTGTCCAGTGGAGACCCCAACGTGCCTGTACTGGCGAAAGGCTTCGGAACCTCAGAAGCCCGGCGCCCACAGACGCCCCCGGAGGTGCAAAGCACGTTCGCTTTCTGGGGCCATCGGTGTCCCGGGAGGACCTGGTGTGGGGTGGTTTCTGAGCCTGCCCCGAATTCCAAGTTCTCGGTGAACCACGTACGCGTCAATGTCTTGTCACCACCCATACTCTCAACCCTTGGTCTTTATCAACTTGGTCTGCCGGAGAAGCTGGCGGAGACAGTGTCCCCTGGGTGTTCAGCCTGGAAGCCGGTCAAGCCCGAGTCCAGCTGGCCTCCCGGATGAGCTAAATTTGCTCGGATCTGTCGCACAATCGCACACGGAATAGTTAGAAACGGTGTTTCTGCTTCTCTGTTTTTCCTCTACAAATCAGAGATTTTACACCCCTCAGGGGATTCGTACTTCGGTTCTCAGGCCTTTGCATTTCAGAAAAAACGTCATTTGATTCTTCCATTGCCCCATTATTCATTTTTCTTTCACTTCTAATAAGTCCCCTAATAAAAAGCTTCTTTTGTATTTTTCTCATCACCTATTCCATTGATAGCAAAATGCATTCTAATATGCTTGGGAGAAATTTCTACAAATTTTCATCTTTGAATTTACTAGTGACATTCTGACTAATAAGTTTTTCTCTGGGTTTTCTTTTTATGTGAGGAAATATTAGGGGAGGATAATGTAATAATATTTCATGAACTTTTAACACTACAAGTAATTAAAATATTCTAAAATGTGACTACATCAAAAATTTTAAATTAAGTCAGAAGATAATATAAAACATTATATAAAAAGGTAAATGGCAGTCTATAATATTTAGTTTGCAATGTATATTTATTATATATGCATATATTATGTTATATATGTGTGTGTGTATATATCATGTAAAGAACTACAAGTCAGCCATTTTATATTCCAATGTAAAAATGGATAAAGAACAAGACATGGAACAAGAAGCCTGGCTAATAAAAATATGGCTAAACTTTCCCGACTGAGGACATGCAGACTTAGAAGGGGAGGAGGGAGGGTCAAAAGGGGGAGGGGATGGACTCCATAGAACCGAAATAGCGACCTTGTAAGCTGTATAGATATTGCTGCTATAACGTGGACCTGAGACTCCTGTACTATTGTTTCATGACTGACTATACTTAAACAAGTCATGAGAGAACATTTAATTAACATCAAATTGGAAAATACGAAATGTGGAAAATGTCAAATGTGAAAAAACAGAGTCCCCCGGGGGTGTTTAGGCGGAACCTGTGGAGGGTAACGCCCCAGCCGCTGACGGAAGTGCAAATGAGTTCAGCAACTTGAAAAGCAACCTGGTGCTTCCCATCAGCATTGACCGTGGGCCTTGGGGACCAGAACCAGCGATCTGCTCGTCCTAGCTGAGAGGTGGACAGACTGCTCACGTCGGAACTACTGACGGGAACCCCACGTCTGTCACCAGGCTGTAGGTGTGCAAATTCCATAACATTCGGGTACACACGCTTTCGAGCCGTATAAATAAGGAGTTGTATAGCTTTCCATTTGAGTAGATTTCCAAAAACAATTAAAAATAGCAGAACAATATGTGGACTTTTATGAATTTCATGAATGAAATCATAAATACTTGGGATATACTTCCCCCCAGTTAACGACAGAGCTGTAACTGCGTTTTCGTTGGTTTGGGGGAGGGGAAAGGGAAAAGCGAGATTTGCAGGAGGCTGCCACACTTCAACCCGACTTTTAAGTATTTGTCTCTCAAAAAATAGCTGGTGCTCTGCTGATGGAAAGGTAACATTTGAAATGTCTTCTTTTGAGTGCATGAGTGACAGAAGGAACTTTGCACTTGTCTGTTAAATTTCTTCTGTGCGAAGGATGTTTTTCTTGTTCTCTTTGCAACACTTTGCCTCCTCCGCTCTAATTCCAGGGACCTTGTTGACCGTTGTTTTCAAATGCATGACCAGGTAACAAGGAAACAGGGTCCTCGGTGGGGGCTGCACCCCCACCTCGCCCACTGCCTTCTGTGACGGAGACCACGGACACATTGGGGTGTGTGAGGTTAGTGACAGGTGCTAGAAAGGGCGTGAGACCTTGGAACAAACCACTGGATTCTACAAGGTGGGGAAGGGACGCTCCAGCCGCGTCTTCGAAGTTCCCTGTGGTTCTCACGCCAAAGCCAGGCCTGCACGCGGCTGGTTGCGGACGTCGAGGGCAGACCAGGCACCGAGTGTGCAGGCAGGCCGGTCTCTAATTCACAGAAGGAAGGCTTTTCCATCGTAAGATGCAGCTGTGCACAGACCGAGGCTGCTCGGTGTGCAAAGCTGGAGGTTTGCTACCTGTGACTTTCCCTTCCCATCTCAGATTCCAAACTTTTAATTTGCCAGACAAAATCCATGCACGTTGCTTGCGAGTCACGTGTTGCACTTTATCTAACCCTGGCAGATAGGATTGGAATAAGAACATTAAAGAGTTTTGTTGGCAGCTGTCACCGATGACTATAAAAAGGAACCCACAGTTTTTGAAGTACATATTCAAAGCTCCTCTTTTTAATTCTTGTAAGCTTTCAGATGCCCTTCCAGATAAGCTGAATGAATATACCCAGTTCGGCTGGAGTGTATATCGTTCCCTCAAAGGTGCCTCGTGGGGAAATATTTTAATTGATGTAGGTTTTTATTTTTAGTCACTGTGAATAGTGTTTCACATTAAATCCTTGAAAAATACTAGTAAACATTCCAATTTTTTTTTTACCATCTTGTATTCGTAAAAGGTGGACTGACGTGGAAAGGATTTTTAGTGAGCGCCCATGCAATGTGGTAATAAAGGAGGCACAGTTTTCTCATTATGTAAATCAAACACATCTTGGCATTGAGGTTTGAATCATAACTGAACTGTTGTAAAGTGTTTTGAAATATTATTTGGTGAAAACTATGGGGGAAATGTGTGCCACTGAATAGAGGCGAATACACCATTTATCATACATTTTTTTAAAGACCCACATCAAACATTAGCGCCGCTACATTCGACAAGAATCTGCTCGCGCCGCGTGGACAGACAAGAACCGACACCCACGTTATTATTTCAATTTGCTTGGACGCAGCGGACCCACCCTCGTGCCGCCTGTCTTCCAGTGGTGCTCTGTTCGCTCATTTCCCTCATTAGGATCGTTCTGTCCGTTTTACAAAAGTCTCCAGTCCTGCTCAACTCAGTGCGTGCATTTGTAATTTCACCCATTTTACCTTTGAAACAGCGACCCCATCAGCATCCTGACACCTCTTGCAGGTGAAGCCTGTCTCGCCCTCCACGCTGCTGTGACACCAACCCTCCTGTGTGTTTCTTCACGCGATTTGCTTCTGTTAGTGATACCGCATGCCTGAGAGATCCCTTTTAATATGAATAAGTCCATCTTCTTTCGGTCAGACAGGATTCAGAACTGGATTCCATCTCGCCCGTTCCTTAAATTCCAAGAGCCCTGAAGATTTGTTTAATTCCCTCCCAGCTGTTTGTACCCTCAGGAACACCTTCCTTAACTCTTCCCTCCTAACCAGCCTCACTGTCTGGGCACCGTGTCTGAGATAGACTTCCAGGGCCATCAGGGTCTTCTCCCTAAAAGGCTCCATCCCCCCTGTGGTCTCTGATGTTTCGGATTAGATGTAAACTCTGTGTCTGCTGCGTTCTGTCTGTCTCTATCATGAGCCCAGTCCCCCCAGACTTGCCTTCGGATTCTCCTGCAGAGCAGGTGGTCCAGGATGGGGGTGGGTTGGACCTGCAGGGACCGGTGGATTGGATGGAGGTGCACAGAGTGGGGAGCCGTGGTGGTGCGTGGGGGGACCATGATGAAAGCAGGCCAAACTCCTGGGCAAAGATCAAGATTCTCGTTGAGGCCAGAGAGCAGCCAGCAGAACAAGGTGTCACAGAGAAGCCAGGACAGAGAGGGTTCCTGGGTGTCAGTCGTGGGACCAGAACCAGAGGAGTCACCGTGACCTCGGAAGGCGAGGAAAGTAAAGGGACAAATGAGCTGCGAGGGAAAAAGGTTGGGGTCAGAGAGGGGTGTCTGAGTTTTGGAAGGGGGGGCACACTTTGGAGTTGCACAGAGCGGCCGAGAGCTGGGTGCGCGCACTTCTGAGGGAACCTCGCCCTCCCGGGACGCCGCTCCGGTGAAGCCGAAGACCCGGTTGGTGATGCAGGGAGGGAGGAAGGGCCATTGTTCCATCTGTGGTGGCCGGAGGAGGTCACTGTGGGGACAGCACATGTCACCACATGTCCACCGTGGGCAGAGGGGCCCTCAGAACTATGTGAGCAAAGCTGCGTGAACGGGACGCCTCACAGAAAAGGTGTTTTTCTCCACAGAGGCGTTCTGATACACAGGCGCGTGTCTGAACTGGACTCAGGACGAGGTCTTCCCTTCGAAATTCTGTTCACGTCAGTGCTGCTATTTTCCAAGTCCTGCTTTTGCAAACGCTTGGTATTAACACATTTGACTTTTAGAAAAACAGTGATTTATCCCTGAGAAGGCAATTGCTTTATCTGCCCGGCTGGGTCTCTCCTGGGGTGTGGTATTTACTAGACTGCCCACAATGCAACACCCCAGTTTCTCTTGGGGACACCTCTGTGCACTTGTAACATGGAGATGGCCCCCACCCACCTCACGCAGCAAAGGCCCCTGAACCCTGCTTGTCCGGGGCCACCTCCTCGGGTCGCAGGGGCAGTGAGTGGTGTTCTCGGCGCCAGGGCCCTGTGCATCAGCCACGGCTCTCAGGTGTCCTGGGATCACATCCCAGGAGACACATTGCTCTCGTCCAAGTGACATTGGGAACTGCTGATGAGCGGCGGGCTCTGGGGAGACTGCCCGAGACGGGGACATGGATCTCCCCACTGTCACTCCCAGGGGGACAGCCTGAGTCACATGTCGGTGGGTCCCTGTCGTGCTTTCTAGATGAAGAACTCTGCAGGCCCTGATGCTCCTAAGTCCATAACTTATGCCTTTGGTAATGTTTAACGGAGCTGAGTTTCCATTTGAGGGACCTTTTCACTGTTCCCAGTGATACGGCAGTATGACGCCTAAAATACGTCCTTCCCTTTCACAAATGCGTTCTTGACTTTCTGACCTTAGGCGCGACGATTCACTGAAGTCCGCCCTTAACGTCCCCAGTTTCCACCAGGCACCCCCTTCTGGTCCCGGGGCCCCACAGCTCGCCAGCTCTCCCCGGCTCTTCCAGGCCCTGAGCTTCCTAGGTAAGGAAGGTCCCCGGTCAGGTCTTTCTTGTGGACCGTGTCTCGGGTGTGATTTGTCGGGTCCTCCTCTCGTGGTTTCTCCTGGCAGACGTGCGTGGAGGGGCAGACCCCAGAGGGAAGTGCCCTCTGAGCACCCCCCCCCTCGCCAGGGGACATTCCACCTGCAGACTCACTGCTGTCGGTGTGGACCTGATACCTGGGTCGGGGGAGTCAGCCGGGTGTCCCCGCTGCGGGGCCGCTGCCCTGGCCCTCCCTGCCTGGCCGTGGTCCCCGGGGGGCGGTGGCTGCGGGCAGCATGGCCCAGGGAGTGGCGTCCACCCGGGGTGGGGTCCCTTCAGGTGACTTCGAGCGCTTCCGCATGGGGAGCCTCTCTTCCCCCCCATTTACTTCTCAGTCATTCATTTCTAGCCACGCAGGCTCAGGAAGAGTTGTTTTGTGCTCCGGGCCCCGGATTCCATTCTCTGTCCTCTTTACAACTCTAACACGGATGCCATTCCGACTGTCTTTCCCCAAAGCAGTGCCCCCCCCCAGCCACACAGCGTGGATTTGCTGGTCAAGGTCGCTGCGGTGGGCACGTCAGTCCCCCCAGGTGGACGCATTTAAACATCGTTGTGTCCTGGCAGGGACCACAGCCCAGGAGGGCGGCACTTAACTCACACAGAGTGGTTGGCTCTGTGTCCTGAGGGCCAGGGCCTGCTCTCCCAGTCAGAGGCCCGGGCTCCCCCGTGTCCCCAGCCACCCCTGGTTCCTCGTCCCCGGACCCCATCAAAGGTCCACAAACCCTTGTCACTCCACATGTGCTACATCTCAGGGCTTAGCGTCAAGCCATTTGTGAGGTTTTTATCTGAGACATGCCATACGACCTCGCCACCCTCCTTCCAGAGTCAGCCTGGTACGTACCAGACTGCAGTGATCAGGAAGAAGACATTATTGTCAACATGAAGTCGTGAGTTACATATCGAGATTCTACCAGATTCTCCACCACCACGCACCAATGAATATCTAGAGGGAAATATACTTTATTACTGTGCACTTATCCTATTTATTTATTTTTAGAGAGAGGAAAAAGAAGGGAGAAAGAGAGGCAGAGAAACTCCCTGGTTGTCTCTCGTTTGTTCCCTGACCAGGAATTGAACTGGCAACCTTTTGCTTTGCAGGATGACAGAGAGAGAGAGAGAGAGAGAGAGAGAGAAAATCATTTTTCCCAGGAATTTCTCCAAATGATGCTACATTTAAACTTGTTTTAGATCAACATGTAAATGAGAAATTATGCAACTAATTTCTCTTGGTTACATTTCACCTTATGTTAATTACATATGTAATACTTAAATGAGCCCTGAGTGATTTATAGCAGCTAAATTGCGTATGGCTTACGTGGCATAGAGGTTTGGGGACAATCAATTTACCAGTGTTAACAGTGAGCAGAGGACACTTTAAAAATAAAGTCTCAGCACATAGCCCAATGGTCGTGGAAGCCGGTTAGGATCCCACGTGAGCCAGCATGTCCGAGCCCAGTGACAAGGAAGCCTGTGGTCCCCACGGAGGTGAGCGCCTGCATTTTGCATCCCACCCCCTGCAGGGTGAGTGATCAAACGCCTGGTGGGAGTCACCCTTTCCTGGAGCTTAGAGAGCATGAGAACAAGCGAATTACAAGGTATCTGCATGTTGCCCAGAGCGCCGCACTGAGGTCAGCGTTCCACTATCCACGCTGTGAGAGGATCGTCAGGCGTCTGTAACATCATACAGAGTAACGTGTGCTAATTTGGCTACTTCATTCCAGCCCTCACCACAGTTGTAGAAACGCACTAATAGGGACCACGACCTCCATTCATGTAGAGGGACCATCTCATAAAACCTCAATTTTAGTAGCTGCCAAGCTATACTTTTTCCTGATAGCTTCGTAGTTATTATGGGCAGCTGAAGAAGTATTATGTAACTCAGAATTATGCAGTAGGTGGGATTTTTAAAAGCTTAGTAAATGTGCTAAGAGGTGGCGGGGTGAGGGTGGGAGGGCACGTGGTGGTCGCGGAGGCCTGGCCGGGGGGCGAACTCAGAACCTGTGCACCCAGAGGTTGTGGAACTGCACACCCGAAACCGGTTCGGTCCACAAAACGAATGCACCAACTTGGCCACACTGGCTAAGCAGCGTCACCCCAGTGAATTCAACGACAAGGGGGAACATTTACTTTTTATTTATCTGTTATTGTTGTGCAGGTACAGTTGCCTCCATTTCCGCCCCCACCCCCCTACTGGTCCCCGCCTCCCACCCTCAGTCCAAACACCCTTTGGTTCTGCCCATGTGGGAAAAGGGAGAACATTTAAAAAATAAATAAAAGCTTAGTAGAACTATATGCGTATATTTAGCTAATCTTCTAGATGATTTCCTTACGTTCTCAGATTTGCAGATAATGAAATCCAAACGCTGAGGGTTTGCCTGGCCTGTCCCCAGAGTGACGGGCGCAGTGCTGACCACGCAGCAGGTGCCCCGTGTCCATGCGCCCGGACAACACTCGCACCGACCCCTTCGTGCGGACAGGCGGTGTAGCTTCAGCTCCCGCTGTGCAAGGCAGACCGAAGTGGATTCGGAGCAGTCTCGATACAGTTAGGAAGAGAAGAGAAAAGGAGTGAGACCCTTAAAAGCAGAGTGGAGGGGTGCCGTGCCCACAGCCACCCCCCAGGACAGGCTCTGTGGCGGATGTGCCTTTCCAGGTTCCAGCTGCGACCAGGCCCCTCCCCCGCACCCCCCTCCCCCACCACCCAGAGTCCCTCCTCTGCCCCTCCCTCCCTGCAACCCCAGGGGTGAGAGCTGCTTTCTGCCATTACTAGTCTCTGGTTCACTCTCCTTTTGGCTCTCTGGGCTCTTCCGAAAGACAGGTGGCCGATTCTGTGCCTTCAAGTCCACTCTTTCCAACCCATCACACTGCAGAGGAGAAAGGAAATGACTCTACAGCACCACATAGACCGGAGACAAGTTAAAGGCGTGAGAGCAGTAGAATCAGTGGTCCGGGGAGAGTGTGGCAGGAACCAGTCCGGCCCGCCCCGCACTGACCTCGCTGACCAGCAGGGTGTCCCCCACCCCCGGGCGCCCAGAGGCTGGTGTTCACCCAGGGAGCTCCGTAGGAATCCACGTGGGAGCCGGGAAACCTGAGCAAAGTCAAAGTCACTGCAGACGCTGGGAGACATGCCAGCCGAGAAGACCCAGTGTTTCCCCCAAATCGCTTTACGGATGACGGACATTCTGCGTGTGCAAACGGCCCCTGAACTGGCTCCTCCGGGAGCCGCAGTCGGAACATCATTCACCGTCGGACCCTCATTCTGCATCAAAGTATTTTGAGTGTAGTCAGGGGGTCCCGGCGTGTCTTACCCCCTCCTGCTGCGTAGCCACCGGTCCGCGGGCACCGTCTGTAATCTGCCCATCACGGCGATCTCACCTGAGGATGGTCCACACCCCCTTTCTGCGTTGCCCAGCGGGCTGCGCACCGCCCCAGCTCTCGCTTTCTCTCTGGTCTTCCTGGGTCTCCGAGATCCTCGAGCTAATCCCCGCTTCAGCCCCACCCGCGCCTCCCCTCCCCTGGGGTCTCCGCCCTGTCTGGGTCCTCCCGCTTTTGTCCCCACTGCGGCCACCCCAGACCAGGTCGTCACTGATCAGAGAAGGACCCTCAGTGGCCTTTCTACCTGCTCCCCTTCCGCCCCTCACGCTGACCCAGCGATCTTCTTTTCATATGAAACGGCCTCCGTCATCCAGCCCCTGATCAGAACGTTCACGGTGAAGACCACCCTCCCTCGTTTGCCTTCCCAGACCCTCTGCCTGTCCCCTGTGTTCCTCAGTGTGTCTCCTCACGCCCTGACAGCACACGTCACTTGAACCAGGCCGAGCAGCCTGGTGTTTCTGGACTTGCTGGGGTCACGCACAGCCACGGTGGTCTGTCTGGCCAGCTGGCCCTCGGTCCCCTCCTTGTGGTTGTCGGAGATCCTGACTCCTTGTCCCTCCACAAAGGGTTTCCGGTGACCTCAGCCCAGCAGGGCTCTTCCTTTTGTTCTTCCTGAGGCCTTTGGTGTCTGGAATCTAACAGTTTCATAAGGAAGAGCTTACCTCTGACTCTGATCTTTTGGCATGTGTCAGGGATTGTTTTGTCTTTCCTTCTCAATTAGCAAAGGCTGGTAATTTACACGTTACACAGGGCCGGTGTTGGGGGGCCTCTGTCCTGTGGGCTCTGTACTCCAGCTGATGGGGGGTGTGGAAGGAGTGGGGGGAGGGGACCCCGAACCAGCCAAGGCTTTGTCTCTGTTGCATGTGCTGTGCACTTGGCATTGGCTTGTGTTATTCGTATTTACACGTAGCTTGGTTGTGTCTCCTCGCTGAGAATGCTTTTGGGATTCTCATCACGTATATCGGCGTTTGCCTTAATAGTATTTATCAAGTCTATTATGAAGAGATATCAAAGTCTTCTAAATAAACAGAAATTGAGAGCTTCCTTCTTAATGCCTCATTAACAGCTTCTGATTTAAAACACGAGAAAAATACGTGCATGTATACGTAAGTGAAATATCCTTGAGCAAGTCCGACTTCCAGGGTTTTCGATGACAGCAAATTCATCAAAGGGGACAAGGGCCTCAGGAAAATCCCACTACGACGTCCCCTCCCTGCAGGGGAGAGGGAGAGAAGTGTTTCCTTCTAACTTAATTGAAATGAAATGTCTTATTAAACTTTCATACTCTGTAATATGTTTAGACAAGAAATACTTGCTATGTTCTTGACTCCCTCTTGTACATAGGAAAATTAAATAAGATGAAGTTCAGTGATAATAGTACTTCATAGAAGTGAGCAGGCTATATGGCGGACTCCTGGAAGTTTTTATTTTCAGTCAACATTTTTTAGGACAGTGTTCGATTTACACCTTCCAACAGGGCTGGCGCTGGGTCCTGTCTCGCCCTGTGCTCTCGCTTATGGGGCGGGGAATGGAGCAGAATTAGGGGACATGTGTACAGCCAAAGCTTTGTTTTACAGAGAACTTCAGAGACAGTGCAGGGGTTTTGTCCTGGCTGGTGTGGCTCAGTGGGTTGAGTGTTGGCCTGGGAACCAACCAAAATGTCGCTGGTTCGATTCCCAGTCAGGGCACATGCCTGGGTTGTGGGCCAGGTCCCACGTCAGGGGCATGTTTCTCTCCTCCTCCCTCCCTTCCTTCCCCTCTTTCTAAAAATAAATAAAATCTTTTTTAAAAGATGGTGCAGAGATTTTATGTGCCCCCCTTCCCTGTCCCCCACTAAACAAACCCGCATCCGGGCACCACTGTCCACTCTCACTCCTGTCTCCTTCCTCTTCCCCAGCGCTCCATTCTGCTCCAGTGCCCCAACCCAGCAGCCAAGTCACCTTCAGTGGTCACGCCTCCTTGAGTGTCACACCTCCAAGGGCAGCCCTTGACCGTCACCGTTTCTCAGACTCACCTTGTCTCCTGGTGGCGGACAGTGTTGACAAGGAGGGCGGGGTTTGTAGAACGTCCCCAGATTAGGGTCTGTCTGATGTTTTCCTTGTGGTGGGTCTGGGGTCCAGGACTCTTGGGGGAAAGCCGAGGGCTAGAGCGCCGTTTTTGTGATGTGAGACCCCCTGGTGCATTGGAGGCCGCATGGTGGCTCGTCAGCGCCTCCTCGCCTGGCGGGGGTGAGGGGGTGCTGCCTCCGCCTCCTCCTCCTCTTCCTTCCCGGCCGCGCTCCTCAGAGCCAGTCCTGCGCGCAGCCCGCACCTGGGGGGCGGGGGCACCGACCCACCTTCTGGAGGGCGAAGTGCCTGCCTGCTTTGTCCTATATTCTCCTGAATAGGAAACTTGTTTTTCTCCCAATTTATTATTTACACCTTGAAGATGGACTCAAGAAGATTTATTTTCTACTTCAAAGTAAAGTCCACGACTCCTTTTCTTCTCTAACTGTTCTGTCTCGAGACCGTGGGGGTTGGATGGGTGTCAGCCTAGGCGGCCGTGCTGTTTGATTCACCCCCTTCCCGTGGGCTTGCCGTGGTTGCGGCCCCAACCGTGGCCTCCAATGCCCCGCTCGGAGGAAGACTTTAAGGCCCAGAACCTGCATCGCGGGCATGTCTCCCCACCTCTCCGCCCGCCCGCCCCCCCCCTGAGTCCTCACTGCCCTCCTGACCCCGTCTGGCTGCCCGCACAGTGCGGGGTCCCCACGTGCAGAAGCTGACGCCGACCTCACGCGGAGCTTCAAAGCCAAAGGCCTTTGAGAAAGGCACACACACAAACATACACTGTCCTAAAAATCATACGGCTGTGATTCTATTAACTTTAAGGCAGAAGGAAGACAATAATCTCATTTGCTCAATAGCATGCTTTTTAACGAAGAGTAAAAAGTAAACATATTCAGTGGATAACAAACGCGTTGTTTCAACAATTCGTGGTGTGCCCTTTCTTGTCAAAGGAAGTATCTCGTGTCTAAACATCTGTGGCTTTTCCCCACATGCATCCTGATCCGGTTTCCTCCGCACAAACCCCAAACTTCATTCACTCAATTAGTAAAAAGGCATTGAAAACAAAATGTAGCAAAAGGCCGTTTAGAATCTCCTGTGTAAAACGCCGAAGGAGAAAGACTCACGTGCCGAGTAAAGCTGCCACATCCATAGATTTTTAGGGACATGGATTTGACAAAACCTAGGAAGGAAAAAATCCGTGTGGTGATTCTGAGAACACTGAGGACGGCCCGGAAAAGCCTGGCTCCTGGAAGTGGAGGTCCCACCCTGAACCTCAGTCCGCACCACCCGCACAGAGGACGGGGCCCCGGGGTGGGGCTGGGGTTCACGCAGGACTCACCGTGGGGCCTGTGTTCACGCTCCACTGTGTCCAGGGTGAGCAAATGCAGTAGAGAAATGAGTGTGTCACCGGATGCCTTCCCCTGGGAAACGAGGTCGTGAGTAACTGGTGCCGCAGAGAAGGTCGTTGGGAAGCCGGGCCCCACAGGCCTGGGCCACTTGAGGGGGGAGTCAGAAGCTGCCCACACAAAAAGTGTCCCCTCTTCTCGCTCCCCAGGCCCCACCAGGCAGAGATCAAATTTTCAAAAGAAAGCCCAAAGTAGAGAAACATGGGGGGAAAAAGATGTACGATTTTGATTATTTCGGCATTGTAATTAGCTGTGCAGTTTTCAGGAGTTGGTTATAACCCTAAATGCATTTGGACATATTGCTTTTCTTTAAGAAAGTCGAATTAAAGTCCAGACTGCTTATGGGATAAAGCATTAACGATATTCATTTCTTTTTATTTACAGACAAGGTACAAAGTAAATCCTTGGAGCCAAATTACTGAATTAGAAATGAGCAATGGGCAGCTTGTGTATAAATGTTTCCTCTTTCTCAAACCATGAAAAATACTGGAGTTCTTTCTGTCAACTTCCCAAAGCCGCTGATTAAAATGGAAAACGTCCTCCCGGTGGAAAGAGAGCAAATCTGATAAAATATCATCCGGGTTCTATTAGAGCCAAGGTGTTTCCAACTTGGACGTGCTAGACTCCCGCTCCTGTTTGTGTTGGGGACCTTGACTCAGTTCCCACCTTGAGTAGTTGGTTTGTCGAGGGGCATTCTCTCACCACCGGCATTTGGGGCTCTCGTGGCCCTAAGACAGAAGCCCTGAGGAAATTCCAAAGAAACGTCCAGTCAGGTATTACCGGCCGTGGGCCCACGCACAAGGGGGGCAGTGCAGAGGGTAGTGGTGGGGGGCCCTGTGAACCGCCCTGGGGGCTGGCTCTGCCCTGAGGCTTTGAAGAGCTGGGGCAAAGCATGCCGGGGGGGAGGAGAGCTTGTTGGAAAAGGCACGCTTCCAGAAGTTGTCATTTCAGGGTCTGGCGACTTCCTTTTCCAACTGCATCGTTTGGTGGCTGTGTTTGCTCATTGCCAACCCCCCAGGAAGGTCTTGTAGTGGGGGGACCTTGATCAGCGGTGCGCATGGGTCAGCAGCCCCCACATCTGCAAGGGGGCAGGTAGCGAGGAGGGAACTGAAGTCGGCGGCGTCGGGTTTGAGTGGGGAGGGGAGGAGAGGCGACGTTCTTCCGGTCGTCTTATCCGGCTTTCCTTCTGGACACTTGACATTTCTCTGTTCCCAGACCCAAGTCCCTGCACTCTCTCACAGACAAGCTACATGATTGTCCTGATGTTTTTGACCTGAAAAAAAATGCAGAACCACCTAGAAAGCATTGCTAAAATGTGTTATTTTAGGAAAAATTATGAAATGCAAAGTATGCCTTCTTGTATCAGCTGGGGTAGTGGTGGCCGGTCCACTGGTAACAGGAACCTTAGAGAACAACGTGATTTTCTCAGGTACGGGCTCTGGCTGTTTTAGGGGACCGAGTGCGACCAGGAGGGCTTTAATGTGCGCCTCGGTGTGAGTACGTCTTGGCCCTGTGAATTCTTCCTCTGCCCCTTCGAGCTGTAAATCTTTCTAAAGGCCTCTTGCCAGTTTCACAGCCCAGGACCGCCTGTCTGAAGGACTGGGAGCCCCCCTGGAAGTGCGACCCTCCGGAGAGGGGCAGCCACTTTCTCCCTGATGATTCACTTGTGCATCTGCATCCAAAGGACCCAAAAACGGACGCAGACGCGATACATGCACTCCGGTGTGTATTGCAGCATCAGCCACACCAGCCACGACGTGGAAGCCATGGACGCGTTGGCCGGCTTCCGTGAGGTGGATGAAGTGAGTGGGTGAAGAAGGTGCAAAAGCACGGTGGGGTGTTGTCACCCAAAAACATGGCCGAGAGCGTTTGCAACAGCGTGGATGGACCGGAGGGCCTCAGGCCAAGTGACAAGGACGGACACTGAGTGTTGTCACTTCCCCGTGGGATCTAAGAGGCCGGACTCACACCCTCAGAGCAGATCGCTGGTTTCCAGGGCCTGGCGCGCGGGGCGGATGAGGAGGCGTGGATCCTAGCGGACGAGGTCCAGGGCTCCGACGGGCAGCGTGGCACCCACAGGTCACAATACCTCGTCCTTGACAGTGGTGAGGACAGCGGGTCTGAAACATCCTTGGATGAAACGGTGACTAGGTGCCACGACGGAGGTGCCCGCGAACGCTGTGGTGGGAAGCGCTTCACAATAGATATGCGTATCAAATCACCGTGGTGTGCGTCTTAAACTCACACAGGGATGTTTGTCCTTTGATGTCCCTAAAGATGGAAACACGTTGGAAGCACAGGTCCACGCAGCCCATAAACAGTGATGCTGTACTTATGTGGTGTTACAGCTCCACGGGGCGGTGGGGGGTTAGGAAAACACGTCTAAAAAGGCTCCTACCTGTGGGGACAAGGAATTGAAGAAAAAGATGGAGCAACCCCTGACTTGGGTCGTCCCGAGAGATGGAGCTCTGCCTCCGGTCTGTTGGAAACCACCTCTCGCCTCTCGTGTGTTCCGCAGAAAAACGGAAGTAAAGACCCTGACCTCATCCTGGGACCCACCGAGAGCCCACGGTTCCACAGAGAAGGTGGAGTTTTCTATTGTCCACGGCAGGGGGAGCAGACGCCGCAACCGTACAATGTTTAAAGGCTGCTGCAGAGCCATCTGGTCTCATTTCTAGATGCTTGGTTTAAATTCCACCGTCACCCTTCTCCTAATCGCTTCAGGAACAGTGCTTCCTACGTAAGCATTTAAAATTGTTTTTGTAACTGTTCTGAGCCATGGATTTAAGAAGCCTCAATGCCAGTGTTTTGCCATGGGGAGAAGATCTCATATTGTAAACTCAGCTCGCCAGACAGTTCCTTTTCATTTTAAAATTCGACTTCAAAGCCCATAAATACGTGTCTCTTTCAACTGAACACACGTATGTGGAGGGTTCCTTTCAAATGGAAAGACTAAAATACTCGGTGAAGAAATATTGGTTACAAAACTGCGTCACAAAACTGGTTTTCCTTTTGAAAACATCACCCATTCTGTGACGTCCTTTTCCTTTTATTTGCTCTGTTTTTACTGAGGGGAGGGGAGGTGAGAAGAGCAAAGTAGGGATTAAAAAAGGAGCATTTATTGAGCTCCTCCTCTATGCTCTGCACACATTGTACCGTTGGCTTTCACAATAAATTCAAGTCTTGTTCATGTTCGTGTAGAAATTGGAAAGCAAGCAAACAAAAGGAAAGACCACCCTAAGGTGAACAGCAGTAGACTCAGCTCCAGTCCCTTCCGGGGCCGCCAGTCCTTCCGGTGGGAAGCCCGGCCTGGCCTCCGGGCTGGGGACGGGGGGCCGTGGCCCTGCGGAGCTGCTTTATGCTCCAGTGTTTGAATATTTGTCATCTCCAAAGAAGCTGCAACTTAGAGGATTTAATAAGGGCTTTATGAGTGCAAATTAGGAAGGTAAACTAATTTCTTCCAGAGCAGTAGAGCTATGATTTATGAAACTTTATAGTGGCCTAAGAATAATTTCCTCAAGTGCCAGGAGGACTTGGAGGTCCTTTTTTTTAAAGGTGTTATTAGTATTGCTTAACTGTATCTGGTAACGCAAGCTAATATTCAAGGTGTGACTTCTCGAGCTTTTTCTTGTTCCTGTCTCACACCTGTTGTTCTACGATGTTTGTGATGTCATGTTTGGAAAACACCATCCTCTTCTCCTTGGGTCACGTGCTAACGCAGCATAACCACTCTCCGAGTTTCGCCCGGCCCTGGAAGATTGTTCTAGTCTTAGTATTTGATAGCCTTCTTTAGATCTGATATGAGATTTTACTTTCCAAAGCTACATCTCAGGACTGAAGGCTGCTCTGTGGGAGGGCACTGAGAATCAGCGATTCGCCGGGCAGCCTTCTGTGCCTGCCACACGCGAGGATGACCCAGCTCTGTCCCTGCAGGTTCTGGGACGGACTGAGTTGTTCTCTGCCTATCAGACATGTGTTGTCACGGTCCGGACGGCCATCATTTCAGCCCTGAGCGTGAGAGAAGGACGTTTCAAAATCATGTGTGAGTGAGATCAGCACACAGAGTTGAGGCAGTTAGAGAGGTGGCTCATTACTCTCCTTTTGAAGTAATTTGATGAAGCAACCCCGCTATTGTCACGGCAAGCACATGTGTGTACATACACACAGACACACACATGACCACACGCACACATCAGTGCTCAGCTGTCTGTCACATGGTTGGCTGCAGGCACAGGGTGAGGGCCACTGTCCCATCCACTGAATGCACACTGTTTGGTGCTCGTTTATTGTTATCATTAGGAAATCAGCATTGTTTGTAAAATCACTCCTGAGTTTATGTGAAAAGGAAAATCAGTACGTGTTTTCCCACAAAGATGAGTGAAAATAGAAAAGCAGTTAAATTCCATTTAACCTGAGAACGTCAGCATTGAAATGGATGTTGGATGCCATCTAGTTCGAGTCCCCACTGACCCACAGACGTGGAAAATGAGACGTACTGTATCAAAGTGATCGAGGCGTCTTTTGGTTCATTCCACAGGTGGAGATTAAGTTTTGGAATCCTTTCCCCATAGCTTTATTCTCAAAACGTCATCATAAACACGTTCTTAAAGAGTAAGAGGAATGGGCCATGTGGACGTAGCTCATGAAATGCTCATGCTTCACAGGGACAGAGACCCAGTCTCGACATTGTTCGCCCAAGTTTATTCTTCTTAGAGATGATGTGGCACCTTCTCAGAAAGTCCCCACCCCCACCCCCTGGCATCTGGCAGCGTTAGCTTGTTCTCGCTGTCTGGGGTTGTGTTTCGCTTTTGTTTATTCGTTTGTTTTTAGGTTTCACATACATGAGATCATACAATACTTGTCTTAGGCTAATCTTACTTAGCAGGATTTGTGTATATGGGTCCGTCCATGCTGTGGCAAACGGTGAGATTTTATGCTTTTTTATGGCTGAGTAATATTCCATCCTGTACCTGCACCGCATCTTCTGTGTCCACCTGTGGGCGGGCACTCGGGTCGCCGCCACATCCTGGCTTCTGTAAGCAACGCCACAGTGAACCTAGAGGTGCGTGTATCTTTTTGAATCGGTGTTTTTGTTTCTCTTGATAAATGCCCGGCAGTAGAACTGCTGGACCACAGGGGAGCTCCATGTTTACGTTTTAGCAGCCTCCTTACTCTCTCCCAGATCTTAATTTTTGCCTTGGTCGCAGAGGATGTTACTTCCTAACCTAAAAACCTGCCCTTTTATTCAATCATGTTGCCCTACATTTTGAGTTCAAGGCCTTGAGCACTACAAATTTCCTACCATAAGTTGGAGATTCATCTCCAAATCCAACGTGAAAGACTCGCACCTAGTGGTGGGGTGGACCGGCTAACATATTTGAGCCTGAAATATGCCAATTTCACCTGCGACTTTGCTCTAAAAAAAATACCAGAAAACCGGTGATGCGGTTGCCGGCGCCATGGAAACGTGCCTCTGCCGCAGACCTCAGTCCCCGAATATAGATGATTAACGCCTACCCGTTCAGAATGTTTAGCTGGGCCTGTTACCTAGGCAACAGGGTACTGGAAATGAGGCGTCTTCATTCTCACACGTTTTTCTTCCAAGTTTTACCTTTTACCTAGCTTTAGAGTGTGCATTGTAAAGTTGTATATATAATTTTCAGAAAAATTAGGGTGATTGTGACAAGCTGGAAACCCGTCAGTTTGAAATAGAACCCTCATGTACTGACTAGACCCTCCGGGGCCCAGAAATGTCGCCTTCTTAGTGTCCCCTTGAATTGTAATTGTGTCGGTTAATAGTTCATCCCAAACATGGTAGTCAGATTAGAATTCAAATCCCTGAGACCTCAGAAGTGGAAGACGAAGGATCAAGTTGTGTTTTACTTTTTTTTTTGTCAGTGACTGCTGTCACACTGAGTGACAGCCGTCAGATTCAGGACTGACACAGATAACACAGAAAAGCATTGACATAAATAGAGTTTGTCTCTGAGAGTTCGTGCAAACCTCCCCCTTCAGGGTTCTCATCTGCCGTTTAACCACCTTTCTGGTGAAAGAGTCCGATGACGCCCTTGCCGCAAAGCCTGTGGGCGTCCCTCTCTGTGTCACTCAGGCTTGAGGCCAGCTGTCCCAGCTTCCAGGACGTCACGGCTCAGACTCTGCCACGGGCTGCGAGGGGAACATGGGCTCCCAGGGCTGTGAAACAGTTATGGGTGAAGACTGTGGCCGTGAGCTTGCTTTGACCGTGCGCTAAACAGGGAAGACCTCAGAGGAACTCTACATTCCTTGTGGGAAAGAAGCGTGCGCTTCTCCAGGGTCCTGGCGCGTTCGAGGGTGAGCCCCCAGTGCTGCGGTGGCACGTTATTTAATGTTTGTCGAGTGGATCGACGGCAAAGTTGTCCGAGAGGAAGCAATTCTGGGGCCAGATGAGCCGCGCTGAGTTCTCCACGTCACTCCTTGGCAGTTCCCCAGCCATGGAGCCAAGCAGAGCCCGGTGAGGAATTGTATCAGAGTCCCAGGGACACACCAGAGAGGAGCTCTGTAAACAAAAAGTGCCAGCATCTTGTGACAAAGGGAGAATTCATTTTCAAACCTGACAATCACAGAGAAGCCATCGCGATGTGTGTGAGACGCTCAAAAGACGTTACTATGACAACTTCCTAGTGTCTCTAAGCGAAGTGCCTTGGGAGGAATTTCTGCTGTTACCAAGAAGGCAGAACGTCTTTGCCGCACGTGGGTGACTGACGTGCTGCTCTTCCTGGACCCTGCAAGGTACGCGTGGCCCTGTTTCCCTCGCCCCGTGGCCTCTCAGAGCTCAGGCTGTACTTGGGGAGGATCGGGAGTACCGCCGACTAAAAGTTTGAGACCTCACTCTGCCCGCCGTGGTAATTCTCGTCCGGTTCTCCGTTTTCTCAGCATCTTGCGCAGCTTCTCCTTGGCTGTCTCACTCACTCAACCCCGGAGACCTTTTGGCCATCCGCGCATCACGTACTGAAGATTCCGATGCACGTATTCCTAACCAGGCAGCCGATCCGTGTCCAAGATCCCCAAACTGTCCTCAGCCCTCCGATCACACGACCAACGTGGCCGCAGAAGCCGTCTGTAGTCCTTAGACCTGTAGGACTGGGAGTGAGGTCCCATCGATTTAAACTTGGCCTTGGCTGGGCTCTGCAGCTCCCCTGCCCCCTCGGCCTCCTGCAGCTGATCCCCACAGCAAGCTCATTTCTCTCATTTGCATGAGAGAGAGCCCGCTCTTAGATTAGCACAGGGCAGGACAAGATAAAAAATAGATTCATTATTTGACCAGCTGACGGGTCTGCCAGGAGAGCTTGTGAATGCAAATCACAGAACGGCCAGAACTGAAAGGGTTTGAAGTAGTTATCAGCCCTCTGCTTTTGTCTCTAGGGGCGACCAGGACTAAATTATTTCCTATAGATTATTGCCCGTGGTGTTCGGGCGGATCTCACTTGAAGGAGATAAAGCCTGGCTTAGAAATTCATTCCCGCGGCTGATAACTGTTCGGAGGTCGAGTGCTTCTCTGCCAGGGAGACGAGCTCTTCAGCCAGCGGTTGGTGCCCAGGCTCCGACGGGCGAGCAGGAACCCTGATAGGTTCGGGGACTCAGAGGCGCCGCATTAATTGAGTTCACTCCCCCCACAATCTCAAAGCAGTTTTTAATGGTTTATTGTCTTTGTATTTTTTCCTATCACCATTTACCCCCTTATACCGTCTTCCACACCACCCACATCCTCTCCCCTGAAATCGCCACCTGGCTGTCCGTGTCCACGAGCCCTTTCTCTCTTTCTGGCTCAATCCCTCCGTCCTCCGTCCCCCGGAGAACTGTCAGCCTGCTCCGCATCTATGAGTCTGTCCCTGTTTTGCTTGTTAGTTCAGTTTGTTCATTAGATTCTACATCAGAGTGAAATTGTATGGTATTTGCCTTTCTCTGGCTTATTTCACCTAGAATGATACTCTCCAGGTCCCTCCATGCTGCTGCAAAGGTAACATTTTCTTCTTCTTAATGCTGAGGAGTGTCCCACTGTGTAGCTGTCTCATAGTTGTCTTACCCACTTGCCCACGGAGGGACCCTCGGGCTGCTTCCGTATCTTGAGCGCTGCAGTGGATGGACATAGGGTGCTCCCGGCCTTTCACATTGGAGTTTGGGGTCCCTTAGGATAGACTCCCGTGGTGCTGCTTTTTGAGCACTGACTGTGTGAGCAGACCTAAATTCAGATAATTTTCACCTTTTACTGTTTTATCACACCCTGGCTTTCAGCACAGGAGAGCTGAGCACCGAGACTGTGCCAGCCACTGCAGCACAGAAAGAAGGTAAACTTGGGTTAATTGGGTTTCAGGAGATTTAATATCTGACTGTGGGTCAGGAGGGGAGAAATCGGAGGTACGCAGCTCGTCTGGGCCGCCCTTCGTCGGCTACATTCAGGACCCTCGTCCCACGGGCATTGCATTTCTGTCTGTGGTTCCCATTGTGAGTTCACCGGACGCCTCGTCAAACCCAGGCACACGCTGTGAGGACAGAACAGACTGGAAGAAGTGGAGGAACTTTGGTGATATGAGCTGTCCCCCCGCAAGACCCCGCGAGAGGCCTGGATGACTCGTGACAGTTTGCAAATGTGAGGTGTTTTCGGGTCCCTCCTCTTAGGAGAGTCCCTGAATATTCCAAATGGGTGATGCGTGCACATATGTTATAACGCCACTGACCTATTGCCTTCAAATATCACGTTTATTCAATGACAGACTATTATGACTATTTCTGTTCAATATTGGAACACACAGGAAGGGCAATTTCATGCATGTGTGTACGTGTGTGTGTGTGTAGGTTTCTGACGCCGCCTTTAGCGCTAGCTGGTACCTGCACTGTTGTCCTCCTCTGCTGCCTTGCAGCGGGTTGAACGTGACAGTAACTCTCAGGTTGATTGTGGACCCCAATTAAACATGGACGTGCATATAGGGAAGGAAATAACTTGATTGTCGGAGTGGACGATTTGCCCAAATTTTCCCATGTAATACTCAGAAGGCCTTTCTTCCGTGGGGACGAGGCCACTGTATAGTTGAGACCCCCAAACTGAATGGTTAGGGAGTCGGTGAGAGGTTACTGTGACGCAGTGAACTGTTTAGCGATGGGATCGCTGCGTTGTTAGGTTCCAGAATGGAAGAGCCCTGCTTCTCCTTTGTAGATGCCGGTGACGCGCCTGTTTATGCTGCTGGCGAGCGATGCTGGTGGGCTCTGTCTCCAGCAGCCCCACCCAGCCGTTCCGCTCTCTGCCTCCGGGAACTGGGCCGTCCCGGGGACCTCACGTTAGTGGCATCGCTCCCTCTTTGTCCTTGCCTGACGGGCGATTTCCCTCAGCAGAGCGCCCTCCGGTTTATCTGTGTGGTAGCGTGTGTCGCACTGGCCAGCCGTGTTCGTGGTCAAGACGGTCATGCTAAAGCCACGGGAAATGATAGTGTGAGGCCACAGGCAGTACCTGTGACTATTGGGTAGCAGTCGGAACATTATCCTGCAGCACGACTCAGCAGAGAAGCCCGTGAAGGGTAAGCACTCTGATGACGTGTCCAGGAACCTGCAAACCAGCACCGAAGGGGGGGCTGGAAGGCAAGACACCGGCACGGTGCTCAGGTTAGTGTCGGGCAGTCCTCCTCAGGTTTTGGAATTCTGTATATTATGTGCGTGATGCCAAAGTTAATATATTGGGCAGTATCAATTTTCAAAACGTACTTGACACCCGCAGGCCCAGAGACCGTCCTTTCTGTACCGGAGCGCCCCCTCTCTGTGCTTGGGGGGTCCCTTCACGTCTTCAGCAGTTAAGCGGACTCTGTACGGAAAGGTCGGTTTCTCCCTCTCGCCCATGCACCCTCCCCTTTCTCTCCGGGCCCATCCCCAGTGCCACGAAGTGTCCTTCAAAGTGGGGCCGCTCCGGGGGAGAACAGCGCCCACAGCAGCCCGTGATTTCCCAGTGGCCACGGCTGCCCCGTGGCTCCCCCCACTCTGAGTCGAAGGAGTGTGTCTCTCACTTCGGCGGATGAAGCCGCATGCGGACCCCATGCTGTGGTCACGGCAGGGGTCTTGGGACTCGAGTCCCAGTCCCACGCCGCCACTGCCCGGCCTGGTCTGCCTCACGTGCGGACTCCGGGCATCATTCGGTTCCCGGGACTGGAAATGGCCGATTTCGCTGTGCCCTCATGTGTCGGTGAGTTTTGTCCTTTCGTTTTTGAGAGCCAATTTATAAAAGGACTTGCTATACTTGGGGTCAAAGAAAAGAAAACTCTGCTTTTCAGAGTGGATCCCAGTGCACATCTATAGGGCGTCCCTTTTCCACTGCTGTTTCACCCGGGGCCACAGACCCCCAGGCCCACCCACGTCTCCTCGAACGGGAGCCCCAGTGTCCGAAGTGAGCCCCGCACAGAGCAGCCTGGGCGCGTCCTGGCCCCACTCGGGCGGCGGCCACCGCCATCAGGCATCAGTTTAAAAACAAGGAAGCCAGCAGCCTGTGAAAAGGTTGGCCCATCATTCCACGTGAATGTAATGGGTACTTTTGATGGGTTAAGAGGCTCTTTTTGTGAAATGCTCAAAGGAGTGAGGTGAAGTAGATTGTGAAGGAAAAGGGTCACGCGATTCTCATCAGGATAATAAAAACTAAGTTGTGAGTGAAGATAGGATTGAATTGTAATGTCTGTTATTCATTGCAATGTTATTCACTTAGTCAACATCCACTTACTGAATAAATGAATCCTGTTCATTTATTGAACACTTATTCAATGTTTTACGATGTTATTCATTGGACACACAGTATGTTTCAGAGAGTCTGATGGGTGTAGAGATGTCTGTTTGTTAGCATCAGACTGGAGAGGTTTCCCAGCTGACAGGTGCACAGTCTGGGTGTGCCGGACAATTGGAGGATCTATTTCTACACACAAAGAGGAAATGTGATTGCAAGGGAAAGTAACGTTCATGCAAAGCCCCTGAAATTGTCAGAATAAAACTCAATTTGAACCAGGCTTGCCTGCCTGTTAGCAGGGTCACCCAGAGAAAGTCCATGAGTGTGGAACTCGCATGTTCCATAACACCGCGGTGATAATAATGGCTCTCTTTACTACACAAGCTTACTGGGATAGTCGGGATGCGTTAAGAAGTAAGTCCAACATGTGAAGTCAACAGCTTGTGTGATACATTCTGAACTGTACGTGATACCCACTAACGAAGAAAAACCTTTTGAACTTGGCAGGTGAGGCCCTTTGCGACTAGGTTAAGGACAGATTAAAGCTGATTCTCACCCAGCTGGGTTGTCTCCTGACAGTGAGCTGGTTCACATCGTGCCTGTTGGGAAGTTCAGCCCACGGCTTCCATCGTGGTTTAGAGCAGGGGCAGGTGGGCCATGGGGGCTCACAGCTCTGCCCCGGGCTCTCTCCGACCCCGCCCTGCTCCCTCGCAGCTGCAGGGTCCATTCAGGACCCTAGAAGGACGAGGGGGTGGCGGGGGCAGAGACGTGGGGGTATGCCAGCGGGCTTCTCCCTTCACCTGCAACAGGACACCGATTGTCGTCAGCCCCGGAGAGTTCTCTCCACGTCACCTGGTCCAGACGGGGACATGTGGTCACCCTAGAGGCAGGGAAGGCTGAGCAGGCCAGCAGGGTCCTCTTACAGCGGGTTCAGTGACCTGTGGAGGTGACGAGGGCGTAAAAGATGCCGGACACCAACACGGGTCCGCGTCGGAGCCCAGTGACGGCTTCTTGACTAATCACCTACGGATTTTTGGCCTCTGTGATAAGATGCTAATTTTTGCTGCCCTTTCTAAAAATGTCTTCTCAGTACCTAACTATGATTAAGCAAATGTTGTCAATAGAGCCCGGAAATAAATATTTCCTCGAAGTAGAAATCTCGAACCCGGAACAGTGGAGCCTTGGCTGATGCACCCACGAGTGAAGCCCGGTACCTCCGGGTCCCCGTCACCTGGAGAGGAACCTCTATGTCCCGGACAGGCTCACAGTGCCCTTTAATCCTTTTTAAATTACTCAGAACTGTTTAGTGTGACATAATAGCTCATACCAGCTTCCTTTCATTCTATCTACATATCATAACAAATCCCCCTTCATCACGCTCTTGGTCCTTGAGTACATTTGACAGTACCTGGTGGTGAGGTTCTGGAAATATTCACATCCATCAACTGAAGCATCTTTTTTTCCCGCCTGTCCATCTGAACGGTGAATCGGCCTGAGACCAACAGTCTCACAGCTGGGCCTGTCGCCTGCCCTGACCTGGTATCGACAGGCCCCCGCTGGTCCCCGTCCAGCTTGTGGACAAGCAGGTGGCGTCAGCTCTGCGTGGAATCCTCTGGGACTGCATCTGATGGTCGGCAACAAACTGAGTGACTCAGCGAGAGAAGGGCTGGCACCCACGAGCCAGCACAGCAGAGATGAGTGTCCGTGAGCACGGCCTGCTGCTGGTGTTGACCTTGGAGTTAGACGAGTCCGTGACGAACAGAGGGCAGGCATTCTTTGGGTCCTCAGTCATCTGACTTCTTACCTTCCTTCGTTAACACGATCTTCTGATGAGCCACCTTTTTGGCGGTCAGCAAATGTCACTCACGAACCAGCGTGAGGCCACGTGTGGAATCGCACACTCGGGTGCCCGCCTTGACCCGACATGACGAACCCCGGGCTCCTCTGAAGCACAGTAACTGTCACAGCTGGCGGGTCCTTATCAATACCGGGGTGACGAGTCGTGTCCCCGCAGTCAGGAGATGCGCGGTGGCTTCAGTGTGGCACTGAGCCCAGAGCCGCAAGGGGTCAGATCCCGAAACCTCCTGTGTGACTTGTGAGCTTCAAAGAACGGGAGTCGCCAGACACCACGAATCAGCCGGCGGGTTTCCTGGCCGAGGAAGTAACGAGGGTCTGGGTGGGTCGCTCGCTCACTCTGAGTGAGCAGGCCCGTCTGTGCAGGCTGGACTCAGGGACCCCGCATCGCCACCCCTGCGCGTCAGGTCGAACGGAACACGCCAGAGGTGCGCACTGCGGTGCCTCACCCCCTCTCGAGAGCCAAGTTCAAAGCAGGTTTCTTAACATCACACTGGGTTACAGGGCTTTGCTTCCCTGCGGCCTGGGTGATGTGGGAGCTGACGTGTCATGGTTCCCACACCTTTAGAATATTTTCGTGACTGTTTTATCTAATTTCACTGATTACCACTGTGGCCCACAATACCCTGGAGCATTCCCCTGCGTGTCTCCTCTCTGTCTACTTTGCACAGCTCACCTTCCCCTTCCTTCCTGCCTCTTCATGGGTCCCCTCCTCACGATCACCCTCTCACGTACAAGACTCTATGTTCTAATCACGTAGGTGTGTATCACTGTCTGTTTTCATTCTCTAGACGGTGAGTTTCGTGACATCAGCTTTTTGAAAAAAACCTGAGCGTCTAGAACAGATCTGTTACAAACCGAGCCTTCCATCAATGTTTCTGCCCAAGTACGTCAATGATGTTTTGTACTCATGTCCCAGCAGCAGAAGGCGATGATTTGGGAATCTTTTGAGCCGTCACAACACACCCACTAGGGTGTGAGCCCTTGAGGCATCAACTGACCTTCATCTGTCCTTGTCGTCGAGGCTCCCAGCCTGACGTCTGGCGCATGTTAGTTAAATTATAGCCATTTGCTTACTGAATGAATCCTACTAAAAAGGATGCAACTTACCTGCCGTTTATAAACAGTAATGCATCCATCCTCTGCATAATGAATGGTGAATAATTCTTAGCAACAATAACAAATCTCTTTTGGAAAACAGATTATTTGAAAAGTTTAAATATTTCACCTTTGGCCATGACTCCAGACGCCACATAATTTCATGCTCTGGCGACAGCCCTTCCTTTCTAGCCATTACTGTGTCTGGGAAGAAACCGTGTGGCCTTGAGGAATTCCCACGCACCTTCACAGTGGCGGGTACCTGAACCCTATGACCTGTAATCCTTTGGATGCCCCAACTTCCTGCTGTGGCAATTTCTGGCACCAGGGGGCATAAATCCTCCATCCTAGTCACTGGGCAAGGTTCCAAAGGGATCTGTCTGGGGGTAGCAGGGGACAGCAGACTCCGTGGTGGGGAGAAAGGAGAGGTGGCCCTGAGTTTTGGTTAAGAGCCGGCTCCTTGTATACAGGGAAGAAGAGCGAAGTGCACCGCTTATTCGAAGGCCATTTGGTGTGGGCGGTAGACCCTAGCTTCCTAGGTCTCAGGAGGACGGTGTCCTCAGTGTGGAAGGTGCCTGGAGCCTCTGAAGTGGGGGGTGCGCAGTGGGCAGGGGAGAAGCAGCAGCGCTTTGACGGGTGGGGGGCCAGACGAGGGAGGAGGGATGGAGCCGCACCTGGGACGGGGCTCCGTGGAGCTGCGTGGCTGAGGCGGAAGGGGAGGAATGTCCCCGGCACCAGGTCCCAGGGAACTTGGGAGTCGGTGTGGGTTTTCGCTGCAGGGACGTGCAACAGTGCCCCGGGGGGCAAAGGGAAGAAGGGCCGCTGAGTCTTCTAGAATTACTGGAATTTACTGAGTCACTGTCGATGATCAACTATATTTTTTCAGGGTTTTATTTTACCGGTGCTTATTACAGATAAACAATATTGTAAAGGTATGTGGTTATAGTAGGAAAATTATCAGTTTCTTTGTGTATAGGCAAACTAAGCTAAAATAGAGGGTCTTATTAAAATAACTTAAAATTTTAATATTCTAAGAACTAGAAATATCAGTTCCTGTCATGTTATTCTGCAAAGTCTATCAGGCATGGCTCCCAGTTTTAATTTTGTCGGCAGCAGGGTGAGCTCAGACAACATTTTTCCCCGCATTGGCCAAATGGAGGTGACAGCAATAGCTAAGCGTGTGTGACGAGAACTCCCGAGACAGGACACAGTGAGGATTGGGACCCTCGCCTGTCACAGCAAGTCCTCAGTAGCCGTCCCCACCCTCACTGCCATCAATCAGGAGAGAGCAGAACCCCGTCCGCGCTCTGGAGCTCTGTCTTTGTGGCGTTAGGTCCGTCTTGAAAAACGGCCGTGGGGTGACTTCACCCCCGGGGGACGAGGCACCCAAACTTCTGTTTGAGCACAGCGATTTGCGACGCGCTGTCTCATCGGCCCGAGACCACAGCCGTCTCACATTTCGATGCCCTGGAAGGTTGGTGCTGACTCTTGGTTCCCTGATCCAGGTGAGAAGAAGGCCAGGGTCACGGTCAGGTGACTCCCGGGGGCAGAGCCAGGAAATCAGTCACGGCTATTTCAGAAACACCTGAATCCTGATTGTCCCCAAAGAGTGTCCCACATACACTGTTGGTCCGGCTCCAGGAGACAGGGCATCGGCATCTTCAGTGTCCAGGGCTTTGGGGACCTGTCCAGGAGACACGCACAGGACATCGCTCTATCCAGTGTCAGCCACCAAAAGCTCCTCGTGTCCCCAGGAGTCACACTGAGTCTGAAAGCGGCAGAAGAGCTCAGCGTCCTGACTGTAAAGATGACTTAGGAATCGATGTTTACGTTGCTTAGATTGTCTTAAGTTCCACATTCTCAGAACAAGTATGTAGTGAAGACTCTATATGCGAGTGTTTGTAAAAGACCTCCTTTAAAATATAGGACAGAATTGTGAGTAATAAGTGATCATTATAACTTATTTTATTGGTGATATATTTAAAAACGCACCTTCTCCTCAAAATATGACATTGCATCATTGCCTAGTTCCTGACAAACTCTTTGATTATCTCTAATTCGGGAAATTACAAGTCTGTTTTTTTCAGATTGTGTTCTTTTAAACCACAGAAGGAAAAAAAAGAATGCTTAGACATATAGATATTAATTTCTAGGTGTTTGTATAATGAATTCATTTGAAAAGTTCCTGGCCTAGCTTTGGCTAACACTGTAGGAGTTTAACGGTTGATCAGTACAGTTGGTTTGGTTTGTTAGTCATGAATCAGTGATGTTTCCCCAGAAGTAATTTCAGCGGAGCAGGTCTGTCGGGGAGCTGGCTACTTCCATGCTCCCCTTCCTCCCTCTCTCCTTTGCTGTGTCCCCTGTGACCTTGGAAAGTGGCCTTGGAGATGGCATCAGCACTCATGCTGCTCCATGGCTGGTGGACCTCGCCAGTGGCTGGGTAGTGCTGGGCGGAAATGGAGGTTGGGGGCCCATCCAGCCCCTTCCCAGCTGTGTGCAGGCCAGGCACAGCCGTCGCTGTGGGTGCGGCTCTCACCATGCAGACCTCTTTGGGGGCAGGCGGACCGCTGCCCACCCCCACGGCCGCCCTAAAGGAAGTGGGGCGTCACCCCCTCAACTCAGCTGTGCTTCCCGGGCCCTTGGCTGGTGTCCCTCCAACCTGTCCACACATTTGCAGAATTAGTAAATTAATTCTCTTGAAAAAGTCACCAACCAAGATGTCTGTAGTGGGTGACGGACAAACAAACCACAGTCCCTTGAGACAGTGTCAGCAGTAAGAACAGATGAGCTCTGGAGCTGGGAAGAGAGACACGGGGTAACCTGACATGCATGTGACCGAGTGAAGGAGCCAATGTTCCTGAAAAGGCCACATGCTGTGTGAGTCCAACCCTGTCACATCCCGGAGAAGGCGAGACTGTGGGGACAGTGACAGGTCAGGGGAGCCCAGAGGGTTCGGGGCAGCGAGTCTACTCTGTGAGGTGCTGTAATGATGGACACATGCCACCGTGCATTTGTCCAAACCCACCAAATGTGCAAACCCAGAGTGACCCTTATGTCAACTGTGGACTCTACTGACGCTGATGTGTCAGTGCAGGTCCATCAGCTATGACAAATGTCGCACCTGCTGGGGGTGCTGATGGTGGTGGAGGCTGTGGGTGTGTGGGGAGCCTCTGTCCCTGCACCTCAAGTTTGCTCTGAGCCTACAACTACCCTGAAATAATCATCGCAAATTGAAATGAACCCATTGGAGCCTCTCTCTGCTCTCCTTAGGACACTGGCTCAGAGAACCTGCCTCTGTCGTGTCCATGTCTTCCTTTTAGCGTCCCTTTTGTGGGGGTCATGGGGGATGCGGCTCAGCACCCTGCTTCACTGAGGCCAGTTTTGTCTTGATGTGTTATGATGTCATTGCTAGAACTGCTGCAATCAGCGTTGGAAGACCACTTGGAACAGTAACAGCGATGCTCAGAGCAGGACCTTAGGTCTACAATGGAGAAAAAGGGACTGAGACATATTTTTTCAATGAACATTTCCCTCTCTAGAAATATGTACTTGTGCACAGGAGTTATTGGAAGCAATCCCATCAAAAGTTCTTTGAAAAGCAAGGCGCAGGAATCCACACACGCGACTCAGGGCCTGCTGAGAGGATGAAGCTCGCAGACCTCGAGGTTGCTGGCGTGCGGGGCACACGGGCTCCCTTTGTCCTGGGTGGTCCCCTGGTGTCCTCTCACCCGGGAAGGTCCCCACACCTGCCCCCTGACCAAGGGGCAGCGGGTTCACGGGAGAAATGCCGCGTCCCCTTGGGGTCGTTCTTCCCGGACCCGGCTGTCCGCACACTTTCCCAGACCGGCAGAAAGTTCTGTTGCTGTTCAGCATGAACACCAGGAAAGCAACGTGAAGTGGACGTCATGCTTTTAATTGCAAATCATGGAAGCGATTTTGAAATGATTTCCAACTTTTGAATTATCTCAGCATTACTTTGCAAAGGACATGTAAAGTGTAAGAAGTCAGTATTACTTCATTCTGTTTTATTACTTTAAGGTAAGAATTTAACAGTCTTTATCTCACCCTGTGATTAATTCAGCAGGGTTTGCGAATTTCACCCAATACATAAAGAATTCATTCACTTTAAAATAAAAATATTTTCCATTTCAGAAGAAAGTACATCATATGAAAAGTGAGCAAAGAAGTAAAACATTGCACTTAGCTTTAATTCAATTTCTACATTGAAGCCATTTTGTTTTGCAAATGAAATGTGTATTATGCTTCATTAAGAAAAAGAATGGTTAAAATGCGTCCTATGGAACAGGTGGGAAACAAGAAAATCCCATCCTTTCACTCTGCCCGTCCCAAGTGCACCAGGAGTTGCAGGGTCTGTTTTCACCAGGGAAACTTTTTACGTGATCTTAAGAATACATTCATATACTGGTTTTTGTATTTAACATTAAATAGAAGTAGGGAAAATACCATGTCCATCACCTTCAGTCTTTGATTATTTATCTCTTTTTCAGTCACAGGCGATGGACAATATTACATTGATTTGCGGTGTGGAATGTCTTACAAAGGGATCCTTCGATCAGGTCCACCTGACACCACGCAGAGTCGTCACTGTGTCCCCGACTCTGCTCCCTCCGCTACACATCACACCTCCGTCACTGGTCTCTAACTCCCAGTGAGTGCTTCTTAGTCCTTGGCTTTGCATTTGCTGACTTTTAATCCATATTTATCCCAAGGAGTTAATCAATGAGTTAATCGTTCATTTCCCCACAGCTTAGGGTAAACATGTTGCTAAGTATTTCAACGTTCCTTTTTTTATTTAATCCAGATGCTAATAATCTAGTTGAGAGCCACACTAACCAGAATTTAAATAATCTCCTAACCATGTTCATTAAAAGAGATATAGATTCCTAGCAACATTTAGGAGCTGGATTTTTATTACACATAACAAAATGTGAAATTCACTTATTCCGATCACGTTTTAGACCAAGATACAAGTAAGCTCTTATTTTGACACTGGGACACGTCCGTTGAGCCCACACTGCAGAAAGGTGAGCTTCCATCCCTGTTGCCGCCAGGCATCGGGGAGGGGGGCAGGTGATGGGTGGCTCAGTGGGGGTCCAGCCCCCTGGAGTGGGGGGGGGACAGAAATGCAGCACCCACCCCTGGTGGCCCCAGAGCTCCCTCAGATGGGTATTTTCACTTCATTTTACAATCTTCTTTTTTAATTACAAACTACAGTTTTCTGCCACAGATAACTCTGAATTTACAGAATAGAAACCTAAATGAAACTATAGATATGTAGATAATGTTAATGAGCATCGCCTACCTCCTATGCTCACTATTTGCTAATGGAAGCTGCTATTTAAACCTGGGTGATAATTGCCAATATAATTCTGCCAGAGAAAATGTCCCCAAACAGGTTTCCACCTGCTCTTGGCAAACTGCCAGGAAGGTAGGCGACAGAAGGGTTGTTACCAATCTTCCTTAATCTTTGTTTCTATTTTCACTGCACTCAGAGATAGTGAAAATAGAAACATTGTCTAGTAGGGATGGAGGATCCTGGGACACACCTTTTGTGCCTCTCTGTTGCATGCTGTAAAGGATGCTTTCTGGAATTCTCAGAAATCAGTGTGCCTGCTCGATTTTTTTTTTGTTCATTTGTTTGTTTTTTTTGGGGGGGGGGGGGTTGCAGTTCAATATCCAAGCTCAGACCTCAAGTGGGAGACCTTTCTCATCTGGCCACTCTGCCCACGGAGCCTGGCTGTGCAGTGACTCCCCGGTGCCTGTCTCTGAGTCTTGGCCTCTGTGCTCCTGAGGACAAAACTCTCCCTTTCTTCTTACAAATGCCACCCGCGGGCACAAACAGGGGCGTTTCTGTGGACAGACACACCTTTTCTTGGGTAGTTGTGAGCTTCCAGTCTCCCCCACTTGGGCCGGCAGGCCGCCCGGTTGTCCCCTCCAGGAGCACTGGGTGCTCTTCCACTGGGTCCCTCCACCCCGGAGGCGGCTCCAGGCACCGCGGTGCACAGCCCCTGTGGCCCAGTGAGACACCCAGGTCGCAGAGAGTGGGGGTCTGGTGAGGAAGTGCTGCTTACACATCAGGCCGGAGGCGCACACTCGCCCCGGTGCAGAGCGGAGGTTTCCTGTCACTCTTGGGGACCCAGAGCCTGGTCGGGCTCACTCTCAGCCCACCTGGCCTTTCTGTCGCAGACATCGGGTGTCTCCCATGTCAGGCGTTGGTGGGTCATTGAGCCCATGTCCCTAGAGTTGGAACTAATGGCTTCAGGTCCTTACAGAGCTTTTCCGTTGCTACTTTGCCGGAGCGAACTGGTTTTGTCTTCACCCTCGGTGCCTGGTTTCAGTCCAGCACGTAGCCCCTCTTCCCGGCACTGTAGGCTGGCCCCGCGTCTTTTATTTATATTTACTCACGCATCGCTGTCTCGTGGCCACCGCCCAGTGTGTGTGATTTACTGCGACCCGTGCACTGGGGGCCCTGCAGCTGTTTTCCCGAGGGACAGCACCAGGGGAGGCTCAGGGAGCCTGGGTGCCCCACCCGAGGTCACACCGGCCCCGAGGGGGCGGGAACTGGGGGCAGAAACATGCCTCTTACCCCGAGGCCTGTTCCAAGTTGCTGCCAGTGCAGAAGGAGGGAAAAGGGGAAGAAACGGGGGTTTTGTGGTGACAGCGAGCAGGTGGGCAGAGGGCACACGTGGTCGTCGGAGTGGCTCCTCGCCAGCAGTTCCCCGAAGTCCTTCTCCAGACTTTGTGTGGACAACCTCCTGGTGACGGAACCAGGTGTGCGACCCAGGGCGGAAACAGGACACTGGAGGAGCAGCTGGTGAGAGGGCGTCGGAGCCTGGGGTTGAGGCGATGGCGCAGCGTCCCTGCTGGCTTCTGGCCTCGGACCCGCACACCCCGGCCGTGTGACCTGTGGACTCCAGACACCAGGCCCGGGGCGCAGGCAGCGCCCTGCCTGACCGTTGCGACTTCTCTATGCGTTTGAAAGTATCACAGAGTTTTAGCCCTTTCTGACCACTCCCAAGAGTCTCAAGTTCGGAAGCTCCTTATTTTCCATATAAGAAGTTAAAGCCAAACAAAATCTAGTGTAGTGATTGTTTTTAAAATAAAATCACAGACTCATTTCATGTTAACATGAATCATTCATTTTTTTCTTAAAACATCACTGTATTTTCTAAAACAATGACAGCCACAGAGCTAGTTAAAAAAGTGGACTTGTTTAGCTTTTTCCAAATCTCCAACTCCTGGCTCAAGGCTATAGCGGCTGCCGGGTCCTTAAATCAGAGAAATGCACGTCAGCTGAGACGGGCCCCTGGGTCATTGTCGCGGACGCACCGTGTGTCTCCGAGAAAGTCACCTCCTCTCCAGAGTCTCTGAATCTTTGTGTTGAAGGTTTTGAACGAAGTAGGACACCCATCGTTCTAGAAAAAAAAATGTTGTTCTTAGGCATGAACCAGTAAACTGTATTTACACAGAATGGGAGGGACATGCAAATGTTGGTTCGGTTTGGAAAGCTGCACCCGGGCGAGAGTCTGCTCCTGCGCAGAATTCGGTTCAGGACACACCTGCACTGTTAGGTGGGCCAGGCACCTGCGTGTGCGCTCGCCACGGGTGAAGACCTCAGGCCGAGAGGGGAGTGACGAGGTCAGGTGCAGGGCAGCGAGGAGAACTTGCGCTAAAATGTTCCATCTAAACAGGCCGCCTACGGTTTACCTTCAAACTAAATTTAGAGGGAAAAATAATTGTTCAGAAATAATTTAGATGCTAATGTTTTGAAAACACTCACGGCATACTTTCTCTCAGCCAGCCACTTAGTATTTTCATCACTAATGACAGTGAGCAATTTTCAAAGTTGGCTAAAAACAGGATATTGCCATTAAAAAAATAGCCCATGTTTATCTCTTGAGCATTTAGAAAATGGAAATGTGGTTGAAGAGAAACTGCGAGGAGTCAGGAGTGGCTTGCAGGAGAAATGGCGGGGTTATCACAGTCTGACGGCAGGGCCGTGTCTGCTGACGTTCAAACAGCGTCCAGGGAACTGCAGGAAGCTCAGGAGTCAGGTGGAGGACAATCACGATCTTTCAGAAATGGAAACGCCCAGCAGGTTCCGAGAGAAGCTGCAGCGAATCGACATACTGGACCCATTAGGAAGTGTGATTAGCGCAAAAAGCTTTCAAAATATTGCTGTTAAACAAACTACCCCCCCAAGTAATCAACAGTGCTTCCTTCACACAGACCATACATGAGTTGTCACAATGCCGTCACCTTCAACTTGATTCTTAGTGGTGTCCAAATGCGTGAACCCTAAACCATGAACGCCAACCCCAGACCAGCGTCCCGCTGTCTCCCTCTGACTATGACCAACCAAGGGCGACCCATTAAATATTATTTGTACAGCGCTCTGTAAAACAAACAAAAAAATGCATTGGTTCCTTCACTGAGGCAAAACTCAGAGTAGGGAGATCACTCAGACTGCGTAAAACCGCAGAACTGGCGGTTGCTCGCCCTCTGGAATCCACAACTTGCTGGACAAGAAGGCATCCTTGGGGTGTCCCTGGGCTTCCTCATGCAAGACAAGGAGGAAGGAAGCATCTTCCTCCGGCTGCCACGCAGCCACGCTCGGAGCTGGGCCCTCGCCCCGCGCCCCTCTTCCACAGCCCCCCCAACTCTGCTCAGCATGTGACAAGTGCAAAGAGTTGATATTTGCACTTCTGCACTGTCCTAAGGCCTTCCTCTTCTATTTCCACTTCAGAAGCAAAGCTTGCTTGGGCTCTGTTGATCCAAACAAATCACTGCAAAAAAAAATCTGCTTTAAAACGGTATTCGAACACAGTTTTCCTAAAGGCTTATCCCATTTCCGTAAAAGCGAACTTCACCTTGTCATGGCTGCTGAGTGCTGCTGTGGGGAGCTGGGTCAGGCCCTGAGCACCGCGGTTGGTGGCCACTGTCCCCTCTGCGGTCACTCAGCCTTCATAAGCCTTCACTTTGTCACCTGCAAACAAGGTCGCATGCATGTGAGTGAGGTGTCTTTAGGAGGCTGTCACAGACAATTAGCACTTTATCATTTTAACAACATTAAATTAAGTTTCACATGAGTATTGCTTCATTTTCCCATGAAGTGTTTTTAAGACAAAGTAGGGACATTCACATTATGACATTAGATATTAAATTATATGTAAATATATATATATATATATATATATATATATATATATATATATGTATGCAAGTAGATGTTATTATACAGAATTACCTATCGAGTGAGAAAGTCCAGGTATAAATTATAGGCTCAAACTTTTGGCTTAAACTATCTTTTTAGATCTTAAAAAATGCTATAGAAAATAAATGCTCACAGTTGGCTAAGGAAACACTATCCAAAGCCCTTTAAATGACCTTTAACGGGAAAGTTATTCTAGTGAACTTCGGGCTAAACCTGACAAATTCGAAGCCTTGCAGGGGCAGCCCCTCCCCCCAGCCCACCTCCCCACTGGGACGCCACCCCTCACATCTCGGTGGGTGGCTCGAAGCTCCCCGCCCTGGCTCTGTATTTGTCTCTGGCTCCAGACCAGGGACCCGTGGAACCCCAGTGGGGTGGGTTTATTCTGGGTCCTCGGCCTGGCTCTCCCTTCAGTCGCCCAGCGTTCTCTGTCTTCACTCTCGAATCCGCAACCTAGAGATGGCGGCCACTCCCTGAGGTCACACTTCAGCAGCCAACTCTTGCCCACACGTATTTCCGCGGGTGGACTGTGTTCAGTTCACTTGAGGGCATCCTGGTTTGGGGCGTCCCTCAAGCCTAGTGCCACCCAGGGACCAGGGAGGGGTACCCCCTGTCTCCACGCTAGCCCGTGGGCTGAACACAGCCCAGAGGGCTGCTGAGCATTTAAAATGCAGCTCAGGAAACTGTAGCGCGGAATTTTTAATTTAATTGCATTTTAATCAGTTCGAAATCAAAAGCCAGCACTTGATTCCACCGTGGTCATTTTTTAATTGTGTTTGGAAAAACTTAGGTATGCGGATGTACCTTACCAATTGCAAAGTTTATGGAATCTGAGTATTTCCATGAAAAGGTAGATGTGCCGTGGGCTGGTAGGTCAAAAAGGGAACATAACACGCACACATATCAGTCAGTATTTAGCATATCGATTGTAAGGTGAAATGACAGTGTTCCGTATATGGTGTGTTAAATGCAATCAACATTAATGTCATCTGAAATTACCAATTTTTTTCTCGTGGCTTTAAGAAAATTACATTCACGTCTGTGGCCCACACCGCCTCACCCTGGAGCTTGTGTAGGCTGTTTGCACCTTCTGTGGCCTGTTTCGTCCAAAGCCTGGAAATTCGTCTCCAAAATTGCTGCCGGGTGTGTCTACCTTTCCCGCGAACCCGCCTGCCCTGAGGTGGCCCAGTCTGAGCTTCTAAGTGCAGTTCTATGCAAGCTCAACAGCCGAACATAATTTTCTTGTGAATCTTTATTTTTTCCACTAAGATATGCAGAGTTTAATGAAGTAGTGATGTATCAGCAATGCAAGTGCCAACATTGGTTTATGTTCCCACTTATTTTAAAGGTAGATTTTATTTTCAGGTTCTCAGTGGCTGCAGAGAAACTGTGTCCTATGTACTGAATAGTTACATACTGGGAGCCATTTTTTTGGTAGAATGTATACATTTAAAAGGCTTTTATTATATATCAATTTGTGAAAAAGTATGATAGGACCAAATATGCAATGTATGAAGCTAAATATATTCCAAAGGGAGAAAGTCATCCTGTCTAGTTTGCTGTGAAGAAACAGTAGCCTACGCTCAGTTCTTTTAATCAGTTTCAGAATAATGCAGAAGAATCGCCGCAATAAGGCGAGCACGCAGAACACAGAACCCAGGTGTCGTCCAGGTCGCTGCTCAGTGTTCTAGCAGCCAGTTCGTGGTGTCAGACAGGACAGGGTGCGCCGCCTGGGTGTTGGAGCGAACTTCGGCTCCAAACGACGTGTTCTGCACCAATGCACTTTTCTCGTGGTTTGTGTCTTTGCTTAACAAAGGCACAAAGAGGAGCCACCAGCTGTCGACGCCAGTGGCATACGCTTCGGACTCACTGTTACCGACTGCTGGTCGTTGCTGGGAAAACTCAGTCTTTTTATCATCAAAACCCGCAGCCTGGTGGTACTCGTGGCCTCCTTCTCGACCTCAGACAAGAATTTTTTTAAAGAAATGCTGCATTAAAATCTACTGTGAGTGACAGAGAAGATCATGTATGCCCAGAGATACCTATGACCGCAGGTCGAGACGTGTCTGGTTGACCTCTCAGTTCACGGGGTGCATCTGGGAGGGGTCAGCGGCCTTGCCCAGGAAGCATTTTGGAGGACAGTCAGCTCAAGTCGTGCTCCTGACCCCACACTGACGTTCAGTGATGAGCCCCCCATTCCTGCTTTTGCAGAAATGCTGGAAATGGGCCCCCAGCCTCCCGATTCTCAAGGATGACACTGCCAAGAATTCCAGAACGTCCCATTCACGTGGGATGAACACCCAGCAGGGACTCTGGCCTTCCGTTCAAAGGCCCGTGTGCCCTGGGGGTCTCCCTCGGCCTGCGTGTCTCTCTGTGGTCTGTCTGGAGCCCCTGTCGGTGGGCGCTTCACTTGGAGGTGTTCCAAAGCAGGGTCTGTGCGTCTGTAGCCTGGTGCGGGTGCGTCCTTCTCTGTGCTGACGTCCTGCCGGGAGAGAGGGGAAGGAGAGGCTGAGTCACGTTCTCGTCATGCGGACCCTGGGACACTCAGAAGTTGGGCGTCATGCTGGCTGTCTTGTGAGAATTTCATTATGAAAATGTTAGAACATAAAGACAGCAGAGAGGTACCTGTGGGAAGGAACCTGTCCCTCACCTGTCCCTCACTTAGTTTCAGCAACCGTCAGTAGGCGGTGACGCCCTGCATCCACCTGACTGCTTAGAAGCGAGCGGAGTTTTAATACAGAGCAGAACGCGTCCCAGGAAGGAGGCGCGGCCTCTGTCAGTGCGGTTCCTCGGGGACTGGCTTTCTCCCGAGTACGCCGAATTTAGGAATGCGGCTTGAAATCATTTGTCTCTTAAATAGTCTAGGAGCAGGTTTCTGAACGCCAAGGAACACCCGCTCCGTAGTCAGCACACACACTGCGTTCCTTCGCCCAGAGTGCGATCGCCGGTCCAGGTGATAATGGCTTGAGGCTGCCTTGCCAGTGGGTGGGGGGCCCTGGTGGCCGGCAGCTCTCTAAGTTAATCAAAAGCTACTCTATTCATGTTAGATGTACAGACCATGGTACGATTCCTCATTCATGATTTCATTTAATGTTTCTCTAAAAATAGCCATCATTTTCTAACACCGCCTTTTTAAAGAAATCTATCACCAATCTACTGCTTTTATTTTTCAGAATACATATACACACACACATATAATGGTTGCCTCACATTTTATTCCACTTTGTGAGCCAATGTATATTCATATTTTGTAATTGACTACCTCAGTTTACTTAGTAATTTTGAGTCACCTGTCAGTCACATTGCAGATTAGTAGACATTTTCACCGTCTTCTTAACACTTGTGAAACTTCAAGCTCCACTCCTCGAAACTAAAGCTGAATTTCAGTCCTCACACATCCCTGAGCGCTCAGCAAGCGCAGAGTCCAGTAAGCACTGGGATGACACTCAGACCGTGCGATGTCCCCTGAAAGTCAAGGCCGTGATGTGTCCTTGGGGGAAGCTCTCTGAGCTTTAAGGGAGAGGGAACCAGCCAGGAACATATAAATGCAAGATTTAAATTGTTGTAAAGTTGGTCGTGGTAAAGGTGTAATTAACCACGTTAGTGCTTTAAGTGTAAGCTTTCCTGGGACTCGCTAGTGAGCAAATCCATGTGTGTCACAAGCGAGCTTGCTCAGCGGAACCTGGGGATGAAGTGAGTCAGTGCGGTGGCCAGCTGATGTCACCCTGACAGCGGTGGCCTCAGGCTCCAGGTCTGCACTTTCAACAGCATCGTCTGGATAGAAATGGCAAGTGTGGCTCAGAAGGAAAGTAAAATATGCTTTGCTGGAAAGAGCGCGTTCAGTTTGAGACCTGATGGAGAGAATGACCCAGAGATGACGGAGGGACGTTCTGGTGGGGGGGCGGCTGCCAGGGGAGCCGGGGCGGGTGCGGAAAGAACCCCGGTTTCCATGCCCGGGGAGCGGCCCTCTTCCAATGGTTGAGGAGTCACAGTCATCTGCCTAGTGATCCCGTCCTTTCTTTGGATTTTCTTCTTTCCTATTATTTTTTAAAGTAAAACCATTGGGGCCACATCGGTTGATGAGCTCACGTAGGGTTCAAGTGTGCGTTTCTGTGGTCCCTGTCTGCGCACGGCACCGTGTGCCCGCCGCCCAGGATCCGGTCTCCTTCCTTCCCCAAGTGTTCACCCCCCGCCCCCTCCCAGCTGCCCCGCCCCCTTCCCTCGGTCACCACCCTGCTGCCGTCTCTGAGCTTTGTTTGTTTTTCTTCTTTAGTCACTTGTTGCTTCCGGTTTTATAACCCACGGGTGAGTGACATCGCATGCATGATTCTTGACTTTTTCCATCGACTTATTTTTTGGTAACATGATATTCTCCGGGTCCGTCCGTGTTGTCCCCAACGGCAGCATTTAACCTTTTCTCAAGGGTGAGTGGGGTTCCGTTGCACAGATGCCTGAGGCCCTCTTCCTCCATCGAAGGGCCTGTCTCCGCCACCGTGAGCGACGCCCCAGTGACACAGGGGTGCACGTGTGTGTTTGTGAATATTTTCAAATCTTCGTGTAGGTACTCAGGAGAGGGGTTCCTGGGTCATACGGACTTTATTCAGGACACCGTTGAACAGCATTTTGGAGGCACCAACCCAGACATATACAGACAGAGAGAGGTTGCATGTAGACATAATGTTCAATTGAACTGTGACTTTTTATAGTAGTATTTATAGAGGAAACAATTTTTTGAACAGGGTCAGTACTGCCGTGTACCATGGTACAAATTGGATTTTCTGATGGCATCTTGGTAATATTTTGAACTTTCTTTAACTTTTAAATCTATCTAGGATTTATGTTTCTTAAAAATTGGTTTTTACTCTCATTTGTCATTAGAAGAAAATACCCGCAGGCTGCTCTGAAATGAATTCGGTTCGCCATTCCCAAGTCCTAATTTGTTATAGATGTTAATGATTTAAATTAAATCATTTTCTGATTAGGAAAATAAAGCTTATTGATGTTATTTTTTTTTAACAGAGATTTAGTACCCAGAGAAAACCACAGCGATTTTTTGAAAGGTCATTTTCTTTCAAAGTGATTTTTTCCTGGATACACAGACACAAGATATGTACACATTCCTGTCTGTTTATTCATTTACTTAGTTTTATTTTTAACCATGCCCAAGGATATTTTTTATTATTGATTTTAGAGAGAGAGCAAGGGAGTTAGAGAGAAAACCATGGATGTGAGAGAGAAACGTCAGCTGGTTGCCTGACTAGGGAGCCAGCCCGCCCCCCAGGCCTGCGCCCCAACAGGGAATCAGCCCTGCAGCCCTTTGGTGCTCAGGGAGATGCTCCAAGCACTGAGCCCCCAGCCAGAACTCCCTGCTCATTTTTTAAAAATTGGCTTCACACTGTACTTACAGATCTTGTCTTACTATTTTTACTTAAAATTATATCAAGATCATTTTCTTATCTTATTACAGATTTATAAAATTATTTTCGCTGACTAAAGTTTGATTTTGTGTGACTTGGCATTTAAATAATCCTCTATCACCATGCATCAGGTTAATTTGTGATTTCCAAATTACATTTGATGCTTCGTGGAACAGAATGTCCAGTTTCATTAGTGTAGATCCTTAAAATGTCAAAGGTTAAAGCACCTCAGGTTCTCAGTTTTGTGGCTAAAGTGTTTTCCGCAGAGTACGTCCAAATTCATACTCTTCCTGGCAGTGAATGAAAGCAGACTGAATATTATCTTAGAAAAAGCTTTGCGAATTGAGACAAAAATGTTTATCGAGTTTCCTTTCGCCCGCATTTTTACAGTTTTCTGTGTGATTTTTTTTTTTTTGCACCCCGAGGTGTGAAGTGCAGTGAGTGTTACTTCCCGTTGAGCTGAGTCACGGACACCCAGAGGTTCCGGGGTCTCAGGGCCGCGTGGCGGTTTCGGTGCCCACGCCAGCGTTTGTCCCCGGTGGGCCCCGCTCTGCAGACGTCTCCGACAGCCGCCGAAGGGCGTTCCATAGCTCACGCACGCACTCGGCCGTCCTTCTCTGAACGTGGACAGACGATTCCTCTCGTCCTGGCATAGAACTTCTTCGATCAAAAACACAGCACACAAGCCCGCACCTTCCAGTCTTTCCCATTCTGCTTTTTAATAAAATAGAAAGGAGAGGTTCTCATCTTTACTTCCTTTACTTCCCTCCATGTTCACTGACCCACAGAGAGTGAACCAGACAAGGATTTAACTTAGAACTTGAGGGGAAGTAAAAAAACGAGAAATACAGCTATGCCATGATATCCGATCTTTTGTTGACTATCCTCCACTAGCTTTGTGAGGCCACAGACTTTTTATTTATTTGTCTGACCTCGCTACTCATTGTGTTAGGAAGGATCTGGATCGAGTAGTGTTATGGACCCAATGCCAACACCCCCCACCGGCCGTGTGCGACCTGCATGATGCACAGTGGCGGTAGCTGGTGTCCCCACTGAGGGAGCGGCCGCCCAGGGGGCGCAGCTCTTGTGGGAAACCAGTGCACAGATCTCTTCGGTTCTGCACTCCGGGAGGATGAGGGCAGTGAGAGAGTTTGCATAGCCAGGCAGACAGAGAGTTCGCAGAGGGAGGCAGCGTTCCTCCATCGCTCACCATCCTGACCATCCCCCCACCTTGTTACGGAGGCAGTTCAGCGTCACGTGTTGGCGTCAGACGAGGAACGTGAAGCTGGGTTTCAGGTTTGTTCAGAAGAGGACGGCATACGGACCCCTGTTCCCCAGTCAAGAGAGAGCTGGCTGCAAGGAGGGACCTGCCCTGGAGACACAGACCTGGCCCTCAAATCTGTGAGCTGAAGAGGCATGTGTTCGAAGGTCATTTATTTGCTTGGGTGATTTGCGAATACCATGTGCTTACAATCGATCAGTAACACATTTGCAGTTCTGGGCACCAGAAAACTTCGAAAATGTTAGGAATGCTCCAAATTCTGACTTTCTGATCACTGTTTAAAAGACCGAAACTTATAAAAACACACGCTCGTTATTCCCACAGACACCGGTCAGGCGGTTTCCATGGTACATGCCCAGTGGTAGGAGCCGGAGGGATGCTGGTGCTGGAACAGTGCTGATGCGGTATCGTTCCTTCAGGACTCTGGACTTCCCGATATTTTCTCCTCTCTGTTTTGGCACCTAGTTCAACTTTGCAGAAAACGCACTAGTTTGAATGAGAGTAACTAATACAGTGATGGAGGAAGTACTATTTAATATGCTCGACATATTCATAAAGTGCACGCGAGAACCAAGTCACAGTTTTAGACTTTTCCTGCATAATTGCTTTTCTTGTGACAAGTAGAGGGTATGGTGGGAAGTGTGTGCAGTTGTCTCTAGCAGGGCAAAGGACCCTTTTACGAGCCCCAAGTGCCACTGAAGGGCCTTCTGCAGGGCGGAACCTCGACAATGGATAGTCCGCACTTACACTTCGCCGAGCGCCTGCTGCGTGTGAGCGCTTCAACTTCACAGCAACCCCCGGTGACGGGGCTCGTGTCAGTGCCCCTTCACTCCTGCGCGAGCTGCGGCTCAGAGAGATCTGCTTGCCTGGCCGGGGTTCAGGCCCCCCTCCCACCGGAACACTCACTGTAGCAAGCTCTGGTGGAAAGCCATTTCCCACGAATCCTCGTGTTTTACTGGGATTGTTGGGTCAAACTTAGGTAAACAGTCAATGGCAAATACTTACCTTAAAAATCTGTCACTTGTCTGATAATTAAATTCAATTTCTTATTTGCTACTTAATTTTCAAGGTAAATTAGGCAATTAGTCTAACTCCCCTATTAATAAAGATAAAGAAGTCGAAGATGGCTAGTCTCCTGTGAAATCTGGAAACCCACCCACTTCTTTATGACCCCTAAATATCAATCAGTGCAAAAGTGTCCTTTCATGACTTCCGATATTAAAGAAGAAAAGACATGTATAGACATACTCCTGTGTGTTTGTGACTGACACAAATACCCCAACTGCACTTTTACAAACTGTTCTTTTTTTGCGTGAACTGCCGTATTTTCAAGATCATGTTCTTCTTACAATGCGTTATTCAGATCTCTCTTTTAAAGGACGAGGAAAGGAGAAAATGGTAGTTTTTCTCTGGCAATGTGTTCTTTTTGGTGCGCGTGTGGGTTTGTTTTATGCTGACTCTCCTGGCACAAGACAGTGATGGCAGCATTGTGATCACCGATTATTTTAGGGGACAGGTCATGTTCAGGATCCAGCCGCACTTGTATCGTTTCTCGGTGGGAAATGAAAAACAGTACTGGCCACTGGTTTCATTCTCACTGAACACCTATCATCTGGCTTCTGAATATAAAAGAGTTCAACTTCTTAAGGACTTCTCCTCCATCAGCTGTCTCTCTGCCCACCGCTGTCTGTCTCTGTGTGGACCGATTCGTGACCTGTCACGGCGTGGCTGTGACAGGGACGAGCGGGTTTGGAGGTGGGGTCGTCGCCCCCGATGCCAACTTCACTTTGCCTACTGAGAGTTTATTGCAGGATTATTGATTACAAACGGAGTTTCACCCAAAGAAGTGTTACATGAATCTATAGTAGTTTGGAAGTATGATAAAGGGTGTATTTATTTCAAGCCTCATTTAGTTGAATCGCAATAGCCTATCCTGACATCACAAAGGCGTGTCATAAGTAAATCACCAGCATCACCAATTTGAAACTAGCGATTTGACAGGCATGTGGTTTCTATGCATTATTTTTAAAATATATTAATTCTGGTCCCAGCCAGGGACCTCAGTTGGTGAGAGTATTTTCTCAATACACCCAGATTTCGGGTTCAATCCTCAATCAGGGCACATACAAGAATCAGCCAATGAAAGATCGGTAAGTGGAACAGCTGGTTGATGCGACTTCCTTTCTTCCCCCCTCTGTCTCTAAAATCAGTAAGTAAAGTGGTTCCGCACTACTTGGATCTGCACTCGGGTGCTCACGGAGGCCTGACTGTACTCTGCTTTTCCCCTGATACATAATAAAACACGCGGCACGGTCGGGACTCCGCAAGGCTCCGTGTGTGTAGTTGTGCGCATTCTCACTGAAGGGCAGAGACGCAGGTTTTGCACGCTGAGAATAGTGATTTGTATCTGGAAGTCGTGTGTAAGGTTATCACTAGGAGGGAGAGGAGGATAATAATTATAACAATTCATTGTCATTTTTCATGTTCTTATAAAATATTTGCTTTTGAGTTTTAGCCAAGGCATGAACATTTATTCCCCTAACATTTTAAGAATTGAGCTTCCCAACAATTTCCTTGTGTTAGCATTTGATTCTCCTTTCTTCGTCGACTACCCATAGGATTTACACAACTCCATGCAGACTCCGTGTATTTTCCATTTCTGCGCAAATCTCACAAATATGGCATTTTCCACCCAGTACACACTGAGGCGTTCATAACTTCTCCTCTTTATCAAGGAGAATAGACTCACAGGAAGCCGAGACGTCTGCCCCCACTGTTCACCGGGCAGCTTGTCTGAAGCTCTGCTCCCCAGTTTGTTCTGCGCAGTTTCCTGGTGTGAGGACAGTCGCTGTCCCTTGTCCTGAGAAGACACTTCTGAACCAACCCAGCCCCGTGGTCAATTCCTCTCCCTCCTCTGGGCCCAAAGTGAACACATGTGTGGGTCCTGGGAGATGCTCACTGACCGGTTCAAAAATGACGGAATAGTGAGTTAATGGATTAATGCCCCGCCATGGAGGTCCGCGGTCGCCGTTCTCATCACTGGGCAGCTGGCGTGGCCGCTCCCCGATCTGGGGCCCGCGAGCTGCGAGGCTCCGGTCTCTTCGGACCTCCGGCTCTTTAACTGTGTCCATGACACCACGGCCCGTGACGTTGCTGCTCAGTGCCATTAATGTCATTCACAGCTTGAAACCAAGGCATTTTTATAATTTTTATTCACTCTTTTTTGTGTGTACAAAAGAGATAATGTTCAGGCTTATGAGGGGTTTTTTTTTCCTGCTATTTTTTCCTCTTTTCAAATCTTGTAATGGTAACATCTAGATTCATTTTGGCTCCTCTGATTCTAAGTTAGTTTTTTTCTTTGCGCAATTTATTGAATTCTAGTGATTTTTTTCCCCACTGAACTATAAAAACCTTGTAGAAAATGTCAAAGATGTTATCAGAAAAAAGTAAGAGGGGGTTCATTTTATCACTTTTTGACATTTCCCAAGCACAGCTACTTTGTTTGTTTGTTTTGCTAACGATTACAAATGAGCTTCTTCATAATCTCCAGGGAGGTGATGCTCTCTGGGGTGTCCAACCCTTTGGCGTCTCTGGGCCACCCTGGAAGAAGAAGCGTTCTCTTGGGCCACACAGTAAACACACAAACACTAAGGAAGACGCGTGAGCAAAACAACTTCTAGGTAAATGTACGATTTTGTGTCTGGCCCCATTCACAGCCACCCGGGGCCCATGTGGCCTCGAAGGAGCCCCACGAGAGCATTCCCAGCCCGGCTCGGCTCGGAAAGGGCCCGCCGCGTCCCGAGGTCACCTGTGTGGCCAAGCGAAAATAGATAAAGGTGCGTGCAGGCTATCTTCCCGTCTGTGGTTCCAGTACCCGCAACGGCACTGGAATGCACGCAGCCCAGGGGGGTGGACAGTGAGCCGGAGTCCGCCCCAGGCGCAGGTACCGGACACCTGCGGGGCTGCCTGGGCTTGCGCATGCTCTTGGCCTCCCTCTCTGCTCCCCGCCCCCCACCCCGTCTACTTGTGGGGCACCTCTTTCTTCTGTCTATCAGGCCCTTCCCCAGAATAGAGTTTAAAGCTGGATCTTAGGGAAGAGGGAGGTGTCCCTGGGGACCGGTAAAGGACCCCCCCACCCAGGGAGCAGCCTTTTCACAGAGGTCAGACCCTGAGCCTGGGGCATGCCACTCCCCTGGGGATGGGCTTTGCTGCGCCTGTGACCCCCCCCACACGGTGGAGGGAGGTCACACAGGCCCAGGCGGCGGTCCCACCCTCAGAGCGAGGCTGGCTCAGACCCAGGCTTTCTGTCTTCATTTCCTAGATAAAGACAAGAGACCTGTGTGGTCACCGAGTGAGGGCACAGTGGGAAACGGCGGCGCTGTCAGGGACCCGGCTCATGGAGGCGCCGGGCGGGTCGTCCGGTGGGAATAAGCTTGGGCAGGAGCGGGACCCCCAAACAGTGATCGGAGGTGTGGATTCACGCGGCACCGCAACGCTGCCCAAAGCTGGGGCGTCAGGGAGAGCAGAGTCAGCGGCCCTGGGGAGGCGCCCCACCCAGGAGGCCCAGGAAGGGCCTGACCAGTGTCCGCGCCTGACAGGCAAGGAGGAGTCCGTCCCGGGAGGGAAGCAAGGCCCAGCAGGTCCGAGAGACAAAAGCAGAGGGCAGGCCACGCGGAGGGTGACGGGAGCCAGAAGCCGGACTGTGGGTGTGAAGACGCCGCGTAGCTCCAGCGTGAAGAGTTCAAAGGGCAGCCAGACCGAATAGCATCAGAGGGGAGTGGTCCTGGGAGGAATGGGAGGGACATGCACCACGAGGGCCACCCTCACCCTTCAGCGCCCCTCCCCGTCCTCCCGCCCTCGGTCTCTCGACCCTAGTCTGCCCCCCCCCCCCCCCCCCGCCGACAATCAGAGTCTCGGACACCCCTCGGAAATGTCACAGGGGAGGACGATGTTTTCCTGCCCCTCTGGGTTCTCGGCTGGGCTAATAATCACGTTGACGTCAGACAGAGTCAGAGGAGGAGAACAAGTCTTGTACCGGTGGACACTCATCGAAAGGCGGGATTCCAGGACGAGAGCAGAGCGGGCAGATTCCACACCTTTCAGACGAGGAACAGCTGGGGAAGTCTGGCTGGGACAGAGTGGTCCGGGCGGGAAATCAGTGCAGCCGTAACCAGGTGACCGACCTCCCCGTCCCTGGTGGTGCCAGGGCACCTCGTGTCCTCCTGGTGCAGGGAGCGGCAGGGACAGGGACACTTAGTGCCTGCCCTTGGGAGGACAAAGGGCCTCAGAGGCCCCACCTTGCAGGGTCGACTCTGAGCAGCTTTGGTTCAAGGTGCTCAACGTGCCTGGGGCTGTGTGTGGAGGTGGCTCCGTCTGCTCGCTTCAGTGTCAACGTGATCAGGTTGCTGGCCTCACGGAGGTCTCCGGAGCCCCTTGGTGGCCGCGAGAGGGTGCCCACGTACCATCCGGAACAGGTCCAGGTGGGGGACACGGGCCCTGAGGTCTCTCCCGGCCCCCCGCCCTCGGCAGCCTGGGCTGCTCCCCAGTCAATCAGCTTCGACATCCCCCCAACGTGGGCCTCAGGCGTCCATGTCTCAGACTGACCTGTCGTCGTCCTCCCTCCGTGACGGAATTCTGTGCTCAGAACCCCAGGGGTGATGTCGTGATGTGGGCACGCTTCTCGGGGGAAGAAACAGGTGGGCGTTCTTGCAGCTCCACACACTCACTGGGACCTCGCCCGTCGGTAACTGGGGTCTGGTCAATTTTTATAGAGATGGCCTTTTGCAGCATTTTCATCAGAATGTAAATATTAGGATTCAAATCTCTCCTGGTTAGTGGATAAACTCAAAGTTAATCAATAAGTTTTTTTTTCTTTTTTAAGAAAACATTTGGGTTTGGAACGAGCAAGAATATGCCTGACAGACGCAAGCGTGACCTGGAAACATTTGGGGGGTGAGGGGAGCTGCCGGCTGTGGGGGCTACTTGCCAGAGACGGAGAGGGGACTGAGCTGCCAGGCGCTAGAGAGAGACTGAGGTTTTGTTCTTTTCTAGAGAAATAGATAAACTCCCCCATCAGTGTGACAGGCCGCGCTGCCTGTAAAGGATGGGGTTCGAAGGGCCATTAACAAGACGAGACTCCCCGGAGAAAACACGCGAAATCCTGTTTTATTGTGAAGTCAGGAAATTCATTAAGGAAAGGGTTCTTTTCTGGGTGACTTAGTAAAATGAGAAACTGGTTTCTGTTCTCCAGACTGCGTGGACCCGGCCGGACACTCAGTGCACGGGCATCTCTGCGGACGGGGGTCTGTGCCGTGGACGTTCCTGACCGTGCAGTTGGCCACCTGCTCCCCTCAGTGGTCCGCACTCTCTTCCAGTCAGAGACACGTGGTTTGTAGGTAGCTGGTTTTGGGCAACAGAATTAAGGGTGGACGATGACTACACTTTAAAAAATGCAGCTTTGCCGGCGTGAATTACTCTTTGTGCACGCACTCGTGACTTGGAGACTTTGTTTAGGTTTCCTGTGATCTTGGGCGTCCACATTATTAACTATGCTTCCAAAAAACGGTCTTTTAAAATGAGGATGTTTGTCTACCCTCTCTCTGGTAAACGAAATGAAATTTAAATAATACTCTGAAATGACACGTTTCTCTACACAGCGTGAGATGTTTCCCAACGTCCGCACCAGGACCACCTCGCTGGACTGCAGACCCCCAGCAGGCTGGTAATGGTCATGAGTGGCTAGAACAGTAATTACCTTCCCGCGAGAGAATTAACAGCGTGTGTTGACCCGGGAGGAAAACATTAGCCAAGGAGACTCTAATTAGTATTTACCTCGGGTCATAATTGTTTTACACGTGGTCACCAGTTCGTTCAGTCCGGATGCCCACGGCGCGTCTCATTCACCGTCCCCTCGCTGCTGTCTAAGGCAGCGACAGTCCCTTTGGGGTGACTTCAGACAGAGCACCCGGATGCTGGTTTTGTAGAAAAGACGTGGGGGTGATAGACCTCTGGGGGGGGGCCCTCGTTCCTGCGTTCAGACCTTCACCTCGGGCGCAGTGTTTCTAGGTCGGGTTGCGTAGAAGCCGAAATTCTGAACGGGGTTTGAGGAGCGACCTCACACCTGGGCCTCAGGTCTCCCGCTCCTCCTCCTCACCATCCCAACCCTGCCCTGCCCTCAGGTCCACGCTACAAACTGCCTTTGAATAGCCAGCGAGCGTGAACGAGTACAGCCTTTTCATTCCGGGCGTTAAAATTCTCAAAGTGTTCCTGTATTTCGGTGTTTAAGGTGGAGGCGTGGATAACCGCGGTGAGGATTGTCTGTCTGCAAAAAAACGCAATATGTGTTGTGCCTGTTGTTAGTCACCGAAGGTAGGTCGTGACGCGCTTTTTGTCTTAGGTAGCTGCGGTGGACAGTGAGTGTGTCTGTCACTGTCCTGTTAAAGACAGGCACTCTGGCACTCAGAGAGACTCCTGCGAGTCTACAAGGTCCCCAGGAGCTGGAACGAGGATGTTCAGGCAGCGGGTAGGACAATGGACGGGAGGTAGGGGTTGGCTGTGGTCGGAACTAAAGCCAAAATTCTAAGCGCGCAGAAATACGTGTGTAGGTGTTAAGGTGTGGTGTGAAAGGCACACTGCTCGGAGCCCAGGCTGCGGCCTCGGCGCTGAGTTGGGCACAGCGGGAGGGGCCGGGCAGCGGGACCCGCGTCGATGGCACTTGCGACACGGAAACTTTCAGGTCCAGTAAGACCTACCTCTCATTCGTTTACGTCTTTGTACTCCTAGGTGCAGGCTTATCGTTTTCTTCACAGAAGTCTTTTCCTTCTCCAGTTTATTCCTGAGGCTTTGTTTTAATCCTAATTGCTACTTTTTAATCCTTATTGCTATTACATGAGATTTTATTTTTTTGCATTATATTTCCTAAGTGCTTTTGGCTAATATATGTTAAAATAAAATTTATTTTCTTACTAGCAACTTTGCAGAACTCATTTCTAGTGAGTAATGGTTCAATGACTCTTTTGTCTTACGGAGTCAATGATTCTTTTTGTTTTAAATACTTATTATTTGAAATAAATCCTTCATTTTCTTAATGAAATAGTACTTATTTCATGATTACTTATGCATTTATGTATAAGTATTGGAATAAGTATTGCAATACTTATTTTTAGCACTTGATGAAGTACATAGTTATTTCATTTTCTTATCTAATTGCACTAGAAAGCACTTTCAGAAAAAAGGAGAAGTTAAATAATGTTAATAAAAGGAGGCACCTTATTTTGGGGTCCTTCCTAGGAATGCTTTCTGTTTCATTGTTAAGTTTAACACCGACTTTTGTTTTATGAAAGTCATATGCAACATTATTTTCTTATATTTCTGCATTTGTTGATTCTAATCAAGAGTGGATGTTAAATTTCACTAAATGTCTTCCACTACTACTTCATATATAATTTTATTTATTTCCCTCTATATTAACATATTGAATTAAAATATTTCCAAATATTGACCTGCAGTTTTCATATTGGAGTAAATGCAACATATTCATGATGTATTACTTCAAGTGTTGTTGAGGGTCTGTGTGTTCACATATACGCAATTGGCCAATTGGTCACCTAATTCGTAAGAAAAACTGGGGTCTACAATGTTTTGATAATTTTTTGAAGGTATGGTGTCATTTGCCAATTTGATAATTTTTTTAAAGATACGATGCCGTTTGCTATTTTATGATACTGTTCATAAATTGGTGAATGAAAGGCTCAGGTGGAGGTCAGGTCATCTGGGTTCTCGGGGACACAGTGGGCAGTTGTGTTCACAGGCACTTCTCTAAAGGCGGAGTACGAGGGTGAAAGTCCTTGACTGTTAAATGGAGTGGACTCTTCTCCTAATTATCATTTTTATATTTGGCTTCTGTCTAATCAGGTATCAATATATATTTTTAAATTGGTTGTCGATTATACTAAAAAATGTGTTTTTCCCCCAAACAAATTGTTCCTAAGACCTAAGTGTTTTTTTTAAATAGAATAAGAACTTTACAAAGCTGTCTTATGGTATTTTTTGTCCATTTTGTAGGCATCTGTTACTACTCTTTTTATAAAATGTATTACTAAAAGCTTTTTGATTTATTGAGTAGCCTGGAATTTTGATGCTCAGCTTAACTAGAACAGTGGTCGCTGAGGTGGGCTCTAGCGGACCCCCTGCCTCTGGACGATGCTTCACTCCCAGAGGGGCGGGAGGCTTAGGAAAGACCAGCCACGCTCCCAGGAGACAGATGCGGGGAAGAACCAACACCAGGGCCCTCCACCTGCTGGGCCCTGGGGCAGGGACTTGTCACTTCAAGGCTCTTTCGGAACTTGCCTAGGGATCTGCACAGAGATGATGGAGGTATAGAAGCAGCTGGCTGTCACTGTGGCCTTGGCGGTACACAGAAGGCGTGGGCTGTAGAAGTCATTGTCACACCAGGGAACCTAAGCCCTCGCTTCCTGTGTTGAAAATGATCCGCCAAGTTGCATGACTCTAAGCGATACTGTAACTGCCTTCGGAGTGACCCAGGGCCGTCCCTAAGATCCAGGGCTGGGTCAGCCATTCAGATGCTGATAGAAGTGCGTGGTTTCTCTTTCCCCCTGAAACATTACTTTTTTACGTTATTATTTTTAAAATAAGAATTGCTTTACGTCACCTGTGATATAGAAATGCATAGATATAGTTCATAAAGAAACAACTATAATTTTGGAATTTTTAGTCCAATTTTGAAACACTCTACAGTTCTTTTGTCTGATGATAATGACGGTCACACCGAGTTAGAGACAGGTTTTTCGTCTGACACCTAAGAGCTCCAAACACTGTGGAACTCCAGGGAGGAAGCACTTTGGCCCCAGCGCCTCTGGAAGAGACTTTACCTCCACACCTCCCTAAAGTGAACCGCCGTGCTTAGGTTTTGGGGATTTTTTTCTGATATGCAGATAAGTGCTCATGGTGGACAACTTCTGTCCCCACATGCTGTAAATTCCAGGTAAGAGTCGGTGCTGATGCAGCTGCCCGTTTTGCCCTGTTCCCGATGTTTGGTTCAGCCCGTGAGTGTGTCAGCGGGACTCACACCCACGTCTTGTACCCGCTTGTGCACACTCATGCCCTGTTTCCTTGTTTGTGCGTCTGACAGTGTCTTCAGGGGGTAGCTCAGGCACAGAGAAGATGGTAACTCACCAAGTTCATGAAGCGATCTTGGCCAAGGGGAGTTCTGGGTGTTACTGAAAATGCCACCCGCTCCTGGGCTGTTAACTGGTCTCAATTTTAAGACTTCGTCTGCCTTGTTTTGGGGAAGACCAGCCTCGGCAGAGATGGCTCTTATAGGCCAGGGCAGGAAAAAAAGGATATAAAATCCCCACGGTAATCTCTCCAAGTACTCAAAGCACCCCGTTTTCCAGGGTAAAACCGAGCTTGAAAAGCATAGAGCTTTAAAAAAAGAAAAGAAATTCTCGGATTCAGGGCACTGCCTGGTAGTCTAGGACCTAGATCTATGAGACAGAGCTGTCATCTGCAAATTGTGTGCCACTGGTCATTTTATTACACCGGATTGAGACACAAAACCTTCAGAAGTTTCCTGTGTCATTTTTTCAAAAAAGTGATGAGGCAGCGATGGTGTATCGCTAAAGATATCATAAAAAAATGGAATATCTGGGGGTAAAAATGGAGGCAGAGAGAGACACACGCAGTGTTGAGTCAGAACCAGTTCAGGATGCACACCCCAGACCACAGCCTCCGCAGACCAAGCACGAACCCCGATGCTGCGTTTCCGTAAAAAACAGACCCAACTTCTCACCTAGTTTTTTAATCTGCCAGGAACATTTTCATAAGCCTCTAATCTCTGATTTTAAAAATGTAACTGAGAGCACTTTATGCATAACTACATTCCAAAAGGGCTTAGAAATATTGAAATTGCCAGAAATATATGCATTCTTAAAACTGCTAAAGAAGGAATGCTTAATTAATTTAAAGAGAGGGAGAAGTACAAATCCGTGATTACACAGAAGATGAAGAAAAATGGTAATATTTAATTTTCTAAAGAGAAAGCTATTCAACTCTTGAGTGGGTGGTTAAAAATAGTTATCATTTAACACTGTATGGCGAAATAATAAGCTGTGACAGAAAGGGCACCGTAGGACCAGTATAATAAAATTAAAATACATGGCAGAATGATATTAGCCTCTTTCCATAAAACTTCTCATGCTTAAAAACGCGGTACCGTAATTTATAACTCAAGGTCAAACTTTTAGTCATTTGTCCTTAAGTGACAAATGCAGTGCGGGTGCCCCACACGCCGTCTGGAGAACATGGCATTACAAAGTTCTAAGGGACGATCCACTTCGAGATGATGACACGGGCAGATTTCCTAGGTGGCTGGGCCCCAATGGCTTGCATCACTCGGAAATGGCCCGTCTCTTCCAGATGGAATATACCTGCTGTCTGCACTGGGGAGTCGGCGGGGGGGGGGGGCGGACGAGCTTCCTGGACTGTGTCCTCCAGCCCCAGCTGCTCCTCTTTACTTGACCTTGGCATCCGATCCATCCTTTCTGCACAAGCTACCTGTGTGCCCGCCTGGAACCCTACTCCTGGAGCTGTATGGCGGGCCAGCCAGCTCTGGGGTCTCCCCGGGGTCACGGCCACCCAGCATTCTGAGACCCCCACTGGCCTCACCGAACCTCAGGCGGGTTCCTCTAAAGGGAAGGTGACCCCCCTCCCACTTGGTCGGTAGATGGCAGTGAATGGAGTTCTGTGTTCAGTCGACGCGTTCACTCCTAGTCGTTTATGTTGGACTCTAACGGGCAGCTCCCATGGGCAGCTCTGGACTAAGGCGTTCCCACGTGTCATGTCCTTGGGTCCTCGCAGCTCTGTGATTTTCGGAGGGAATGGAGGCCTAGGGCACTGAACAACTGGTGCAGGATCGTGCACTCAGGCGGAAAACCGGAGCGAGAGGCGTAGACGCAAGTCCACCTGCCTAGCTGTACGTTTCACCCCCAAGTATCGGCGAAGCCAAACACAGAGCAGGACACGCGATATCCAGCGAAGGTCGATTTCAGCCATCACGTGGTTACAGTGACAGCTCAGCAGAGAGGAAGCGACATTTGCATAAGACACACAATGGCCTACAGGTTGCTCACTGTCGGTGGTTGTAGCTCAGAAAGCATAGTGCAGAAAAGCAAGGGCGTCCAGAGAGCGCCCGAGCACACCTAAGATTCATGGACCTACGTACCCATCCTCCTCGTACCTGCAGGGTAGCACTCTTTCCAGGCAGCGTTTACCAGGCAGCCCTTCCCCTGCCCCCTGTGCTTTTATTTCTGCCCCGGGGCTGTGCTGGTGCACAGAATTGATGCGGACCCTGTGCGGGTGGGTTTGCAGCTGGTGGGTAGCAGGGAAGCTCCATCTGCACCTGCGCCTGGAGAGAAAAAAACGAGGGCAGTGCAGGCCCCGGAACAAACTCAGACTTTACTTAAGTAGGTGTGATTTACTGAAAAACAGAACAAAACAAAAAAACCCCACCACCTCAGGTTTAAGTATGTACTAAGGATGTATTATAAGCTGTATAAATAACTTGCAGCGTCTAAGACTGTCCAGCTATCTTACTCTTGATGTCTTTGTCCGCAGTAATTGCAAAGTCCGAGACGAACGAGGCAGTGTGGTTTCTTTGCTGATAAAAGCAGATATAATCAATTCCGCACAGAGCCCGCTGCCAAGCGAGAAGCCCGTCTAAAAGATACAAAGAGCAGTGATGGATCGTCTCACTCAGGTTGAAGTTAAACGTGGGATTTTCTATAATGAGCAAATCTGCATCGAATCCTTTTAATGTCATTACTTCAAATTAAGTGGAAAACGGTCAATTTGCAGAGCTCCGCGCTGTGCCCTACTTACTCTATTGCTCACATTCCGGCTCCAGGCTGGAGAATGATGATTGGGTGTCCCAACCGCTCTGTTCCCTTTGGACATGCCAAATGAGAGGTCTTTGATAATTAAGGTGTGATGAAGAACCCATTCACAGGAGTAAAAATTACAATAGTAACTACTGGGGAAAAGTGAGCCTGTGGAAGTCAACTGCCACCCACTGTGTTCGGCCAGCCCTGCTGGAGCGGCCTCCGTCCCCTGCTCTGGGACAGGACAGGACTAGATTGGCAGGGCCCTAGGGTCCCGCAGCTGTCAATCCAGCGGTGGGGCCAGTGCTCTGGGGTGAAAGTCCAGTCTGGTTGGATGAAGGCCGCCCAGAGTTGAGTTTCTGCCCCTGTAGTTGGAGGGAAGGGACAGAGGAAGGGGGGCAGCCACCCGAGGGTTAGGAGACCCCCGGAGACGCAGTCCTGCCAGGTTGTTAGGGAGACACTGGTGATGGGGATGGGGATGAGGGTTTGTCTAGCACACAGAGGCAACGTCTCCACATGCTAATTGTTTTTGACTTCCACTCAAGTATGTGAATCACAAAGTTGAGGCGAAGGGTTAAGGCTCACGGAGGAGGCAGGTGGAGCCCTACGGAACCCGGGGAGCCTGGCCCCGCCCCTCACTCTGACCTCCCCCAGGCCGCACCCCGGTTCCAATTCTGACTCTAGTTCCACTCGTCTCGTCCGGTCTCTGTCTCCTGCAGGGGGACACTTGTCTCTCCCACAGAACTGTTCCTAGGCCTACCTTCAAGCTCCCGTTTCCCTGTTGATATCCCTCACCACCTCAGTCCACGGTTTGAATCAGCCCAGACTACATGTTTGCCGAGACTGAATATCCCTCCCCTCCTTCCTGACGCCCAGAGCCTGCCTGGCGCCTGCTGCACAGGGAGGGCTGTCACTCATTGGACCGACGCTGGTTAGGGGCCGACTGTGAGGTCTCAGCTGTGTAGGTGCCGAGAGCACAGCGCCATGTGAATTCGAGGCTGCGGCTCAAAGAACTAACGAAGGAGACGTGAATACATGTATATAGATGTGAATACATGTATGTAGGTAATACATGTATAGATGTGAATACATGTGTATACATCTATATACACACGAATACATGTATGTATGCACACACTTAACCAGGACACAGGATGACGGGGCCAGTGGTGGGGAAAGGGCGGAGCCCTGTGTGCAGGAGGCCCTGAGAACGACCCTCGTTGTCCCCAGCACTGAGGACGGAAGTGACAGAGCTGTCAGCAGCCCTGCCTCGTGAGCAAGGAGGGGTGGGCTGGGCTCAGAGAGGACACGTGGAAGGCTCACCAGGCAGGCGGAACGTGGCCCGATGGCTCCGTGCTTTCAGAAAACATTTCTTCCGGATCTCTCCGACGTCAGGCGCGGTGCTCGGTCGCTCTGCAGAGCGCCTTCCTCCCGAGAGTCTGCAGTCTCAGCCTCGTCGGACGGGGACGCACAGAAAGTCTCCTTCGGTTGCCGGGAGCCGGCGTCTCACAGCGGCTTAAACACTCGTGGGCTGTGGTTAGAAGTGAGCTCCGGGTCTCGGAAGTTGCTGCCGCTGGTTGAGAGGCTCCGCTGGTCCTGGCCAGGGACCTGCGGCTCTCTCTGCCCTTCTCTCATGATCCAGTGAGGGCCGCCGCCTCTCCCACCGCCCTTCACGTGTCCTTGGCTGGAAGGAATTGTCAAAAGAAAAGGCCGAAGTGTCACACTCTGCCCGCCTGCCAGGAAAGTCCCCTTAGAGCCTTTCCGTAATCTCGTCCGACCACTGCGCCCTCTGATATGTCTCGCTGGCCCACCCACGCCACGTGGGGGTCCGTTTAGTTTGTAAGCTGGGTGTCATATCAGCCCTGACTGGTGTGGCTCAGAGGGTCCCGCAAACCAAAGGTTGCCAGTTCGATTCCTGGGGGCGGGGTGGGGCACAAGTCCGGGTGGAGGGTGTGGTGCCGGGTTCCGGGTGTGCGAGAGGCAACCAACCCATGTTCCTCCCCAACACTGATTTTCTCGCTCTTTCTCCCTCCCTTCCCCTCTCTCTAAAAATAAATGAATCTTCAAAACATAATGAAAGATCAGAACACCATACACAATGTCTCCAAACTTTTGAGACTGGATATTGGGTAGACAGCTAGCACTTTCTGGCAGGTGCTTACATCATCGGGCACATTTCCTGGTTGGGGGAGAGGGCGTGCTGCTGGCTTGTCAGACACAAGGCACTGGTCCTGGCAGGCTTTCTCCTCAGTGCCCTGGACTTCGCTTCTCTCCCAGTCCTGGCTTTCGTTCTATTAGCCGGGGAGGGAGAAAATGTCACTTAAGTCTCTATTGTGTAAGACGGCCGGGTGTACACACGTACCCTATATACCCCATCATAGAAAACGTCTGACATGTAAACCGTAGAACGCGGGGCCCCTGCAGAGCTGAGACAAGCGGCAGGCTGACGCCCAGAAAGGAGAGGGCGTGACTGTATTTGTGCACCTGTGTCCGGTTCCGTGCTCTCACGCGCCCCTCCTCCCAGCCTCCTGCCTGCGCTGCACAAACCAGAGCTGCCCTTTCCCTCATCCTCACCTTCCTCATTACCCCCGTGCCCGCCGATCCCAGTGTCAGCACTGATGACCGTCTCCTGAGTGTCACACATGCGTGACACATCTGTCAGCGAGCTCTCCGGGCCCCAGCCTCTCCCCCACCTGCTCACCTGGGTGCAACCTCGCCTGCCTTCCCCCTTCCTCCCCCAGCCCTCCCACGTAACTGTCCACAGGTCACACCCCCTGCTAATCCCAAAGTATTGTTGTGTGTGAGTCAGATGTCCTGCCAGCTGGAGAAGTAAAACCTGTGCACTCACTTTTGGGTTGGGATAGAGAGGTGACTTTGGAATAGTCCCTGATGATGCGTGCTGGAGACCGCTGGGACCGTCCACTCTCCCACACCCACTGTGCTCCGTGTGTGAACGCTTGGGCCCCTCTGGCCCTGGGGCTGCAGGGGTCCCATGGCCCTTTGGGTCCTTTCTACTGCCAGAGCTTCAGGGGGCTGCCCCACAGGGCTTCAGTGATCCCTCTAACTTCCTGTGATGTGGGCACTAAACACACAGGGTGTGTTGTAACAGATGTGCTTGTAAACCAAAAGGAGGCCTGTGAACCAGTACCTTTAATACAGTTAAAAATAAGCCCTTCAGATCCCCATGTGGATAAGGACCCCCCCCCCAGCCGGCACATTTTTCATTTATTGCAAACTCATTGGTTCTTTTTTTTTTTTCCTGTTATATGTTCTCTTCCCTGTTCGGCTTTGACAGCATTATTCTGGCCTCTTCTTCAGAACACTGACGGACAGGTAGCCTGCCCAAAACCGGCAGGGCAGGTGTGAGCACAGCTCTCCACAGCACCTGCATGTTACTGCTTGGAATTTGTGTCCAGGCGCTAAACATATGCTTGCCGTTAGCTGTGATCCGGCGCGATCCGTGCCTCATCAGTTCAGCCACCAGCATTCGGGGAAGGAGGGCGTGTGAAGGAGACGCTGAGCCGCGTGGAGGGGCGGCTCTGCCACGGGGGCAGCGAGTGTGTCCGGCAACGGCGACCACGTGTTGGCACATCCCACACAACTTTCCACCCGATACCACGAAGCCTTTTAACAGAGCAGACGAATCCTGGAGTTCCTGGCGCAGTCACGCACTTTTAGGGTTTCATCTTTCCAAACTTCCTTAGATTTGCTCAAGAAAGGGTCGGTGCTGAACAGGAAGTGTTTACCGAGAACTGAAATTGGAAACGATCGTTAGAACAGCGTTAACATGCGCAGAAGGGACTGTTTTACCGTTTTGGTGAACCCATCCATGCATTAGAAATTGTGTGTGGTTTTTTTAAAAAGAAAATTGGTTTCCCAGTCTAAATTTTTGAGGGTTGACATTTTTCAAGGTGTATGCATTTCTCCCAAGTAGTCGTTCCATTGCTCAGAATACTGGGCTGCATGGGCCCCCATAGGAACCTTACAGCACCCAAGTGGCCAAGGGATGGGCGGCTACCGCGTGGATCTCAGCTAGTTTCCTCCACCAGCAGGCGTACAGGGTTGACGTTCAGGAACTGGCTAACTTCCTTCCTTCCTTCCTTCCATCCTTCCTTCCTTCCTTCCTTCCTTCCTTCCTTCCTTCCTTCCTTCCTTCCCCTGCCCAGCTGCCAATCAACCCTGTGGTTTCTCCTTCTTTAAAAAAAATGCTTGTTTTTAAATGAGAGCCATCTTTAGAGTAGTTCCTGCTTCACAGCAGAGTTGAAGGGAAGGCAGAGGAGTCCCCCGACACCGCCTGTCCTCCACACACACGCACGGCCCCCCATCTCCCCATCCCCCAGGGCCGTGGCACATTCGTTACGACCCACTGCCACCTTTATGGCATCATGCAGAGGAGCCGCACTGCCCTAAAACTCGTCTGGGCGTCACCTGTTCACGCCCACCTGCTCCGCCCCCGGCGAGCCCTGGTCTTCTTACAGGCTCCGTGGTTGTGCGTTTTCCGGGACGCCATGGTGTCGGTTGGAGTCACACGGTGTGTAGCCTTTTCGGAGTGTCTGTTTCACTTAGTGACATGCACTGAAGGCATCTCCATGTCATTTCCTGACAACGTTGTGATAGATTTTACTCTTGTTTCCTAGAGACAAAAGTAGTTTCTTGTTGACCGTATAGCTCTTCGATGCCATGGGTGGGTGCAGCCTTCGTGTTTACCAGCCACTTGTACTTCCACTGTAAGCGGTGTTGCGTCCTGCCCTTCCCCCTAAAGCACTGACACATCACGTTTAAAAAGAGTGGCAATTTTCTTATTGAATTTCCTTGAAAAATTGCAATTCTTTCCATTCCAGATTTTTAATCTCACACCTTGAGATGCGGATCTGATTCGGTAGACTTGCGTCAGCGAAGGCCTGTATCGTTCTCAGAGCATTCTGGTAATTCTTGCCGATGCACGAGTGCTGCCTGGTTAGCTAAGTTAATGTGTCACCCCTCGTTTCCGGAAGACGGAAGGGGCAAGTGAATCTGTCTCGTCTGTTTGAAACACTGCTTCGCCTTCCAGTCCCCTCGACAGCTTCCATCCTGTCTGGCCAACTGGTGGGAGAAATGATGTCTCAGTTTCCTACATGCTCTCTCCATCTTTAAAAATCACCCCCAAGTCCAGTGCCACTGCTGTCTGGGTGCAAGAAATCCCAGCGTTCTTTGTGGGAGTCGAGCCTTCAGTTCATCTTCCCCTGGGCAAGAATCTTCTCAACTCATGCCAGGCATCTCTCAGGGCCGCTCTGTACCGTCACCTGAGCTGAGTGCCAGCCACGCCGTGGTGACCCAGGGATGTCGGACAGGGGCATCCTGGCTGCGTGCGGAGGCCTTCACAGGTGGGGCGCTTCGCCCCAACAGCTCAAGGTGCTGAGAGGAGGAATCACACGGGGCCGACTGGTGACAGTGGGTGGGGAGCACCTCCTCATGGACCGGACACTGAGAGATGAGAAGGGAAGACAATATATGCCCAGCGAAGTATATTCATCTCACACCTGAAGGCTGTGCCCTTTGACCTCCATGTAGCCACTCTGCCCTCCCCCTGGGGGCACCTCCTGCACCCCCCGGGGGCACCACTCTACTTCCCATTGGCATGAGATCTGCGTGCTTCAGTTTGCCACGGGGCCTCGTGCACAGCGCGGAGACTGCAGTGGTGGTCCTGAGTCGTAATCTCTCCCTCTGGGGGCCCCGCCTGCACGTGTCCTCCCCCGCACCTGTCCCCCCCTGCCCCCAGGTGTCTTCCCTTTACCCTTCTCTCTCCTAAGCTCCAAGGGCCCTTGTTCTGCTTCTGTAACTCGTGTCCTGAGCCTACGCAGCCCAGCCAGCTCCCCTCTTACCCCCTGCGACGTTCTACATAAACTTTCTCTTACAATTTAAAATACCAGGAATGGGTGGGACACCCAGAATTTGCTGACAGGGGAGACCGGTGCTCTCACCCCCCAACAAGCTCACATAACCTGGTGACCGGGAGCTGGTCACCCTCTCACGCTGTGGGCGGATAGCCAGACCTCGCACCGTCCATTCCGTGTACGTCCATTCCACCTGCCGGCCGTCCTGCAGCCGACCTGGAAAAAAGGAAATTAGGCCGACGTGCGAGGGAGCGGGTTCGGAGCGGCCTGGGTGCCGCGCGCGGTGGAGGGCCCGGGGCCGCACGTGGGGCCAGCTGTGCCCCCAGCCCCTGAGGTCACTGACAGCGTTCAGGAGAAAGGCCACCGCCTGGATCTTCCGTCTCAGAGACGGCGCTGCGGGTGGCGCTCCCAGTGGACTGGCCAATGATGGGTCAGGACACGGAGCCCCAGCTCCGTTCACACGGGGATGCCCGGGACGGAGGACGGAACACGCCCGGGGGCATCCGGCAGGCGGAACCGTCGGAACTTGGCGACAGGCCGGCTGACTGTACTGATCGCTTTGCTTTGCGGCGAGGCTATAATGTGAGGATAAGCCGCTCAGTGTCCTGCAGGCCCGTCCCTCACACACAGCAGATGACCGAGGAAAACATCACGTGACGCTCGGCTCTCACGTGGTTAGAAACACGTGCGACACCAGGGCACAGGAGAGGAAGCGAGTGTCCGGAGAGGCGGTGCTCGGGACGCCGGGCCCCTCAGGAAAACATCGGGAGGCTCTGCCGGGTGCTTAGAAGCCTGTTAGTCATGGAAAGCCACTGAGCGTGCTGTTTGATACCTTCCCTTGGGGTTCTGGGAGTTTCTTTTTACACTAAAAGATAGAATAAGAGGGTCGGAGAGAGGCGTCCCGGAAGCCCTCCAAGTCGGGGGCAGCGTCAGCCTGTTCTGCAGCCCCGAGGGGTGGGCTCGCGTCTCGGGTTGTTACGAGGGTGTGCAGGCGGGGGCGCAGGGGGCCCTCGGGGCGCAGGGACAAGGGCAGGCTGAGGCTGGAGACCCGGCGCCGGGCTCTCTGTTCACAGACACAGCGGCACCAGAGGTTCACATCGTCCCCGATGCCCTCCGGGGGGTCGACACGACCTGTGGCTGCCCAGGGAGTTGTCCTCCCATGAGTTGTCGCGGCCTCTGCCTTGTGGCCGGACAGTCGACTGACTCGGGCAGGACAACTAACAACAGTTACCGGAGCGACGCCTGTTTTCGTAGAGGTCTTGATTTCAGTAGCGTTTCTATTAATTTCAGTGAGAAATTAGATATGTTCTGTCGTTGGCGTTTGCCTCGCTGTTTAGATAACAGGCTTTATTCAAACTTCATCAAATAGTAAAGGGCCTGCTTGTGCGGTGGGAACAGAGCTGGCCCTTCCTGAGAGGAAACCGGTCCCTCTGTCCGCGTTCCTTTTCTTTTTTAATCCTCACCAGAGGGTGCGTTTATTGATTTGGAGACAGAGAGAGGAGATGTTGACGTGACACAGAAACATCGACTGGTTGCCTCCTGCACGCGCTCTGACCGGGGACTGAACCCCCAACCCGGGCGTGTGCCCTGACTGAGGATCGAACCCCCAACCTTTTAGTGCAGGAGACGATGACCGACCTACTGAGCCGCCCGTCCAAGGCAAGTGTTTGTTACTAAGAATCACTGGTCAAGACACTTGGGGCAAGAAAACATCTGTGTTAAGGTTGCACGTTGCTAATTCAACCCGACCTTCCTATGCCGACAGCTAGTCCTAACAAGGGAAATGTCACCTTGTCTGTCTTTACTCCCAGAAGGAGGCACAGACAAATTCAAGCAGGAATTCCGCGTCTCCGTCCTTCCTCTGAATATGATGAGATTGGTGTGAGTGCAGGTGGCACTGCCGCCGTGAGCCAAAGGTCAAATTCACAGACACAAACATGGAGGAAATGTCTGAGGTCATTACCCAAACAGATGCATGTGCGGAGGTTCCCCAGGAACGTGTGCTCCGAGGACCCCCTGTGAGAAAGCGGTCTGGTTCGGGGCTTCCAAGGGCAGGAGGGCCATTCACAGGGAGACGGGGAAGCCAGTGTTTGGTCAGTGAGTGTCCGCTGGGCCACCTTCAAACACAGGGAGGACGTGGCTCCTCTGGGCCTTGCTGGGGTCCTCTGTGTCTGTCTTTCGTTCCTTGATGACCAGCTTGAAACCAATAGCCACTTTGGCACAGTCGGGGAGCAGGCTCTGCTTCCCTCTGCGGTTATCAAGAAGTGGCCCCTCCGTGTAATTTAGAGCAGTCAGCTTTCCAGAGGTCACATAAAAAGTTCATGTGTCGTCAGTCCAGGTGACAGCTCCCCCACCGGCTGGGCGGTGCAGGCAGGGACCCAGACAAGCAGGAAGTCGCCCTTCTCTGCGCAGCTCCCCGGCCCGTTAGCAGAGAGCGCCGTGCAGCTGGGCACCCAGGCCGGAGCCGGCAGGCTGCGCAGTCTGGGGCTCCTGAAGGTTCTTTGTCTGAAATACAGGGTTAGGGACACTTCCCTCCCCGTTGGGCAGTGTTGGGGATTAAACAGGCATTTGTGAAGTCGGTCTGAAACCCCCCAGGATGCGGTTCTTTACACGGATGGAAGTGAGAAGGAGCCAGCAGACCAAGCTGGGGGAGCTCCGAAGGTGCCCCACTCCTCCGGGCCTTATCCATGAGTTCCGACAGGGGGATTCAGAACACTTGTGTTCTGAGCTGCGGGACCTCTCGGGGTGAAACTGGGAACTGGGGAGAAGGCCTTCTAACTCAGCATCTGAGATCTCTCTGCTCTTCCTCGCCTGTCACCTGCAGCGTCAACTTCCAGGAGACAAAGAGAAGAAAATGCGAAAACGATATGTTTTCCATATGAATGTTGTTGCCTCTCCCACTGAAATGCGTGCCTTTGTTCCTGAGGCTGTAGGACTTTTGATGGCATTTCCTGACGGTCTCAAGCGCAGCCCCCGGGACAATGGGTGTTAATGCCGCCCTTGGACACATCCCTGGGCTGGGATCCGCAGGTGCAGGGTTGCACGGAGGGGCACCGGGCTCCTTCCTCCTTCTCCCCCATGAATAACCAGGCTGCCCTTGGCCACAGAAAGCCAACTGCCCGAGAGCGCCGGGTGAACTTCCCATCCTGTTTCTCCTTCCACCCTCCTCTGAAAACCTGCCCCCCGGACAGACAGACAGACAGGGAGACGGAAGCTGGAAGAGGGGCTGCCGCTCTCTGGGACGTGAAGGCGCCTGGGACTCGGGGCAGCCGCAGCCTCACCTGCCCCTCCCTGGAAGCCGTTCCCTTTAAATGCTCCTCTGATCCTTAGCTTGCCCCTAGGACAGTCCTCCGAGCAGCGCCTCCCTGAGCTGAGAGGGGGGTTGCCGATGGAAAAGGAGGAGACAGTGACTGAACCCCTGCCCCTTGTTTCTGTAAGACAAAAACCATGACGAGAGCAGCAGGAGCCAGCCTCGCCGGCTGCCGCTCCTGCAGGGGGAACCCAGCCCAGCGACCCCCGCAGACAGGGCTAATCGTGTGCAGGGCAGAGCTCTCGGGACAGCCGGGCTCTGAAGTCTGGGGAGAAGCGGTAAATTCAGAGGTGAAAACAGCAACCAGGCGCTGAGGTGGGAGCCCGAACAGGACCCAAGATGGGAAACCAGCCACCCCGCTCCTTTCTTCTCCTCCTTCTGAGACTCGACCGCATCAGAGCCCAACTGCCGCTTCAGACCACGGCCGCCTGTGGATGGTGTTGCTCTGTGAAATCATTAGCCCTCAGAAAGAAACTCCTGCTTTAACTCAGACGACTTCCCAATCACCCAGCCGATCTAAAGGACAGTTAGAAGCAGGAAGGGAGGGAGGGAGGGAGGAGGGCACAGGCTTGTCCCGTGCCGTCTGCAGACCCGCTAGCAGGGCACCTGCCTGTAACGCGCATTGGATCCCTCATCAAACCTTCGTCACTGCCCGGGTGCGTTTCCTGGAAGTTCCATCAGATGAACTTGTGTGTTTGAGGCCCTGGCTCGGACCCATCGCGAGAGACCCCACCCACTGTTGAGACTGGACGTGCAGACCCCAGGCTGAGCTCACTGGCAACAAAGGCTCCCAGCAGAAGGGTCGGCAGTAGGAGAGGAGGCTCGGTCCACACCAGGCTGGGGCACATGTAAGGTGACGCTGTCACACCAGACATTCACGCTCCCCCAGCCTTGACGGAAAATGCAGGCTTTTCTTCTGCTTTCGAGTGTGTGTGTGTGTGTGTGCGTGTGTGAGAGAGAGAGACAGAGGAGGAGCGAGCACGCGCTGTCCCTGGTCCCGTTCACTGTTTGAACACGGATCACACGTGTGACGTTTTTGCCATAACCTGTAAGACAGACGTGACCCGTGCGCTCAGGTAGAGAAGTCCAGCCCGAGAGGCCAGGTGACTTACCAAAGTCAAGTGTGAAACTGGGCCCGAGATTCCGAGCCCCACAGTCTCCGCAGCGTCACTGCCCCCGGTGACCGGTGGCCTCTCCTGGTCCTGGCGAGTCCTCTCAGGGAACAGACTGCCTTTGACCCAGACCCTGGTGCCCACACCCCGCGGGCTCCGGGCATTCTGCCCGCAAACTGCCGAGCTCCTTTGGTCTTCCTGGCCGTCTGCTCCGGCCACACTGCCGCCGAGGGGGTCACCCGGACCAGGCACCCGAGACAGGGCTCTTCGCTTTTGCCTTGTTCTCCAGGGAGCGGGGCCGATACAGCCTTGGTGCACGGTGAGTGTGTGTGATGAGAACCGAGTGGTAACAGCGAGGTCAAAATTTACACACCCTGGAGACCACGAGTAGGAGAAAAGTGACAGCTTGAAGGATCGTAGACCAGAGTAGTAAGTGTGGGGGGGCTTACAGATGCCGTTAATGAAAACATCATCTACTTTTATCAGAGAAACATCGCAGTGAAAACTGCTCAAGTGAGAGGCACAAATTGTGTAAAAGTTAAAAAATATATCAAAATGCATTTCAATAGCATTTTCACCAGCTTTATTTCTACAATTATGGAGTCCTTGGAGGTCTGGCGAAGCCACCGAATTTTGTTTCAGGAATACTTTCTTAGATTGATAGAGAAAACCATGAGCTCGTTGGGAATCAGTAGTTTGAGGAGTCGTGAACATCTTGGGACGTGTCTCACAAACTCGAACAACCGGTTTTACAGGACAGACTTTATTATCCAGCATAATTGAGCAAATAGTCTAATTAATCATATGTCCAAAAAAGCGCACACATGATTCTGTTGCTCTGAGAATAGAGCAAGTCTAATGATCCTTTATTAAGAGGTAATTAGAGAAAGGTTTGCGTCGCGGGCGTCGGTGTGAGAAGGATGATCAGGCCACACTCAGGATGCGGGCCCGGAGGCGTCTGGACTTGGGCCGGTCGCCCGGGTTCTCTGTGTGTGGGTCCCCTGGTCTCATCGACGGCGGAGATTTCCGAAGAGCTTGTCCCAGGCCGTCAGGGCTGCCTGCGTTACCAGACATCAACCACTCGTACAGCAACTCGAACATCCATTGACGTTAGAAGGGACCCCTGCATCTCGGAATGACCGGTACAAAACGTTAATTCGAAACTGCCCCGATTGTCACTTTCCCTCACTGGGCTGGGGGCTGCGGCTCGTTTCAGGAAAAGGGGAGGGGTCTCTATTCTCACGACACCCGGGGCTGATGGAGCAGCGCGCACACAGGTGTGACGTGCTGACGCGTCGGGGGCTGAAGAGCATAGAGAACGACAGGACTTTATCAGGACGCCCTTGTTACTGCAATGCAGATTGGTAGGATCTGAACGTTTTTTGTTATTAAAACATAAGGTGCTCATTCAGTCAACGACTGCTTAGGGATCGTCATTGTAAGCCACACTGTGTCCATTGCTGGGGACAGAGCAGAGAGCAGACCCAAAGTCCCTGCCTTCTTAGAAGTTACCTGCTTTTCCAGGAACAAGGGAAAAATGACGAGCGCGTAAGCCCGTATTTGATCGTGTAGTGGTAACTGTTATGCTTGATAGGAACCCAGCAGCGGATGGGGGCTGGCCCAGCCCAGGGCAGTGGGTCTCCTTCTGTGTCAGGTGGTGAGAGGGGACTTCTCTGAGCAGGTGGCAGGTAAGGGGAAAACAGGAGGAGGTGAGAGGGGCGTGAGGGAGGGAGGGAAGGACAGAGGGAGGGAGAGAGGGAAGGACAGAGGGAGGGAAGAAGGGAGGGAGGGAGGAAGGAAGGAAAGAAGGAAGGGAGGGAGGGAGGGATGACAAAAAGCCAGAGCGGCATTCTGGGTGGTTTTCTGGCTCAGATCTGCCCTCTGTGATAAAAGTCCCTTCCGGGTGGTTTCCTTCACCAGGGAGACATCAGACCCCCAGAATTAGCGGTGCTGCCCCCAGCCCCCCATTTCAGGGTGAGCTCAGATTCCTGCCTCCCCCAGGGTGACAGTGTTTTCTGCACCCTGTTATATCTTAAGAACTGTGCTTTTCCAAACTAAAGTGAAACTTCTAGCCTGAATAAAACACGAAACTTTGAATCCCCACAGTCCCAATTACTTTTCCTCTGCAAACTCAAGTTCAGCTTGGACTACATGGGTACAGAGCCTGCGGTCCACACGCTGACGTCTCCATCGGTTCTGAGAGCTGGCGGCTTCCCACGGCGCCCATCTCTCATTCGGAGCCATGCTGGTGGGGGCTGGACGCTGGAGGCATCGCAGAAGAGCTGTCTTCCGGTTTCCGTAATTTTAGTGTTCTTGTGAGTGAAGCAAGAGATGTTACAAGATGCGGGTGCGAAGATGCAACCCTTCTCCTGGGTGACTTGTTTCCTACGTACAGGATCAGTGACCAAGCCGCCCACCCCTCACTGCAGGTTCTGTTATTATCATGCCCTGTAGATGTCCAGATTCCAAACATTTATATTCTTTGACATTTGCTGAATTAATCATGCATATTTTATTATATTTCTGCATCGTTTTAGAAAGGATAGAATTGGTCCGTGAAATGGTCTGTCGGAGTGAGAAACATATTTTTAAAACAGTACATAGTGAACTGATTCTCTTTAGAATGTTGACGAATCCTTCACCCAAAGACTGAACTGCGTGTAAAGGCATCAATTTGCCGTCATAGGGTTGTTGCCGGTTTTTGCGGAGCTCGCCAGGCTGTGTGGGAGCAGCGGTGGCTGTTTCTCCTTCTGGGTGCCAAGGCTAAGATGCCGACTGATGGGAAAGTGGGTGGGAGTGTCCGTGCGTCCTTCCGCTCCGACTCCAGGTCACCGGAGCAGGTGGGAGAGGAGTGTCCGCAGCCCGTGTCTCTGGGGCTTCCCTGTGAAATTCGACTGGGAAGGGCCTCGACCGCAAAAACGGGTTCCCACACTGGACAGGCATTGTGATTTCTACCGGAAGCACGCGCGTGGGCCCAGGCGGGGTGCTGTCTGGGCCGGTGGTCCCCCAGCTTCACGGGGCAGGGTGCACCCTGCATGGGCCAGGCACGCAGTGCCCCTCGGAGACCTGGGCCTGAGAAACTGCCACCTAGTGGCGGAGCGTCTCCATAGCGTCCTTTCCCGAGGCCCCTCTGGCCACTCTCCCGCCTGTGATTCTGCCGGGACAACTCGGGACAGAGGGAAGTTGTCATCTGACAACTCGGGACAGAGGGAAGGCCCACAGTCGCGTGGGATCCCCAGTGGGACCCACAGGTGGCGTTTCCATCATGAACGACCGGCTAGAACAGGGACAAAAGGAAGTAAGTCACTCAAAGATGAGTGGGTGTGCATACATTTATATAGATTTTAAGCACTTTGTACTTTATCATTATTTTTAAGCAAGTAGTATTCACAGTGAAATGCAGACACAGCTTTCTGCGGAACCTCAAAAATTACACATTTATAAGCGACATGAGGCATATTAGGTCGCCTTTGCTGGGCCAAGTTTTGAAATGTCATTAATGCCTCCCTGTCGATGACTCAGGAAAAACGTTTCAAACGTGACCTAACCATGAAGGCGGGGGTGTCCCTGGGTCTCTTCTCTGCCGGAGCCTCGCTCACCTCACAACACAGGCCCTGAAACACGGCGGCGGGTCATTGCCCGAGAGAGAGGCGTCCCCAACACCAGCAAGTACAACGAACGGCAGCGTCGTGAAGCTGACGGTGCATGTGCTCCTGCCACCAGGAACACGGTCAGCACACGCTTCCACGGGGCGGGGAGCCGAGCGGGCTCCGGGGCGCGCTTCACGGGCAGGAAGCCCACTACCAGGAAGGAAGCAGCCGTGGCAGCGAGGTGTCTCCCTGCCCTGGACGTGGGGCGGGGGCAGGACTGCACCGCACTCCCTGCTCCCTGTGGCTGAGTCTGGGCTGAGGCGACAGCCATTTCAGGGCGTCGCTCCTGGAGTCCCCGGGGCCTCCTGCCGTGGGCAGGGGCGGGCGGCTTGCAGGCACCAGCCTTCCACAGCCGCCGCCACGTGGGGCTGCGGAGTCCTAGCCACCGTTCCTCCTCGTGGGCCCGGGAACAGCCTTCGAGAAAGCACCCGGCGTGTTCAGACACACCTCTCTGAGGTCAGCCTGGCGCTAGGACGCCGCCCACGGGGCACCGGTGAAAACATGCTCGGGGCCACTGAAACGCACACCGAACACGGCCAGAGGGTGGCTTCCTCCTCATTGGCGTTTTGCTGTAATAATGGCACCTGCGGGGAGCAGCTTGTGCTGTGAGCATCTACGTGGGGCTGCAAGTGGGGCGGAAGGAGTCTGCAGAATTTCCTGGAGAGCCTCCCGGAGGAGCTCGGCCGGCTGGCGTGGGCCGCTCTGAGGGGCCGGAGAGCCTTCGCAGGGACGCACGTTTGCGGGACTCCCAGGAGCGCCGCTGCGTTCCCCACGGGGCCTTTAAATGGTCGCGGCCACCGTGGCACGGGGAGAAAGCGCGCTTTCCCTGGGCCCCCGGCCTGGGAGCCCGTTCATGTGCCTCGGACCCGGTCCCTGGGCCGGGAGTGCCCTGCAGGCCGAACCGCAGCGGCTCACTTTCCAGACAGATGAACGAAAGACGCTGGGTGTCTCCTCAGAGAGCACATGCGGGAGGGGCTGGGACCGCACGGCCGGCTCCCGTGAACATCCCCGCCCCGCCGGTCAGTCCCTCACCCGTCTGTGTCGGTGCAGGTTTAGATTCAGGGGACTCGGGTCCTGCCGGGCAGGCCTCGCTCCCCTGATGCCGACCCACGAGCGGCTGTGTGCGCTGTGAAGCCAGGTCCCCAGGATCCCTGCGCGGCGACGCTGCCACCCAGGTGACCCAGAGGCCTGTCCTCAGTTTCTCTGGCAGCGAGCCGTCTCCCACTCACCTCGCAGCCGCTGATTCCCTCTCCGGACGATGACGGGTCGGAGTGTAAACCCCGTGCCAAAGCCACAGTGTTCCTTCGTGTTCGCGCCAGTTTGGAGGTGGGCGTGGAGGTGGGGGCACAGACGCCGAGGCCGTCAGCCAGGGACGGAGACACACGTCCGAGGGACTGAGACTCCGTTCGCGGTTCTCGCCCGGTGCAGAGGTTAACCTGCTGACCCCCAGGTGCGCCTCTGGGTGGGGGAGGGGCGGGGAGGGTCCCGCACAACCGGGCGTGTTCACCTGGGATTCTCAGACCTGCCGCCCGTCCTGCCCTCGCGGTGCCCACGTGGGGTCTCTGTCAGCCCCCCCGAGACCCCCCGGGCAGGGGCCCTGTGACTTGAAGGACCCCTGGTCTGGTGGGGGCCACGCAGAGCACACGCCTCCTGCCGTTCCGTGGACGTGCGACTGGGGGAAAGGTGGTGGTGTCAATCAGAGAGGACATCCGTGGCCGTGTGACGTGTGCGGTGACTCTGGAAAGATGGAGGGAAGTGACCGGGCAAAGGAAGAGTGAGAGGACAGCTGGCGGGAGGGGCGGAGGCGAGGGGGTGCTCGGGGGCCGGCAGGGGGCGAGGGACAGGTTCGAAGAAGCTGCAGACCTCACAGGCCGGCGCGTGTCACCCACGCGAAATGGGGTCACACCAGAAGCGCAGCGGCCGCCGGGGAAGGAGCCCGGCGCACCGAGGACAGTCTCCTTGCCCTGCCGCCCTGCGGGGTGCTGGGCGGCTCTGTGGCCACCCGGAACGGAGAGAGTCGGCTTCCAGTGTCCACAGTGGACCGCTCCACCCGGCTTCCAGTGCAGTTCAACCCCCGCCGAAACTGGCCGCCTCAGCCCTGGGGGCCGGGGCCTTCTCCCTTCATGCAGGCTTCATGAGAACGTCCTGCCTTCTCCGGCTTCACCGAGGGCTCACTCCGCAGTCCTGCCCCGGCGCACTCCAGGCCTCCCCTCCGCCCTTCCTTAAAGCTCGGGGCCCCGGGAGGAGCAGCAGGTGTGGGCCGCAGAGAAAAAGGACGCACTTTTAAGGGAAGAGGGGCAGGAAGGGTCGCCGTGGGGATTCATCCGGCCTGGCAGCATGTGAAGGACTCCGAGGGGCTGTGTTCAGGACCCCGTTGAACGCCCTGACATGTTTTCTTACTCTCAGCATAATCCGAACTTCCCTGGGTCCTAAAGGGTTGTGTGTGTGTGTGTGTGTGTGTACGTGTGTGTGCCCCTTACAAACTGCAAGGGAAGAGCTGCCCCCTGCAGAGACCTTGGGCTCTTGGAAGGCGAAGCTCTCTGCCTATTTGCAGAAGCTCAGAGGCCCTGGGACCCTTTTCTCAGTGCAGAATATTCTAGAAGTGTTGGCTCTTTTAGGGTAATGACAATGCAGAGAGGTGCCTTTGTCTGGATAAATTATTCGTGTTTTAACTAAAAAGTTCCAAGATAACTGCCCTCGTGAGGGTAGAGGGACTGAGGGAGGGTGTTCTGGGGAGTCCGGGTTGGGGCTGAAGTGGGAGCGAAGGAAGAAACCTGGAGGGCGTCTCCGCCGGGGGCCGCAGGCGCTGAGCCCAGGCAGGGCCCTGCTGCGAGAGTCGGGGCGCCCTGTGCCCCCGGGGGCCGGCACCCTGAGGACTGACCTTGACGGACCGGGTCACGTGCTCGGTCAGAGTGATGCCCGACTTCCTCGCCAGTCCTCACAGTGGGTCTGTGCCCCGTGTAGGAGAAGTGCACCCCGTGTAGGAGAAGTGGCCATTGAAAGTAGCCCCAAAAGAAAGTACGTTGTTAAAGTTCAAACAGTGACATTTAGGAAAGTGCAGTTGAAGCCGGATGGTCACAGTTTTTCTGGAAAATGTGTTTTTATTGTGTGAGCCTCCGTGGAAGTTGCGCTGTATTTGAAATGTACAGCACAGGAGTGCAGCACACAGATGAGAGTGTGGCATGTGTGTGACTACAACGTTCCCTGTGATGTCTGTACACACATACCACACACGCACGTTCACATGCATGCACACAAACACACAGTTCACATAAACTCACACACACAACATCTGTGCTCCAGACTCCAGCACAGACTCCCTTCACCCCTGAAGTCCCCCACACCGAGCCCCACCTTCCGGCAGCCCACTCCTGAGTCACCGAGGGCAGGGCCTGTGAGGGGAGGGGCCTGGGACCCGCAGCAGAGCAGAGCTGGCAGACCTGAGTGGGACGACGGCTGCGCAGTGCGGGTCAGGGGCTGGGCCGGGGGTCCGGTGGGCCAGACACCGGCCGGTCAGTTTTCTGCGTCTCGGTTGCCCATCGGCAGTGAGAGCGCCCGGGCTCTGCCCTTTTGTTCCGTGTATCTAGGTACACGGTGGTCCCTTCGTCACCAGTGACTGTTTAAATAATAATTCATTCCTCCATTCACTCATTCATTTGGGAAATATTGAGGGGCTGCCCCTGGAATTTTATAGAACATGTGTTTCCTGGTTTTAAAGGGGTTTTATTTTATTTATTTTATTTTTAGACAGAGGGGAAGGGAGGGAGAAAGAAAGGGAAAGAAACATCAGTGTGTGGTTGTCTCTTGTGTCCCCTACTGGGCACCTGGCCCACAACCCAGGCATGTGCCCTGACTGGGAATCGAACTGGTGAGGCCGGTGCTCAATCCACTGAGCCACACCAGCAAAATGTCATATTGATTTATAGATGTATTACAATAAATAAATAAAAAAAAACAAAATTAAAAATTGACCTTGGCTCATTCCAGGAACAGGCAGTCCGTCTGGGGTCTTTTCCTGCTCCTCCTACCTGCTCTTCCTTCAATGTGCTCCTCGCAGGCCGGGGGCTGGGCGGCCTCCCAGAGGGAGGCCCAGAGCCCCGCGTTACCAGGGGCCTGGCCCAGGTGACAGCAGCGCACTAGAGACTGCCTGTTCCTCAGGGGTCCCCACGGCCCAGATCAGACCAGACCAGTCCTAGTGTTTGCTTCTTTTGGTGGAACACGGTAGGCGCCAAACAGATAACACGGAATGCACTGAATATAGGTTTCTATGGGTTTACGTAGACATACACGTTAACCTTTTAGCTTTTAAACGAAGATAGTTGTGGCCTCTGGGTTCACAGGACAGTGCCTGGAAGTACAGAATAGAAAAGTCTGGATACGTGACCATGCCGTTAATTTGAAGAAAAGTGACGGATCCACAGAAGCTGTGATGTGCCTCGTGGCTTCCAGTCTGCGTCTGACTCACGTGCACAACTCTTTCCTTCTGTGGACAGACTTTTAAAACAATGATTTGCATTGTTTTAAAACAACGCGTTCTCTTTGGAACATATTGTGGTGGGTGTGAAACATTTTTCAAAAACAATGAAGTCGAGTTGGAACATCACGGCAGAGAACAAGAAACACGTGAGGGGGGACAAGCAATTCTCAGGAGAAGCTGAATTAACTTGTTAAGAAAACAGAAGGGGACCAGAAGGGCCCCGGTGCCCGGAGACGCGGATCAGTGACGCAGCGGCACGCGGCTTCGGAGCAACGGTTTGCAGACCGGCACCTACAGAGGGAGCACCACCCTGCCCCCAAGGCATCCACGCAGCCCCACGGGCCTGGGAGCAGGACGAAGCCAAACGAAGCCAGCTCTCCGCAACATGGCTTCCAGCTACTGATTCCAATGACGCCCGCGTGGCACAGCTGCTCCGGCTGCGCGGCAGGGCCTTCCCATCCCTCCTGGGCCTCTCTGTCCTCCAGGATCGATACTCTGCATTCACGCCCCGCCTTCGGGAAGCTGTCACGCTGACGGACACCAGAGAGGTTGAAATAGTCTTCTCCGGACTCTTGGCACCCAGTGGTGTCTCTAGCCTTTCACACGCAGCCCGTCTGACCGCCGGTCCATGGCACTGGGGTGCGAGATGGTCACCCGCTTGTTTCTCCCCCTTCCGACTGCCTGGGCAGCCACCCCCCACCCCAGAGCTGCCAGGACACGCCATCTCAGCAGGGCAAGCCTGCCGCCCCCCGCCCCAAACTCACACAGACACCCCAGCGAGGCTCCAGGCACAGCCCATGCCTGTGTTCATCTCGGTTGCCAAGCAACGGCTCTCCTTCAAGTTTTGAAATTCATTAAAAACAGAGAAAGCTGGCATTTTATTTCTCTTTCCACTTGTAAGAGGGGAGGCAAACCTGCCTTATTTCTGGACACTGTGCCCAGCATTTCCATCTGACGCCACGCTCGGCGTGGTTCCACATGCCTTCTCGTCCCAGTAATTAGCCAGCGTCCCCGAGGGAGGGCGAGTTGTCGCCGTGGCCTGTCCTGTGGTCTGTGACGTGGGCTTAAGTATCCTGGTTCCAAACAAAGAGCTGCTTTGCACAGGGCCCCCAAGAGACTTTCCAGGACCCCTGACTGGAGCATGTCACCTCGTGGGCGTGGTGACGATGGCCGACCCAACGGGACCTGTGACCATGGCCAATGGGACCACCGAGCTGCCCACCTGGTTCACAGACCACATGGCCTGTTAGTGAAACGTGATCCGCACTCTGGCTTGGGTTTACCCTCTGGTTCACACCCCAGTGAGGGGCTTTGGAGGGGACGCCTCCTGTTCCACCCGGCCCCGCCCCCCGAGGTGCGAGGGGGGCTCCCAGATGGTGTCTGCGACCTGCCCCATGGTGACCGTGTGTCCCCACCCGCCTGTGAGAAGTGGAAGCTAAACCGGGTGATTTCCACAACGTTTCGTATGCGTTTAGGTCGTTCCATAAAACCGAGCGGTTACTTCTGCTCTCACGCTTGTTTTCATTCTTCTTCAGTGAACGGGGGGCGTCAGCAGTGGGGGCGCCGCTGTTTTCAGTGTGTTGGGCCCTGGCTCACTGTCTCACGTTTCGGAAGAAACCGCGTTCCCTGACGTATAGCACACCCCGACTCTCTAATCTGCGTGCACGGTGAGGTCTCTCACGCCTCCCACGTTCCTGGTCCCTTTCTGCCGCTTTCTGGAACGCCAGCAGGACTGGCGTCACGATGTGAAAAGTGTAGCCCACCTTGTACGTCATGCTCCGTGCATTTATTCTCCTATCTTAGTGAGATTCCCTGCACTAAGGTGTTTTAACTCGCTGAAACTTTACAGAAATTATTCAACTGTCAGCAGATTTCCGTGCTTGGGTGGTGTCAGGTAGAAATGGCCGTAGGTGTGAGAACAGAAAACGTGTTAACAGAGGGAGGTGACTGTGTAACTGATGGACTTCCGGGGAAACAAAGATCTGTCCACTTACACACTCTCGGACGGCACGGCCGGTATAGTCGTTAGACAACACCCAGGATTTCTTATCACGGAACGGGAATTTATCAGTTTATTGTTCTACAACTGCCAGTTTTCAACAGAAGATACGCTGTGAACATCTCTCTAAAACAAGGATGGAGTTTACTCCTCTTTGTTTCCCACGGTATATTCTTGGTGTTGGGGAAATGCTTCCTGCGGGTGAGGTTTTTCACTGTGTGGGTGAGCGGGGGTGTTGACCTTCAGCGCCCACTGAAAACCATCTGACACCCAAAACCACCGGGGAGGCGGTTCGTGAAGGAGGCCCGGTTTGTGATAATTCTGTGTGGATATGAACTCCTCTGGGCTCTCCGCCTGCAAAGTCGGTTTGCTTCAAGTTCAATTTGCCTAAAACCCTCCTTTCGAAGTAACGATGCTGCCATTTCTGGAGAGTGTGAGGTAATAGGGCGGGTGCTGCTCTTTGGAAGCAATTTGTGGATTATTTTTTTGCCAATTTAGCAGAGCTTCTTTCTACCCAATTTAGCTACACTTTTCTTTGAATGCCCAAAAGTGTGCAAAAGATAAAAACGAAAATAGGTACATCCAAACATGACTTAACATTTTCAGAAAGGTCTGAAACCTTCTTACATTTTATGAAGGGCTCTGTGTTTGGTGATTTGGTGACGGCTGTGACCTTAGTTTAGGTAAAATGACTACACAAGTTATTTTAATACTTCCAAGAAACACAGGGAATAAAGGAAGATGATGGATTTGAAAGTGTGATGTATTGATAGTGGGTAAAAGACAAGAGAAAAAGGTATGCATTTTTTAATTTTTGTCCAATTAAAAAATCTTCTGTGCTTAATTCATGTCGGCTAAGAAATGTGCCATTTTTTCAGTAACCTACTCAGTGATTGGAATGCACAGTTCAGGAATAAATTAGAACAAGCAGCCTTCAGGATCTAGGTAATAATTCCGTGTGGATATGAATTTCTTAGAGCAGGGCATTCATGTGTCTTTTCACGTGGCTGTGTCCCTGTGACGCAGGCCGGGCTGGGCTGGTCTGCAGCAGTACTTCCTGCAGAGGCTCTTGCTATCAGGGCGGCCAGTGCAAGGCAGGCCGGGGCGTCCGTGTGCCGGGGAGTCAGCCCCCCTGCAGGAAGGGGTGTTGGGGACAGCACACGGGGCTCTGGGCACACAGGGCTCCAGTGCACACTTCACAGGTTGCACATCACACACCTCTTTGCACACCAGCCCGGGTGAGGTCTCCGAGCCTCACGGGCCACTGAGCTCCTGGCTGGTCACTAACAGAACCAGAAGGATCTCCACACACTCAGTGTGTTAAAGAGCTACCGATCTCTGCTGCCTTAGGTTCCCCAGTAAAGGAAGCGTGTGCACGCACACGCAAACTGACGTGGGAGACGGCCTTATTCAGACAAACACTGTGTTCTGGGCAACTGAAAAAATTAATGGGATATTATTTATTTCATACCAATTTGATTCACTCTAAATCTTCTAGAAAATTGACCAGATACACATTAGGCTTCCTGTTTGTACATTTATGAAATCTGAAGATAAACTGCTGTTTACCATAAGCAGTAACGGAAGAAAAGTCTTGCTAATTAATTTGTTTACAGTTAAATGCTAAAAGCGTCTGTTTAAAATGACTGGACTAAGAGTCATCGGCATCTGTGGTGTGATGATCAGCAGAGCTCGGGTCGGAGGAACCCCGAGTTCCAGCAGGTCGGTGAAGCTGCGGAAAAAAAACATGGAACAAAAGAACGAACAAAGAGCAAACCCCAACCCGTCCCACGGTGAAGCTGCTCCCGGTGGGCCAGCACTGGCGGGGGCGGTGGGGGAACAGGGGCGGGCGAGGGCCAGCACTGGGTGTCCCAAGAGTGACCGAGGGGGCGCCTTCTCAAGGACGATGAGAGTCTGGGGGAGAGGAAGGCAGACGGAGGAGCCGCTGTCCGGGGGCAGCTGAGGCATCCACACTGCTCACGGCACCTAGAGGAGGTGTGGGTCCGTGGTAAGAAGATAGACACTGGGGGGGCAGCTTAGAAAACCCAAGGCGTCACAATAGTGTTGAGGACACAGGAGTGCCCCAGCTTTAAGCGACCGGACCGTATTTTCCAGCCCGCACTCTCTTTGCAGGCAAGACTGGGGGGACCTGCCTCGCAGCTGGGGAACAAGGACGAGCGAAGCACAAATCGAGGGAAGGAGCCATGTGCCTTTCAGGGGCTTAGGCAGCTATTCATTCCAGAGCCCGAGGCAGAAAGCCAGATGGGAGGACCTTGCACCCCCGGGGGAAGAATTAAGAAAATCTAAGCAGGTGCTTACAGTGTGAGCCATCAGAGGGCAAGCTTGAGGGGAGAAGGGGAAAATCCAAGAGCAGGGAGTCGGAGGTGATGGGAGACCGCGCTCACAGTTGGGGATGCGCCAGCTCTCACCCCTGGATTGTTCTGCCCTGTGCCCTGGGGCGAGAGGGGGAGTCTTCACCTCTCATATCCACTCGGTGCGTCGGCACGGAAACCCCAACCATCCCGCCCTCTCCGGTATTTCGAATGGGTACTTCACGCTACTGTCGTTTTGCAACCTCAGGGTCAAAGCCAATGCCACGGGGCAGCTTCTGGGCAGTCTTTTTCTCATTTCCCTGGTGTGACTTTCCCACAGGTCTAATTTCTCAATCTTCCCTGCTTTTCCCTTCCTTCGTTCCGGTATATTTTTAGTCATTTCTGGACTCATCGTAATCCTTTGCAGAATTGGGTTTATCTCATTCCGTTGCCTGAATTTTATTACTCGGCATCCATTTTCTTAAGATTATTTTCAGTAAGTAAAAAATATATAGAATGAGTCAAATCCATCTGACGCTGAAGTTAAAATATAATCTACTCTTACAGTTCATCTTAGATTAATAAACCTCAGAAAGCAAATGAATAGAAACATCAATTATCAGCCTTCTATAGCTGCAAAGAATTCTGAAAACATGCCTAATAGAGTTTTAATAACAAGGTAATTATAACAGGCCAGCGACTCAGCTTCTCGGGGAAATGCTTTTCTGGAAACGATTCCCATGAGACCTAGTTCATTTTTGTTATTTTCCTGTCTTCTTTCTCATCTCCTCTTTCTTCTTGTCCTCTGTGTATTTGACTGTGACAGCAGTTACAACAGTGGCACTCACTTGTAAAAGGAAAAAGTTACACCTGGTCTTGATCGCTCTATTTCCCTTTATTAAACTCCCCGCCCATGTGCTTAGATATTTTGCATTAATGAGGTCATCGGGTGCATCGACATTCACATTCTGACATCATGCTCAACGTATAGGAAATTGAGTGTGAAAAAAACCCTCAGTTGCCCTGAAATGCTGTCATGTGGTTAACTGTTTCCCTGCGGTGTGGAATTTAGCTTGGGTGTTTTACTTTTCTCCGTTTAAATATCATGCTATAATAAAATCTAAAGATAAATTTCTAAGGATGGAAAAATGAGACTAATTAGTCTGAACATAATAATGTGCTTGCCCCATTCTGACCTATTACTCTCAAATATGAATCAATTTATACAAAACCTCTTTGAGCCTGAGAGTGCATCTATTTCAACATAATTAATTGGTTTACCCTTTAGCATTATCAATTTCAGGGGTTTATTATTCTAAAAGATTATGGAATGTCACATTATCTGGATTGATTTTTACTTATTAATACATTCATTGTAAGAAAGTTTTATTCAACACCAGGATGTGAATATTTAATAATTTATGTAGCGATTTTTGAAAGCCTCTAGTTCATAATAAAAATGTTGTTCCGTAATTTTCAATTTAAGAAGTACTAATGGCTGGACAACAGTTGTAGATTAATAAATGGAATGAAATTAACTTCCAGGTAGAGTTCTATTTCTAAAACAACTGCATGAAAGTTGATCAAAGAGGAAATATGATTAACTTTTTAAAGCGCCCCTTGGATGTGTGGAAAAGTCAGCGTTGCTGTTCGGTTTTACCGCTTTCAGGGAACCGCCCCGCCCACAGGCCGAGATTAATGTCGACCCCACTCGGGTCAGCGGTGACTGTGGGGTTTAATTCTGTCGTTTGAAAATTATAGTGATGCTGGTTCTGCCGGTTCTTATGTAACTTTAACTTGTGTCTATCTTATTCTGTAATTTCGTATCTATCACTATATAGATACACTATTTTTGCCAGTTGTACTGAGATTATTAAGAAAATGCTTTATGAACCAAGCGTTGATAATCTACCTCTTCGAAATGTGAAAAATAGAGATACAAATTTGGAAAAGGGATAGTGTATATCTTAATATCCAATAAAGCACTTTTTTCGGTTCATTTTTTTACTTTTATTTTTTGTATTTTTATCGAGGTAAAATTAACATATTAGTTTCAGATATACAACACAATGATTCAATATTTGTATATATTACAAACTGACCATCACAGTAGTTCTAGTTCGACATCCATTACTTTATATTTTTCCCCACCACTGCCTCCCACGGTCCATCCCACCCCCCTCTGGCTTTGTCCATGTGTCCTTTATACATGTTCCTTGATGACCCTCCCCCTTCTCCCCCCGTTGTCCCCTCCCACCTCCTCTCTGGTCACTGTCAGTTTGGTTGTAATTTCAGTGTCTCTGGTCCTATTTTGCTCGTTTGTTTTGTTGATTAGGTTCCACTTGTAGGTGCGATTATACGGTATTTGTCTTTCACCACCTGGATTGTTTCACTCAGCATAATGCTCTCCAGATCCATCCATGCTCCAGTAAAGCATTTTTAAAGGGCGTTAATTTTATAAATTTATGGCTTGGCCTATATCAGTATAAAATATTGTTACTTCTGCCTTTTCAGAGAAGATGGTCATCTGTTAGAATCTAAAGTATAACATATTTAGTTCTTTTAACTTTGGAAAATATTGTTACACACAATTTTGCTCTCAAATCGCATAAAATATTACTCAAAACCCATAAACATTTGTGTGACTTACATATAACCGACCCTCATCTTTGAAGTGGTATTGTTTTCTTACAAACATTCGGAGCTCTCAGCCTTTCTGAACATCTTGACCCATCTCACAAAAATGGCAGGAAAAACGGCTGGAACCGCCTCTCTCTTGGTTCCTGCTCACTCTGCTCTGCTCTGCGAACCGGGGGCCGCCCGCGCCCAGGGAGGGAGGCAAGGACACTCTCTTTGAAGAAAAGGGAATAAAACGCCCGGAGTAGACCGGTCAGGAGGGTGCGGCCTGGGGAACGGCGAGCAGTGCTTATTCGCCCAGGACGGGGAGGAGGGGCCTGCAGGGAGGCTCAGAGGTGCTTTCTGTACACTTGGCGGGATTCAAGGCAGCTCTAAATGTTTTTATTTGTAGAAGTGTGTGCCAGTGAATAACTTTCTGTTCGTTTGAACAGCAGTGAGCACAGGCATTCCCTTGTCTCCTTTTTCCCTTTAGAAAAACTGTCATGTGCCTGACGTACATTATCCTCTTCGTTTTCGGCACAGGGCACAGCGAGTCGAAATGTATCTGTACTCGAACGACTCCTACTGCCTTTCCCATAACACTGCTTACCACCTGCCACCGCACCGAGTTGTCGCAATACTATCCACTGTACCCCTGTGCGGGGCACCACACCCGTGACTTATTTGTGTTGGACCCTGTGTTTCTGCACCCGCTTCTGTGCGGTTCCGTCTCTCAGGCGTCCCATGCCACTTGTGTGCGTCTGTGTGGCTTTTCCGGCGTGGGACCCGCCAGGCCCATCCACGCTGACACATGTGTCAAAATTCCACCCCGTTCGTGGCTGAGCAGCAGCACCTGGTTCCCCTGCTCTGCTGCTGTGAACCGGGCTCTGGGGAGCCTGGGGTGGGTGGATGTTGCGTTATACATGGGTGTTTCCGGTTTCTCGGGACACACACAGGAGTGGGATTGCTGGTCCACCCGGTGGTTCGAGTTGTGTCTTTGAGGAAGCGCCGTGCTGTTTCCCGTGGCGGCTGCCCCGGTTCCCACGCCCGCCGGCCGTCCACGAGCATTCCCTTTTCTCCACGCCCTCGCCAACCCTTGCTAATTCTTTTGTCATTTTGACAATGGCCATCATGAGTGCCAGGTGCCTGCTGGACATCTGCATGTACTCCTTGGTAAGATGTCTATTCACGCCCTCTGCCACTTTGTAACTGGGTTGTTTGCTTCTTCTATGTCAGATTGTGTAAGTTCTTTCTGCATTTTGGATACTGACCCCCGTCAGATCTAAGATCTGCGAACATTTTGCGCCGTTTCGTAGTCTGCCTTCCCGTTTTGTCGGCGGCTTGCTTTGCTCTTCAGTTTGACCTTGTCCCTTCGCTTGTGTTCGCCCCCGCGGGCCTCACCCGAGGAGGCTGGTCCGAAGAACTCTGCTGAGAGACACGTCAGGGAAGCGACTGCCCACTGATCTCTTAGGCTCTGCGGTTGCACGTCTTCCACCCAAGTCTTCGATCCACTTGAATCTATGTCTGTACGCGGCGAGAGAGCGCTCGTGCCTCGTTCACCAGAATATCTGTCTGCACCGCAGTGGCCGACGAAGTGCAGCCGAGGCCCATGCATCAGTGTTTCGGTTTCCTCGCCCGCACAGCGGCTCACAAATAATTACTTCGTCTGGGTGTCTGGGTGGCTACGCTGCGCTTAGGAGCAGAGGATCCGGCCTGTAATAGACTCCTCAGAAATAGTAGTTTGATGATACCGAACTAATTAAAAAGGGATAAGGCCAATGCCCAAGCTAAATGATGTTTACAGCTTTTGCCTAATAAAAATTACCTGAACTTTTCGTCTTTGGTCTAAAATATTTTTGTAAAAGAGAATACAGAATCCTCTGACAGGGGCTATTTAACAACTAAATGAGCAGAGCAAATATTAATTATTATAAATGGCATTTCACTCAGGGTTTAACCAAATAGAAATATGAAACGGGATTTTTTTAAGTAGGAGAATTTCTTTACCAAATATTCTACCCAAGTCAGCACACTTTAATCAGTTGTTAAAGGCCAGCAGCTACTTCAGTTTTTAGTTCTAATTCGTCTCACATTAACATGTCTCTGTGCCCGTATGTGTAGGGAATCTGTCCATCTGTCTGTCCGTCTCTCCGTCTCCTGCCCCGCTCCCCTGGTTCTACGCAGAGGAGACCCCGGGACGGAGTCGGAGCCGCGGTACAAACGTGTTTGGCCCCAAGTGCCCAGCCCTGGCCACGGCGATCTCCACGCGCAGGCCCAGCTGCTCCATAACACGGGAGACTCTGACACACGCGTGGTCGACTGTTCACCCCTCTGCTCTCTGCCGACGTGCTCCCTTCACTGTGGGAAGCAGAGGGCGGTCACTTCCCGGGGCTGCTGCCATAAGTTCCCACACACACGGAGGTTCGCACATCACAGGCAAAGAAGGGTTTACTCAGCATCTCGTAGGTGAGGAGTCCCACAGGGACTCACGGAGCTGCGGTCAAGGTGTCGCGGGGCTGAATTCTCTTCCGAAAGAAGCCGGAAGAACCTCGCATTTTCCGGCCCCGCCCCTGCCCACCTCTGCTTGCTCAGGCCCCTCTCTGCACCCTGGGAGCCGGGAGCTGGCCTTTGCAACCTTTTCCTCCCCTGCAAGGATGTCTCCCTGTGACCGCAGCTGGGGAATGCTCCCAGGATCACGAATCCCGCGGTAGCGTTAGGCCCCCTCGGATGGTCCAGGGCAAGACCTGGGCTTGTCCAGACCCTCAGCTCTCACGTCTTCCAGGCCCTGTGGCCGGGTCAGTTAGCACGGGGCTGGGGGTCAGGGTGTAACGTGTGTGTGCTGGACGCTGTCACTGGGCCCCACAGATGCTGGACGGCGGTGCAGGGCCACGTCCCTCTGCTCCCTGGGGCGTTCACTGGGGCTGCGCCCTCCCCCCAGAATGCTTCCGTCACTCTGCCCACCTGGGTGTAACGAGCCAGGCTGCAGGCCCCTTCTTTATTAGCATTTTCCAACATCTAGGCCCTCTCTTTTCTGATTCCCCCCCCCCCATATCGCTCACCGCATTGTGAATCAAATACTCACGAACCAGGGACTTCCTCGGGCGCCTCCCTCCCTGCTGCGCCACAGGCTCCCTGAGGGCTGGCGGGTCCCTCCCGTGCTTCTGTCACTGGCCACACCTCTCCCTCCGGGAAGACAGACCACTGCCTCTGAGCAGACGAACCTGTGAAGTGCTGAAGAGTACGTGTTGACCAAAAAAGCTAGTTTTCCATTTCAGTATAAAAGTAAAGTGTGCTGTTGAAGACGGAGCTGAATCCCACTCCACGAAACAGTCTATACATTTCCATGACCTCTGTGTCTTTGTACCCTGGTGAAAACGAAACTTAAGAATAACGAAATGCAGAAACTAAAACTGGTACACAGAAACAGAGAGAGCCATTAAAATGCCGCATTATCCCCGAGCTCCCAAAAAGCAAATGGGCAGAGGCTCTGTTTTCTAAAGCACGTTCGGTGGAACGAACGCACCCCTAACCACCCGGGAAAGCAAAGGCATCGATCGTCCCTCCAGCTGTCGCATCTCATTCCGCTGAGTCGTTAGGGGAGCGATGGCCCCGACTCGGGCAGGTGGGCAGCCCACCGGCCCAGGAAAGGCCTGATTGAAGCTGCTTCCTCCAGAGGAGAAAAGCACTTCACACTGAACTTGAGAGGCGGCAGGAAGAGCCGTCCGCAGCAGGAGTTGCACGTCCGTGTCTTTGTTTCTCCTTCCCCGGAGTCGAGTCACCTAGACGTGAACGGAGACTTTTTTCCTGCTTCAGAACCGTTCGGGTTGGCGCAGATCACATGCTCCTGAGCGAGGCGGGGACCGCCGCCTTCCCCTGATTTCCACGTGGGGCGCGGGTGGCAGGAGGGTCCTTTCGTCAGAAGCACTGGGAGACACGCACGACCCGCCCCCACAGGAATTCTGGGCACTGCATGTGTGCACTGTGGTTTTTAAAGTCATTCTTCTTTGCCCTTCAATCTTTGATACGTATTTTGGTCAAATTTGAGAACATTAGAGAAATGAATGGTCAATGGCTAATAAGGTCTCATTTTTCATTTGAATCGCAAATTATTCTACAGTTGTTGATTACGTTCTATTTTTGTTTGTTTTGTTTGTCCGTTTCACTCACAGGACAAAGGAGAACACACACCCATTTTTTTTGTATCAGATACTGAGCTACTTATTCTGCACAAGTAACATTACTTCATCCCTACATCAATCATTTGGATTGTGAAAGATGATCTATTATTTATGTGTAAAGACTCATTTGCTCGTTAGGCACTGCCTCAAGGTCAAGTACGTGGAAGGGAGTGGGTGGAATTTAAACTCCTCTGTCTCTGAGTTTATCATGATGTCTTAGATCCCCGGCAGTCAATGCATTTCCCTGGATACTATTAAAATCATTCTGTCACAGTGGTTAAAGGGAAACATTTGAGCCCTGGCCGGGTAGCTCAGTTGCTTCAAGTATTCTGATGCCCCAAGGTTGTGGGTTTGACCCCTGGTCCGGGCACACACAGGAGCAACCAATGGGTGCATAAATAAGTAGGGTAATAAATAGTTGTTTCTCTCTCTCCAAAATTAATAAATAAAAACTTAAAAATAGGAATATTTGAAAACGCAGGCTCCTACACTAATAGAGGAATCAAATCGCATTAAGGTGGTATGGCTTAAAATAAATTACTACCAGAAAAATGATAGTGATGACGATTTGTAGGTACATGGACTCAATCGTTTTCCAGGTTTCATAGCAAATGGGGACAGTTTCCCGGACACGCCGAGCCCTGGTGATGTTCCCAGGCACCGCCTTCTCTCCGGCTTCTTTCTTCCACATCCTTGGGAATCACAGCAAGCACGGCTTGTCATCACATTTTCGTCTTGTGCTGAGGGCTTCAGATTTTGTCACTGCAAGACATGGTTGAGCAGAAATTTCTCTTTTTTGTTCTCTAGTGACACATACAGAAAATCCATCCAATTTTCCATTGGAGTGTCGTACGTGACTCTTGAGTTTGTGGAAATATTTTAAGAGGATCTGAAGACCTGAGCCTCAGAAATAGCGTTGGATTAACAATGTTCAACCTGGACGTGACTTTCTCCTGCGTCACGCCCTGAACATGGGTTGAGTCCTCGATTTATTCAGAGCAGAGCTCAAGGCTTTGTGGGAGAACCAAGATGCATTGGTGTGTCCGTCCTTGGCAGTGTGCTGTGTGGCAGGGAGGAAGCAACAGTGGTGACAGTTGACACCTGAGTGGCAACTGATGCTTAAGCACATATTTTTATTTGCTTGTTTAATTTGATATTTTTCTGCAAGATGATGGGCCACAGAGTCGTGACAACTGCCCTGCTGGGCGTCGGTCTTGGCCTCCGTCTAAAATGACATCCCTCCACGTTAAGTCACCAGTGCGTCTGGGAAGCAACTTCAAGTGCGACCGGTCTCCCAAGGTCTCCAACCAACTGCTCCCCAGAACCGGGTTGCAGGTGGATGGCCAATGCAGGAACTGTGCGAATTTACGTTTTCACACGTTAAACACCACCTCAAGTGTAGTGTTTCCACTGGGCGGATTTTCCCTTCCTGCAGGCTCGTGCCAAGTGTTTTATAAGATGCCTCCTCCACCAAACCCCACTCGGACAGGGGAGGGCTTTCCCCTAGAGAGCCGACCCTCAGGGAGGTCTTACACCTGCCCTGCACCCTCATCACAAGCCCGTGTGTCAGAGCTGGGGGTGCACGCCACCCCCGCCTGGCCCCGAACCTGAGCAAACTGCACACTCAGCTGCCCCACGGGTGTGTCCAGAATTGGGTGGGACAGAGCTGACCAGAAGACGGGGGTTGACAGTCAACTTCGTTCATTTGAGAAGGGACTGCAGGAGGGAACGGACATCCCTGTGTACGTGGGATGCGTGCACACGTGCCCACAAACCCGACGAGCAGTGAGGGGAAAGCGGCTCTGATTAAAGGAAGAAGAGGAGAAATGCGTGACACCGTGGTGAGTCTATTTAGAAATACTGGCCTCATGCTTCTAGGCCTTGAGTGCGGCCCTTCCAGTGAAGTCTGCGACTCCTTCCCGGAGCCCCGTTTCTGAGTGCACACAAGACACAACCGCCAAGGGGGAGAACCATCTGCAAACACTCTGGCATCCATGCTGCTCTGGGGTCCAGCGCCCAGTCTGGGAATGGCAACCACATCGCAAGTGGGAATTCAACCCACGCGGCTGCGGGCTGGGAGACTCACCATGCTGTACCCCAGCAGCTGCCAGCTTGCTTCCGAAGTCTTCTGGAAGACCCATTTCTCAGCATGGGGAGTGAGCTCCACTTTGCTTACTCAGGAAACACGTTTCACTGAATCACAGGTACGCGAGGTCCATGCGCAGTGCCGGTCTGACCGGGCGGTTCGTGAATCCTGCACGCCTCCCCTGCCGGGGGAGTGGGAGCCAACCGATGCAGGAGGGGAGACAGAAGCAGGGACCGTGCTGTGCATTCGGTGCCGTCTCTGTGATGATACGAGCGTGTCATCAGGTGCTTCCCGGCACCGCTGACACGTCACTGGGATGAGGGCACAGACAGGCACTGCTCTCACGGAGGCCTGTGTCCCCATCTTCACACATTTCACAGAGTTGGACATGCCCGTCACTTCGTGGCCAAAGCCAACATGAGTGACGTCAGCGTATGCCACCGAGGGTCTTCTCGAGTCTCTAAGGTCATTCTGTACAGGTGACGTGGTGGGGGTTGGACTTCCTTAACTATAATTCTTACACTGGCTCTTCGCTTTCTGTGCTCATCGCTGGGCAGACTTCAGTGATCCGTGTCAGATGTTGAAACACACCAGCGTTCAGTTGTTGGGTGTGAGTTTCAGCATCACAGGATGCAGGGCCATCGTGGGAGTCGTCCGCAGCATGCCGAGTGGTGGCGGAAGGGCAGCATTGTGTCGTTGATGTTAGATGACTCTAGTGGGAAGCTCTCGTCGACCCCGTGGCTCCGGGAGATGGGAGTGGAACTTGACTGCACTCCCCTGTCCTGGAATTCGATGTCTGACTTCATCTCGTCTTCTTGCTGTGAGCGTGGCCAGTGGGACAGAGGCGTCTCCATGTCGATGTCTGAGGCCACAGGGTTCATATCTTCCTGATGCAGTGGCCCCGCACTCTGCCCAAGCCCTGGGTGCTGCTGTGGCGTCCTCACCGCCACCCCAGTCCCAGCCGCAGGGTGTCAGTCACGCTCCGCCGGTGCGTGTTCTCACCCCGGGGTGAAGCGGCTCCGCCACGTCAGGTGCTGGTTCTCTCCTGGACTCACACTCCTCCTCACTGCCGCGGCGGCAGCTCGCCCTCCCTGCCACACTGCCCTGCTGCTGTGGGGGTGACGAGGAGGGGTGGCCGCTCCTGCGACTCGCTGTCCGATGTGAGGGGGCCGACCTCACCGGGCCAGCCCACCTGTTTTGGGGGTGAGTTATGCCCTCTCTGGAGGTCCTCACCGCTCCATTACCTGCCTCAGACAGGCGGGGTTCCCTGTGAAGTGGACATCTGCATTTCGGTCCCCTCGGGCACCCCGTTCATTGGCCACTCAGAGCCCTGTGGCGCTTCCACCCCCACCCCCGGGAGCTCTTGCTCGTGGGGCCTCTTCCCAGCTCCCTTCTCCCCTGAGCGCTGGGCGCCTTGCCCTCCTCGGCCAGTCCTCCGAGGGGACGCCAGCCAGACGTGAGCCACAGTCCCCTTCTCTCACGCCCACCCTCCTGCCCGTGATCGTGACCTGGCGGGGCGCAGGCTGCAGCCCCCATGCACGTACACCAGCCGCAACTTCAGCGTGTCCTGTTCTACGACATGCGTTCAGGGCATCGCTTCTCCTGGGCACCCAGTGTTGCCAAGTGCAGATGGGGCGCCATGCAGTGACTCAGCACCTGTCACTCAGGTGTCACACGGCCTGCACCAGCCGCACCTTGACTCTTCTCCCAGCTTTGGGCTTGGTGTCACAGGATGCGTGCTGACTGGTGACCGACCGCGTGGAAATGACCTTCTGGGTAGTCTGGAACCGCAAAGACACGGGAGGCACATGTCCGTACCACACCACGTATTTCAAACACTTTAAAACACTCGCAGGATGTTGATTTAACAGCACTCGAAGGTCGGTGTTGAGCTCGAGATGTGACCGCCTTTGGTCTGCAAGGCGCTTGAACTCGATGCCGTGGGAGTCGGGGGACATCAGCATGGGCACCGTGAACCCTGCGTGAGGGGCGCGTCCCCAGAGGAGGCTCCGGACGGGGCGCGGCACGTGTGACCGCTGTGGCGCTCCCTGTAGCCAAGATGCGGGGGCTGCCGGTGCTCTGTGAGCGGATGCGTCCAAGGGCCATCAGGGCTCCCTGGGATTTAGTGGTAGAGATCATCACCGTGCAACAAACACGTGACCCTTCGTACCCGACTCCGTTAGGGAGCCCGGGCTGCGGTGACGAGGGACCACGGGCTGCCTGGCTCAGAGACTCAGACGAGATTTCTCGTGGTTCGGGGGCCTGGTTCTGGTGAAGCCCCTCTCCTCTGGGTCACGATGGCTGACTCATCCTATCTTCACTTGGTGGGAAGTCAGGGCTCTCCTGGCACTAATGCCGTTAACAGGTCCCCACCCTCATGGCTCAATTACCTCTGAAGTCCCCACCCCCTAGCGTCACTACCTGGGGGCGTGGTCTCTACCCAGCTCTGGTTTCCGCTGTACCCGGTCCCTGCATTGCAAACGTTCATATTCCCCTAAAGTCACACGGCGGGGAGACACCCCAAGGGCCTACTCAGTCAAAAGAGCAAGAGAAAGACACCCTCAAACAGACATCCCAGATTCGCTGAGTAGAGCTCCTTCCGAAAGCCGGCGGGACGGTTTTATTGAGGACACCGTGAAGCCGCGTTGAAATGCATCTTGCAGACAGACGCGCTCATAGTTGACCGTCTGAACCAACCACACTTTGATAGCAAGCCACCGCCCTCGCTGTTTTACTCTTGTTGTGAGTCACCTGCTGTGACTGAGCAGCGGGCCTGTGACGTGCTCACAGGAAGACTCATTCTCCAGGCACCGCCCGCTTCTGGGGTCGGCTTCGGGTCCAGTGCCTGTCGAGATGCAAGTACAGATCCTTTGTTGTGGGAGAACTGGAGACGGCAGGAAGCCAGAGTGCCCCCCCCCCGCACCCCTCAGGGCCACACAGCCCCGTGCGGGGCCCGGGCCACGGTGCAGATGGTTGGAGGAAGCTGCACTGTTCCCCTGTTCTTTCTCTTTGCTCCTCTTTGAATCCTTGTCCAGTGTTGATGTTGCCGAGGTCTGGAAACTCAGCGTTGGTTTTGCTGATTCACCTCCCCAGTCATTTAATGGAACATTGCAGCTCAGTTCGATCTTAAACTCCGAGTGAACCAAGCCGCCGTCGAAATGAAATGGCCTTCTTCTCGCTCTCGCGTGGGAGCCGATGCGTTTGGCTCTGGCGCACAGACCGCAATCAGCCTGGTGAGGGCTTCCCACGGCTTTTCATTTTCTTTCAATTTCCCCGAGGTTTTCTCTCAGCATCCGAAGCTTCCATAGCCGAGAACAGTGATTCCTGGCTGAAACACAGGCATCATTTTAGGTTCAGTTTGGGCAAGAAGCACGCTTTGGGGACCAGCCCCCCACCCCCAGGCACCGAACTGGAAACTCATTAAGGACAGAGCTTTTATTTTTGTCTTGTTTGAGTAGTTAACTGTAACTGCAGGTACGCTTTTAGTTACTTTTCCATACATGTTTGTTCACAAGTTGTCACGGACATTGCTTCTGGTTATGAAGCCGAAGCTTGCAGACCGGCTAAGCCACCAGCTAATGGCCGTGTGTGCCCACCTGGCCCCTCTGCCTGTCACGGTCAGCACGGGGCACAAACAATCTCGAGTCTCCAGATGAAAAAGCTGACACTTCTAGATGCCTGTTCAGATGTTAACTCGGGTTTCTGATTGTATCGCTTATCGTATGGCGCGTGCATCGTGTCCTGTGTGTGTCGGGCTCCAATCAAGGGACCCAGGCCATGAGTGTCATGTCACTAAGTGCCACTGCCACTCTGCAAGGCAGCTGTGCTTTATAGGTGGGGACACTGAGGCACAGAGAAAGCCACTTGCCCGAGCCAGACAGCCGTGCTGTGTAGCAGACACTACCCTGAGCAGTGAGAACCGCCGGGTCCCCTGTTCTGCATCGGCACACCGGGCGCCTTGACTTCTGTTTAGAGAAGAAAAACAGGCAGGTGTTTCTTGAAATGCCCAGACTTCATACTTTAGAACTGGTTCAAGGCTATAGATCATGTACCAACTAAACTTTAATATCTTAAAAAGCTGTGCTCTTTTAATTGATTCTACCTTAGTATCTGGCAACATGATGAATTCTTGTCTTTGTGTGCCAGTTTAATTTTAATGATGTATCAGGATATTCTTCTTACTATTAAAAGTGGTAATTAGGAGACGGATAAAAATGACCGTTAAACAGTGATTCCAGTATAATGTACCGCTATAAGGAAGGGTCAGGGGCGTCAGTGTCTGGGCCTTCGTGTGCAGACCCCGTGAACCTGCCCATGGGAGCCTGCTTTGCGTGGCCAGAGGGGCTGCGAGGTTTTTCAAAACTCTTCACCTAATGAAGTTGCGTCTGGCACCAAGTCTTCGAGGGATGCTGGATGGCGACCAGAGTGTTAAGGCAACTTTAACATTAAGTCACAATACGGCAATAACCCTCTGCTGAGAAATATCTCACAGAAACACACCGTTACACCCGTGTATTTCCTTTGCTTTTAAGTGATTAGCTAAAGTTGGGAACCCTGTGGGCTTTGTCGTCACCGTCACCATCATCGTCGTCATTATTCCTACCAAACACGCTGGGCCCTAGGCCTCACACTGAGTGTCTCAGAGTCGCTTCTCGGCGCACAGATGTGCCTGGGCTCTGTGCACCAGCGCAAAGGTGGGCACGCGTCATGGTGGCCCCTGGGACGCAGGCGTCTTCCCCTTGGACGGGTGACTTGCGGTCCTACCAGGCGTGGTCCTACTAGACTGCGGCGTTGGCTCCACACATTTTCCTATTAAGTCATGAAGACTAATTGTTCTAACACACCAGAGCTGCCAGGCTAGCGGCTGACCCCAGGCCAAGGTCATTTCCGTCCCCGCCCACCCTCAGCACCTGGTGGGAGGAACTGAAGGAATAGGGGGAGCAGACGCCACAGTCATGGTTGTCCACTCTGTCCATGGGGTGGGCTGGGGGCCGGGAGGCCGCCTTCCGGAAGACCTACTCACAGGCGCGGGGACACGTGCCGTTTCCTGTCCTCCTTCCCCCCCTCCCCCCACAACACAGGCCTCACGGCCCCTCCCAGTGAAAGCGTGTGTTGTTTTCTTTCTCTCCGTTATTTAAGTCATCCATCAATTACGTTTTACTTATTTTTTATCTTGTTTATAATGGCTAGAGAGTTCAGAAGCTATGTTTTAAAGAGTTTTGTTTTCTTGGTTGGATGAATAGGATCTTACCCACGGAATCTGAAATTCACCGTTTAGAGCCCATTGGCCCAAAGCTCCCACGAGGTTCTGCCTGAATCACAAAAACAGCCTGGAGCTTTCTGCAAAAAAAACCCAAAACAAACAAACAAACAAAAAAAAACAAACTCCAAAACAAACCCTGTCCTGACCAGGTATGACTATAATTAATGCCAAGACTCTCTTCCAAAATGCAGTCCCTTGGGCTTCATTTCACACTTGTATTTGCAGAAATCATCTCGGGGCGCATGCTGAGGTTTCCGCATCACGGGCTCTGGTGCGGGTGGGCGGGGGCCGCTCAGTGTGCCCCCCTCGGGGCGCAGGAGACTCCAGAGTGGGGAGCTGTGCCCGCCGCACGCCAGGGCAGCGGTGGCCCCGCAGGGTTCGGCTGCCTTCTGTCTGGGCGTCAGGGTCAAGTTTCACATAAATTAAACTGCCCGTTCTGCCGACAGCATCTTTAAAAGAATTATGTGCAATTTACATACTTTAAGATTAATGTGGTAATGTCTTAAAACATACATTTTAATGAAATGCCATGCACACTGCCAGCAATCACATTCCGATTTGCTTTCAATCACCTGTGTGACTAGGAAGAAGTTTTCTTTATGTTTTTAAAAATCTTTTAGCTTCAGAGGAAATAAAATGCCTGGAGCGAAAGCCTCCCGGGGGTTATTTACTACTTGTAATAAGAACTGTTGGCGTCTAAGTGGAGCAGCACTGTTACCGTGTGGACGGAGACCCCCAGTGGAAGACCCCTGTGCGGCAGCGGCTCTGAGACTGCCATTTCAGGGGTCAGCCCGCCTCTTTCTTTTACCTCTGAGGGGCCCTGCTCCAAGCACTGGATGTTCATTGAGGTTCCCAGATACAAGAGCTTTCCCACTTCAGTTTCTGCTGAAGAGCGAGTGATTTGCGTGCGTGTGAATGTGCCCTAAATAGTGCAGGGGCCGCGCCTCTACTGAGGCGTCTTGGCTGTGACGTGAAGTGCAAATGGACCTGGGTGTCCTGTGCTGTCATTTGCTAAGTCTGACGCCCCGAATCTGCTGCCCGGCCCTGCAAGTGCACCTGTAAGTTGAGAGGGAAGTGACTTGCTCTGCGCAACGACCACCCCCAAATGGGGCCCCTGGCCGAGCCTACGGAACACACATCACCTCGCAGTTTCCGTGGGGCAGGAATCTAACCAGGGCTCGGTGGGAGCCCACAAACACTCTTTGCTACTTGGCCAACCCCCAGTCAGGCCCCAGAACCTTCTCCCAGGTCTGCTGTGTCCTTCCCTGTAAAATCTCATTGCAGCAAGAACCCTTCTCAGTCACTGTCAGAACCGCGCCCTTGATAACCAGTCGTCCTCAGCCCCTGACGGGCCTCCTCTCTGCCTCTGTCCCCAGACAATGTGTGACCACCGGGCCTGGCCCAGCAGGAACCGGCTCCTTGGGTTCAGCCCGAAGCCCCGACCACTGAGGTTTCCGCCTGGCCGGTTTCCATCTGCTGGGGTAGATTTCCACCTCCCAGCGGCCTCTGGAGCTGGGCCCCATTGCTCTCCCCCAAGGCGAGACCCCGAGAAGGAGCTCTTCCCCCAGCCATCTCATCACGAAATTCTTCCTTACCATCTCCAACACGTGCCTGCTGATCAAATCCCGTAGGACCTTGCAAGGGGCCTATCACTTTGACTGCATCTGGACTTGTGGGGTGCGGGGTGGGGAGGGGCTGGTGGCTGCTGGCAGCCTCTGCTCTCTTCCCGCCGAGGCCTCCACAAGGGGCTGCAGAGTGTCGTGGAGGTCAGCGTCCCCCCGGGAAAGTGATGCACGGGAGGAAAGGAAACCGCAGTCTTTCCCCAGCCCGATCTGGAGAGTGACGCCCATCACGGGGGCCGCGTTCTGATTGGCAGGAGTGAGGCTCTGCGTCAGCGGACGTGGGTCAGAGAAGGTCACGAGCGCCAGGGGGCGGGGCTCCATGGGTCATCGGACACGGGGGGTCTGCCGGTGCGGATCTTCCCCGGAGACCCATCCCACGGGGCCCGGGGATGCTGCTGCTCCTCACGCCTCCCGCCCTTGTTGTTTCCGCCCAGTGAGTGACACAGTGTGGGTGATGCCTGGAGTCCAAGTGACCTCAGTGGGGACATCTGATGTGGACAACACTGGACACATGGGCTGTTTAGACTTAGAATGGACTTAAAATTAAATTAAGTTAGAAATGAATGTCTCAGCCACATCCGCCATCTTTCAAATGCTCCCCAGCCCCCGTGCCTGGGACCCCTGAGCCACCCGCGGAGCCTCCTGGGACCCTCGTGGACACTGCTGAGGGGGGTCCGGTCAGCTTGGTCCAGCGTCACAGTTCAGAGGGAGCAGCATTTTTGTTTAAATTTACTGGTTTTAGAGACAAAGAGGGAAGAGAGATGGACAGAAACATCGGCTTGTTGTTCCACTCGTGGATGCATGCATCGGTTGACTCTTGTATGTGCCCTGACGGGGGATCGAACCTGCGTCCTTGGTGTGTTCCATGCTTTAACCGACTGAGAGAGATACCCGGCCAGGTAGAGCAACATTTTTCTTATCAAGAGGCACATGCGTATCTTTTGTGCTCATGTTCTTAAACCTGAGGTAGTTGCTCACCTACTAAAATGGTCTGCCTGATAAACTCTCCGGAAAGGAGGTATTAAACATTATCTATTCTTTGGTGGCATTAAACTATGATATTCAAATACAGCACGCCAATTATCACATTATGCAGAAAAGAACACAAAATCTAGCGTATGCATGCCCCATAATTTATGTGAAAACACGCAGACCATTGCGTGTGAGTACTGATGTGAGTAATGAGAGAATCACACATAATAGGCTTTTTTTTTATTAAACCGAGATTTAGTTGATTTGTCTTATGAATGAAGTTACTCAAGCAAATTGGACTGTCAGCAAAAAAATTAAAAAGATAACATAAAGAGATGGAAATTTCAGAAGCTCAGCACAGCAACACCAAGACACACGAACCAATGTGGCTGTAAATATCCCACCAAAGTATCTGCACAGCACACAGTCGGCGACCGGGGGCCTCGCTCCGTGAACGCAGGTGGGGATTTCCTGTAGTGATGACACGTCATTGCGGTGTATCACTCCGTACCCGGACTGTGTCGGGCGTTTGCGTGTGCCCACAAAAGTCACTGTGGGGTGCGCAGTCCACCAGACTCGGACCTGTTCTTGTCCATCACCCGATTCGGAAGGGAGGGGACGCCCTGCACAAGCCCATCAGTGGCCACAGTGCAAATTAGAAAGCGAGCAGTGTGGCCGCGTCTCCGTGTTGTCTGCTGCGGGGGGTGGGGGGAGAGTGAACTGCAGGAGGGCAGGAGGCGGGCTTTCAAACTGCAGTAACACTACAACTGGAACAGAGCCAGTTCAACCGCACAACCAGGTAAAACACAGGACCCCGCAACACACCGCAGGCGTTTTTAAAAAGCGAACACAGTTACAGTCGGTGCTCAGAGCCCAGATGGTTCTTCATTTCCAGCTGGCGGTAGAACCTGGTATCGTCTTTGTTTGGCCGGTCTGCCCCACATAACACCACCTCTTCCACTCACGTGTCTTCACATAGTGGAGTATTTGCTATTAATTTCGGGAGAAAACAGGCTTTCCTGCAAGGCAGAGGCATCAAAGTAAGCCTTAGAAAATGTCATAGGCTTGCTTTTCTTAACAGGGCCTCTCTGTCACCAAGCTTTTCATCCCAGCCTCTGCAGAACCTTAACCTCTGACCTGTGATGTTTAAGACGGGATTGTATATAAATTGCAGTTGCCACCTGACACGCCTCTGGCTTGCACCGCAGGCCGTTTCCCACGGAACCGCACACGGTGTTAAGTAGAGGTAGGCAGTGATTTATGGAACTAAGTTTTCCGAGCTGCAAGCAAAACCGAATTGCCTCCCATTTGAAGGAAATCTTTCCCCAGAACCATGGGTTTAGGAATTGCAAACAGAGGGTCTCTGGAAAAACCCGGGTCCCCTCTATTGAGAACGAAATGATTGCAGGGTGGCGCCTCGGGCTCCCATGTGAACTCCAGTGTCTTGTGCTGACACGCCTCTGTCAGTGGTTTCTCTCTCTCTTCTGTGTCCCGTGCATTCACCTGCCTTGTCCTGGAGAACACAAAGTCCTTGCACCCCCACCTGCCCAGGTGACGTTTCTTCCAGAAGGTGCTTTTCAGTATCCCAACCACGAGGCTCCCGGGACAACCAAGCCCTTGAAATGAAACTAGTGGAACTAAGAAACTGAATTTTAAATTCTACTTTTTTCAGGCTATAAGATTCACTTCCTTCTCAGATCTGGGAGGGAAATGGGGGTGCATCTTATAGTCCAAATGTAGCTCACCTGGATCGCTGTGGGGGCGGCGGTGGAGTGGGGTCGCAGGTCATTCAACATTTTACCACATTTTTTTGCTTCAACGTTTTCCCCTGTTTTCCTCCTTTGAAACCTAGGTGAGTCTTATAGTCCTAATAATATGGTAGATAGACTTATGTTTAAAAGGAAATGCAGTATAAAATATTCTGTCATTTGAACACAGTTTGTCATTTTAGTAGGACTACATTTCTCTTTGGTCGTGGAAAATTTAGCATCCAAATGCAATGTGTTACACACCTATATTATGTATATAATTTTAATTTTATGTATATGAAAAAATGAATGTAAAATATCTCATTGATACATTTCTACATTGTGATATATTGAAATGATAACATTATGGATATATTAGGTTCATTCAAATGTGTTATTAAAGTTAACTTTTCTTTTTTGCACTTACTTTTCAGTGAGAGAAGTATGGGTTTAAACCGATGTGGAACAGGGGCTCACGTATTTTCAGTAGACGTCGCTGCTCTGTAACATCATCACTAGGCGTATCATTAGCAAAGATTCCGAGTCCAGTTATTAAGATCTAAGCAGATGCATGAGGTAGAGAAAATGGGTGTAAGGACACATGGACCGATGGAACCGCAAAGTTTGTTTCGATGATCAGCATTAAAGTTAACGATGGTAGTTTGCACATCTGGCGAGTATCTGTTATGTGTCTGTGCACAGATCAGCCTGTGGGGGCCTCAGCCCGGGGAGTCTCTCCATCCGTCCGAGTGGCGGATGGAAGTTAGGGGCCCTCAGGGGAGCGGGTAAGGTCTCCTTTCTGTCTGGGGGCGGGCTGCTCCGTCAGAGGTCACCTGCTGCCCCCAGGTCTCGGGACCCCCGGCCTGGGTGTGTCTCTGGTCTCCTGCCACAGGTGGCTCTTGACTTCCGTGACTAAACCAGTTCCCGAATGTTTCTGCCCCTGTCATCTTTACACAGTTTGCTCAAAACTTCTGTTTTTCTACCTGGTCTCAAATATCAACTATTTTTATGGTTCCTTAATATATTTTCTTCTAAAAGGGCCATATTAATTATTTAAAGTCTTATAATAATTTTAAATATTTGAACTATAAAATTTAACTTATGATGTAAGATATTGAAAATTCTTCATAGTGTACTTAACATATTTTGCTTTATTACTTATTTTGTTTGTGTCTCATATATACCTTATTAAATTGATTTGGGTTATATTGGTCAGTAATGTTGTACACATTTCAGATGCACAACCTTGTAATAGAGCATCTTCATTCGCCACCGTGTGCTCACCACCCGAAGTCTTGTCTCCTTCCATCAGCAAATGGTTGACCCCCTTAATGCTCTTATGACAATTTTGTTAGATTTTTGAGAATCAAACCGTTTTAAAAACTTGTATAAGTCTTGAATTCACCTTTCACTTTGCTCATTAACATATTGTCAATTATTCTACATTCTCAAAGACTGCCTTTTGAGATAGCGCTGAGGATCTTTGCAGACTGTGGGAGTTTATTTAAGTAACAGAAATAAAATGTTGTTTGTAGTAATGCACATTCGTTAAACTCGGCTGAGTTTTATTAACCAAACATTATTATTGGAAAAGCTGCGGCAGTTTACTGAGGGATGTCGCTGAGACGCACACTGATAAAGTGATGATTAAACATCACATACGGAGTTTGGGAGAGAAAATGTACTCGAAGCAGGTCCTGCCGCAGATTAGGACGTCCTCACCGGCTTAGCTCATTGAGAGTCATGTAGCCGTGTGTTACTTTAGTGTTTGAATGTTGCCTTAACGCTGGCTTGTTCATCAAGGTTGACATTAAAGAGAATTGCTTCGTTGAGCAAAGTTGGACGCAGATGTACAATAGGGAGTCAGAATGCGCAAGGCCGCCGTAAAGAAGTCACTTCCCCGGGCACACCCTGTGCCATGGCTGCTGCATTGTGAATCCAAGGAATGTAGTCTGAGGCCTTGTGACGTCTTCCAAAAATAAGGGTCAAAGGATTAAACGCCAGAGATAAACGACAATGTCACTTCTCCCAATAAACAGGTAAAAAACCAAACTCCTGTGTGACCCAGCTCAGAACTGTAATTTACTTGCTTAATAGTAATATCAGAATCATTAAGAAATACCGCGCCCACAGTGTTTTCTTACAGTGCCCCAGAGACCTCATCTGCAAAATCGCAGTGATTTGTATTGCTGTTGTTTTAGTTGGAAGGCGCCTCTTACGATTACTGATGTTTCTGAGCGAGTGTGAACCCCGGTGTGCCTCGGGTGACGCCCCTTCAGGGCGCCTGCAGAAGGGGAGGGGGACCCCTGGGAACAGGACATTCACCCTGAATTCTGTTCCTTTTCTTTGAGCCGAACGACTGCAGGACCTTGAGCGAGCCATTTAAAGTTTCCTCACGTTGGATTTCCTCTTCTCCAAAATGAAGGAGGAGTGACAAGGTTACCTCCAGGACCCCTTCCAGTTTGCAGCTCCCCGCCTGTGTCCCTACCGTGAAGGAGACCTGGGTGCGGGTCACAATTCTGTCCCTGAACAGCCCTGTGTACAGAGTCCTGCTCCTGCAGCTCATCGCCAGCTGTGGGTGCTGTTCCTGTCTGCCTCACAGGGTTGTTGGTGGAACGCAGTGATATGTGGAGCGGGTCACACTGTGGGCACTTCTCAGGCTTGTCCTCGGGGGCCAAGGTCATCTGCCACATCATGGACACTCCTCGGAGGCTGGGACACTCAGTGTTCAAGCAGGGTTGTGATTCCCTACGCACGGGAAGAAACACAGGAGAGGAGCAGAGCTCTGTGGGGAAGGGCGAAGGCTGTGTCTTGGCGTTTGCGCAGACCGGTCTGTCTCATGCACACGTCCAACGACCGATGCAATGCGATCGAGCCGTCTGCTGTGTGTTCAGCGGAACACCGTTGGGGTACGATCTTTTTCAGAACTTCTGTTAAAGGCACTATTGGAAACTAGAAGTCCTGACCTTTCTTCCTTTCCAACGTCGACGCTATTCTACCAGCCTCCTATTACAGTCCGACTGATTTAGTTCAGGTTGTGAAAATAATCGCGGCTCCCTGTCGATGTAAGAAATGCCCAGCCCATAGAGGGTTTTATAAGAATTCATTTGAGCCAAAGAGCAGGTACCCCTGGAAGCAAGATCTCAACAGGGTGGGAGAAGTGCTCCCGAGAATAACTTCCCCCAGTTTCCTTCCTTTTGAAATTCAGGAGGGAACCTCAGAAGGAGGCAGGAGGAGGGAGGGAGCCGGGCGGGGAGTGGACTGCAGCAGAGTCAAGGTTAGGTGACCCCTTGAGGGCGGTCAGCGTTTACGGCCAAGGCGTGCTCACCTGGATGCGCAGAACCAATGCACGGGCCTCACTCAAGGCAAAGGCGAGCCTTTCACTGAAGACATTACGTGCCTGGGGCATCACTACCCACCCTGAACTGCCCGGTGCAGAATTTACGGTCAGATGACCTGGGAGGCCACTTCCCATAGACCCCCTTTCGTCCACATCCCCCTAGGGGGACCCTGCGGAGGCTGAGAGCCGTGCACCCCCGCACCTTTGTGGGTGTGCACACGGGTTACCTTTCGGTGGCCACAGTGAGGCTGAAACAGTCTTGCCCCAGAAAGGGGACTCTGCCTTCACGCAAAACAAGGGCCAGGCACATTCAAATCCACCCAGTGGGACTGACCCCATGGAGGCAAAACGCATTTCTCATTTCCCGCTGATGACTTCAGGCCTGTGAAGACATGAAGGTGTCACTTATTTTCCCTTATAAATAGCCGTTATTCTTAACTCTTTTCCTCAGTTTTAACAGGTTTCTATATTTAGGTCAACTTAACATCCCTCTATAATTTCAAAGTTGGCCATGTTCTATAAAACGTGTAGGATTTAACAAAAATAAACAGTTGTATATTTGTTGAATAGTTGTTTTCTAAATCTATGAACATCTGGGAATCAGAATCTTTCCTGTGATTTCTGATGACATTTGACTTTAGGAAAATTGTTCTAAATCTACAATACAGATTTATTTTCTTAGAATTTAGTTTTAATGAAATCATCATCTTAAGAGTTTAAAAACTAGTATTGCTGAATTCATTTTTTAAAAGTCTGTAACGCTGACAAGGCTCTGGGTAGTCAGAACCACGCCCTCTGTGTTAAGTGCCAGGAGACGTAAGTGGCGATGAGCACCCCCCCCCCCCCCCCGGGCTGAACTCTGGGTCCTGGCTGCCGGGGCCGGCGCCCGGGTTCCCGCCGAGTTCCACCCTGTCCCCATTTCCTGCCCAATGCGCGACACCGTCATCTGGCCTGATGGGCAAAGCGAACAAAGATCAGGGCACAGGACAGAACGTTCTCCTGGGGACCTGCAGCTGCTGCATGGGGTCGCTTGGCAGCGAAAACCATTTTTGGCCAGTGCCTCGCGTTTCTGGCCTGTGTCCTTAACTGAAAGCCTTTGGAAGCATCGATGGAATTCGTTTCTGAGCTTTGAAATGAAGGTGTCAAATGAGAGCCCTTTTTCATTGCATAGAGAGAAGATGCACAATTCAAGTGAGGCCATTAAAAAGGTGCTAAGGTCCTTCGAACATACCAGTGAAACAAGGAAGCAGGCCCCCAAGGGCCATCCGTGCGGTGCTTTGCTCACAGGAAACCGCTCGCGGAAGGAGTGCAGGCGCGATCTCGATTTGACGCCCTGACCACCTGCCTTTGCGTCCGTCCAGCCGCCCCCTGGACTGCGGAGCCTGGACTCCCGGAGCCTCTCAGAGCCGGCACTGCGGGGGAAAAAGCACTTCCTGTGCCCGTCCACTTTTTAGTCGTAATTAAAATGCTGGTAAAAATGAAGGTTTGGAGGCCACGGAGCTGCCGGGACAGAGAAGCAGCAGCCTGGGCCCCCTCTGCCCTCCCGCCCAGCGCCCCTCCTTGGACCTGCCTCCCGGCGTCAGAGCGTGATCTCGGCGCCAGAAGATCCTCACGCTCTGATTAACCTGAGCCAGCCCCGTCCGCTCCACCTGTGCCGGGCTCCCCGGAGCCCATCCCAGGAACTGGGCCACTGGGTCCCCGCAGGCCTTGGGCTCCTTTGACGGGTGTCAGCCAGCTGCGGTGCTTTGGTGAACGCGGTGTGTGCGGATGCGGAGCTCCCAGGCCCGAACCTCACCCATTCATCCCTGCAGGTGGCGGGGACCCAGAGCGCTCTGGAATGGCACTTTCAGTTGTGTCCTATTTTGCAAGATCGCATTTAATTTGCAGCCTTGTCTGTTACCATTTGTGGTTCTTAAGACGCAATTTAGCGCCGAGAGCCGGGTGATGGATGAGGGCCGGCACAAAGGGATGCTGGCTGAGACAGAGTAGCCCTCCCTTGATTAGAAATTAGCCGAGAAATCCCTCCTATTCCTCACAGTGTGCGTTATAAATGACCCAGTCAAGACTGTTGAGAAGTCAAACCTTGCCTTTATGGGCACATGACTGATATTACAGAGGTAAAACATTCATTAGGAGAGGCGGCATGTGGTTTATTTATTTATTTTTTAACCATTTAAGCTTCGCAATTAAGACTGGAATTTTCCTTCCATTAGCTAGCAGAACACAATTATTAATCATATGTTCATTTCCCCACCAAGGCCCCTGACAGGTAGAAAGAATTTCTAATTTAAAAATGAAGCCGCTGGGTCCACAGCGGAGGTTCAGAGGTGGTGGCACTGAGTGGCCCAGGAGTCTGTGGGGGCGGGGACATGGCCCTGGGGGCTCAGACCCCCACCCTCGGCCCCGCACTCCACCCCGTCACTCTGGCTACCCTGTGCCTGACCCGGGCCTGGGGCCCCACTGCCCACGGCGGAAAGAACACCACGGGGCGAGTTCCTGAACCAGGGCCGGTTTCTTCATCTGTCACAGGGGACGATTGGTCTCACGTGGCCTCTGTGAGGAGGGCGTGGGCTCGTGCCCACCACGCCCTGGATGCAGCGAATGCCCTTGAGCACCAGAGGCTGGGATTGGCGTTCTCCCCACAGACGGGTGCAGAGGGCTTTCCAGAGCAGCGCCGGGACGGTCCTCGGAATGTCCAGCACGGTCACGGCACTGGCGGGAATGGCCTGGGGACCTGGAGCAGCGTCTCCCTCCAGTGGGCGTTCGCTCAGGGCGCTCTATCCGACGGGAACCCGCGATTCAGGAGCCGCCCCCGGCTGGGCCAGTGTCTCTGCTCCATCTGACCTGCTCTGTGAGTAGCGCGCCGGTGTCCCCCCGTGTGTGGTGCTGGGGGCGCTCTGCACACAGGGTCTCTTTCACCCTTTCCCTTGGGTGTCCGTGACGAAGCCACAGTCTGAACGCAGTCCTCGGAGGGGTGTGGTCCACACCCTTTGCAGCTCAGACTGCACCGCCTGGGACGCGTCCTTCACGGCCCAGGGGAGAGCTTTGGGTGCTTTGTTCTCCGGTCCTGGCTGTCCCCGCGGGGGCCTGTCTGCACGCCTGCCTGGGATTCTGCTTGGCCGGCCCCCTGCACAGGACCCCCTCGACTTGAAGGTCTCGGAGGCAATAAGCCGGTGTCTGCTGAATGTGTCTACGTTTATCCCGCTCATTTGTTTAAGTGTCCCCAGCCATGGACCTCCTCGTACCTCACTCTTTCAGCTCGACTGTGAAGCTGTGAGGAGAAGCAGGTTGTTCTCTCTCTAAGCACCGTCATTCCCGAGTGTCTCCGTGCGGGTCCACTCTCACCTGGACGGTGTCCCCTGAGCGGACGTGGTCCCTAAGGTGACAGGGTGGGAGGGCGGAGACGAGCCCTACAGGAAGCTGCAGAGACGCCAGCGACCCAGGATGCGAAGCTGTCACCGAGGGCTGCCCGCTCAGGTGTCCGTGTCCAAAGACACACAGGACAGGGCCAGCAGCGTGCCCTTCGCTGGGGAGACGGGCCACGGCCAGGCCGGACGTCTGTCCAGCGAGGCTCCGTAACTTGCCTCTGAGGGTCGTTCCTGGCTTCAGAGGGATAGACGTGCAGACGGAGCTTCCCTGGGCAGAGGGTTCCAGACGGCCACTCAGAAACGCCGCCCGGGGCGGGCTTCCTTCCCTCCGGAAGGTGACTGGGTTGGTGGAAATGGGGTCCTGGGCAGTGACTTCATGAGATGATACAGGACGTCAACTGCCTCGGCAGGGAAGGGGCGTCGCTGGCCCCCGGGAGGGGCCGTGCTGAGAGGCGGCCCCCGGGAGAGGCCAGCTGGCACCATGGGCAACGCAACGGTTGGACCGAACGCAGGAGAGGACCCGCCGTGGCCGCCAGGCGAGCCGTGCTCGGGCTGGTTGCAGGTGGCAGGTCGGATGCTCTGGGGACTCGGTGTCAAGTGTCGCTGCGTAGCAGATGTTTACTTCCAGGACTTAGAGGGAGAGGCTCCTGAATGAGCCGTGTCCGAGCGGAGGGCCGCCCAGAGGCCCCGGGACACCTGCTCACGTGTGTGTGGACAGGGAAGACCATCTTCACTTACAAACCATGGACGGCGGTGACGGTGCCACAGGCTCATGACGACAAGTGAAACCACACGTCACCCTGCGTTGGAAAGGGAAGTGCCGCGTGACAACCCATGTCCTGTCCTCGCAGAGACTCGATGACAGGAAGTTGAACTGCCACCTGTGCCCGGCAACCCTCTGAGCACTAAGGGGTTTGCTGAACTGGGTACAGAAGACTCGGCATCTTCTCGCTGTTCACGCACGTCTGAAATGTGTGTCTCCATCCTTTATCTTGCCAAGGATCTTTATTAGTCCCCCAGACCCTGCGACCAATCGCAGTGAATTACTCAGTGTAAAACGTGCGTTCTTCTCCTGGCAGTGATTGTACCATCTTCAGAGGGCACACGTTTCACCGCGTGTGTGGTCCGTGGCAGCCTGGGTGTTTCAGACTCTCCAGAATATTTCACAGTGTTTATGTATTTCGGGTGTGGGAGGAATTGGAGCAGGGGACAGGAAGAATTCTGCATGGAACCTTCTACTTTCAAGTGGTAAATTCCTCTGCGCCTGGGCGAGTAGGGGTCCTGACCCCCCGCAGAGCCAGGGGGCACGGCACGGCCATCCGCTGGCCAACCCGCCGGCCGACACGCCGGCCCCGCTGCAGGCGAGCCGCCACGAAGCACTGAAGGACAGGGCGCAGTTCCCCCTCCGCCCTTTCTCCAGGACCATCTGTACCTCGAGGTCTTTGCGTGGAGAGACCGACTGAAGGTTTGCGAGTCCCCGAGTGTAACCGCAGCCCTGGAGACAGGGCGTGAAGGTCGCTCTGGCTGTAATTATGAGGCATTTCTCACGGCAGGGACAGGTCCCCCACTCGTAAGACATCGCTCAGGTTGTTCCACGCTTCCCCTCCCTCCCCCACCCCGGTGCATGCACGGCCCGCTCAGTTCCCTGATCTTTTCAGGTGGAGCAGGTCGATCTTCTCCTTCCTCCGGGACTGGCCCACCGGCAGAGCCCGGCGCTTCCCAAACTAGCGATGACACCGGAAGCGCGGTGATGGCTGGCGGCTTCCCCTTAGCCCGCTGCCACTGTGCGGTGGGGTCGCATCCTCGGTGGGGTGGTGTTTCACCGTCATCACGCTTCCCGGGGCAGAAAGAAATCCCACCTTCTAGAAAATTCCTGCGTTATAAGCTATTCTGTCCGAAGCTTGTCATGCAAGGCAGCCAGGCAGAACACCAGCACGTGGCAGCTGCCCCTGGTCAGGAAGTGGCGGGCCGGGGGCTTTAGAAACTCTCCCCTCCCAGGAAAGTGCGACCGGGGTGACCTCCACAGCGAGCACCAGGGTGTCCGGGCTGGGGTGGCATCATGGTGGCCAGTGGGGACAGAAATGGCGTTGTGTGCAGGGCATGGACTGTGTCGCAAAAGGCCCTGTGCCTCTGGACCAGCTGGCTTATCCTCCAGCCCCGAGGAGTTTCCCCCGAGATGCATAATCTTCACAACGCACCCCCCTGAAAAGTTCACTTACTGACCTTCCTCGCGCCAGGCAACACGCACTGGGCGCTTAGTGCCGATCCATGGGTGTCTCCGACTTCTCTCCCCGGGGCCGAGCCCCGTTTCACTGACGGCGGAGTTTCCCGATGTTTGCAACCCGAAGTCTTAGCAAAACACCGAGGGGTCGAACACCAGTCACCAGGGTGCACCTAGGTCGGCATCATTACACTTGTAATTTGTAGAGAGAGGAACGCAATTCAATGGGCATTTTAACAGCCGGCGCGCAGTTAACCTCCCCTTACCTGTTGCCAGGCACGCAGCAAGGCCGGCGGGCTCCCCACAGCGCTCCAGCCACCAGGGATTTGGAAGGTGTTTCCGTGGAAACTGAGCATCACTAAAGGCACTTTCTCTGTGGTGTGGGGCCGTCCCCTGCCAGTCCTCTGCGTACAGAGCTCATACGGTCCCACAGCCAGAAGAGCCGCCGTTCCCTCCCTCTTGGCACATCCCCCATCGGGATTGGGCTTTGGATTTAGGGACAGTTCAGAGAGGACTTTTGTCCTTGGTAAAACTGCATTTCACCGACCATTTTCAGTCGAGATTAGAGTGACCATTGCAGATATAGCTGAAGATGTTTTCTTTGCCTTTGTATAGAAGTAACATTTTAACTTTTCGGAAAGCTATGGAAGCTATTACCTAAGATAGTGTCACTAGATCAGATTCTACCTTTAATGAGTGTAAACTGCACTGATGTTTTTAAATCAATGAATCTGAGATCTTTTCTCTATATTTGCTTGTGGAAGTGTGAAAAGCTAATATATAGGCTTTCTGATACAGGACACCAACACAGGGGGTGCGGAAGGCTCAGACCACAGTGACCGACCTTGGGAAGCCGTGGCCAGCTGAGGTCATGCTCACGTGACCTGGTCCCCAGGGCTCTCGCTCACTCCTGACCTCCACTGAGCAGGTCCTGCCTGTGAAGGACGCCATCGGCCCTTTGCTTCAGGGGAAGGCACAGGGCCCTGGCGTTTGTATGATCTCATGACTTTGGAGCTCACACACAGAAGGGGGCAACCAGCACTAAGCAAGACCCACGGTCTGTGTGGCACCCTCTGTGCTCGTTAGGGATCTCCAGGGAAAAAGAGCCAATGGTCTGTGTGTGTGTGTGTGTGTGTGTGTGTGTGTGTGTGTGTGTGTACAAGGAGGGCTCGGCTCAGGCACTCCCCAGAACCCATGGGGGCCGAGCAGTCCCACAATCTGCTGCTCATGCTGGAGGCCCAGGAGAGCTGGGGGTGCAGCTCCTTCCAGTCGGAAGGTGGGGACCAGGGATGTTGGTGGTGCGCGTTCTAGTCTGAGGGCAGGAGGCCTGTGTCACGTGGCTGGCCAGGGGGCCGGGGGCACAGTGAGAAGTGGGCAAGGGAAGCTAATGGCAGCTTTGTCTGTCTCACTCCGGATGCAGGTGACGAGAAACCCCTGAGGGAGTTCGAGCAGGGAAGCAGCAAGCACTTACCATATGTATAGGTGTGCGTTTTAGCAGCCCCCAGAGAGTGCTGGGAGGCTGGGGAGTGCCCGGAGGAGCAGGGACAGCCTGTCAGGGGGACGTGGGAAGGTCTTGGGCTGGAAGGGGCAGGCGTCCAACAGCAGAACCCACACCAGCCAGGGCCGACGGATTCTGGGAGGAAGGGGAAGGAAAGCGCAGGAAAACCTCTCCGAACTCCAGTGTCTTCCCGTAAACATTTGGAAGACGGTACTTCATTGGCTGGAGTTCGGCTGTTTCATCTGGACAGCACACGGGACGCCCATCCTCACCCCTGAGTCGCCGACTAGTATCTAAGACGAGGGTTACCCACGGGAGCCCAGGCCCTGCGAGGTCCGCGAGGTCCAGGTCCCTGCTCCTCCTTCCTCTGCAAAGTGTGTGGTCACGTGTGGTTTGCTTCACGGAGCGTGTGCCGAAGCAGACTTGCTACGTGGTCTTTGGGAAGTTCCTCCTAATCTCTTCTTAAAGCCTGTAGAAGTTCCTTCCAAGAAAAAGGAAGAACCGGGAAGTTCTCAACAAGAAAACATGGCTAGTCTCCCTCTGCAGGTTCCGGTTAGAGCGAGTTAAGCCATTTCTGCCCCATTGAGCACGAAACCGCCCCTTCACGATGCCCACCCGCACTTGACATTGTGTTGGAATTTAGCAGAGATGCATTTTTATGACATGTGTGTTAACGGTCACATCTAGGAAGTGCCATCGCATGCTAATGTAAGCTATTCATGTCCTTAAAATGTTCTAGTTCTAAGATAGTTCCACTTTTTTCCTAAAGGGGAGAAGTGCAGAGAGCAGGCGTTTTCCTTTGGAGGAAGCGGACCCCCCTCTCGAACGGCCCGAGGGCCGTCCCTCCCGTGGGGTTTTCAGACCCAGTGTCGGGGCGTCCCTGACTCACTCGCTCACTCCTGACACAGGCGGACAGCCGGTCCTCGGGTCCCACCAAAACCGCCCCTGCCGCCACCGTCGCCTGCCGTCCTTTGACCGGGCACAGCTCCCTGCACACGGAGGCCTGTGGATGAGGTCAGGGTGGCGCGAGATAAAACTCACGAAGTGGAGTTATAAATGCACAGGATTCTCACCATGTACCAGAACAAGAAGGCAGAACATAGAAAAAGAAAGCAGAGCAGAGCTGTCTTTCCACGGCGCAAATGCCCAGGGAGGAGTGTTCAGAGCCGCCGGCTGTGCCCAAACGGGTGGCCAAACCGTAGGGACCTGATGTCAATCAGTGTGACCAGCTTCCACTGTGACCCACGTTTTCTCGCCTAGAATAAAACTCACTCACCAAAGATCCCCGATCCCTGCCCGCTCTCTCCCTAAGTAACCAATTCTGTAGCAGGAAGCGGGTGGGACGATTTCTTCTCAGCAGGTCACCAGGCAATTTTGAAAAAAGCCGGGAACTGGGACCACAAAGCAGAGCTGGAACCGAAGGAGACCTTCCAGAGACTCGGGGGGAGGGGGCCGAGCCCTGGTCTCGGCCTCCGGGGACACGGCCTCCGGGGACACGGCACCTGCTGTCACATCCACCTCCTCTGGTTCCTGTGCCCCTGGGGACCCCCAGAGAGAGCCAGGGTGTCACAGGTTGAAACCGGCTGTACTTCGTTCCTTTTGCTTGTAATTGAGGTGGAATTTACCACTTAGTCCTGGTTGGAGAAATCTGGATCACTCTAAAAATGCTTCTGCATCTGACTTTTTCTGTCTCTGGTGAAAATACTTCGACGTCTGACCTCAAAATCATTCCTCTCATTCATTTTTATGCTTCATCAGCTACTAATCGTATTAACAAAGGATGGAGTTGGAAGCAGCAGAGCCATTTTTAAAATAAGCCACCTCCTGTGTTAGACATTTTATGATAAATACGAGGCTTCGCTTAAGCTTCGTTCGCATTAACCGAGCACCTGGCTCGGTGAGTGCCGTCTCCACGGCAGGCCTGGCCCAGCGAAGTCTCTGCTCTGCGGTGGGCGCAGCCGGCTGCCGGCCCTCCCCTCATCTCAGATTCATGGCATAAGGTGGCTATTGGAAAAACATCCTTTTCTACCTGTAATGAAAATGGTTTTTTTCTCTCTGAAAATTTCGCTGAGCTTAGAATCCATCTGGAACAGCTTGTTGGCACGAGCTTGTGTGTCGAGCAAATGACAAGGTGGATTAACCTCAGAGGGACAGAGAAAAACTAGTTTCGTGGCGGCCGTGGACAGAAATGTTGACCTGCGGAAAACTGCGCTCTCTGGGAGCCTCTCGCGTCGGCCTGCAGGTGGTGGTCGGAACCCCCCCCCCCTGCCCGGGGTGGAACGTCACAGGGCAGCAGTACGCTCTTTGGGACCGAAAACTGGCTTTGGAGGCGTAAAATCCCTGCCTCACTAGTAAATCACGCTTCATGCTAACATGCTTAGTTAGGAAAAATAATTGCTTTAATTGAGTAATTATCTTGGGTCCTCGGCGTGGCGTTAGTCTCTAGCCTTTTTCACACGTTTACTTGGCTGGCTGCTAAGGAATGGGGCTGAGTCCTGGGAACGGCCCAGCGGGCCAACTCCTGTCTTCTGTGCCGCGGCCCTGCACCTGCACCGGTGGAGAAAAGATGAGTTTCCCAGCTTGTGAACGAAGCAGCCGAGGCTGCCGTTCTGGGTAGCGCCCCGAACAGCAAAAAGCGCCCATGGCTTCCTCTGTCTGCCTCATCCTCTCGGTGCTCCTGTAACTAAGTCTGTTTTCGTCAGAATAAACATGGAGCGATGTTTCTAATTTGGCGTTGCAGAACAGAGCTTCTACTGCGTCTCCCTCGCACGCACCGTCGGCAGCATGGGCTGAACCGCTTCCCGAGTTTTTAATTGGAGAGCTGTAAAATCAGAGTCCCTGTAAATTCACTCGTAAGCCATTTCTGAAGAAGGTTGGAGAACATTTGAAATGAGGTAAAAGCATAGAGGAGGAGTCATTCCAGCCCCATCCTCTCCTGGTTTTGCTTGGCCGGAGAGTTTGTGCACCTGCGGGAGTGTGAGCAGTAACTCACAGCCGGCGTGGAAGCGAGCGGCCTGGTGTTGGCGGAGGCTTTCTCTGCGGTGCGGAGCTGTGAGCGTTCTGGAGAACTGTGCTTTCTCCATTTGGCTTCTTAGTGTTCTTGGAGGGTGTGAGCTGCATGAGCTTCAATGTGCCCAGAGGGGAGAGGGGCTGAGACTGTGGGACCCTTGGGAGGAAGACTCCCACTGAGCCTGGGTCTTGCTCGGTCTCGGATGCGGAATTCCCTTCCCTGGGGATGCTTCTCTCCTCCAGCTCCTCCTTCATTTCCTCCCTCTGCTCCTGTTCCCCTTTCCTCCTCCCCAAGCCCCGCCTTCTCCTTACTTCCCCTCCCTCTCTTTTTCTCCTGTTGCACACACGTGAATTCAGAACCCACCACACCAGATAAAAAGCGGTGGAATCCTCAGTCAAGTCCACGATCTGCCCTGTGTGCTCTAACTCACAACCCGTTCCTTATGGTGAAGCGGGGACAGAGACCCGACGTCTGGTAGCACTGTCGGTGGCACTGTCTGTCTGCCAGCCACGCCGCTGCCCACCCCCGGGCTACAGCCCCTCCCACTGCCCCCAGCTCTGGGCTCCCAGCCCCCCTCAAGCCCTGTCATGAACCCCAACCTCTTCGCTTGAACAGCCTGATGCCCCCTCTGTTCTACTAAGTAAACAGAGGTCAGGGAGAACGGTTTAACTCCCTCCCCCGACCCCTCTCAGCACAGAAATGCCTCAGTCCCCGTGAGGACCGGACCTTCTCCCATCTGCCCCGAGGGGGACATCTGTCCTGCGCGGAGCCAGCCCTTCCACCCGCGCCTCTGAGGAGGGCAGCCAGCCCACCAGGGGAAACCCCAGTTTGACGCCTTCCTTTCTCTCTGCAAAGTCCCAGGACACAAAGTGTGCCACTTGGGTGTCCCCGTGACCCGCCTCTCTGAGCCTTCGTTCTCGTCACCTCGTGGCCACCCAGGACTTCCGATCAAACCACTTATCCAGCCGGTCTCATGTCACGCCTGTCTAATCCTTCTGCTTTCACGTGCTGGTCCCTCCACTGTCCTTCACCTACAAATGCAGGGCGAGTGACAGCCCTCCATCCGAGTGTGCCTGGCACCAAAGGCGCCGTCTTCCCCAGACCCCCCACGCCTCCCGGGCAGCGATCACGGCTCCTTCATTTCCGGACCCTCAGCACTGAGCACAGGAACTGCCCCTGCAAAGGGGGTCCTCAACCCCGTGACACGCCTACTTGTCCCCCAAGGGAAGGGTGATGCTGCATTTACAGTAACATTCTCAAGTTCGTACAGTAGCAGCAAGGACACCGCAGCCTCCGCTGTGCCAGAAGCTATAGGCGTAGGAGTAGGTGTAAATAAAGATTTAGGTTCGGGAGAAATGGGAAGAACCCTTTAAACAGTAAACCTTAAAGATGTTTCTCTAATTTCCTGGAAGTCCGTGGTCTATTCCAGGGGAATTCTTCCTAAGTTTAAATACCACTGATTTCCCAAAAATACGTTTTTTAGGAGTTTGCACATGTTCATGCCACAGAGACACCCGCTCCTCCCATGATCTGTGTGTTTCATGGCACATCTGTGGGGCGCAGCTCCCGGAACTGGAGGTGACGGCCCAGACAGGGGCAGCCCGGGTGAGGGCCCTGGTCCCCTGGACACCCGTGGCCGCTGGTCCCCTCGGCCATCAGCTCTGCAGTCTGTGGTCCCAAAACCTGCTGCTGTCACCGGCTGTAGCAGAGCCGGGAGTCCAAGACATGCCCATCACTCAGAGTTCGAAAATCAGTTCCTAATGTGAGACATCAAAGGTAAGCTTGCACAGTTAAATCTGTGTCACACCATGTAAAGAAGAAGGAATTTTGATGATAGAGCTTGGATTATTATTGGAAAATGTATAAAATCATACTTTCAGATAAAGTACAAAGCCATACATTTCAGTGTCTTTATCAGTGTGATCGAGAAACTTATCAATCTATAAGTCATTGCTATATCATCAGAATGAAGTTAAATTGAAGCAATTTATAAAATGTGGGTTCTCCATATTTGCGTCTTACTCGTTTTTCTTCCTTATAATTTAATCTATACCACTGTCTTCCAATCTTGCATCCATCGGAGAGAAACTAATACAAATGAAATATGAAAACCGCCCTAGAACATGTCAAAGGGAAATACTGATATTTTTCCCAATAATTGCTTTTACAACCCTTAGTTTGACAACATACTTAGTTTCATTATTATACTCAAGGAATAATTTTGATCTCTGTCTATTCTTGGTGGGTCCATTTAGCATAAGAACCCGCGATTCCCCGAATGTGTCTGAGTCACCATGGAAGGTGGGCCTCGGGGTCAGCGGCGAGGCTTGCGTCACCGGAATCCGACCCTGTGCCTTTCACACCTTCTCCCAGCTGGACGGAGAAGGGGCCTCTGAGTGTGAATCACAGAGAGCCCCGTCCAGACAAGGTCAGCCCAACGCTGTTAGGGAGGAGCAAATGTACAGGCTACTATGGCGTCTCTACAGGCAGACCATTTTCCTGTTTCACTGATTTCACAGGAAGTGGACAACTGTGGGTAACAGGGTGGTGTGTCCCAGCCCAGAAGGGTGGCTGATCACAGGTGCAGCCTGGTGACAGAACAGAACAGCCGATGGGTCTGTCATTGACGTCTCCTTCATTCCGGGCTGTCTTCTTGTCGCAGTCGGTGTTGACGGGGCGGCACTGGCCCTGGGTGCCCTGTGTTCATCTCTCTTCCCACAACTAATCCCGGACCAAATCTCGTGGTTGTCGGACATTGGGTGGAAGGCTTCCTTGACGACCTTAAAAGTCACTGCAGATGGAGGCTGATAACACTCGAAGAGTTTGCATGGCCACAGAGCTCCCGGAGTTGGGGCAAGACAGGCTCACAGCTCCGCCGAGCGTCCGTGGGGGGTGAGAGGGGACACAGGACACACGGCTGCTGATCTCCACGGAACGAGTTGGCTTTGAACACCTCCCTGCAATTGGCCTCTGCCGAAACGTTGTGCGTTTAAGGCGTTTTCAGTTATTCTGCTGACCGGGTGTACTCTTGTTTCCATGGATACTCCTATAACGACATCTACTTACCTGGTTGGCTAGTGTACAGAGACCCGCTTTGTAGGGGACATTTGGTGGGGACCAGCTGTACGTTGACTGTTTCCCACGACCACCCCGCAGTTTATAGGCAGACAGCCTCCTTTCTCCTCGGAGAAGGACGAGGATTTTGTAATGACTGACGCATCAAGGTGCTGGTAGGACCTGGCAGCTGAAAACACGGTCCTTATTTGTCTCTGACTTTCTTCAACCTGCGATGTAACAAGTGCTCTCCGAAGGCTCATCGCGTGTTTTGGACCGATTCATGAATTCACATAATTTGTTGTGCATGTGGTACCTTTTCTAAGAAAACAATGGGGTTGGAGATTCTTTTTTTGAGGGGCTTTGTGAAAAGTTTCTGTTGTACATTTTCTGAGACAATTCACTGTTTCCACAAAGTGCCATTTAAAATTCTGCTCTGGCTTTGGCCAAAAATTGAAAAGATATGCATTGAGTCATTGATGAAAATGACCATATCTGTCACAAGGATTGATTTAGAACCATTAGCTTAAAAAGTCTAATGAACAACACAGGAAATATAGTTGATAATGGGTAACAGCTATTTATAATCTCTGGGACATTATTAACTTTTTTCTTAGCCCTTTCTAAAATTTTAGTTTTATATTTTTGAAAAATTTTGTTTAAGGGATATTTATTTTGCTCCTGATAATTTCACTTCTTCCTTCTCGTTTTTTCCTCCTTCCGTCCCTCCTTCTTTCCATTTTTAAGTTTTTAACTCAAACTCTGATAGTTGTTGAGAAAGATGTCAGCTGTGCAGAAGAGCTTTCCCTCAGGACGCGTCATTCTGCACGGTGTCGGACCTGAGTAGACAGAAGCTGTCTCCTCAGCATGCCTTTCCCTCCGCTTCTGGTCACAGTTTTAGTGTCATTGTGCCTTCACAGGACAGTATTTTGTGTAACTCAGAAACACATGCGCAAGTCTTCACTAAAAAATGTTATTTTGGGGGACTACTACGTGACGGCACTGTGTCGATAATCTGAGAAATGGCCTCCCCCCAGCAAACGGGGTCCCAGTGGACTGCAGCCGCGGGGCCAGGGAGTGCGTGGAGACCCCGAGGTGAGCACGCCCCGAACTGAGTGCGAGAGGCTGGTGTCAAGGAGCGAGACAAAGAATAAACTGTAGAGGGTCATCCAAAGTCTGCCGAGGCGTTTGAGTAACTACCTCGGGAGTTGGAAGCTGTCAGCGGAATTCAAATAGTCTAGTTCAAGGATAAAGTTCAGATGAAATCAGTGACTCTGACCGCCCTGCTGAGAACAGCGCGGAGGGAGGAGGGTCATCGAGGAGGCCGGGGACGAACTCCGAGAGGGGGGTGGAGCAGAGCAGTCAAGGATGGCAGTCGTAGCACATCCACAGGCCCTACTTTAGAGGTAGAATCAGGGACCTGGTGGCATGAGTGTCGGCTTCCCTGTCGGAAGGTGTGTGACCAACAGGAGAGTCTCACCATGTGGTTCTGGAGGCTGGGAGTCTCCAATGGAGGTGGGGGTGGGGTCCCCTGGAGGCCACTGTCCTTGGCTTGAAGGTGACTGTCCTCTGGCTGTGTCCTCACGTGACCTTCTGTCTGTGCCCAGGCGTGTCTGGGTCCAAATTCCCTGTTAATTAAGGGCACCACCCATCATACGGGATCAGGGTCCATCCTAAAGACTTCTTTTTAACTTAATTACTTTTGAAAAACATCCCTGTTTCAAAATCGTCCCACTTCTCCATTTCTCGGCACTGAAGTCTCCTGACGACTTCAACCCATGACTTGGGGGCGGGGCCGTGACTCACCCCACAACAGCCGTGACCTGTAAACCACGGGGAAGAAAGGGGACCTGGTGTGCATACAATTAGTTTGTAAGTTAATTAGGCCATAAATTCAGGTTGGATACTCTAACGTCAGTAGTAATGATGATGGTAAGAATGGTAAGCTTTATTATAACATCAGCAGTTATTCTCTATTAGTGGGTAATCTTATCTAAATCTTCTTAAATTATGATTAGGTGTTGCAGCCCTTCTTTTCTGTGTAAGCACCCGGAGCTTTAGAGAAGTTAGGTAAACTGGCCGCGCAGGCTAGAAAGCGGAAAGGTCAAGATTCTGGTTTGTTTCCCCAGAGAACTACTTAGATGAGATTTCTTATAAAATTCGGCAGGTAACGCTGGTCCCCAGGGTGGTAAGTGTGGTAAGTGTTTGAAGCCTGTGATGAAAGACTTACTCTAAAGTTCTGAAACATCGCCTGGGCCACTCGACAGTGTCGCTGTGGCACTTGATGTGCTGTGATGTGACGAGGTTTCACACATTCATTCCCACGTCTCCCTGGAGGCACGAGCCGCCTTTGTCAGCCCCGAGCGTGAGATGTGTGAGTCACGCAGGGCCCGGAATCCACGGCCTCCTCCCCTGGCGATGGGGAGGGAGCAGGTGACGGAGGCAGCTGGGGGGGCTGCCCCTCTGCTCTGGCTGAGATGGTGCCAAAAACCTGTGTTTGGTGAATAGGACATTCCCATCAATTCCTGTGAGGGACGTGCCACATGGCAGAGCATGCTACACGCCGCAAAGGTACCGTTGCCGAGTTTGGGAAGGGCTCGCTCTGCCAGGAAGCCGGGCGTGTGTCTTCTCATTCCAGGGCCAACTGAACTTGGGAAGCAAGGCCGGGTCTGTGAAAATCTTATCTTAGTAACAGTGCTTGGTGTTCACCATGTTCTGAAGCTTTCATGGCTAAGGCGTGATTGTATAGAAATATAAAAATACATATTCCATTATTCCATATATTTTAGTTATATATATATGGATTTTATATCTAAATTTACCTTTGTGTCTAATTATCATCTATCTACTCTATCATCTCTATTGTCTTCTATTTATATCGATCTATCATCTGTCTATATCTATTATATCCATCCATCCATCCGTCACTTCTGCACACACGTACCTGCTGTGTTCTGTGCCTTTCCGAACCACTCACGCAGCATCAGCAGTTACCTCTGCCCGTATTTTGACTCCAAATCGACCCGTGAGTGTGGAAGGTCCAAGCACAGTGGAGACGGCCATCGGGTTGCCGTGAGCTGTGACAATGAAATGTTTCCTCAGCTCCGGGATGGACGCCAATGTCTCCGCCACCGTCACTTGTCAGCCGTCGATGATACCAGAGCGCATAGAGGCTGATTTATTGCCACCTTTACATTTTTAAATCCTGTCCAGTGATGGAGAAATGCATCATAAAATGGACTCAACTACCCATTTCTTCTTTAAAATGAAAATTAGTCAATGGTCTTTTGCTTTTTTGAATAATAGTTTCCATAAATAGACCTCATTTTCAGACACCGCACGGAGAATGAGCTTGAAGAACAGACTTACCTTACAAGAAACACAAAAAAGGTCGTTTGTATTCTCCTTAGCACCATAGTCCGATTTTACCTTCAAAGACTGAACACTGCCCCGTGACAGTTTCATCGGCCAGCAGGAGCGGGCGTCAGAAGCTGTCATACCGCCTGGGAGAGGAATCTGGGACTGGTTCTAGCTACGTCAGCAGACAGAAAGCGGACGATTGGTGGAAATCCCACTGAGTGTCCTGCAGACGTTGGGGACCACAGGTGAGCTGTGTCCCTGCAAGTCTGTGATCGGCTGCTTCTCCCTTTCTGTGCCCCCCCGGGGAGACGGACGTGTCTGCTCCGTGGAGTGTGAGTGCGTGTGCATCGGCTGGTGGGGACAGAGTCCTGGTTTCATATATAATATTTACACAGATATAACACACTATGTGATAATCACATCTGCCCATGTTTACAAAGAAGTGGAAAAGTCTGCCAACACGGCATATCTTTGCAAACATACGCACACTGGATTACGAGGGAAAAAGTAGCCACACAAAATGTCCTGGTTTGAGGTGACAGATACCATAATCCCTTTTATCTCCACCTACCAACCACTTCTTCCCTAAATCCCATTACAGCTGCAGGTCTGATGAGGAAAGGATTGTGTGTTCAAGTGGAAGATCCACAAGGGCAAATAAAGGGCAGAGGAGAAGAGTGCGATGCAGTTGTACAGCTTAGAAGACAATGTCAAGGGCAATTGACTTAGTTCCAAGACTCAGGAAATCAGAATCCTATTCCAATAGTTGAGAAAGTCGAGAGGCAAACTGATTCGCCCCAGGGGAATCCCAGCAGGCTCCGAAATCAGCAGAACTAGATGCTCTGAAGGTAGAGAAGGAGGTGAGGCCGGATGAAAGAGGTGACTGAAAGAATATTTTACAAGGAATCAGGGTTCCTTTGGCCGCCCCAAGCAGCCAGGCACCTGCCCCTATCGCATCTTAGGAAGAGCTAGAGGCTTATCCTTTGGGGAGGGCAGGGTAGAGGGTCTTTGGAAGAGACACCCCAAGCACACCTGAGGACCACACTGGGGTGTCAGCATTGAAAGGAAGGTTCGCACCTTCCGAGGGGTAGACTTTCGAGCAGGAGGGAGCTCTGAGCAACTCAAGGGAGAAAGCGGGTGAACAACGCCAGCTCTTCTTACCTGCAGTGGACCAGCTGGGCCGCCCGCACGGTGTCACTGCCTGGCCTTCCCCCAGCGGGACAGCTGTAGACCTCACAGGGCTTCACAGGACGGGCCGGCGTTCGTGTGAGCAGACACCGGGAGCTGCGCTGCCTGGATTCAGGTCCCGCCTCACCACTTCCTGACAGTGACCCGTTTTCTCCGTCTGTAAAATGGGGGTTATAAGCAATAATAATACCAATAATACCACCTACTGTGTAAAGTCAGTGGGCGTTAAATGACGCAATACATGTAAAAACTTGAAAGCTGGCGCATAGCGAATGCATGATACTTCTTGTACTTCCCGCCAGCAAAGGCTATGGAAGGTTCTGGAACTCACAGAGGTGTATATGAACACAAACACAGTGTGGACAAGTGGGGTTGAATCAAAACGCCTACTGTGGGGAAGGGGAAGAGCCGGTGGAAACACTGAGAAGTTGGAGAAGAACGAGGCGCTACTGCGGTTGTGTGTGTGACTTTCAACAGTCCCTGAAAAACCGAGTGTGGTTTCACACAAGACTTTTGGTTGCGTTTTGAGGTTGGAGACCTTGCTGGGTGGTTGAGGGGGAAGGAAAAGGAGGAGGGGAGTTGGCGAGAGGGAAACATGTCTAGAACACGGAGTCACAGAGGACGGGGAAGGGCATGGACACGCCCCGGCCTGGCGGGAGTGAGAGCTTGTCCTCGTGGCTGTGGGCTGGGGGTCCTGCCCTGCCGAGGCCGCCACCCTGGGGACCCTGGGAAGACTGTCTGCGTCCAGCATCACTGCCGCAGCCTGAGGTCCCAGGTGGGCCGGGGAAGCCTGTCTCTGGGTGAGCCAGGTAACCAGGAAACCGGTCAGATAAAGAACAATAACAGGGCGTGCACTGAGTTCCACCTAAAACGCATCTGTCCCTTGAACCCTGATTTCTAAAGTCGGACCACGGCAGTGTCTCAGCCAGTGGTCCCCAAACTCGAGTGTGCATCTGAGTCCTGCTGGGAGCACCTTGGGTCCCACATCCTGCGCTCCCCCCCAGGTCTGGAGTGGGGCCCAGACTCGGCTGTTCTGACGTTTTCCTGGGCAATGCCCATGCTCCCAGCTGGGATTTGCCAGGAGAGCAACTAGTTTGTGAGTGTCTTGAGGTAGACTTCCCCCCACCTGGGCAGTGCCCATCAAAGCCCACGAGAGGGAGGATGGAGGTGATTGCATCTGGCGGTGAGGGGGTGTTTGCTCGTATGTTGGTTTTTTGGCAGGAAAGGAGTGCCTCTGGGAAAATGAGGTGTTTGATGGGTGATAAACACATGAAAAATGTAGTAAGGAGAGAGAAGAAAATGAAATACCAAACGTCCCCAAAGAGCTGGTCATCAGAAACTGATGGATGAGACAGAGGGGACATGAATGGCCTCCTCCCGGGCCTCTGAGGCCAGCGCATGTTCCCTTCAGCTCTGCCGTCTGACCAGGCCCCCACCCACCCAGGGGACACGTCAGGGGCCTGGTGACGGGGCACACTGGGCAGGGGTGCTGAGAAATCCACAGCGCCCTTTTCTCCGTTTCCAGCCCATTCTGGATACCGTCAGATGTCTGGCTGTGGGTGCCCCAGAGTGGGGGCTCCTTAAGGGACTAAACTCCGACTGGCAGCTTTGCCCAAGGGGCCCCAGAGAATTCTAATGGGCTTTCTGTTTGAGAACACACTCACCATTCCCCAGCATGGAGACGGAGCCACTGCGGGTCTCACTGACCCCATCTCTGCCCCATCTGGGGAAAGAGTCAGAGAATGAATCCCCCTCCCTTGTTTTGTGGGGAAATAATTCTGTATACAGTGGAAAGAACATTTCTCTTTTGACCCAACTGAATAGAGGGTGTATGTGGAATCATGACTTTTAAAGCCAGAAGAACAGGAATTCGCAGACCTGATGAGTTCATGGGCGGTGATGCCAGCCCCCACACCCGGCCCTGCGGGCTGGCCTTCCCTGCCAGGCCCCCCGCCTTCCCCGGTCCCCACAGGCCTGTTCCAGGCCCCAGCCACCCCCCAGCATGTGGCAGGGAGGCCCCTCCCCCTCCCCTCCCCTGAGTTTTTCTGTGCCTATGAGTGTGCGTGTGCTCTGCCTGGCTTGGTAACACTACCCAGGAGAGAAACTGTTAGAGGACACAGTAATACTTTATTTTTATTATTTGTTGCTAAATCAGAAAGTTCTCTTTAAGAGATAATAAAATCTTCACTTTCAAGGTGCACGTACAATCTAGTTGCGTGTAATTTTTTGAATGTTGAGAATGCCCCAGGTACTCCGGTTTCTTGCTGAAACTTAATTTTTTTTGTTATATTTCATTTATGTGTCTTATGTGTTCAGCATTTGTAAATAAATACAGAATATGACAGCATAAACATCAAATTCTAATGATCAATGATACTGCTTCCTTTAAATGCAGTAAAACCATAGAAATGAACATAGAGTTTCCCCACTATAAGTGTTAGTAGTTCCGATTTCCAACATTATCCATTTAATAGAAATTTCCTAAAGAAATCACAATGCACTGACTCACTCAGAGCAGCTTTTTCAACATTAAAAATAAAATACGTTGAAAGAGATAAAAGTCTAATGAATACTCAGACGCACAGACGAGTGTCAGAAGGTAGAGTTATGAGGGGTGCTCACCATGCTTTACTGGTGCTGCCTTCACCTCTTTCTTCCCTCCTCTTCCTCCTCTTCCTCTTTTTTCTTTAGATCAGAATCTCCCTGAGATTATCAGCTGGGATACGTCTGCTCCAGGCGTTAACCTGGAACAGTATGTGTGGAATAGTTATGAACTGTGTATGTCCTAAAAGCCGCAGAACTCAGAGACGCACAGCCTGCTCCTGGGACTCCCAGGACGCACCCCTCTCCGGAGTCCCCTTCTCCTGGAGGGACGCACAGGGGGTGTCTCAGCCCGGACGGGTCCCAAGTTCCTTCTTCGGCTTTCTGGTTTGTGTGCGGATGGGTCTGTTTTCCAATCTCACTAGCATTGTTGATGCATGGAGGTTTTTGATCATTAAACACATAAACATTCCGTGTCTGATTGGAATCCCTCCACACTCATAAGTCAATGGTGAGTCTTCGTTAATTACGACGTCACAAGCCATAGCGTCTGCGTAACGCTGAGATGCAGGACAGGTTTGTCTCCAAAGTGGCATTTACAGCCATCACCCTGTTCAGGATTTGTCTTCCTCTCTTTGCACGGTGTGTCTACTCCCCAGGACCCTTGTGACAGAGGTGGGGGAAGCTGAAATCATGTGGCTTTTTGATGGGACAGAGTTACTTCCATGTACCACCCCCTGACGTCTCCTCACTTCTCAGACACTGTCGCTTCTATGACGATTCGTGGCAGCCTCACTGGACCGCAGCCACGGGGTCCCACGGTCCCCTCCTCACGGGAGCTGGGTTTGGGGCTCATTAGCCACGCCCACATGGACGAGCCCTAAATGCGGTGAGACAGGCTGTGTCATCAGAGCTGTCGGACAGACAGGGACAGCTGGCGGCTGGTGGTTTCCGCTTCTGCTTAGACCCATCTGCGCCTCGGTTTCCTCCTTTCTACGATGGAACCGCTGTCGGTGTGGACCCCGTAACTTGGGTGCGCAGCCTGGTGAAGCCCACACACTAAATGAATAGCAATCCCTCCCTTTCCTGCTGGACCGGAAAACAGCCCACAGTACTTACCCCCGAGGCTGTGCCGCAGCCAGTAAACCCGTGGACAACCAGGTCCCCGGCCGGCAGATGCAGCCACGCCGCGCGACATGTCTCACCAAACAGGGGCGGCAGAGTCGGAGAAGGTGCTGGGGAGTCCCCGCACCTGTGACTCCATCTAATGTACAGGAAAATGCCCGAGTTAGCCACACGATGTCACAGGCGCTTCCGATGCCCTATATTTAAAATATCGTACCTGTCTGCCCCCTTGACGGACATGAAAGGAACACTTAGACTCGCAATAAGGTAGAAACGCATACATTTTAGATGGTCCTCAATGATTATAAAATCGTTATTTTAATAGAGCAATATACGTTGGCATTATTAAATGACATTTTAAGGTCATTTATGTTTTAATGAGGAGTCAGGCAGCCTGGCTGACAATTTTGTAATTGCAGGCCCTCCTAACAGTTTAAATTCTTAGGGAAGCAAGAGTGTTTCAGAGAAATCAAAGTGTTCTTTATTTTACTTCTTCAGAGATAAACACAGGTTTTATTGAAAAACTGAAATTAAAAGTAGAAACTTGGCGGATGCCCCGAGGCTCCGTCAGCACCTTGGGGTCCACGGAGAGGCCGCCTGGGGCTCCCCGCCATGTCACTGTAGACGGACTTGGGTCAGCCAGACAGACAGACAGACATACTCTCCCCTGTCGGGAGAGCACGTGTCTCCTCCGACTCCGGAATTCCCACTTCCGCTGCAGGCCGGCGAGTCCCAGATCCGAGCGCAGCGCCGGCCCCGGCCAGCGTGGTGGGCGCCCACAGGGTCCTTCAAGTGCCATGGGATTCAGACCCAGCAGGAGGGTTGTTCGGACACTCTGCCTCGTCCCCGGCTACCAGGCTCCTGTAGCTAATGCGTTCAGGACACAGGCAGATGAAAGAGTTCCCATTTCACGCATACTTCGCCAGTGACAACTTAGGGAAAGTGTGACCCTGTACACAGTTTCCAGCAAAAAAGAACAGAAGGTCTGAATGCCACCGCGGTTTTCTGTCCATCAGCCCCGAGTGGCTTCGTGGTCCCGGGACCTGCGCGCCTGACCTGGAAGCTGCTGGGCTGCCTCGCCCCTCCTCCACCCGCGAGGGGCAACGGGCAGTGATGAGACCTAGTGAGGAAGAGGAAGGAGAGCCGAGGCCTGAACAGACCGTGTCTGCAGCAGCCGCCCAGAGAATCAGCTTGCTTGTTACAGGAGGAGGTGAGAATGGAGATAACACAAGTGCACCCGCCCGGCAGGGTGGCGTTCCCAGGGCGCGGCTCGCCCATCGCATTCCAGGGGGGCTGACCCCTGAGAGGTCCCCAAGTGTGGGAACGCAACAGGGTGATTAGTGGTAGTGAGGGACTGCGTTCTTGTGCTCCTGTTAAAAATGAATAATGATAAAAAATGAAATTACAGTCATATGGAATAAAACCGAAAGCCTTCCTTTATCCCTCACCCTCTCCACTAAAATTGCTGTTGACCGTTGTTTTTGTGGGTTTTCCCAGATGTTCCCAAACACAAACGAGCACACCATGTAGGGGGTTTTCTTTTTTTTTTTTTTTTTTTTTTTTTTAATTTTTTTATTGATTATGCTGTTACAGTTGTTCTATTCCCCCTTTATTCCCCTCCACCCTACCCCCATCCCCACCATCACCCCCCCCTTTAGTTTATGACCATGTGTCTCAAGTCCTTTAGATTCTATATTTCCCATGCTATTCTTGCCCCCCCATCTATTTTCTATCTACTGTCTATGCTACTTATTTTCTGTACCTTCTCCCCGCTTCTCCTCCTCCCACTCCCCTGTTGCTAACCCTCCTTGAGATCTTCATTTCTATGTTTCCACTCCTGATCTAGCTGTCCTTTTAGTTTGCTTTTGTTTTAGGTGTGGTTGTTAATAACTGTGAGTTTGTTGTCCTTTCACTGTTCATGTTTCTTTAACTTCTTTTTTCTTAGATAAGTCCCTTTAACATTTCATATAATAAGGGCTTGGTGATGATGAACTCCTTGAATTTGATCTTATCTGAGAAGCACCTTATCTGTCCTTCCATTTTAAATGAAAGTTTTGCTGGATAGAGCAATCTTGGTTGTAGGTCTTTAGATTTCATGACTTGGAATACCTCTTTCCAGCCCCTTCTTGCCTGTAAGGTCTCTTTTGAGAAATCAGCTGACAGTCTGATGGGGACTCCTTTGTAGGTGATTGTCCCCTTAGCTCTTGCTGCTTCTAGGATTCTCTCCTTCATTTTTATCTTGGCTAATGTAATTACGATGTGCCTTGGTGTGTTCCTTCTTGGGTCCAACTTCTTTGGTACTCTCTGAGCTTCCTGGATTTCCTGGAAGTCTATTTCCTTTGCCAGATTGGGGCCGCTCGGGCCACGCCCCCACATACAGCGTCACAACCCAGCGACCTGGGAATCCAAGGCACCACTTCTTAAAGGGCCCGAACAGACCAAGAATGGCGCAGGAGGATCTCAGAGCCCCAGAAATAAATCTAAGCGATGAAGAAATAGCAAATCTCACAGACGCACAGTTTAAAACACTGGTTATCAAGATCCTCACAGAACTGGTTGATTATACGGACAAATTAGACAAATATATGAAGGCGAAACTAATTGAAATGAATGGAATTGCACAGGACACCAATAGCAATGAAAAAGGAAACTGGGACTCAAATCAATGGAGTGGACCAGAAGAAAGCAAATAATGGCCAAACAGAAAAGAGTCAAGAAGCAAGAATTCAAAGAAATGAGGAGAGTCTTAGGAATCTCCAGGACATCTTTAAACGCTCCAACATCCGAATTATAGGGGTACCAGAAGGGGGAAAGGAACAGCCACCAGTGGAAAACTTATTTGAACAAATAATAAAGGGGGTTTTCTAAAGAAGCCACCAGCTGCATTATAGGAGGTTGTCTCAGTGCGGCCGCTGTGACAGAGGACACGCACGGGGGCTTAAGCACCACGAATTTGATTATGGCCGAACATCTAGACAACTCTGGACTTCCGGAATATTCCTGTGATGTTTATTGCACACACCTGAGAAATTTCTTTCTTTATTTCCCTCTATTTTGAGAAACTTAGAGACTAAATTTTGCACCTTTGCCCAGATCACAGAAGATATTTTAAAAATTTTGTTGAAAGTCAAAGTATTTGGTGCAGGTGAAACAACACAATAAAAATCATTGTAAAATTAGAGAAGCATCTTGTCTACAAGGCTGTGTTGGTTCAAATGTGGAGGCAGCCGAGTTAAATGTTTGTCCCCAGAAATGATTGTTTTCTTAGCCATCGGAATCTTCTGTTGCAATTGCTTCACCAGCGGATGGAAAAGAAAGCAGCTCGTGAAGAAATAGGACCAAAGACACAGTGACGCCAACAACCATGACGTCTGCCTGGCATCACCACCACGTCCAGTCCAAACCAGAGCGAACCGCGTGAGGCCGCGAGGACCCGTGACCTGTGGGACTGACGTCGATCACAGCTGTGTGCCGTAATGCAGGTTGGACACCAGAGTCCGTCTGGACTCCTCCAGAGGACGCAAAGCTGAGGACAGGTCCCTCCGTCCTGCAGAGAGGCCTGGGGACACTACCAGGGCTCAGAGAGCCTGTCGGGACACCAAAGGCCATCTCATCAAGGGGCAGCAGCACGAGGTCACTCACCACTGAGTGTTTTCCGAAGGGTGTTGTTCACATCGCATGTGTTTAGCGTCACAACAGCAGCCAGTGGGATGTCAGGGCTCTCTAAGAATACCGGTGTCTTGGCTGTCGTCGTTGACGAAGTAAAATTAGCTTAGATGCAGAACGCCCAAGGGTTGGGGCCGGGGCTGGGGGTGAAGGGAGAGTGGCCCCCGAGGCATCTTCAACCAAAATTTTTGTATCACTTCATATGTCCGGGGTTTTTGTAGGGATGAAGTATAAAGCTTTCATACAACTTACAAAGAGTTTTGTGACTAGGGAAAGCATTTAAAAATAGGCGCAAATCAGAAGCATTCAGTAAAAGCTGCAGAGACAGGGCAGCCCTTTGACAAGGCAGGATTCCTGGGCTAAGTGCGAGGGGAAGCAGGTTGCGAGAGGAGCGAGCCCGTGAGGACCTCCAAGAGCCCGCTGGCCCCCGATGGGGAGGGCTGGCCCCCAATGGGGAAGGCTGGCCCGCACCTCACAGGGAAACCGCAGTTTCCACGGACGGGAGTAATAGGTAGAAAAGCCCCAGGTTCAGGGACAATGATAGATCGATCAATTAAAAATTTACTTGGCTATCCACTCTTATTCCCTTTATCTCCTCTTGATTCTGAGTTGCATTCTTTGGTTAATCGGTCCGGAAGAAACTGCTCATTTACGTATGTAAATCTCACTATTCCCAGGTGCGCCTCCCTCTTGTCGGAGGGAAACTGTCTCGTGTGGCCACGGGAAGATGTCAAGTTCTAGTGCGTAACCTGGGTGTGATTTTTCCTTCACCATTTCACTCAACACGGCTCGGATTCCTTTCAATCCTTGTTGGACTCTTCTAGGGAGTGTTACTCCCGAAATTGTTTTCTTGATTTCTTCCCGTATTTCTGTGATCCACATTGCCTGGAACGAGATTTCAGTGATAACAAAGGGGGAAACGCTCCCCGCCCAACCTCCTGACTTTCCTGGTGTTCTCCTTGTGTTGTTGGCGTTAGTAGTTTTCTTAAAGCCTGTGTGTTCAGCCCGTGCACCCGGGAACGCAGACGCCCAGCTGCCCCGTGTCACATCACACTTTAAAAAGAACGGGCCGGGGGAGCCCGGGGACTTTTCACAGCCCCGTCTGCCTGGGAGCGTAGTGAGGAATACCAGAGAGGGTAAAACACAGAAACACTCGTTTAATGGCAGCGTTGTCCAGGGACGTCACTCCTAACACCTGAATTCAAGGACAGATGTCCCTGGACAGACCCTGACGCGGAGGGAAGGCTGCATGTGTGCATGAACACTGCTGATGACCGAACGGAATGACCGCCACCAACACCTCCCCTGAGTAGCGGGCACTGGGACGCAGAGCCTACATTGAGGGGCGTGATACCAAATTCTCAAGAACATGAAACTTCGATCCAAACTGGGATTTCCTTCCCATCGGCTTATATGACGTGCCCGGGAAAACCATGAAACACTTCATGCGTGAAAATGGTAGCTCAGTCTGTGGAGTTTGTGTAAGTGGTTTCTCTATTATACATACGTGGGCAGTTTTCTAAGGCGGTAGGATTCCTCTCGTCACACTTTCTTGTGATTTCAGGTTTGTTTCATTAAAGTGACAGACAGACACAAATACGCTGGAGTTATGGGCTCTTCCGACCTGGACCTTCTGCTGGTTCTCCCCACATTTCAGGGCTTCGTGCCGTGGGACCCACTCAGGTCTCCCAAATCTTAGCTCGATGCCCAGAAACCAAGCAGCCCACACACACACACTTTGCTTGTGTTTCCCCAGTTAACACCTGTAAAGAGGAGCAACAGAATTGGACAAACAACGGCAGGAGACACTCACAGGGTCTCTGGAGGAGGGGACTCTCAGCGGGGTTCCCGAGGCCCCCGGGCACAGAGCCAGAGGCAGGTCCCTCTATGAGGAGCAGGGGGTGCCCGGCTGGGTCCCACGCGATTATCCAGTTACAGGCCACTCGGAACAGCCAGGAATGGCCGCCGATTCAGAAGTTTTCCAGGGAACCTTCCTGGTTAAATGACAGACCCTGCAGGGTCCCTGCGCCCTGCACTGTGACGTGGTCAACAGTGTAAGGAAGTGCCCACCAACGCCCGACTTCCCCGCAGGCGCCCAGGTGGCCCACACCTGAGTCGGCAGCCTCTGAAGTGACTGGGTGTGTGGCAACGGAGCCCTCCGCCTGTACCGGGCACGTGAGTGAGTGTGAGCTATTTGCCCGAGAGTCTGGCAACACCTAGAGAAACCGCGGGCTCCTCCCCTCCCCGTCCCCTTCCTGCCTCCCGCTCCCCCTTTTCTGATTCTGGCCAACGCTGCTGGCACCCCAGGGTTCAGCCCCTGGGCTGCGGACGCTTGATGGCAGTGCCATGTTTAAGGCTGGCATCTAGGAAGGAGAGCGAACTTGTATTTCCCCGGGAGGGTGTGCGCACCTGGCCTCCTTATTCACATAAACATGATCAGGTCGCACGTCCTCTTTGAGCAGCAGGTGGCAGGGAGCCAGGTGCCGTCCTGTGACTCGGCGGCGGGGCCCTGTCACTCTCATCCCGGTATCTGACTGTGACTCAGAGTCAGCGGGCGCCCCTGTGCAGTGGAGCGGCTGGTGCAGACACAGACCGGTTCTGCACGGGCGTGTCGAGGGCTCGGACCAGCCGGATCCCACTCGCTGTCCTGACACAGAGTCTTCCCAGAGAGACTGTGTCACTGCCGCCCCCTCAGGCGGGGGCAGCGGTTTCCAGGGATGTCCTTCACCCCCTCCAAGGGGCCCAGGGAGGGGCTTCATTCCTGACCGCAAAAGTTGGGAACTCGCCACTGGATGTCCGCTGAGGAATCCAGTGCTGGGGGCGGGTGGCACAAGCCCCCTCTGGTCGCGGTCGTTCTGGGGGGAGCTCACTGAGAGTGTGTGTGGACCCGTCTGCACGGCGCCTGTGTGGGGCATGTGCGGGGCTCGTGACAGCATCAGTGTGTCCCTGTGGGGGGTCTGGGTGGATAGCACCTTGGCGTTGCATCTCTGAACTTGAGCTTGCCGAGTAAAACAGAGAGGCTCAGCCTGATGTGTTCAAATACCTGTGTGCACTTGAGCTGAAGGACTGGAGGTCAAGGTCTGACCCCCCCCTCTGACGTTGGCGATGTGTGCTGGGTGACCCTGAGCTCTGACCGGTTGGTCCACAGCCCACCAGCTGCCGCTCGGGGGACGCGGGGAGTCCTGCCCCTGCCGACGGGCGTCTTCTTGTCCCTGATCCGCATCCTGGAATCCCGTCAGCACCACCCTTCCGACCGCAAATACTGCACATGATTGAAACCAGGTCCACCGGTCTGATGCGGCGCCCCCAGACCGTGAATTCTGTGGCCGACTCAACATCCCTGAAGTTTCTTAGGTAGCATTTCCTGGGGCAATTATGTTGCAGCCCAGTATAATGTTTCATTGTTTTTAATTGAGGTGGGATGGAGCCCTATAGCCTGGAAGCCCTGGCGTGGCTCCCGGTGTGTCCCTGGGGCAGAGGTGAGCACCGTGCTCCCTCATCAGACAGTGAGTGATGGGCCAGGACCGTCACTGACCCCCACCCCTCAGACACGCACCAGCCTCAGGGCCTTGGCGGCAGCTCTGCCCCTGCCGGGAACCCCCCGGTGCCCCCGTACCCTGCCACATCCTTGCACTTCAGCAGGACCTGTGAGCACCTGAGATCAGAGTTTCAGGGCAGGGCCCTGCGTGTCCCTTCTGGGCTGACGCATGGAGGACCCAGCTCAGGGCCACACAGCTGTGCCCCACTGCCACTGCACCCAGAGCCGGGGGTCAGCAGGGCAGGTCACAGGGGCCTGTGGCCTCAGCAGGCTGGGGGCCTGCGGGAAGCACCAAGCAGCAGTTCGAACACGTCTGCTCATGGCCACTGCGTCCCTGACAATTCTATCCTAATGCAATATTTTCACAGGGAAAAATAGCAATTCAGTTAAAAACTACATTACAGAAATGCTAATGCTTCTGGAACATTCTCCAGAGTTTCAGAGACATGGCTGGTGTGAGAAGGCACATTTGTGGTTCCAACAGAGCAGCCATGGATTTCGCCACGAGTTGGCCCAGCGTCCTAGGCCGGCCGACAGGTGAGCCGCCTGCCCGCCCAGTGGGGCCCACCCTGCTCCACAGTCCCTGGTCCAGCTGATCTGGGGCGCCCGGCACTGACTGGCACTCTGTCTCTCAGCGTCCCGGTCCCGTGTGTTTTCAGCGTCTGGCTGCTCCCCTGGAAGGTGGGCGCCACTCCGAGGACCCCTCCCTGCACACCGTGCTTCCCGGGGCGCGCCCGTCAGACGAGGGGACGCAGCACGGATGAGCCCCGCCAGCTCCCCACGCTCTCTCTCCAAGGCGCCTTCCTGCAAAACAGCGTCTCTCACGTAGCTGTACTCTCAGCGCCCGTGGAAACTCATTTCACCAGTATTGCGGGACCAACGTGAAGTCACAAAAGCAGGCATGTGACTCAAGGACAGACATCCTGAGCTTGTCACTGCGGGCGGAGACTTAGCATCTTGGGGACACCAGGTCTTTGGGTGTCTGTTGTTGGTGATGGTGCCGGCACTAGGAGCTCATCAAAGCTCACGCTCTGTCTTTACTTCAAATTTTATGGCCGGCCTGAGTGGGAATTAGACACTTAGCTTTTCGATAATGTGGTTTTTAATCGAATTGCTTTTTTTTTCCTGTGAAAATGTTCTATTATGATAGACTAGTCAGAGACGCAGCGGCGATGAGCAGACGTGTTCGAACTGCTGCTCGGTGCTCCCCTCACGTGGGAACGCGCTGCCAGGGGCGGGGGAGGGGGTGCTGGGCGTGCGGTGAAGGCTCCGAGGCTGTGAAGGACGGGGAGGGCGCCAGACAGCCACCGCTCCCAGGGACCCGGAGGGCGAGGGACCCTGGTTTGCTGGGCGGTTCCCTGCTTGCTCCCAGCCAGCCACCTCAGCCAGAAAGTTTGCAAGTTCACAGTTCTTTTCCTCGACTCCTTCCTCTGCATGAAAACCGGTCGACATCGGTGCGCTCTGATTCCCAGTGTTCGTGGGTAATTATTTAATTCACATACTTATAACTTGACAGAAAAGTAAGTGTCTTCTTAGAAAAGTTGCAGATTCTAGGTATGGGATTGTAGGGACCCAACCTACGAAAGAAGCAGGGTGACTGGGACCAAATCGATTCATTCAGCACGTCTGTGTGTGAGAGTGTGGTGTGAGTGAACGTGGGTGTGACTGCATGTGCGAGTGTATCTGTGCAACTGTGCGTGTGAGTTTGTGAGTGAATGTGCGTGAGTGTGTGCGTGCAGTGAACGCTGTGTGACTGTGTGTGTGGAGCAACCACACACCGTCAGGTATAATAGGACTTTCGTCTCAGGAAACATGTTAACGAGCTTCCGTTGTCACAGTAGAGGAAGGTGGACATGCAGATGCCACCGATGAGCCACGACACTGGAGATCTAACCAAACAGCAAATAAAATCATGGGCAGTAACTGGCGAGGGACCGACTCAGCGAGGTCTGTGAGTTCCGACCGTCTCAGTCTGTACTCGGGGCAGCAGTTCGACCCGTGAAGGATGGTGGGAAGGACGGGCCCTGGCCCTGGGCCGGCTCGTGTACACGCCCTGGGCAGGCGGGTCCCAGGTTCCCCCTGGGGCGGGGCCTCTGGGCCCGCGCCGCTGTCTGCTGCTGGGGACACGGGAGGGGAGGGTTGATGACCGAAGGCCCAGCACTGGACACGCACCAGAGCCAGGTCATTCTAGGACAAGGTGCTCCCAGGACCTGCCTGCCACCGGGCGTCCTCTTAGAAGTGACTTCTGTGACTGGGGACCGCACTGCTTTTCTCGTTGTCCCTCCTGGATGACTAGGGGGCTCTCACTGGGGTTCTCCCCGATCCCCCTTCAGTTTGAGATCATGTTCTGTGAGTCTGAAGTCCCAGAGGTCTAATGAAATTGAAAGAGTATTAATATCACATGAACACTTACATTTCACTATCTAAGCCATGGATCAAAGAGTAAATGTATTTACCCACTTTACAAAGCTTTCATTGATACAGTTGGTTTTGTATGTATAATATTTCGCCTTTTAAGGAAATTAAACAGCTGTATTGGTGGTGGCCCACGTGGGTGAGGCTGCACGTATTTAACCTGCCGTCGCCGAGTTCGGTGCGTGTGTGTCCGTGACGTCATCGGCTCCCTCCAGGCCTGGGCGCCCTCAGGGCCTCCAGCGGTTTTTTCTGCCGCCTTCATTATGTGTTTCTTAACAGTCATGAAACGAGTATAATGATGCGAGTTTTTACAGGGAAGATGTTTTAGAAAAAGTGGAAAAAACTGGCTCCTGGTTCCCAGATAGCAACCGGAGAGCTGGACTGTAAAACTAAGTGGGCCCTAGTCTAGAGGGTCTGAGAAGAGAGGATACATATATTGCGTGTCACCGGTTCTGTGGGCCCACCCACACGCAGGTGTCGCCCACTCCACACAGCTGCCGTCTGCGGATCACAGACAGAACCCACCGCACGGACCCGCGGGGACCTGGAACCCCAGGGTGGGACTCTGACCGGCAGGGCCAGCTCACAACCCAGGAGCAGGGAGGTCGGCACACACACACGATGCAGCTGCAAAGTCCGCACCTGTTAAAATTGTTAGTAGGGGCTTTGTCGCTTGCTTGTTCATTTTTAACGTATCTGGGTGATGCTGGCTGATAAAATTGCATAGGTTTTATGTGTGCAGTTCCCTAGCCCGTCACCTGCACACCGCATCCTGAAGTGGGCATCAAAGTCAAGTCCCCGTTACCGCCACTCCCCCCTCTGCCGTCCTGTGCGTCCCCGACGCCCATTTACTCCCTAATCCCCACACTGTTGTCTGTCTCTAGAGTTTTATTTTGTTGGATTTGTTGTGTTGGTGTTTAATCCCTTTGCCTTTTCATCCAGACGGCCATTTCTTTTAAAGTGAAGGAGCAACTCTGGCTGCCAGCACCTTGCTCCAACCTTCAGCACGCAGAGCCCAAGACGCTGAACTTGAGCCCATTTCATCCAGACACTGTGGGGAAAACGTGCCTTTGCTGTTGCCGCAGACGTGTTAGAATTGAAAAGATCTTCATGGAGTCTCGTCTGGTAGATGCAGTTTAGGGGAATATCATCAGTTCATGTCCCAGACGTTGGGTTATTTAAATTTGGGCGGGGGAGGAGCAGCTGGGAGAGGGAGGCATCCGCGGACCTGAGCTGAGTTGGATCCAGTCCTTTCCGGCCTGGGGGCTGTTCTCTTCTGATAAGCTGACATTTCGGCAGGTGCAGGCCTGCCTGCTGTCCCTGAGTTTTCAAAGGCTCCTGCCCTCACCCGGCGGATTTCACCTCCACCTGAAACCGAGCAAGCGCTTCCTCAAATGTGTTCTGACGGCATCAGGGGACAGGCCCCAGAGGGCCTCACCTCGCCAAATCACCAATGTCACGGTTCCGTTGTAGGAAAAGAAAATGAGGACACGTGCCTGTACGATGAGCGGAAAAAGCTCAGGCTGTAATTTTGCTAATCGTGCTCATGATGTCTAAATTATCAGATAACCAGAAATAAAAGACTAGACAAGGGCAAGGGAGATGAGTTCTAAGTAGAGGAACAACTGGTTTGCTAGAGAAAAAGAGAAGCAAGAAGCCCTGTACGTGATCTGGGTGTTCGTTTGCTCGTTTGTTTTTAAGAGCATTTATCCGTTTAGAATCACATGCGCCGTGGCGGGGGCGCTTTCTCAGGTCAGAAGCTGGTTTGGGATTCCCGCCCCTCTGAGAACGGCCATCCCCAGAAGCCTGGGCCGAGACTCCTAGACAGGGCTGACCAGGGCTCACCCCCATCCGTACTGGACACCCGGAGAATGGGGTCCCTGAGGGACATTGGTGGCTGCGGACAGGAGGAGGGGCAGCCGGGCAGCCACAGTTTTGGTGCTCACGTCCAGTTCCGCAGCCACGAGAACAAGGACACTCATTCACGTTGCCCGTGGGGATGGGCCGCAGCAGTCCGAAACCAGTTCTCAGTCATCCTTAGCTGGGGTCTCGGGGCTGTGCTTTCAAGACTCCATCACTGGGTTCCTCTCACCTGTGCATAGTCTAGAGCATTTTGAGAAGGATTTTTAAATGGTCCAGATCCCCGTGGCAGGTCATCCTATCCCGTGGACTGGGTATTTTCTAACCTACTTGTATAAGTGCCAGGGAACCAACCGCTCACGTTTCCCTTTACAAGTCTGTCCGTTTCCTGGGCTGTGTACTGGGGTCCGGCGCCCCCATCGCGTCCCACTTCATGGAGGCCCTGTAAGCGGCCTGAGAGCGGCGTGGGGCGGAGCGCTGGCCGTGGGGGCGGAGGGCCAGGTCACCCAGCAGTGGGCGCAGCGCTCGGGAAGCCAGGCCAGCTCGGCGTGGCGCTCTCGGACGGGCGCTGCGAGGGAGCGTCTCCTGTGGCGTCCTCGCCACATTCCGTCCTGTGAAGGAGGGAAAGTGGGATGGAAATGAATGAACGCCAGTCACGTCAGAACGGTCTCATGACCGGGACTGTGCCCGAGCCGGTTCTCCAAGGGTCAGGGAGACCTGAGAGAGGGACCGGAGGGTGTCCTAACAGTGAGCTGTGACCAGAGTGGGACGTTGCAGTGACCCTCACAGAAAGAAGTCTTGTGACAGGGGACAAGGCCGAGGGGTGACCCAGAAGAGCTTCCCCTTTCAGGGAGTAAGGGACCGAATAGGTCTGGTAAGGAAACAGCAGAGGGGTTTCAGTGTTTTTATCTGCTTTTTAATAATAAGATGCAGTGGTTCATTTAAAACGCAGGGAAGTGTTTCAGAAATCGTTTGGCAATGGTTTTGAAGACAAAGGAATTGACGGATGGGTGGGCGGATTGACACCCACCAGACATTATTCTAAAACGTGCTTATGTTCGTTCCTTAACTGAAGTGTTCCCAGCACCACTGAAGCCTTGGGGCAAAGTGGAGGGTCTTAGGTCTGGGATCGAGAAGCAGCTGAAGCTTGGGTTTGAGGAGTGAACAGGCGTTGAGGGACGGAGGAGGGGCTCCCAGTGTCTACGGGAAATGGCAGAGAAGATGGCAAGGGGCGAAAGGAGCGGAGCAGGGAGGGAATTAGGGGAAGAGGGAAAGCTTTGAGATGCGTGTGTCTGGAGAAAGGTGTGCTGAGCTGAGGGTTAGAAAGGGGCCGGGGCATCAGAGGCTGAGGGGGAGACAGGTGAAGACATAAGGCCGGGTGGGATAGCAAGACATCTGTCACCTCCGTCCTCGTCTCTGCCGATGCTGTTCCATTTGTGAACACGGCCTCTCTCTACTCCCACGACTTGGGGATCTCTACTCACCGGCAGCACACAGGTTTGGGGTCACTCCCACAAAACCCTCCACAGGTCCCCAAACCAGTGTTGTTCATCCCCCGACATTGGACCCAGGACCTACTTCTTATTTTGCCTTAGAAATGTCCCCACGCACTGGAACACCTGTCTCCACCACTGGGCGCCGGCTGGTGGGCCCCTGGGCACGGAGTCCATTCATCTGTGTTGTCCTAGCTCCCGGTTCAGACCATGAACTGTGTAATGAGTTAAATAAAGTCCCCTCGAGTTCTCAGTGACAACTGTAGAGCCATTTTGACTTTTCTCTGGGTCAGACCAGCTCCTAGTACAGGTTCTGTCTCCTGGTTGCTTCTAAGTTGACGACTCGGATGTGAATACCTGAGTGGGTGAATGGCATTGATAACGGCCTTGAACATCAGAAGAGCCAGCCTGTCCTCATGTTCTTGTCCTGTTAGGAGTCACAACTGGAATAGTGTCTGAAAGGGGAGAGCGTGAAGGGCAGGTGTCCTGGACAGGCACGTTTGGGGGACTGAGCACAGGTGGGAAAATGGGTCCCGGCCCACAGAGGAAGCGGGCACGTCACGACCTTCACTTCTTTGACCCCTTCCTGTGGAGGATGTTGGACTTGCCGCCTTCAAGCCCCGAGCAGCTGATTTCAGGGTCCACTTCCTCAGGTGATTGACTTCACAGAGGGGCCCCTGCCCCCAAATCAAGCGCAGAATCTAGTAACTTTCCCAGCGTGATGAGAGGTGAGGCGTGTCCCGCACGTCACAGCACATGATCGTTATGAGGGGCAAACTGCTTTATGAATAAGTAACTTCCGCAGGAAAAGGGACAAAGAGTGTTGTGAGCTACGTCGTTTCTTGGCACGACTCTTTAGAGAAAGCTTTGCTGTCTCAGATGTCTTGCGTTCATTCCGCAATGCCATTCCATCCGAAATGCATTGTATTTAGTGTAATATAATTAGGTTCTATTCGAAGTGCGTGTATGGAATTATGTAGAAATCAGCTTCATTCGGAAGCTGCAAAACACAGCATTCTCATTTGTAAGTGTGTGATGTTCAATCTGACTAGTAGAAGAGACTCTTCCTCCAACCTTTGTTGGGGAGATCTCTCACTTCACTACAACTCCCAGAGGGCCTCGTGTGTCCCCAGCGGAAATTAACTGGCCACCCGGGAATCACCGCTTTCTGGCATGAGGGTCCACCCGGTTTATAAGTTGTCACAAAAAGGACTTCACGTAGTTAAGCTACAATTAATGTTTACTTTCAATTAACTCCAATTAACTCATTACCTTCTTGCTCTCAACATTTTGATTGATGAACTTCCATGGGGAGGGACAAAGTCACATGCCATTGTCATAGCACCTTGAACTGTGAACAGTGTGCGGCAGACGTGCCCCGGACATAAGACTTCTAGCCGAGCGAACACTGAGGTGTGTATTCACCCAGAGTCTGATAACTCCTTTGTTTTTCTCTGAATCCTAGTCCTGTGTTGGGTGTGCTTGCTTCCTGGTAAGGGCCCAACTTCCTTGTCTTTAGAATCCACTTCTCCCTACGATGTTAATCAATATGTGTTATTAGGATTGTATTATACCGAATATTCTTCTAATTTACTCTGTCTTCAGCTTTGAATCTGACTCACCAGGAGTAATAATCATTACAAGGGGATTTAAACCTTGTTTTAATCAGCGTGAGTTATTACAACCATTTCTAATAAGAACTACTACATCTACCATCCGTTCACGCCTCTTTCCATGTGTGCAGTGTTCATTCTTGTGACGCATGGACAAGTGAACATTAATCCTTGCTTCTTATGGAAATGAGACAAGTACAAACAAGTGGGCCGGCATCACTTGATTCTAAAAGATAAGCAGAGCCCAAAATGCCCTCCTCTGGCCCCAAGCTGTGCGCTCTGCCAGTGCACAGAAGGGACGGTTTGCTGAGCTGACCGCTCCCCACGAGACATCGAGTGCACAGTTAGCAGTTGCTGACTGAGCCCACACTATGTGCTGAGACCCGGCAATGAGCAGAGTAGACAGAAATGAGCGAAGGGACCGTCACCACGCAGGGCTCAGCGAGGGACAGGTGCAGCTTCCTTTCTTTATCTTTTTTTCACGTTTGATAGACTTCAGTTTTTACGTCAGTTTTAGATTCACAGCAAAATTGAGGGGAAGGTACCGAGATCCCCCATATCCCCCTGCCTCCCACATGCAGGGCCTCCCCCCTTACCAACACCCCCCATCAGAGGGGCATTTGTGGTAACAGATGAACCTACACGCAGACATCATCATGCCCCAAAGTCTGTAGCTTACCCTCTGGATGTGACCCATTCTCTGGGCTTGAAAACATATAATGGCCTGTGTCCATTACCAAAGTATCACATTGAGTGTTTTCACTGACATACGTTTTTTTGGTGTTTCACCTGTTTATTCCACCCCTGGCAACCCCGTGATCTGTTACTGTCCCCCTGGTTTTGCCTTTTCCAGAATGTCAAGTTGGAATCTCACAGTGTGTAGCCTTGACAGTGGGCTCTTTCACTCGGTGGCATGTCTCAAGGTCACTCTGTGTCTTTGCACAGTTTGATGAGTCATTTCCTTGTACCTGAACGGTACCCATTGGCTGGGTCTATCACAGTTTGCTGGCGCGGTCACCTGCAGGAGGGCAGGCTGGCTGCCTTCAAGGCTTGGCCATCGCAAACACGGTGGATGCGCACATCTGTGCGTCAGCTCCGGGCTGGACGTCAGTTTTCAGGTCCTTCCCGTAAATACCAGGGAGTGTGATTAACGACAGCCTCGCTTCCTTATGTGGTAATTAGGGAGTATTGGCTCATGAATAACAAGTTTTAATCCGCTCACTTAATTAAGAAAAAGATGGAGGATGGAAAAATAATCACCAGATGTTTCATGTCTGTCCATTTCTTTGGATTGATACATTGGCTCTTGCATATAAATTATTTTCAGGGCAGAGGCCTTTTCTCTGCTATTATTGATAAAATTGCAGTAATTGAACACATCTGATAGTGCTGGGTGACATGGACGAATGGCTTACCTGAGACACTGGCACTGATAAGTATGTTAAAGATGACCAGTCACGAGGTGCCACCAGGAGGCAACTGGAACCTCCTTCCTGGCGAGAGAGAAAAACCCTGTCCAGGGCCCAGCACTAAACCCCCGTCACGTGCCCAGATGATTAACTCAGGGATGGCAGCGTTTCCAGGGCCCTGATTGGTTGGAGGTACATGTACATAGTTTGAGTGTCTGTGATTTTTATATTGTCCCATTTCAACATCAGAAAAGTTGCTCTCTGATGATGTTAATGATCGGACCTTAAGAGAGGATTGAAATGCTAACTTTTGGATCATTGCTGGTCTTGCATCCAGAGCCTGTCTCTGTGAAACCAGAAAAGACACTGGTGTTTGGGCTACATGTCACTGCCAAACCCAGTAAACAATGACAGCGATTGAATCTTTATGGGCACTTCATTCAGATGGCCAGCGATCTGAGAAGATGGTGGGTTCTTACCCTAACAGACCATTTGTCTTTTCTTTCCAGGCCGTTATTTATTTATTTTTAGAGAGAGGGGAAGGGAAGGAGAAAGAGAGAGAAACATCAGGGTATGGTTGTCTCTCACAAGTCCCCATTGGGGACCTGGCCTGCAACGCAGGCATGTGCCCTGACTGGGAATCAAACCAGCGACCCTTTGGTTTGCAGGCTGGCACTCAATCCACTGAGCCACACCAGCCAGGGCTCCAGGCCAAGGGTTTTGTAGCAGGGAATAAACCAGGTATGGTGAGGGGTTTTGAAGTTCAGGGAGAGTCAGGTAGGAGAAGCTGCAACATCCCCGTCCTGGGCGGTTAGCTGTTTCCGGGGGCAGGTGGTCGTTTGCCCCTCCATGGAACACAATGGCCTGGATGCCTCCAGTTGTCCCCAGGCGGTGACTTTCAGCAGGGCCTGAGGAGGTCGGCTGTTTCCCAGGAGCCAGGGCGCGCTTTATCTATAGTTTCTGAAACAAAAGCTCAAACATACACGCTGCTTGCTAGGCTTACACCTATTTACCTCAAACTAAACTTTTCCAGCTCTTCAGTCCCCTGCCACCTGGGGCTGCCTCAGAGGTCCCTGATTTCTAGATGGCATCTAGATTTCTAGATGCCCATGAACTCCCAGCATCCCCGGGCTTGCCTCTCTGGGCCTCATCCTGCAGCATCAGACCAGCATCTCGCTTTTCCTGTCACCCTGGCTGGAAGGACACTTACCCCTGAAGGCCCGGAGGAGCCAGCCTTCTGTCCTGTGTCCAAACTGTGCCTGTGCTTGGTGACTGCCACTGACATGTCCCGACGTGTCGACTCCCTCCCCAGCTCCACGCGCACTTCACCGTGCCTGACGGATGTTTCCCAGGAGTGTCCCCAGATTCCACGTGGACTTGTCCAGCCTGGAGTTTTCAGGCCCCCACCCTGCACTGTTGCTGCCCCCAGAACCCAGACCTCAGCCGGGACCCCTCCTGCTGGCCCCTCCCCGCAGCACATCCATCAGCCTGTCTGCCCCTCCAGCGTGGGTCTCAAACCCATTGCACCCCCCCGTAAGCCCTGTCACCTGTCCCCTGTCACCAGAGGGAAGATCACAGCCAGGTGGGCCTGGGTTACTTAGCACAGGAGGCTGCAGAGCTCAGCCCTCGCTGTGCCCAAGTAAAAGTGGCCCGCACTGCGGCGTGGACTCAAAGGCAGGCTTGTCCTCAAAGACAACGCCCCCCCCCCCCGTGGAACTCCGCCTCTCCACCCGCCTGGACCTGTGCCCACTCCAGTGTCCCCCACAGTCCCCGATGCCCCAGGCGGCTCTGCCCCAGGCTCCCGTCTCCCAACCCCTGCCTAGGCCCTCCGGGTCCTCACCGCGGAAGTTCAAACTTCCAATACAATGCTGCCCTCCTGTCTGCCGGTGTCCCTTCCTCAACGTGGTCTTTTCACTATGGAATGGTGAACTCTAGTGGCATAAAGTGTTCCCATATAATCCTCCGACACATTAGCTAACCTGTAAAGCGATGGCCTTTTTCTGTTTACTTTCTCAATTCAAATTCAAAGGGATTCCATCGAACTTGCATGCATTTGTTGGCTTCAAATAATTAATTTACCTTTCTAAACATCGTGTTAAATTTGAAACTTAACTTTCACTATTACATTTGTATTTACCTCAGGGAAATTAAAAGCTGATTAATTTATATTGTGTAGGGTAAATAATCACTTTTATGTAAATGCGACTTAATTTAATTAGGAACATATTATGTAAATATATGTAAATTATACTTTACATATTTACATAATGCAAAATTTAAAATGTTCTATTTATTTGTTAAGGTAAGCCTGGGAACAGTCAATATGACTTGCATAATTAATGGCTAGGGACTTAAGGGACAAGGGCATTCGTATTAATTATGTGGTTAAAATATTCGAGGGGAACTTGCTTGAAGGACTGTGCGCCTTGGGCTGGTGCCATAAACAAGACATTGTTTTCAGCGCTGCCGAGACGAGAGGTCCCTTCCGTGAGCCCGTCCCACCTGCGCCGTGCGTGGGTATTCGCCCCGGAGCGGGGATGGGAAGGAGAGGCAAGGATCGAGGAAAAATACGGAGAGAGAAACCCTGAGTTTTGGAAAGTCAGAATAATTACAAGAAGTTTTCTTAGGAAGATTAGCCAGTCTTCCAAAGGGTTTCCATCAGAATAAATGTAAAAGAATGATTTTTTAAAGGAATTCTCGGTAATACAATGATAAGATAAGAGGCGGCCCAAGGGTGATGTGGGCACTCACGAAGTTGTTGAGTTTACTTTTAGAAACTGGATTAAAGTCAAAGTCTCTAGAAAAAAGTACCAAGGGAATTATTTTGGGACTTTAAAAAATGATTTCATATGGCTCGTATCCAACCCATTCTTCCCCTAATTCCTTAAGATTTTATGCTGATCAGTAGCAGTATTGAGAAATACAATCACATTTAAAAAATACTTTTCCCAAACGAAGCGTGTGGGTCTAATTATCACTTTACCAAAGATAAGAGTCAGCAAAAACTCTGAGGTCTGACTCTCCTCCCCGTAACAATCAGCTGGACACGTGGGGACTTCGGGGGGCAGCCCGGCAGTCAGGCCCCCGAGGGGCCAGGCTGACTTCCCGGCAAAGACTGGCAGTGTGGTCGGAGGACCGAGGAAGGGGGTCCCTGCGTCCGGCGTTACCCCCGAATTGGAGCAAACCGTGGGCCCTGTTTGTTCCTGCCCTGCCTTCCAGAATGACTTGGAAGCATTACCAGGAAATGTCTGCTGGTCTGTGACACTCGGAACCGTCCCCTTCCGTCAAGTCCGCACCGATGCTGCCCTAAGGAAGAGATCAGCCTCCGGTCTGTGTGCAGCCTCCAGGTGTGACGAGCGGTGACGACACCCCCTGCCCCGAGAAACGTGCCCCCGTGGTTCTGTAAAATAGCTCAGCCTCTTCACAGGCACCCACATCCTCCTCCTGGGGCGTCTTTCAGTGCAGACCCGGCCCGTGGGGACGTTCGGGAGCCTGCAGCTCTCCCAGGCCCCAGGCCCACGCCCCGATAGTGCTATTATTCCCTTCCCCATGAGCACCTGCTCCCCTTGGAGAGTGAGGCCCCTGCCACAACTGCCCGCCGAAGGGTCCGGAACGAAACTCAAGCCACGTCTACACACGTGAGTGCAAGAGAAACAACGCTACGCGGTTGTCAGGTCTCACAAGTGTTCACAGATGCCAGCGAGTATTAACCTCTCGAAGAACTGGGCATGGGGCTCACTCCTGTCATTGTTTCCTCATCGCCCTGAGTGTGGTGAGCATCTGTCACCGGTGCTGGGTGGGACCCACGGTGGCCTGCACTTGGAATTCTCAGGGACACTCTGGTGACCAGTCGCCGCCCGGCACTGCACACAAGCAAAGGCTCTCGAACCCTCTGTGTGTTTGTTCTGCACAAAGTCTTGCAAATAAAATGTGCAAGTGCATTGAACATTAACTTGTCTTATGAGGGTGAACTCTTCCTCCGTGGCCACTGTTCAGAATTTAATGATGGAATTATTACTTTCCTTATGCAAGTAAACATTGACCGAAAAAGAAATGAATTGTAAAGTTCACAAAATCCTCAATCATTTTTGCGCTTCTGTTCTAACTGCACCCTCACCACCGTCCCTCCCTCTGAGTGACATGCCCCGTTAGCACAGTGACAGTGACAGTTTCTTTCCCCAGCTGTCCCCATGTTATCATCCCACTTAGGGAGTGCATTCCTCAGTCATCCTGCAGAGGGGAACGAGTTCCAATCCACTATCCCACGCTCTTTAAACGTTGGTTTAGTTTGGGAAGAAACCTTATTTCCAAAACTCTATCTACTAGACGGTAGGAGAGGAAACCATCAGACCGGGAGGTCAGTTGCTCTCTTGTCCCTCCGGTTCCCACTGACACCAGCCCAGTGAGGGACCTTCCGTAGGGTCCTGGCAGTCGGTGACTCAGACTGGAAGTTCTGGTCTGCGTCCCAGTGTTTCGTAGCTTGGATTATAGAGACAAGTATCGCAGACACTAAGGATGTTTCTGAATCACTCCATGGTGTGATATGAGTTATTTCTAGTCTTTCTGTGCATTGTTTGCTGTTTCAAAGCCTCCTCATTTTCGTTCTTAAAAAACTAAACCCATTCCATCAAGGACTGGGTGTTAATTAAAGAGGAGAAAGGAGGAAAATCCGACAGTAATTTATTTTTAATGCATAGTAGATCGTGACTCGTGTTCATTTTTAAAAATAAACAGTATTGCCTGACTGCTCTGAGTTTCCCTGATTGAAGTGTGAACTCAGACGAAGGGGAGTCCCCACTCACGACAGAGCCACGCCTCTTTCCCGTGTGACCGGCTGCCCATGAGTCTCCGGAGCGAAGCCCATCACGCGGCAGCAGCGGCATGCAGATTTCAGTTCAGCCGTGTTTCTGTAAATCCCTCCTTTTTCTGCTACTGTACATCAGTGTCATGTGTCGTGTCTCCTCATGGAGGCTGGTAGCGGAGGTCAATGTCAGGGGCATCTCGTGTCTGAAACTCAGCAGGGTATCAAACCGCATGCGTGAGCAGACATTGTGGAATGACTGGTAACAGTGCCCCGAGCTGATGGGTGACACCGTCAGGAACGATCCCCGCGGTCCCTGAGGTCGCTCCCTTTTCCCAGCGCCTTCTACGTGGTAGCGCTTCCTGAGCACGTGGTAAAACAGTTTGTCACCACTTTCTGATGACAATATGTAAACCAGGTGTCAGTGCGCGGTGTCCCCTCTGGGTGAGCAGGTGTCGTAGCCAGTGGAAGCCAGAGTTGAAATCATTTTCGGTCAGGATGCCGTGAGGCCTGGCCGCTTGGAGGCTGCCCTGGGTCTGCGGTTTGTTACGTTCCTTTTAAATCCTGGGTTGGAGAGAAGGAGGTGCAGTCGGGAGCAGCAGGGACGTCCTGGCCTCGGGGCCAGCTGAGCGCACGCACTCCTGTGTTCCTCGAGGAAGCTCTGGAAAGGCGTCCCCCCAAGTCCTGGCTCTCCCCGCAATCCAGCTTCTCTGCCACATGGCACGTGCTGGTTGACTGACCTCTTTCAGACCCTGCTGAGCACGTGAGAAGGGTACTAAGGAACCAAACATTTTCAGTCGGAATCAGGGCAACTGCGGTCTTACATTTAGCAGGTGACATAAACAAGGGTCAGGAGAAGACTTGGGACCTCTTGACCTTGTAACTATAGGCCAGCCACTGGTGGCCTAACAAAGAGGACCTCAGGGGAAGGAAGATGCCCACCTCCTCTGTCCCTTCCTGTGGACAAACTCTTATGCATAACTATTTCCACCTCCTCCTAACACAGGAAATGCACCTAAAAAAATACTGTTCCTCTCGGTGCTGGTGACTTACCCTGTGCACGTGGCTGTCCAGTCCCACAGCAGCTACTGAGTAGAGTGGGGAGGAAATAGAAATTCATTCACCCAGAAGAAAGGCCACAAATGACGGCTGACGCCGTTTCACCTCCAGTGCCCCCGCTCCACCCGCGCTGAGCCTGGCCCTCCCACGAGTGCGAGTCTCCCACGGGCGTTCAATGAGCAAAGATCATGCCCGGGCTGGGGCTTTGGGGGAGGAGTTATTTCCATTACAGGAAGGGGCGCCACAGCCACAGCTGCTGAATTATTAAGGGTCTCGGATAGTATGTCCATGGTGAAGGGAAAACCTTAATACCTGCAGCTTCCGCTGGGCAGCGTCCGAGCTGCTGTGGAGAAGAGCGGCTCTCACAGGGCCGCCGGCGTTCAGTGATTGTTTACTGAACTGAGCTGACCCGGCTTCACTCAAGGTCAGGGTCAGAGCGATTTCTTAAACCGAAGTCCACTATGACTGCACCAAAACAGAGAGCAGCCGCCCCTGCGGTGGGAAAGTGGCCAGTCTTTCACAGGGTGCAGCACTCTGAGCGTTTGTAGAAAGTAGGGCACTGGCTTAGCCCTCAGGTTCCCGATGAGACAGCTGAGGAACTAAACACGGTCACCCATTGTGACAGAGAAGTTAGTCTTCTAGATGACTGTTTTGTAGGCGCACTGAAACCCCTCTCATGTGGCCGAGGGAAGCGCAGGATGAACACAGAGGCAAGGACGCAGGCCAAGCTGCGGGGAGACATGACCGCAGGGGAGTGACGGACAGGCGCAGTCACCCTGACCCAGTAAAGGACCCGTGATGGGGACTCGTCACGGGAAGTGGACGGACCTTAGACAAGTCATGAAGGTGCCTCTCTTCCAGCCTCAGTCATGATCCGATTTTCCATGTGATTTGAACTGGAAAGACTGTGCCAGACGGCACATCTTGCAAACTTGGCTCCTTTGGCTACAGATACCCCTCTTCCCTGTCCTCGTTATAAACATCCATTTCTTTTTCAAAGTTCTACCTAAGATTTTGTGATCCTCTCAGAGAAACTTCCTTTCAATCCCCGAGAAGAAACAGTTGGTTTCTCGTCTGAGAGGCTGTGTCCAGTAGCACATGTGACAAGTGACAGTCCATTTGCGTTCTTTCAGAGAATGACTATTCATGGAAGCGTCTAGGTTGCGAGTGGGCGTTGATTTGAACTTGAGGTCCTTGCTCCCTCCCCATGTGCCTGTCACGTGTGCTTTCTCACCATCTTCTACCTCGGCTGCTGTCTCGGTCCCTCCGGTTCCTGTCCCAGAGTGTCAGCGGCACTGCTTCGAGGTCCTGCTGAACAAGAGGACTTATTTCTCACAGCCAGACCCTGGGGTGCAGCACCATCGGGGTGGGGTGAGGACCCTCTCCTGGGTGTAGACAAGCCCCTCCCCCGCTGTGTCTCCACGAGGCAGAGACTTCCCTTTGAGGCTCTATCAGTGCTAATCGCCTTCATAAGGGCGCCCCCACGACCTGATCACCTCTCAAGTCCCCGGGTAATGCTGTGTACCCACCTGCTATCAGTGAGAACCTGTGAGCCCAACCAGAAAACAAAAACCTCTGAACTGGGCCTGGCCACTCTTGACCTTCATGATGCTGCTGCCCGCAATTAAACTGATAAAAGGAGAACATGGCTTTTTAATTGCGTCTGCTCCTCTCCATCGTTCAGAACGAATCTGTCACTTTATTTGTACTGTGCGAAGCAAGCAAGGGTCTTTCGGGAAGAAGTTAGTGGAAGCCCCCACGCTTGCTGAAGCAATTGTCCCTGCGCGTCAATCAGCCGATTCCCCGCATGAGTTCTTTCCTGCGTTCCCTAACAAAGTGCATTTAATTTAAAGTGAAATACAGCAGCACACTTCTCCGGTGTTCGGGCCCCAGACTTGCAGGTGGCTTCATAGTGGACACAACCATGACGCTGCTTGGCCTGCACGAAACACACAACACGGAAGGGGCCCTGCCTCCCGGTGCTCCGTGCTGCGCCTGGAGCCCGAGTCAGAGCGGACGTCGGGAAGCCGAGCAGAACGCCAGGTGCCGCGAGTTACGGGAAGCAGGCTTCAGCCCAGCGGAGGCGGGCGCTGTCTGTTCTCACACTGTGCATCTGCTCGTGACCCAGGTCTTAATAAGTCCCAGACTGTACCCATTCATCCTGTGCGTCCCACCAGTAGGGGACCTGCTCCGTAGCATGAAGCGTCTCCTTATGTTAACGCTTGGCCTTCTCCCTTTTCGAGACTCAACAGCTGAACTGGACGGCCTCAGATGCCACATGGTTACAACCAGCTCTGGACAAGGAGTGTGCAGAGCTGTCCCCCGAGTGGTCGGACCCCAGAAATGAGGCGCGTGACACCACGACACCATTGCTTCCATCCTCAGGGAGGAACTCGAGTCACGCTTGAGAGACCTTCACAGGACTGAAATTTAAGCATTTGTCTTGCTCCAAAGCAATCAATAAAATAGAAATTATTCAAAACATTATGTCTAAGCAGGGAGGATCACTATTTTTCAAAAGTATAGTTAGAAAGAAAGGCATGTGAAATACAGAAAAAAAAACAAAAAGTACTGTATTTTACATATAAGATTTTGAGTTAAAAATTTAATATCAAACTCCTTATGACAAAGTTACATGCAAGGTTATTAATTTGTGGTTCAATTACATAGTAAACTGAAATGTGTAGGAAAAATTACTAAATTGAAGTAAAAGTGCAACTAACGAGGGTTGAGAATATTAAACTGAATTGCCCTCAGAAACGTGTAAGCTGATTTGAAAGCCGTTATAGCATTTTCCACGTCAATTATTTGAACATTTCTCTTTCTGGCATGGAGTCACTTATTACAAATGTATTTTTTCCTGCGCCCGGCAGGTGGATAGCATTTCCTGAAATAGCACTATTTTTTTTCCATCAGAGAGAAAGAAGAAAGAGGAATCTGAGACCGAGGGAGACGGTGCAGGGTGACGCGCCACAGAGAGGGGCTCTGGCGAGGGCGGGTCTCCTGCAGGGACGCTCTTCGTGGGGGGTCGGTTACCAGCCAGAGGGCAGGAGGCACTTCGGGCTCAACTCGGTTTCGGATGCCGGGACCTCCTGTGGAAAGGGGCGAGGGCCTTGCTCGGAATGGGCCTAAAAGAGCGTGCGGGAGGCTCGCTGTGCTGGGAACAGAGAATGAAGCGCACACTCGAGTCTTATGAGAAGCAAGAGTTAGACTCCGTGGCTCAAGCAATGAAGACGTGGGAAGAAGGTCAGACCTGCCCCACTCTGTGGCCAGGTGCCCCGAGGGATCAGCGGTCCAGCGGCAGAGACGAGGGGTGGTCACGTGGGGACGTTCATTCTGTTTGACCTGGTGACATTGATGGGTGTCTGGAAGGTGAACGGAAGTGCTGGGAGGCGGTGGTCATGATGCCTCCAATTATAAGCCGTAATAAGTAGCAGATGACCCTGTTAAACGGTCAGGTACTTGCTGTTAACAATCAGAAACCGCTGGGAGTCACCTCTGATGAAAACACTGGAGGTTCCAGCAGCTGTACATGGCAGGTGCTCAATGGCTTCTACGCAGGAGATCACCACCTGTGGGCCAACGTGAGCAGATGGGGGCCCTGAGCACTCTGGCCCAGCTCCAAGCCTTTCCCTTTGGGGGCAGCTGTCACCCACTCTGTGTGGCTGGACATGCCGGCCAGCTTTCTGGATGTCACCAGACTCACACTGAATTGAAGTGGTGGCTGAGAACGCAAATGGCCTCCTTTGGCCCATTTGCCTCGAGAAACAGGGTTGTTGGCCACTCGTCAGAGAAGCATGTGAGCGGCAGTCTGCCGGGGCTTGGCCGGGCTGGAGACCCAGCACTGTCATCACCCAGGGGTCACTGCGGTGAGGCGGTGAGACCTTCCAGCAAAGAGAGCTCAAGGGCCAGCCAGCTCTGTCATAGTTTGTGTGTATCTTGGGATGCAAAATTAGGCAGCTGATGTTTCACTGCCAATCAGAACAAATTGTGGCAGAGGGCGTGAGACAGAGCAGCGCCTCCTGAGGGGGAGTGGAGGCCAAGGAGGGTGTGTGCAGTCTGTCCAGGGCTGGGCTGGGGCCGGGGAACAGCGTGGGCAGTGGCCCCCTGCCTCGTGGGCCAGGCCGAGCGGAGCCTGGTTAGGACATGCCCTCGTTAGAGGGCCGGCATCAGGGGCCCTGCAAATGGTAACATGTTGGCGGTGGTGAGAGCTCTCTTCAGACATCGTTTTAGCCGTTTGTGTTTGGGGGGCTTCTTCTGGGCTCTGCACATTCATAAGTATTTGTACTCCTCACCATCAATTTAAGAACCTCACACTTCGCCATTATTAAAACCATGGTGTCTTCATCAGCTTGAGTCGCTGTGACAAAAAACGGCAGACGAGTTGAGGGCAGCCTGTAAACGACAGGTAATCCCGTCCCACAGATCCGGAGGCTGGTGGTCCCAGCCCAGGTGCCAGCTCATCATGTTCCTGGAGCCCCTCTGCCCTGCTGTGGACGGGGCTGCCGAGGACCCCTCATGGGCTTGCAGCGGGGGGTGGGGAGCAGAAGCCAGGCCAGGAGGGAGCTCCCCATGGCTCTGGCGAGGGCGCCACCCATTCCCAGGGCTCCACGCTCTCCACAGACCCTGTCTGACCCTGTCCCACCTCGGGCCCCACCTCCTCACACTGTCACACCGGGCAGTGGCTCTCAGCGTGGGGACTTTCAGGCAGTGCCTAGCAGAGTCTTCGGTGAGCCGGGGAGAACCGATGCCTCCCTCTCCGCGATGCTGTCGGACCTCAAAGAGCTGCAGCCCCTGCAGAGAAGAAACCATTATGCAGTTTCCAGTGAAAGAACACTGTGTTATGTTCTTCATGTTATATACACAGGGAAACATGTCATCCACATTTGAATGCGTGACACAAAGCCGGCAGGGGCTGGATGGCTCCTGTGGGGCAGCCCCGCCACCTGGCCCTGGGAATAAAGGACTGTGACCCACCAGCTCCTGAGAAAATGGGCATCCAGGGGGCCCTTCCACAGTGACCATCCAGCATCTGCAAGGTGAGCCCGGGGCTCTCAAGTGCCCCCCGAACTGAGTTCATCTCCCCAATCCGGTGTGAGCTATGCCGTGATAGTAGATCTGTGTCACTCTGGAGTGAGGGAACCCTGTTTAATAACCCACTAACTACCCACATTCTCCAGGGGACGCATGGCGTCTTGAGCTATCAGTTCCCATGTAATTCTGGAGTCACTTATTTTATCCATAACAGATTTTTGCTCAAATAATTTATATTAGTAACTGTTAGTAGCTATGAAACTTATTTTGGTATTAGAAATACTAGCAATTTTACTTTTAGTCAGTCTTTTAGCAAAAAAGAAAGATATTTCAGCACTTCAGCTCTTAAGGACCCCCATCCACATCTGTAGCTCATACTGACACATTCACGTTGATTCACAATCTTTATTTGGTCGTGTTATCATAGTGCTTTCTTTTTGGCAGATTACTCTAGATCTTTAAATATCAGAATTTAGTAGCATGCATATTTGTGTAATGGGCTCCAGAAAAGATTTGCAGCTCGGCGAAACTCGGCTAGTTGGCTGTCCCTCTTCGCTACACGGAGTTTACAAGTGAACTGTGTGTCTAACGATTCTGAAGCCCCTTCCAACCCCCTGTAATGGGGTTATCTGCTCAGCATCTCTGCGGCGCTCATTGTAATGAGCGAAACACAAGCGTTGTCTCCTCTCGTTGAGTTTCTGGTCTAGGAGGAAAGAAAGATGCAGTTGTCACATGGAAAGAGGCATGATGAGAAAGTGTGGCACACCCAAGCTGGTGGGGAGAAAGGGAAGCACAGAAAACTCTCCCTAGAAGAGAAAGTGTCGGTAGGTCCCCCAGACGACGGCAGCAGAGAACGGCTTTGCACACAACGGTCTTTCTCAAATCAAGGCCATTAAATGAGCTGGGACCTCCAGGTCCCTCCTTCTGCAGAATTTGAACCGGAAAAGGGCTGAGAGTCCCATGTGAAGACCAAGTTCCCACAGGCAGAACGGGCATTTGAAATGATTTTTAGCCGAGGCGTTCAGTCAGATCTCTTAGCATCCCCAAGGGGTAGTAATTTACCCTCAGATGTGACATTCCATGAAGTTCCCGATTTCAGATTTGTGTGTCGGGACATCAGCGGGTTTCTGGATAAATGGCTTTTACAAGGGAAATAATCATGTGCCGTTCTGATGGCCAGCCATGAAAAATTTACCTGCGGTTTCCTGGCCGAGTACAGAGTATTATGTTCAGACGCTGAATTCTCTCAATCCGTCTTCTTCATTTTCTCACGTTGGAGGGCTCCGCATCATAACTTTCTTTATAAAGACATTTGTTTTGGCTTTTAGTTGGAAGGCCAACAATGTGGTGAAATTATTTTATATTTGACATAATGACATAAACCAATTGAACCAAGGAAGGTGTCGGTTATATTTATACAACCATAGGGTTGGCGTGAGTAACTTAAAATCCGTCTAGGCAGACTTAATAAATTGTATTATAGAATTGTTCTGGTGCTTATCAATGCCATAGCAAAATTAAATATGCAAGAGCAGAAACTATAAATGCATCTTTCTTTTAGGTTTTTAAAGCTTTGCAAAGCCATCAACAAACATTTTACTGTAATGAGTTACCAAAGAAAACAATATCAAAAGTATTTCTTATATATCAAGACTACTTCAAATATTTGTATAGGTCTGGATTTTGCATTGACTATACAACTGAATTCAAACACTTTTAAAATATAAACTATTTGGCCCTGGCTGGCATAGCTCAGTGGATTGAGCGGGGGCCTGCAAACCAAAGGATCACGGTTCGATTCCCAGTCAGGGCACATGCCTGGGTTGCAGGCCAGTTCCCATCAGGGGACGCACAAGAGGCAACCACACATTGATGTTTCTCTCTCTCCCTCCTTCCCTTTCCCTCTGAAGATAAATAAATATTTAAATAAATAAATAAACAAACTATTAATAACTGAGCATTTTAAAACCAATTACTAGTAAAAAAAACCATGTAGTATATATTTTATTGGGGGTAATTTTCAAGTTTATAGATTGCTGAAATGGAAAATAGGGCAGTGTATATGCAAATCAATATTTGTGCATTAGTAAGTTAATTATAAATCATCTAAACATAACTATACTTCAAAGAATGCATTCTTCACATAAATTTATGAAAACCCAATCATTTCATTTTCACCATTTGCTGAAACGTGAATCTTTCCTTCCCTCGCCCTGGAGGGCCAGCCCCGAGGGGGCGTTTGCGCCGCCTGGGTCGGTCGGAGCCATGTGGGGGGCCTCTGAGGGCAGGCAGGACAAGGGTGGCCAGAAAGGGGGGCGAGAGACTCGGGCCTCAGTGAGAGAGTCGCACGGAACAGCAAGCAGTTCCCCGATTTCCCCCAGCTCCCCCCAAATTCACTGTGTTTTGGCTTTGCTGAGTTTGGCCGTGCTCTGGGGCGGCCGAGGCCTCTCCGTTTTCACAAAGCTGCGTTTCGTGTTGCTCCAGCCCGACGTCCTGCCCCTCTTCCAAGTCTCAAGTCGGCCCGTTTTACGTTCTCATCATTTAACGTTCCTCTCGTTTGATCTTTGAGTAAAGTAGGTGTAGTGAGTTCTTTGTGGTGTTCAACCTCAACTTCTTCCAGAACCAAAAGGACTGGGATGTCCCTCACGTCACACCAGTTCCCAGAATGGTGACGGTAACCGGAAAGAAGACATGGTTGGTAAACACTAAATCGAAACGAGTGAACGTGAACCTTATTCTGCACCCCGCTCACAGGCGCGGTTGGTTCGGGGTTTGTGCAGAGTGTCCGTTAAGTGGAGGCGGCGCTGGATGTCGTGGAGAACACAACAGGGCTCATCAAAGAACGTGCTCAGTGGGAAGTTGGCCGAGGTTGTTCCGGTTTCACCGTGTTCCACCGTGAAGGCGTTTGAGTTCATGTCCAAGCTCATAAAGTATGGTGGTGAGAGCAGGGCCCGCCCCCTACGCCGTTCACGGTGTGCGACTCCACGTCACTGAGGGTCACTCCGTGTCCCCAGCCAGCTCCCGAGGACCCGCAGGGTAAACACCCAGTCACCTGTGTGCCCTGTTCCCCGCCAGGCTCTTGTTCCTGGGGGTCCCAGCAGCGAGGCGGCCCTGCCGTCACAGGCTTGTGCCCCTTCCAGAGCACACCCAGACCTGCACACGCTCACATTTGCACACAAGACGACACACACGGGGCTTGAAGTCTAACGACTCCAGTCCTCTGTGCAGCTTTCAGGAGTTGTGTGAATTATAGTTTATTTTTCTTCTCTACAAATTTGAAATAACAAAATGTATGGTGTTTCCCAAAGTAATTAAGAATTAAAATGGTGTAATTACAGAACATAATTGCCACCTAGAATACAACTATAAAAATAAAGTGGCTATTCTTCAAAAATAACATGTGAGTCAGGTATAAGCAAATACCTGAGGCAAAGCAAAACTGTCCTAAAAATGCAGCTCAGGATATTTCGGACAAACCCCAACCTTGAACCGGCCCTTCTGTAATTGCAACGATGGATGAAATGTCAAAATAAATAATCTAAAGGGGAAAAAAATCCCTCTATCCTGGAGATTAGGAAAAGCAGACAGGTTGTGGAGGTCTTGGGTTGGAAACCATTGGTGACAACAATGGCCTGTGGTGAGGTGACCTCCCGCTGTGGCTTCAGTCCCCAGGCTCCTCGGGGGTCAGTGCTGGATGGGACAAGGGAAACTCCATGTTCCTTCCAAGCTGCAGACCCGGTGGACAGGCCGTGAGGCCCCCACAGTCCTGGAGAGAAAGGGAGGGATCCCGGACACGAGAGACCCGGAAGAGAAAGCCCAAACTGCGGTTCTGGTTCTCCCCGATATGTACGAGCCACGGACTCACCCCGGGACGGCTTGGGTACAAGAACTGAACTGAGATTGGGCCTGCCACCCAGGAGGCAGCTTATCCAGTTTGAGTCCAGCCAAGTTCATTGCCTCCTGAAAAGAAAAAAAATCAAAGCAAACAAAAGAAAACCAATAAAATGCATCAATGATTTTTGGAAGACTATATAATGGAATCTAGGGTTCCAAAATATTTTCACAATTCCAGAAATAATAAAAAGTTACCAAAATATTCAGTTTTAAGAAAAGGGGGGGGTGGTTTTAAGCCCATTTTAAAAAGAGAACTTACTGAAAAAGAGAGAGAGAGAAACTACTCAGATGAAGCTCAGCAGAAGCCAGAAGATGGAAGTAGCAGACAGGGATTTGAAGCAGTTGTTAAAACCAGGCTTAAGGAAGTAAAGGAAACAAAGCTATTGATGCAAAAAATTTCAAAATCTCAGCAGATTTAAAATAAAATAAGAACCAAATGAAAAGTCAAGCTTTGAAAAGTACAATACCTGAAATAAAAAATATAGAATTGACTGAATGGCTTCCCAGGATGGAAATGGCAGGACAGTCCATCAAGTTTAAGTTAGACAGTAGCGATGACAGAATCTGAGAAAAGAAGATTGAGAAAACTAAACAAAAACCCAGACGCCCCGAACACAGCAACGGGGGCCTGGAAATAATATGAGACTGTCTGACAGCTTTGATCAGAACGCCAGAAGTGGGGGAGAGACACTGAAGCAGAAGGTCTCTCTGGAATAATCAGGACTGAAATTGTCTAAACTTGGGGGGAAAATTGGAAACTCAACACGCTCAGTGAACTGAGGAAGAGTAACTGAAAAGAGCCACAGCGGACACATGGAAGTCAAACTGCTCAAAATAAGAGCCTGAGAAAGTGGCGGGCAGCCAGTGGAAAACAACGCGTCACAGGCCGGTGGAGGCATCCGTGGGCAGCAGTGTCCTCGAGGGCGGAGAGCGAAGCCAAGGAAGGGGTCACTGTCCACCCAGAGTCCCGTGTCATGTGAAATAGCCCCTTAGAATGGGGCAGCACAAAGAGAAAACAGGAAAGTCTACGTGGACTTGGCACCGGCAGAGCTGCAGCCTGCAAAAAGCTGAGACAGAACGTCTGGGTTTTCGGGCAGCAACAGGGGGCAGAACCGGAATCTTCAACGAAGAATAAAAAGCCGTGTCATTGGTAAACCCTTTAGGTAGGAGGAAAGCACTCTCTCTTCATTTCTTTAAAGTACAAGAGACTTTTTAAAGCAGCAAGGACTACATTCGCTGTCTGGGGATTGGACACACCTGCAGTTGTAATGTATGTGATGACCATGGCGGAGGAAAAGGGGCGGGGTTCATGGCCCGCACGCCTGCACTCTTTCCACAGCTGGAATACAGTGGCGTGAGGTCAAGTCCGCAAAGATGGAAAACCGAGGTGTCCATCGTAATTCCTAGAGCAAAACTGAGGTCATAAAGCAAGTGAATGCAGTCAAAAGAGCAATGAATAAATTCATAAGGAGTTCTAAAAAAATCTATTCAAACATTCCAAAAGAAGGCAGGAAATGAGGAACAGAGAAACAGAAAATGGGGATAAAAAGAAAATAAAAGACGCATTTCTGGATAAGGTGGTAGCAAAGCATCGCTATCGACTGTAGCAGGTTTTCACAGATGCCCTCACCTTTAGACTCATTCAACAAGTATTTCCTGAGTCCTTGCTCATGACTTAGCCGCTGTCCCAGGAACTAGGAATAGAAAAAGGAAGTAAATGGTGTCCCCATCCTCAAGGAGAGTAGAGTTTAGTGTCGAGAACGAGAATAAGCAAAACGTGACGCTATAATCAAGTCCAACTGTACCACAGAGAAGGGTGCTGCAGGGGTGAGCACAGGGCCAGTGGTCAGAGAGTGTGAATTCGACTGTGCTCTCCTGTGCCAGGAGCTCCCAGGCTGGGGCCTGGGTCGGGCGCTGGGGAGGGTTAGACGATGAGAACCAGTGACTGATATTAGCAAGTGTCACCCTGTCTGTACAAATAACTCAGAAATCATTGTGAGTGTCAGGGATGTCTCTCTATGAACTTACTTAGAAATAACTCGTGAAAAACAAAATTATATTCTATTTTTAAAATATGCATATTCATTAGAAAAAACTCAGAAGACAGGTAAAAGTATGAGGTCAACATGCCCCGTGGTCTCACCACCCAGAGATAAGCATTAAAATTGTTTCCACTTCAGCCAGTACTTCCAAGTGATCAGCGAATCACGACCTTGTACTGGACTTTGGGGTCTGCTTCTGTATGTTTTTCTTCCAAGAACCCACATAACTTTACCAAAATCGTTGCCCTACTGTATGAGATCTTACAGGCTGTCTCAGGCTGCGCAGGATCGCGTCACCAGTGAATATTTACACACAGTGACCTTGGGCAGTGGTGTCCTCTTTTCCTTAAGCAAGTCCACACGGCGTCCGTGACAGCTTCTAATAGGACTGTGTTTAGGGAAAAGTAAGCCGCCCACAAGAGCACAGGCATTTCGAGTGGGATATGTCGAAATCCACGGTTCTTTTTCCAAAACAGTTCATGCTGGGTGGAAGGGCAGACTGACGTTGTAAATCTTGCAGAACCGGTTCTCAACAACGCAATAACCATTCGTTGGCTCATTGTACACATCTTACTGCACGTGACTCTCGGTGCCGTGACGCCCGTCTCAGCTACAGTGATCTACCCGCCACCTTCACGATGCAGCACCGTGTGATCCAGGCAGGCAGCCCTCCCTTTCCTGTGAGTGATTACATGCTACAGGGAGAGATGCAATTCTTCCCACACCAGCTAATTTAGACAGCATTTCGAAATGGGCCAGTTCTTATCTTTACTGTCTTTTTTTATCTTTACAAACTCATAATCACTCTGCTCCTGTACACTTATGTGAGCTGGATGTTTGCGAAAACCATCACAAGCACCTAATTTGAGAACTCTAATAACTCCTGGAGGGCACGTTTTGAAGTGCTGCATTTTGATTTTTTAAAAAGCAAAGCCTGTGTTGTTCCCAGAATGGTGTTTGTATTCGGGTTCGCCGTCGCCACGGGCTTCTTTCTGAAATACACATCCGATCTGTGCGCCTGCTTCTCAGTCCTCCTCTGCCTTGGATCCACAGACAGGGGAGAGTCCGCCCCTGACCCCGGCTGGACAGATGGGGACTGGAACCCAGGCCTCACGATGGCCTCTCAGCTCTTCCCACACATGCCCCCGGCGACACAGCGTGTCCCTCCCCACACAGAATGTGGAGCCCCGAGAACTCCTTCCTCCGCTCCCTCCTGCCCGTCACCCCGCTCAGAAGAGTTTTCATGCCCCCCGCTGCCCTTGTCAGAAGGAAATCCTCTGCATCTTTCTGGGAACCCCCTCTGCCTCTCCAAGGATAAGGTCCCTCCTGTATTTACCCGTAACGATTCTGTTTATAGGAAAATGCACATCTAATCATCGACCCAAACAACTACAGGTCGCTTCACCTAAATTAGATGTTATCTAGCCCTGGTCGGCTGGCTCAGTTGGTTGGAGTGTTGTCCTGTGCACTAAAAGGTTGTGGGTTCGATTCCGGGTCAGGGCCACACCTGGGTCACATGTTCAGTCCCAGCCGGGGCACATTCGGGAGACAACTGCTCAGCATTTGGCTCTCTCTCCCCATCTCCTCTCTAAGGTCAACAAACATGTCCTCCGGTGAGGATCAAAAAAAATTAAGTGTTACCTAGTTTCTCCAATGCGGAGCAACTTTAGGGTCCATTTAATTATGTTCCATGCCTCAGGGTATTTATGAAATATAAATGGCCCTTCTCACTTGTTTTAAAATATGATGCTGCTATAGTCATTTTTGTCCTGTGAGGCCCGGGGTCAAAGTCATTGCCACCGAGGGCAGCCCTGTGTGTGGCCGCTGACTTGTGTAGACAGAGCGTTGGTTTGCCTCTTCGCTTCTTTCCTTGTTTGCTGGAAGCTCAGGCCACGTCTGAAGGGTGAAGATCCCCTGTAGGAGGCAGGTGAACCTGATTTTTCCATGCAGTCAGTCCATTGGGAATGAACAAGTAAATGGATGCATTAATTAATAAATGGTAATGCCACAGGTGAAAATTATTCATGATTTTACTCATATGTTAAGTTCTCTAATAAAATAGCTTAAAGTGCATTCAATAAATGTAACCATTTGAAACTGAAAAAAAACCATTTTTTTATACGAAGAAAGACTAGTGTAAAATTTTATAACAATATTCACTTTGGGAAATATTCCTGAGTTTCAAAAATACTATTTTTCTATCAAAATCTCCTTTAACTCAATAGCCACCTTCAAGTCCCCCGAAGTGGGCCAAACTGAAAATCATCGTCGAGTCAAATGCGGTGCGCAGGGGGTCGAAAGAGTCTTTCAGGCTGGGGTCCTGCTTGTGGCAATTCCCGTTGTGAACGTCGTCCTTCCTGGAGGGAATGACAGCGTGGTGAGCGTGAGGTCGGAGGGAAGCGGCTCCCCTGGGCCTGCGTTCCTGCCTTCCCTTCAGCGGCACGTGAAGCGGATGCACAGAGACCTGGGCTGCGAAGGGGGCCCTGGGAATCTTCACCTATTATTTTATTTCTGGCTTTAACATACCTAAGCCCAGAACAGCTGGATTCCATGAAAGCAAAGCCAACTTAACACAGCTTGCGTTGCCTCCTTTCTCAAACGTGGAAGAACTGCAGGATGCGCTGAAGTCTGTTTTCTGCCTCAGGGTGTTTATAAAGTATGAATAGCATTTATCGAGGGTTTTAAAATACGGTGCCGGTATAGCCCTGTGTACCCCATGAAGTCCCGTGTTGGATTAACCACAGCCGAGCGCTGTCTCGAGTGCGGTCTCTGGTGCGTCTGTCTCTTGGCGAGCAGACGGAACGTTGATTTCCCTCGTTGTCCCTTTCCCTGTTTGCTTGAATTTCAGCCCATGTCGCCACCTTCTCCGTTCCGCCAATCGAAATACGCCATTTCGTATGTTCAGATCAGGAAGAACAGAAATGTCCTTGGTTTGATGAACAGGAAGCTCGTTCACAAAGAGTTGTTAACGGTTACTAATACAGTGAATTTCCCTTCTGGGCGTAATTACATTAGAAAAGACGATTACCACCTCTTGTAATGAATGTTTAATGGTACGATTTCAGGTAGATGGCTGGAGGGGTGCATCCAGTACGCCGGCTGTGTGATCAGTGGATTCATTAATGACCCAATCATTTATTGGACCAGGCACTCTGCCCTGCTCTGTGAAGTCACAGGGGTGCACAGGCACCTCCTGTCCTCGGTGACAGTTAGAAATACGCACAAGCCATGGACAAACGAGGTAGAAAACAGAAAACTGTCAGAGTCTGGGGTGAACTAAGACGCGGGAGAGAGAAGGGGTAGCACTCAGGTGATGAAGGGAGCTGGCGAGAGCTGGTGATGGAGGAGGAAGGGGGTGTGCTCCACGTTGGCCGTGGCAGCAGTTCCTACGGAGAGGTCACGTGCCCGTGGAGAAAGGCGATCACCGTGCCAGGCGCGGAGGGCGCAAAGCTGGAAGCGTTATAGCCGTGTGCTTGTGAATGAACCAGAATTTCCCATTGCTCTGCTGGAACTCACTCTGACCTGACCCAAGGACAGATAGGGAAACACCCTCACGCAGAGGGAGATGTGGCCCCCATGGGAGCCAGGAGCAGGACGGAGGGCGGAGTCCCCTGGCCCCTCAATGCTTCACTGGCACCAGGGGACAGCGAGGCATCTCCCGTTCTCTCTGGCTCATGGTCACTGCTGTGCACCTCCATTGTTCTCCGTGGACCTAAGGCAGACAGTGAAAGAAGGAGGTTCCCATAATATTTAAACCCAGTTTGCTGAGCAGATAAACCCCGAAGCAGTCCCTGTAGTTTCGGGGGTCCCCACTTGCTTTACTCCCCTGGTCTTTCCTGTTCACGTGGTTCGTATGGTCAGAGCCGGGCTTGACCAGCTGCTGGAGGCCTAGGCTGCGGGTTCCGGAGGCCTGAGTGCATGTCCGCTCTCTCTGCCTCTAAACCAGGAGATGGGGCCTCGTCCCGGAGGTTCCCTTCCGGTTGCAGCTCATCAGATGCTCCCGGGTGTGCAGTCGTTTCTCCACACAAACACAGGATGACAGGGACTGTCCCGGCACTCAGGGTGCAAAAACCGGGAGCTCAAGTTTGGCTTCTTCTGGAACGGCAGGGAGATAAGTGCTTAACCAGCCTCCCCTTGGTCTTCCCGTGCACTTCCTCCTGCAGGGGTGGGGGCGCCCCACGCCTCACCCCAGGGGAATGGTGTCCTCTGCAGCGCCGTAGCCAGAACACGGAACTGCTTCACATGTGCGTCCCACCTCCCACAGCACCAAAGCCGAAGCACGGGTGGTGGCGGAAAAAAAACGAGCTGCGGTCCAGGGACGTGAAGCGCGTGTGAGTGCGTTCTGACCTTTGCCCAGATAATGCACACTCACAGTCAGCGAAATCAAAGCAAAATTCTCCCCTGCATCGACCCAATTAGTCTCCAGCGGTTTTGCCAAACAAAAGGTGCTCAGTGGCTGAGGGCCGTAAACTCTTCCTGACTGTCCACGGCGTGGACGGACACTAGCCACTCCGGCTGCCGGTCAGAATCCAATCCGCCGTGGAGAATTGTGCCCTAAAGGACTCCACTGCCCTTGACTCATTTATGTGTTTCGGCTGTGGCTTTTCATAAGACGCTCTGAGTGATTTCTGTCACTGGAATGTCTTCTGTAAATAAATAGTGTCCGTGTGGTGGGATTTAACGAGAAAAGAGAACCTGGAACTTCAAACGGCTTAAACCAGGGAGCAGCGTTTAAAACCCGTCGCTGCTTTTGTGTCTTGGACGGTTATCACCACTGTTTTTCTAGTGTGTTTTGACCATCATCCCAGAGGGTTGTTTGCTGTTGGTTTTTTGGGTTTTCCGGTGGTCGTTGTCCATCCCTCCTGAGTCATCGTGGGTTTGATGGGGACCGAGCCGAAGTGTGTGCAGGTGTTGCCGTGAGCCTGGGGGCGGGGGCAGAAAGGAGGACCCCGTTGGCCCCGCTCTCGGTGGGCAAAGGCCCCCGTGAGGAACGGGGGGCTCGGCCACCGCACACGGCCTGCAGGTGACCGTGACCACGCTGGGGGTGAGGAGGCCGGGTCCTAAGCAGGCCGGGCATTTCCCCAGCAAGGGTGCTCGCTGCTCTGAGTCTCAGGGCGGCAGACAGGCTGACGTGGCCGTGGCCGTGGCCGTGGAGCGGAGCGTGGAGAACTGCGGGGCTGGGCTGGGGAGTCACCCTCTGCGGCAGTGGTTACCCAGGTTGCGCATGGAGAAGGGCCTGTCCCTGGGGCACCCACCCCCTCAAGACCAGCACCCTGAGCTCTTCAGTCAATGGCTGTTCCCATGGCTCAGCGTGGACAGGGGTGGAGCGTCCGGGAAAAACACACCTTCCTACAGTTGCATCTGGATGGGCTCCGACCCATCTGGCCTGCACCATGGGGGTCCATCCCCGAAGGCCCGGGAGGCAGGATGAGTCCTTCCCGTGGTAGCAGAGTCCCTTTTAGTCCCCTGGCCTCCAGGAGAGAACATGGGCCTCGTCGCCCTCTCGTTTAGCTCACGGACATCGCCCTAACCTTCTTGCCCCTGGTCCTGCTCCGCAGTGGCCTCTGCGTGAATGGCTGCGCCCAGCTGGCCCGGGACCCTCCATACGGGGCATTCTCTTGTTGCCACGGGACCCCGTGGGGTGACTTGCCCTGCAGCCCAGCATCAGGGGCTGGAGCCTGCGCAGGGGGCGGTGCCTCCGGACAGAGAGGCCCTGGGCTCTGAGGGGCCTCACTGCCTTCCAGACCATCCCGAGTCGCCCTGCTCCACGGGTACAAGAAACTGTACTATAAATCCGATACAAAATTAGAGGAAATGGAGAGAGAGAGAGAGTGAGAGGGGGTGGGTCTGGGGGTGGTCTGCCCGGGTAGGACCAGAACCCAGGCAGCAAGCTTCTCGTTTGCCAGGAAAGCAAGTGTGTGTTTCATTCTGCAGTCGCCCAGCTTGTCCTGTTGCAGCAAAAATTAAACAGTATTGGACGAAAACAATTTATATTAAAAACTAAGTCTGGCTGTAGAGAGAGGTTATAAAAGCAACGAGATCTATGACATCTTTCCAAGTTGTAAGCACTTAGAATTATCCAGAACTGACTCCATGCTTACACATATCCTGAGAGGGTATGTAGCTTTATATAATACACAGTCAATTTTAAAATGTGTTTGTTATATACACTACATTTTATATAATATACATTATATTCTTCTCAGAAAGAGCTTCTGAAATTAGACCTCCCCTGACAAAATGCAGTTGCTTTAGAAAATTTCATTCATTGTTTGTTCTAGTCATTTAAATGCACAAAATAAATAAAACGCCGTCCCCTGAGGACCAACCCCTGCTCCTTCACTGCCTCTTCACGTTCTGCAGCTGTCTTCCCTTTTTCTAAACATTCCGAATATTCTCAGAGGGCTGTAGTATAAGTCAGCAATTCCTTGGGTCTGAAGGATTTCCATCTTTGAAAGCTGGCGTTTCCTTTGGCCCCCTGGTGTCCTTGCCCGGTGAGTCCCCTGCAGGCACAGGTGAGCACAGGAGAGCCGCTGGCCATGGCCGCCCTGACCAGCTTCACTCTGAGGTCAGCTCGGAGCAGATTGGCAGAGGCAGCAACCTCCAGCCGACCGCCATTTCAGTCCACCAAACTCTGAATCAGAGGTAAGCCCCGCGGCCCACCAGCCACTTCCGTCCCCTCCCTCCCAGGCCGAGGTCAGGCAGCGCCGCCCTTCCCTGTGCCGCCCCCAAGCTGCTCTGCCAGGCGCTGGATCAGCCAACAACATGCATTTTCTGCCTCCTGGACGTGGAGGAGGGGACGTCCCCTCACAAAACAAAGCGAGGAAGGTCACACAATAAACAAACCGCACAGAGATGGCATTTGCGCCACACTAGTTAGCCGCAACGAGTATCAGGGAATTAATTTCACATTCGCTTTGCTTTCCGGGGGACGAGTGTCTTATCTCTTTCCTCCACACTTCGGTGAGAAGCTCATGTTTTGTTTTGTTATCACGGGTGTTAAACATACCGAAAGGGAGCCGGGGGTTTTCATTTCTTCCTGTGTCATCACCTCGCCGAAGGATGCGTGATCGGGGACTGTCTGTTGTCCGTCATTGTCCCATGCCCGTCTCAGAGCCCAGAGTGGCCCCAGGTAAATGGATCAGTGTGAACGGCTGTGAGGCTGTGTTTCGCTTGCATTTCGGTTTGGAGAGATGGGTACCCCCCCATTTCCTCGCTTACAACACCCGACCACGTGGCCGCAGCCGTGGGCAGGCACGGTGCCAGCTCGTGCCGTGGGGATGCCACCCCAACCCGGCCCGGGGTGAGGCCCAGTCCAGATGCCCCCGGGGACGTCCTCGGGTTTCCTCTGTCACCACGGCAGCCCTCGCTGCTTCTCGGATGCCCCCCTCCTGGCCATTCGCTCCCCAAGACTCAGCTTCCTCCTCTTCAATCAACAGCAGAAATATTAGCAGTTCTGCACTATCAAAATAGAGACCTCACGGCTGAGCGACAGTTCCCTCCCCAAAATCAGTGTAGCCTAGAATGTGAGGCTTTCGGCAGGAGGAAGTCCAGGCGTGACGGGGGCACACACCTGCATGTTTTTGTTTAAAGGCCGACACATCGTTAGCCTCATTTGTCACCTTCCCCGGCTGTACGTGCACTCACACCGCACGCTCATCCTGTCAGAGGACACGGGGCGCGGTGCCGGGCTGTGGTTCGAATCGTCCTCCCCTGCCCACTGGACGCTGCATCTCATGCCAGGTCACAGAGGTACAGAATGGCGAGCGTGGTGGACTCTCTGTACTTGCACGAGGCCTTTAATTGTCCCGGCTTTTCCGCCTGGCCGCCCCCTTTCACTAAATGATGCTATGAGATTCGATCAGCCCCCCGGCATCAGGCCACCGCTTCAGGAAACGGCACACACAGTCTGACTGTGCCTTGTCACATCTGACACTCAAAAGGCAGGCGAGTTTCTGTGCAGGCCTTTGAAGCTGCAGGGGGGCCTCGGACGTGCTGCAGTCCTCACGAGGCTCTGCCCGCGGGAGGCCCGGGGCTCTGCGCACCGCCTCTCCGCAGGGCCACTGCCCGCTGCCTTCTTCCCGTGTCTGTTCCCCTCGCTCTCCCTCTCGGTACGATGCCAGGACGCAGGCCCTCGCACTTCGACCCCTGCTGAGGGGATTCTGTAGGTCCCCGACTTCAGCTTGGCTCATGTCCCTCCCTCCATGTCCATCTTTCTTCCCCCCCCAAGCTTGTGAGGTCTGATGACTGACATGATATAGACCGACTGAGGACTCGTGTAAAGGCAGGCTGCGATCCATTCCTGGGCTATTCGCCACTCTCTTTGGGAAGCAGGGCCTTTCCTAAAATATGTGTTATGATTGGGCATTTTAGGCAAAGTCTCTGAGCTCCACACCTTAAGAACCCGGGCTTTCCGACCCAAGGCCCCTGTGCACGCTCATTCACGCTTCCTCGGTGGATCCTTCCCTCGCTGCGCAGGTGACGGAGTCTGTGCTCCGCTCCAAGCTCAGTCGCGGCTGCGTTGGGCGGGAGGATGAGTCAGAGCTGTGCCTTCTGCTCTCTGCCAGCCGAATTCCAGGGGGAGGGCCAGCCATTAGCCAGCCCACAAAAGGACTTAAAATAGTAACAGCACCAGAAAGAAACCACACCACGGAGTGGCAGAAAGTGAAAGGGAGTTATTTCAGGTCAGCCAAACAGCAGAGACGTCCAGAAGGAGAGACAATGGGCCTGAGACCTGAGCCATAGGCCGTCATGCCCAGGTCGAGGTTGAGGGTGCAGATGGGCGTCATCCGAGCTGAGGTGGCAGGTGGTGGCAGGTGGGGTGGGGTAGCTCCGTGTCGTCACCTGTGTGGCTGAGGCCCCAGGACGTCCCGGGGGTGGCGTTCAGGCAGGTGTCTGGGGTAAGCCATGTGGGCACTGCGGTCCCCGAAAGGAGTGCGGCATGTGTTCCAGACGCAGTAGGAAAACTGGGGCATTTTCACCAGGGAAGCGCCAGACGGGACTTGAGTTGTGAATCGGCCCCTCCAAGCTGTGCAGAAAACACGCGGTCAAGTGTACAGGAACAGGGATCAGGAGAGGAACTCGGAAGAGGCTGTCACTGTGAATTAGGAAAAATGGGGTGGCACGAATTCAAGGTTATGGTCAAAGAAGTGCCGACCAGGGGCTGGGGACAGGGGGCACTTCTGCACAGTTTCAGCGACAAGCAGCATCTGTGAGACGGGCACAGGGTTCTGCAAAGGCACCTGCTCTGGGGAACGAGCTGTTTGTTTTTCCCCCACGGGGGTCCCGGTCGGCTGTGCGGAGACCACTCTGAGTGTGGGTGGGAAGAAAACATTGGATTAACAATGGCATCTGGGAGCCAGGTTTGTCCCTGGACAAGATGAGCAGGGAGAGGAGCCTACAGTGACCGAGTGGGTACGGGGTGGAGTTGGAGACGTCATCAACTCCTGTTTGGTTACTGCACAGACGTTCACCTGCAGAAACACTCAGATCAGACGCACCTGCCCACTGGCGGGGCGGACACACGAATGGTTTTCTTGCTCTGTTCTCTGTGACTCCTTAGAAGCAATGCCTCCTGGGAGCCATGGGCACACCCAGCTTCTTGGCCTTGGTTGCTAATGCTGTTACCCGACAAGAGGAACCAAGGCTCCTTGGAGAAGCAGCTGCTTCCAGGGTGGGACAGGAAGTTCACACAGCATGAGCCGGGCGCGCCTTGTCCTGAAAGTGGGCCAAGGAAGGAAGGAAGAAAGGAAAAGGGGAAGGAAGGAAAGGAAGATGACCACAGTGATGAAGGCACGGCGAAGGGACATGGAAGACAACTGAGTGGACACGCGCCCTCACGCTCCCTACGTGCTTCTGCCCGCGGTGACCTCTTTCCCAAGGGGACGGGACTGGAAGAAAGAAGAGGAGCCGCCGCGCCGTGGGGAGCTGACACGGCCTTCCCGACTGTCACCTCCGGAGCCTTTGCCCACTGATGCCTGTCCCCTTGCCGCGACCTGCTACGAACGGCCCTCTGTGTCTGCAGCCTGCCTCCCAACCACCCCGTGGCCTCATTCCACCCACAGGAAAATGTCACACAAGTTCCAGTCACTGGAACATCTGCAAAACACCTGACAGTCACTCAAGCCATCAAGGTCTTCAAAGAGAAGGCTTCAAAAGCTGGGGCATCCAGGAAACTGTCACGATCAGGAGACGCCAGCAGGGAGGTGACAAACAACTCGCCGGGGTGTCCTGGGAGATCATGATACAGACGGAGGCCGTCAGGTAAACGCCGAGAAAACTCACTGGACTTCAGCCGATGACGACATCTGTGGATGTTTCACGTGCAGGGTTGTTCTTCGAGCACAGGGAGGGCCGTCCCCAGGGCTGTGGATGCAGGACCCACTGTGCACCAGCCTGTGTCTCCCTGGCCCCTCCCTCCCATCCCTGCTGCCTGGAGCTGCTGTTCCAGTCATCTCTGACCGACGCCAGTGACAGAGTGAACCAGGAACCAGTTGCTGCCCAGCAGCAGGCGCACGCATCCCGAGAGATCACAGTACAGACACAGGCTACCGCCGTGTGAGCAGGGCTCCAGCTGGGGCCCAGGGTCCGAGAGTCCGTTCTCAAAGTGTAGGGATTTCTAGATTCCATTTAATTCTGTTTCCATGGATCCGAGTTGTTCCTTTATTTGTCAACTCCAGAGCCAAACAATACCCGTTGGGGAAGTTTCTGGAACTAGGAGACAGCACGGGATCTTAGTGAGAGGAAGTGGAGTTTTCCACGTGCAGCCGTTTCTTGCTACAACGGACTTGTGTGGAATCGAAAGTCGGTCTCTGGGAATTAGCACAAGCCCAAGTCGACGCGTTGTCTACTTTGCTGGCACAGGACGGAGCAGCATGTTGTACCGTGTGCAGAGGACTCTTCAATAAAGCTGGAGCCACTGACGTGAATTCAATCACAGAAAAAGCTTTCAGGTTCAAATGAATGCGAAAATCATAAATTAGTGAGACCCCCGCCTGGTAAACCTCACCTGCTTGTGGCCACAACTTTAATTCAAGACTATTTTTAGAAGTTAACTGCCAGCCCAGGGAAAAAATTGAATCAAGATAAGCTGAGTGGCAGCCAAGAACCTATTAATTAGAAAGAAGATAATGCCACACGACTTTTATAAATTATTAAACTCCTTTTATCATTTTCTGTACAAATATGTCTGAAAATTGGAAGTGATGTTAAAGCTAACATCAGTTATACATCTAAATAAAGTTATAGAACCATTTTGTGGAATGATACACACTTTTCCGTACGGGGTCTAACACACTGGTGAATCACTCTGGTGTGTATTTTTCTATTCACTTTATAAGACACACATGTGTGTGTGAGTGGTGTACGTGTGTGTAGCTGAGTGCGGCCTAAATATCCTAATTGTTTAAAACAACAGCTGAGTGAGCAGAGCCCGGAGCGTGAACGAGAAGTGGGGCGCAGGGGCCGACGAGCCGTCCAGCTCTCGGCGCCTGAAGATCGCCTCCTGTGAGCGGCTGAGTCTCCGTGTTTCTGAGTCTCTCAGTCTCTGAGTCTCAGGCCCCTCGGGGCCCCTGTTTATTTCAGTCTTTGGACCTCACGGTGGTGGCGCGAGTCCTGGGTCACCTCTCACAGCTGCTGCTGCTCTCGTCCCCTTCCTGAAGGCCATGCGCCCTTGACCCAGGTCCCCACTAAGAGCGCTGATGATCTTGGGTTTGGTTCATCTGCGAACGTGCTTGCTGAGGGAGTGGGATGCCCAATGCTGCTGCCCGGGGCCCGGGGCCCGGCAGGCCCCTCGTCTCTGCAGCTCCGCCTGGGGCTCCAGCTGTCACCACCGCCCAGAGAGCAGCCGGCAGGGGCAGGCACAGACTCAATGGCAGCATCCTCAGAGCACGTCCTGTGCCACACAGCTGACGATCTTTGTGCCTGGCCAGCCCAGCCAGGACCTTCTTCCTTGGGCGCAGCTGGGAGAAGTAAGCCTTCATGTCGCCGCTGCGGCTTCCAATCCAGTCCATGCCCAGCTTCACCCCCGGGGCCGGGTGCCCCGCTCCAGCCGGCCACCTGGCCAGTTCCAGGATGCAGGACAGCGGCGGGGGTCAGGCAGAAAGACCCCACTCCCTCCATCACTGAACACCCTTCTGTTATCCCCCCCACACCCAGCACACTGAGTGCAAAGATTTTTCAAGGCAGCTTTTCTTGTAAACCTGCAGGTTTCGGTGGAAAGGTGGAATTGTTACATAGGAAATCAAAATAAATAGCGAGTGAACACGACGCAAAACGTGAGCGGTCTTGGACCCCAGGATGAAAAAGAGAACGAGAGTTCAGCGTTCGGTTCACCCAGGGTTTAGCGCTAGAAGCATCACTCACCCGACACCTTCTGCAGGGATCTCTGTGGTCAGAGAGAGTGACCGTGTCCAGGGTCACTCTGTCCAGGCATCCAACAAGGGGGCCGTGCTGCTCGGGAAGCTGTGGCCTCTCTCATTCGGGACAACACGGGGGCCACTCTGAACCCAGTGCTCCCGTAGAACTGGGGCTTCTGCCATGACTGCTGTTCAAGTTCTCTGTCCACCCCCTCTTCCCTCCCTGTCCCCAGGCTCGTCCCGAGGCCGGAGACCTTTGCCCCCAGATGTCTGTGAGGAGGCCCTTCCCAGGGGCTGTCCCTGGAGAGGAAACTGAGACCCAAGGGCTCAGCCCACCCGTGGTCTAGTCACAGGCCATGTGGCCTGACCGGGTGGCCGCCAACCAGGGCTGTGCCCGCAGTTAGGTCAGCTGGGCCCCTCGAGGGTCGAGAGCCCCCGAGGGTGGGGCACAGGAGAGGTGCCAGGCACTTCAGGGACGGCCACTTGTGAGCTGTCCTTGGGGGCCACGCTCCAACACCACCGATGGCCAGTGCTTCGAGGGCCTCTTTTTCATCGATCTGATGTGCTTTCAACTTTTTTACCACAGGAAGGTGAATCCAATCCCTGATACTTCAACGTGGCCAGAAGGGAGAGGATGAGAGTGAGCAGGTTCTTTTGTTTGTTTGTTTTGTTTTTATTTTATTTCTTAACCTGATTCACCACATCAGCTGTGATGAAGAGAGTTGGGAATTGTTTCCTGGAATCAATCAGTTTGCTCACTGCCCCTGGTGGTGGGTGACGTGCTGTCTCACCTTTGGAATGGATGGTGCGGGCCACGCCTTAGAGCACAGGTGGCACACACCAGGCCCGCGGGCCGCGTCCGGCCTCCGCCTTGTTTTATTCAGCCCTAGGTAGGCATCTTGATCCTACCTAGTGGCAGCGCTGAGCTCCTTGCTCCTAGTTAAGGAGTGGTTGCACTTACACAGTCCTGAAATCACGTTCAGCCCTCCGGAGGCAACCTCGGGGCCGATGACGCCCCACCCCCCCCAGTTCAGATGAGTCCGCCACCCCTGCCTCAGAGCACACAGCACTCTGGGCGCAGGGCAGGGGCCTGGGCCCTTCTCCCTTGTCCCCAGTGTCCTCGTTCTCGTTTGGCAAGCTCCTGTCCAGAGGACTTTCACTGTAGTATTGAAACATCCTCTTCGGATTTTAGAAATATTTTCCCTTCTCTTTTTATGAATATTGAGACACAGGCAATCAACTGAACACCAATGAGCAGGAAGCTCGCTTTTTTAAGATTTTATTTATTTATCTTTAGAGGGGAAGGGAAGGAGAGAGGGAGAGAAACGTCAATGTATGGTTGCCTTTCGTGCGTCCCCTGCTGGGAACTGGCCTGCAACCCAGGCATGTGCCCTGACTGAGAATCGAACCGCAATTGCCTGGTTTGCAGGCCCGCGTTCAGTCCACTGAGCTGCACCATCCAGGGCCGGAAGCTCGCTTTTGAAGAGACGGGAGAAAGGGGGCCGGACAAAGTCGTGCGTCTGCCCACCCACGGCTCACGACGGCGTCCGCGTGGCTGGGCAGACGTCCCTGAGGCCATGCGAGTGGGCACAGCTGCCTTCCTGGTAACTGCTCCAAACCTGGGCAGTTCGCCTCGGCCGCTCCTCGTTGCTGTGCGGGTTCCAGGGGGGCCCCCTCATGATGCCGAGTCATCCGCCGGTGACCTCACCACACCTGTGCTTCTGTGTGTTCTCTCAGCGAGCTTCCTGGGCTCTCTGTTTGCTCTCGCTCTCCACTTTTTAGCCATTTTTTTCTATTTTATTTAATGACTCCTCCCCCCTTAAGTTCACAGCCACCAGAAGACGTACGTCTGGGCTCTCGATTTCTTTGGTAGTGTTTTACACTCACTGCACGGACACAAGTTCAGTCGGCGGGGTCTCCGCAGGCCTTCTGGTCCTCGGCCCTCGTCTTGTTGACTCCGGACGCGTCCACGGAGACCAGCGTTTCTGACTAACTGCGTCCCGTTGCATGGGGGCCGGTCATGGCCGTGGGGGCGCGTCCCCTCCCTCCCTGGTGCAGCGTCTCTGGGTTCCCGCCAAGCCTGCTCTTTCCACCTCAGCGGCTGCCTCCCGATGCCTCACCACCTCCTGTTTCTGTCACAGTTTTGCAATCAGCTCCTGTCTGGACTAACGCCTGTGGTGTCTGAGCTGGCAAAGGCCAGCTGCCCCGCACGGCTCCACAGGGTCACGGCCAAGTCTGCCGCCGATACACAGAACCAAGTCCTTGGACAGGGAAGGGGACGTGCAAGGCCTCGGGGCTCCCCGCCAGCCGTGGCTGCGCTGCTTACCCTCCCGGGGGTCACTTCATGCTGTCAAAATAATTTTGCCCCTGGCAACTGCGAGTTCCCGCTTCTCAAAACCTGTCATGCCCTCAGTTGCCATTCAAAATCTTTGGTAAATCTGGTTTATAGATTTCCGATCCTTCTGCCAGCTGGCTTTTTGGCCGACATTAACTCTGTTACCCGGCTTCTCCCGAGGCCTTTCTCCTGCCCTGCAAATTGCCCACAGGGTGTGGAGTGTGCTTTTTATGAGCCAGGTGATGATTTTGCCCTCAGATTCACACCAGATGATGTCCGAGTCCCCCCAAACCCTCAGATCAAAGTGCTGATGAGAACACTGGGCATCCGATGGTTTCTCATTGTTCTATCTTTCGATGTTAACATTTTCATAGATGTTTCTACTGCAGCGTGAAGACTGGCCATGCTGGACGCGCCAGCAGAGTCCACCAGCTGCGTGGCCGAGGGGACACTGCCTGACCTCTTTGTGCCCCCGTGTCCACTTCTATAGAAAGGGGGCGGCGTTACCACGTGCTCTGTATCGCATGAATGGGCACACGCCGCCGAAAACAAGGTCCAGCTCGTTACGCAGTGTGTGTCCCTCATTGCCACCACCACAGAGCAGGACAGACGGGGCCAAAGAAAGAACCGAGCTGGCCTCCTCCTTTGCTTTCCACTTTAATAACTGTCCCAATTTTAGTGCTGCTATCCACACCGACGGACTTACCTTAGCTTTATTACTTTCTGAAACTGGAGTACATTAGAATAGTATTCCCTTATTCTTTTTTTTATGCGTGCATGAGTTCCTGACCGTTTTCATGGTGCTCTGGGACGGGAGAAAGAACGTGAAAGCCGCTGATGTACACGAGTACGTGTTCTGTTCCAAGTGTCCTGCCCACGGGGCCGTCAGCGTTGTCCCGTTTATGTCCCACAACGAACCCATTTTGGGTTTCACTCTTCCGTTCCCTTTGCCAGATGTGGGCTTGCAGATTTAAGGAGTCTGCCCGATGGCGTGCGGGCTGTCTCCGGCGCAGGGACCGCCCGCCGTGTGTGACCCGCGTCTGCCCTGCAGGGCCCGCCCGGCTCTGTGCCTTTCTGTCAGCGTTGGCCACCACTACGTTCCTGCTACACAGACCGGCTCTGCCCCGCAGGTGGCTGAAGCTGCCGCTTTTCCCCTTTCAATTCGCGTAGAGCTCGCCTCCTCTGGCAGCGGCGGGCCTCCCTGCAATTTTGCAGACAGTGGTCCCTCCCGAGTTTCCCCCACAGCGGGTGAGAACAGACTCGGGAGGGTTGGCGCTGAGGACCTGGTGCCCGCCGGGAGATCCTCGCGGCTTCGTCACGCCCCGCTGTCTCAGCATCTCCCGCAGCCACCGGCCACTCTCAGAGTCGGTCAGAGAACAGTTGTCCGGCTTCGACCTGTGAAAATCAGGTGTGTGCCGTTTTCCTGAAAGTCCCATAATCTGATTCCTCTAATTCCCCCCAAGGGTGGGGGGGGGCACAGGGCAAACACCTGTGGACAAGGAGGGCTCAAGTGCCCGGCGCCAGGCAGGTCTGCGAACTCTTATCTCCTTAAGCTGCTGTGACACCCTTGAAGAGTGTGGCACCCGCCCCGGGGACCCTGATCCCCAACCCGGCCGTGGAGACGCTGCGTCCTTCCTCTTCGGGAGAAACTGAGGCCTCTGTTCGCTCGCCTTTCATCCCATTTCATAACGAGTATTAACACCGCATTTTATTTTAGTATCGTTTTCCCTTTCTCCTGGAAAAGGAGTCGACATGACAGCCCTTCCGCTTTCAGCAGGTGGGTGGGGGGTCGTGAGGCCATAGCCTGGTTCTGCCCGGAGCTGCGGCCCTGGCACTGGCCCGGTCCTAGTGAGCGTGGCAGGGGGAGGGAGCCGCGTGCGTGTAATTGGAGTGACAGCCGCCGTGGGAGCCCTGGCGCCCAGGTTTGGCTCCCTGAGGCCCGGTGGAAACCTGCCACCTGCGTCCCCTTCCAGAAATCCTGGCCCGTGACCACACACCTGCCCGGTGGGGAGCCCTGGCCTGGAGAAGATGTTCCTCTGGAAGCATTTGTGGGAAAGGGCGGAAATGACTTCAGGGAAGGTGAGAGGGCATTGAAAGCACAGTGCAAGGCAGTGCTGGGAGCATTTGCTAAATACTTGATGTGGGGGACACGGAGGGAGAGCCAGTGTCTTCAGGGAACCGGTTAAAATTGTTACTTGAGGTCAAATAGGCAGAAATGACAACTGGTGGGATTTACTCATTTTAAATGACTCCAGCCGCCAAGTCTCGCGTGTTGGTAGCACGTATGTCTAGATGTCCATCTTTACGCAGACCTACACTCATTTCCATCTATTTTTCACAACGGACGGGGTTCTGATCATTTTTAAAATAAAACTGCTGCTTTTATAATATTATGGGCATATTTGCTGTTTTGTTTTTCCTACCGAAAATAAATATTTTAATTTATTCTCAATTCTTTTTTACTTCTTGACATCAATCACATTAAAATTTTAATTTTTTTCTTAAAAAATTGGTTGAAAATACAAATCTTCATTGCCTAAATCATAGATATCTGTTTCTGCTAACAGCTAGTGATTTTGAACTTTATACATTAATTTTTAATTGCTTCCACATTTGTTAAATTATTTTATTTTAAATTTTTTTAAATTGTTTTTAAGCCTCTGAAGCCTATTTACATTTTTAGCCAACTATGGGGGATGGGGTGGTGGGAAGAAACGTGACTTAAAGTTATAATTTGTTACTGATTCATTATTTCTAAAAGGTTGATTTTGTCCTACTGCTTTTGAAAAACTTTTTCGATTTTCTCTGTCCCCAGACAGCTATTCAGTATGTAAATGTTAGTTATCGTGCACACACTCTCTCTAAATACACAGTAAACTTTTCATTAATATTGATAATGGTCATTGAGTCGACTTATGTTTAACAAGGCCTTGCTCAGAGCCATTGTTCTGGATGTTGTGGAGACAAAAATGAACGCATGCCCCCCCCACCCCGTGAGCAGGTCGAGGGGTGGACCCGAGGCTGTTGGCTGCCGTGCCCCCACGGACAGGGTGACACAGAGTGGGTGCTGGGACACCTGTGTCCCAATCCTACACCACGTCATGGAGAGGAAATACCGATGAGGACCCGCCTTTAGTGAGTAAACGGAACGAAGGCGGTAAAAGCGGAGACTTGCATCCCGTTCTTTCCGTTCAATACCCCGACCACTGAAAGTGAGGCCGTTCAAAAGGCACTAAGCACGGGGTCAGCGCTTCTTCAGGTTGCAGTAGAATTGTCAGGGTGTCAAGGCAAAGACCAGTCTGTGGACAGGAACGGACCAGGAGGCCTTTCCCTGGGCTGAGAAGCCGGGGTGGTCTGCGGAGGAAGGGGAGGCGGAGGTGGCCCTGGAAATGGACATGGCCGTCGCCACCCGGCAGGCTTGCTGGGCTGGGAGAGGGCGCGTGGCTGCCGACGGCCGTCACAGGCGATAGAGTCCGCGCTGCCCCTGGAGAAGGGTCATCAGCGTCATCACTGTCATCGACGACAGTCTGAGACATGACGTTAACCACAGGAGCAGGTAGACTTCAGTTCTTTCTAGTTGTACGTTGGCACCGTTAATTTTAAATCTACAGTATTTCCTGTTCAAGTAGCTTTCCTGGCTTCACGGCCCAGAATGGCGGGAATTATTTTACTCCCTGAATTTTTCAGTTGTCTATGTTCCCAAATATGACGTTAAACTCTGTTCAAGTTTTTAAGACATGGATTTTTCCCCCAAAAGGCTTATCCTACTCAGGGGGACCCTTGTTTTCAGAAATGATATTTTCTTCTCAAAAGTTTTGAAGTTAGTGTCATTTCTCACTTCCTCACAATATCACTGCAAAGTTAGGTTTTATATAAATTGTTTATCCCTCACTCTTATTTAAATGTATGAAATAGGCCGAAGGTAACACAGTGAGATGCCGGTTCAAGTACCACCAGTAACTTGCGGTCTGCTTCATAGTTTGTTTTTTTGTTATGACGAGCTTTCTGTGTGTCAGCTTGTGCTGAAGATAGACCATTTTTAAGAAGTCATTTCTTTCTGTTTTCAATAGGAAAGTGGACAGAGAAGTTCTTAGGGCTGCACTCAGTTTCCAGAATGCTCCTTTGTTTATCCAGTTAGGTGAAAGCAATAGCTTGTTGCAACCATCAACAGCAGGATTTAAGATGTTTTACAGATTTATACTGACAACTCTCGTCTTTGGGGAAATGTATCTGAACACAGAGGATAGTGAGTTGCACTTTCTGATAAGAAGTATTACGAATAGTTCATGGAAAGGAATGAAGGCCCTTACAAAAGGGAAGGGTTTGTTCGTTCAGATGCTTTCAGACAGGGAAGAAAAACACCAACAGCCTCCAACTCCACGCGTCTGCCCCCCGGCCCCAGCCTCTCTCTGTCCCTGGCGCCCAATCAAATGCGTCAGCTGTGCATCTCGGACCTAAGACCTGAAGCTCTCACCAAGCCGGAAAAGCAATCGACCCCCAGGCAGAGCTTAAACTCTCTCTACTTGGGAAATTATAGGCAGTTAAAGGTGAAAACACTTAAAATGTTCATAAACAACATTTTAAAAAGACTTATTGACTTACAAATTATGAATATGGTGTTGAACAAAGAACTCCCTTTTCCACAAGAAGAAAAGATGATTGTCAACCAAACTTGCCTATTTTCTATTGTGTCCCGAATAGGTTTTTGTTGACTGTTCTCAGACATCATTGTCTAAGAAATAGAGCTGGGCACACCTTGGCCACGTGGATGGTGATTTCATCAATATGTCCATTACGTTCAGCGCCTAAATGGCGGCACAGTTTGGTTCTGTGTGTTTCTACAGAGCGGGCTTTGTCCGTAATTAATGGCATAATAAAATAATTTTAGAAATGCTGAGCTTCCACCTCGTTCCAAAGGTCTGTCTCTTTCTCAGTTTATACACAAACAAAACAAAAAAAAATTACTCCATATTCTATGTATATATCAAGCTACACTCTGTACCAGTGTAAAATAATTGGATGCAGATAAAAAATAATTTGATGTTATTCACTTGGAAGTACTTCTCTGTTGGGAAGTCATTCCTTTTTTAAATGGTGGGGTCCTTAGTCTGAATTCTACGTGATAGCAGCTGATGTACTGGGGACCTTCTGGACTTAAACCAGAAATATAGAGGCCACAGCTCACAATCATCACCTGTCTCTACTCAACCTAATGAGCATTGATGTAGTCAACAACTATGTTTTCTGAGTGGGGATGGCGTGTCAATTAGGTTTCAAGGTCATTGATGTAGGCAGAAAACGTGAGGCAGTCGAGAAGGGCAAGATTCAGGCTGTCTCGCCACAGTGTGAGTGAACACAGTATCTGATGGTTAACACTGGTGGTTGAAACCCAGCCGTGACTCAGACACTAGACGTGCCCAGAATTCTACTGATAAAATAGGGGGCAGTTTTGTTAAAAGCTGATAGATGAGTGAATGATCTTTCATCTACTGTTTATCCATCAAACCTTGATTAAACATTGGTTGGTGGTGGGCTCCAGGCTGTGCTGGTCCGGAGTCCAGGTGGGGTGGACATCCATGGATGCTTGTCCACTGTTGGGATAGTCTGCACCCTGCTCTGTCACAGGAGGCTGGCTTCAGGGGGCTGCAGACTCCCCCCATCGGAAAAGCAACCTAGATGAGGGCACCGAATTTATACAGAGTCGTGTTTTTCCCTCTCATCAAAATGCATCATTTATACCTTAAAGATGTTTTGACTAAAATACTGAACTGCTGATGTAAAACACCAATACATTTCTCTGTTCAATTCTGAGGCTGAATTAAACTACTGTTGTGCCACAGTCACTGCTTTCAATACTTCAGAAGGCGGTGTATGTGTTGGGCCGTAGATTGCTGTTAATACAACACCATCCTTTACCATTTCTTTTCTCTTTCCCGCAGTTTTGCCGAGCCACACCTGCGGAAACCCTGGGGAGATACTGAAGGGCGTCCTGCACGGAACGAGATTCAACATCGGAGACAAAATCCGCTACAGCTGTCTCTCTGGCTACGTCTTGGAGGGCCACGCGATCCTGACCTGCATCGTCAGCCCGGGGAACGGCGCGTCCTGGGACTTCCCTGCCCCGTTCTGCAGAGGTAGGTGCTGTGCAGGGAGAAGCCGGGGAACGCACACCTGCTTCAGGTGTCCGGCTCTGGAGCTGACGTCACACGTTTCCCAGGGGTGACACAGGGTCCATCCTGCTGGGTCTGCCCAGGTCAGCTTCATTCTGTTCCCAAAGGGCGTATATTGCATGTCACCTGAGAAACAAGTATAGATACGGTCCTCAAGTATCCAAACTTGTCTTCATTCTATTGCTCAGACTCCATGAATTTCTGCGCATGTATTGCCTCTCATCAGACTAATCTAAGTTTTAATACACAGCGTCTTGTCCATCTTGACTGGATAGTTGCTTTTCTTCTTTTTCTCATTAAAAATGACAGATACCCCTGGTCATTGAAATTCACGTTTTAGGGCTCTGTCAGTGCTCTTAGACTTCCGAAATAACGCAATCGCGAAGGGACGTGCTGTCACTTGACGTGCTCAGCATCTGAGTCGGCGTAAGGTTAGAATCACCGCACCCAAAGCCCCGTGAGTTTTAGCCTTTTCCATAATGTTAATATTACTGACTAAAAAACCCTGAGGAAGAGCTTGTTTTGGTTCTTAATTTTTGACTTTATTCAGAAAAATTCATCTTACAGTTTCAAAAGCGAAAGCACTACTAACATTTCATGTAACGCCTGACAGTGTGCTAAGTGCTTGACTTGAATCATATTATTGAATTCTCACAACCCACTGAAATAATAACTATTGACACTTTTTAACAGAAAAACAAATTTTTTTAATTTAAAGTTTACAGAGGTAGAATGTGTGAAGACTCAAATTCACGCCTGACTTTTCCTATGTCTTTTTACTTTTTAATTACAGTTTTCAGTCAGTATCATCTGTATTAGTTGCAGATGTACAGCAACGTGGGTAGAAAGTCCATACTTTACGGAGCGCCCCCCCCCCCCCCCGCTAGACCACCTTCTTACACCACACATGGTAATAAACCCGACACGGACTAAAGAGGTAAATGTGAGACTCGAGACCGTAAAACTCCCAGAAGGAAATGTCAGCAGTAAGATCTCACACGTGTCTCACAGCAGGGTTTTCTCGGATGTACCTCCTTGGGCAAGGGAAACAAAAGAAAACAAACAAACGAAACTGCAGCAAGTCTTTAAAAATGCACAGCACAGGAAACATCAACAGAACGAACAGACAACTGAATGAATGGGATAAGATTTTCACCCGTGATGCACGAGATGAGGGATTAATACCCCAGATTTGTGAGGAGCTCGGACCACATCACCGCAGAGAAGCAAGCAAAAGACGGGCAGACACCTGAACAGACATTTCTCCGCGTCTGACTTTTAACCCAGGCTCATAACCAAACTCACAGCCTCACCGTAAGTGACCCTGTAACGGTGCGGGGTTTTCCTTGGCATGTTTCTGGACTAGCCCACGCTGTGAAGGAACACTTTTCCAGTTTTGCATGTCAAACGTTGCAGTCTCATGGGGTCCCCTGACGGTGACTGTTTCAGGAACGGCCTGTCACCACCGACTCCCACTGCTGCTGGCGGGGACATATTGATGACCTATGGTGGGTCAGGTGTGACTTGGACACACTCACTCCTCGCGAGTAGGCAATGTGTTCAGGGCTCAGTGTACAGGGGACGCGTCGGGTGAGCTGGGACACAGGCCCTTCCGGCCAGCCGTCGTCGGAGCCTGCGTCTACCGTGTCCGGAGGAGTCCCGCGTCCCGGAAAATCCCTGCTGTGCCTGTCGTGTGTTCCAAACGTCCTTTACCCTCTGGAAGGGCTCATTCCCGTGCACGCTCCTGGCGCTCTTACATCTCTTGTTTGTTTTTTCCTCCCTCACTGCCATTCATCGTTTTCCAGATATCTAGTAGCAAAAAGTGTTGTCCCAAAACCCACACGTCCCCCCCATATCCCAGGCCTTTCCATAGACTCCCCTCAGCGAATGGATCCTGTTCAACGTCACTGCCGCGGGCAGGCCCCGCATGTGCCTTTCTCCCCTGTTCCCGCCCCCTGGCCCTGGCGGTCCCAGCCCCTCTGGAGGGGCACTGGAGTTACCTCGGCTTTGCTCTCCACTGTTGCCCACGTGTGTCTTCACTTTCACACTGACTCACGCCCACCCCACCCCTGTGTCCTATTCAGTTACTTGTTTTCTCCCCTGCACCTCCTTCGGGTGGGTTACGTGAGCTCCGCATCGGGACCCTCAGCTCCCCAACCCAGCACGACCCGCTCCTGAGTCGTTGCCCCCCACACGCCTTCATGGGGCCTCTCCTCTCTCCAGCAGACAGCATCAGCACCTCACCACGAGTTCAGTGCCACGTGGCCGCGGACGTGCCCCACAGTGGTCCCCTAGACGGTCCCATCTCCTCTGTCGGCGTCCCTGGCAGGTGTTTGGCTTCTCTCCTCCACACTCCCCGCCGTGTGGGGGCTCATGGGCGCCGGCCTTGCTGAAGCCGCTGCCCCTTCCTCCATCCCCGTGTCCCGGGTCCCTTCTGTTGGCACGGTGTCAACACCTTGGACGTGAGCAAACACTGCCGGGAAGGTGTTTCCTGTTGTTTGTTTTCCCCTGAGAGCTCTTTACCAGTGCACCACGGCGCCTGATTTCCAACTCTTGCCCACTTTTTCGGTTAACACTGTGGACCTTTCACCTCAGAGCCATCGATCTTACACGTTTGTCAGTTTCACTCTTAACTCCAAATTCAGTCCTTTCTTACCGTTGCAGCCCTTTTAAAAATTTTTTCTTTGAGAAAAAGGTCCTTTGGTTTAAATCATTCGTGTTGTTGCTATTTTATATTTTACCTTAATGCCTTTGAGCTCCCTGTACGTGTGGGGAGCCCGGCAGGGGCAGGCGCTGCCGTGGTAACGTCGGTCCTGCGCCCTGGACGCCTGGTAACGGAGCCTAATGTGCGGTGTCCTTACAGCTCCACCCCCGTCCGTCCGGAAACAGGCTCCGGTGGGTGCGGAGCCCCCGATCACGAGTCACAGACTCGGAAAAGCAAAAGTAAATGTCAACAGCAAGTAGTACACCTTCTCTTTTTAACTCTTTTTTTCTAATAATTATTTATTGTTTTTAGAGAGGGTGGAATGGAGACAGAGAGGAAGGAAGGGAGAGACAGACAAACAGACAGAGAGAGATATTAATTTGTTCTTGCACTTACTGATGCATCATTGGTTGACTCTTGTGCGTGCCCTGACTGGGGATCAAACCTGCAACCCTGGAGTATCAGGATGCCGCTCTAACCAGCTGAGCCACCGGCCAGGGCCACAACAGCTTCTGTTCTGCCCACACGTCTCCCAGGAGTTTTCTTCTTGATGGGTCAGTGCTTCCTGATCCCACTGTTGTAAACCTTACAAAGCCGGGGCATGTGTAGTAACACTAAGGCCCCTATTTTTCCTATTCTGTCACCAATTTTCTAAATCTCAGCTGTATCAAGAAGCTTTTGTCCTGGTATTTTCTCTTCTCTATTACAGGTTACGAAATTTATGCTCAAATATTGCTTCATCTAATGCTTGGGCTAGTTAGATTACAAAGGACAGTAAATTAGATGTAATTATTTCCTGGAAGAAAGTTGAAAGCCGCACCATTGTTACTCACTGACTTGGGTAACTGGATCATAAAGAAATAATCATTGATCTGATATTTATAAATGCGTAGATGGGACATGCTTATAAGAGACATAAGTGAATGTCAGCAATATAGGCTTCAATATTTTACAAAAATGAAATGAGTATGTTTTCCGCTCCTCCTACTGCTAGTACCTTAGTTCCAGGAATCGCGTGAGGCTTCTTCTCAGCAGTGTCCCTGACGGGGGCACCCGCCGCCTCCTCCTTTGCAACGGCGCTTTGCTGGGGTCGAAGGACCTACGTCTGATCTGAGGGGCGGCGGTAGCCGGCAGGGTGATGGGGAGGTGTGCGTGTCCCCTCTGGAGTCCTGATGCCCTTTAAAGAAACACGATGCAACTTTGTGTTCAATGCAATCAACATGTAACAAAGTGGGAGGGCAGCCAGCACTATTTAACGTGAGTTTCTTTAAATGGGAGACCAGCATCGAACTGACCTCTCGCAAGGATGAGCATTCGATTTTGTTCTGGAAGCGTAATGCTTTCATCTCCCTCACATCCCTGCGTTTTCACCTCAGTGCCTGCATCCCCCTGAATTTTTCTTCATTATTGTGGACCGTCCCTGCTGTCCCCGCAGCCTCTGCATGGACTGACCGTTTCTGTAGCTACGGGGACGGCGTGCGCTCCGAGGAGAAGTGTGAGAGCGGAGGGAGGCGCTGCTGGGCAGATTCCAGGGCAGGTGCTCTCGCTCAGGGCTGGAGCGCGCTCCGCCCGCACTGTGTGTCCCCGACTTCACTACTGAATTACAGAGACCATGATGCTGGAGGCCAGGATCTTCCATAAATCACCTTGAGCTCCAGGATGCCGCAGGGCCACGGGGGATCAGGTCCAAAAGAGGAGTGTTCTCGTTGGGTGGAAAACACGAAGGGCGGGCCATTGTCTTGGGGTGCACGGCATGACCAGACGAGAAAGTGGGAAGAAGGGGGGTAAGGGTCTGTTTTAGGAAACGTGCCTTTAGAAGAAACCTACTGCCAGGCCCAAAGAGATCGTCCTTCTCTGTCGTCGGCCCACAAAGTGGGCATGTTTCTTGTCCGTCATCTTCCTCCGGAGACCGTTTCACTGTGACTCTCCAGTCCTGGGTCACGTTTCTGTCGGTCTGAGTGTGGCCTTCTGTCTGCTGCTGTGTTCCGCCCACGTGACTAGCCACTGCAGGAGACACGCACACTGGGAAGAAGCTGGCTCTCAGCACACGCGAGTCCACGCCAGCTGGAGACCCACGCTCTCTTCCCTGAACATCACTTTCCCGTGGCCCTACCTTCCTCAGCGGTGGAAGATTCGTGTTTGCCAACGAGGCCTCAGAAATAGTTCTTAACAGTGATGAGACCCCTACATTCTGGACACCCCGACTGCAAGCATCCGCCATAGTGTCTGCACACATTCTGCCCCTCACACGTCAGCCCGGAGGAACACGGTGTGCGTGACTCGTATGAACTCCCACAGAGGGTGTCCAGAATCACTTACGGGATGTCGCTGTGCAGATACACCGAAGCCGTAAATGCACAACCCTGCTCGTACCTCGGATCGCCGTGAAATTCGTGCAGGGAGAGGGCTGGCGTCCCCGTGCCGAGGGAAGGACTAAATACACACTTGCTGATACGCTGCAAACAGGGGACGCAGGCGGCGTGATGAGCCACCTGCACGTTTAACCGCATCGTCCCGGTCCCACTAAAACTCGTTCAGTCTACAGAGCACACACCCGGGATTAACGCAGTTCACAAAGCTGAAGGGGCCCCGCGCGTCCCACCACAGTGCCCACATCTTTACGTGACAGACATTTCAGCGCCTTTTCCAGGGGTTTGTCCTTAGTGTCGGAAACCTGTCCGTGCTCTTCTTCTTTCTCAATTCTGAATTTTTTAAGTGGACATCTTCCTGTGAGTTTTAATGTCCAGATAGCACCCTGATTTGCCGTGTCTTGTTTCTCCCGATTTCACTTAGATTTCTCTGTATTATCTTTGGAAATTTAAACAACACACTTGACCTTCCGGCCCTGCTTCTGCCACTTGCCACCCCCCGCCACAGCTGGTGTCCCCAGCATTGCCTCTGCCCTCCCAGAACACTTTCTAGTCTGGCCTCCGCCTGCGCTCTCTCGGCCCCAACAGAACCCTCGTGCCGTCAAAGCAGATAACGTTTATGTTTTACTCTGTAATCACAGTTCAGCCCTCGGAACGTGCCCGGGGGCTGCTCATGAGGCCAGAAGGCAGCACAGGGCATGGCGCTCCGGTGACAGTGACGTGTTGTCCACCCGCCCGCAGAGGACCGTCCTCCCTGGGAGGACAGGGCCGCAGTCCCCGCGCCGATCACACTTCCGGCGAGCTCCCCCATAGCCTCGGTGACTCCGAGTGACCCCAAGTGACCCCGTGGACCTGCCGTCCTCCTCTGGCCAGGGCGTCCCTTAGTTAGGGTGTGACCGGCGTTCAAACACGGGCGCGTGTCTCTCTGTTCACACACACACAAGATACACACATGTACACATGTACACATGTATACACACATACAGTATACACACATACGGTATACACACATACAGCATACACGCATATATTCATGTGTGTGTGTGCGTGCGTGCACACCGGGGGCGTCCAACCTTTTGGTGTCTCCGGGCCACACGTTAAACACACAAACACCAACAAAACTGATGAGTGAAACAAGGTTTGAAGTGAATTGACGATTTTGTGTTGGGCCGAATTCACAGCCGTCCTGGGCCCAGGTGGCCTGTGGGCCACGGGTGGGCACCCCTGCCGGCACAGTGTCACGCACGGCGTCACACACACAGGCAAAGCAAACGTTTGAGAAGCTGTTCTTCTCGGTGTCCACGTGGAGATTCGGTGGAACGACAGAGAAAGTCAGTGAGGGACCGGGAGGGAAAAGCGACGCTGTCTCGGTCTTTTCCGTGGGTGCAAATGGTTCCCGCTGAGCACCGAGTAGGACCGCCTCTGGGGACTTGATGGACGGGGCGGCCTCGCGGGTCTCAAAGGAAAAGTCCCACCCTCCGCACGCTGAGCCCACAGAGGGCGGTTTCAGCTAAAGACGAACCCACGTCTCCGTGGACTGAGTCACGCTTGGAGAAGACGGAGGGAGAGCCCCCGCCCCCGCCCCCGCCCCCCGGTGCCCCCCCGGGCAGGGGCTGCCTGGCGCCCCTCAGAGCTCCGACTGTGCCTGTGCGAACACCTGCACTGAAGGTACAGACTTACCTGGTTGTTGAAAGCGCATCATCCCTGCCATGTGGCGGTTTCACAGGACACGGGATGTGGCAGGTGTTCTTTAAAGGACGGACTGCTTCTGTCCATTTCAAGGCAGCTGCATATTCTTGGAAGAATTAATAGCCCTTAGCAGAGAGGTGAGAGCCACCCAGTGAAGAACCGGTGGATCTCAGTAACACCCGTAACAAAACACATAAATAAAACACGTGTGCTCATGCCTTGGGGACAGCTATCTGAAGCCACAAATTTCTTTAATTGACGAGCCTGACGCAACATGACGGGAAGGGACAATATGTCACTCGCTGATGCTTTGTGAGATGTCGCTTGAAGTGTTTTAATTGCAGGCTCTCTGCCGCTCGTGAGGAGAGGAAGGGAAGCCAAGGAGATGGCGCCGCTGCAGGGAGACAGGCGAGAAGCCGCGCCACACGGGGCTGCTTGTCACTCCTGCCACAGCGAGGCCGGCTGCGGCCGCAGCGGCCACGTAGCCGAAGGGGCGCAGCAAAGTGAGTCTCCAGGGAGCCGCCCGGTCGGGGCCGAGCCGTGCAGATCCACGGGACCGTCTTCATAGGAGGAACCTGGCTGTACATTAAGTTGGAACAGCTTTAGACAGTTCAGTTTCAGTGCTTTTCTCGCACGATGTAAATCTCGGCAAAACTGGGCAAAGGAATCACTAAAACCAGAGGTCGACTGGAGACAGTTGTCAATCCGGTTCCCACGCTTGGCGTCTCCACAATGCCCCAGGCTCCCCGCCAGACGCTTCTCCTTTACACTAGCAAGTGAAACGAGATCTTGGAACGAGTTTAAACACCACCCTGAGGGCTTCTGGGCCAGTTATTTTTCATTCGGGGGAGTCAAGTCACGGTCGTTGCCCATGACGGTGCTCCATGCAGGTACCTGTGCCGTTGCAGGACCATGTGGGTCTGGTGCTGAAACCCACCCGTGGAGGTCGCTGGCATTCGCTGTGCCCGGCAGCAGGTGGACTTTGTCCCACAGGGCCCGGCTCCGTGTCAGCCTGGCCGGGACACCTGGGACACTGACAAAGCCCTCAGTTCTGAAGCTGCTAAACTGAGCTGGTACCATTTTTAGTGTCTCGGGCCTGGCATAGGTTACGTGAGAAGCTCCGGGTGCTCACAGTCGATGGTGGCCGTCCCCATATCGCTCCTAGTCATCAACGAGCCGGCGCCGAGTGAGAGCGGAGGCCGAGAGGCCAAGGCCACTTTCAAGGCCAAAGCCAGAGAGCGCCGTCCCGTCATCTCTCCACTTTACTGGGTCGCCTCTGCAACATTTTACGTTTCGCCGACTACACTTTATTCTCCATATCCTCAAAATTATACAAATTAATGGCATTTCTCTCCCCATAATTTAACATACCGAGTGTTTCCAATGTTTGCTTCAGCACATAATGCTATAATTAGTGTCTCTGTGTGCACGGCATTGTTTCGGCATCTATTTAATTATTTCCCAAGAAGGAATTGTGGGAGTGTTCTTTGTGCTTTGCAAACTCCAGGCTGCAAGCAGTTTCAGCACAATTACTCTGGGTTTTGATGTATTTCCTTTTAATTTGAGAGAAGTCAGTGGCATTAAAATGACACCCTCAAGTTGCCTTAATTGCCCCTTGGTTTCGGGGGAATATGTCTGCTTAGTGTCTGCGCCCACACGCTGGTCCTGGGAGGAAGCATTTGTCGGGGCCCACGAGGCATCAGATGGTAAACAACAAGGCCAGTAAACATGTCTGTCCAGGGCTCCCGAGTGGACACTCCAGTCCTTGCTAGCCACTCGGCGCCTACTGCTGCTGCCGTGTGCACCGCTGAGGAGTGGAGGGCCCCACAGACCGGCCCCGGACGGATCGGAAGGACCGTGTGCCGGTGAGACTCTACCTACCAAACCAGATGGACGCTGCGCCATCTACACGCTGTGATTCCCTCCTGTTGGTTCTTAGTATGCGGGTCACCAAGTGAAGGAAACAAAAAAATGCCAGCTGGTCGGAGGTCACTTTTTAACGGATGGAGATAGACGACATAAATACAGAAACGAGGAAAAGCCAGTTAAATGTGTCACAGCTGGTTGGAGCACATGCTCAGAGGAGCTCTCGTTAACAAAACCACATCTGATGACAAGCCCCAGCGACCAGGGGCTCGGAGGCTCAGGGAGGGCTTTAGGCTCCCGAAGCCCCGTGTGCGGGGACACCTGTCTTCAGCAAAAGCAGGGTCCTTGGCCCCGGAAGGATCTGGGAAGCAAGGTGCATGAGAGCATCCTGAGAACGGCCCGGATCAGGGACATGGCCAGGGCACCGGTCCTGAGACCGGAGCACAGGGCGAGGGCAGGGCGGACGATGGTGTGGGGGTCGCAGAGGAGGTCAGAGGTGGGCAGGGAAGATCCCGCAGGGCGTGCGGACCCTAGTGTGGACTTGGGCTTCCATCCTGAGTGAAGGGGAAGACCCTGGAGGGTTTTAAGATGAGAAGTGGCATCGCTGCCCTTGGACTTGAAGAGGACCCCCCAGAGGAAAGACGACAGAGGGGAGGGGCAGGGTGGAAGTCCTGCGGTCAGGACGGCAGGACAGGCGTTCGGACGGGAGGGGGTGGTGCCTGGGAGGTGGGGCAGCTTCGAGGTTGGGGAGATGTGCCCGCGTTCGGAGTGCGGTTCAAAGGAAGGCCCCCTGGGCTTTGTTGCTCAAGGAGGGATGTGAGGGGGTAGAAGGGTCACCGATGGCACCGTGGCGAAGAGCCAAGTGGACATTTACTGAGATTGAGAAGAGGGACAAGGTCACATTTGGAAAGGGGAGGACCAAGAGGTAGATTCGGGAGCTGGTGCGTCTGGAACGCTACTCCCTTGTCCACAGGGCTACGTCATGCAGGCGGTTGGACAGTCAGCTGGAATCAGGGGGAGGGATCTGGACTTGAACTAGACACTGGGAGACTGTCAGCACACACGTGGTGTCTGAGTCCGTGCGGTGGGGACCAGCTGAGGGCCACAAGGGAGTGAAGGGCCGAGGGCGGACTCCGAGGGCAGACAGAGCGCGGGTGGACAGAGCGCGTGTGGTGCTGGGCCACTCGTGCCCCGGGAAGCTGACGCCAGGGTGGACGCGCCAGGCAGACAGCACCGCTCTGCTACACTGGCAACCTCTTACGAATTTGCTATTATTTTAAGCTTAAGAAAGCTTTTCAAGTCTAGTGAAAAATGTATTTTAAGGAGGAGGAAAGGGATGGCCATCACATGTGGCCAAGAGCACAGGTGAGCTGGGAGTGAGAGCTCACTTGAGAGGCCTGCTGCGGGGCCCGTCACGGCTCGAGAGGGTTCTAGAGCAGGTGGGAAATTGCAGTCTTGGCCCCAGACAGGTGTTTTCAGGTGTGTTGCTGGGAAAGGGGTGTCACAGTCAAGGCTAGAGGTGAATGCAGACTCGGGTGGTAGACAAGCTTTCTTCTGTATTTTGAATTATACCCTTAAGTTTCATTGCTAGCAATAAGTGTACAGAGGCAAGGCATATAGTGATTTATTTCAGAGTCGCTTTTCTAAAAAACCTGAATGGGCAACACTATCACAAGTCTGTGTGCTGAAAAGAACTCTGCCGTAAAAAGGGGAAATGATCCTCGCAAGAGAGGAGACAGCAGTGACGCTTTGGCTGCCATCTGCTTGGGGATGCGAGCAAGACCGCCACTTAGGTGTCGGCCTGGGGCTGCAGCGGCTACGGCTCAGTCCCGACGCGATTTCTATCCGCAGAAGTGCAGGTGGTCAGATGTGGTGGTGACCGGTCGTGAGGTTCCTCTCAGTTTTCGTTTTAGTGTGATGGGGGCAAGATCACCCCAGGAGTGAGGACGTGGTGGACGATGCTGGCGGGTTGAGGAAGAAGCTACAAAACGGTCGTCCCCAAAGAGGGGGCGAAAGGAAGTGGGGACGCCGTCACTCGAGGGCAGTTTGGGTCTGGCCGTCCGGTAGAAATTAGCCCCGTGCGCATGTTTCTGGTCCCGGTTTCTCTCCAGTCACATGTACCTGCAGGGCAGGAAGTGCGGCTTCCCTTCGGATGCAAATCGGAGCTATTGACCCTGGGATTATGGCCGTGGAAGCTAAGGATGGCAAGGGGACAAACAAGGACCTGAGGGGCTGAGCGGGGAAAGGGACAAGCAGCAAGACCAGAGAACTCCAGGCCCTGTGGGGTCGAAGCACTCCTGCAGTGCGGGGCATTCGGGAAGGGGGGCTGGGGACACAGGGCACTTTGGTCATCACAAATGGGGGACTATTCTTGGCAATAGGTGGACACAGGTGAGGATCTGCTAAATCCCCCAGGAAGCGCAGGGCAGCCTCCCAGGATAGAGGACGGTCCGGCCCTAAATGCCCATGGCCGGCATCAAGCGTGGGAAGCCACAGTCTCTGTGTCCCCTGTTCATGATCCTGTTAAAGAAGAAATGCTTTCTCCTGGCTGTTCTATTTAGGGGGAGGTCTCTGGTGGTGAGGCCCAGCAGCCTCTCAGGAGACCCTTGGTCCTCATTCATGCATGTGTCCTGGGGAGAGGCTGGGCGAGGGGGTGTGGGTCTCTGGTGTCCACATCGCTCCCTCAGAAACTGGTGACATAGCTGAAAATGTCACCATGGCTGATGAGGCCTCAGGCTTCATTAAGATCCTGGCAGTTAGTTGCTTTAGGAAAGTTCTGTATTCTTCCATTTATTTTTATTGGGCGCTTTTTATGGTGGGGAAAAAAGTATCATCATGTATTACCAAATGTTATCTATGTAGTCAATTGCGTATAGAGGGTAGATCAGTTTTTTTGTAAAATAACATATTCTAAGATATGTCTACGAATATAATTCCTTCCTTCCTTCCTTCCTTCCTTCCTTCCTTTCTTCTCTTCTTTCCTTCCTTCTACTCCTTATTACAATGCTTATTGATATCATATGTATTTCATCTTTATTGACTTTATACTTGGTCCTTTCCCAAAATACTGTAAGTTTAAATTTTCATGCAACTATTTTCTAGTTGGAATCTTTTTATGAATCAAGGTGTCTCTGTTATGATAACATCTTATGATATTATCTGAAGTTCAAAACCAAATACACATTCCAAACTCTATAGAAAATAAAGATAGATAACTGCTTTTAAGAGCACCGTTTTCTCAAATGTGTGTCAAAGCATTGAGGAACGATGGCACCGTACATTTGGATCTCAGAATGTCACCGACTTCTCTCCATCCCTCAAGGTTCCGAGACAAGTTTTGGAACAACCGTTCATCTGTCCCGAGATGTGAGGTGTGCAGCGATCAGACAGTCCCGATTTGGGGACAGCCATGAGTTCAGTCTTTCCTACGATGGCACTTGGGTGACTAATGTGACGTTACTGTACGACTTCTGTAAGCTTTCCCACAGAACGCAGTTAACAAATCTGCACAACCCCTGAGTCGGGCGGAGACTCAGCTTTCAGCTAGGCACTGTCCGTCCCTGTTCCCGGGTGACCCTTTGTCAATGCACCCGTGTGTGAGACCCCCCTTCCCTCTGTCCCCTGCAGCCGAGGGCGCCTGCGGGGGGACCTTGCGGGGGACGAGCAGCAGCATTTCCAGCCCGCACTTCCCGTCGGAGTACGGAAACAACGCCGACTGCACGTGGACCATCCTGGCCGAGCCCGGGGACACCATCGCCTTGGTCTTCACCGACTTCCAGCTGGAGGAGGGCTACGACTTCTTGGAGATCAGCGGGACGGAGGCGCCTTCCATATGGTAAGTGCCGCGGAGCGATGTGTTTCCCACACGACGCTCGGTCACGCGCCTTCCCTGGGGATTGCTGACATGCATGGTGTTTCTTCGCTTTGCTATGCTAGCTACGAAAAGGTCGTTGATATTTATTGCCATGGACTTCAAAGTTCCTAAGTTGTCTTTGTGCGGGCATCTGGGGCTGGGGGAGCCCTCCGTGCCCTGAGTACGGCACGGGAACTGACTGTGCTACCATCCTGGACTCTTATAAAGTCACCCAAAGACGGCCAAGCAAGGTAAGGGTTGGATTTGGTCCAGAGCTGATGCAAAGTGATCAGATGTTTTCAGGCTGTGGGCTTACCCGTCACTGATCTGTTGTGCTGCTGACACATGGCTGATTGATTCTTGTTCTCCCTGGACACGCCACACCACGTCACAGAGCCACTTGGTGGGTCACCGGCAAACCACAAATACCACCCCAACATACGTGTGAGGTCGGGCAACATGGTCAGTGCCTGTTAGGGCTCTGGTGGGCACACGGTGGGGTCAGGAAAACCGGATCTGATCAGTTGCATGGTGTCGGTGGCAAGAGCAGCTTTAGCCGCATCTCCCAGTGCCACTGAAAGTGGAGAATTCAAAGACGAGGTGGCAAAGGCTTGAAGTGTGTCTTGATCTAAGACATTTGTTGTAGGTTGAGCTGCTTTTGTTGTTTTAAGTATTTAATTTCTTGGCACGTTAAAACCTGCCTCAGTCACCTGTGTCAGGTGTTGATCTACAAGCTGGGATACACGTTTCTTCAAAGCCAGGTGGAACGGAGGGGCTTGGCCACGCATGCGCGGAGAAAAGAGAGTGTGAAATAAGCGTCGTGGCTGTTCCCCCGGGTTTCGGTTTGCACTGCAGTACAAAGACTAATGGGTAAAATATCAAACCTAAGCAACGTTATAAATTACACCACCTGCTTTAAATCGGCTATTGAAATTTAAGTTTATCTGATTTCTCAAGACACGAGACTCAAAGCACAGCGTTCCCAATAATGGGTAAATTATTTCCTTGCAGTAATTGCACTGAAGTTGTGTCCAATGTTCCTTCTGTTCAGAGAGAAAAGACCACCGCCTCTGCGGTCTTTGTTCCCCAGGGGACTTACCCGGGACGACCCCGCAGACTGAGCAGCTGGCCCACTTACTGGTTCTGTCCCACGCTCGCCCACTTATTGGTTCTGTCACACGCTCTGATCTTCAAACTCTCACTCTGTGCGACCCCAGAGTTTGTGGGTTCTGAGCTGAACGCTGGGTGTGCGGGACACTACTCCAAGTTATACCGCAAATGAACCTTGTGAATTTGGATGGATTGCTCAGCTATTTACTTAAGAAAAGGGGCCACCCTAAGTGATCTTTAAATCAACTCAGTAAGCATCTGTCCATTGCGGTGAGAGACTCGACACTCTCTCCGCTGTAAGATCACACCATTCCGGCTTTCAGAAAGTCACCGTGTCTCCCAAATATGCGGTGCCTGATTCCCAGAAAGTAGGTTATTAGTGGTAAATGGCCCTCTTTGTGAGAAATTTGATGGGTCCTTGGTGCTGAGGGATTGCCTGGCAGGTCAGAGGTCAGGTCGGGGGAGAGACAAGGTGTGAGTGCGGCAGGTGTGAGCTGGGAGTCCACGATCAGACAGCGTCTGTGAATGGATGCACCTGAGAGAGGAGACGGTGAGGCGCGCACACCCACACCGAAGTCTCCAACAGAGAGGGTCCGTGTGGCAGGTGCCGAGTGTGTGGGGCTCCACCTGCACAGGCCAGGTGACCCGCCGCACACCGGGCGGTTTCGCCTGAGTAGAGGGGCGGCTTTGTGCACTGGAGGGACAGACAAAGGGACGGGATGGTTTTGACTTAGTTTTGCCCCTTCCTTCCCCCTGCGGTTGCTCTGCTGCCCTCCCCTCTCTCGGCTCCGTCTCTCACTGCACGGTCCCTGATACGTGGCCCCGCAGGCTCTCCTCTCAGACTCGGACGTGTGTGCAGATGGATCCTGAGTGAGCGAGAGCCGGGTTCTGTCCGAAATGTCCAGTGGGGTCCGGGACATGGGTGGGGCCTGGTGGCATCGTCGCCGTGTAGAGACAGTCGGCACAGGAGCCAGAGAAACTGGCCTCTGCTTCTTGGGCTCCGGGTTCAGGCTCGCGATGGTTCCAACACTGAAATGGAGGAAGTATTTGCCCCGACACTGATGGTCTGGGAGCAAACTGGGGAAATGGGGCGGTTGCTGGGGCAGCTTTTGGTGGGAGCTTGCATCGCGTGTGCTGATGAACCAGCGGCCCTCTGGCCTGCCATGCTCTCTCTCGGTAACTGTCCTCAGATGGCTCTGTGTCCATAACCCTGTCCCTTCGATGGCATCCATGGTCCTTCGGGATGCGCACAGAAGCCCCAAGGGTGGCTGTTGGTGAAGGAGCTGAGCATGCACAGGGCGGAGCTCAGGCTCAAGGTTGTGGACTCCAAATTGCACTTCCTTTCCCCCTAGCTCCGTCCTCAGGAGGACAGTCCAGGTCCGAGCCCACCGCCCGGTCAGGCTGTTACATTGGCTCTGTCTCAGGATGGCCAGTGGGTGCAGAAGCCTTGAGGGGAAACTCCCGGGTGGGGATGAGCCAGCGGTGCAGCGATTTCACGCACACTGTGTCCACAGGCCATCGGGGAAGACAGGGCTTTTCCGGGTGACATTCAGTGTTCACCATAATTGCAACCGGAAATCTCTCAACCCCGTGTGAATGGAGCTCCCGTCTCAGTGAGTTTTTGGTGGGGGCTGACGAGGAAAAGTTTTTCCTAAATAACTGTTGGAATGTGGACAAGCACATTCACCATAGAAAACGAAATCCCTTGAAGTACCTTTTTAAAATGTATGGAAATGCATGACACGGCTTGTCTTCCAAAGACCATTGCTTTACTGTCATTTTGGAGTAATGGTTGCATGTTCCAACTTGGTGTGTTTAAGGGATCAGCCCACCCCTGAACTCCAAAGAGGACCCTAAGCAGCAGGGCGGTGACTCCCAGCTCAAGGTCACGCGGGGTCCCTGCCACCGATGCTGATGCTGGTGGGCAGCCCAGGTACACAAGCTCGTGTAATTCTCCAGGATGGTCAGCTACTTTAACAAGATGGAATATACAAGCAAGGACACTCTAAGAAGAAGTTACTTAGAAAATTGTTAAGAACAATAATAGGATTAGCCCTATTTTTACTTCATTTGGAGTGAAATTACCAGCTCAGCTATGTTTGCTGCAAGGTTGCCATGGTTACGGTTGGAGCGTCTAAATGTGGTGAATGATGTCATGCGCCAAAATTATCTGTGTATTGAATGTGCAGGGGCTCGTATGCAGAACCTGGGTGACGGTGGGTGCAGCAGAGAAGGCTCCTGGTTACCACCAGCCCGACTCCAACGCCGGGCCTGTGGACTCTCCCTCAGCGCCGCCCCCGACCGAGGGCTGCCGGCTCTGGTTCTCTGCGCAACGTGCTCTGGTAATTGCGGTGTCTCTTGCCATGAAAGAACCCCGTGTGCAGTGGATCCAGCCACGCATCCTTTCCTCTAGGGTGGTTTGGTGGCAGGACACCTGACTCATCACTCTGGAAATAGCACGGAGAGAGAACATTGATTTTCTTTCACAGTGAAGCTACTATGGTTTCTAAATTGAGAAGCAGAGGTTCAAGGGGGTCCGGACACATAGTTTGGGCAGGAAATAACTCGGGGGGTATGGATACCTTTCAACTACGTGACCCTGTCCATGGGAATCATTCTCGAGGCCCCCATGGGACAGGGGACGTGTGTGGGGCAGAGACGGAGGGGGACAGGGACAGGCAGGCACGCGAGACTGTGCCGCATTGGACTCAGGCAGACCCCGAGCCATCGGTTCTGGAAGAGCCTTCGGTGACTGAGCCTCGGGGCCTGAGGACGAGCCCCACTGGGCGCCATTTGGGGACTCCTGTCACCAGCCGCTCCCGCCTCTGTCCACACCTCTCATGTCAACACTGCAGGTTCAGCCACAGTGAACATGTCCTTGTCTCCATCTTATCACAAAGCTGACCCCGCCCCCCCCCTCCCCGGGCACCTGGGTTCGGGCCTGTGGGCACATGCAAATCCCGCCCTGCCCAGTGTGGCTCCAGCTGAATTAAGACAGTGCTCAGAGGGGTGTTCCCAGGGCAGAGAGCTTGGAAAAGTCACACGAACGGACCAGAAGTCTGTATGACCTCCCCTACCGCCACCTCGGAAAACGTCCTTGGCCGTAATAAGTGCAGGGGTGCTCCGGGCGGATTTGGACCAGACCCGCCCCGTTCTTGTTCTACTGCTCACCCTGGTCACGGCCTCGCCAGCACGACCCGAGGATAGGCCCTCGCCTGCCTGGCCCGTGTGGGGCCTCACCGAGGGGACAGAACCAGTGCGTGACAGTGTGTACCCCTGTTCCCGTAAACCAGACACCATTTCACTGTTAAACCAATGGCGTCTGTGGCCCAAATAGAACTTTAGAGAAAGCAGGGAAGCCCCGTGAGCCCCAGAGGGCCCTCGAAGGGTCAGTCAGCACCAGCAGAGTCTATGCAACTTGTCACCTAATTAACATTGACTTGGTGTACGTTTAATTCCGAACCAGGAAGCATTGTGCTGGCGTGCACTCAGTAATGGACTCCCTGAAATCCAGCCTCCTGCCCACCTGCCCCGGGTGAAAAGAAGGAAAGGCCTTCCCACCCTCCTCTTGTTTTTAACTGTCCCCTTGGAAACCAGTTTACAGAGAAGATTACAGGACACTCAGAGAGTTGCTGGGTACCCTGACGGCTGACCTCTGAGACCACCACAGCATAATCAGTGGCACCAGGAAATTAACGCAGGTCACAGGTGACTGACCGGTTCACACACCTGATCTGAATTTTCCCGGCGGTCCTGCTGGCTCCTTGTTCTGCGCCAGGGGCCAGTCCAGGGGGGCCCACGGCCCCGAGGGGGTCCACCGCTGCCCCCAGCCTGAGATGGTCTCCAGCCCTTCTTTCCTTCTGTGGCCTTGACCTCCCTCCTGCTAACCGTCAGTCCGGGCCCGTCACTCGGGGAGGACGGTGGAGCCCACCCACACTGCCCCTCACTTCCGGGGAGACGCCAGCCTCTCCCCTCTCGGCTTTTCCACTTCAGTTTGAATTTAGTAAACATGTCATGCAAGTTTTTGTCGGGCACGCCCCTCCGAGTTTGTAGGGAGGCAAGTGTAACATAAAAAGAAACAGCTGTGGCCCGTGTCCGGGTATCTACGAGAACACGTGAACATTCATATGAATGTCCGAGTGTCGTGTTGGGCGGGTCTGTCTGCCGTCTGAGCAGCTGCCTCCTATCTCTCTCTGACCGCCCCCCCGAGCCCCCGCACACTAGCTCAAGGTCTGAGGACATGATGGACATTATTTTCGCCCTTTCCCTAAACACCTCCTTTAATCCAAACACCTTGTTCTAAAACTTTCTCTGAGTGATGCGTCTTTACAAACTGCTGAACGGGAACACGTATGGTGTGTGTGGCATGCACGGGACGGACGCAAAGGGGAGCCGCCCCTGCTCCCTCCCCCTGGTGCGGGCGAGAAGGGGGAGTGCCAGCGCCCACGTCTGGCCCGGGGTGGAGGGGCCGGAATTCGCACAGACGCGCTCTCTCGGGTGAACCTGCCCAGGGGGTATTTCATGGTCGGCCTGAAGCCAGGACGAGGACGTTTTCTGCTGCCCTTCAATGTTGTCCTAGAATCACTTGGAGGCAGTCAGGGTCAGCGGGCCCGCAGGGAGCGGGAGGCGTCTGCAGCCTGGGTCTGGCCCGTTTTCTCTGGGCTGAGCCCGCTCGAGGCCTCCTCTGTGTCATTGGCTGTAAACTCATAGAACCTTCACGCACCGAGTGCTGTGCTTGTTCGGGGCGTTGGTACAACCCCGGGGGGGTAGGTCAGGAGGCCCCTGAAAGGAGCATAAAGGACAGGTCTGAAGAGCCCCCAGCAGTGTGGCTGGAGCAGCTTCGTATAAAGTGTCAGCCCATTTAACTCCCAAGTTGGTGCGGAAAATAAAGCCGGTTCAGGTCACCACAGCCCCTTGGCAGCTCCCCCCTAACACTCAATAGACAGATGCAGGTGCACTCATGCACTGACAGCTAGTTTAATGGGATGGGGGGTTCTAACCAATGCACGGCGTCTGTTCACACGCATCGCCCAGGGCACGTTGGTCTTGCTCAGGCAGGTGAGGGAAACCCTGCACCCCGCCTGCCAGGAAACGGTCCTCCTCTGCCTTAGGGACTGCCGTCCGAGGCCCTTCCTTCCCTCGTCCCCACCTGAGATGCACATCTGCAGGAGGTGCTGGAGGAAGGTCCTTCAGGCCAGACTCCACCTTGAGGAAGCAGGACGACCCCTGGGCCTGGCCGAGGGGAACCTGCTGCTGGGTCGCCAGCCCCCCCCCCTCCCCGCTGCTGTGCATCCGGGCTCTGCACCCGGCAGGGGTCCCCAGGGGAGGCCTGGAGGCCGCCCACCTCCCTCCTGGTGTGGCGATGGCCTGGTCAACAAGCCCTGGCACCTGTCACCGCTCCTGAGTCTCCCTGCCTCTGAGAGAGCTTTCATGTGGCTGAATCTACAGCCAGGTTTCAAATGCACGAGGTTGACGAGGTTAAAGAACTATTTCAATTAATGTCTTGAATGGCAGGAATTTGGGTAATTTATTTCATGGAGGGAGCTCTGGATAAACTGCAGCATTTCACCCTAAGACTACACGCACAATGACCGGACTAAGGGGTGACATCGGACTAAGAAAAAAGACACAGACAGAAAGCCCTGCTGGCGTCTGACCTGCAGGGCACTGGGGGGGGGGGGGCCGCCAGCACGGGGAGAGCCCCAGGCCGGGTCACAGCCACGGTTAGACAGAGGTCGCCTGCCAGACGCCACAGCTGGACCGCAAGGTTCTCTGGTCTCGTGAAATCCCACCACGTAACCTTGTTTTACTCAAAATACAGTCGCTGTGAATTATTTATGTTGCAGGAAATGGGAAAAATTTTCCCCTGTGGGGATTTTAATTCATTCCACAGGCCCTTGCTATCTTGTGTTCATGCCTCTCTATTTCTGTATTTCTTTTTTTCTGGGGGGGGGGCGGTCCAAAGAACAAAAATTACTCACAAATAAATTTACATTTTTAATTAAGTGCCTTCTAAAAATGCACCACCTTTTAAGGGGCTGCCACACCGACTCATTTTAGTGGTTCTCAAGGGACAGTTGTGAACTCAGCTATTCCCCAAATTAGCCAATTTGTACGTCACGGCGTTTCAACATGTGGGGTCTCCATTTAAAATTTCCATCCAAACTCTGGATTATGCAATCCTCTCCTCTTCAAGACTGCACAGTTCCACGAGGGCTGGTTAGGAGACTTAGATGATTCTGTGCGACCCGACCCCCCTCCAGCCGATGTGACGTTTTGCCGCCTGGGTCTGGACCCGTCCGCACGTCCACACTGTGCTGGAGACGTTGGCGCCGACATCTGTTAAACTGAGTAATAAAAGAACCGAAGTTATCCAACTCGAAACCCTCTGGAGAAAGCTGCCACGACGGGGTGCCGGGGTGTGTTCCAGGGTCACTCGCCGAATCGGAATCCGGAAGAGTTTTAACTGAGCGTTTAGCAACGCCGGGGATGGGTAGAGAGAAATCGGGGTGCTCTGAGCCGGGATGGGGGGGTCTGCCCCTCTCCTTCCAGCTCCACAGAGCACCCGACGGCTTAAAATGGGAAGGCTCTCGGAGATGTTTCGGGACGGGTGGTCCTCGGTGGGCTGAGGCCCCCTCTCACCCCAGCCTGTAGCCCTCCATGGTGTGATTCCTGAGTCAGAGGGGCTCTTATATAAGGATTTGGAAAAGTAACTGGATTTCAAGAAGCAGTGGAGACCCGGATCCCCCTTGACCCAATGAAGCGCACAGCAGGACAGACGGCCACGCCAGAGCGAGTCGGAAGAGAAGAGCTTCCAGTCCACACAAAGTAGGGGAGACACTCGAAACAAGGGGGCCTGGAGGGTCGGAAAAGAAAAACTGTGCGGCGGCCGGACAGCCCAGGATGCAGCCTCGGTGTGGGAGACAGCGCTTCACGCTCAGAGGCTGCGGGGTGATGAGCAGCTCCCGGGGTTCGGCGACTCTAAGACGAGTTTCGTGAAGAGCCTCCCATTCTCGACGGCGGCCACACTCGGAACGGGCAGCGGTTCTTATTCAAACGGAGGGCAGACCAGGGCACAGCAGCACTTGGACGTTGCCTTTAACTTCACACGCTTCGCGGCAGACGGTGTTCAAGCAGCGACTTCACTCACCGTGTGTGTGTGTGTGTGTGTGTGTGTGTGTGTGTGTGTGTGCGTGACTGTGCATAATGGGGACACTGAGTCCTGGACCCAATGAAACATGTTGGGTTTTCGAAAAAAGATCAACAGTTGGTTCAAATCCGCCTCTAGCTGTAACCTTTCTTACTTTGAGTGAACCATCAAAATATTGCACCTGTCTCCATGTTTTTCTTTAACGTGCCTGGAAGACACGTCAAACTCTGAGCCCTGTGTGCCCTCACCTGCCCGAACGCCGGGCTCCGTGATGGGAGCCCGCGGTGCCACGTCTCCTTACCGAGCGCCATCACCTGAGAGCCGAGGGCACCACCACTCTGAGGTCGGACGTTCTAACCGGGAACAGTCCGTCACTCCTCCCTGGCTGTGCCGTGGGTCGGGGCTGGTCTCGGGGCACCGGACAGTGTGTGACACTTCGGCGGGCAGCCGCCTGGTGTCCGAAGTCAAGCTGGCCTCTGGTGGGGCTGACCTTGACTGACTGCCTGTGACGTGAGTAGGAGGTTCCCTGAGGGAAAACCCAACCAGAGTCACAGACGGGGCAAAACAGGGTACATGGGAACGTTTAGAGGGGTCTCAGCTGAAAAGACCATTGTCACCTGGGAGTGTGAAGGATTTGCGGCGAAGGTGGCCGCCGTCCAAGGCAGCCCGGGCACGGTGGCCATGGGACAGTGGCACTGAGGAATGTCTTCTCAGCCGGGACCAAAGCTCACCTGCCATGTGAGGGGGTTCAGTCGCTGGCCGGGCCCCTGTTCTTGTCCGGCAGAGCTTTCGGAGAAAAATCTAGAAAGAGTGGAAGATACCCGCCCCCAACTTGGAAGAGGATTTGTATTTGAATTTGTATTTGAAAGAAAATGGCAGGATAGCACTGAAGTTTTTGAGCAGAAGTGAGGTGCCCTTGGGGAGTGACCTACAAAATCACTTAGTGGAAGGGGGAGACCTTCCATCAGGACGTCACACGGAAAAGCCACAGTCAGTCCCTGACAGCAAACGGTGACGCCAAAGGCAAGCAAAGAGCAGCAGACCCGGCCGATGGATGTGCAGACAAAATAGTTTCGGAGGAGGCCTCCAGTGTGGAAGCAGCCCCACCCCGAGGGCTTAGGACGCGTCGCACGGAAGTCCTATGTAAAATGCCACAGTGCATCTGGGACCAGGCCGCCCCTAACCTCCGCTGACACGCAGCGTTTCTGGTCCAGGCCAGGCCATGCTGGGGCCGGGCCAGCTCCCTCACCCCGTGACCGGGACCCACACCAGCCAGCAGCTGGCAGTTCGGTGCGCAGATTGGGTACCGGGTAACCTTGAACCTCGCATTAGCACATGCTCCGTAAGCTGTATAGCCCTGTACGATAAAAACCACTTCCATTAAACACGCAGGAAGGAGAGGACGGAGAGAAGTGACCAAGTGGGAACAGATGGCGCTGTCATCTGCCGTGGTTTTGGGGTGATGAGCTGCGGGCACCGCGTCCAGGCGTTTCCATGGCTGCAGACCGTCTGAGACATGTGGGGACCCGCTCCCGAGTGCCGTCACTTTCACTCCGGCCGGGCAGGTGACAGTGCCGTCGCTGAGGCAAACGGTCCTTTTGGAGGACACCGCCATGTTCACCAGGTTTGTCTGACCAGTCGCTAACGCTTAGACACTTCCCACCCTGTGCCTGTCTGCGTGGCCCACTAGGCTGAAGTGCCACCTGCTGGGCAGTGTGTCACCGGGGCAAACGCATTTCTCACAGTTCTGGGGATGCAGGGCCAAGACCCGGTGGCGGTGGGCGTGTTCCGCCGGCGTCCCTTTCCGGCTGGCAGGCGCCGCCTTCTCCTGTGCCCACGCGGTGCGGGGCGGAGGGCGCAGTCTGAGCCTCTTCCTCTCACAACAATGCTAATCGCCCCCAGGGCTGCAGCTCACTGAGCTCATCTCCCCGATTGCAGCCACCTCGCCCCCGCCTGTGAGTCCAGGGGGCATCGGGGCCACACTGGGGCATCCAGGACACACTCGGTCCTCACACCGCGTCCGGAAGGTGAGTGTGGAGGTGCCACCTAGGCCTCCTGTCCCCACCTGCGTGGCCGCTCTGCCACCATCCACCCGCTGTGCCTCCCACCTCGCAGTGCGATCTAGATAAAACCCGCCGGCACCTCAGGCAGACTGTGCAGAACAAATCAGGGCAGGCAGCCACCTGCTCCCAGCAAAGGGGCGCCCTCCATTCCGAGCCAGAAGCAGGAGAGGAATCCTGCGGCTCCGTGTCTGAGCGGAGCACTGAGGCCTGACGGGGCCCGGCCCGAATCCAAGGGGCTGAAGGGGAAGCCTCTGCCGGGCGCATCCTTACGAGGCTTCTGGGTCCCGGGGAGACACGGTACCGCTTCTCCCCGTCTCATCTCCGACCTGCTGTGCAGCACAACCTTCCAGGAGGCGTCTGACAGGTGGAGGGGCCCGTGGCCAGCCATCAAATGCCTATTAGGACACAGATCCCCTCCTGGCTCATTGTCCCCGCCTGTGTTCCCTTCATTAGAGTGAATTGGTGCCCTGGGAGGGGCTGGCACGCAGACCAGAGCTCAGGGCAGAGGCTGCCTCCAGACGGGGGCAGGGCCAGGGGTAGGGGGTCTTCCCCTTAAAAGCAGGAGCACGTGAGGCCCCCTTGCAGGTCACTGAGCGCAGTCCCTCGCACGGATCAGAGTGTTCACTTAGCGACGAGTAGCTTCTGGCTGGGCAGGAGGTGTGTGAGTGAGGCGGGGACCCTTTTCATTGAAATTCTGTCCCCACCAAGAAGCCTAAATCCATTCATTACGCCTGAGAAGGATCGGTACGGATGGTTGAAACCTTTTGCCGAATTTGCGTGTGTGGGTTGCAAGCTGCACTGTTGAGTGCAGTGAACTATCTAAAATTACAGATGCAATTCAGGGGTTTCTTGCAATAAGACCTTTATTGGGAGGGAGGGAGGTTCCATGAGTATGCGTACAAGGAATATATGAGTTGAATAAATCTGTGAATTATGAATATTTTATAAATAAGAGGTAAAATTATATGTGCTTAGGGAAAAGATAGACCGGGGTAGGGAGAGAAATGCGTGGACGCTCGCTATCACGGGGCCTGTGAGTTTCTGGGGTGGGTGGGGCTTTCCATGTCGGCGACGTGATCCCACGTGTGTGGGGTCCGGGCCCCTGGGGGCTCTGGCTCAGGGCTGTCTGTCCCACGGGTAATGACAGTTACGTGTGGACGGACGAGACAGGATGCTTTTCTTGTGATCACAGTGACCATGCACTTCGTGAGCCCTGCAGGAGGAGGTCCTCAGGAACCTGCTCTGTGAGGTGGGAACATTCAAATTCACGGCCCCCTAGGCTAGTGCTTGTTCATGGGGTGCCGTGGTTTGGGGGGGGAAGCTATAACATGAGGCGAACACAAGGCAGGCGTTTGCAAGCGCTTTCCCTGGTTATGGGGCTGAATGTATCCACAGGTCACTTACCATCCTCTCGATCATTAAATTTATTCACGACCCGTGTTTCCAAATGACTTCCAGTGGCCTGCTTGAACCAGACTCATGCAGAATAATATAATGGGAGAGAAAACAAAAGCCAGGAGGAATGAATTAATTAACTGTAAATGGACATGCGTGGAATCAGAGACCAAAATTAATATTTAATTTTTAATTTCCAGGAATCTATAGTGAAAGGAGGAAGTTAGCCATTTACTACGCTCTCATTAGCAGAAGAGAGAAGTTTTAAAATTTCTCTCCAGTGGCAATGAATTTATTTCCCTGCTAAATTTGAAAATAAAATTTAACCAAGGACTTTACCCCTGGTCCCAGAAAAATGAAAAAAATTGCTTTTTTGAACACAAGGATGTGAAATCCAACGGCAGGTCATCTGTGTGTTTCCCTCGGTGGAATGTTTTAGGTTAAGCCCACGCCACCCCGAGAGATGCGGAGAGGAAGGAAAGCACCCCTTTATTCCTTCCTTCCTGCAGCAAGATCCGTTTATGCTCCACATTCTCCTCCAGGCTGTTGCTCTGGGCAGGTCAGGACATCCAGAAGGAGAGAAACGATCTTTCCTCAGGGCCCCATAATCTGGTTGGACCTTCTTGTAGGAATTGCTCACTCCGCTGGGTAGAGTATGATAATTATAGAGAGGGCTGGGCAAACAAAAATAGGGCCAGAGCTGTTCCTGTGGAAAACCCTACAGTAAGTGATGAGCAGCAACACAAGAGTAAACGCTGCGTTTCGTTCACTCACACCCGTAAGCCGGCCTTTGCCCCGCCCTGGGGAGGTCTGACCGCGGATGCTCAGCCTGGGTGATAGGCACCGTACGGCACAAGGAAAGTTACGACCATCTTGCTGTGAGGGGACGGGAAGAGACGCCACCAGTGTCACTGCCGAGCTTCAGAACCCCGATTTGCAGTGAAGCGCCGTGTTCGAATCCGGGTGCAGCGGGGACCACTCGCGGGGATGGTGAGGGCGAACTCAGGGCATGGGCGGCGGCGGTGTCCCCGGTCCCTCCCAGCTCCCCCTCGAGGGGGAGACCTTCAAAGCCGATCCACTCTTCAAATACTCCGGACACGGATCACGCTTTTTCCTGGGTCCCCTCCTTCGGCAGGTTGTAGGATTTTCAGTGACCTCACAGGGCCACAGTTCATTTTGCAGGAAGCTTTATTTGAGGTAAAAAAATCAGTATAGAATGTATAGAGTGGGAAATGAAAGCCAAACTATCAACTAATATAATCGTTACATTTATTGGGTAAGTGTAACTGGAAGCAACATCCAGACAGCTGTCAGTTGCTCTTCCCCAACACTCTTTGATTTTCACATATATCTACTGTCTAAAAGTACAGTTCTCCTTAGGTGGTAGTGTAAAACTGGAAAGATTTCTCATGGTGGTGGAAGGCATAAGGGCTCTGAAGTCAGACAAATCCCCGTCCTGCTACTTACTCAGGGTATTTCACGTTGCCGGAGTTAATTTTGCTTTCTTCTCTAAGGAGCTCATCCACATGGGCCAAGGTCATTGATTTGTTCATTTTACCTTGACTGGTACCCTCTTTATTAGGCTGCATGCAATGTCCTTGCTCTCCGTGGAGTTTTCTATCTATAAACACACAAAAAGCAAAAACATACGAAAGATGGAAGAGGCCATGAGTGAGACAGGCTGACACCAAAGGCGCCATAAAGATAACCAACCGTCTGGTGAAACCGAGTTCCGAGCAGCAGGCACGGCACGAGGTTTGGCGACGACGGGAGGAGCAGGGAGGGACTGAGAGCCGGCCCCTTGGAACGAGTCACCGCGGTTCCTGAAAGCCGGCATCTCACCTCCCAGACGGGAGCTGAAGGAGTTCATCACCATGAGCCTGGCCTTTCAGGAAATGTTCAAAGGGGCATCCTCAAGATGAAATAAAACTCTAATTAGTAGCAGGAAGGGATATGGAAGTATAAGACTCACAGTTGAAGTCAATTATACTTCAATAAAGCAGAGGAAAAGAGGGAAAGCAATTAACCTAAAAATATTCTCTTTAGGGAGTCATTTGGCAAGAACCAAAATTGTGCAGACCACTTTATCCTAAATCTTAGTCCTAGAAGCTATCCTAGGAAATTGGCCCAGAACACTGAAAAACCACTCACAGGCACAAGTGTGCACCGTAACATCATGAGTAATGATGACGGTGTTGCTTTGCAAACCCGTGGGGCATAGAAAATCCAGTCGTGTGGTGACAAGGGGCATGGCTGTCTCAGGAATGGTGCGTCTTCTGTGGCCCACACACAGATAGGATGACGTCTCAGCTGCCACCTGCCGGGGAGGGTGCGTCCTGAGATGTTGCCATGGCTGCTGACGCAAAGAGGCACGTCTCCCAAATCACGTCCCCAGCCCTCGGAGTCCTGTGGAAGGGACCCTGGGGAGTGACTTGACTCAGTGGGGTGAATCACAGAGGCCGCTCACTAGGCACGTGAACTTGAACAGGGTCCTTGAGCCTTCGGGGGCTCGTTTCCCTGACACCACACTAAGGACAGGGCAGCCTCACGGGGCTGCTGTGGAGATGAAACGAGCTGACGGACAGAAAGTTCGGAACAGTAGATGCGTGGTCGTTGGGAAGTCCTGGCCATATTTAACCAGGGTGGTCAGGGTGGAGGGTCAAAGTTCAAGGCTACGGGTTATTATCACTGATCATGCAGCTCCTGCCTTGTGCTATTTGCTCTTAATTGATAAGATTGGTAGGATCCACAGGAGCTTGTCTTGGTATATTTTGACTTTATTCGACACGTATTTGTGAACTATGACACTAGTCACTTTTCTAGACCCTGGAAACAGATGCATTTATCAACAAAAGGAAAACAGCCGTGTCCCCTGAGTGCGTCACACTAATGAGCAGTAAACGACTTGTGGTCTAGGCACTTAGGAAACACTGACTCTGTATGGAAAATGCAAGAGTTTACCCTGGTGGGGAGAGGGAACCTAAGAAGATAAATGTTAATAATTCCTAAAAAATCATATTTAAAATATTCATAAAACCAGTACATAAGTGATTAAAAAATAAGTCATTTCTTATTTAAAATCTTAAGCCCAGCATCATTGCTATCAAGTTTCTCCTCTACAGTTAATGAGTTTGTTAGGGTTTTGTTGCTTTCAGGCAAAAACGTCCAGCACATGAGGTGCGAATGCCTATCAGTTCATATGAAACAAATCTCCTGCCTCCGTTCTCATTGTACTTTTAATTGAAAGCCTGAAAGACGTGCAGCGAACAACTTCTGTGAGGCCAGCCCGTTAATCCTATTGCAACTAATGAAAACACAATATTACTTTGTTATTTAAATAACAAGGGGCAGCCACAGAAATAATACATGAGCAATATGGTTTTGAATAAAAAATATACAAGCATTTTTTAGAAGTAGCTTATATGAATATATTTTTGATGACTTGGCCACACCATGCCCTCTTTTTCTTAGTTTGCCTATGACGAAGTCGGGGAGACCTGTTGGGGACGTGTCCTTAGTTGGCGCCGTGAGCCCTGCTGGGAAGCAGCGGGAGTTGGGTGCATAGCACCCCCTGGGGAGTCCCCTGAGGGGAGCGGCTTCTGTCCAATGAGGGAGACACCTTCACAGCCCCAGCCCTGGGTGACGAGTCCCAGCTGAACTTTAGGCCCCGAGAGTCACTCCGCTGTGACGTGGCAGTGTGTTTTATAGTCGGCTGCTTGCGGGGCAGTGAGGAGATCCCACGAGGCGGTTAGAACACGGAGTGTCCAGTTTCACTCACATCACTGGGAGGTCTTGCTTTCAGTTCCTGTCCATACACATCTGCAGTGGCCCCCAAGTTACACCGTGTGCAGAGAGAGAAAGCGAACTGACCACAGCCCTGTGTATCTTACAGCTGTTTGGGTAGGACAGGATTAATGAATAGCCAGGCAGTGGATGGCACTCAGGAAGCATCCAGTTAGTACGGACACCGTGCTTATCCCAAATGACACCTCCCTGGAAACACTTGTGAGAGGGAAGAAGATACGGTCGATCGTATGGTAAACAACACTGTCGACCTGCTGCTTCCAGTCAAGCACTGACATAGTTTTTCTATTTGCTGATTTTTTTCTAATTCCCTATTTTGATCATCCACCTGTGTTTTCTACTTTATATCGTGTTGGGGTTTTTCTCTCTTTCATTTCAACTTCAAAGTGTATTTGCAAATATCCTTTTTTTTTCATGAAGTAGATTCCTGCAATTTGCTAGGACATTGAACATGCACACTTTTAATGACTTTAATTGGCCCTGTGTGTTCACTCCTACGAGAATTGTGCGAAAGAAGCTGTTAGTAGTAACCATGCCGACAATGTTGAATTTACTATCAAATATGAAATACCTTCCATAGGTGTCTTCATAACATATGGAACATAAATACTGTACATAAATATACATGATGTAAGGGAGACCCTGGGTTCCCTGTGGGGGGTCCCGGACCTTGAGAACCGAGTTCCTGAGAATGACAGGGACAATGAAGGAGAAAGGACAGAAGGAGTGGAGGAGACCTGCTTACGAGGGTCCAGCGTCGCAGGAACGTCAGCCCCTCGCACGGCGCAGGAGGAAATATGAGCAAAAGGGCTGCAGAAGTCAAGGCTATCGTGCAGAATGGTAGTACACACAGTTTTCAAATTTTCATCGAGTTGGATTGCCTGATATTTAAAATTCAACCACATTAGAATGGACATTTTGGTAGACTAAATAGGTTATCTAAGATTCTAGACTTCTAATTTGACTAATCAACTCCCACAAGACACACAGAGAGGACAAAGAAATCTTTAAAAAGATCCCATGCCGATTAAATGGGAAGAGTCATCACCATGCGCACTTTCTGGACACTACTGGAAAGAGAACGTCTCTGCCTGGCCGCTGCAGCCTTGAGAGACGCACAGAAGCGCCATTGGAGGTGACGGGCACCTCGTTGCCCTGCTGGGGGAGCACCCGGCAGGGCTGCGCGCCCTCCATAAAGACCAGCCGACTCCTCCCATGAGCAGGAGGTCAGCGCTGCTTTCCATGGAGTGCCCACAGGCCCCGTTTCAGGGACACTTGGATGGGCCAGTTCAAGGCATCTCAGCTGTGGCCATACAAACATGCAGGTTCTGTAAGAAACCCCAGGTGCTCGCTGAGACACGGGGGCTCCTGGAGCCCCGTGTGGTACGGATGCTGCCAGCTGCTCCTGGAAGATGCCACCCCACCCCGAACCTGCTCCCTTCCTCTTGAGTTCTGTGCCCTGCTGTGTCCGTACATCAGTGAGAAGACGTGAAAATCTGGCTTTAGGTCCTTTATTGTATTTCTGGAATCTTAATATAAAAGAATTCCCTCGTAGTTGCTTCTTGAGGAAGCAGAGGCTGGTGTCCTTTAGAGCCATAAAATTGATAAGAGGCCCCATGTCACAGGTCAGGTCCCCACTGTGTCCCAGGGGAGCCGCCATGGAACCTTCTGGTGATTCTGGGACCTTGGGTCTCACCGCTGGGCTTCTCCACCTATCAACAACCTCTCAAAAAAGATTCAGGGCCCACCGACACTGTTTTTCTTAACTGATTACTTTAGGATGCTCTGGACATTTGCTTCCTTTAAAAGAAAATCCACAGCCTGACGGGTTTCTCTTCGACTACTACATGTCACAAGAAGTCATCATTTTAAAGCATTTTCAAATATTTCAGGACTTCCCATGAGGACAAATGTGTGTTTGATTTCAGCGATGCATCGAACGCAGGCCACTCTGTAGGTTAGGGACACAACAGGGACACCACATCAGATGCACAACAGTGTTTCTGTCAAGGAACTCAATCAAATGCCAGCTAACAACTTCTCCTGAGTGACAAAAATGCTGGGTGCAAGGGTTTCAATAAGATGAGTTTTCCAAATTACATAGATCTCTGCATCCTAATTTGACAGCTTTGCAGAAACTCTCTCGCAGATGAACACTTCATTTAAAAATCCTCCCAGTCCCTGGTGGCTGGGAGATTTCTGCTTCAGTAAATTAAAATAGTAATATATATGATTATTCCGCAGGAACCTCAGATGGTTATTTTACTGTCAAAATCACCCCTGGATACATCAGTAATACCCAGTAGTGCCACGGAGCTAAAACTGGTGCCACAAATAGGGGGCTGACGGGTTCCCCTAGCTTCTTCAGAGACCCTGTCACCTTCTGAAACCTTTTGGAGAGTAAGCTGCAGTCCTTTCAACACCGTCACCTCCAACACCATCACCTTCAACAGTCACCTACAACATGGTCACCTCAAAATCACTCCACATCTACCAACATGGTCATGTCCAACATGATCACCGCCCAACACTGTTACCTCCAACACTGTCACCTCCAACATGGTCACTGCCCAACGTCATTACCTCCAACGAACACAGTCACCTCCAATATGGTCACTGCCCAACACTGTTACCTCCAACATGGTCACCTCCAACACCATCACCTCCAACAGTCACCTCCAACATGGTCACTGCCCAACATCGTCACCTCCAATGAACACAGTCACCTTCAACATGGGCAGCACTGAGAGAATGCACAGGGACCCAAGGGACCAATCTGCACTCAGGACTGGTTGTCACCTGTGTCCTGAGGACACAAACTGGACAGAAGTCTGAGGTGTGTCTTCGTATTTAAGGAAAAGGCAGAAGTTGTTACCAACCTTATATTTTTTAAAGAAAAATATCTTGAGGTTAGGAATGTCTGGGGACAGAGAGCCGTAGCCTGATAAAGGGCACAATGACGTGTTTCTACAATGGTGCGACACCAGCTTCACTGAGCTCAGTCCTGGGGCTCACAGTCTGACGTCGGATGCTGGACATGGGATCTGTTTTGTGTCATGGGTGGCAGGCAAAGCCAGTGAGACCCCAAGTCGGCTCCTCACCTTAAAGACACTTCAAGGGGATTTGAGATGAGAAACCCCAAACGTCCAATGTAAAATTAGGGAAGATGTGGAGGACATGACTCGTGTTCCTTACAGGACAGCCGTGCGCGGATGAGAACGAGTGTGATGAGTTGCTCTTCCCACCAGTGGTGACACTGCCAGGTGGCGTGTGGCTGCTTCTCCTGGCTCCCAGGGGTCGGCACGTCAGCCCTCAGTGCACAGGAAGGGGTGACAGCCACCCCAGCCTCTGAGGGATGTGTGGGGACACCCTCAGATGCAAACCGATGGCGGTCTCGTGGAGCCCGTGCTGGTTGGTGGGGACAAAGGTCCTGTGTTGGGCCCGCTCGCTGACAGCCCTGAAGTTCAGTCTGTCCACCCTGTGGCCGCCGCTGACTGCAGGGGCGTTTCCAGGCCCGTCCGTCTTCACTCCTCTGCCTGGGAGATGACTGTCAGCTCTCCAGGGGCCTTGTGCCCGCACAGAGAAGGCTCCTGAGGAACTGCTTCCCGAAGGACCGTCACTCTGGCCCCGGTCTGTTAACCCCTTACGATCGGCCTGAGGAAGAGGGTGGTACTTCTCTGAAAAGTCAGTCTCTGACATAGGAGCTCGGATATTTGCAGGAAAACACGCTTCCGAGGAAGCTGGGGCAGTGTCTTGTGTCCCCTGCTCCTGGGCCCAGACCTAGTGTCTTCCTGGAGCTGGCCTGTCCTGCGCTGTGGGCTCAGAGTCACCTGCAGTCCACCCACTCAGAGAATGTGGCTCAAATCCTCCACAGCGGCCCTTGCCTAAGGCTCCATCGACCTCGAACGTAAAGTCTTGTTGTATTTTTATTATTTCTAATTGCCCCAGAGATGGGGCTCTCCTCCGACCCCTCCGTCACAGTGGGAGACGCTGCAGCCCCGGCTGGATGCCCACCCCCGCCTCCGCTTCCAGCCCTCAGACTGGCTTTCTCCTCCAGTCTCCAGGCTGTCTTTCTCTTCACTGCTTTCCAGAATTCATCACCACAAAGATCACCTGTCATCCTCTCTGTCACCATCGTCACCGAGGTGTGAAATACAACCCCGCATCCCTGCTTTGAAACCAATTTTAAGTTGGCCCCTGCGGATGGGAATAGGTAAACTTACAGACTGAAGACGGAGAGGTTCCGTCACGCAGGTCACTGCCACATTCACGGCTGCGGCTGCTCTGCGCGTGTCAGCATTAAGGCTGCCTCTGTGTCAAGTATCCGCGCGCCCCTTGCTCCCCGGACCTCTGGTAAAGGCGGGCGGTGGTTGTACCACAGGGCTTGGCCCTGAATGCAAAGTACGGGCAAGTCATGTTGCAGGAGATGACGAGCTATTGGTAGAGCAGGGAGCAAAGTGTATTTGGAAGCAAGAAATTGGTGGTTTTCTGGCACAGTCACCTGATAGGTGTTTGCCATCATTCCCCAGGGAAATATGTTCAACATCACGGGCAGGCACGTCAGCGATGCTTTTAGGGAGAAAGAGAGATTTGTAATGTTCCCAGGGAGTTTCCCTGTGGGGAATGCTACCATCCGACGGAAAAATACAAATAGTTGTCCAGTAACCACAGGCAGACCTCCGAGATGCAGCGGGTTCGGGTCCAGACCCCGTGACAAAGCCACTGTCACTGTAGAGGGGGTCACGGGAACTGTTTGGTTTTCCACGCATATAAAAGTTACGTTTACACCACCCTGTCATCTATGAAGTGTGCAACAGTACATCATGTCTTCATTTGAAAATAATTTGTTGCTAAAAAACGTGACACTGAGAAAGGAAATGAGCAAGTGCTGTTGAAACATCGTCCTGTGAGGGCCGCCCAAGCAGGGCTTCCTCCGACTCGTGAAAACCACAGCATCTGTGGAGGGCAGTGGAGCACGGCACCACAGGACGAGGCTGGCCCGATGCATATAAACCGTACATGTAAACCAACACACAGTTCCATGTGTGAGCACGAATACACAGTTCACGTGCGTGGCCCCGTTAAGTCACAGGATGGTCTCATTATGTGTAAGGTCACATGTATATATGCCTTGAGGCCCGGAGGGAGGGTGATGAGGCCACAGGGCACTTGCACAGGTCCAGGGTCCCAGGGGAGAAGGGGACGGCCATCTCGTTCACGTACAAGAAAAGGAAGGAAGAGCACAGCGGTGCCCTGGAGGAAAGAGGGGAAGAGTAGATCAGAACAGGAAAATACCAGAAGGGGAGAAGCCCAAAGCCGTTGAGAGGCTCAAGTGAGCAGCTGAAAGGGGAGACAAAGAAGTGACAAAAGCGGCAGCCGGTCAGCCCACCACTGGCCAGATGCTGCCCTACGGACACTTCACGTGTATCGTCTCTATGTTTACACCCGTTTTCCGTGGGAATCGGCTCCACATTGTAAGTAAAAAAACGACGACAGCCTGAAAGGTCCGCAGTGACTTGGCACAAATGACAGCTTGTCCACAAAGCGAGAGGCGCACGTGTAACAGGCGGGTTCACTTAGAGCGTTGGAAGGTGGGAAATGCGTAACCGCGCCTGTTTCAAAGGCAGAGATTCTGCTAGTGAACAACCACCTGTGAGTCGGTTGGTAACCACGCCAGGTCCTAATGAGGGATGACTGTGTACACGAGTCTTTTGTGACTCAGAGTATTTTTCAGATTTCTGAAAATTTTTATTCTCTAATAATTAAGTTATAAACTAAAAATACAGCAAAATCTCTCCTGTAAGAGGCAAATTTAAACATGGTGTGGACACTACCGTTGACCCTTGAACAAGCAGGGGTAAGAGGTGCTGATGGGCACGCAGCCCAAAATCCGTGTCCAGCTTCGGACCCTGTCCACGCACTTGCTGTCCCTCACCTCGGACCCTCAGGGGACCGGCCATCCATGCACCTTGGGTCTTCCACACCCGCCAACTCCCAACCACAGGTCAGAGACAAAACCGAAAACACCTCGACACCGTCCCTGGAGGAGTGGACCTGCGTTGTCCAAACCTGTGTCACTCAAGGGTCACCTGTAACCCAACAATTATATTTGGGGTCTGAGCAGAGAAGGACGTGACCTTGGGCGACTCCCTCCGTCGTCCATTTCTCAGGCAGCTCAGCTCTTCCCATCTCGGCTGCAGCACCATGGCCAAGCCCAGCTCAGGCGAACCAGCCCTTGCTTCTCCGCCCGCCCACCGTCGAGGCCCGAGTCAGGGCAGGCGAGGCCCGCGTGGGTGGTGCGCTGGGCTCTGGGTGGTGCGCTGGGCTCCGAGCAAATGCGTGCAGATCTGCTCCTGCGAACACGCCCATGTGTCACGGGCAGGCCAGCTGTGCAGGGGCAATGGTGACCAGCCCCCGCTGGCCCTGGGAGTGCGCGTAGGAAGCTCTGCCTCTCCAGTGGGGAATATTAGCCAGGAGTAGAATTTAGGAAATTGCTCTGAATTACAGAGCCTTTTAAAAAATGACTTTACTGTTTATTTGTTACCATGAAAATTAGTTGCCGCCCTGTTCTGTGAATTTTGTGCACAACTTCCTTGCTGGAAGCAGGTTCTTTTTATCCTGTTGACAATAAAGTTATTCAAGCAAGCAGCTCATGCTGTGCTATTAATGAGAAATAATTTATGCAAAGCATGGAGTTTCTTTGTATATTATGGTAATGTTCAAGTCATTCTGTTTGACTAAGTCGCTTTTAAATTCAACAAACTTCTTTTGTTGAATTTAGAAAATTGAGATGAGAATGAGTTAGGAATTTTTCCCAGAGTAAATTAACACATATACCTTTATTTCTTAAAGTACGATGGTAAGATTCCATTTAAATTTGTTTAAAAGGAGAAGTTTTATGCAGTATTTACTTCAAAAATATTAAGTTTTAGTCAGAGTTGGGGTAGAAAGTATTGTGATTGGCATATAAGTTTTGTTTTGCCATCATAACTGTTGCATTTTTGCCTGGGAAGACACTCATTTTGCATTAATGTTTTTAAATACAATAATATACCATATAATATAAACCCCAAAGAGAGCTTGAAAGAGAAAAACAGAAAAGACAGAAATGAACATAGAAAGAGATTGGGTCAGTGGTGAGAGGGGAAGACAGAGAAATGGAGAGAACGATGAGAGAAGATTGACTTAGAGAGATGGAGGGGGGAGTGGAGAGAGAGGTGGAGGGGGAGTGGGGAGAGAGGGGGAGTGGGGTGAGAGAGAGGCAGAGAGAGGGGAGGTGGAAGAGAGAGATGGGAGGGGGGAGTGGGGAGAGAGGTGGAGGGGGAGCTGAGAGGCGGGTTGGGAGGAGGAGGTGGTGAGAGAGAGCGAGGAAGAGAGGCAGGTGGGGGAGGTCATGCATTTAGATTGTATGTATGTACCCTTTTTCTCATTGTTTTCCACTTTTAGAGACATTTACTTCTCTGGGTATGTTGCAGGATTATCTTCAGTCACAAGTTTTATTTAGGCCTGTTACCATGTTATGCACTTCATGTCTAGGACTCTCGCACATCGAAGTCACGTACCCTCAAATCAAACTTCAATCAGATGCTGTAAATGTGTATTTGAGAGAAATTCAGTGTTTCAGCAAATGAAACAATTTTTACAGTGTGATAGACAGATATGTGTAGAATCTCAAAATGTTTGAACAATCATAAAGTTGCTTCATAATACTTATCAATATTCACTATACAATACAGAAGAAGTATAGTTGAAATAGGACATTTTCATAGAATCTAATTAAACTATTATTTGGGACTTAATTTAGCAAGACAAATGTAACTAAAATATGTAATATTTTTTTAAAATATGTGAATGCTGTTTTATTATGGAGGGAGCATGGGTGTATTACAAACTCGCTGAGACAACAGGAAATACAAAGAAGGAAGTGGAGACCGCGCCCTACTGGGCAGACTGTGACACGTGTCTCCCTGTCGTCATTGTCACACACAGCCCTCCCCCCACTGTCCCCACACGCACACGCGGGCACAAGATTGACATTTTGCTGAATGCACCGAATACTTCATTTTAAAATGTACTTTTCTTCCTATTTTTCAAAATAGATTTTTTTCCTGTACAATTTGCTAACATAACTGCTGAGGTAGAAAACTAAAGATTTTTTAAAATATGAAAATTCAAATGGCCATTATCAATATTTTGGGTCTGTTTTTTCCTACATGTGAAATTATATTGAGTTTATTTTCTATTAAGTGATTGGTCATACAAGTTTTTCAAAAATCATACTCTAGATTGTTTCATACTTAAAACACAATAGAAAGTGAAAAATAACTTAGAAAATACTATTTTATATTATAAAATAATATACTATTATATTATTTTATAATATAAAATAGTATTTTCTAAGTTAATAATATAATATAATACTATATTATTTTAGTATTAGTATAATAAATATATTAAATATACTAAAAATATACTATACTAATATAGTATATTTTAGTATTATTTAGTATTATTTATATTATTTAGTAATAATATACTATATTATTTTATAATAGAAAATAATATAATACTATATTATTTTATAATAGCTACTGGATCCAGCTTATCTACATTTATATGTTATTTATAAACCTACCTATCTTTGGTTTCATTTTTAAAACAAAGATTTAGAGAGTGTTTTTAAGGTTGTCTTTTTTTTCCAAATCAAAAGGACACTTCTGTGCTCTGTGAAGTCTGTCACTCACACACCGTGTTGCATTATTTCTCTCTGCAAGTGATGAAATCTATGTCTTAGTAAATCAATAAGCTCAACAATGTATGTGTCTTAGGAGGTTAATTTATTCCGGTTGACAGTCGGCTCTGTCTCCTCCGTCCGAATGAGAATAATTTCACCGTCACTGCGAAACTCCGTTCTGCCACACGGCGTAGCCTCCCAGCTCCACCCACGTTTTTCAGCAGAGAATGGTGGGATACTGAACATGTATTATAGACCCACAGTTGCCACGTTTCATAATTCGCTTCTCCTCTGAAAAATTTAATTTACTGTGAAAAGGAAGATACATCAGGTGGCTCTCTAGCTAATGAAAATACTCCGATTTATCTGACATGGCCTGTTAACGAAGGCACTCTGTGTTGAGACTCCATAAAGCCCGCTGAGGTGAGAAAAGAGTTTGTGCCGAGGTCTCTAATTGCTGTAGGGTAGCAGGTAGTGCTGTAGACTGCAAAGAACACCTTCTTAGCTGCTGCCACCCCGAGTAACGAAAGAAGGCAGGGTGCCCAGATGGGACAATCGGCTCCTCCCAGCCCCAGGGGCCTGGGGCCCCCCACACCGACTTCCACGGAAAGACTCCTCGGCCACCTCCAGCGACTTCCCAGCACAGCCTGTCCACTTCTGCTGCACACATCTGCTCATGCCCCACACCCCAATCCCGCAGGGCCCGCCCCCAGGGGGCTACTGCCAGCCCCTGAGCACCTCCATTCTTTCAAAGCTCAGATCGCCACCAACACTCTGCCCATCCCATTGATCAAACTCAGTTCTGACCATATTATTTATATACAAGTTTATGTAAATGTGTGTGCTCCCCGCCCCCTGCCCCGAACGTGAATGATATAAGGAAAGCTTCTTCTTGCACTCGGAAGGGACGTTGTGTGTCCTGTAGTTTTGGCTTCCCCGTGTTGTACGGCTTTGTGAGCATAAGCCTGTCCATGGGCAGCCAAACTCTGTCGCCCGAAACTAAAAAGCAAGGTCAGGCTCACCAGAAATCAGTATTCATTTCCATGTAACATTTCAGGTGATTTACAGGTTCGAAAAATGTCACATGTGGTCTCACACAAGTTTCCATATATTTGGGAGTTGATTACACAAGCATTTGATCATCTGTGTTATAATAATAAGGGGCTGGTTCTCACAGTTGGCAGTCTGGTTTGGGGACTATGAGACACAGCCAAGCCTATCAGAATTTGTACCCAACTTGTCACGCAAACTGACATTTAGTAGTTTCACGACCCGTTAAGCCATCGGTTACAAAGTTCCCTGTGAAGGTACGATTCAAGTAATATTCTATGTGAGGCTCTCACTCCATAATAATAAACCACGTCTTAATTGCTAATTTCTTGCATGCTGTTTTAAGAAAATAGAAGTATTATACAGGTAAATATCTGTAGTTATCACATGCATAAAATCTTTCCGATGAATTAACCACTTGAAACTATTAAATGTAACTAATGTTTCATGCTGCTCCGGAATATACTAAAATATAAAATATAACACCTCTGACAACCATCCATGTAATAATTCTGTTACTATACAAACTCTAACAGTTTTCATGCCTTCTACTGACACTTTCATGTCGTAGTCAGAACTTTCTCAGGGAACAATAAGGGTCACGTTCCTGCTTTTTAAACTCCTACTTCTGACACAGAGAGAATGCACGGAGGGGGTGGGATTGGAAATGTCAGCTACAATGTCCGTGCCGTGGAAAGTGAATGAGGCTAAGTTTGGGGGCGCAGCTCCGATTCCCCCGGGGCGTGCACATCTCTGAGCTCAGGTACGGTTGCGGTGAGCACTAATTCAATGCACCGCCCACCAACCTAACAATGGTGTCCGTCTGGAAAAACCCCAACAAGTCACTCAACACCAACCCGCGAAGACAGGTGGGGTGACTCCCTGGGTCCCCAGCACACCCCTGGTCCGACAGCTGCCACTGGGAAAGACTTGTGATGAAGGCAGCCCTGATCTAGCCTGGGGTCATTAGCTTTCCTCCAGTTTGAAAAAAAAATTACAAGACATGATAATCGGTGTCTCATCTTGTTCACTACTGATTTCAGTGAACGGGATGAAAATCAGTGCCCGGATCAGCATTTCTCCATGTTCCCTCCTTCCCCATGTTAACTCACAGCAGCTGTGTGGACTGTGCTCTCACCAGACCGGGGGTGCGGGTATAAAGGACCAGGTGACTGATTCCTTGGAGACGGCGGGGCCGTCACCTCTTCCTCCCTGAGTGCCTTGGATTCTGACGGAGTTAGAGTCCAGTTTGTCTGGGACACGATTGTTTCTGCAGCGTAACCAGGCCACATTCTCTGGGAGGTCAGTGATCATTTCAAGTCTGGGTGTTCAGTTTCCGAAACATTCCTCGCAAGGTACCACTAACCACGAACTAGTGTTCGTTCAGCCCGTGGGAGGCTCCTGTGCTCGGTGGGCTCCGGGTACGGTGAACGTTTGCCTAAAGGTGCCCCCTCCGCACCTCATTTTTCTGCTGGTTTTCAGCCAGCCCGCAGCAGGCGACCTAGCGGAGGCGGCACCGGGCTCTGGGAAGTGAGGCGAATGGGGTCGGCACACAGCAGCCCGTCCACTTCCCACTAATTGGTTCTAAATGCAAGAACTGAATCATAAAAGTGAACCGGGTGTGAGATGCAGCACACCCGAGCAAACGGACCTTCTCCCCCACGCTCTGGGACTCGCTCGGCACCCTAATGCATGCAGCATGCTCACGAGTCAGAGGCCGCCCCTTTTCAAAACTCATTACCTTCGCGCCGAAATCTCGTGACTGTGGGAAATACCGGTGCATCACCCACAGCGAAACTTCCCAAATCCCCGCACGCTCAGCTCCTTTCCCAGCGCACTGCACCAGGCACTATGGCCAGAGGCCCGGTCATCCCCCTTCAAAGGCCCCCAGGCTGTGTCCCCAAGAAGATCATTCGGGAGAGGGGGGAAGGCGGGCAGGGTCTAGACGCAGGTGAGAAGCGCTTCCTCCTCGCTACCTCACACATGCCTTCCCCGGAATATTCCTCTTATGTTTTTGTTTGAGTAAGAACCAGGCCCAAACGCCTCCTAAACATGCTGAATGGGTCGAGGGATTTCCTAGTAACCTCGGAGTGAGAACAGAAGTGAAGAAAGCAGAGTATTTTAGGTCAATCGATAAAACATGCAGGATAAATCATTGCCTCCCTCTTTCTGCTCAAGAGACGTTTCGGGAGACGGGGTGTGGATGGAGTTTCACACAGAGGAGTGTCTCGGGTAAACCCGTCACTGCTGCGGGTGAAACTGCAAGCCGGTGAGGAGCAGGAGGAAATAACGCTGCTTCTTTTCCTTTCCTTTTTAACCAAGCACTTTATCACACTCATTTTGATAAAATATTTCTCCTGCTCTAGGTATACTAAATATTTGTAAAATTTCAGGATCTTAAGAGAAAGTAAAAAGAAAAAAATGCATGTACTTATCTTTTAAGTTTTAGTTATTTTTTTAACTGGATAAGAGTGTGTTCTCATTGGAATAAGAAACTCAAAAGCATTTTTCAACCTCCCATGATAGTTCATTATAATAATTAATTATTACTTTCTCATGTAAACTGTTAGTCATGTAAAGAAAACATGAAACAGAGTGTTCGACATGGGGTGGCGGGCACGGTACAGTGTACAGGTGACGCGTCATAGAACCGTACACCTGAAACATATTATCAACCAATGTTACCCGATCAATTTCATGAAAAATAAAATATTAAAAAAACCAGCCCTGGCTGGTGCAGCTCAGTGGATTGAGCACGGGCCTGTGAAGCACGGTGGTTCGATTCCCAGTCCGGGCACAGGCCTGGGCTGCAGGCCAGGCCTCCGGCAGGGGGGAGAAGGAGAGGCAGCCACACACCGATGTTTCTGTCCCTCTTTTTCCTTCCCTTCTCCCTTTCTAAAAAATAAATAAAATATTTTTAAAAAATAACATAAATCAAATGAAGAAAGCATGAAATACCTTATACCCACACTTAACACTGAAATCCAGCTTTGGTCGCCTTTGTGACTGCTGTTTGCGGTTCGGTACGTTCCACTCTTCTTTTTAGCGGTTACAGTTCAAGGCCACCCCAAACACGTGACGTTCTGGCTCCTTCGTTGGGCAGGCGCTTTGAGGTTCCTGCCCAACCTGCGGATCCCCGGCGCACGTGTTTGGGGAGCTATGCTGCTCCTGACTAGCCCCACGGCTGATTAAACGGTAGTGAGTTCGGCTTTAATTATGAGACGGGGTTGATTTAATGAGGGCAACACCCGCCGTTTCCCCAGGCTGCGTCTTGGGGCCCCACACCAAGGTGGCCCTGCCCCGCCTCCCTCCGCATGGTGTGGGGACGGTCCCTGGGAACCTTGGGCACCCAGGGCTGCGTCCCTCCTCCCCGGGGACAGACAGCACACGGAGGGTGCGTCGCCCCAGAGGACCTGCGTGTGCCTCCCAGCACAACAAAACTTCTGGAGAATTCTGAGCAGGCTGCCACTTTGCAGGGAGTGTTGGAGTCAGTGTTCGTTCCTCGCTGCCAAATGGCGAAACCGCAGACACAATGTGGCACGATCGTCTGCTTCAGAGCCTCCTGCCTGCACCACCTCCGGCCCCCAGGACCAGCCCGAACTGCACCGAGACCTTTGCTCCCAGACGCAGTTCCGGAGGTCAGTCCCACGGGCCTCTCACCTGGGACCCCGCTCTCAGGGACCTTAGGACTGGCGCTGACATTCCAGGGTCCCCTCCCTGCCCCTCCTCTGGCACCAGACCCAGTGTCTGGAGCCGATGAAAAGGTGGCTTTTACATCATGCGGCGACACCCCGTCCGTGTCTTCTTCTGGACGTCTGTGTCCAGGGCATTCAGGGCCGGCCAGTCTTCTGCGTGACCTGGAACCCACAGTGTCCATTTCCCATCACCCGCAGAGTGGTCACCTCTCTTGCCCTCCTTGCTCGCTCCCGTCTGGATCCCGATTAAACCAGATCTAACAAGGCCCCCACTCTTACGCTGCAGTTCCGAGTGAAAAGAAGCAATGAAGTCAGCTACACACGACGTCCAGTGGTGCCCATTCCTCCAATGTCTCTGACACTCGAGACCAAGGGTTAAACCAATTAATTGCGTTGCTGCCCTTGACCTTCCTCCAGAAGTTCATTAAACAGGCTCAATCTAATTTGTAAGGACAGACCGGAACCTGTGCATCCATCATGTTTCAAGGAGCCACCGTCTGATGAGCAGCCAGGGTTAAAAATGCAGAGTGAAACCACCGTCGTCCGGAAGGTCTGGGACCGAGTTCGGGTGGGAGCCGAAGCAACGACAGGGGCTTGTCCCCTGTCTCCCCGACGTCCCACACTGCTCCTGTGATTCTTTTCCGAAAACCGTTGTCCTGAAACTAAAATGCAGAATGTAGCCAGAGCTTAACAAACTTCGTTATGAAGCCCTCAGTTTGCTTAAATAAGTGTGAGTGGGTGATGCTTTGAAGATGCACAGATGTTTAGCGGAATCATCTGTGGGGAAGCGACCCTCAGATGTCAGGCATCGGTGACACAGCCGAGGAAAGGAGGCAGAAATTAAAATCCTTTACTCTGGCGGTCACACCGCAGAGACGTGCCCTGTGGCGATTAGCAGTGTGACGCCCAGACCTCCCGTGTCAGGAAAGCATGTCACTGACTCAGGAGTTCCCTGTTTTTAAGAAGTAGCTTCTGCGCATGCTGGCGAGGGGAAGAGCCCCCTCGTTTACAGCCCCGCCCCCGGGATCTGCAGGGCGAAGTGCAGGTGGCGGAAGGCGTGGGGAGTCTGCTTGGGACCTGCCGAGGCCGGATCTGCTTCTGCCCCCCCCCCCCCCCGGCTTCCTTTTCCCTCCTGCTAAGCTAACCTTGTTCTCAGGCACTTGTCCAGCACACTGCCATGCCAGGTATCCTCTCTTGAACTACACTGCAAGTTTCAGCGACCAGTTTACATAAGAATGTTTTTATCATATATTATATAGTTGGCAGATGTGCCTAACGCTGCATGGTTCGGCATTTGAATCCTTCTGATTAAAACGGAATGGCACGGCATGTCCAAGTTCACGGGGCTTCCTTCCGTGACTTCACCTCCTCGGCCACGACGGCGAAGGCTGAACCGACTTCCCCAGTTACATCACTTGCCCCCCCTCCCCGCTGCCTGCGGAGCAGCGCACCCTGGACTCCAGCAGCTCCCGCCACGCGCGTTTATTATCTCAGAGTGTCCTCCGTCCGGACTTCTCCGAGCCTCTGCCTCGGGCTTCCTCAGGGTGCGGTGACAGTGGCCTTGGACTGGGCCTCCCTGCGGCTTCCTCCCAGCGAGGTGGCTGCTGGCTGTCTCAGGCACAGAGTGGCTGCGTGACGGAGACCGGCCTTTTGATGACCTAGTCTCTCCTCACACCAGTGACAGCTCGTGCTTCCACAGTGACCTGCCCTCTGGAGTCAACCTGCCCAGCGGGCCCCGGGAGGGAGCTGCTGCTGGCACAGGTGGGCACTGGCCAGCGGAGCGTCCACCCGCAGGCAGGCCCCACCCTCAGGTTCCCCGCCTCCTGTCTGGAGTTACTGTCCTCCGGTCCTTTGTGGTGTAATTTCTCCGCATTCCACCTGGCTCTTTGTCTGTGCAAACCCCGCATCTCAGGGCAGCCTCCTTACTCTTGGGGATGAAGGAAGGGACGCCGTTCATCCTTGACAAGCAGCGCCGAGCACACTGGGCGTGAAGTGCTTCCCCACCTCTCGGCAGTCGGCGCGGAGCACGGAGGCGGCAACTCCCCACGTGCAGTATGCGTGTCCCCCGTGAGCACAGTGGCAGCAAGGCCCGCGTCACCTTGGTCTCAGGGAGAGAAGTCGAGGGGGGGGCATTGGGGACCCCGTGCCGGCTCTGCCTGGGGGTCAGACCGACTCTGCCACTCCTGACAGCGTCACTTAGCACCCTGAATCCCTGCTGGGCCTCTGAGGAGACACCAGGGATGGGACGAGGAGAAAATGATTCCTCCTCCGCAGCAGCGCCCGGCCTCACGGGACAGTGGGACCCTGCCGTCCACGTTGCCTCGGGGGCTGACGAGGAGAGGAAAAGGGACGACCCTCGTCCCACTGGTTCTGCTTAGCCTCCCCCCGTCCCGGTCCCGGCAGGCTGCGGGCTCTCTGCTCACCTGCCCGGCCCCCAGGGGCGAGCCCGCTCCCGGGACCCCTCTTCAGCCCTCGCTTTACGGTGGAGGAGCCGATTATCACTCCTGCTTCGATCCCTGTGACGACTGCAGAGGAACCTGCCCCGGGCGCGTCGGGTGTCCCAGTGCCTAGGACACGTCCCGGGTTGAGCCACCGCCGGCCGATGTGACCATCCGCACCGCACAGCCCACGTACCTGGACGTTGGAGGTTTTAGCCTCAGCAGGTCCCCGAGTGAAAATTTAGTCCCCGCTAATAGGAAATGTGGAGGAAACAAGGCTTTATATATTAGCAAATACTGTGGTTAATTTTAGTATCTCCTTTGTTAAAGTAATTTTAGACAGCATAATATATAATGATAAATAAGTAAATACTTCCAATGCTCAGTTAACATCTAAAATAAAGACTTTGCGTCCACACGACACTCCCACTCCCGTGTTGTTCGGAGCTGCCGGACGTGCGGAGGGGCATAAAGCGGCCCCAGCGGTGATGGGCGGACCGTGGCCACCCCGACAGGGAATGTTACTCAGCAGTAAAAAGAAATGAGCTGTCAGCCGTGAAAAGACGCGGACCTTCCGTGGGTAACCTTCCACGCGGCGCCTCTTTGCAGCAGGAAAGTGTCCCTGATGAGTGGATGTGTCAGGCTGTCAGGAGGGGACAGCAACAGATGACACCTGTCATTTTGAGTCACAGATAGATGGTCCCAGTGTCTTTCAATTACAGACTAAAGGAGAGCCGTGCCCTCGGGGGTAAGGGCCCCACCAACTCTGTGGTCACTTCTAATGCAACTCCTACGACTTTGAGAGAAATTGGTTTCCCACAGTCTGTCTCATGGCTGACAGTGTAACTTCAAAATGTGAGGCTTTTGGCAAGCACAGCCTTCTAAAATATGACTTATACTTCAGGAGCATTTAAAAATGTTTGTTTAAAAGAAAAGATAGAAATGGCTTAATAGGTCTACACCTGTCTCCAGAGTGTATGCTCTAGAGTAGCCACAATTAGTGAACCTGAATTTATGTCCCCAAATGTAAGCATAGTACGGTGTCACAGTATCACAGGAGAATGTCAGCTAAGATGTGAAAAAGTAAATTTAGTAAAATAAAAGTCTCTCACAAGGTCCTTGCGTGAGAAGCGTGGTTCCTGGTTGTGTGTTCCCCGCAGCTCCTGGCTCAGGTCCGGCGTGTCCCAGGCACACGGGAGGCACATTTTGAAATGTCTGAGCTGAAAGGCCTTTATATGAACGTGGAAAGGGTCGTTTGAGAGTTAACCTTCCAAGATCGTTTCAGTTTATCATCGTCAAGCATATCACTGCCTCGTTCTTCTCTGACTCCTAGTTCCTTTGTTTACTTCTCATTCTCTAAGTCAACCGGCTCACGCAGCCTTCAGAAGAAGTGGCCGAAGTCCCCCGATGGCCTCGCCCCGGGAGGGCTTCCCGGGGCAGGAGGCCGGCCTGATCGCTGAATGGCAGTACGTCTCTGTGATTACATAAATAAATAAATAGAATTTAAAAATATTAAAAACACAACCGAACAGGTTTAGAACGTGAGGCTTCGTGTTTTCCTTGGAAAACCTAGACATGTTTGCAAATTTCTGCTCATCGTCACGTTCATCTTTGTTCCCGAACGAGACGAAGTGCCCTCCCCGCTCCGTGAGTCCCGGTCTGCCCCTCGAAGGCCGTCCGCGCACACGCAGCAGCCAGGGCTGGTCAGCCATCGCCACTCTCTGGCACACGTGGAACTCACAGGCTCACTTTGCTACACCTGACGCAGCCCAGGGACCTGGGACAGGGCACCAGGAGGCACGATTCCTGACCTTGAAGTCAGTCCCCTTTCCTGCTTCCTCCCAGAATTTACCTCGGGTTTCAGCAAACAGGAGGAAACGACCCCCTGTTTATTTGATCTGAATCACAGGGTGAGAGTTCAAACCATCCCCCATGTTCCCCTGGAGACATTCTGAAAGGCCGGAGCCCTCACTGTCGGAATCTTGTCCCTGCGGCACTGGGAGGAGTGACTGTCCCCCAGAGGTGGCCTTCACACCGTCCCTCACACAGCAGGTGTGACTCACCTCGCCCACCTTCCACAGAAGTTTGAGGATGGAGCTGAAGGCAGAAGAAACCCCCCGAAAGGGGGGCCTCACAGGACCCTCCTCGCCCCTCCCCTTGCCGGGCCCGGAGCTGGGGGCGATGCCCAGAGCGCCCCTTCTCTCAGTCCCTGCGGTCCTCGTCCCTCCCCAGTCCTTCTCCGCAATCAGGCTCCAGCGGCTGCATCAGCCTCTCGGGCTATTTTTATATTTTTAGACTTTTCATTCCAATCTATTTCCCCTCGCCTGAGTGTCCATGACTGCCATTTGAATCATGTCATTTTTTTGTTCAGAAACCAGTACATTTCTTACTTATCCACTTTCCCGAGCCCGGCCACTGTCTCTGTAATAACTTCCATTTCGAATCCCGCCCACCACCCGCACCTTCCCACTGCGCAGCCGGCTGCGGCCTCTCCTCTCTAATTGGATTTCGGTGCCTCTATCTCTCAAGTGCCCACGCGACACCCCTCTCTCTACAGCTTCCCACCAGCAGAAACACACGTCCTATATTAAACCGTCTCGGATGTCACCGAGGGTCCTTCACCTCGGTGGCTCCGGTGACCTCGCCGCATTGCGAACCCTGGGCCATGCATGGTGCTCGGCGGGGGCGTGCGTTCATTTCTCTTTGATGGATGTTCTTGTGCATTTAAATTTTTTTTTCAAGTCATCTCTCTGGAAACAGTATTCAGTTGAGGACGGAGCCTGTGACGTCTGCCTTCTTGGTCATTCGGGGCACCGTCCAAGGTCACATGTCACTCAGTCTGCTGCCCTCTGGGCCCTCTGCAAAGGCCGTCCTCGCTCGGTGTCCGGGCTCCCCCCCCCCGTACAGCGACGAGAGCTTGCTACTCAAACGTGGGGCTTCACCGGTGGCTGTGACCAGTGCAGGATGCCCGGCCCCGTCGGGCCGCGCGCGTTGTCATGGATCGCATCATCCTGCTGGATGACTTCAGGCTCCACACCCATCAACACCCGAAGAGCGTATTTGAAGGGGAGTGGTTTCCTCCTCCGGAAAATCCTGCCCTGAGTCCCTGCCACGTGCCTGGCCCGCAGCTAATTCCTCTTCTCCCCTGAGCTGCGGAGACGAAAAATGTTCTATAGGGTCAATTTTTTTAAAGTTTTTATTGATTTATTTTTAGAGAGAGGGGAAGGGAAAGAGAAAGAGGGAGAGAAACATCAATGTGTGGTTGCCTCTCTAATGCCCCCTACTGGGGACCTGGTCTGCAGCCCAGGCATGTGCCTTGACTGGGAACTGAACCCATGATCCTCTGGTTCCCAACCCACACTCAGTCCTCTGAGCCACACCAGCCAGGGCTATGGTCAAATTTTAAACTGAGCAAATACACGACCTCTCAGTGAAATGTGTTGTGATCATGAGATTTCACCTCTGTGGTTTTCTAAGTCACCCGCCATTCTACAGCTGTGTTAAAATAGTGAGCGTGGAATAGTTACTTATAACCAGGACACCAACAACCAGCTTTTAATCAGCTGCTCTGTGCATCGTATCATGTGTTATGGTGATGAAATCGGTATTCAATATGCCTCCCCTGTCTTCCAAGGGCTTATAACCATTGGTGTGTTTACGGATTTTATTCTAATGAAATAGGAAATATTTTATTTACCAAACAAGTGGGTAGGAATTTCATGATTATTTCAATGATTTCTCCTACAGGGGAAGTTTTAACTACTTTTGTGCAGACCTAACAAAACCCTTTTCCACTCTCATGCTTGTAACTTACCCGTCAAGGTGGTCGGTCACCCCCAGTGAAGGTCATAAATCTCTACGGAGATAAGCAGGTGGCCAACAGAGTTTAGTTCTGCAAATGAAATGGTCAAGGAAGCCCATCCATTTCCTATCTTCCTGCAACCCAGCCTCTCCCCCACAGGTACCCCAGCCAGGTCACCAGCGGTGTCTCTCTGACCAGTTACCATGACTTCAGCAGGAAGGGAGACCTGCCATAAATGGTGGAAATGGTGGCAGCCACGTGACACTTCTCAGTCATCAGAGTCTTCAAATTTCTTTCCACTTCACGTACCGTATTCATAAAACAAGTTAAGTCGAACCCTGTGAATTTGGCCACATTCTACTGCTTTTGACCTACAAAAAAAGTCAGTTCTGCAGGGCTCAACCTGAGACTTCATACATTCTTTCAGAACTTTGAAGACAAGACTTACTTTGGTCACTGTGTAAGGAGGCAGAGCCACGACTAAGTCACTTCCCGCAGACGCGTCACTGAGCTCATCTAAGCCAATGCTGAGTGAGCAGCATGATGAACTCTGCCAACATTTGTTACAGATCCGTGGGCTTGTTATGGAAAAACCCACCCCGGACTGGCCTGGCCTTCTGCTGTAATCACGGACAATGCAAAACAAAATTTGAGTAAATAGTGGAATAAAAAATACAATGCATTTAAATATAACTGAGACCTAATGAGCCAACCTAGAAAACAAACCACTCCAGTCCTGCCCACCGTCAGAGCCCGCGGACCCGTAGAATAGCCACGTTTAAAACTGATGTAAATGGAGCTCACGCAGTGCCATCGGGGGCAGAACGGACATTCCTGGGGACGGGAGGACCACCTGCACATGGGATACCGAATAAAGGTCCGATACCCAGAATGGAGATGCTCACAGCTCAGCAGCAAGATCCACACAACTGAACACCGAGCCGAGGATGTAAACAGACGTTTTTCCTAAGATAATATGTCAACGTAGATAAACACATGTAACTATGCTCCACATCCTTAGTCACGAGGGGAGGAATTTAAAGCCACTTGAGACGGCATGTTATGCCCCCTGTCGGGACTGTGACCAGACACATGATAGACAGGTGACGACCAGGATGTGGGCAGCTGGGACCCTCACGATGGATGGCCCGTCAGAAGGGAACCCAGGACGGGGGCTTTGGGAGATGGCTTGCTGTTCCTCCCGTGGTTAAACACTGTGTGACCACGTGAGCCAACAGCGTCATTTCTAGGTTTTCTACTCAAGAGACCTGAAGACATGTGAACACAAACACGTAGAAGGCATAGTTCAAACACACAACACGGGAAATGACCCCGGTGTCTGCCCGCGGTTCCTAGATGGACACAATATTGCGTGCACATTGGAAGGAAATGATTCCGTGATGCGGAGGAAGGGCACTGGCGCCTGCCACACTATTGACGGATCTCCAACCGTCACGCCGAGTGGAAGGGGCGCTGGGGGCCGCCTGCTGGAGGGGCCTCTCCAATAGCACTGCCTTGGCGGGTGCGAGGGGGGAAAAGGGACGGGTGACGCATACGGGTTGGACTTGGGGGTGACGAACACACCCTGAGTTAGACTGCGGGGGTGGCTGTGCCGTGCTGTGTACGTTTAAAGTCCATGGATTTGCGCAGTTTATCTGGGTGAAGTTTAAGGCAAGTAAATTATGCCTCAGTTGGACTGTTTGACAAAGGCAAAATTAAAATAACCTTCGCTGCTGCCGCAGTCCAAAGATGAAGAAAGCCATCAAAGGCCGGAATGTAGTAACCCCGGAATCTCCTCGTAAATCCTTAAAGACAAGACATGCATTATGGAGACACGAAATCAGCTTGGGAAATGTATGTAACAAGACTTCTACTGTGCCTTTCACTTAAAAAAAACTCATTTATAATAGTCATCTTTTATAATAGTTCTCATTATGTTATATATATTGCATGTGCGTTTGTTGATACATTTTATTAATACGCTTAACGTTGCATTTTTAAAGAGTCTCCACATCATGATATTTTAAATGCATTTTTTAATGAAAGCTGACAACCTTATACAGGCACCCGCGTACCCATGTGGCATGGTGGGAGGCCGCTGGCCGGGCTGGTGGGGAATATACTCAGCAGCCTGAGTGGGCTCCCTGCCTCGTTGAGGGGTGCAGTGCAGGCTTGCCGAGGGTGTAGTCACGGACTATTTGTATAATTTTAAGCCCTCGGTAATAAAGCAATTATAATTCTGTCATTTTACTACTTTAACTGTGACCCTTCAAAACTCAATAAAATCCAGCTCTGGAAGATTTTCTTTATTTTAATTAAAAGACATCCCAAGAGGGCAATACACGGGCTTGAAAGTTCACAGCTCTGCTCCCTCTGCTTCACCAGAAGACGCGGTCGGTCCCTTCCTCTGTCAGGTGAAGGGCCCTTCTGAGAATCTGCACCGGCACTCGGACGACGTGGCCTTCAGAGAGGTCTGTGAAGACCCAGGGAGACAGGAGGTGTGGGAGGGCCTGCCAAAGACTTGAAAATGGAACGAAATATCTGTGATACTTTCTAGTGTGAAGTTTCTATCTTTTCCTTTTGTAATGACGAGGAAAACAAAATCCAGAAGAACTGAATTTTAATCACGTGTGATGTAAAACAGAAAGCAACAAATGAAAATCCAAATGAATTCATAGACTAGAGGAAAAGCCATGGGGGAGGAGGAAGATGGTGAAGGGCCCAGACACATGGGGATGGAGAGAGACGAGACCTCGGGTGCTGAGCGCACCATGCACTGTGCAGGTGGTACACAGGTTACAGATTTGTACACTTGAAGCCTACGTGATGCTGGTAACAGTGTCACCCCGATCGCTTCATAAAGAAAACAAGAATCTTTAAGGGTAAGAATACGGTAGAAGCCTCGCCCAACTCCACGGCTACTACAGAGAGAGCTTGTTCCCACGTAGCACCTTCGTGGGGAACTCCATCCTAAACACTGCCAATGCCGCCGTGCCCCAAGCCACGTCACATTATCTATCTCGTCAGCACGGAACTCGAGGGCCTACTAAGCGCGCATATCTGTTCTGAGGGTTTGGTGCACGTTGGGGCCAGTCATCACTTAAAGCTTCCAGTGTGTGAGGCCGAGTGCGGAGGCTGATGGAGAGCACACATTCGGACAGACAAGAAAACAGATAAAGGGTGAACCCACAGCTGGGGGAGGCAGCTGATGGAGAGAGTGGGAGACCGCCCCCTGGAAAGCAGTCGGTCCCCAAAGGACACCCCCGGGAGCTGGGCAAGGAGAAGGGAAGGGGCACGGGAAGTGCCAGGCCTGGCCAGGCAGGGCTGCTGTGGGCGCCCGAGGTGGACAGGTGCAGACGGTTCACCGAGGACATCCCAGCCCAGGGCGGAGCAGTGGCTCAGAGGCTGGGAGGCTGCATCCAGGGCAGGCTGGGCAGAGGTCTGCACAGACCATCTCCAGCTCCATTCTTAGGATGAAGACTTTGGGTTTTACTCATCTGGAGACTGGGAGCCCCTGCCGAGCTTTGATGTCGGATGTGACTTAATCCAAATTAGTTGGAAGAACATCCTCCCTCTTACCCTGCAGGGAAGAGGCCTCAGCAAATTTCACAATAAATGCTGGTGTCCAGCTGGGCGGAGCCCTAGCAGTGGGCGGAGCCCTAGAGGTGGGCGGGCCCTAGAAGTGGGTGGGTCCCTAACAGTGGGTGGAGCCCCAACAGTGGGTGGGGACAGTGGGCCTTTCGCACCCTCCCTCTGCCTAGGTGGGAACCCAGAAGCCCCCTGAGCTAGACAGGAAGGTAGCTTGGGTCCGAGATGCTGAAGCCTCAGAAAAGAAGCAGCATCAGAAATACAGTGAATGAAGTGCCCCTCCAAAAAAAGGGAGATGTAAATTGAAGATTTCTTTCCACAAAAATAAAAGTACTGTTTTCCTCAATTGATGTGACTAAATATAATGGTCTATGAAATAATGAATTTGATCCCTTTATTAATTTTAATGGTTGTAAAGCAATTACATGCCATTTGCCTGTGCATGAGATATGAGGAAAATGTAGCCAAATGCCCAATAGGTCTCTTTTATGAATGTTTCATCATCTTTTTAATGATAACCTCATTCGAGAATAAAATCTATCCATTGTTCAAAATATAAAGTTTAAAATACGTGATCAGAAAGGGAAATATAAGATCCAGTTCCATGAGTTTCATGCCTATGTTTTCTTGAACATAATTTACTGTTTCAGGTCTCATATTTAGGTTTCTGATCCATTTTGAGTTCATTTTTGTGCGTGGGAACAACCTGCAGTCTAGTTTCATTCTTTCGCATGTGGCTTCCCCAGCACCCTGAATCTTTTACCCAACAGGCTTTCTTTTCTCTATCGTGTGGTTTTGGCTCCTTCATCTGCCTGTGTACACGTGGTTTTATTTCCAGGCTCTCGGACCTGTCCCATTGGTCTGTGTGTCCGTGTGTCTGTGTGTCTGTGTTCTGCAGACACCGTGCTATTTCGACTGCCATCCCTTTGTAGCAGAGTTTGAAGTCAGTTTTGGGCTACCTCTGGCTTTGGTTTTTCTTTTTTTTTTCTTTTTTCTGAGGATTGCTTTGTCTGTTCGGGGTCTTTTGTGGTTCCATACAAATCTGATTATTTTTTTTGTCCCATTCCTTTAGAAAGTACCATTGGAACTTGATGGGGGTTGCCTTCGATCTGTGCATCGCTTTGGTTAAAACGGCCACTTCAGCTACGCTGGTTCTTCCAGTCCGTGAACATGGACTAGCTTCCCATTTCTGTGTCTCTTTCAAACTGTTGTAACAACGCTTTGTCGTTTCTTGTGTACAGGTCTTTCCGATTCTTTGTTAAGTTCATCTCCAGGTATTTGATTCTTTCTGTTGCAATTACAAACGAACCATTTCCTCTGTTGTCTCTTTTGAAGCGTCTTCATTCGTGTGCAGAGTTGTAACGGGTGTTCGTATATTGATTTCGTATCCTCTACATTTACTGTCTTTATTGCTTCTCACGGTTGTTAGTGGAGTCTCCAGGGATTTCTATGTGAAGAATCACGTCATGTGTAAAAAGTAGCAGTTTTGCCTTCCCCTCCCCAGCCGGGCGCCTTCCACTTCTCTCTCTTGCCGCTGTGCCCGGGGCTCCCAGCTCCACGGGGCACGAGAGGGAGAAACCGTGATGAGAGTGGACATCTCGTCTTGTTTCTGGTCTTAGACAAAAAGGTTGCAGTTTTTCGCCATTAGAGCATGATATTGGCTGACGGTTTGTCATCCGTGGCCTTTATTATGTTGAGCTACCTGTGAAATATTTACTGCCCTTGACCGTTACATTGAGCTTTGAATTTCCTAACAGCCAAGAAACAAAGAAGATATTTTAAGCCATATACTTCTTAGTATCGGATGATGAAGCCCCCCAGATAATAAAGAGAGGGAGGATTTGCATCCCTGGTTTGTGCTCCTGGCAGTGATGGGGTCCGTGACAGATGACCGCCATCCCACACAGGTGGGCAGGGCTTCGGGGAGCACACTCCCCGCTCCATGTCCGACCCACACTCGTCTTCCCTCCGGGCCCCCCACTGGCCTTGGGGAGCTGTCTCCCCGTCACAGTGGAAGGCAGTCCCGCGGCGGCAGAGAGCATGAGAATGCCGGGTGCCCGTGGGGACGAGCTGAAGACCAAGAGACAGAGAGGGGCCGGAAGGGCCCCCATTGCCCCTGGAAGGCCAGCGTCTCAGAGGAAGAAGCCGCAGCTGTCCCCAGGTCACCCTTCTCTCAGAGAGGGAAGCAGCACCATTTCCCCAGGGTGCCAAGACCATGAGGGAGAAGTCCAATGTCCCCAAGACCCCATCGTGGCCAGAGAAGCAGCCCCTCGGCAGCTCCCTCCATTGTCTGCCTTCCACCCCAGCTCCTCAAAAATGGGTGAGATGCCCTTGACCCCCCACCTGGCTCCCCCAAAAGAGGCAAGATGCTCCTGAGGACCAGGATACACGCCCCTGTGTGGCATGAAGGATCCTCACGTGTGTGCGGGAACCAGGAGGAGCCTTTCTGCATCCGTTTCCCAGGTGAGAGCTGCCTGCAGCAGGACCACGGTTCAGGGCTCTGGGCGATGGGGGATTTGGTGTCGGCACCATCGCCACATGGGGTGCGCGCTTCCTCTCCTGCCAACCGTGTGTCTGAGAGTCTCGTCTGTCTGTGCTGCTGTTTGGCTCTTGACTGCGCAGGATTTGTGGGTGGGCCCCCGCACTGCGTGAGGACCGGCCTCCCAGCCCGTTGCACGTCCTTGAGGACACAGGTTCTCTGTGTCCCGGCTGCTCTCGGGGCAGACCCATCTGCTCTTCTTCATCCTCGGACTCCGGGCAGCAGCCTGGGTCGGGCAGGTGGGGGCGTCAGCAGCTTTGTTGTGCGTAAACCGTTTCATTGGATGTTAACGGGACTTGGAAAAAATGGACACTTGGCTTGATGGTCTCAATGTCTCTTTAATCTCTTTAAGTTCTAATACTTCCTTTAAAACATTAAAACAGCACATTGCTACCTAATTGATTGAATACAAAAATAGTTAGGTTCACATAAAAAAAGAGAGGGCTTGGGAGTTTTTTGTTTTGTTTTATTTGTTTTGCTTTTTCAAGTCCTGGGGTAAGTTCTGGTTGTTTTACTGTGGGTCAGGAGCCCAGTTTTCATCCTCCCTGAAGTACCCGCCACCTTAATTCTTCAGATAATAGCTTTTCCGGAGCCAGGTCTGAAAATACAAATCCTAACCAATATGTCCCTGCGGCCCTGAAGCAACAAAGCATTGCGTGAAGCCCTGAAACATCCCTCAGAGCCCTGGCGTTAAAGGAAATTGCTCCTACAAGTGCCCGTTCTGAGACACAGGGCCTTTGTGTGTGTGCTCACACACACACACACACCCATGCACACACCCCTGTGCAGTGGTGAGCACCTGCAGAGCCACTCAGGGCACACTCACCGCAGGACAGCGACAGCAGCCACGCCCGGGGCCACGTCAGACGTGAGCCAGGCCGCCACCTCTGCACGTCAGTAATCTGGTTTAATCTCCAGGACGGTCCAGTGAGGTAGGAATGTAATTGTCGCCATTCAGAGCTGGGAAAACTGAAGGTTCGTGGTGAGGTTGAGTACCTAGCAAAGTCCTAGTGGCTGTAACTTTTAAACTCTAGGGGAAGTGCATTAGAGTTATTCTGTCTAACTCGACCTAACTACCAGGAATGACGGAATCTACTAGCAGAGGAAGAGAATAATTGTGACATGGTCCAGCTCCATCTAGTGGTAGACAGACACTTGATCTGATGACCAGAGGACAGGATCAAACTGCTCCTCCCACTCACTTAATCCAGTGACCAGACCCCAGATGCAGGACTCTGGGTGAGGGACCAGGAAGTCTGCGATGCGGGTGGTCTGTGTCCTCAGTCCAGAGACTCGCACCAGCCCCCACCCCGCACCCCTCATCCTGCCCACGCTCTGGACGGGGTGAACTCGCCGGGACAGGCTGACCCTGAAGGAAGGCGTCACCCTCTCTCACAGCCTTCAGTTTTCCCCTGGGACGATCCACATTAATGACAAAGTCAGGACAGTCCTCCGCCGATGTTCCATGCGGTCGTGATTTTTCATCAACTAAATTCAAGCAATGTACACAGCAGGCCAGCAAAGCAAAATACCCAATTTCGTACCTGACAAAAGGAAAAGTAATAGAAAGTGATTAAGCCAGGAACACCTCGATGCTGTGTGCAGCCAGGAAGGTGTCCCGTGATTATTTTTTTCTCGTGTGCATAACGAAAGATCATTAAGCCAGAAATGTCAAGTTGTCTTTGAAACATGAATGCAATGCTATTAGTGCAGAGCTTAAATAGATACTAATGATATGTTAATTGGCTAATTGCACGTTTTAATAACAGACTTACAAAGCCACGACTGCTCTGTGTTTAAGGAACCTAACTGGGTGTCAGCTGCGTTTTTGGTAAACACTGGGGTGTTTTCACCCACCTACACAGCTCCGTATAATTAAGCTGGGGCTTCTCCTCCTCACGTTGGAATGGATGCTACTGTCTTGATGAGACAGGCGTCGTCTTGGGGAATCTGTTTTCAGGCCCCTCTCTGCAACCGTACCTGGGCTGTCATCAAGCTTCCGGAACGTCGGAGGGACCCCTGCTGAGGTGCCGGTACTTCGACAAATGGAATTGCTGCCCTCCCTCGGGCATGGCCAAGTCCAAGAGCAGTCTGCCTTTTGCCAAGTGATCACACCGAAGAAACTGAATTCTAGTTCTTTGAGGCCAGGGGCTTGCAGAACTTGTCCACCGAGACACTCGGCCCAATTCCCATGTCATTCCAAGCTCTTCCATGTCGTCTGGCACCTGAGTGCTATTTTTAAAGCGCCTTTTCTTCACAAGGTGCAGCGGCCGTCAGACCGGCTCGCCCGAGCCATGCCACTCAGGGCCGGGTGTCTCTCTGAAGTCATCTGAATGTTCTTCCAGTATTTTTTAAAAACCTGCGAAAAGATGGCTCTGCAAAGCATCCTCCCAGGAAACGCACCGAGAGACAGGCAGCGCACCACAGCGACGCTCCAGGAAACAGGGGCTGCACTTTTTGTTCCCGTGTTAATCGGAACCTCCCCTCAGACCAGTTTTGGCAAACTCTGGAATTTAAAAAACTCGGAGGGTCAACTGGGAAATACAGAACGGTTATGAAAACAACTTTTTTCATCTACTCAACCAGAACGTATTGGGACGAATCTTCAAAACTACTGGTAATTTCCCTCGTGAATAGCCGGCCGCACCAGGTGCCTGCCCCACGGGGGCGTCTCAGCCCACGGCAGGGGCAGCAGCCCCGTGGCAACGGCCCGCCCCCTGCTGCTGTCTCACCGGTTCCCTGGAGCCAGAGCTAATTCCTGAACCGAGCAGACGCCGTCTACTCAGAGGGCCCCAGTGGTTTCCACCTTTATCTAAACCCCCCACTCTCCTTCTTCCCAATGATTTCATAACAACAGCTGGAGAGCTGGCATTTATTTTATAGTTTGTGTCAGCATAGGGAATTTGGGGGTGCAGTCTGCAGCGGCGTGAGACTGCGTGTTTCCAAAGCCACCTCACCCCCTGCCCCCGTCCCACAGCCCTGGAGAGGGTTCTGGAGTAACTTCGCGGACGGCAGACCCTCGTGAGTGAGCTCCGGGACGGCTGGCCCGTGGACCGTGCCCACTGGTGGGGACAGAGGGTTTTGTGATGAAGCACACGGGGTGAGGAAGCCAGATGACCGGGACATGGGAAAGGACACGGGGAGTGTCCCGCCTCCGAACAGCCCCCCAGGAACGGAACGGCTTGTGCGAGGTAGGACCGCCTGCCCGTGAGCCTGCCGTGGCCGTCAGCTGACCAGCTGGACTCACTGTGTCCTTGCTGGGCTCCACTTCTGTATGTCGTGGAGACCTCTGGGTGAGGGCAGTGGCTGACCAGAAGAGTGTCCAGTGGTCAAAGTCGCCGTTGGATCAGCGGTTCCGACGATCACCCAGATCATCACCTACATCACTGAGATGCCATTTCACAGCAATGCTCTGCAAGGTCAAGGTGTGCCCACAGGTAAGGACTGTGGGGGCCTCTCCCGATTTGAATGGGACGAGGTGCACTGTGGAGCTACATGAACGTGCCGGCCCCGTGACCACTGACCGTCCCGCAGAAACATCTCGATGGAGCAGCGCTGATTCTCACACGCGTGAGTCAAAACGGGAGTCGGAAATACGGTGACTGAGGAGGGGGCCGAGCCAGCACCTGTCGGCTGCCCTTCCGGGCTACGGTTCAGGACTGAGGGGGGAAGACAGAGGCGGCTCCCGGGAACCTGTCGTCATCTGTGGTCACAGCACCACTGGTCGGTCACCCAGCAGCAGGGCAGCAGGGCTGTGGGCTGCAGCTCACCCAGTTTGCGTGGCAGCTCATCGGGGTGGAAGGAGGGGAGTTACCCCCAGGGGTCACTTCACGCAGTAAATGTCACCGTTAAAGTTGCAGCACAGTCGGGTAGCAAAGAGGTTCAGCGCAGCATCCTGACTGAGAGACACGCGTCATCAGTCACGGAGCAGATCCCACCGGGCTCATCTGCAAATGCACAGATACTTTTAATTGTCTGCGTTCATGCCGGCGACAAAACGCGGGATCAGGCGTACTGCGTGGCCCGCAGCGAAGAAAACTCTCTGCTTGGAAACAATGTTTCCAGTGGCGCCGCAGTCCCTGTGTCTGGCCAGTAGTCAAATGCCCAGCGCTTTTCCGCACCAAACAGCGCATTTAAGGAGAGACGGGCTGGGAGTGCGGGGCGCAGGGAGACAGGGAGGGAGGGGACAGAAAAGGACCTCACTGTACTAACACCTTCAGCACGGACTGAACTTGAGGTTGCCTTCTTTAAACTTGGACATTTCTGTGTCTTCAATCAGACAAAAGAGGAAAAGCTGACCCCTCCTCCCTTGCCTGCTGCACTGACGTAAGGAGCCTCTGCTCTCGGGGCCGTTTGTGACAAATCCCTTCAAGTTTAAAATATGTGGTCATTTCCTAAGTCAGAAAGACGGCGGTTTCACAGATCTGTCCAACGGAGCAGGAACAGCTACGCTTAATTAAACTGACGTGCATTAAACTAATCGTCATTTTCCTGAGTGACTTGTTGCAAACCCATGGGCGAGGCCACAGGCCAGCCCCCGCCCCAGCCGCTGGCTCCCACATGCACCCCCTGTTTGTGTTCCGAAAGGAGGTTCTGCTTGGACCGGGCTCTGTCTGGCCTGCTGCCTCTGAGCCGGGGTCCCCAGTTCTCCCCCCGCCCACTCTCCCCTGCTGAACCTGTTCACGGGTCAAGGTCACCCTCCGCCCCAAGCAGCCCTCCATTGGTGCACCGCGCTGCTTCCAAGTTGCCAGGGAGTGACAGGATGGCGCCTGCGTCCCCTCCACAGGGCTCCTTAGCCCAGCGGTGCCCAGCGGTGCCCAGCGGGGGCGGTACCACAGCCACACAGGTGCTGGGCTCACTGGCCGGGATCTGGGGAGGGGTCTGGCTGTCCCTGCACCGAGGCCCCTGGTCTTTGCTCCTGGAGACGGAAGACAGGGCCAGACTTCTAGGGAGACCCAAGGGAGCCCCGCGAACAAGGAGCGACCAGCCCGAGGTGTCACCCCTGCCACGGCGGGGACCGGTGATCAGGAGCATGGCCCTTCCTCGCTCCGGAACAGCTCGCACTCCCAGTCTGCTGTTCTGCCAGCGTCGTCTGTCCCCTCCTGACTTTGTGGTCATTCCACACCGGTTCTAACACTGTTAAAAAACCATAAAACATGCTGCTGGACAGACCCCCTTGTGTGGATCACCGCAACGCACAGCAGAGCGCCGAAATCAAAACTGTCAGGGCTCTGGATCCGGTGGTCAGGCGAAAATGATGCAGGGAAACCCCGAGGTCTGCACTGGGGCGGCTCCCGGTGACCCCGCCAGACTGCACCAGGGGCCGGCGCTATGGGCAAGCCAAAGTGTTTGAGAAAAAGACTAAATGTCCATGATACCTGAGCAAGACATTCTCTAGAAAATTACTGCCAAGGAGGTATTTTGCTTAGTATGCCTCCAAGACATGGTGGCAGGTGACCCTTGTTTCTGCTGAAAGACACCAGCATGGCTGCTCATTGGACTCCCTGACCCAGTTTCCTGGGGGCTGGGACCCTGTGACATTGGGGACAGTGGGCACATGTATGGTTGGGAGTGAGACCAGGAGAAGGGTGATGAACAAAACTCTGTTGGTCCCTCCCCGGAAGGAGGCCTGCATTTTATGCTCCACCCCCAGCGGGGGTCAGAGAAGGCCACCAAACCTCACCGATGGTAAATTTAGATTTATTAAGATTAATTATGTTTATGGCATATATAATTGACCTTGTCGGCATTTGCCAGCTCCTTGGGTTTCTGTGTAAATACGAGAGGTAAACTAAAATACGTGGGTGATTGTGTTTAAACGTGGTATCGAAGGCATGAAGGAAAAACACTGTGTTTGGACAAACTCACAGTGCTTTGAAATTACATAGGAGTTGCTGTGGTTCTAAAGTCCCAGAGCAGATAGACAATTCGGGAATCGTGTACAAAAAAGGCCCTAGATGCCAGCCTCTCATTACCGATCACGGCTCCTTCATACTCCGGATGCATCCGGCGCCGCCTCTGTCTCTTTGAACTTGGAGATTCTCACACGCAGATTATACAAGGTCATAAAAACACATTGTTCTTTTGATCTATAGCCCTGAGTCAGCGAGAGACTCTCAAGGGGCTGAATTCTGGCCTTTGAATCACAGTATGTGGCAGTAAGATTACAGTCAGCTTCACTCCACACTTATTAAACAGAATTATCATCAAAAGTGAGTGGAAGGAGAAAAAAGAGGCAGTGATTCATTGGACTAGAAACTTCATTTACTCCTCCAATAGGTTTGCTTGATTAAAGCGTGATAGCCTCGCACTGAAAAACTTCAGTAAGTTCTGGCTGCATTATCAGTCTCCCTGGGCCGTCTCTCCTCATCGAAGTTTTTGCCTTGCTGATAAACTTTTATGGGGTACTTGCCCCCCTCTGCCTTTGAGCCAAATTAAGCAACAGCATTTATAATTTAGGTCTGCGTGCAGGAAGAAGGAAGAATGGCGTAGTGCCCCGTGTAGTTACACGCACAACTGTCTCGGAAATCCTACCCCTCTTCCTCAAATTATAAGTGATGGTGAATTAGGCAAAATGGCATGGACTGTTCTTTGGTAGCCTTCGAAATACAATAAAGAGCACGTTAGTGTATTAGGTAGCTGATATATTGCCACATGAAGTTTGTTTGAACAAATCCATTAACGCAAGGACGCACCACAGCTTCTTCTAAATAATGTGTTGTTAAGCACTTGACACAAACTCTGTCCGTTGCAGGTTCTAACCCTACTGAGTTATTCTGTGTGTAAAAATCTCTCCCCCTCGAGGTTTTCAGAATATAAATGCCACAGGCTCTCTATCTAAGCAAACACAATTGGGAGAGAATCTTCTCTCACATCAGAATCAGGAAGAATCACAGCTCCCTACGTACCGGGGGGAGGGGGGAAATGTACTTCTTCCTAGTTACCGTAAATGTGCTTCCCTACATTAAACTGTGTTGCATTTCACCTTCCTCTACTCCTCTCTAATCTGTCGGTGACCCTTCAGCATCCAGGCAATGTCCAGAGAAGAAGAGAAACCAAGCAGCAAATGCATAAACAGACTCCTGCCATGCTCCTTAGTTCTGTGTGAGAAAAGACTAGGGAGCTACAGGGGGAACAGGGACCGACAGGGGAGCGGGGACTCTGTTGCGTTCAGGGCCCTGAGAAGGAGCAGAGAAGAAGAGTTCTGAGTGGAGAGGAGGTGTGTGGCCCGCAGGAACCCCCGACAGGGGCGTCAGGTGTCCAGGGTGACAAGGCGTGGGGTGGCCTTTGGGACCAGAGGCCCCACGTTCACAACTCCGGTGAATGCCCGCTCGTCTGCTCTGGGGAGCTACCCTGTATTCCCAGATAGAGTTAGGTGGGAGAACCTTCCAGAAAAGGGGGGTAAGGAGTCCCGAGCATTTCCGAGGCTCCTTTCTTGGCCACACCCGGCCTCCTTGGCAGCGCGAATGTGACCTCACCCTCTCGGCCACGCACCCAGGGAGGCGGAGGGAACCTGCCGGGCCCCAGAGCACTGGCCTCGGCTGCATTTAAAAAGCAAACTGTCCGCTTACCTGGAAAAGCAATTCCTACAAAGTTGCCAGCTCCTTCCCCGTGGTACGCAGTAGCCAACCGGCACCGTGGAAGGCTCTGCATACAGGGCGACTTCCAGGTGCCGCAGCTGGGAAACCCGCAAGGGAAAACACAGCCAACATTACGACCTCCGGACTGCGTCCCCCAGAGCAGAGTGTCTGGTCCAGGGGCCGCCAGCCGCCTGTGCCTGCAGCGTGGGAAATGCGGTGTGTCTCTACCCAGCTGCCCCGTGAGTGACAAAGGGCAGGGCGCCGTGCCTCGACCTAAGTGGGAAAAAAGCGTGTAAAATATTTTGTTTCCGTAGTACATTTTAAATGGATCCTATGTTGAGAGAAGACCTGTAACATATCGGGTCAGAACGTTTGCACCGCAGTCCATCCCCCTGCTCATGGACCCTCTACAATGTGGCTGCTGGGACAGCCCTGAGCTCCGGGCCACAGCGGGGCCCCCGACCCAGGTTCGGTAAAGGGAGAATTCTGGAGCGTCCCACACTGTTAGTCCGGGGCAAAACAGACAGCAGTCCTGTTGGGGCTGGTATTCTAAATAATTACTCAGGACTGATGCGATTCTCCTCAAGTTTAAAACGGGAGGCGCTGTGCTGGGACACCGTGGCCGCGTCATCCTCCACGAGGTTCCCTGCGCTGGGCTGGGGCTGGGCAGTTCTGCGGGAGGTCTCTTACTGGGAGACACACGGGGGCCACCCGGTCCTCCTGTCCAGTTCAGTCACAGAGGGAGCAGTGGATGGGAGCAGGGGCCAAGTCCCACCAACGGTGCAGGGCGGGGCTGATGGTGGGTCAGTCGCTGGGCGAGGAAGCAGAACGCAGGAATGGGGGTTGGTGCCGGGGAGGGAAACTCTGCTGTCCGCTGAGCCCCCCGTGCCCCCACCCCCGAGACTCCGCAGCGCTCTCCAAGGCAGATGTGCCAGTCACGGGAAGTTGTCTCTGGGGCAGATTAGGAGGAGGCGGCAACCTCGCCAACAGTGGACGTCGTCACCATTTCCAGCCCTTATTGCATAGAAACTGGGAGGCTTTCAGTACAGTTTGGATTCGAAACAAACTTATCGCACAAAAGGGCAAGATCGGAGATCAAGGTCAAGTGGCAGAATCAGACACGAGAATTTCTTTCAGGGGATTCTGAGCCAGATTAAATCCAACGTTTTAGCGAGACCTCCACGTGATAACAGTCTTCCACACTTTCTGGCCCTGTTGTCCTTAAGGTCAACGCATTGTCTTTCCACCGGAGACTCACCTGGGCCCCTTCCACTGAATTCTATCGAACTGGGTGACACTCGTTACTATAACTGTAGGTTTCAGGGGTACACTCTGCGCCACGCCATCCGTATGTGGCACGGTGTGTTCACCAACCCTAGTCAAGTCCACCTGGATTCGGCGGCAGCAGGTCTGCGGCGCGCAGGGAACTGTTCGGGGAACATTTGTGTCCACGTGGGGCTTTGAGGATTCAACTAGAAGCCCTTCGAGGGCTGGAGGAGCCGGAGGTGGTCCGCAGGGAGGTGATGTTACGATGCAAGGGGTGGGCCCAGCTGGGAGTCACGCGGAGATATCACTTCCAGATGAGGAAGAGGTCGAGACGGCGTGCATTCAGGGCTTGAAATGAGTGGTAAGAGTAGTTCTTGCGTGGAATCAGCCTGAAACGCACAGTCTCAGGAAGTTCCCCAGGAAGCCGATTGCTCACTGGACTCAAAGTGACGAGACCCGACTTAACAGAAGACAGACCGTCCTGACGAAGGGCTCCCTTTTCCTCCGTTTCGACAACAGCCCTTTCCATTCTTACAGGCCGAGGACCACACAGCTACCCGGGTTCAACATCGCGGGTGTTTTGTTGCCCACTGTTCCAACGGGGGCTCACAGCGGGGCCTCCCGGCCGGGTGGTGCCCCTCCCAGTCTAAGAGGGGCTCGTTCAAGCCTTTCTCGGGGGTCCTTTCCCTGGTGGTCCTTTCCCTGGGCATCTGACATCCGAGTCCTGGACCTCTCGGCAGCCGAGTTTGGGCAGAGAATTTCCCATGTGGTCCTGGGTAATCTCTTTATTTAAAAAACTGAGGTAGGACGTAATATTAGGAAAACCCAATTACAAATGCAATCCTGTCTTTTAAACTGTGTTTTCTCTACATTAGAGAGCCAGTTACGAAAGACAGCCCACGTCAGCTGACATGCGTGTGCTCAGGAACCCACTCCTGCTCTTTTGTTTGAATGATCACATGTCACCTTGGAGGAGGCAGACTTGCCGTGTGTTCTTGCTGTGCACTGAGTAGGGCCGCACCCCCCAGGATTCTAAAGTTGAAAGCTAACCCCGGAGGAGATGAGGGAGGAGGCAGGGCTGTGGGGAGGCGACCAGGTCGTGAGGGTGGGGCCTCATGAATGGGGTCGGGTCCTCATAAAGGAGACCCCAGGTTGCTCCCTCGTCCCTTCACCAGGTGAGGACGCAGGGCGCTGCCCTCTGTCTGTGCCCAGGAGGTGGGCGGACCCTACCCCACGGGCGCCTTGATCCTAGCCTTCCGCCCTCCAGGAGGGCGAGGAATCGGGGAACTGTCCCTCAAGCCCCAAGTCGATGAGACTTTGTCACAGGCGCCCACGTACAATGAGCTCATCTGGGGTTCTCTGTCAGTCGCTGCAGCGAACCGCACATACCCTCACAAAGTTACAGCTGAACAACAGGCGACCAGAATCAAAGGCTCCTTATAAACAGAAATGAGTAATCATGAATAAACATGTAGTGTTCTAAAGGACCACCTGTTTAGGTACCACCTGTACATAGAGACCATTATATATACACACACACACTATATATATATATGTATATATACACCATATATACACATATATATACATACCACACACACTATATATATGTGTGTGTGTATATATATATACACACATACACACCATGTATACCATATATATACACACCATACACACACTCACACACACACACACACACACACACACACCTGGTTGGGGAAAAAACACATTGTATTAAACTGTTATTTCAGCAGCTCAGAACCTCCCTGGCCTTTGCCAGTGTGGTTTTTAACTTGAATTCCCCTGTGTCACCTAGAGGTCCCCAAGGGACCGTCGTATTCCTGACCTGTCTCCTGCAAGATCCGGGCCCCAGATAAAATTTCAATTACATCGATGAAATGAACTATTCATATGGAGCCATTCTTTCTATCAAAACCTCTTCAGATAAAAACATCATTCTGAAAGGCAGATAGACCTCAGGTACGGACTTGGTCAGGAAACTTGTCAGGAAATACATTGCCTGCCTTCCTGGCGCTTGTCCGATAGACAATCACGGCAATTTGAATGGGAAGAGACCGTCCTGCGGATTGTTGCCGGTCACACCGATAGGCGGCGTTAACAGCCGGCCCCTGACTGCCTGCACAGTGGCTGTCACAGAGCGGCCGTTCGCATGAGCCCCGTCTGCAGCTGCACTCACAGTGACCGGTCCAGGAAGCGCGGGCTAAAAGCAAACTCCAGCCTCTGTCTTGGCATCGCCACAAAAACAGGAGCCCCGGTGCACAGAGCGGCAGTGTACCTCCCGCTCGGTGAGTCGGTGGGTGATGCGCCCCCTCGATGTGCAAAGCCACAGGGAGCTCCACCACTTCCTGTGCGGCACGCGAGGGGTCCGTGTGCCGGGGCCTGGGAGCCTCTCAGGGGAAGTCACTTAACATCCACAGAGACGGCCCCACTTCCACCACCGTCCGTGACGGCCCTGACTAGAAATGGCAGCCTGGCTTTCGGGAAGCGTGAATGACGATGCCGCCAAGTCCTCGCGGGTCTTCTCCACCTGCTCATCCTCAGCGGGGCACACCTGTCCCTCTTGCCACTCAGTGAGATGACATCTGTAATTAACAATCCACTAGGGCTGTCATAGACCACTTGGTTTTGAAAACAAAAATGCGTCAACATATTGACAGATTCCAGCAGACTCTGACTCGGGGAATACAAAAGATAAAAAATAAATAAAAGTCAACCCCAGGCGAATAGGGGAAGGAACTTGATCTTCATCGCCGCTTCCCTGCCCGGGTCTGTTTCAGTGGCCCTTCCTCACCTCCTCGTATCTGGTCTAGGCTCACGGACTGTCCCTGCGAAGCCCCAGCCCCTCCCTTGGCGCCCCCTCCCCAGCCAGCGCCCCCGCACCTGCTCCCCCAGCCCAAGTCCAAGCATCTTCCCAGGAGCCTCCGTGCGGACCTCTCTACAGGTCTCCCCACTTTTGTTCTCATCGACCCCTTTCCCCTCATTGGCCCCAAAGATCTGACTCAGTCCGAGAGGGGATCTGTCGCTTCCCTCCGGCGCATCTGGCCCAGCTCCCTGCAGAGCCTCCAGAGAGAACCAGGTTCCTGGCCTCTGAGGACGGATCACGGTGAGATCTGGCCCCATCTCTGACCCACAGGAGCAGCCCCCAGCTCGGCCACCATGTCCCCACGAGTCTTTCCTCCCTCAGCAGGCGAGCCCACTCCCTTAGGGTGCTCCAGGGACGTCCTCTGCGATGATCTTGTGACAATCACCAGACCTTTCTTGCTGCTCAGAACTTAGTCTAAATGTCCTCTCTTCCATGGGGCGGGGTGGGGGGCGGGCTTCCCCGGCCATGACTGACAGCCGGGTGGCCAGACGGGGATGGCCCGTCCCCGGCACAGCTTCAGGTTCAGGTGTCCTGCACAGCCCTCGATTGTCACTCTGGGTTGTCCCTCACCTGCACCCGAATGTGATCTCCCAAGGTCAGGAACTGTTCATATTATCCTTGCCATAACCTCAAGTGTCTAAGTAGTGGCTGGCAGGCGATACGTGCTGAATAACAAAGCGTGGAGCGAATGAAGAATTAGAAGTGCTCAGCCAAACACAGACTGTGAGGTCAACTGGGCTTGAGAAACGTTAGGCTGAGAAAATCCACCTCCCTCTTGAGCATCCCTCAGAGCAGCGTCTCCTGTGACTTACCCGATTTTAAAGCCAGGGGACCCTTCAGTGCTCACACCCGGTTTGCTGGACCGAGTGTGTCCCCTCGTCCGTCCAGCATGATGGTGAAAAGGGCCGGGGTGCTTTGAGGGGCAGCAACCGGCTCTGGGCGCTGGGCAGCTGGGGCGAGGATGGGCACGGTGACCACCGAAGAGAGTGGACCAACCCCCGAGTGCCCAGGACTGACCCCCAGCCCGTCACTCAAGAGGCTGTCCCCCAAGACTAGCGTTCCTGCCCCCTCCAGTTAGACCAGAATCCCCTAACTGTACATCTTTGCACCCTCGTTTCTGCACAGTCATGCTCTGACTTCTGACTTGTTCCCACGTGGATTCCCTCCTCTGGGCTCTGAGTTCTCTGCTAAGAACAGCTCCTGGCAGCCAGAGGGCACTCACAGTATCAGAAAAAGTTTGCAGAACATGTTGATACAAAATAACAATTCCATTCTCTACCGTGGCCAATATCAGAGTGCACAGCCATTGGTACTGAGAGCACCGGGAGACGTGTACAATAATGGACATTCCTCCCGGTTCTGCTCAACACCGCGTGTGCTTCAGGGCGAAGCAGGCAGTGTGCGAGCAGACTCGCACACTAGCGCAGGTGCTGCGTGAAGTGAGATCATTGGGGGTGCGGAAGCCCCCCTTGCCCCGAGGCCGGGTGAGGATTCTAGGAGGGTCTTCCTGGGAGGTCAGGGTGTGAACTGAATGGATCGCCCCTTCCTTCTCCCTAGAGAAAGTCTTTTGTTGCTAAAGCTCTAAGGGGAGAGTTTATGTCCAAACAGCCAGCTCACAGGCAGCGTCCCGCTCACACAGAACGCCCCGCTGGCTCTGAGCGGAGCTGGGTCTGGGACGAGCTGGGTCTGGGGTACAAACCCGGGGAGGGCCATCAGGAGAGGAGAGAGCCACCGGCTCTGGAAGCCGGACCACTGGGAATTGAATTAAATGTTATTTCACAGATGCGCTGGCAATTCAGAAGGACACCGGTTTCTCTGGGGACGGCCCAGGGAGCGTAGGCTTTGCCCACCACGATGGGAAGGTTTCCACTGCGGAGAGTTTGGGGGGGATCCTGTCGTCAGTGTTCCGGCCCGGTGGGCAGCAGACCACGGCACACGCAGCGTGTTGCATCCCTCCGTGGGACCCACCGCAGCCGACGTGCCTGGAATCAGTTCAGGAGCCACCCAAGTGGGTGCCTTCCATTACTGCCGAACCGCACAGTGCAGATGCCCAGACGTTCCTGTCGGGACAGGCGGGAGGGGCGTTGCGTTAACCTGCCCTCCGCCCCCTGCAGAGACGGACCCTCCCAGACGGAGGAAACCTCCGTGGCGCCGCGCCCTTCTCAGTGGGGAGCCTGCGGGTTTCCTCCAAACCAGTGGGTGCCGAGCGACAGCCTCTGTGGAATGTGGGTGCGGTGACTGCTGACACGGGGACAGTGCGGCCCGCACCCCGAGGACCTGCACTCCAGGGGAGTCAGGGAGTGAGGTGCCATCCAGGAGGGTCCGGCGGGCTGCCGATGACACCGCCCAGGGCTCACAGCATCTCTGCCATCCGTTCCCTGGGTTCTGTGACCCAGGAAGGTGGAAACACCCAGACGTGCTCTGCTGTCCAGCTGCGGGCGGTCTGCGGCGCGTGTTAGGATTAACGCTGTGCGTCTCCCGCCCTGTCTCCCGGCAGCTGGTGCGTCTCCATGTTGCTGCCCATGCCACCCCACTCGGGGTCCTGCATGGGGTGGGGGGCACGGGAGAGCCTGCTCCCCGAGGGGTGCTGGGAGCCCTCAAGGGACCCCACAGAGCTTCACGGAGGGGGGCGGGGGTTCCCACACTCTCCGCCCCACAGGCTGCGCCCCACACCCCGCCAGCCTGGTGGTCTCTGTCTCCGCTGCCTTAGCTTCCTCTCAGTTTTCAGCCAGAAGGATGCGCCTGGCCCCGAGTGTTCCCGCACCTCTCCTCTCTAAAGTCCTTGCTCTGCCTCTTTGATTCACATTTTCTCAATTGTGCCATTTTTCAAGTACTTTCGTGAATGTAATCATGAGTCCCAGTTACAGAAAAAATGGCAGGGCTTTGTTCCCTATTGTGAATAGGGAGCCGCGAGTCTCCCTTCCTTCGGGTTTCTTTCTTATCTACGCCTTATTATTTTATATTTCTGAACAAAAAGCATTCTCTGATGGAAAATATATACAAGTACAACAAGATGGGTGTTTGAAAGTGTCAGAGATTCCAGGTGCTTGTCAGGAAATTGAGACGGAAGGACCCTGAACAGCACAGGTTCACGACTAAGCTTCAAGAGGAAGTAAAAATGGAACTTGAACGTGAGAGGATGCTGGTCCCCGGTACGGGATCCTGTTTTTAATTTCCCACCTGGCCCGGATTAGAAACACCTTCTCCATCAGAGATAAAATGAAAAGTCGGTTTGTGCCGTTGCAGAGCGGTGAGCGTGGAGAGGATGGGGAGAAACCCACGCTGCACAGACACCTGGACGGGGTCTGCGTAGCCCCCCCCTCGGGGAGGTAATCAGGCGTCTTAGGAAGTGGTCGCGAGTCACCCGGCAGCTCATACAATGCCGTCTGTGTACATTAAAGCGCCCATTTCTGAATCAGGGCCGTAACTGCTGAGGACTTTCGATTTAGTATCTAACCTTCTGATCTTTTCAACAGAGCAGCTTCCCACCAAAGCGAGAGCATCAAACAGTCCGTTCCTTCTCTTTAACTTTTCGGGAAAGTATATAATCACAGCAATTTACCAGAAAATGTTCCTCAGTTTCCTGTGTTTACCGGAATGCAAGCTTTAGTACAACTATATTTGTATTATATATTATATATAAAAATATATATACTATATATATATATATATATATATATATAGTCATCACAACACTAATTTCTATTTATTTCTTATTTCTACTTTCTCTGTGTAAGAGTATTATCTGGGAAATTTTATGTAAAAAACATGATATTCCATTTAAAACAATTCGTAATGTTCAACTCCCCGTTATATTTTATTTTGTAATTTTATATTACAAAATTACCATTCATACTTTGTTATAAATGATACCTTGTATTTCTACTTTCACTAGATCTTTTCCACCTTCATAATTATTTTCCATGGATACTCTCCTTTTTTGTGTGTGTTCTGTAAGTGGTGGCTGTTTTGATTTTCATCAGTTTGAGAAGTATTTGAATAATAATTTTGACAAACCACACGGGCCACCAACCGCCAGGACGGACTCAGTGCCCTGGAACCTGTGACATCTGTCAACCCACACGGATGTCCTTTTTCCCTCGTGAGTGGAACTTCTGAGACCAACTTCCTCAGCAACTTTCCAATGTGCCCACAGTCCCCACGCTGTGCACACGCCTGTGTTCTGTAACCAAGGTGTTACCCTTTGCCCACCCCCCACCCCTGGCAACCCCCAAAGCTTATTCATCAGTGAAACAAAGGACATCCTGAGGTCGGAACAACACGTCTGGGTACCGATGACATCATGCTAAGTGAGAGAAGTCAGGCAGGACAGACAGACACTGCATGCCCTCACTTAGGTGTGGAATCTAAAGTGCCAAGTTCACAGGGTCCCCGTGAAACTGTACGTGGGCATGGCATGTGCGTTCATCTGTTCAGTAGAACGGGTGCTCACCCCCACCCAGCAAGGCTCCGGGCTCGAATCTCAACACGGGTAATGGAGGCGAAGTGGCCGAGTTTCTCTCTCGGCCTCTCGGCCGCTGGTGGGAGGGACGAACAGGAGCGAAACCACCTCCCAGAGGTGTCACAACAGCATTGGGGACTCGCTCGAGACTACAAGGGACCTGAGGGCGTTACGCTCAGGGAAATCAGGCGGAGGGAGCCAGATCCTGTACAGCCTCATTTGTACGTGAGATCTGAAAGAAACAACCAAAAAAAAAAAAGTCCACCCCTAAAAACGAGGTCTAGACACAGCGGGCAGACAGGCAGTTGCCGGAGGTGGGGGTCAGGGGGGCGGCTGAAACAGGCGGAGGAGATGCAATGGCACCAACGTGTGGCAGCAAGATGCACAAGTCCCGGGCTGTCTGCGCAGACCGCGGTTAATGACAGCGTCTCGCGTGATTGACAGCTGGTACGCGAGCAGATCCCTGGTTCCCACCAACAGTGAGTTCTGCGCCTGTGCGGAGGCGCGTGCCAGCTGGACTGGTCGTGGCGACCGTTGCACAACACACACAAACACCCCACCATGACGGCGACACCGGGAGCCGATCCAGCACTGCGTGTCAGTTGCACGTTGATAATAAATGAATACAGATCACATTTTTACCTACAGTGTTTGTGTTGTGAGGGGAAAATGCCTCTTTTTAGGACCTCATTCCCCCACCTTTGCCCCCTGGAAAGACAAATAATTGCTTGTGAGGCTTATTGAGAAGCCATAAGGAGCCGCCGGAGGAAACCAAGGAAGGAGTTTTGGGAGGTTCAACTATTCCCAGGGCCTTGTTCCGCTCAGTGGGGCCCGGGCAGAGCATAGGGTCGAGGGAGAGCCCCAGCGACCTGGGGGGTGACTGCCGCTCTCTCGGAAGTGCCTCTGCAGGGCCCAGGGCCTGGGACTGGTGACCAGGCGAGGTAGGGGATAGAGCGGGGCCCACCGGGAGCTGCGAGGGGCGAGGGCACCAGCCGTGATCGAGGTCGAGTCTCCCACCATCTCAGCAGGAAGAAAACTTGAAACGTGTTGCTTTGACAGTTAAAGAATTAATCATCTCACTGGGGAAATTTAAAAAAAAAAAAAAAAAAACCTCGTGCTCCGGATTCTCTGCGGCACCATAACAGCATCCAGACCCTGGATATAAAACTCGCACATCCGACTGGACCACCCGTGGAGCCGAGGTCAGGGGCCCACGGGCGTCTGGCTGTGGTCCGGAGTGACTGACTGCCCAGATTCGTGAGCTGCCATGATTCTCCTGCCCTGGCCCGGGCGCTGCCCTGTGACCTGGGGGACAGGGGGGACCAGGGCAATTTTCTATGGGAAGCATGTGCTCTGGTCTTCACTCACACCTCCAACCTCTCCCCGTCCCGCCCCTTCCGGTCCTGACCTCGTGGGAACCGCTGCCTTCCAGTGATTTACCTACAGAAACCTGCCACCGGGCAGAGCCGTTCTCCCGAGAGCGCTTTGCGATGGCTATTTCCCTTCTCCAGGGCATTTCCTCGTGACGGTCACATCGCAACACACACACACCCCACCTCAGACGGTCCTGTGGACGGCGGCTCCCCACGGCCCCCCTTCACTCCCCCGTGTGCCCTTACCTGTTCCCCATTTTCCTTCCCATCCTCCCCTGGACTTGAACTTCTCTGACAACCGGGGCTGGGTGGCGTCCCGACCTGTGTTCCACAACTGCAATGGCACAGAGAAGTGATTTGTTCCTGAGCAAAGAGTTCTGGGTCCAGGGACCTATTTTATTTTCACCATTGAAAAGCATCAGGCCACACTGTCAGTACATTAAACCTAAACCTTAGGTCATGGGAGAGGATCTCAGCCGTGAGATGACAGCCTGCCAGTGGGACACCTGGAACCGCCGTCTCTCGCTTCTGAACCCCTTCCTTCCCCATTTTGGAAACCGGAGGTCGAAGCACGAAGTACTAGTAACTGTAAAGCACTTTTTGGCTTTCAAACACAGACACAAAATGGACGTTCCCATTTGTGCTCGGTGTGCCCGGCGGCCGCACTAGAGGCCATCGAGTGCCCAGTAAGGAGCAGCGTGCGGGCTTGCTGGTGGGCAGGGGCTCTGAGGGCCTGGGGCACCGAGGAGGGGGCACCCTCATGGACGGGGTCTGTGCATGCAAACACGGAGATTTCCGCCCACCATCGGCTGCTTGCAGACGGAGACATTCAGGGTCCTTCACAGGCCAAGCCCCCAGGGGTCCTGTTTCTTTGATATTTTAGCGCACATGCAATTTTATGAGCGTTTCGTCACGGGTAAAAAGGCCTCTTATGAACAGCTTGCTTCTCTTCATTTAACATTTCTCTGCGTGCCTGAGCCATCCAAGGGCCTCTGAAGCAGCCAACTGCTTCTGTAACTTCGAATCTTAGAAACCAAAAAAAAAAAGGTAACACATCTTAGCCAAATGGCACAACAGATGTTCACGAAAGGCATTGGGTGCTCACACAGGCCATCAGCACCCCAAACCGCACCTCCCGGCCCCTTCCCGGGCATGCCCTGGAGGACTGCCCTGCACACGCATTTCGAGGAAGAGTAATAGTTGTGATAAGTCAAGTGCATAAAGTTGTACTTTGTTTCACTCTCTGAACAGCAAGAATTCCTATTTCCATGAATGTAATAAGCATTCAACAAGTTTTTGATTGAGTTACAGAAGTCACGTGTGAAACAAAGTGGCGGAGTTGTATTCACGTAACTCCGTATGGTTCACTCATTCCCATGTGCATGCTGTAGCCACAGGGAAAGTGCATGTCTGTGTGCGTGTGCGTGCATGTGTGTGCATGTGTTTGAAGCATGCTTCCCTCCATTCTCTCGTTCGTGAGAGTCAGATTTTAATTCCAGGACAAATGCTGACTTTCGCGGGCCGACATGAAACCAGGCGTGAAAAGAGACTGTCCTCAGCGGCCTGTGACTATCTGTCACCCTTCTGAGGGGACGTGTCGGTGGCGTGGCTGAAATGTTTTTTGTCTGTGTAATGGAAACACATACAACAGCCTTTAAATGACAGATTTGCATTGCTTCATTTTAAAGAGCTCATAATTTTGATTTTGAATGACCCTCAAAATCAAATTTGGAGAGAGAATACATATGCTTGGCCAAATAAACCGCCATCAAACGGACATTCTGGGTGATTTGAGCAGTTTCTCTCTGAGCTCCCAGCCTAAACCCAAGGTTTCTAATTAACTACTGGGCGGCGTTTCGCGTTCTTCCACATGATAGAGCACTTACCATGTTCCCCGCCACTTTTCATTATTCTTCCGTGTTCTGCCGGCACCTGTGCTCCTAGGAGTTTCGCGTAGGACCTACATACTCTCAACTGCTCATCACACAGTTCACCAAATCTTAGCATTTGACAAGATATTAAGGTTGGTGACCAATTTTTCAGATCTGACTCTTTTAGGGTTTAAAAAACCCCCATGATTGTAATTCTAGTTTAGGGGTCCGTTTACTAAAACACTGTAATAACACCAAGTTGTACCAATTCACTCAGCATTAAGGGAATTGTGTGAAGGACAGTGTGCACTTAACATTCAGAGCTACTGAGTCTGCGCCGTCCACCCGCTGAGCTAAAAACGCTTCACATCCCCTCGTTCCTAGTTCTCACACTTGCTGAAACATGGAATAAGTGTGACAAGAAAAAACACAGGCCTAACACTGCCCAGTTCGAGCCTAATCTTCTACTGTCTAGACAACGTCTTTTCTGTGTTTAAGTATCACCCGTGTTCATGCACCTTCTGTAGAGTTGTCCTGCCTGGTCCGTGTCCTCGGTAGAGATTCCAAACTAATTCCAAGTCTCCCCATGAGACGCTTAGACTTCTTATTCCAGAACATTCTGTCAGAACACCCTGAGTCAGATTTGGATGCCCCTGTGAGCACCACACCCACTCCACACTTACGCCAAAATCCCTCTGGCCGGCTGGGGCTGGGTCGTCACTCCCCTCATTGCTCCGTGTCTGCAGCTGAGGTTAACCCACCTCCCCCACGATGGGGCACCAGGTGTCGGGGGCCTGAACTCCTGTTCGTGTGCATCAGTGGGCTCCCCGGGGTCAAATCGCCTTCGTTCCATATTGTGCCACTTAAAACGGGTTCATGATCTCCCGCTTCACTTCGCTGAAGAACCTCCTTGAGGGGCAGCAAGAGCAGCACCCTGTCCCGCTGCACAGGCTCTGCACGGAGGCGGCATTGGCAGCTACAGTTCTGACTCAGAGCGCTGGTAAGTTACATCAGATTTCAAAGTGAAATAGAATTTAAACCAAGATAATAAGAGACTGGCACAGATTAAAGAAAAAAAAACAAGTTGAAATGCAAATTGGGAAAACAGCCAACAGCAGTTAAAACTCCTTGTCGGAGTTGCCTTTGGAAAAGTGACAAACGACTCCCAACCCATAACGACATCCACAACTTTCGTTTCACGGAGCTGGTGTTAAAAGTGAAACTGTAAAGTGCCCTGATGTGCTACAGGAGTCCTAAGAACTGAAAGAAACTACCGGTGCTCGTATTGGCTTCCTTGGCTGGTTAATTTACCCAGTCTGATTTCTAGAATGGCACTCGCACCCGGGGCGGCCGTCAGATTTTACAGAAGATTGATGTTCTAGTTTTTTTTATTTCAGCACCTCTCTTAAAATTAAAAAAAAAATGTATATGTGATTAAATCGACATTTTGTAATGAGGTCAGTTCTCAGCTATCCACTCTGTAAAATTCTAGTTTCCCTCCTGTCCACTTGCCCATTTTTTGCAGTTAACACGACAGTATCCTCTTCATTGAAAATCTATCCATTGCTTGTTCATGATTCCCTCCTTTTATGCCATTTTTGCTCATCAAGAAGGAAATGATCCGAAGACTTGATTTGTACAATGTTTATTGGCTGCCTACTCTGTGCGACTGCAATAGAGAACGAGTGGCCGTCCCAGGACACAAACGGCAGACTAAACCCAGACCCCCACACCTGACACGAGTCACAGATAAGAAAAAACATGGAAAGTCAAAAACTATAAGTGATATTTATATCAAAAGTTAAATTACTCTTCGGCTGATTGCTTTTGAATTTAAAAAAAAACAGAATAACTCTAACTCGTGAGTGCTTTTTTGTCAACTCATCAACTGGGGAACCAAACCAAATCATTGAATAGTAAAAAAAAAAAAAAAAAAGCACATATAATAGGACATCACGGAATATATACGTCTTTGAAAAGTGAACTGGCAGGCAGCAGAGCCATTGAAAAGAGCCCACGGCGGCCAGAGCCAGGACGGACCCTGCACGCCGCCAGGAGGTGCTTGCTGTCAGAGTCTGTCCTCGCCCACAAGACTCGGGTCCACCCTCTGCGAGGCAGAGGGCACATGCCACGGGCCCTGGGGAGCCGGGAAGAGGACGCCCGCCGTGAGTGCAAGTGAGGGCAGTCCAGTCACCTGCCCGGAACACGCCTTGCATCCCAGCGGGGTCACGTGAGCATCGAGAAGACGGCGCTGGAGCACATGCACTCAAGGTGCCCTGCCCGGTGCCCGGGGCCCGGTGCCCAGCACGGCAGAGGCCCTGAGGTTACGGCAGCACAAGGGCATGATTTCAGCCTAAATCCCCACTTCGTTACACAAGGTCATCTAAAGCCTCCCTCCTGCCTTGATGACATCTCTGTTACACACACAAGAGAGCTGTCCTTTAGGTATAAAAATAAATCCGATTTTTAAAAAAATTAGGAGAGGCCCATTTTCATTTCTTCTCTCAGGAGGAGAAGAAAGAAGGAAGGAGAAGACGAGTAGGTGTGGGCTTGGCTAGTAGCTCAGATCCCGGGCTAGGACGACCTGGGGCCCGGTGAACAGCTGATCGCCGGTGAACCCAGAGAAATTGACGGTGACTTTGGCGGACCCACTCGAGTCCTTGTGTGGACAGAAATGACAACCACCTGCAGAAATCCCCAGAAGCTCTCTTGGGTAGATGTATGCAAACCTCAGCTTTCAAGCTGATCATTAAAAAAGAGTGATTCGGGGACTCAACTCGGTGACTCATAGTGAAGGTGCCGGAGACTTGAGTTACGTGTTCAGAGGGTACAGTGGGTCTGGCAACGTGACTAACTGTAACTTCATCACTTTTTAGCAGAATCGTCACTGGGAAAAAATTGGATTTTTAAGGAAGTAATAACGAGAGACCAATGCCCTACAAAAGGCAGGTGAGCAGACCTCATTTCTGCAGGTGGGGTGAGCTCCGAGCAAGCACCGGGCCCTCGGTGCTGGAATCCATCACTGTCAACAGTCGGGCCTGACTCGCTTTATCACCCACGGGCAGAAATACAGAGCTTCGTCGGCAATGAGGTCACGTGACCCCAGCGACTTCCAGGTGGAAATTCTCTGCCTTCCGAAATAATCAGAACAGGTTTTTTTCTCTCGGGAAGGAAAAAAAATGTCTCTTAAAGGTGAAAGCCGGTTAACCTGATAACTCCTCCTGGAATTCTTGCCAACGCTTCTCTATCCATTCAAAAATTGAGAGCCCAGGGCTCAATCTTTATTTTCAAGTATAATCTCAAGTAAGGGAGAAATAAACACAAACTTCAAAAGTGAAGGAGGAAAGATTCTCCATGTAGTAACGCCACCTGTGAAGGTCTTGTGCGATCCTCTCCTGTAGAGAACGCACAGGTGTGTTTGAGAGTGAATGTTGAGTGTAAGACACATCTGTAGATGTCGTCCTGAGCCAGGGGCGTGTTTCTGAGAATACAGAATTGCACGTGGTGAAGAAAAAAGCACACGTGCAATAACCAGGTCTGCATCTAGACTGTACAGGAGTGCGCACACGGAGGGAGGGAGGCGGGCTGGGAAGATGGATGGGAGACGGTGGGAGGCGAAGACCCCAGGGGCGGATGGAACCAGGTGTCGAAGGAGGACACGCTGAAGGCGGGGTCGGGCCTCGGATACTAGAGGCAACCACACAGGCCGTGGTGATAGGTCGCTTCACCTGCATGGGAACTGTAACCCGTGAGATAAGTAAGGAAAACAGTAACTCAGAGGTCGGAACGGTGACTCGGGCCGGTGTTCATGTCTGGGACGCAATGAGTTCCTTCAGTGCCCTGTGTGGGCCATGGGTGAGCCATCTGCCTGGTCTGGTGGGTGTCCCTGAGGGAGGTGCACTGTGGTGAGGTTGGGAACTGGGGACACGAGGACCTGGCAGGGAACAGAGGACTTAAAATCAAACTCAGGCGTCGGAAAGCCTTCTAAGAACAGTTAGGAGGAATAAGAGTCCTAAAGACAAGGCAAGGGGATTGTGCTCCATCACGCAGTGGACAGATTTGGGGTTCTTGCCCTCCGAGGTCACCTCCCCATGAATTCCAAGGGCCTGGTAACCACGTGACCGTGCACAGGTTCCTGGACATGAGAGGTTCAGACCCAGGAATGAAGGGCGAGTGGGCGAGTCCCCCGACGGAGTCACTGCCCCGCCCAGCATGCTCCGTGTCTGGGGACTCACTCTGCGTTCACGTGTCCCAGCCTGTCCTGTCTGTCCCTCTTACCCACACCGAGTGCTTCTCTCTGTGTTCCTCTCATCTCATCCTTTAAAGTCAGCTATTTGTGTATTTATTTTAAGTATTTTCTATTAGTTATGCTAGTACAGCTTCCCAATATCCCCCCTTTCATCCCCCCTCCACCCTGCCCGCCCAACCCTCCAGCTTCCCCCACTTAGTTCATGTCCATGGTTGCACGTGTAAGTTCTTTGAGTCCTCGGTTTCCCACGCCATTTGTATCTCTCCCCGTCTATTTGATGCCCACTAATTACGCTTCTTCTTCCCTGTACCTGTCCCACCCTATTCCTCCCTCCCTGTCCCCACGGTGTGATGTCCATTTCTCTGGTTCTGTTCCTGTCCTGGTTGTTTGCTTAGGTTTTGTTTTCATTGTTTTTCTTTTCTTTTAGGTTTATTTGTTGATAGTTGTGAGTTGTTATCATTTTACTGTTGATATTTTTTATCTTTTTTTTCTTAGATAAGTCCCTTTAATGTTTTATATAATAATGCTTGGTGGTGATGAACTCTTTTAACTTTACCTTGTCTTTGAAGCACTTTATCTGCCCTTTAAATGAAAATTTTGCTGATTAGAGTCATTTTAGATGTAGGTCCTTGCCTTTCATGACTTCAAATACTTCTTTCCAGCCCCTTCTTGCCTATAAGGTTTTTTTTTTTTTTTGAGAAGTCAGCTGAGAGCATTGTGGGACCTCCTTTGTAGGTAACTGTCTCCTTCTCTCTTGCTGCTTTTAAAATTTTCTCTTCATCTTTAATCTTGAGTAACTTAATGATGATACGCCTTGGTGCGTTCCTCTTTGGGTCCAATTTCTTTGGGACTCTCTGGGTTTCCCGGACTTCCTGGAGCTCTATTTTCTTCATCAGATTGGGGAAATTTTCCTTCGTTATTTGTTCAAATAAGTTCTCTACTTCCTGCTCTTGCTCTTCTCCTCCTGGTACCCCTATAATTAGGATGTTGGAATGTTTCAGGTTGTCCCAGACAAAAAGTAGGAATAGCATGAATGTACATACACACACTAACATAAATGATTTTTCCAGAAGGAAAAGCCATCACACCCACTAGCAGGGAAAGCGAAACAAAAGCGATGAAGCACAGAGACACGCAGAACGGAGGGTGAGAGTGTAGACCTCGGGCCTCCGTCCCGGGCAGACCCGCTCCAGCCGGGAAGGTCGGTCTTGTCGTGCGTTGAGAAGCTTGCTTTTCGATGCCGCTCTCCCTCGGCAGGTGTGAACGAGTTCCCCAGAAGCTTCGATGAGTGCAGTTGGAGCCGGAACAACGGCACAGGACGGACCCCATAATCCCTAGGCTAGTTTAGCACTGGAAACCCGGATTTAATTTTCCCGACCTGGCTAACTACCTCTGCGGTGCCGCATCATGATGCAACTGCTCCCTCCTCCGCACACACCGGGCTTCCACGGGTCCCCCCGTCCCGAACTCCAGTGGGCTGACTCTCTGAGCCGCACTGGGCATCCTGTCGAGTTCTCACCGTGGGCCTTCACGTCCACCCGCTCACGTCACAGCACGCGGGGGCACACTCTTGTTTGTGATTTCTTTATCTGCGCCGCCCAGTCCGTAGGGGTCGCCTGAACCCCGACTCCGGGATGCGTGTGTTTACTGAGTGGTTTCGTAACACCCGTACGTACCCACCCAATCCTTCCCGTCTTCTCTGACAATCTAGATAAGCACCTCAGACGTTGGCATCCTCTCACCGTCCCGTGCAAACACGCTGTCGCCTCCGTGCGGAGTTTGTGAGGCTCAGAGAGCACGGAGGCCCCTGTGGCTTCGCCACCAGGAGCCACAGTTGCCCGTGTTCGTGGCGCTGGGCTGTGAGCTCTGAGCGTGTGTGCCAGACCCTGCCACCCACCACCCACGGCAGGAGACGCGTCTGCTCGCAGACACCCTGGGAAATGCCCACTGACGGGTGAAGCGGGGAGGGGGGCGTGGCGTCTGCTACAGACGGTCCAGTGCCCACGTTTGGTTTGCAGTCTCTCCCTCCCCCTGCCCGGGGGCTGAGCACGGCTCCCACAGTGGCTGCGCTGTTCCCGACCCCAGTGGACACGCATCACGGAGAAGACACGCATGGGCTGCTGAGATGTGGAGGCAGCTTGCTGCCACAGCAGCACCGCAGTCAGAACAGCTCAGGTGCACTCAACGCTCAGTGTTTCCCGGAGAGAAGCTCACCGCCACGGCGCGGCCCCGGCTGAGAGGGCTGCCGAGGCCCCTGGTGCTTCCCGGGCTTTGCCTGGTGCAGAAAGAGAAGCTGTGACACAGCTGTCACTCCTGCCTCCGGGCTGTGCACTCCTCGGGGACCGCAGGAGTTACCTGAGCTTCGTGGGCCCAGGGCCAAGCCCTGCAGGAGGGCATAGTCCATCCCCTGGGGGGCGGTGGCTGGCCAAGAGGGGGGCCCCATAAAGGGCCTCCAACACCAGGAGGGGTTTTCTGACCGGGGAGGTGTGAAAAGCAGGACAATTTAAATTTTATTAAAGAAGCAGAAGCTCACGCTTTAAAGAGACCAGCCTATGTTGGGGGCAGCAGGTCCTCCAAAGGCGCAACGGCAAGTCAGTGTGCTGGGACCTCGGAGAGCCTGTGGCGCACACCCCGCTTCTGCACGGAGTCCACCCCCGTCGGGGGTGGGGGTCATGGGACCTGTCCCCGAGACCGTGCCCTGGGAGGTGGTCTGGAGCCTCTGTGAGCTCCACCGTGGGGGCGGCTGGCCTTCCCGTGAGCAACGGGGCTGGACGGTGGCAACCTGGATGGAACGTCAGTAGGTTTCCTGGACTCCGCCGCCCAAACACACCTGTGCGCTTATTGCTTTTCCAACGCAGTTTTCAACACAGATTCCAGGTGAAACTGTCAATCGACGTGGGATGGGGAGAAGAGTTCAGGCTGAGCCCCAAGTTGAAGCAAGAATGGAGAAAAGACTTTAGTTTCTAATAGAAGCCCTGGTCACCTGCGTTAGATGAAAGGTTGTCTGGAATAAAACAGATGATTTCTGTCTTTAAAAACGGTCACCCTTTGGTGCCTGGCCTGTGCACTGAACCTAAACTGTGTTTTAAAACATACTAGTTGTCTGTTTGAAATCGGTCCACATTCATGTTTTTGGAGAAATGAGTGATTCCATTTTGATATATACAATACAAAGAATACACTAGCCCCCGAGAAGATGTAATTTATGACTGTCAAATTGAATTTTAATAAGTTCGATCTCAGCTAACTTTCTTTCATTAGAGATAGAAACAGAGTTTTTCCAGTGCAGTGATTTAAAAAAAAAAACCCTAAATATCTTCATTCCCTAAAACCATCACTCACAGTAAAAGTCAGGCACTGTTTTTCTCTAACGTCCTCCGCGGACTCAGGGTAGACTTTGTCAAACCCTGAGGATTTCATTAATATGAATAAAAACTTCAGGGCTGCTTCTACACAGAGCCAACTGAGAACCCTTCATGCCTGACCTGGACCTCACCATGGTGATGTGAAATGCACGCCGTAATTCTGCCTACCTCTTCCGTCAGGTTGATTTTCTGCTTCATTTGAGCAGAATACACACACACCGCTTTACCTTCACCCACGAATTCTCACCGTTGGTGGAACTGAAGGCCTGCTTCATTGTGGATAAAAGTTCACGGAACGAGGGTTAAATAGGTGTGAGTGGACTATACTGAAGAGGGCTGTTGGATTATTAGTGCCTGAATGCCTTGGGCCTGCTTAAAAATTACTTTGTGCTGTGTGCCCGTGGCTGTGTTTATGGTCCTAGCAGGAACTGCTCTCATGTCCCCAAGTGAACACAGTTCATAAGTCACATCCCGCCGTCACTGTGACTGTGCCCTGCACAGGTTCTGCGAGATGCCACAGTCACGAAGAGCGGCTCCTCCGGTCTCTTCTGGGGCCCGTTTCTCTTCAGCAGCACCTTCCCGAGGGTCTGGTTCCTCCCCCCGGGTGCGTTCGGTTATTCGACTGGTGGATTGTGTGCTGACTGTGGCCAGGTCGGGTAGGGGGAGCTGAAATACGGGCTGATTCTCGATTGTACCTGGTACCTTCAGGGAACTGGGCAATTGTCCCTTAGAGTCCTGGTCACCGTGACCTCCACGTAGTTGGCACGGTCACGTCATGGACCTCTGCTCCCCTTAGCAAGCACTGACCTCTCAGCTTCCTGGATGCAGGGACCACGCCCACCTCACTCTACTGCAGACATGTGCCCCTGAAGTCCTGGCGGGAGCCCTGGGGGGCGGGCAGAACCGGCCCCTGCACTTCTCAGGGAGGGCCGCTCCTTCGTCCCCCCGCTGACCCTCCTCCTCCGGCGTCAGCTTCTGTCCACGGGGGCCTGGGGTCGCACACACCATTTTTGTGATTTCTTCTCTCTGTAACATTTCAGGCCCAGTAATGAGATTTTCTGTGACTAGCTTTTGAAATAATAATAATGTATTTTATTTATAAGTACATAGTAAAAAAAACCAATCGCAGCCTCTCCCTCGGATAACCCTCGTCACAGCTCAGAGAAACCTCTGCTTGCCGTGGGGCTGGCCTCGCGCCTGAGATCCACGGGTGGGGTGGGGCCACACCGGGAAGTCCAGCCCCGTGACGCAGGGCCAGGACTCTGGGTCACAGGATCCAGCTGACGGGAGACTGGGTCCAGGCACTTGGGGACACCGGGGGTGGGATCCTGTGCAGGTGCCACTGGGGAATGGCCCTACGGGGTGTCCGTTTATAAGCCACAGTGACCTCATGGGCACGTGTGTGGACTCTGTCCCCTTGGGTGTCATGTCCATGCTGGTCCTTAGGAGAGCAGGGGATGAGCAGCTGTCTGTCTGCTGCAAGAATTCACCAAAGGAAACATCCCAGCTGTTCTGCCACTGGCCCATTCAATGGATACCTTCTCTCTGTATCTCCGTGAGTGAATCTGATGACAGACGTGACCCAGGAAGGCTCACGTGCCTGAACCCTCACGGCTGAGCCCTCTCACGGATAACGGGAGTCTCAGCACCCGCCACCCTGCGTTTCTGGGACGGCCCAGCTCCCAGAAGCCCCTCTGTGCCCCGTGGGTGCCGAGCCTTTCTGGGGTGCGGTGTCTCTCGGGTGGCGCGTCCGAAGCCAGTGCGGTCGTGCCACACACCCGTGCACTCAGGGTCGTCCGTGTGCTCAGTCTGGGGCTTCTCTCCCACTCTCTCTCCCCCTGGTGGTCAGTCTGAATAGACAGACTATCAATTTTTCAGTGTTTACATTCCTCCTGCCATGACTCCACCTAATTCCGTGTACCTGCCCCGTGTCACAGTGGGTTTTTCTCTTCCCGAAACGTTCATGTCACCGCCGTAACCACCTAATAGACGGCCTCCCCCCGCCCCCCGGAGGCGTGGGCGGTCCGGCCCTCCTCCCAGGTGAGTCCAGGCCCCGGCGGCCGCCACTCCCCTGCGGGCCGCTCCCCGCCGACCTCTCGAGCCCCTCCAGGTGTAACTGCTAACGCGGCTGGCCCCGCTCTCGTATGGACTCTCCCCCCTCGTCCCCCGATCTGTCCTGCACTGCCTGTCACCTCCCGTCCCTCGAAGGGCAGCCTCTCCCCACACCTCACACGCACCTGTCCCGGACCTTACGACAGTTCGTCTCAGCCCCTGTGTGGACGGGGTGCTGTGCCCAGGTGCGGGCTCACTGCCCGGCTGCCCGGCCTCCGCTCTCCGGCTGTCGGCTGAGGCAGATGCCCCGATCCATCCTTTGCTTCTGAATCCAAAGCGCTTCCCCCGCCGGGGCCGGTGTGACCTGCGAAACCAGTGGGCGGGGGGCGCGAGTGGGGAGGTCGTGCCTGTCTCCTGTGGCTGCAGCAGCCGCGTCCACACCGGCTGCCGCGTGGGCGCGGGGTCCAAACCTGGGGCCGGGAGTCGTGCGTGTATATACTGCACATTCCTTCAGAAGACAACCCCCAAGGTCGTAAAATACACAGCCTGAGAGTGTACGTTACGTGTGGGCACCACAAACACTCTGACGCACACCCTCGTGTCTGTGCAGGGAACGGCTGAGGACTATTTACAGTCTCGGGTGGAGGGATCTCCATCCACAGTGCAGAAGTCCACCCGGGGACACTGCTCTACTGGGTTTTCTGTGTAAAATCCTGTAATCTTTTTATTTTTAATGCAGCAATCAAGTCAATCAAAAAATAAAAAACCCTTTCGTGTTTCCTATCACTTTTGGTTTAAGAAACTGACAGCGTGAGGGTTACACCGACCTGTGTACTAGAGAACCGTGCCAGAGGGGATCTCCGGAGGTTGGGAGAGTTTTACTTCCTTTTATGTTCTGTTTTATTTTGTTTCTGCAGCTGCATTGTGGGTGGGTAGTACATTCATACAGCAGGAAAAACAGAGAGGCTTCCAAAGTGCAGAAGGACCCCAGGACGGCCGGGGCGAAAGTGCTCCTCAGTAGTCTGTTTTACAAGTTGAACACGTGCCGTTTTCTACCTCGTTTTTTAAGCTCTTTCTTTATTTGAACAGCATTATGGAGTTGTCTCTTCTATGTCAGAAAACCTGTTGACCGACAAAAATGCAAAGGCAGTGCAGGTGTCCGTTGCCCCAGGAGCTCACAGTCCTCTCAGTCCCGTCCCTGAGCCAATGCCTGTGGACAGCCCCGACCGAGAGAGGGGCTGGGCGGACTCGGTGCGGTGAGAACCATGGACAGGGCAGGCGCGCGCCCCCAGGAGAAGGTGCGGGGGGGGGGGGAGAGGGCGGAGGGACAGGCAGGGGAGAGAGCAGAGGGAGGGGACGGGACACTTCTGCCTGGCAAAGGGGCCCTGTCTCCGGGAAGGGGACCTGGGATCAGGGTCACCTCGTAAAGGAGAGCGCGGTGCTGGCGAGGTTGGGTGGACGCTGTGTCTGTGGTCACTCGGTTTGCAGAGAGGACCCTGGACGGGACGCTGGCCTGGAGGGGAGGTGTCCCTGGCTCACTGCAGAGACCAGGCCCCGCTCACTGCGCACACTCGTGGCTGTGGCCGTGCGCTCCAACGCCTGCCCCCCACCCGTTCCCCATCCCCCACCTCCCCAGTGACTGCCTGGGTTCCTCCTGGGCCGGGGGCGGGGGGGGCCTCTGGCTCTTCACCTCCACAGGCTCAACGCACACACACCACCTGGTAAATGCAGGTGATGCGACATTCCTGAGCCGGACGGCACGCCTCCGCAGGCTGAGATGCAGGACCCTGAGGGTCCAGAGGAGCTAGTGCTGTTGGCCGTCTTAGAAAAATGACAAAAATCAGCCATCCTGTGTGGTCCTCGGTGGCCTCCTCCGTAAGGTAGGGGCGATGAGGGAGCCCTGCCAGGCACACCCGCCCCCACGGGTGGGGGTTAACAGTACTCTGGGAGCAGGGTCGTTGAGGGTAAATCGATCATGGATTTGCAGGTCTGACCCTGGCTGCGGGGACGCAGGGACTCAGGGTGCAGGCGGTGAGCGCAGTGCCCGGGTGCTCAGCTCCATGTGAGCTGCCCACGAGGCCTGAGACCAGAGTCGCAGACGCTGCTGGCAGAGCTGCGGCCGGTCTGGGTGGCCAGGGAAGGACGACGGTGCCGGGAGAGGGGGCGGAGGGGACTGAGGAGCACACAGAGGGCTGCACACAGTAACGAGCTGCTGTCCGCTGCTCACGTTGGGGACAAAGTTCAGTGGGTCGCTGCCTGCTCTGTGTGAGACCCACTCCAGGGTCCGCGGAGGGTCCGTGAATCCGACGGTCCCCACAGTGGCCAGGCTCCTTTCTCTCTGATTTCCTCAGTGTCTCCACGGGTGCGTGTGCCAAACTGCCACTGGATTTCAGCTGGAAACACTCACTGCAGTAAAATAAAATCATAAATAGCGATGTTTACAAGCTCCACCCAAACCGCATTAACACCTCATTTCTCCCAAAGCTGGAGATGTCATTAAAATGGTAACGACAGAGAATTTTGCACTCAGCCACGTGAGTGAGACAAATCCCCCCCCCACAGCAAGAAAAGAGAGCATTTTTAAACAGCTCCATTCACGAGCCTTCCCCCCCATCAGGACTGTACCTAGGGGGAATTAGTCTCCGTACCTAAGTGTTCGCGAAGCCACTGAAGGTATATGGCATTAAGACTGAACTCCACAACTGCACGCCAATTGGAGCCTAAATGAGCGAGCCATTATTCCCCACTCGAATCTTCAGCCACGGCGTCTGCACGTTGCTGGTAATTACCCATAAACCGCAGGGCTTTGATGAACGCATTTTCGGGGGGGACTGTTGAGGAAGCCGGGCTGGGAGCCGGGTTTGCTCTCGCCTCACCAGTTCTGTGTATGCGAAACACAGGCCTTCCACTTCGATTTCACTGACTTGAGTGGAATGCGTGGGGCGCAGAGGGATGCTCTGGGCACCAGGATGCGGCAGAACCGCCTGCGCCCATCGGAGGGTGTCAGTCTGCACACAGTCCCGCTGGGTCTGGGGGGGCACTGACACCGGAAAGTCTGCCCCTCCACCCTGAGGTCAGTACCCGGGACAGCACTCGGGGGAAAGAAGCCTGGAGCAGCGATCCGGGTTCTTCCCGGGCTGCTCTGTGGGACGGCAGCCCTCGGCTCAGGGAGACCAGCTGGGCCCGGTGGTGACTGCGGGCCCTTCCTCAGCGAGGGCTGTGGGCTCTGGCAGGGGCCCCAGTTCCGGGAGACTGGGTCTGTGTGTCCAGCGGGAGGGACGCCTGCCTCTGAGCCACCGGCCTCTAGGGACGGGGCAGCTGAAGTTCCCACGCTCCCGGACACCGTGCTGAGGGCACTGACTCGCGGTTCTTCGGTAAGTCACCGCTGCGGCAGGGACGCGGGCGTGCGTGGAAGTCTGGGAATGCCAGAGGCGTGAGCCAGCAGCCTTTCGGTTGTATAAGTCCATTTGTAGAGGTGCCGCTTCATTTCCATTTAAACGGAGTCCCCCCTTTTTTCCAGGAAACAATGACAAGCATCTTGATGTCATCCCTTTAAAATTATGTTTGTCCCTGTCACTTTTCCCACTGCATTAAAGGGAGGGACAGGATGGTGGTTGCTCGCCATTCCTGCCAGTGGGTGATGAATGAGGGTATAACTCACGGATAAGTGATAACGAGCTCCGTCGCTCGAGAGCAAGGCCACATTACTGAGGGCTGCAAAGGTACAGCTCGTCTAGGAGTGACCAGTCCAGTGACCGGTGTGGCGACCAGTCTAGTCATCAGCACGGTCAGCAGGGAGGCCTACCAGACGGCCTGCAGCTGGACATTCCTTCTGGTGCCCTCTCTTCCATGCTTGTCAGGATCCTTGTTCACCGGTGATGTGCCTGCGTCTCTTTCGGGACCACAGTTTAAGTAACAAACCAGACAGACTCTCCCAAGGCTTCTCCTCCTGCCCATCCCCTGCGTGGTGCCGGGACTCGTCCTACCAGTGTTTGTCCTCCCATTTCCCCCTGGGGCCCCTGAGGGGGGTGTCTGCTGTGTTCAGGAGCCATGCTGCATTCTGGGAATGCCTGGTTTCAAGTTCTCGTTCACCCATCAGTCAAATACACATGCAAACCAGTGTCAGATACACGGGCTGAGAGAAAGAACACAGCCAAGCTGCGCCCCTAGGTGTCTGGTGGCTAGAAAGAGGGAGCAGGAAGCAGGACTTAGGCCCGTGGGCCCCGTTCACTGGGCGCCCGCAGCCGCACGCACGTACCGGGCACCCACCGGCCGCGATGCTGATCTGGGTGCAGGGACGACGGGGCTTTGCCAGGCGTCTCCCTCCCCCGCCGTCTCCCTCGCCGACGGCTCTCGTTCTCCATCAGCGGCGCTCATACGTATCTGCGTCCGTCACCTCGTTTACGGTCAGGGAGCCCCAGGAATAACGCACGTTTTCTCCGGGGGAGATCACGACATGTCAGTCGGATATTTCGAAGCTGCAGGACACAGAACCGCGGCGGAGAGCGTGCTGGTGCACACAGAACAGGACCCAGGTGCCCGGGACCGAACCGTCCGCACGCGCCCCGGACCCGCCGACCCAACTGCTCTTACCTTCCCAGGGGCACGTGGGGAAGTCAGGCTGCACGCACCTTCCACAAGGGTAATCTTGCTCCAAGTCTTCTCCAGAGGTCTAGAGAGAGTTGTCATAGGCGAGGGAACCCAAAACACGCCCTGGGATTTATTTATAGGAATTGGGTATTGACGCTTAAACTTCAGTCGCCTTCAGAGTGCTCTCATCTGATGCCATTTGTCTGAGGGCTGCAAAGGCCTCGTCTAGGAGTGACCGGTCCAGTGACCAGTGGGGCAGCACCCACAGAGACGTTTTCCCACGGCTCCAAACAGTTTTTGAACTCGTCGATTTTGATGCCTTTTCGTGCTTCTGCTGTTTTTTGTTTTGCCTCTTCAATGTCGGCAAAACATTTCCCTCTGAGAATGTTTTTCATCCAGAAAACAAAAAAAAAAGTTGTTTGGGAAGAGTTCGGGTGAATAGGAAGGGTGGGGCACAGCAGTCATGCCGTGTTTGGTCAAAAACTGCTGACCACTCAGTGTGGTGTGGGCAGGTGAGCTCATCAATCACCCGTCGTGAAATGGGCAAACACATCGAATCTTCAAAGAAAAAGACAAATCACTGAAGCCGAACGCAGCCTCTCACAACCACCCCAGTTGGCGCACTGATCCAGATGGGTTTCTAGAACACTCACTTAGCAGAGGAAGCCTGTCCTACATGAGGCCTGCCCTCCAGAAGATAATTCTGTTTTGGGGGGGTCCACCCTCATATATGTCTCTCAAAATTTAAAAAAAAATCGATGTCCTTAATTTCATGGACCTATGCGTTCATCTTCCCCTTTCTGTGGGTCCCTGACAGCTTTGACGACTCTGTGTTGACCCCGGCCTGGCAACGGGGCAGCCAGCCCCTTAGGGATGCCTCCGTGTTCCCCGCCGACATGTTACGTTGGTGTCACATGCATGTCTTCACGTGGTGTCTACAAGTCTTTCTGTGAGATAAATTCTTAGAGTTGTAGTTATTGGTTAAAGCAGAAGGAAAACTTGAATTTTCATAGGTACTGCCAAATTACCCTCCCAGAAGTTCATATCAACTCCCACTAACAACTTGTATGTGTTAGGATCTGTTCTTGAAAACTAATCTCACATTTATACATAAATTATGTATGCATATATGGGTATATATAAATTAAAACAAGTTGACTTCGCTATTAATTGAAATTAAGTTAAAAATAAATTAATACAAATTATATTATTTCATCCATAAAACGCATCAAAACAACTATATCGCTTTGTTTTAATTTTTATTAGGAGAGTGTTGGGAAGATGTTAACCATTATTTAAACTCTAAGCTTCTTGCATATATTCCCATGTTAATATCCTATTTCTGTTCTTGACCATATATTATATGTTAACTTAAATCACTTGAGTAACTAGGATTACATTATTATCAAACAAAAAGGGCAACGAAGTACTGTCACTTCCCTTATTCCTGGTCTCGCTCTAGCGACTCAGCCCAGCCTTCTGTCTCCTAATGTTTCTTTCCTTAATCACTTTTCCTGTAAGAAAAGCTCAGAGGCCCGAGACCGGGAGGCGCAAGGAGAACCGGCCACTGGGGAAGCAGGGAAGCCAGGGAGGCGGTCTCGGGGACAGAGGTTCCCAGGCGGTGGCCCGGCTGAGAGAGGAGCAAGACGGGGCGATGAGGACAGTGACCTGTCCCAGGGCCTGACCCACGGGGGCCTGGGAGCATTTCCCGCTGAGTTCCCGCCGCGGGGGCCAGTGCGGTGGGGCGGGGGCGGGGGGTGCAGAGCAGGGTGAGACGGTAATGGGACGAAGGAAGCAAAGACAACAGCCAGGAGGCCTTCAAAGGTCGTCATCGGGGAGACCGGAAAACCAGGGGGCGGCCGGCGGCCTTCGGGGAGCGCAGCAAGAAGGGCCTGTCGGAACTGTCGCGGCACCTGATGTTTGTCTCCACGTGGTCAGAACACGAGCCAGGGACCAGCCGCTCTTGGTGGTTGGGTGAGAGGGAACCGGGGTAGGGCAGGGTGGGGGGAGGTGGTGGGAACGTGGGGTGTCATCAGGAAGGAGGGAGCAGCCATCGGGCCGTCTAGGTCCCCACAGGCACAGCTCCAGTTCTCAGCCCTGCGTCCTGTGATCTTGCATTTTAATTTCATGCTTTGGCGTTTACTTACATCCTGTCCGTTTCGGCATTTACTGTCCCCCCTCTCTGTTCCTTTAAAACACATTTTTATTAGTTCCCAGGAAACAAGCAATGAGCCCCTGGACAGCCAGTGGCCAAATTTGTCTTCTGAAGGTTGCAGACTTTGGCGGGAAGCGAAGGGTGGGGTCCCTCTGATCCCCGGCACCACACCACAGAAGCCGCCCTTCTGGATATAAAGCCCATTCATACACGACTCGGTTTCCTTGTGAGGTTTGCTGCAGTAGGGAGGGAAACAGCAGCACCTATTTCAAAGCTCCGATAACTGCTCTCTCAGCTTTTGTGTGTGGCCTTGTGCTGGGGTCTGCATTACATTTTTGTGCCGATAAGGAATTTTGCATTTAAACGCTTGAAGACATGGTTCTTTCTTATTGTTATGCCTTATTGGCGGGCCCTAACAGAATTTACAGAGTCATTTATCAGCAAAGATTCACTCTTTTGTTTATTCCTAGAAAAATATTAATTCCGAAAAGAGGCAATAAGTTTTTAATATGCCTGGTTTATCATGAGTTATTAGAAGCATAACAGATAATTCATAACTCATAACACAACCTCCCCCAATACCGTGTCTTCTATGAAATGTGAGCCTTTCTCTTTGAAGCGTGAATTAAAATAGCATTTTTTTTTCCCTCCCAACCACACAGGAGTCTTTGGGGGCATCCTCACCCTCACTTCACTCGGGCCCCCCCGTAAAGGGAGTGATGTGCCCCCACATTCCTCCCTCCCCCTCCCTGGTCGCTGCGTGAAGGAAGGAGGGCGAGGCTCAGCCCCCGCCCCCACGCGGTGCCCCTCTGCTCTCTCTGCTCCTGGCCCCGGGCTCTGCCCTGCGTCAGGAATCCCCTCTCTGCGTGGGTCCGAGGTGTGTCTGTGTAGGGACGCACTAGCCTAGGCTGCCGCCCCTGCGGACTCCCAGGGACAGACATCCAGGGGCTGCCCAAGGCGGGCTCTCTCAGTCCAGGGGGCCCCGCGTCTCCCTTGCTTTGGGTTTTCATCCGAGTGGAGGAGAGGGTTTCTTGTCCTGATGCCCTCAAGCCTCAACAGCCCCTTTCTTCTTCATGAAGCCCAGAGAGACGAAGCAAACGTCCTCAGGTTGCGCTCCTCCGTCTGGGGCAGGATCCGGGCCTCCTGCGCCGGTTCCCGTGTTCTAAACCTCGGAGCCTCTGTTCTCTGTTCACTACAGCCCTCGGCCCGCGGCCTGCATGCGAACATAACGTCACGTCTAGTGATACAAACAATTAGCTGGACTATTAATAACTCAGCTTGATGCTCAGACCGAACATGAAATATTAAAGTAATTATGAACACCATCGTGGAGAGTGTGTAGTCACAGAAATTATTTCAGTTTTGTCCGTTTTATCTAATAACCATGAGCAAACACTGTTCAACCATTCATAAGGAAAATATTAAAAGAAAATTACTTTAGAGGCCCTGGACAGAATTGAAAGCTTAAACTAAATTAGAGCGCACACGTGCCTGTCATTTCAGCTGAACGTGCGTGGTGCATTTCTCCCGAAGACCGTGAGGCACCGTGCCCGTCTGATGGTGACCGTGCCCCGGGTGGTCAGGCAACGAGTGACCGTGGCCTCTCCTTCCCCCACTCGGCCCAGAGGCCCTGGGTCCCTGCACGTTCTCTGCAGGGAGGTGGGAATGAAGGAGTCCAGACCGGGAAGTCTCAAAGGCATCAAACCCCAGGTAGTGGGAGAGAGAGACAGACACCAGGCGGTGTGCTAGACTGTGCCCACCGTGTGCAAGCGGGGCTGGAGGAGAGGTTGCGATATTCTGCAGGCTGTTTCTTAGAGGGTTCTTGCACGTGTGTCTGCTCCGTCTGGTCGCAGAGAAAACGCTGGAACTGCCGGGGAAGCATCCCCACGGCGGCAACCAGAACAACAGACACAGCAACAGCAGTGCCCACCTTCCCCGTCAGTCAGAAGAGTGAACGGAAATGTTAGTATTGGCGAAAGAAGGCACGAGCTGGTTCTGTGTCATTTGTTCTGCGTTGTTTACTGAGAGGACGGCGCAGGAACCGGAGACGCGTGGTCAGCGTGCGAGTCCTTTCTCACGCCTGTGTCGACACATCTCTGTCTGCGATCTGTGTAGCGGGTGAGACCGGGGGAGACCCGTCCGGGACGCGTCTGGGCTGCGGCTCTGTGTGGAGGGGCCCGCTGCCCTCCGGGGAGGACCAGGGCTGTCCCTTCTGCATTGTGCACTCTGACGTTGAGCTAAGGGAGTGACTGTGTTCACCGTCCCAAAGTGCCTTTATCGTGTTTTATCAAGTGTGTCCCGACGACAGATGACAGATCACATCTGATCTTCAGTGTTCAATATTATTAGAAGAGTCATTAGAATAACTCTTCGATATTATCAGAAGCGATGTCAGATCAGAGAGAGTGGATGTAAAGGGACTCACTCTGCGCCTCTTCGAACCACCCCTTGGGCACCTCGGTAGAAGCGGGACATCACCCCACACGGGCGCTGGTGCCTGTGCTGCACGCTCCTTCTAGAACACTCCCTTCCGCAGGTCTCTGGGCACGGGGGTGCGTCTTTGGGGTCTCCACTGTCCCAGCACTCAGCCGTGTTCTTGACTCGAGTAGGCGTTCAGGAAAGGCGTCATATTTTGTAACAGTTATCAGGTCCTAGCGGAGGTAGTCGCGGTCATAATTACCTATTAATGAACAAGTGACTAATGAGTACAAAGTATGGTTTTCTCCATGCAGAAAAACACATGCACATGTGTGCCTAAACACGTTAACATACACAGTGTATTGACTTCATCCATGTACTGTAAGCGAACCAATATACGTTAGGATTTGACTGTGGAACGTTTTTGCTCCTCAGTCAGATCTTAACCAAGAGGAACTTTCCGGGTTCCTTGGGACGATCTCAGGATACTGCACACGTCGGGCCTTGCGGCAAAAGCCCATGAATGTGCGTGTGGAGGACCATTTCCCGGGGAAGGCTCTGCTCGCTGTGCGTGTCACCTGGGACAAGTCACGTGGGGGCAGGGGGCTCTCTCCTCTCCCGTCTCCCCCGCCGTCGCCGGGAGCAGGACACAGGCTTCGGGACTCGGCTTGGTGCCTGCTGCTCGCTGGCTTCACAGGTGACGAACCACAGACGCCTCCTTCTGTGCGGGGACCCTGTGTCTCCAGGGACCTTGCAGATTCCAGAAAAACAGGAAAGGCCAGTCTCCACAGTGGGAAGAAAAGAACTGCCACGAGTGGAAGATAGAGCCTTTCACGCTGAATTAACACTACTCTCTGATTCAGACACATGATTTCTTTTGCTCGGTGTGCGTGTATGAGGGCACATGTGATCTCACGGCAGGTCTGTTCCAGTCATCTTTACATCCACAGGAACGACACGACAGTTGGGATGTGGTAAAAACATATATATTTGTGCAATGAATACAGTTGTGTATAAGACAGGTTGAATTTTATATGAAAGTTACCGGCTACTGCAAAGTGGAAAAAAAGTGTTTTTTAAATAGAGTTCCTAACCTAACAAGCATATTGCCACTTGAATTAATTTCCTGCCATAAGTTTCTATTGTGACGCCTAATGCATTCCATCTCGGCCCAGAGCAAATTGGATTCAGGAACAGCCCAGAGAAGCAGTGGGGGAACAAGGCAATTTTAAGTCAATTTGATATGAATTACCTACTCTGGGCGTGTGTTCTAAGTCGAATTCTCCTGCTCTGCACACTGATATTAGGTTACCTTTCTAAAGCTCTCCCCAAACACCGAGGCCCCGCTCTCTATTAAATGCCGTCTAGAGAAGCAGCGTTCCAAACCACCGAGTAGACCATTCGCTCTGAGACCAGGGAAGTTCCGCCAGCAGCCTCCAAGTGTTTATTCGATGGGCACTTTAATTCTCTGGCTATTTTTTTCTGGTTTAATGTCCTTAACGTTCAGATAAAACATGATTTTCCAAAGCAGCACACAGATCAAGCTGATTTCATTAAAGGCTTCTAAGTAGGACCACATAGAGACAGTTACCTTCCACTAAACAAATTCTGTGTTGTCAGATGTCTCCTTTCAAGTCATTTCTGTCACTTCTTAGCCTTTTCTGTCACATCGAAAGGGAAAGAAATCACCGTGTGCTTCTCCGCCCCAGACCCTCGTACGAGCGGAACTGTTTCCCGAAGGCCCGCACACCAGGGCCGTCCTGAAATGAAGCCCGAGGCCAACAGGGCACCTTCCTGTGGGTGTGCAAAGGGGAGTCACTCAGAGTAACACGGTGACCGATGTCTGTTTGCAGGTGTTTTTCATTCCGAACACAAACTTTTTTACTCCTGCTCCGTGTCCCTGACGTGTAAGTGCAGCATTAGCCACGAAGCATGGTTTTGGCCCCAAAGAACAGCCAACTGTGTTTTTAAATATTAGCAACAGGAAAATGGAAACGAAATTTCAAAACGGAGCCACCCAGGGTATCAGCCAAACCTCTGATCCTGATGAGCAAACCTGAAGAATGACTTCCGAGAAGGTGGCAGCGGGTGAAACTGAAGACGGGAAGGAGGCGTCTCCACACCCCGTCCAGTGCTGGGAGGCCGAACACTGTAAACGGCGGTTCCCTCCAGGTCAGTCAGTGGGTTCACGCTCATCCTAACCCAGCACCCGCTGCGTTTTTCTTGGTGTCGCTTTATTTTGTTTCCCACAAGTGGCCACACGGATTCTGGTTTCCCTGCACACAGGGGACGCTGAATGCGGTTTTGAAGAAAAAAAAAGCTGGCCCCTAACCCTGCGTCCTGCCAGGAGCAGTGACGGTGATGAGTGGCTGGGACGTGAGTGGGTGGTTCCAGAACAGGCAGCGGACCAGTGCGTGGGAGGAAGGCGAGCAGCAGACCCACCCAGCTCTGTCCACTCCGGAAGCCCCAGTGCCAGAAATGCCATAAATGCCCACGCACGGAGAAGAGCTACATTCAGTTGGCGTGCTCACAAAAGAGACCGCTCTGCGGTAACGAAACTGGACCCACTGCAGAGTGCCCGGCGCCCTCCGGCCGTGGGGGGTGAGTGGTCGACCGCCGAGGAGAATCATCTGGACCCTTGAGGACTCCGGAGGGACTGCGGATTCGAAGGGGAAGTGACACATTTTCTAGAGCCAGACACCTCTGAGTAAGAACACTTGTTTCAAACACGAAAGGCATGAACAGTAATGAAAAACCAACAGGCTGGACCACATTATTGACCTTGAGAAATTCCATCCATCAGAAGACGCTGTCGTCTAGACAGTGCAGGAAGGTCTGCCTCGGATGCGCCCTGTTAACACTCTGCTCACAGAACGTGTGAAGGGGCCTCCCGTACACACCACTCAGGAAAAGACAGACGGCCCCCACGGAAGCGGCAGTGGAAGAACTGATGCTTCACCAGGAAAGGTGTTAAAGGAGCCAGTCCGAGAAACAGGAAAGAGAAACGCACAGAAAACTTTGCGACAGGAGGCCACTGGGCCTGGGCCCGAATGGCTGTGTGAACACGGCGGGCCGTCCGCCTGCAGGTGGCAGTGAGGAGCAACGGGACGCCGGCCCGCGGTCCGGCACTGCCCGTCCGTGTCAGTGTTTTGTAAAACTGCCGGACACTCTGGGTTCCCGACAATCATCCCGTGAGTCAACAGCACCGTTTGAAGGCGTCCATTTATTCCCATCAAGTAAAACATAACCTAAAGCAAGAGAGCAACCGTGTCATGTCCATGGCCGCGTCCTGTTCCTGCAGCCGGCCGCTTCTCCTCTGCCGCGGACACGGCGCTGGATTTTATTAGGGGGCGTGCACGGGCGAGAAAACAAAGATTCCTCCTGGGAGACAACCCTGAGCAGCCATCAGGGTCGGACAGGTGAGCGGGCCACCTGACCTCCCCCGGGGCTGGTTGGGGGTTATCGGCACACTTCGGTTCACGTTGTGCGATGAGAATAGAGAGGCTGGGCCTCCAATCATGGAACAATACGAGAACAGCGTCCAATCACGAAACGCTATGAATTATTGCCGCAAAGCTGTACTACAAAGTTCTAGTGTTCCCGAAGATAAAAATAAATTCCCAAAAGGCATCTCGACATGAGTGTGCCCCGTCATCGGAGAATGGGGAAGACGGGGTTGTCGGCCGCCTGTGAGTGTGAGTACACGCGACATTACCGACCCGCATCTGGGTCTGCAGCAGTGTCTGCCCCGGGGGCGGCTCCTCGACGTGTCCGCCACCTGCGTGCTCGCTCCCGCCTCCCCGACTCCGAGAAAGACAAAAGTGAGCACACGACAGTGCGTGTATGTACCCGCACCCGCACACACGCCCTGACAGAAATCAAGCTCACTTACAGTTACAACTAACTTTCTGACGCAATTAATGATAGAATAAAAGTATGTCTGGCCTGGTCAAACTCTATCAACAGAACAAGTTGCTTTTTTGCTCATTTTCCTATGAGTGTGGCTTGTTGCTATTCTATGAGTCAGCATAAAATTATAAAACCCTAACTTAAGTATTTATTTAAACTACAACATGGTTACATTAGTATGAATCTTATTTTATCACGGGCAATGATTTGTTCAGCCTGAAAGCAATGGTGTAGAATGTCGTCCACTCAGGGAACACTTTGTGTGGGGCCAGATGGCGAATTGAGGAGGTTTGTGGGCCTCACTGTCCCTGTCACTCCTTGCTGTTGCGGCAGGGTGGCAGCCCGCCATACCCGGGAATGGCCGGGCATATCCCTGAGTTTCAGATTCGGTCCGCAGGCTGCAGTCTGTGAGTGACCCCTGAGACACACCTGGTAGTACCTGCAACTGCCCATTAAAAATCAGCCCACAGCAGACACTTGCTGACCCTCCTGTGGTGCCTCTGAAGCAGCCACACCGTCCTCCCTCCTGAGGGGGCCGAGGTTTGCAGAGGCAAAGGGGTTCGCCGAGGCGGCAGAAATCGGGGTACGGAGCTGGGGCCGGAACCAGGCTCTGTCTCCACTTTGGGTCCTCCGCGGCTCCGCTCCGACTCTCAGGCTGTACTGACGTGCTAAGCATGAACCCCGACAGTCCCCGGGGTCCCCGGGTCCCTTCTCAGGGTTCTGTTGGAGTCGGTCAAACCACAGGAAGAATGTGTTCCTGAGGACGTTCAGAGGGACGGGACTTGCGAACCTTCCCAAGCCCACCCTGCCCGTCTCCTCGCCTCCACCTGAAGACCCAGCTGCCCGGGCAGCCGAGCATCTCTGCTGGAAGTGGAACGCTTCACCCAAACTGCACCCAGCAGCCGACACTAACGGCTTTCTGGGCGAGCGCTTCGGCCGCCGGAGGTGTCCCAGCTTGGGGGTGGGAAGGCTGACTGTAAGGAGCCAGCGGCCTGGCACCTGCCAGGTGGTACTAGAGCCACCTGGGAGACCCCCAGGGCTCCTCCTTCCACTGCAGGTGTCCTGGCCTGAGCCCTCCGGGGGCCGCAACAGAATCTAGACAAAGCCAAGGTTACTTTTGGGTGAGTCTGTGAGCAGGTGGCCGACGCGCACACGCCTGTTAGTTAACGTGGGCACAGACCTGGAGCTGATCAGCTCACAGCCTCTGGGTCTCGGGCTGGTCATACCTGAGGACCACCTGGTGGTGGGTCACACACACCGATGCCCAGACGTCCTCCTCAGCTGATTAGATCCGCACCTCTGTGGAGCCGCGCAGCGGAGAGGAGAGGGACAGTCTGCAGGTGGCTCCCGTGCGCAGTCAGAGGTGAGGACACAGTCCCAGGTGCGGAATTAAGCACCTCAGTACCTGGAGACTGTACGGAGATTTTGGAGAAAGCGGCCTTCTCCGGGCATCCGCAGGCCGGCGTCGGTGGTCACTGCCCCGGGTTGGTGAGTGAACGTTGTCACATGCCCGTGCGGTGTTAGGCCTCGGCGTCTGCGTGGTGCAGAGAAGGAGTCGGCCGTGCGAGGTCCCGCTCACGCCTCTAGGCGGGGTGCACGAAACAGAGAGGACTCGCTTGCCCCGAATCACAGTGATAAACACGATGCTTTTAGCGACAGGGCTCAGTTACCGGAAACGGGGGAGCGCCTGGTGGGATTGCTGTCTGTCAAGGCACCTAGCTTCTGGGAGAACCTGAGGGTACACGGTGCTGAAAATCGGGGCACGGGCATTACTGTGCAACACGGAGCAGATAACAACAAACTGTCCTTCGTCCAAACGGGGTAACGTGGGTGACATCGTTCACGTGAAACCGTTGCCACACTCAAAAGATCGTGTCATACCTGACCTGAAATCTCGATGTCGAAGCCCAAAGATCAAGGAAGGACGAATGAACCATAAAGGTGACGGCGAGCGCACTGCCGCCACCTAGTGCTCGTTGGCAGAAGCCTGGCAACTTGACCTTCCGGGTGAAGCTAGGCCTTCAGCTTCAAAGGCTGGTGATTACCCAGCTGGGCGAACCACCAACCGGCTTGGACAGGAGGTCGTTTCACTCCCTACCGCAACCTCCTTCCTGCCTTACGGCAAAGTTCACGTACGAAGTGCATAATTAAAGCGGAGGGTTACCGAGGCGATGATTACTGGCGAGTTACCATGGCACAGGCGGGTCACGGGCTCCCTCCGCCCTGACCTTGCCGTGACGCGCGTGGCATCAAGTGTCAGCTGCACGAAACTGAGCTGATAAAGGCCCAGCTGCACCATCGAACGAGGACTCTGAGATACACGCAAGGTCAAGTGTCTGCCGAGTAGGACATTCATCTCCGTGTGTGCGGTGAGAGAAAGCCAGGCTGCGGGAATGGAGATCCAGGCGAGGGGGCGGCTCGCGGACTTTGCGAGAGGAAACGAGCGCACTTGCGAAAAAGCTGAGAAGGAGGTTATTCTAGAACTAATGATTGTTGGTTAATGCACAACATTTCAATGTGCGTCAGTGCAAATAATTTCTCACGTAATTAAAAGCATCTTCACACCATTCAGTTCTGTACACATATCAGTGTGATTACTTGCATTTTACTTGAATGAAAGTTCTCTCTTATGAACAAACCAACCCATCCAACTGCAGTAATTAATACAATCCCATACAACGGTTTTAAAAGGAGTTTATACACCAACTACACACTTTATCAGCTCATTGTCAGTTATTGAATCCTGCAGGCTGGAAATTTGGCTTCCAATGATTCAAAAGCCGAAAACCAAGGTCCAGAGAATTAAATGGAGATTTTTGCTAAGGTCGGGGATTTCTCCAAGACTAACTTATAAACAGCAACAATAATAAAACAGTGGCAATGAAACAATAATGAAGTTGAATCACAATAAACCGAGGAGGTTCTTTTCAGAGGTTGATTTTCTAGTAAACTGGTGTCCTCAGTCTTAGAGATTAAAGGAAAATGTAAACTGCTGAGATTTTTGCTAATAAAGTTTTGACAATTTCCAATGTTCTGCTGAAATAATAAATAGCGTATCTTGAAAGACGGCCATCAAATGATAGGCTCCTAATCTTATGACATCCAAGAACATGCCTGTTTAGAGCGGGAGTCCACACAGAGGACGTCTGTCTGAAAGGCACCGAGGGGGACAGCCATCTGTAAACGGAGTCTCGGCCACTGTGGCCCGCGGGCGGGGGGCCGACCCCTGCCACGGTCTGCAGTTGCCTGGAGTTGCGTGTTGAAGGATATAAATAAAGGCATGGATATTCAGTAGTTGTCAGCTCTGAAATTTGAGTGTTGATTACTTCACACTCCAAGTTAAATCTCTTCCAAGGTCCAGGGCACTGAAATCCGCAAAACTCTCCCTGAACCACTAAACTGTTCCTGTGTTTTGTGTGGCTTCAGGGTTGCAGAGAAAATGAGATGATTTGACAATATATTTTCTAACATGTTAACATATGGATTACACTCTGCCTGATCTCAGAGCATTTTGATAACTAGAACACTGTGTTGCCCAAGGATACAATTTCATGTTTAATAAGAGAAAAGCAACATTGTTATTGACCCAATTTGCAAAGAAAATCAGACCTTTTAATGAGCGTTGTATTTAATGTGCTTGGGAAATTGTACAGATAATGGAGAATTGCAGCCATTCATTCAGCAGACGCTGCTCCAGTATTTGTGCTATGGCGGGCTGTTAGTGGGACTGGAGGGTGGAGACACAGGGACATCTGTCCTGTTTTGGGGAGGACGGGATTCCAGTGGCCTGTGGGGAGCCTTTGAGGACAATCTCTGTCCAGCTCCCAGGCCGCGGGGGCAGATGACCCCCTCTGTGTGGTGAGGGGCTGAGAGGTGAGGGTACAGGCGTGCACACCCAAGACCCTGGGCACCTGGGAGGGTGCAGGTCCCGCTGGGTGGGACCAGAGAGCAGCCCCGGAGGGGACGCCGGGCAGGCCATGGCTGCAGCACCGGGCTTGAACCAGCCGTGTCTCTTGTTGAATGTGACAGGCCTGCGTAGTCAGCTGGTCTGCCAGGACACGTCATCCCAGGCAGGGCCCCCAGACCCCCAGGATTCAGGGGCGCAGGGCCTGCGTGGGGGAAGTGACCACAGAGCGGTCAGCAGGCTGCCTTCTGCCCAGGCCGCCCGCACCTGCTTCTGCACGTGGCTTCTGTGCATGCTTCCTGCCCGAGGCTCTTCCTCTTCTTCTGGGCACCGCGGCCTCTTGGACAGGCCCACCCTCCCCCCTCGGTTGAGCTCAGTCTCCTGGCCACGTGATCACACCGGGGCCACGGCTGGGCTGCAGCAACTCCACGTCCTGTCCTTCACGGGGCCGCCAGGCGGGGACTGTGGATGGGGAAGGCAGGTCGGCACGGAGGGGGATCAGTGTTGGGAGGAGCAGAAGCTTCCCCCTCCCCCACCCTCAGCCTGCGCTTGCCCGCGGTCATTTTCTGACTCCGCCCAGTTGGCTCCCCGCTCGCTTGGGCGCAGGCGCAATGAGGCAGAAAGGAGATGCACAAAATGCTCAGTCTGTCGGGCTTTTGTCTTCCTTTGGTTCCTAAGCTAGTGTCCCAGACGGGGGAGGTAGGGGGCCGGACGCAGGGTCAGGGCACATGGAACCGCGCTGGCTGGCTTCCAGGTCCTCGGCCCCTCCTCCGAGGCCCAGGGGAGACCCACAAAGTCCACAGGGGCTGGTCCCCTTGTCTCCTGCTCTGGGGGCCACAGCAAAGGGGCGGTTTTCCAACCATCAGAAAATAGCGGTGACTTTAGAAGACGTTACTGATGGGATCGTGATAGCTGGCAGTCAGCTGAAGCCAACGTGGGTGCTGAGAATTCCTGTCACTTCAATTGCCAGTCACTGGGGAACCTGGCACCGTCCCCAGAGTGTCCCCAGAGCATCCAGACTGGGCAGGCCAAGTGAGGAGCGGGGCCATCAGACAGCAGGGGGCGGAGGCCTCGAACCCTGGCTGCCTGGCTGGTGACTCAGCGGAAACCCCTCTTCCCTCTGTGAACTAAACAACTTCTCTCCCAGGGCCCAGCAGCGCCCAATCCATGAGGGTTTTCAAATTAAATTACGGGAACTATAAAGCATGCGGCATGAGTACCCCCCCCCCAGAAAATGGGGCAAATATTTCCCACCCTGACGGTTAACAAGACGGACTCCGCTGGAGTTTTGCCCCAGGAAGATGTGAAGGAGCATCTGGAGCGCGTCGTCCAAGTTCGCAGGAAGGTCTGACGGGATCCTCACGCAGCACTTTGGTGTTGGCCCATCCCAGGGACTCACACAGAGTCGGGGCGGGGTAATTTTTATGTTGGAACTGTTCACATCCCCGAGGGTGGCCGGCGGGGAGGGGGAAGGCGGCATTTCCAGGGTGCCCGGCGGGGACCGTGTGTTGCTGGGATTCCCACCCCCCCCTCCCCGCCCGGGCCGGGCCCCTGCTCTGGACGGAGTCGAGGCAGGAAAACCAAGGCCGGTCCGGAGTGGAGCAGGTGCACAAGCGAGGTCTCTGCTTGTACCTGCCACGGCCCGCGGGTCCCATCGCCGCCGGGACCACCCCCCACCTCACAGGGCTGATCGGGCGGCGGCTCAGGGGTGTTTTCTTTTCCACTCACCACGGACCCACGGGAAGGTGCCCGTTCGAGGCTGGCTACGCGTCTGTGAATTATTTCTGCATGCGCTTAACAAAGCCGTCAGCATGCCAAACTCTGAAGAAAGACGTGAGCATTTTCCAATTAGTTTCTACAAGCAAGTCGTCAACAATTTTGTTATCGGTTCTGGGTAATATTGCTAACATGAGAGCAGCAAAATAATGTTAAAGTAGGTCATGTTTAGGGAAGGTTTTATAGTGGAGTGCTGAGAAGTCTGTCTCCGTGTTAGGGAGATATATATACAGTCTAAGACAATATTAGCAAGTGACAGGTAGCAGCCCAAAATACACCACGCACTCAGGCCGCTTCGAATGTGCCGCCGGCTCATTCAAGGTTAGACTGCAAAGTGGAGGTCAAGCGTCCCTCAGACACCAGAGCGCCCGCTGGCCCAGCTCATCAGCTCCACTTTCCTCACCCCTTGTTGCCAAAAAGGTAAACTGTCTTCAACCCCCCCCCCCAAGAAGACCTGTGGGGGGAGGTTTGATGCTTTTTATATCTCGGCACATAGCCGTGCAGATCATCGGGGGACCATTTCCCCCCAAGCGAATGACACCGGGCTCGAGGACCTGTCACTCACATGGGCCCCGGGCTCTGGAAGAAGCCCTGACATTGTGGGCCCAGGGACCGCGGGGGCTGGGGAGAGCGGAGCCAGACACTTCGAATGTGCCTGGGAAGACCTGCTCTCTCGGCCCCTAAGACACGGAGGGGCCTTCAGGGTCCCACCACGGAGAAGTTAGGGGTCAATTATGTCAGCCTGTGTGCAGTTGTCGTGAATCATACGACACGTGGCAACCCGGGACAACTGAGTGCTGGGGCCGGGGCACCGGGAGCAGGGACGGCGGGGGCAGAGCTGAGGGAGTGTCCGCAGGCCAGACCCCGGGGCCGGGGGCAGGCAGAGCGCAGGGTGACGGGGACCCAGGTGGAGGCTTGTCTGAGAAGCTCCCTGGGGGAGCTTTTCTCAAGTGGGACCACAATGCCAAACCCGCACAGGGCATCGCCCTGGTCAGCGGTCACTCCGAGATGCAACCTGCTGGGGAAAGTGATCCTGCGACACCTAGTTGGGCTAAAAACTGGACTAACAAGAACCTGGAGGAGCTTTCTAGTCTTTACAAGAAATATTGCAAAACCGCAGGACCTCACCATGGGGTGACCGGTCCCTCTTCAGCAAACCTGCAGCAAAACTCGAGGGGCTGGCCAGTCAGGAGCAAAATGAGCAGGAATTTTGTTTCCAGGCTTTTCCCCGGTATTTCTGATGATGACAGAATTTTTGAGATTTCCAGATGTGTGAGTTCCAAGGACGGAAGGAGAGGTAGAATCTCCACGTTTACGAACATTCCTTCCATAACGAACGAAGCTCAAGAACGCGGTGCCACTGAAGGAGAACGCCGGTCTGCTGCTGCCCCTGCGCCTGCCTCGCGTCCTTCCTGCCCCTGCCGGGAGCTTTGCCCTGGTCTCCTCTCCTCCCAGTGGCAACTGGACGGTCCACGTCCTCAGACGGGTGTCTCCCATGGTCTTGACATTGGCCAAGGTCAACGTACACCGCAGTTTGCCCGGCGAAAGGAAAACAACCTCACTCTACGTGGGTCTCAGCGACAGCAACACAGGGGGCTTTACGAGCCGCCTAGTCCAAAACATTAAGGACGTTTTGCCCCAAATAGGCACCTAAAATAGGTTTTCCACCTTCTACTGGCCTTCTGTCCGCACTGAGCTCTGTATACGAAAACGGATGGCGCTGTGCTGGGGTTGAAATGACCACCAAGGCCGTTTTAACACCCCCTCCCCCAGAGAGCAGGTGGCCAGCTGGCCTCGGGTCTGGAGCAGCTCTGTCCCATTTTGGACCCCGTCTTCCTCCTTGTCAGACAGAGCGGTGGCGCCCCGGGTTTTGAATGCTCCCCGGATTCCCAGATGCTGTGCGTGGTCATAACCGCATAACTGACATCGCGGGCAGCCAACACTTTCCGAGCAGAAATCTAAACTTCAACGAGAGGAGAGCTCCTGGAAGAACGGAGCCAGAAGTTGTGAAAACGAGGAAGGGCCAGTGAGGAAGCCGGCCTTTGACATGGAGACAATGGCCACCGCAGGCCTAGCCGTTGTCCTCGTCTGCATGTGAGGAGAGCCACAGAGCAGGGCAGGCGACTCACGGGGCAGGTTTCTCTTCAGCCCATGAGCTCCAAGAGCGTTTCCTGAACTCGATGCCTGCGTGGCCTCCAGAAATGAAACATTTCTCAGAACGTCCCGGGCGGATTAGTGTTTGTTGGAACTATTATCTTAAAATCATGCAAATATAAAACTAGGAGGGCCTATAGATTCTCTGTAACTACATAAATATATAAGCAAGTGTATACGAAGCTACACAAATAAAAAGATTGAAAAGCGACAATTACGGTGACAAGTCTGAAGCAACATTAAATCGTCGTCACTCCAAATGAAGGCTCTGGCATGAAGCGGCAGCATCACGAATGTCGTCACTGTCACTACCAGTCCCCTTCAGCGTGCCCACAGGGCTGCGATGGGGCCGTGGAAATTGGGGCGCACCCTCTCCACACGCAACACTCCGGGGCGATTCTCTCCTTTTGGCCCAGAGGTGTCACTTACCTGGTGAGTTCACTTCCCTCTTTTTCTCGTTAGCCCAAGGATGCTAAAGTCGTGCGACTGACCGACTATGGCGTCTCAGACACAGGGACACAAGGACAGCGCCTGCTGATCGTACCCGGTGGCTGCCCGGAGTCACACAGTCATCACAGGAGCATGGAGATCGGAACCTGGGAACGGAGGGCGGAGCCCCCAGCGCTCCCCAGATTCCAGGACTGGGGGAGCTGCTCCGGCTGTTCAGACACCCGATTCCTCCCGCCGTGGCGGGGAAATAAGTCACGGCCCCCCCAGCCGTCCCGCCGCAAGCTCATCAGTGTGGGAAAAGTTTCCTCCGCGTCCAGGAAGTGACGATAGTTCCCGGAAGGTTCCCGCAGAGGCGTGATGACCGAAGCAATGCTCTAAGCAGTGGGACAAGACACCCAGAACTTCAGCACCAGACTGGTTTTGAATGGACGCTTTTCTTATTTTTGCCTCTTCCCCCTCCTATCTCATTGCATTTATTCTGTTTCGTGCTTCTTTTTCCCAGTTTTTTTTGTACGAGTTTTAGTGATGTCACATGACTGTCTCTCTGTGTCTCTAAAGCTGACCCGACCCCGCTATTAAGCATTCCGATGACAGAAGTCGCAGAACAACCCCCACCCAGGCAGCAGCGTCCTGACCCAGAACTTGAACAGTCGTGACTCCGGGAGTTCAGGGCCCCCTCAGTCTCTCCCAGCAGCCCGAGTTCGAAGTGGCTCTTCTCGGGGCCCATAGCCGCTTGTCTCCTGCCCCCCTTTTCCCGAACTACTTTACTATTCGCTCCTGTCACTCAAACCACTGACCAGAAAGGGGTCTCAGGGCGGAATCTTGGTTTTGCCATTTGGAAAAAAAAAAACTGTCACCTGGGGCACATCATCCGGCCTCTCCGAGGGGCAGTTTTCCTGTGGAGTAAAGTGAGGCCGTCCGCTCCGCGAGGCTTTCTGAGTGTCCGTCCGCATCACGCCGCGTCTGGCCCCCCTTGGGTGCTAAACGGGCGGTATCCATAGTCGACCTTCCTTCCATCCTTCTCTCCGTCCACCGACCTCTCTTCCCTCAAACCACTCACCTTCACTCCGGGTTCCGCCGGAGCTGAGGGCTGCCCTGAGCCCAGCTGTGGCCAGGAGGACGCCCCCCTCAGCACTCCTAAAGTCCGTTTGGTTCGCTCTTTTACTGGAACGGCCTTTCTCTGAGCCCCTGGCTGGGACCCTGCGGCTGCCATCAGCGCCACTGAGGCTGGTCTGCTTCAGCGGCTGGCGAGCTTCCACTGGTGTTCTTGGGAACCCTGGTGTCTTCCACTGGTGTTCGAGGCCTTTCCCCCCCGGGAGGGGGTGCTTCGGGCCATCTGCTTGCCCCTTGGTGCAACGCGAGGCCTCCAAGGCTCACTCCCAGGTACATCTGATCCGTGATGGGTTTCCAGCCCGTACGCTTTTAGAACATTCAAGATAAAAATAGCCTGTGCAGCTTGAAATAATTGTTCAGCCTACAGGGTTTGACAAAACAATCACTACCTCATCATTGTATCCCTATAACCTTTCTCAGGCCGGATTATGGATACTGAAGAACTATCGCCATGAGAATCCCAGAGAACAGTATAGGGGAGCAGAACGATGTCAGGAGGAAGCTTTGGACCTGCAGAGACCCTCAGAATTTGCTGGCACTTCATCCTCTTCCTGAATTTGAACTTGTAGATTGTTATTACTTTCTTCTGGGGCCTTTTTCTCCACGTGGCTCACTGCCATGTTCAGCATGTTTGGCCACGGTGTCAGGTAACAGAGTCCTTCCTGCCTAGAACTTAGCCCCGACTCTGGGAATGACAGGAGCCATCGTCAGTCACAACATCCTAAGTGACAACCAACGGGACTTTGCCATCTTTCCGATCATGGGCTTTGCCACCCCCTGTTGAGTCAGCGTCTCAGCCTCCTGTTCACTGTCCTTTTATTTAATCTCCAGGGGCTGCTGGAATGTGCAGGTGGTCTTGCTGATGACGCGGTCATTGGCTCTATTTACCTGCACACGACAGGAAGCACCTACCTCCACACACCCCCTGGTTCGCTATTTCCTTTAGGTTGAATTGGAACCTGGGACGCCCCGTCCTTCAACCCCACAGCTGACATCCTTCCCACCTGTCTCCCTGACATGGTCTGCATGTCCCTTCCTACCGCCCACGGCCCGGCAGGCCTCCAATCTTCACTCTGAAATCAGTTTGTTCACAAGTCTTCCAGACGATGGGGTACTTCTGCCTTGTAATATTTGTGTAAACACTTTATCTACTCAGCTCCAGCTCCTATTTCCTCAGAACCAGAATGGCGTCTCATTCTGAGACATCATCTGCATCATAGGAGCTGAACCATGAGATCGCTTAATACCGTCTTTTCTTCCCCAAATCATTCTAGGTTCTTTGGGGAAGGGGCTGTCTTCCCTCCTGTCCTACAGCCAAGTCCTAGGGACAGAGAAGAGTGGACGGTTACCTAGTTGTTTCCCTGCAATGGGCCTGCGTTAGTGCCTCTCAGACTCAGGTGTGTCTGGGAGCGCCCCTTGACTGTCTCAAAATGCAGATTTAAAACAGCAGCTCTGAGGTCCGGCATTTCTGAGAAGCTCACTGGTGGCCCCAAAGCTGCTTCTGTGACGCACACTTTGGAGACCTAGGAATTAAATCACCTCGGAATGTATTTCTAACGCCTGACCTTTCGTGTCAATGAAATGCGTGCTCAGCCGCCTGTGCTCGGCGCCCCTCCTCCGGGACCTGTCCGGGGGCCCGACCTTCTCCGTGATTTCTTTTCCACGGTGCTCGTGTCCTCCTGGGTCTCTGGGAGGGGCTGGAGAAATCTCCTTGATATTTTGTAAGAGATGAAGAGAGAGTCCTTCCATTTAAACAATTATCCGTAACAGGTAAATATGTCGCCAGTGTGTTCGCATGAAAGGCAGCGAATCCTCCTCCGTGGTCTAAACGCTTCCTTTTCACCACAGAGAAGTGCAGGTAGATTGTGTTCCTCTGTACACAAGGCGGACAAGATCCCGAAAGATTAATAATATCTGACTGAGCGATTAAAGCAACCTAGCGAATAGTGCTGATCTCACGAGAAAAGTGTCCTTGGCGTTTTCTCGGTGACTGTGAGCAGAGGCTGGGCTTCGACCAACCCAGCCTGGTGCACGGAGCTGGCCGGGGCCCAGGCCATGCCACCGAGGCACCTCCAGTGCCTCCGATGTCCCTGAACGTGGCAGCTGCACCTGCATCTGCTGCCCCGTGGTCCTCAGCCGTCAGCATCCTGGGGGGACGTGTCCATGTGGAGCCCAATCCCAGAGATGCTGGTGCAGTTTGCCCAGGACAGGCACTGCCGCCGGGCCCCCGGGGGTGCCTGTGCTGCTGGACTAGGCCCCCGCCCCACCCCACTTTGAGAGCCGGCTCCTGGAGCTTCTGCCCCACACGCGAGTCCAGACGGGTAACAGCGGCCTCTCGGGGGTGCAGCTCGATTATGTTCCTCCCGGGCTCAGAATCCCTGAATAGACCTTTCCTTGGCAAATCAAGTCCAACACCTTGGTCAGTCAATCAAGTCTCTGACATTGGACCTGATCTAAGGACAGTTATCATCTCTTATTATTTATTCCCTCCTTTGCAATGGGCCAGTATATGAGGTCTGTCTGGAAAAGTGCAGCTATTGTCAATATAACAAGGATGGTTTGTGTGACGTCCATGTGACCTGGCAGCCAAGGACAGTGGCCTGGGATGTGCGTGTGTGAACAGTGACGACTTCGCTGTACTAGTCAGTGGGGGCGTAGACACCGCTGAGGGAGCATGTGCACTGTGTGGCCGTCACAGTCAAAATGACGGAGTGAGCAGAGCAACGCGTCTGCGACAGATTTTGCTCCGACCTTGAACATTCTCCTGCAGAAACTATCGCCATTTCACAGACGAGGAAGATGATTGAAAGAGGTTAAGAAAGTTCTCCCCTCACATCCGCTTGTGGGCAGCCAGAGCAGTGTTCCGATCGGATACTTTGGACCCCAGACCCCATCCTCGGGCCCCCGCTGTGCTCAGGGGTTACTCCGTGCGTCACTCTGAGCAGCGGTGACGCGCACCCGGGAGACCTCGGGTCAGATCCCCCGCAGCAGGTGCAGGGTTGACCTTTGTGCTGGAAGAGTGAAGACAAGAAAGCTCAGTTTCATAAGCTCAGTTTTGTCACAGTGCCACCGAAGAAAAGTATTCAATGGATCTTGTAGACACATTCAGGGCCATAACGAAACATGAGATGCTACAAAATAAATACTCATTTTGTGTTTGATAAAAGTTAGGATTGGAAACATAGCAAAGCTTCGGCTTCTGTGAATCACGTAAATGCGGCCATGTAGATTTTTCTCTGTGTATTCCCCAGTGACCTCTGCGGGGCCTGCCATGCGCAGTGAGGTGAAGGTCCCAGGGCACACACACCCTTCAGTAACGGCACAGCGCAGTGTCTCGGTAGCCTGTGGAAGTCAGTATCAGGCAGGTCTCTGCTTTGTGCTCGGGAAGTGCCCCCAGCCGAGGGTGGGGGCCGGCGCGTGGCGGGGGCAGGGCAGGTCCACAGCAGGGACGCATGTGCTGAGCCAAGGCTGGCTGGCGAAACCGCCACCCTTCGTGTGCGTTAGGGAAAATGGGGGCAATTCTGCAAATTCCTGCGGCGTGATGCTTGCGTCGGGCCTCCAACCCCCCCTGTGGCCTCTCGGCATTGGTCTGACTGTCAGAACTCACCCTCCGCTGCCATCGGCCCTCAGACAGCCCGGGGTCGCTCCTCCGGAGTCACCCTAACCATGGACCCCACAAGCCAGGCTCCGCTGGGCAGGGGTTCTGCCCCGAGGACAAGCTGCAGTTAACCTCGGGGTGGGGGGGGAGGCAGCAGGCCCGGAGACCCCCTGGGCCGCAGGATCCCGCTTGGGCACCCGTGGCTGAGAAGCCCTGGTCTGACCCGCGGCCGTCGGCGGAACGAAGGTCAAGTCCACAAGTAGGGTGAGCTACTACCCAGTGACAGGGCAGGGTCGGTGCAGGGGCAGGACACATAACCCGCTGCCAAGACGCACCAGGGCTGAGGCCTGGCGTGTTCTGTTTTGTGACGTCAGTGACAATGGCGCCGCACAATGCTGTCACTTTCCCCAGACGCGTCAGGCATTCCTGAGTGTTTGCCTCTTAATGGCTTCAACGGTCTCACTCGAGGGGCGTCCACTCCTGCGCCCAGGAGCTGATCCGTCACAGCACAAACAGGGGACGGCTCCACCTGGGCATCTTCACCTTCCTCGGGTGACTCCAGGGGCCCCTGTCCCAAATGTCTGGGGCGGCGGGACGATGGTCCTGGGTGAATCGTCCCAGGGCCAAGAAGCAGTTGGGAGAAGGGCACTCGATTCCGTAGCTGATGTCAACTCTGGGGATGTGAGAAAACATCACGAGTTTTCATAACCATTTGAACAGTGTTTGGAAGAAAATCACTGAGTGTATCCTACCGGGTAAAAGCGGATGGAACAGGGGCAGAACAATTAAGATCAATTTTTGCATCAGAGCTGCGTGGAGTCAAATTGGGTAAGAAGAGCAACTGGTTTTCTAAGTGGTACTCCAAGTGGAGGGAACGGGAATGCTTTTCCCCAACAATTACCTACATTTTGCTCTCAAACAGAGGCACTGTGGGAGCGAAGGTCGAACACTAACCTGGAGAGGGGAACTGAATATAAAAAAGGTCCATGACTATGTGAGTTTTAAGGCTTATCTCGGGCACACTGGTTAGATCTGGGGAAGGGGAGGTTGGTGTCACTGCCAAAACCGTTGTCACGAGGCCCAGCGTGTTTTTGTGTGGGAGTGCACACGTGTGGGAGGTCAGCCCGGGGTCCAGATGCTCAGCCCGTCCACGGCTGCCTCAGCGAAGGCCACGGAATCCAGAGCCCGCCCTGGGTGAGCAAAGGGCCAGCTGGGAAGCCGCCTGGAGGCCGAGCGGCCTGGAAAGAGCTTCCTAAAGTCCTGTGATTCAGGTTCACCGGTGTTATTGATAATATGCTACCTATCGTACTCATGAGGCAAGTAAACATAATTTTACGGAGAAGCGGGATTCGAGTGACGCGTTCGAAATAATCGGGGCAGAGGTTCCTATAGATGTATTACCATTCGGGTCCTAAAGCGGCAAAGACAGATGGTTTTAATATAAAGCTGTTATGGGTAATAAGGGAGCAGACCAATATTGCTAATTGCGTAATTTATTTTTCTCCTTTGTTATTCGGAGATGCTTTTCAAACCTCTGGGGGTGTGGAAACAAAGCCAGCGCGGCGTGGAGGGAGCATGAAGCCGGCCCCCGGAGCACGCCGTCTGGGTCTAATCTGCTAGGAAAACCCCGGAACAGGCTGTGTCTCCATCAGCTCCCTGTCCCCCTCGGGTGAAATGATTCCAGTGGAAACAGGAAAGTCGAGTTCCCCTCACATCACCTGCACAATGTCGGTGGCAGCGTGATTGACAGCGACCAGAGCGCCCGCTGGGTTTGTTTCTGGAGCTATTTCCAGGCACACGGGCCAAGTCCTACTCATTCGGGGCTCCCAGCTGGCCCTTGGGGTCGTGCCTGTGCTCCAGAACTTTGAGATGACCAGGGCACGCTGTGAGGTTACCATGGCAACGGCGGCTCACTGGACAGGGTGCCAGCCCCGGACCTCAGAGAGATCCCAGAGAGCCACAGGGCACAGGGCTGCGGGAAGTGGGGCCTCGGGGCATTGCAGCAGGGGCGGGAGCTTAGTCCCGGATTAAATGGCGTGATTCTGGAGGTTTTTCCTCTGTGTTAAGTGCAGTCTCTATTTCCGTAGGTTCCGAGTTTTTCTCCTTACTAGGCAGCCACGTGTGTGTGCGTGTGTGTGCGTGTGTATGCACACAGGTGATGCAGAGACAGTGAGGGGTTCGGACGTGTCGACGGTGAGGTGTAAGTGCTCATCCGTGTGCAGACACCGAGTTGAGTCTTGGATACGTTTGCTGGGGCTCTGAACAGACCTGAGGGTGAGAATTAACGGGGGGGGGGGGGGGGGGGGGGCTTCCTGCACATGGATGATACTAAGGACCCCAGAACTAGTTTTCTCAAGGATGCTTTGAGGACCAAGAATCTCCCTGCTGCGTAGAGAAGAGCCCGGCCAAGTCAGAAAGAGGTGCAAGCAACCGAAGGGAGGGAGCAGCCAGCGCTGCGGAAGAAAACCAGGGAACCGGCCCCAGCGGTGCAGGGAAAGGGCTTTTGTAAACCGGTGGACAGGTGCTGTGGCGGGAAAGGGCACTCCAAGTGGCAGGGTGGGGTAATGCAGGCAGTGGGAGGCGTGGGGGATTGGGATGCACCCCTTCAAGACATGTGGGTGTGAGCACATTGACAAGGTAGCCTCTGGCGGAGGAATTTGGGTCGGCGGAAGGTGAGCAGTTAAAGATAGAAGTGCCCGGAGTGCATGTGAAGGGGCGGAGTGGGAAGGAGGTTCGAGGAAGAAGCCGGGCGTTCCGCCTGGAGACGCAGCAGAAGCAACCCCTTCCCGGGAACGTGGGAGAGAGCAGGGCCCAGGGGCTCACGGTGGGTCCCGGGCCCCGGGGTAGACGTGACAATGGACGTGTACAGATGGAACTGCCTGGGGGCGGGGGAAGCAGAGAGAGCTCCCCTCCAAACCTTCTATTTCTGCTGCAAACCCTGAGGTGAGAGCATATCTTGACAAAGGAGGGAGTGGGTGTTACGTGCAAAAAGTATAGCATTTGTAGCTCGTCACTAAGTGTTACAGTCGAAATGGAAATTTCCTCTCTATGGTTCAGATAAATGAGGAAGATTGTACCACTTTCTCTGAAGTCAGCAGCCAGGGCACCTGAGTGCTCGTCAAATCCGTGCAGTCACCAGGTGGTAGACACCTTATACTCCCTTTTACTTTCGGGTCCTTCGACTCAGGTATCAGTCCAGTCTTCATTCACTGCCGGCCGGTTCCTTCCACAAGTGTGCGTGCAGCACTGGTCCCGCCATGTGTCCTGCGATTTTGAATTCGTCCAAGGCGCAGACCAGGCAGGCCTCAGTTTGCTGCTGCTGAAATCTCGCAGAATAGCTCGGTAACCACCGGCGGTATCAGTAACAGGAACAGCAGCTGGTGCCGCGGCACCAGGAAGGCTGAGGGGGGAAGCGTTCACGAGTTAAAGGAGTGTGGTCAGATTCTACGTTGGCATCAGCGCAGGAGGGGTGGAAATGACCGCTGGCCAGGTCAACGGGAAACCTCTGTTAATAAAGAGAGAAGACTTTCAGGGGTGCAGTGGGGTGAGAAGACCAACCCCAGGCAGTTATGAACAGGGTCAAGGACAGGAAAGCGGATGAGCTTACGCCCAATCCATCCCTCAGTGGAACTCTAAAACAAGCCATGTACGGGACTCTCTGAATATTCAGTAGAATTCTAACTAAAACATCTGAAAAGTTTACCCTATGATTACATCTAATTTTAACATAAATAGTGCGCTTAATAACTGATTAGCATCACTGAATATGTAGAGCTTCATCTCCCTTGTAATTTATAGGTTGAACATTAATGAACTCTGTCAATTTCCATGACACCTGTCCCTATGAATTTAACATCGATTTTATTATACTTCCCTAGCTTGCCTTCCAAGGCCTAACATTTCAAATATCACCCCACCCAGGAACTTTTATTCGTTTTGGAGTTATGCACCCTATGAACTGTCTTGCTAAATTGTTCGAGGCAGAACAGGGGACTTGCTCTGAAATTTCGGGGAACAGCCAAGAGCACGTTAGTGGGGCTCCCCAGGCCGACGCGAGGCAGTTAGTTGGGGAAACGTCACAGCAGGCAGGAGATAAATGAGCGACATAATACTTTGCTTTTCGAAGAATCTGCCCAGGAAGCGTCTTTGACTCGGTGATTCTGTCACACCAGCTAAGACGCCAGCCAATTAATTTCAGAGACAATAAGGCGCTAACCACTGTTACCACCAAACACAAAGAGGACAATAAAGTGACCACAGAGCGGCTTCCAGACGTGGCCCAGAGGCTCATTCTGTGGGGCAAGGAGGCCGAACACCCTGGGTCCCCTGAGACCTGCCGCAGACAATGTCGCACTGGGGCTGAGTGTCCCTCCTCCACGAGCACTAGGTACTTCCATGATAAAATACCTCCCGGCCTCTAAGGTTGATTTTTAAGAGTTTATTTTTTAGGGTAGCTCTGGGTTTGCCAGTGACCTGCAAGGGAGGTTTGGTGGTTCTCCGGGTGTGTGTTGGCCCCATGCACAGTCTCTCCCCTCCAGCAGCTGCCCCCCCCCCCGGGAGTACGGCCTGGTTATGGTCCAGGAACCACGCAGACGTGCCGTCATCACAGGAAGGGCACAGCTGACACTGTCGTCCTGGGGTGGCGCAGTCTGTGGTCTGCACAAATGCACGCGTGTCCGCCACGGCGGTGTCACCCAGACCGGTGCCCCTGCCTCACACGCCCCCTGTGCCCCTACGACCCCAGCTCTGCCGCTGTCCCCACAGCTCTGTCTTCTCCAGGATGTCGCACAGCGGGGGTCACCCAGCGGCACCTGCTCGGATTGGCTTCTCTCACCTGGTCACCTGTTGCTCAGGGCCCCGACCCTCTGGCCCCGTGTACGACCCCTTGTGTCCAAGAACCCACGTTCATGCCACTCAGCAGTCACTTCCCAGGCTGTGATTCCTGAACCGAAAAATCTGGGTGCTTTCTATCAAAGCTTTCTAGAGATCAGAGGCTCAAAACAACTAAAAATGGCAAAAAAATCAGGCACAACATTTGCCTCTCTCTATCTTATGGGCTCAGAGAAACCTTCGGTAGGTTGTTCATAGTGTATTGATAGGTTGCTCTTGCAATGTGTGGTTAGAGTATGAGCCTGAATTTTTCAGACACACACTGTATGCTTAACCCTGTCATTACCGTCATCTTCATCGTCATCGTCAACACGCATGGGAAGCTGCACCCAGTGGGTGCCCGGGACCCATTTTTTATGGTTGCCTGTTGTTTGCTGTCAGTTACACAGATGTACGTTTCCCCCCAAAAAAGGGTCCTACGTGGGCAACACTGAGTGAGAAGGCATCTCAGTTATGACAGCGGCCACAGGCCTGTGACCAGGAGGGGGCACCAGAGGGTTTCATCTTTGTTAAAATGCCAGCGAGCCGCACTCCGATGCTTCCACTTAATATACTAATTACGCGTCTGCGACAGGATTCCGTCAGTGCTCCACGGTCACCACACATGACAGTCGCAACATTTCTGATAAATGCTAAATCGATAGTCATGCGTGCCTTACTAGGCAATTTTGAGTTTTCAACATTTTATGCTTTAGAGAGTCAAGTCCAAGAATAACAGAATTTTTCAGCACCCTCTAGTTATATGGGCTTTGTATAGTCAGTGAGCAAAACTATTATCTCTAATTTAGAGTGTTAAACTACATTCCTCAAAACAGAATGGTAGTATTCATAATCTGTATGCCGCTTCTTATTAAATTATCACGCCTTTCAGTAACAGCAAACGCTAGCTAGCAGGTGCCTGTCACGTCATCCTCCGGCTCTAAGGAGGGTGGGACATACGGTGAAAATAACACGGGGTCTGAGCCCTAAAAGGATGCCAAGGAGCCGTTTCCAGGCTCCAGCCAACTCCCCTCTCGGAACCTCGGCTTGCTCCTGTGTAAAATGGGCGTCATTGTAATATGTACCCCGCAGCATTAGGGTAAAGGTTGCATTGAAATAAGGTTGTAGTCCATTTGTTGTATGGCGTTACCATTCCTGCCTTTACACAATTATCAGGGAGTGAGGGTCACCCCTGGGTGCGAAAGTGCTTCATGAATCGAAATCGCCCCCGAGATCCCTGAGTGTGCCTGCCTCCTCCTCCTCCAGAGAGAGGGCCGTGGTCGCCTCAGCGGGTGTCTGCAGGCCCTTCGCTGAATGGGGTGAATGCACTCATGGGGGGCTGGATGCTGGACGGACGGTTGACTGTCGGCAGTGAGATGCAGCTCCCAGCTGACCCCGCGGTTCCCGGCTGGGAGGGGGCCGATTGCCCAGGGCCAGTCTGGTTCCTGCCGGCTCTCAGCCACCCCCTTTCAGGGCACCCTCTGGCCAGGAGCCCTGGGGGGCCTCAGAGCCTCAGGCAGGATGCAGAGGAGGGTGGGCCCAGCTCAGGGAATCTTAAGTAGCATTCCTTAATCTCCTACTTTTCGTTGTTGTTGTTTTTGTTAGCACCTTGCTAAGATAAACCTTATCAAAGAGGAGAACTGCTGAGCTGATCACACCTTAGAGAATGCTGCCCCGCCCTCCCTGACGGCCACTTATGCAAAACACCACAGAGGCTTCTCCTGCCACTGGCTTCCTGCCGCCTCTCTCTGGGAAGGTGTGGAGAACATTCCAGAGGAAGTGCTAGGAGGAACCTGAGAATCCATCCAATGAACCCCAGGGATAGGCCGTTTGGCTCAGGGTGTGAAGTTCAAACGAGCCAAAAGCCTACTGTCTTTTTTCTTGAACTAAAAATCACGATTCTCAGTTCACGGTGCAATGATGCCGTAACTCCGGGCCAGACCCCCACGCCTCTCCTCCTCCTCACTGCCGCCTGCACTGCTTTGATCCCTGTAAGCAGAATGACGCTGTTACATCCTGGCACTCTTCCTGGGGGCAGTAGCTCAGTGCAGTCGCCTTCTAGAACATTCCAAGTGCCAAAAAGTTCCAGTTCCTTGCTAACACAATATTATGAGAGTTCCCAACTTGCCCATACAGAGCCTGTGTTTACCGTATAAATATTCTAGAGATTTCGAGTTGTCTAAAAGCTTATAAAAATTTGTGAGCAATATTACATTGGAATTGCCAGGCTACTTTATTTCTCCTTGGAATACACATAATTATGCAGCTTTGATTGTTGTAACAATCATATCTTTAATTAAAGTACCTGGAAGATCTGTAGTGTCTCACATATTCATGGATATTAATTTATCATAATTGCTATACACCTCTTCTGATAAACTGACATTCCACTTGATTAATCATTATTTTGTTTTCACATGAACACGTAAACCATTTAGGGAAATAATTGAAATTCGTGGATTGATTACATCTGAGAACCCTGGTTTTCTGCTTCTGAAATCGGTTTGGAAAGGAAAACAGCACCCAACCTGGCGCAGTTTGCGCTCCAGCACCCAGACCCAGATACCCACCAATGCCGTTTACCCTGCAACATCGCACCCAGCTCTTGTTACACCTCCTGGCTTTTTTCAAACGCTCTTTAAAAATGTCTTGCCTTCAGCAAAACAATGGAGAGAAGGCATTATAGAACCTGAAGTCCTGCGCAGCTCCCTGGCTCTATTGTGGAAGTGCCAGTGTCTCCCACGGGCTCTTGTTAGGTGCACGGAAACAGAACTTCACTGGCAGGTGTTCATGCCTTAAAGAGCCGGAGCGTCTCTGTGCCTCCCTGCCTCCAGCACACCCACCTGTAATGGACCTGGCGTCTGAGATGACAGTTCTCACGGTGTGTGTCTGTTGATAACATTAGGGAACGAACTTGGGTGAGAACTGTACCGGGGAAGATGCTGCTGAACAAATGGTCCCGGGAATTTGACAGAGAAACGGGACAAAGACCTAAGCTTTTTAATGTGAGGGCTCATTCCTGTCGTCCCCCCCCTCCCCACACCGGCCCCACCCCATCCCCATGGGTCCCTGCTGAGCTCCTCACGTGCGAGAGTCCACAGGGGAGTTCCATGGAGGAGGGTCAAGGGCAGAAGGCCTGGCTCCTCCCAAACACCCCCACTGCCCGGGCAGCCTGCCCTCCCTAGAGTGCCCGCTTGCCTGCGAGGCCTTGGGAGAGAGTTGGCAGACACTCTTCCCTTTGTGAGTTGGGGTGCATGGGCAGGTGACCCCGCAACCACACACCCCAACTCAGGGCCACCCTGCAGCTCCAGCACCCCGTTCACCCCACGGGCCCCTGAAGACACAGCCCGGGCTAGCAGCTGGGCCGCAGGACAAGTCCGCACTGAGTGGATGCGTTTTCTACCAAATTCCTGACACTGACGAGATGCTCTGCTCACCGGGCCCTGGCCAGGTTGAGTGAGTAAGGACTGCGGAGCATGAGCCTTTGCTCGCCAGGACGCAGTCTGATTCGCGGAAACCAGCGGTGGTGAGAAACCGCAGGACTTTGCTCCCATGATTCGCGTAGCCCCTTCGAGTTGAATAGTCGGGATGTCTGCCTGGCGCGGCCAGCTTCGCCCGCAAACTCCCAGGGACGTTTTCGCCCTCACTCCTGTCCTCACAGCCACGCACCTCATGGCTTACACCGATTTGCCGCGGTGCTTTGACTGGCGTTGATTGGATTTAAATTTCTGTTATGAAACAGTGAATACTTCATTCCAAGCTGTCAAGCCAAATGCCAAGGAGATTTTAGGGGCAAGCAGGCAGGCATCTTTAAAGCTGATGCTTCACATCTAGAAAATGATGATCTTACTGAAATTCGGCAGCGCTGCCTAAACCCCTTCCACATCCTGGGAGTCGCAGAACGTGCAATAAACAGAGCCAATTATTGGGGAAATTGTTTCGAGGAAAAACACCGGGGCCAGCTGATTGAATTACTTTCTCTTAGATTGATCTGTCTCCAAGAATGTCGCCCAAGAGTTTAAATGGGCTGCAGGTGACAAGCGTCCTGCCTTCCCCGCCCGGTTGCGTCCTCTCTGTTGTCAGCCGAACTGTTGTCACAGGGACAGGTCCTGTCATCACCTCCGGGTGCTGCAGAAACGTCCAGTTTGACGTCGGCTTTAGTGATTGATCGGACGCGCTTCACTGTGAACTTGGTGACAGAAATGGGTGGTGTCCATTCCCAGTGTAAGTCCATACTAAGCACTGACGCAGTCGGTGGAGGGGTCTCTGACGCTGAACCCAGAATGTGGTCCAGAACCGTGATGCTGAGCCCCGCCGGCTGCGGCCAGTCAGCAGAGCTGCCACTGGGCGCTGGGAAGCCCCCCGGGGACCGGGGCGGCTCTTGCTCGTTTGCGGCAACTCCACACTCGTCTCTGAGGGACAGCTGTGACTCCAGCGGGCTCACGCGAGGAGCCGGAGCGAATTGCCTGGCCTGGCCTGTGGCGTTTCTGCACGAGGAAGGGAACCAGGCCGATCTGATTGATCCCGATGCACTCGCGCAGGGAGAAAAGACACGCTCCGACGTCCCACTTCTGGTATTTGCTCTGTGCATATCAATGTTTAGCCAGATGGCACCATTTCGTATCAGAATGCGTCTCATTATTCGACACTAAGTGGAAAGGGAAGAGGATTTAAATGATACAAAGAACGCCTTTCGGAAAAGTGGGCGGGGGTGTGTGAACGCTGGACCATGTTCGCCTCGGGAGAGAGAAGCTTGGGGTTCACTTTTCTTTTGGTAAAAAAAGATTTCTCAGTTTTCTGATATTTAAAAAAATTTTGAGCTTTTCCAAAAAAATTATTTATTATCTTTAGAGGGGAAGGGAAGGAGAGAAAGAGGGAAATATCAATGTATGGTTGCCTCTCATGTGTCCCCTGCTGGGAACTGGCTTGCAACCCAGGCAGGTGCCCTGACTGGGAATCGAACCAGCCATCCTTTTGTCCCCAGGCCTGCGCTCAATCCACTGAGCTATACCACCAGGGCCCAATATTTAAAATTTTGCTAATCTAAACCTTCAAAATATCCAAGAACATTGTGAGCAATTATTTTCCATGTTCTCTACTAAATATATCTTTACATACGACTTCCTGAATTTCGGGACCTTGACCTTGCTTCTGGAGTGAGCATGAAGACAGGTCAGCGTAACCTTCCAGTAACTTCCATACAGCTCTGTGTGGTGTGTACGCTGTGTGAGTTTATGTTATCATGCTCATTTCTTTGTATTTCAACCCCTGTCATGACAATGGGTAACCTAAAATATTAACCCTGCCGCCATCTCCGTTTTATTGGAATCCCAACTATTCACCCACATAATCGTTCTTGGGGAGCCGCGCACAATCCGCTCCGAATGCGCACGGCTCGCTGAGGAACATGTGTCTACCTCAAGGATGGAAGGACTTCAGTGAATAATGTAAAAAGATCAGTTGAAGACACACAAGGTCCCTCCGGAGTTTTCCGAAACCCCCTCTCTATGGCGGGTCATTGACATTTTTAGCTACACGGCTGTTTTCAAATAATGAGCACATTTAAAAATCTCAGGAAATCGGATGCTTAGCTCTTTGAGAACATCTGCCCAGCAGATAGATGGCGCCCTCGACGTCTTCACACAGGAGCAAGCGCACTGCCATTTCTGCTCCAACTCGTTACAGAAAACAGCAATGAAAATATTTCATTGCTCTGGAATCCAGACTTTGAGAGTCTTTTAACATTTGGAGAGGAATAGGAACAGTCCTCTGTCATAAAAATGGATCTGGGATAGACTCAGAACTGAAGATGGACTGGCAGAAAAGCAGAAAACAGTGCCATTCTGGCAGCCAACCGGGGGAGGAAGGGTTCATGCTGACTCATGTTTGCAACATCATCTACTTACTCAGCCTTTGCACAGCCTGTGAGCATGTAACAGGGCACCAAACCCGGTGCCGTGGGGGGACCGCCCTGGGCGGCAGGCGCTGGCACCTTCTCTTGCAAGAGTTCATTTTGCGTCCTGGGGAGAGGACAGGCACACACCTGCCCCGGGACGCGTTGTGAACCCAAGGCTGCTGCTGCTGAGACACGGAGGCTGTGGGCACACGGAGATTCGGTGCCGATTGGGGGACTCTGCACAAGTCTATGCAGAAGGCGACATTTCAGCCATGCAAGGATGGGGAAGAAACAGAGAAATAAGGTTGGAGGGTCAGGGGAGGCCGGGGGATGAGAGGCCTTAGGTAACATCCTGAGGAAGGTAAATGTGTTCTCCAGGTCTCCGAGGAGACGGACAGCAACTATTTTTAGACGAGAAGAGGCATGACTCAATCTGTACTTTGGGGAAACAGCCAAAACGCTACAGTCAGAGAGACTTTGGGCAGAGAAGTCCCTGCAGAGGAGAAGCGTTCGGAGACCGTTGCTTGGGTCTGATCCAGGCACGGGCTCTAGTTGTCCTGGCAGCCTTTCACTTAGCATCTCCGATCCGCAGTCCACGTGTGCAGAATGAAAATAATCGGTGCGTGGGGCAAATGGAATGATTGAATCGTGGCGAAGTGTATAATAGGGGCTGATACTCGGACGGTAGTTATTCTGGGTTAGCCGCTGCTGTCTCCCATTTCCCTCGTCATTATCGTCTGTTTTAGAGAGTGAACAATCAATTAAGATGTGATTAGTCCAGCAGGTACGTAAGAAGACCAGAATCTAATAAAACCGCCCAAAGTGTGAAGAGCGGACTTATTTCGTCTTCTCTAAAACATGTGAAACTAGCTTCCTTCCATGCCTCCGTGTCACACGGGACAAGTCAGGGGTTCCACGCTGTGGGGACAAGCGGCCAGGTGCTCCCAGCCCACACCTGCGCCCAGCACCAGGCGCCACGATGCGTGGCCGCCCAGGGCCCGTGGACACGTTGCTCGTGGGTGGGGGCTGGATGCACACGCACGTTGCCCCCCACCCTCCCGAGGGTGCCAGTAGGGAAGGCGGTCCCCCGACACCGCCCTGACGCCCACGCCCTGTGAGACACCGGGAGGGGCCTTTGACCCCTTAACCGAGGGTTCCCACCATCTGGACGTGGGTACAGCAGGCCGGGCTGGGTGTCGGTGGAGACCACACGGCTTGTCGGGTTGTCTTTTTTATCCCCACTGGTGTGCGGGACGGATTGGAGATGTGAAGGCTTTCAAAGTGGACAAACCAGTCCACTGAGCAGTGGATAAAATTCTCACCAAACCAGTGAGAGTCCAGCGAATGAACGCTTTACTCCGGGGGACGGGGCCCCCAGGGCACTTCTGGAAATGGGAAAAGCCTGCGACGCAGCGAGTCCACGTTTCCTCCGAGCCCGGGGCAGCCGCGGGCCCGGTTCAGGACTGTCCTTCCCCGGGGTGCGCCCCCCCCCCCAGGCACCAGGCTGAGTCTCCTGGGGGTGGTGCTGGGGTTTCAGGTACTGTGTCTGCGTCCCTGCCCTTGCAGTTCTGGGGGGGTAGGGGGTGTTGGCACTGCCCTTTCACCCACCCCACCCCGCCCACACCGGTGCCCCCCTACTCACCTCCCGGCAATGTGGGGGGTCCACCAGGCGATTGCTGTAGTTCTAGGAAATATTTTTAATACTAAAAAATAAGTGAGTTATAACATAACTTGCCTTTTCTTAAATAAGCTACTCAATGGATAATGACGGAAAGAATTCACGAAATGTATTAATAATTACAGATGGGCTCAGTGGGGGATGGGTGCGGGTGCGTATGTCAGTTGCAGGGATGCAAAGTTACAATGTTACAGAATACGGATCACAAGGGCTTGGTACCTCAGTCCGTAACTGCAGGAAAAAAAATCGGAACAATTTGCCTGCCAGGCCTTTTAATGGCTGGTAGGAGCGTCTTAACACTTCCTTCTAGTTCCTCTTTTATCTGGGAAAAGGAGCCGGGTGCAGACCCATAGTACTTCGTAGGAAGTCCCACAGAGGGGGGCACACTGACGGCACACGCACCGCGGCCTCAGGTGCCGTCCGTCTCGCGGGGGAGGCGGGGGGGAGCCACCTCACAGGGGAACGAACGCAGGGATGTCGGAGCAGAGAAGCGAGCCCTGCGTGCTCAGGGGCCACCGAGGGGGGGGCACCAAACTGGCGCTAAATGGAGGTCGTGGCACGAGTAACGGGGGCCCGTCCAGAGGCCCCTCCCGGGGCCGAGTCCTGCGACAGGCCCACGAAGGGTCTGGAAGCGCATCCCTCCGGCCCCGAACCTTTACTCCCAGGAACGGATCCTGAGGACACGGAGGTGCTGATGCAAAATTTACTCATCGCAGTGCAGCTTATTATCGAGCTTATCAAGATATCAGAGCCAGCATCAAACAGCCCCCCGGGCGCTCGCTGAATCCGTACTGGCCCTTGCATTGGATCTGGCAGGACATAAAATTCACAAACAACGTGTATCCGTGCAGCAAGAGCGGTAATCCTCTCCCGAAGAGAAACACGTAGGTTTTTAAACTGCATGCAACCAGGCATGCTGTTTTATATCTACCTATGTGTGTCTGCACAGGGAAACATTTAGAATATTAGATGTGTTATTCATATATTATTATTATTGTTGTTGTTGTTTTGCTTATCTACTATTTGCTAATTAATTTGGGGAAAAAATTAGGGACATCGCATTGAGCTGGATGTCTCTGAACATTCTTTTGTGCTAGTGAATGTTTTTAAATACAATATATAATGGATATTTCTACCCACTTTGGTGCAACTTTATTTTAACAGTCTTCAGCTTTTCTCAAAGCTGTCATTACTAGAGACGATTACCTGACCGTGGTTCATCTCGTTACTGACATGCAGGGAGGACCCGCAGGGAGGACCGGCTGGACCCACAGCCTCAGTCTCACTGGCGTCTCTGTGGATAGTGAAGTTCATTAACAGACGGGAAGAGGAAATACATACATAAGTACTCATGGTTTTGTAGTCAGTTTAACCCTGTGCTACTTAACGAGGAGAAGTTACATCATTAATTACTTCCCTCATCTCCACTTGTCCATGTTGATTCCAACCACGCGCCATCGCCGGCATCTAAGCCGCTCTGTTCTCCGGGTGTGACCTGAGCAGGTACCGGAGGCCACTGCGCGTCTGCTGTCCTGCCCCCGCACCCATAGGCGACTGGTTCTGGAGAGGCGGGAGGGACCGCGCAGGCCCTCCCTGGGCAGAGAAAATGTGGTGTACGTGTGTGCACGTCTGCAAATGGGACACGCTTCTGGGCGTCAGGTGAGTGAGTTCCGGGGCTGATGCACACACAGCCTGGTGGCGGTAGGTGACACCTGTGTCATGTACTTGAGATTCGCCCCCGGAAGGAAGTGTCTTGTGGGAAGTATTCTCTTGGATAAGAGCATGAGCAGAACGAGCATGTGCTTTCACATAGGCTGCGGGTGTTTAATTTTGTCTGTGTGCTGCTGTTTTCCCAGAGGGTATATATGTGGGTGGGGCTTTTACAATACACTTTACAAGTATTTGCGTATAAATATGTAACTGTCGTATGTGTGGATACACCCCTGTGCCCATGTTCGTATATGTGTATCTGTGTGCACACGCACGCACACACCAAACCCCATTGCTGCCCACGTCCTTCCCAGGGGAAGGCCGGCCTCCCTCCCGTGTCCCTTTCTGCAGTGTCCGTGATGAGGCGGGGCACCGCGGTGTCGGGAACTCCGCGTGCCTTCGCCGGACAGGGGCTTTCCCCAGGGAAGTGACCGACTGCCCACCAGAACAGGACCTTCCGGCAGCGGGTCGTCCGAGCAGAGCAGCCAGTTTCACGTTGACAAAGCCACTCGGCATCACGTTGGTGACATGTTGGGAGGAAAAACAACGCAGCTTCCACACGCCTCTGTCCCCAAGATGACGAGCAATCATAGCATGATTCCGGTCCTTAGACCCCCGCCCGGGAGGGGGCGCGGTGCAGCTGTGTTGGGGGTACTCATGCTTCCGGCCTCTTTGTCATCACAGCTGAAGTGGTTTGATTACGAGGAACACCCCCGATTGATGACGATGTTCCACAGACCTAAGAAATGTGGCTTCACGTCCAAGCAGAGCCCTGCAATGCGTTTTAGAAAAGTGTCTTTGTACGTTGGTGCTACATTTTTCCAGTCACATAAGTAAATGTGCTGTAACGTTTAAGAACGAGGGGCTCACCCCCGATATTACACGTGACAAAGGGGGGCCGAGAGGGGTCAAGTGAGGAACGGCGTCAGGAATACGGTATAAACGGAATCCTAGCATTTACGGGGAAGCTATTTGGAGAAAGTGGAACAGACTGGCCTGTTCTATTTTGGCTCACAGAAGGTCATCACAACTTCAAAGTCAAGTATCCCATGAGTCCTGCATCCACTCTCACTGTTGGCAGAAGCCAAGCCTTATTGAATCCTTTACAGGAAATGAATTTGCCAATGGATTAACTGGCTTCCTCTGGTGTAGACAGAAAAAAAGCAAGGTCCGCCCACTCCCTCCGGTCCCTCCGTGGGGACTGCCCAGCGGCCTCGCTGTCTGGCTCCATGGGCTTCCTGACCTACTTTGAGCGGCTCCAGAAAGGACAGGTGTCTCCCGTCCCCACAGGGGGACGCGTCCCTGCCTCTCCCCTGGAGGAGTCCTTTTGCCGTCTCCCGTTGTGTGAATCCGAGCATCTTGGAGTCACCTGATCTCCCCACGCTCTGCCCTTTGCTTCTCAACATCCAGGACTGGGAACGTCACTGTGCGGTGAATGGCGGGCACAGATTTTGTGGCTCCTCCAGTTGCTCTTCCCTCTTCAAAGCTCTCTGTCCTGGGTCTGAGGCTTGGGTCCCCCACCCCTCCTCCACGCCAGCCCCATAGCGGGGGCCTGTGGTTCATAACAGCTGTTCTAGAAACCCACTGCAGCAGACTTCACGCGCAATGGCCACAGGCCACAGAGGACTTCGGGAGGCCTCACTCCAGCAAGGGGTGATGTTCAGCCCTTGACGATTACAGACTCGGCCTCAACTGCCGGGCGTCTCCAGGAGTGCCGGTCAGTGCAGACGGACGGTGTGTCTTACACCCCCCCTCTGGGCTCTTCAGAATGAAACGTGGCTTCACGTGTTGAGAGGCTGTCTCGTTTTCCATTGTTGCTGCAGTGGTGGGTGCAGACCCGATGGCGCAATCCAGCGTACAGAGGCTGTCTTGCAGTTCCACGGGTTGTACACCATCCTGGGTTTGGGTGGCATAAGACCGACGTGTCAGCAGGGGTCTTGCTGAGGGGCTCTAGCGAGAACCCATTCCATGGCCTTTCCCAGAAACCCCTGCGTTCCTGGGCTCATGGCCCTTCCTCCACGGTCAAGGTCAGCAGCCTCAAGCGGAGTTCTTCTCAGTGAACCACGCGGACCTCCTTCCCTGGGTTCCTTGTGCTCCCCGCCTCTCTGCTTCCACCCCTGTCTTCCACCTTGAAAGATCTTTCTGATTGCATTGGACTGCCGGATGAGCCAGGGGAATCTCTCCATCTCAAGATCTGTGACTTCGTCCCACCCACGGAGCAGCCTGTGGCCTTCCGAGCTCATGCAGTCACAGGCTCTGGGGTCAGGAATCCGAGGGAGGCAGAGCTCCCCGGGGGCCCTGCTAACTCTTCACATCTGAGTCTTATCTGCGCCGCCGGTGTGCTCAGTAAATCCCCAAGGCCGCCCGCTGGTTCCTGCTTAGTCAGCTGTCTTCAGGCCAGTTTGCAGTGAAGGACCTGCCGGCTGCACGGGGGTGATGTACTTTGTGAAACTCTAGTTACAACAGTTCGCTCCAGGTCCGTCAGTGCCTTCCTGACCAGCTTCCTCACAAACTGCCTCACATAGGCCGCAGCAGGGTCAGCCAGCCTGGCCCGTGAGCTAAGAGTGAACTTCACCTCGGTAAGTGGTCAAAAAAAAAAAACAGAAGAAAATACTCTGTAACCTAGAAAAAGTAAAAACTACAAATTTCAATGTAGATAAGTAAAATGCTCTCAAAGCCCATCCACGCCCATTCGGGGGCTGGGCTTGCGAAGGGTGGGGCCGAGCAGCTGAGTGGACTGGGGCAAAGACCCCCAGGCTATTTCTCTCTGGCCCCTTATAGCTGAAGTCATACCATGGATTTCAGCGCTAGACACTTCATTCAATAAAATGTAGGTGAGCTGCATAGACCGGGTTGCTGAATCGGGAATTTGCTTCTCTTGGCCATTGTCAGTATTAGGCAAAGAAGCATGTGACCCATTTCTAACAGAATTTGTAACATCATCTCCCCAGGACAAAAGGGGGTCAGGGAGCTTTCTAACAAAACGCCGGCGTGAGGAAATGCTTCTCGGAACCGGTCAGCACCACGTGTAAACTCCAGCGAGCAGCAGCTCTGAGGAGCCAGTTCCTCCTACACAAGGTTATTCCCAGCAGGGGTATTATCACCGTCGCAATTGGTTACAGTCAAGGTCTGGCTTTGAACTTCAAATGGATACTGCTCATTTCCAAGCCTGACATTGGAGGGCTCGGCGGCCGCACGTCTGTTTGATGCTGCTGCTCCTCAGGTGGGGGGGGGGAGGGAAACGCTGTCCTGGCCCCCGCAGTCCTGGGCCCGGAACGTGCTCTCCCTGTCCCCCCGCCCACACAGGGCGCCCCAGGGCTCAGCCACAGCCGCCTGCTCAGCACCCTCCCCATCATCCGCACTCATGAGCGTGCCCTTGAAAACAGATGTGTGAGCAGAAATGCCAACTAGGTGCATGACGCCTGGCCACATGCTCGTGACGTTAGAAATATGCTTCAGGGACATTTACATGCACAATCGTGCAACTGCTGTCAGGGAAGCGTTTTCAAGTCCAGGTTACAGGCGGGAAAACTGAGGTCCGGGAAGACCGCCCGGCCACAGGGAGACTCAGCCAGAGCGAGTTCTGCCTCCTCCAGCCCCGGGCGGTCACACCGCTGGCCAGGGGGCGGCATGAAGGCGCCCCTCCTGGCCCTTCCCTTCGCTGCCTGAGGGTGCACCGCCTCCTTGGTGCTGACGCGGGTCCCCCAGCAGGACACGAATGACCGGGTTTTATTTTCTGACAACAGAGCGACCCCCTGTGCAGTGGGCTGATCTATTTCTAAACAGCTGGACCAGAGATCGAGCCTGTCTGAGGTCGGAGAGGTTTCATTGTGTTTAAGATGCTCTTTTACTCCGAGGCAACTTTATCTGGTTTTCAGTCTGGTAGTTCTTGCCCTGGCCGCATGGCGCAGTTGGTTGGAGCGTTGTCCCATACTCAAAAGGTTGTAGGTTCAATTCCCGGTCAGAGCATGTGCCTGGCTAGTGGGTTCTGTATCCGACTGAGGCAATTGATCAGTGGGGTTTCTCTCTCACGTCGATGTCCATCCCTGTCTCTAAAATCAACAAACATATCCTCAGGTGAAGATTAAAAACATTTTTTTAATCTCTGTAATTTCTCATCGCCAACCTCATACACTCTGCCCCTTGTCACGGCGCGGGGGGGGGGGGGGCTGGTCGTGAACTGTGGCGCGTGGCACTCGGCACATGGCTTGCTGTGTATCAAGTGTGAAAACGTCCGGTGAAAGAGTCGCCCAGGGTTTAAATCGTGAAGGGCAGAATTTTATCCTTTGCCAGTTTCCTTACCTCCTAGAATTCATTATGATTGAGGTTCCGATGAAAAGAAAAAAGAAATGAAATGCTATTTTCTCATTGATGGATCACTGATATTTGTGAACGCCTTCATGCCATCGAGAATAAACGCAGTATCTGTAGGTGGGGAGAGAGAAAATCACCCGAAGGCGTAAATGCAGCGAACAGACGACTCTGGGTGAAGCATCGGGGGCGGAGGCTGCGGGCTGACGGTGAGGCGGGCCTGACGCGGGCGTGTGCTCTCTCGGTTCACAGGGGCCTCTGCCCTTCCCTCTCTCCCCAGGCTGACCGGCATGAACCTCCCCTCTCCGGTCATCAGCAGCAAGAACTGGTTACGACTGCACTTCACGTCCGACAGCAACCATCGGCGCAAGGGGTTCAACGCTCAATTCCAAGGTAAGAACGCTCCATCTTATAAGGAAAAAGAATAGCAGAAGAGGCCTGCCGGTCCTTTCCAATCCTGAAATGTTGGGGTTCTCTGCCTAAAAATGGGACAAGAGATATAATCTTGAAAATACTTTCTATCCCTTTATGGACAGTTATTGTTAGAAAAGCTACAGTTAAAAACTAGCCACTTAGCAAAGCATTGTTGCGGTGATGTATGCAGTAGGTTTTTCTTATTTTGCTGGAATTATTGCTAAGTTTTAATCAACAAGCACCGATTAGCATTCATTTCCATTTCCATACCCCTAACTGATAAATATCCCGGTGGTGTGGTTATTTTTTTACCCATATCTTAAGAATGGTCTAGCATATAGTTTGCGTGAAAGTGCGTAAGCACACTCTCCTATCACTTTGAGTTCTAGAACATACTCCCACTACACAAACCCAGTTACCTGGGTTAGCGATTTACACATGAACAAAGCCCCAAACAAAGGTGCAGTTGTAAGTGGGCTGGCTTCGAACCTTCTCTCTGCATCTTGTTTAGCACGTTTATACGGGTACAGTGTTGTATCGTTCCCTGCCTGTGTCTGATCATCAATAACCGTATCGATACCACAAAAAGAATTCCATCTATGAAGTAAGAGAGCCATTGAAAACAGCTCCACTTTCATTTGCAAATAAAAATTGTATGCCACACACACAAAAATTATCTGACAAAAATTGCAAAAAAAAAAAAAAAGCGGGATAGTTTCCCAAGCAAATGTCTCCCGGGTCCTCAAAACATGACCCAGAGGATATCAGTTTCAAGGGTATGTTTCCTGACATGTGGCCAGGAGCCCCAGTGAGAATATTAGACACATCCCACGCTGTACACACTAGGAGGTTGGAAGGACTATTTGTCAGCAACTTCCGTGAAAGGCAGAGCACAAACAGAACCCACGCTGGCCACCTGGGGGGATTTTAGTCACGTTCCTCCAAGTGGATCTGAGTCACAAGTCCATCCTGAGAATGCCAATCGACTGGCCTGTGATGAGGTGGGTGAATCCAGTGAGCGAAGTGGTTTCTGAAGCACTGATTGGTCGTCTCCAAGGGTCCTGGTGATTTGATTGGCCCTTAACCACAGAGGACTCTCCAGGTGTCGCCCTTGAAGCCTGACCAGAGCAATCAGCGTCAGTGATTGCGAGAAAGGCGAAAGGTAGAACGTTGGGTTAGAAGGCGCTAGAAATTGGTAGATACAAGAAGTGTACCAGCTGACAGAAAATCGCAAGAGCTTCAATGTGTGGGCCATCGATTTTAAAAAGAACATATATATAATTAAAGTGGTGAGTAGAAACATTTGCCCATAAGCCCAGAGAGATAAAAAGATGCCAAGCACAAGGCACTGTAGACGGGGCTGAGCAGCAGGAGACCAGGCAGCCTCTGCAGGCTCGCCCTGCGCTTTGGCTCGAGGCTGCCTGGTGAGAGAGGTCGCCAGCCACACGTGTGCTCATAACAGCCCCGTTGTGCGGGGGGCGTTGGGCTTCAGCCCACACCCCAGCAGACTGAATACAGAAGGCTCATCTGGAAAACGGACCCCACGGAGAGCAGCGGGGTATTGACAGGAAATACTCCAAAGAAGGCCCACGACACTTCCGAGGAGGGTGGTAATTCCAGGCAGGAAGGCATTAATCGCATCGACCGAGGTGGCTCCACGGGGCAGAGCCACCACCCAGGGAAGGAAGCTACAGCCCCTGTCCCAACACAGAACGGACCTGAGGGCAGCAGAAGGCAGGAGACAGAGCCCCTTTGAAGTTCAACTCCAAGGCCAGTTGGTGAGAGGGGCCTGTCCAAGTCCCCACCTGCCTCCCACTGACCACGTCCATGCAAGATGCCACCCTGACTTTGCAGCCAGGAGGCCTCTGGGGGCTGACTGGGAAACCTTCGGGGCCTCCGGAAGAAGCTTGCCGTTCACTTGTCCTTCCTGCCTGCATCGAACACCAAGGAGCCCCAGCTGGTACTGCGCTATTATTTCAACTGGACCAAATGAGGGAAAGGAAACACTGTTATCACCAATACAACTGCAAAAGACAAAAATAACGAAAGCCCGGACGATGCGCCCCCTAGAAAACCACCAAGAACAACAGTAACAATAGTCCTGAAGATTCACAAAAGTATTTCCCAGATGCTGTTTCAATATCTATGCAAAAGTTCTGCCCAAGAATCCAAATTTGGGTTATTTGGAGGAGAAGGGGACCTTTTTTAGAAAATACACATTTCTATGGTCGCTGCCATTTTAACATCACTGTGGTCACATTTATCACTGTGGTTGCCCTTGAGGATGTAAAAATTCCATCTGTGGTGCTGGGAGAAAATATGGCTGCAAACCACGTGGGCCCCCAGGGATACTCTCCTGTGGCCCCCAAGATGCTGACGCAGCCCTTGGACGGCCTCTCTCCGGGAAACTGCCTGTGTCCGAGAGTGCCATGGCTGCACGGACCTTCACAACTTCAAAAAACAAAGAGCATGGTCTTTAACGTGGTCAAATAAACAACCACCACCACAAAATACCTTCCTTCTGTTTCTTGATGATGTTTTCGGCTTTTATCTCGACATTCTTTATCCCCCGAATCTTGCCCTTTCTTCTTCAGCTTTTATCTCCTCAGTCACCCCGACAAATTTGGCCAAAAGTAGCCATAAAGGGTGATCAATGGGAACACGGGCTTCACAGCTGCCTCTCCTGAAACACGTTCGCGTTTAAACTGGCATCACGCACAATGCAGCAGCCCATGCAGGAGGGACCATTGGGTGGGTCTGTGGTGTCCACGCACATGTCGAGCTCTCGTGGAAGGACAGACTTACGGAGGGCACCTCGTTTTCCTTTTAAATCAGCTGAAATTGAGCCCATTCTCTCTATGCTTGCCTCCTTCATTCATTATAATTAAATAATCGCCTTGTCAGCACCATTTGTCTCCGAGGCATTTTCGACGTCTGCGAGCCGGGTTTTTGAAACGTGACTTGGCCTTGACCCGTACGCGCCGTTACTCTGAAGCAGCCGCCTACATGGCGAGCTCCGGTTCCACGCACAGTTTCCCTGGCGGGTTATAAAAACACAATTTTCACGTGGATTCCTGTAAGGGATAGATCACTCGGAAGGCGTGGGTAGTGAGTTCCCCATTCGTAGGGAGAACACTGTCTCATAAATCAAGGGAAAACCTGACCCTGGACTTAAATCTTGTGTTGACACCAATAATCAGCTTTCCTTTAGGCTGTGGTTCTGTATAGTCCTTGGTTTTCCCTTTGACTTAAAATGAAGACCTTCGCAGAAAATGAAGGCTTGTGTGTTGTTAAAAGTGTATTTTGGAGGACGAGGGGCTTTGCCATTTCAGGCCAATTCAGATCTGGATACGGCGGGTATACGGCGGGTGCCTTCCCCACTCCCGTGTGCTCACACTGTCTGCAACCCGGATGCAACTGCGGAACCTTAACCTCAGAGGTGTCGAGCTACCTGGCCACCAGGCCAATAGGTGGTGCCCCTCTCTTCCTTTAGAGCAGCACCTCTGCAGAACAGCGAGGGCAACGACCTAGAACCCAGAAGGCACTCGGTTACTGTGTGCGGAAGAACAGAAAGGTGTCTCCACAGAAGCTCCCCAAGGCCGGGGGGGGGGGCGGGGGACCACGCATGCAGAGCCTGTGAGTACCTGCAGGTGGCGCACTCTCCACCCAGGGCACCTTTAGGTAGGACAGGTCAAGTTCTCTGTCAGTCCGAATGGATTCGCAAAACCCGATCTTATAGCCTCTAAGTAATTCTTGAAAACTCTAAGCCTCTCAAAGAAAAATAGGTATTAGTAGATATGAGTTCACTCAAATCAGAAACACACACCACGTTCCCTAAACACACACGTGAGATTCCCTTGGACCCAAAGAGCCGTGTACAGCGCCCGCACCTGCACCGTGAACAACTCGGAGAAGACGCCGCTTGGGCTGAGCGGCCGGCTCCCGGCCTCGACATCGTCATTAAGGGCTTAGTATTAGCCAGCTTCCTTTCTGCCCGGGGTGTCCTGCTCCTGGCTCTGTGAGATAAGAATAATAACACCTGCCCCCCGAGGCACTGCCGACGGCCAATACACAAAAGGGGGTGTGTCAGACGCTCGGCAGGCTGCCAAAACCCCCAGACCCCCACCCCTGGGCCACGGATCCTCCTGACCCAAGTTCGTGAAAACGCTGTGTCTGTTCTAACGAAAGAGTAAGTAAAAATGGGCAAAGACCAAGGGGGCTGCACACCGCAACAGGAGGGACTCACACAGGCTCACACTGAGCGAAGCAGCCGGACAGGGAGGCGCCCACCGTGGGGCGCTCGCGAACGGAGCCCAGGGATCTGCAAAGCCCGCTGTCTACAGGGTGTCTGGTCCCCAGAGAGGCAGCAGGGTGAGTCTGTGCATTTCAATTTGAAAAGTGTTTTGAAGAACCGTCAGAACAGTTTGTTTCCCTCCAAAATGACACTGTTTTTTTTAAAGTTTCTTGTCCACGGGGCCACACAGACCCCTAGAGGCTCCCCCATGGCGCCCAGGCGCTGCGGAAGGTTCGAAGCTGGGAGGCCCAGGGAGCCGGCAGCCGCCCAGACAGCCCACCCCTGGCAGGGCCTCCATGTAAATATTGCAACTCAGCGTCATCCTGTCCAGCTCCGTTTTCTGCCCTGGTGGGTGAACTGCCCCCTCTTTCCAATCACAGCACCGTCCTCTGAGGAGCAATGATTTATTTTTGTACAAGTGAGATCTCCGGGATAAGAGCGGCCCTTGAAGGCAGCCAGGAGTCCCTGGATGCTCCATCCACTTTCCCCGCAGAGCCTGGGACGGGCACGTGGTGACCAGCAGAGATCACAGGTTGGGGACGCAAAGCACTGTCCCCAACCTGTGTGAACGAGTGAACGTGTGTGTGAACCTGTAGAGATACATGTCAGTAAAGGGCAGCATGAGAGCAGAGGCCTTGACCCCTGGGGCGGCAGGGAGAGAAGGGAGAAGTGGGCAGTTGCCCCGGGTGGGAGCCATCTGGGATGGTGGAGACAGCCCCCGCCCCCCATGGAAGCATCCAGTGCTCAGACCCACCTTGCAGAGGCCGGGACCTGAGCACAGCTGGGGGGCTGTCCCCACTGTGAGTGCCGGCCCCGGAGCCACCGCAGAACCCGGGACCAGAGCTGAGGGAGTCAGGTGCAGGGGGCAGTCCCGCACACCTGGTGTGTGCAGGGGCTGGGGAGCGGGGGTCCCCAGCTGCTGACTGCGTTGATTTTAAGCCGACGGCACGGCCTCCAAGGCTGTGCGTGGAGAGGAAGTGGTCCAGCCCCTGTGGGGCACCGCTGCCGGCTGCACCGGCTGTCGAGGACGCGCCTCTACACAGGAGCATCCCTTCCGCCCCCAAGGGAGGGCACGCCTCCTCCACACGGCAGTGCACAGGTCGCCCGGGGCACACACATCCTTCCCCCGGACCCTGGCCATTCGTGGTGTCCAGTCCCCAAGGCGAGGGCACAGCTGAGCTGGGGGACAAGTGCAGCGGACGAGCGGGCACAGCTACAAGGGACCACCTGCCCGTGGGGCCAGGGGCCCGCTCAGGGCAGGGTGCCCAGCACCAAGGCTCCCATTTGATGGAACCCCTCGGTCCCCTAAACCTCACTGTCTGCACCACGCAGACCCCCGGGCTGGCTGTGCAGTGAGGACTCCGTGGGCTGCCCCTGCCCACCCTGCGGGGGGCGGAAGAGCAGGCAGGCTTTGGTGCGTGGTCCTCTGCGCGCTAAGAAACCGTCGAGGTAGCAGTTCGTTCCCAAGGGCTGTGCGCTTCCTCCCGGAGAGAGCGCTTGTGTCCAGGGGCCGTTTTTTGACTAGACACTCGAGGTGATTTCTCACTAACGCTGAAACAAGAGAACATATGTCTTAAGATAAATACGCGCTTACGGTCGTTAGGGATGTGAAATTAACAGCTAGCCGTGTCACCTCGAGGCAGCCTAACGGAGCAAATGATCTTCTGAATTCATTCCAGACTCCGAAGTCCATGTATTTTCATGTGTTGATTTATTTAAAAAGCACATTTAAAAAATTAATATGTGATAAACTGAGCCATTAGATATAAAACCACTTAAACCAAAAACTTCCCTTTCTCTAAACGTCTGCATGTCAGAGATCCACACTGGCGATTGGGGGCCAACAGTACCGCTCAGTAAATGACAGCCATTTAAAATAGATTAATATGTGGCCACAGCGGGTGGATGTTATCTTCTTATGCTTGAAGGATACAGAAACTTAGGAGGGTTATTGTCCCCTTGGTGAATTTTCTTGCTACATTTTTTATTTATGAGATAAAACCAATTATCCCGGCGTTCAGGTTGGGGACCCCTGGCTGTCATCATTTTTTAGGTGTCTCTCTCCTGTGGCAGCTGCGTTGGTCAGATCTACAGGCTGCAAGTTTATTTGCTAAATGTTCACACCCACCTCTGTGGGCAGCCTGCGCTCTGTGATTTAAGGCACCGCCCGGGACAGTGGGCATTTCAGGAGGCCGCCCACCAGGGTTGTCCACATTCACAGGAAGGATACGATGACGTCGGCGGAACGTCTATCTGCTCCTGCTGCCAGGTCAGCGAGCGGCTGCGTTTCGGCTCACCCGGGGGGCGACCTGCCCCGGGAAGCCGCACGCAGGTGCTCAGAACCGTGCAAGAGCCGGGAAGCGTAACAGTGCACAAGCCACGCTGCTTGTCCTCTTGGTCACATGCACAGTGACACTGTGGCTTCTCACAGTGTGTCACCCAACCAGTGGTAATAATTCATGTTTTAGGAATATATAAATCAGACAGAGCTGGCAGGCGGTAAGCACTGGATATAGAAGAGTGATTAATAATGCACCGTCTCTGCCTTCGGGAGTTTATAATTTAATTAGTAGCTCTCGATATTGGGTCAGAAGCCCCATTGGAGATTTAGTAGCAGTTATGAACTCACCATACCTACTAGAGTTCACAGGCATTTTCTATGAACTTCATGTTTGCCTGAGACCCCAGGGGTCACTGGTGGACTTCAGGTTGAGACTTCTGTGTATTCAAATGAAATACGGAGTTAGAACGCTCACTCCCAGCGAATGGCGGGCGCTGGAAGACTCGCCCTGTAGAAAGAAGATGGGTGCCGACAGTGAGGACGGGTCAGGAGACACGGCAGTTTTGGCAGGTGGTTATCGGCAAAGTAGGCCAAGAATGAGCTGTGGGTGGACAGGAAGCTGAGGGACAAGGGGGCGATGGAGCCTGAAAGGGCCACCTGGGAGGTGACAAGGTAACATGGGAAGAGCATTTGGAGAAAGTTGAATCAGCGTTGACAGTCGCCGATGATGGAAGAGTGTATGTTGGCCAAAATGTGACTGCACAATAAGGAACTTGAGCTTGAACTTGAGCTATGTTGTTAGGTACAAGAGGTGGGGAAGAGGCCTGGGCAGGGCTTGACCTTACAGAGAGGGTGCAGACCTCAGCAGGTTCGAGCCACGGAGCAGTTCAGTGGCTGAGGGCACTCAGTCCTCCCTGCAGATGACTCTTGTCCAAAAGAACAGAAGTCCCGGGGGAGCTCAGGCCCTGCCCCACAGTTTAGAGAGGACTTCCCATTTCGTTACCTGAGAAGTCTCCCATCTGCACCATCCAGCTACCCCGAGCAACTCAGGGTTTAGCCAAGAGTCACCGCTGTGGGCAGACGGCGCGGACCCTGGATGCACGGAATGCACCCGCCGGCTGGCACCAGGAGACAGAGACACGAGAGCCCGTTTTATGAGCTGAGACACTGGGTGAAACCACTCTCACAGGTCACGGAACGTGTGCGGGTGCCTGGGGAACCTGGACTAGGAAACGGAGCCACATGGACCCACGGGTGACAGCACTGTCCCTTCTCATCGTCCACTGTCAGACCTCGCGGGGGTGCCTGGGCACCCCCCTCAGCCACTGGCACCCAGCTTTCCCACCTGTCCTCAGACGCCAGCCCGACAAACCCTGCCTCCTTTCCTGTGGATTCTCACCTTCTCCTCAGTGTCCGCGGTTCCTCCAACCCACAGACAGGACCCTGGGGTAAGGCTCTGCCACCCCCCAGTGCACCCCTCGACCAGCGGCTGCTGTCTCCTGGGAGGGCCTTGCCCAGCTGCCTGCCTGCAGCTGCGTGGGGAGCACCTCGCTCCCTTGGGTGCGGCCGGGCTTCTGCAGAAGGTCTCGGGCAATTCAAAATCAGTATTGGAGACTGAAATCTGTCGGTGTGTTGACCTCGGTGAGCCTTGCTCGGCCACCTTCCAGGGCTCACGGCGGAGGCGAAGCAGGGGTCTGAGACACAGCCAGCCCACTCGTGCTTCCGCAGGTCCACCCCTGCCCCGGAGTGGGGTGTGAGAGTTAATATCGGTGTGAGGACTATACATTCCTTTTTAAAGCTTGCTCTTGGAATGCTCCTTGGAGAATTCCACTTGGATTACAATTCTCTTCATCAACAATATGGCTCGGAACCTGGGTGCTAAGCCCTCACTCAGTTGAAATAATGGACATGATGACTTACGGCCTTTGAAACAGCAGTTATTGCAAAGGGCTGAGATCACGTAAAATTTAAACTTAGTGAAATTAACGCCTTTACTGCATTTCCTTTTACCCCGACAAAGGGGCATTTTGTAAACGGTTCTATTTTTTGCAATTTCTTTTGTGTTTTGTTGATTCCATCATTGGAAAAAGTCCGGGCAGTCGAGAAAGTCCAGAATTTTCATTACAGGTTTACTGAAAATAGAACGAAGCTCTGCCATCAATTTTTCTCTAGATTTTAGAGAAAATTCCATCACTGCCCAGAGAATGAACTCACCGCTACTAACCTCGTGAGAGCCTTTGGCGTGCCCACCTCTCTGAATGGCCCTTAATGTGGAATGTCTGTGCTTTTTGTTGCTCCGCAATCGAAAATATTTTTTAACATTGCACTCCTTGATCTGAACTGGTTATGAAATCTGCTGCTGTGGTCTCGATATGTGTGGATCAAAACCGAATATTTGATCATGCGCATCACACCGTTCAGAGTCTTCTTAATGTTACTTTTTCAAACCTCAGACGCTTCCCAATTTTCTTGGCCCAGAAAATTCTATTTTCAAAGTCGTTTCTTGTGAAATGAAGTTTTCACTTGGATGATTACAGTTTAGGTCTTATTTCATTAGCTAATTTTAATCTGATTACTTCTAGGCAGGAAGCTTATTATTTTGCTTCTTTATGTGTTTTTTTCAGCAACAGGTATTCAAGAAATGTGTAAAATACTTTCTGCCTTTTGACTAGACTTTAAAAGATGGGTATTGAGAAGCGCAAAGAAAAGTAACAGGAAATGAAATTCACTGAAGTGCCAGGAAAATTTTGCTTTTTCTGGTTGAAAGATCAATGTCGTCTCCTTTGTTCCTCTAGAAACTAAATCACGTTTTAAAAATGACGATCAGGAATTTTATTCCTCGCAAATTTAAAGTCATGCCCCCCCAAAAGATTAACTTACAAAGATCGCTCAGGGACAACATGTATCACACATTCGACTTCAAACAACTCAAGTCTCTGAGATACACAAAGGTCTTTTCCTGTTCCTTCCCGGTGTGGGCCTTGAACTTCCGGACTCGGAATCCAGGATGAACGTGGTGTCGCGTTTGACGCCTCCAAACGAGGGTTATGTGCCCACAGGGCTTTGTTTTGTTGTCTCGCTGGGGTGGCTCCAGTCTCTGTCCCCACCTGAATGTCACCGGTTCTCACGCTCTGCCTGCCGGTTTACCTCGGGCCCTGGGAACGTGCCTTCTGGGCAGCTCCTGTGTCCAGTAGCCAGGGGTCGACAGGAGGTGACTAAGGCTTTCCCGATGTCTAGGACGTGAAATATTAATGTGACAAAATTTCAAGGAATAAGCGTCCCTTATCGATAGCTGTTGTAGATACAGACAACAGTGGCACCTGGGGGGCAGCATCGCCACACCACGGACCTCGCAGACATTGTCTAGGCCAAGGCCGCCGCGCGTCTGACTTTGGAACTGGGCCGATGAGCAGAGTATCACCCTCTGCACTTTCAGTTGGATTCAGCGGGAAGCCGCCTCGCGTTCCAAAGCGTGTTTCCCTGACTCATGCTGAGGGCGGCTAGTGCCGTTGCTGGGTGTTTTGCCATTTCCTCATTTTCTTTCCCCGAAAGGGCACTGATGAGTCCTCCTGGCCGAGGGAGGGACCTCATGACCAAAGTTCAAATTTAAATAACGGACCAGCTGCAGGTATTGGCTTCAGGTATGATTTCAACCCAAGTCTAAAAGAAATGAAAGGGCGAGAGCGTATTTGATGGAAGTGATGCCGTTACAGCCACTAAAGCCCAGGCACTAACACGGTGAGACGCGCTGGACCGGGCGCAGCGCGTGAGGCGGCACCGGCACTCCCCACAACTTGCTGGCGTGGCACCCATTTCTCCTCTTACAGGGCGTGAGCTCGCTCTCTCTCACTGTCTTATGTTAGAGCAGTTTCAGGGACGCAGCTTTACTGAGCAGAGGGTACAGGGGTTTCCCATACAGCCCTGCCCCTACCCCACAAGCAGAGCCCCCACCAGCAATGCCCACACCTGATGGGACATGTGCTACAATCAGTGAACCTGCTGGACACAGGAGGGCCAGAGCCGGCCTCAGGGCCACTCTGGGTGTTGGGCATTCTGTGGGTTTGCACAAATGCACAGGGATGTGTGTCCATCCTGAGAGCGTCACACAGAGCAGTTCCGTGCCCGAAGCCCCTCAGGGCTGCCCTGTGCTGTGAGCACTGAGAAATCCATGACTTCATCAACTGTATTTCCACGTTTATTGAACTCGGAGAACAAAAGAACCGATGTTTTCTCATTCGTGTCTGCGGAACATATTTGATCCGTAAGTGTGCGTGCGCCTTAGTCCACGATGGAGACTCCAGTAACCACGTCGTGTTCCAGCACATGAACGTCAGGGAGGGGTTTTGGCTCCGTCCACTCGGTCACTTTGTCCCATGTCCTTCTGCAACCTCTCTCAGGCAGTCTAGTGGTTTGTCATACAAATCTCCCTGACAGCCCCAGCAGGTGCAGCTGAGTGGATGGAGCGCTGGCCTGTGAACCAAAGGGTCGCTGGTTCGACTCCCAGTCAGGACACACGCCTGCGTTGTGGGCCAGGTGCCCAGTAGGGGGCGCACGAGAGGCAACCACACACTGATGTTTCTCTACCTCTCTTTCTCTTGCCCTTTCCTCTCCCTAAAAATAAGTAAGTAAAATCTTTTTTAAAAAAGTGTAATAACACCTCGAATAATATACTTTTAAACATTAAGATAGTACATTGGAACTCAATGGCAACAGGTTTGCTTCAAAAATTCTTCATATTTTTAAGCAGCTTGTATAAATTTCTGAGTTTACGCACTTTCATATGTGTATCTGGGTACATACACACACAAACTCACACATGTACATACGCATTCATACAACTATCCAAGTTTATCTTCAAAAAGTTCTCCGCCACCCGAACCACGCCGTGAGTGAACAACACGCACTCCATCACACGGTTCTCAGTGTGACCCTGCAGGCCACGATAACGTCACACACCAGGGGCGCGGCCCGGTCCCCTTCCGGTCCTCGCGCCCCTGACCTCCAGTCCCTGTGGAGAAGCCTTTGGCTCTTTGGGTTTCATCCCTGAAGCCTCGGGGTATTTTCTTTCTGTGTTTTAAAACATGTAATTTAGGATCGAACTTGGCCCACACCGGCAATCTACTTAAAAAGATCGTGGGGGGGAGGGTGGCTGATGCCCAGTCTCCGTGGCCCGAGTGCCCGGCACGAGGTCGCTGTCTTTTATGAGATGCACTGAGAAGTTGTATACATTTCCAGCAACATTTTCCATGTGTTGCTATCAGGGTTATGGCTCTCTTCGTTTCCTTGGTTAAATTGCTACCCTGAGAAATAACTTGGTCGGGTATAACTTGTTCGTTTTTAATTTCGGGGAGAGAGAGTTCAAAACGTCCTTGGAAAGGCAGCCTCCCCAGCTTACTGGCCTTGAGACTGGAGTCCCCAAAGGTTAAATGCACTCCAGGTCCCTCCCAGCAGAGAGAGGGGGTTTGTCCCCGCGAGCCAGCATCCTGCCCAGCCAGTCGTCTGCCGGGCGGCCCCAGGCAACGGCGCTCCACCAATCCCGTCCGCCTTCTCCTGAGACTGCGGTTCCCAAGGCAACCGCCCCGGTGAGCCTTCCTCCAGGCCTGCCTGCGGCTTCCTTCCGCCAGGAGCGCTCTGCTCCCAGGCCCTCTTTGCCGGGGTCGTAGCTATTTTTGTTAAATTCCCCTGGTCCCAGGAAGGAAAACTCACTCAACAACCTTAAGAAACAAAGACGGCTGCACGTGACCCAGCACCGTGACCACCCGCAGGCAAAGACCCCAGCGCTGCCCCTCACGTTCAACGCGCTGGACGCTCCCTGCGTTTGCCGTCTGCAGCTTCAAATCACCCCACGCCAAAGCAGCTTGTTTGGAGTGGCATGTTCTGAACCCCTTCCTGTGCCAGTCACCACAGTGTCCCACCCGGACGCAACCTCGCCTACCTGCCTGGGACCGCGGAGGGCGCTGCAAGGCACCGGCAAGCCCTTGTTGATGCGCATGTGCGGGACCCCTCTGCCTGCCTCCACCCTTTCCTGAGACCCAGGCCGGTGGTCGCTGGCAGAGGGCCCCCTCCTCACGCCCCTTCTCTCTCTGCTTCTCCACATGGGACCCCTCTTTTGCTCTGAGCTCACTGGGCCCACAGCAGCCTAGAAGTGCTGGAATCGGGATGTCCCCCTCTGCCCGGGAGAGGTTGGGACTGGTGGGTAACTCCCCCTGCCTGTGATCCCTGGGAGGTCACTCTGCGTGGTGCCCCGAACAGGGCCTGCGCTCCAGTGAACTATTTTCCATTCTCCTCCCCTTTCCATCCCTGGCTCCTGCTTCCCAGGCTCTTCCCCAAATAGATGCCGAGCGCCCAGCCTGCGTGGCTGCCCTGTGGGGAGGCGACCGTCTGCTCTGTCCTGTTCACTCATTCAGTTCTGCTGGCTGCTGTAGGAATCAGGTAGATGAGGGGCAGAGTACCAGGGGAGCTCCAATGCCTCACTCACAGCGTTTGGGGGCTCCCGAAGAATGGGGGGCGGAAGGAAGCCCTGGGCAGGGAAGGCACTCAGGGGCGGAGAAGAAAGGGTGGGGTCTGGTCGGGGCTTCAAAGGGGCGAGGGCCATTCACAGGGATCCGGGAAGCCAGTGTTTGGTCAGTGAGTGTCCTCTGGGCCACCTTCAATCACGGGACACAGAAAGGACGAGGTTCCAAGGGCCCTGCTGGGGTCCTCCTTGTCTGTCACACCTGGCTCATATCAAAGGACAGTTACCTGTGGGGACAGCTCCCTTCCTGGGGAAGGTCCTCCGTCTAAATCCTTTTAGAAAATAAGAGGAGGGTCAGAGGTTCTTCCTGAGTCTTTGGCTTCTTAAAAATAACCAGCCTAAAGTAACCACTCCCTGGCCAAAGGCATGGTCTGCAGCGGCAGGCTCTCAGCCCTCCGTTTTTGATGGAATGAAAGTTAGCACACCCTGCCTCTGAGTCATCACTGTAGCTGCTTTTGGAGGCTGATGTGGACACTGTGCCATTTCGGACTGCAGTACTGAGAGTGACAGAGTCTAAGTGACCCACCTGCGGTCCGATGGGTACGAAGCAGAGAACCCAAATGTAACATAAGTTGAGCTGTACAATCAGCGAGCTCGTCTTCATAGGCCCAATGGGGTATTTTACATGAGTGGGTCCAGTGGTGGTCATGGCTGGCCTGGTTGGGGACAAACAGTGTGACCTTTGTTTAGCCCCTAGTGCAGTGGCAGACCTGGGCATCGGTCACCGGTCGCCCCCCAAATCTCCGAGAAAACGGCAGCCCGCCAGGTTCTGGCTCCTGCAAGAAGTGCAAAGCACACCTGCAAAGAACGGTGCCGGGAAGATCGAACCTGAACCTGACCAAGGCTTCAGCTGACTGACAATGTACAGGACATTGAAAGGACAGAAGGAAACACAAAAGATCTTCTCAGCAATATGATTAGCAAAGCCCGCAAGTCTGTAATCTGACAAAGGGCATACGTAGCTCTTCTCGTTCGATGAACAAATCATAGAGTGGATGGAGCAGACAAGAAATGGGAAGAGAAACTATACAATTCTAGGAGGCACTTCAGAGACATATCCACCAATTGTAATATCCACACCTTATTTGAGTCCCAAGTGGATAATTAGATTAGTAATTACATTAAGATAAACAGGAAAATTTGGATCCTAACTGGATAGTGAATGATATTAAGGCCTTATTGTGTGTTTACACATGATAATGGTATTATGGTCATTTATTTTCAGAAGCATCTTAGTTCTTTGGCGATGCACACTGAGATATGTATGGGCTCATGGCATATTTATGTACTGATATTTGCATCAAAACAAGTGGGGTTGGGATGGAAGTTTGTAAAGATGTACCTCTAGAAAGAATAGCTAAGAATTATTGCAAAACAGTGATGGGTACATGTGGGTTCCATATACTTCTATCTAACTTGGTGTTTGAAATAATTTTTCATGCTGAAAAGATAAAGAAGACACCAACCCTTGGCAAGAAGGGAGACTCTGGAGCTGTACATTATTCTGCCTGTCACACTGACCAGAAGCACTTTCTCTCGTCACCTCTAGCTTTTCTTACTCTCCAGCACAACAGGATAGTGGTGTTGTTTTAGAACCTGTCATAATGTTGGGCTAAGAGCTTCATCTCTGAGTGACCTCCCGGCTGCGTCTGTCAGCCGAGCACAGGGGACTCAAGTCTAAGCCTGTGCAGTGGGGGGACAGGCAGGGCTCTCCGGTGGGGACCGCCATTGCTGGCGAAGGTTCCTTAGGGTCATGTCCTCAAGGGTCAGCCCTGTGGCAGGCTGTGGCACCTCTTTCTTTCTTTCTTTGCAAAGCTGGACAGTATTCCCCTGCACGGAGAGACTCCCTCTGGTGTCTCCCTTCGTCCTCCCAGGGACACCGGAACTGCTTGGCTTACGAACGTGGACTGCAGCATCTTTCCAATACCCTGCTTTCTGTGTCTGGGTGTCCACCTGGAAGTGGAGGGGCTGGGTGGTAGGGTTCCATCCTTGGCTAGCGGAGGGACACCACTGTGCTCTCCGCGGCGACTGGACCATCCACATTTCTGCCCGCAGGACGCAGGGAGACCACTTTCTTGAACTTTCTTACATTTTGACACACCCATTGGCGTCACGCCCATTTTGACGTGTGAGACAGGAAGACCCCACAGTGTGGATGTGTGTGGGGGTCCTGCAGCTGCCTGACTGCCCCCCACCCCGCTCACACCCAGCCAGGGCGTGGAAACCGGCCGCTGTCCTGTACACATGTGCAACACCAGTGCACGTGTTCCCTTAAAGTGGCGACGGAGCCCTTAAATTAACATGAAGAACAAGAACAACTGCATTCTCCGTAAACAAAGACAAAAAGCAGTGCAGAGAGCAGACCATTTTACGTTTTTGTAAACTTGTCCCAGGAGGAGGAGTCTGGGCTCGCGTCTCCACCTATATCTAGTGTGCCGTGCCCGGCGGTTTTCCGTGAGATCAGTGCAGATGGTCGGGCTCACACGGGGATGGTCGGAAAGCAGAGCAATACTGTATTGATCTCTGAGCTGATGTGCATGTTCCTCAATACTGCAGCGAGCTCAATAGACGGCTGTTTCTCAAAGGGAGTTGCAACGTGGAGTCCAAAGCCTATAAATAATTTTCACGCTCAATTATAGTGAAGGCGATCAATCTGTCTTGCATTTTGAATGGGTCTTTTACCCTTGAATGATTTTTTGGCACCAAACCGGCAGCATTTTAAAAAATTTTTTAAAGATTTTATTTATTTATTTTAGAAAGATGGGAAGGGAGGGAGAAAGAGAGGGAGTGAAGCATCAGTGTGTGGTTGCCTCTAGCACGCCCCCTACTGGGGACCTGGCCTGCAACCCAGCCACGTGCCCCGACTGGGAATCCAACCGGCGATACTTTGGTTCGCAGGCCTGCGCTCAATCCACTGAGCCACACCAGCCAGGGCCCCTGGACCATTTTTAAAGTATTGCTTCACTGACATGTTCAGATTTGTTTGTTGGTGTCGATATGTAATAGATTTTGTACAATATCTTAAAAAGAAAGCCTGTTAGTATCACTACTATGTCATCAGAAAAATAGTTTAGTACTTGAAAGTTTGTAAAGATTATAGAAGGAGACATAGAAGTTTTCTAAAATGTTAATATCTGCTTAAAAGCTAAAATTTTATCAGTAGAAACATTGTCTACTTATTTCTCATGAAGTAACAGCCGATCATCTGTGTACGAGTAAACGTCACGAAACAGCCGGTTTTGAAGGCTGACTCTGCGCAGGGGAGCGGCCGAGGTCCGCAGGGCCCCAGCGCCTGGCCGTGCGGTCAAGATGATCAGCTAAACCGACAGGTCGATTCCTTGGCTGTTGTGATCTCGAACCATTAAAGTCACTTCCAAGTTCATCGTGCTTTTTTGGAAGTTCAATGCCATTCTATCCGAACATCGTTGTCTTCAACTGTTTGCCTTCTGAAATGGGAGAGATCTGTGTTTTGATCCTTCACGACTGTTTGCATCGGTTTCTGCCCAGTCCCTCCACATAAACACACACCAAACCCGCCCCCTTTCTGCCACGTTGGGGGTTCTGGTCACGGCCGGAGAGGAGCGCAGAGGAATGAACGCGTCCACACGCACTGGCGGTGCGCATCTCCACCAGCATTTTGAACACAACTGGCCAGCTACGCACACAGGTTCTTCGCTGCCTCTTCCTTCTCACGGTGCCTCTCTGGAAATGCCCTGCAATTAATTTCTCAAAAAATGGCTTTGACAGTGTACTCACGGAGAAAATTTTTTATTCCCATGTAAAGAAAGACAATTTTGTCTTTTTTTTCTTACCACATTAAGTTTGATTTAATATGCCATTTAGTGAAATTAATGACGCTTTTTCCAAAGCACTGGGGGAAAACAGCAAAGTAATGGTACTTACAAAATAAGAATAATTGAAGTAGAAGTAGGGAAGGAGGAGACAAGTGTACACAGAGACTGCCACGAGGATTCAGAACAAAAACGTTCTGCACACCCGGTTCTCCCTCACGGGCCCGAACGCTGGGAGCTGTCTGGTGGTCTGGTTATTGTGGCTGAGCAGCGAGCGAGCTCAGGCCTGGGGCGGGTTTGCATTTGGGTGGTCTGTGATGTCACCTGAGAGGTGTGGTTATTAACATGGAGGCCGCTCAAGACTGAGAATCCATGACCACCCCCCACCCGCCCAGTGTGTCCACTGGACAGGGACAGGGCTCGGAGTTTCGCTGGAAAGTAGCCTTTATTTGAGGACGGAGCCGATGCCCCGGAGCACAGCTGTTGGAGCCTGGCTGCCTCATCCGGTTCGTCCACACGCACAGCCCCCGGGGCTGCTTTGATGGGGTCGCTTTTGAAGGTTCATGACTCTGCCTATGACATCAGTCTCCTGGGCTGGGTTCCTGGCCTGCCGCTGGGGACTCTCTGAGCTTCCCCGTGGGTCAGGGAAGAAGAGCAACACGCTTGCTTGCTTGTCTTTCAAGAACAAAGGCCTGGGCACAAGCGCCGTGCACTCTGTCCTGCGGTGAACCCCGCCATGTCCGAGGGGGCTGGCCGGCAGCGGGTGTGCTCACCGCTGGCAGGTGTCTGATGGCCAAGGGGACAAGGTGGCGGTCCCAGAATTGACTGTCCACAGGTCCTCACCACCTTGAAAGGTCACGTCTCCGGTTGGAGAGTTGACCCACACTGTTGGCATGGAGGCCCTGTCCTGAGCGGCTAATCTCAGCTGACCCAACGGGCAGGTGCAGGTGGGGCCAGGAGGCGCTTCCCTCCAGGGCTCCCGTCCTCCCCCCTCAGTCAAGGCCGGAATCAGCATTCGTTGGCCAAGGCCCTTCGTTGTCATACAGCGGGTCCCAGGGCTCCCCCTGGTTTGTCTGTGGGGCCATCTCAACCCAGCACCTTTCCCTGCACTGAGGTTCCCAGCCCCTGAAAGAAGACAGTCACCAATGAGATAGTTGAAAAATTCGATCTCGTTTTTATTTGCCTTGAAATGATCAATGGACTTATTTGTTGATTCTTTGAGATAAGTCTCACCCTTATTTTCTCATGGTCTATACACTATTGAGGGGGATTTAATTGTTACTACAATATTTTTTAAATGAGAAGTATGTCTCTTTCTAGGTAATTTTATTGGTTTATGATTTATGAATTATTGGATTCCTGGGAGATACGTCTGTGCCCCTTTCTCAGTTGGAAGTCAGGGTGACAGCATGTGTCACTAATGTCTTGGGAACTGTACAAACTCAGGGAGTTGACTTTTTGTCCCAGCTTCCAGTGCGTGGTGAAGTTCAAGGGAAAAGCTCAGGAAAGAGGTGACGATCGCGAGGTGCAGTGAACGTGACCCCCTATGGAGAGCCGCCCTGCTGTGAAAGTACTTTTCACGCATGCGGCCCGCCTGGGATGGGTCAGCCGTGCACCTCGGTGTGTCTGTTCCTCGTGTCATTCCCTCTGTGGCGACAGTGCCCTGAGGCACCAGATGGCACCCACACCAGACGAGGAGGAGCCTGAGGTGTGGGGACGCCCGAACCTGCCGAGGTGGCATCTCCGGTGAGACCCCAGACGGTGACCAGATCCACTCCTAACTCCAGAGCCCGTGCTGAGTGGTGTGGGGCTGTGCCTGTTAAATGACTCGAGGGTCAGAGACGCCAGAGTGGGATTCCCCCCCGTGTGTGTCTCTGGTCCAACGCTGTGACGAGCGCCCTCTGACTGGAAAGCATGTAAACAACAAGCCTCATTCGATTTTCATAGTTCTGGGGCCTGGGTCGTCCAAGGTCAAGTCTCCAGCAGATTCTGCATCCGGTGAGAGCTTCTTGCTTCATAGACAGCTGCCTTCTCGCATGGGGGGCAAGGTGAGGGAGCCCCCTGGGGTCCTTTCAGAAGGGCACAGATTCTATTCCTGGGGACCCCACCCTCAGCACCCGACCCTGATGTCACCTTGGAGGCTGGGATGTCAACAGATGAGTTTTACAGGACACGAATTTCAGACATAGCAGGGCATGAGTGGCAGTGACTATAAATTGAACACTCACCCGTGCCCGGTGTGAGGACCAGAGTGCGTTCTGTGCAAGGGACGCCCGAGACCTCTGCCAAGTGCAAGTCGCTGCTGAGAGGACACCTTGTGCCCCCCTCCCAGCAGCACTCCTGCCCGAGGGGCACCGGTCTCCGTGCGTTTCACAGGAACACCCGGGAGTGAGTGCCCCAAAGTCCGCCCTGTGACGGATTGTGGAGGGAAGTTGGGGACCGTGCTCAGAATCAGACATCAGCCACTCTGCTCAGTGCTGCCCTGTCTGCCTCGGACAAGGATGAGCAAACAGGGGGGTGGGCCCCTCGAAACCCAACCTCTTCATCCAATAGATACAAAAAACCAAGGCTGTGGCTCAGGGTCCTGGAAAATTCCAGAAGTGAGACGGAGCTCAGATCTCTGGGCTTTGGAACAGCCCCCCTCTTTGCCAACAATTTCTGCAACTCGACCACCCACCCTGCAGGCATACGGGCGCCCCAAGCTCGGCTGGGGCAAAGGGGAACGGCAGCAGGAAGTCGTCTCGGACAGAGAGATACAGTCTATTACAGGAAGGACACACGGACTCCGCACGGACAGACTGGGTTTCCTGAGATCGTCCTGTTTACAGCCCCTAAATTGTCTCCGCATCTCTGCCCGGGGGGGCAGTGAGGAGAGCGGCTGTAACTTCTGGGGGTCCCATCATCACCCTTTTCTCTCTCTTCTCCATTTCTGCACTGTGGCCCCTCCAGGGCCCTCTGTGTGGGAGGAAAAGGCCTGAAGTTGCTCTGCGGAGTAACCCAGCAAATCACCGCAAAGCTCAGTGGAAAGTCTTCTAACCCCCACGTGCCCCAAGCCGGACCCTGAGTGGTCTGACCTCTGACACCCTAGATCACGGAAGGTACGTTATTTAATGGCTTGTTAGGCAGGTGGAGACAAGTGCTGTGAGTTAGTTGCCTTCTTCTCACAAGGGGTTTGACTGCGGTTCCCGTTAAGTTGGTGAAGGAGCCAAAGCCCGGTGTGGGTGGGCGCCCCCCAACCTCCCCTCCGCAGCCGAGGTCGTTCCCACGGGGACATCACCGGGGAAGGCGCTGCTTTTCGCTGACGAGTGACCTGAAGTGACATTGTGCCGAAAGGCTCTGAAAGCCGGTCAACAGGGCACATCAGCGATGGGAACGTTCACAGTATGAAAGTGGAGTAAACACAAACGTGTGGCTTTTAGGCGCAAAAGATCACTCCTAACACCAAGCTTACAGAGGGCCAAGGCGTGCCGGCTGGTTCAGGAATAAAAACGAAATGATCTAGTTCCTGAAGTGCGGCCGTCAGTTTCTCTCAAGGGTCCACGTTCAAGGACCTCATAAAAACTGGTAAAAAAGTGGAAGAATGCCGGAATATGGACACACAGGGACACACAGGAAGGCCCGCAGGGACAGCTGCTGGCAAAGGAGCCTCGTGACGAAAAGAGAACAGTCACTGCTGGATTAGACAGTACTGTGGTCTAACCAAGCTCCTCATACAATAACATACAGACCACGAGGCAAGAACGCTGAGGTTTATGTCAGAGAATCAGTGAGTAGCGATATTAATTATTTTAGATGCAAAGACCAGAGAGATGGCATTTCTCAGCTGCCAAGTCAGGAAATGCTTTCTTCTAGGTGCTAAAACCCAGTGCCGGCCGAGGTGCGGGGGTCAGCAGGTGCGTGGAAACAGCTGGGATCGCACCGGGACGGGCTCTCTGGGGGCCAGGCGGCCCTCCCCCCGTCAGGACCCAGCGACTTAGTGCGCAGAACCGATCGGGGCACTGCCACATGGAGGGGAAAAGAAGCCGGTGTCTCATAGTCACAGAGTTAAATGCGTTATGTCTGGTCCATGAAAAGCATTTTGAGAAAACATTTAACGACCTCGGGAAATGCGGGCGGCATATGCCGTGCAATGAGGAACACGCAGTCGGGTGAAGTGCTGAACGCAGTAGCAGGAGTCCAACGAAATGCAGGTGTGGCTTTTTGTTCTGTGAGCATCATAAGTGCGTCTCTACCTTCCTACCCTCTGAGTTTACAGACAAATGCACAAAGGGTGGGAAATAAAGGCCCCAAAACAGTAACGCTGGTTGTTTCAGTGAAGAGACGGCACTTTTCGTTTTCTCCTTGCTAATGTATAGGTCTGTCTCAGATTTCCCGAGACATCCACGGAGGGCTACCCTCACACATAAAGGCGTCCGTGGAAAAGGGAAGTAACTGATGCTATGGGACTCGGGGCCAACCTTCGCTGTGAGAGGGTCGATTCGAACAGACTTCCAACCCCCTTTAAACAAACGGCAGGGAGATGCCTGGGTAACTAACTGTACAGGCTGCTTTGAAAGACGAGCGTAATGAGGAAGCGCAGTTACCAGCGCGTAACTATTCAGGCACCACGCCCTGTGAGGCGAGAGCTCCCTCCTTTATTACGAAAAGGGAACGAAGAGTGAGGTGCGGTCAGAACCGGTGACATAACCCCCAAGAGGACAGCGCTCCCTGACAGTACCACAGGCAGGTTCCTGGCTCCAAGTTCACCCCCGGAGTCACTCCGCCACCCAGGGCGTGTTACCTGGGGTGACTTGCTGAGCTCTGTATGTCAGGGTTTTCCTGTGAATTACAGGAATAATGGCATAAATACTGGAAAAATGGCATAAATCCTAAAACACAGAGCCAGAACTGAAGAGGCTGTGGATAAAGCAATGTGCATAGTACCCGGGGCACAGCAGTTTTTAAAAGTATTACTAAGAATCACAGCACGACAGTATTTTGTTTGATTTCAACACCGCTGCTGGCAGTGTGGCCCTGGGGCTTCCCCGGACACGGGGACCCCACGGTGGTAGGTACCGGAGGGTCACAGGGCTGCACTCAGGGTGGGGACCAGTGAGTGAGGACAGAAACCGAGACCTTGTGGGGCCTGGGGGGCTGGGCAGAGCCCACTGGGGAGAAGGGGTTGTGAGGATTCGCCACTTTTGCTGATGTGTTTACTAATCATAGTTAAATTAGTAAAGGGCAATTAACTGCTGGCCATAGCAGTGAACACGCTCTGGGTGGACGGCTTAGGCAGAATTGTTTGGCCCAGAGTGGAACGAATAAAGTTATGATGATCCCCTGAATGAGCCATAAACTGGATAAACAGGCTTATATTTTTAATTCCAAGCCCCGAATTCTTCCAGTTTGTCTGTCATTGGTGTGTTTACATGAAACAAGTTTCTCAATGGCCTCCATCCCATATCTAGCAAATTAAGTTCATTTGAAACGACTCGAGTTCTATGCATTTACGTGGGGTCATCTGAGCTCTTGTTATGGGGGAAGTGGGGCTTTAGATGGTGAACCGTGTTCTCTGGCACGGGAAGCTCCAGGGACCTCAAATTTTCAGACTGCCCGGGGAAAGCAGGTTTATCCCCAACCGAGGGACCATGGGGAGATTACAGTGAAAGCAGCTGATACAAGGGGGTGGGCGAGGAAGGAAGGAAGGAAAAGTAAATTTAAGAAGTTCTGCTCCTTGTGTGTGATTACTGCAGTGTTTTTCAACCTCTCTCCCCCTAAAGTGCAGGCACGGTCCCCAGAATGTCCCACCGTCTTAGACGTCGCTGCGAGCAGGGATGTTGCCCCTCTGTACTCGAAGTTGTTGAACCTGAATTACTGGGAAATGACCCGGTCAGGCCGAGTTAGTCTCAGATAAAAACTGTAGCATTTATTGAGCACCCCCTCCCCTCAAACGCAAACTAACAAAGAGAAAAGAGACAGAGTAAATTAAACAAACAAGTAAAACCCGGGCAGCTGTGCTAGCCACCAAAGCTTGAGGGCCGGGCCCTGCCCTGGGGCTGCTCCCTCAGTGGGTCCAAGGCTGGACGCAAGCATTAGCCCTTCCATCAGTCGCTTCATCGTCCACTACAACACTGGACAAGGAAGAGGCGACAAAGCTTCGATCACGGAAAGCAGCTGGAGGGACGCGCTAAGTGCCTGGTCCCCCTGGGGTGCACGCACCTCCCTCCCGTGTGGGGACCCCACCCTGCCTGCCGCTCGGACCCCCGGTGGGAGTGTCCGTCCTGCCCGGGCGGGGCTCTCAGGACACACAGGACGCCTTTCCCCTCTGCAGGCTGCCCGAGCGCCCCTGCCCAACCAGAAGGGACAGTCCCTGGAAGCAGGTTAGGGCCCATCACTGGGGCCAGGCGGCAGCAGAAAGCTACCCTCCTCCTGCAAAACAAACCAGCCAAACCCCCGGTGGACGTGAGCGTTACTCAGCTCCACACACCTCCTCGCCAAATCTAAGAAACAATGGGACGCCCAGCTGTGTCCCGTGTTTTCAGGTCCCTTTATCGCACCCTGAGGACGGCTCACGTTTCTCTTTCTTCTCGGAGCGTGCGAGCCTGTTGAGTCCCCTGTGTTTTGTCTGTTTGTTCTGGGTGGCCTTTGCTTTGAGTTGATTATCTCCCATCGGTTCTCTGTTCCTTATTCGTGGCACACGCATCACGTGAACTCCCCTCTCTCCTGAGTGGGTTTGAGGTAGAGGCGTTTGAGCACAGGAAGGCGGCAGTGAGGGGACAGGTGGAGGCGGTTTGCCTGGTTCCAGGAGAGCCGGTCCTGGGGGGCTGGACAGAGGTCACGAGCGGCCAGCGGGGCCGTGGAGCGAGGGTTCCAGTCTCGCCGAGTGTCTCCGGGGTCGTGCTCACGGTGCAGGCAGGACGGGAGGGGAGGGGCCCAGAGGGAGGGCAGGCGGGAAGGAGAAGGAAGGCGACTGGCATGTGTGGCGCTGCTTCTCCGGGACGGTCGTGGGGGCAGGTGCCCCGTGGAACACCCTCTGGGGCGACTGTCGTGAGGGGAGCAGAGAAGGCCAGTGGGGAAGGAGAGGCCCCCTCGGTGGTGATGCACAGGCTGCTGGAGCCAAAACACATCTCGGGGGGGGGCCACTCTGGACCTGTGTCCTCACACCGGTTAGTCCTTGGTGTGTCCACCCCTGGGAGGTGGCTGCCAGCAGCTAAGCATTCCCGAAAGGGCCTGACAGTGACAATGGCCATCGGCCTCTCCTTCCAGGAAAGGGTATCTACAGTTGTCACCGAGGCGTGGCTACCTCCACGGCCACCAGGGGTCCCCTCCGCATCAGGGGCACGCTGGGCCAATCCCACCCCTCATCCACGCGGCAGGGGCACGCCCTTCCCGTCGCCCCCAGGGGAGATACAAAGCTAGAAGTCTCCTTTGCAAAGACCAGACAACTGAGATCTATTGCAGACACGTGGTGTGCAGCTTACAGGACGAGATCAGGAGGATGCGAATCCCCCCCAGACCAGCCCCCCCCAATGCATTTTGCCAAGAAGGGAACAAGTGGGTGCCCCTGCCTGCCCAGTGTGGGGAGGGGCCCACCTGCCACCTGCCCCGGGGGCGGAGCAGAGAGCGGACCACCACGGGGTGTGGGGAGGCGCTTCCTAGCAGAGGAGGGTCATAGAAATGCCACGGTGCGGAGGAGGCATGAGAAGCGGCGTGAGGGGCTGCGGCCGTAGGAAGCGCCCTCGCTGTCTGGTGACCCGGAGTCACCTCCCTCCAGCTGTCACACTCGGTGTGCTGCTCGCCGTCGCCGCCCGGGCTGTGGCCCACTTCCCAGAGCGTGACGGGCACGTGGTCCCACCAGGGAAGCGCGTGCGGGCAGACGCCACCGCGCGGTCTCTCGCCCTCCGCCCCTGCTAATGGCTCTGTTCTTCTTCTTCCAGTGAAAAAGGCGATCGAGTTGAAGTCCCGAGGGGTGAAGATGCTGCCGGGCAAGGACGGCAGCCACAAGAACTCCGTCTGTGAGTGCCCCCGTTTCCTTGTGGGAAGCGCACATCGTGGGGGGGGGGGGGGCAGCGTCCTCTCTGGGCTGTTTGTGCAGGCCGAGCCGCACCCCAGCTCTGTCCGGGTTTCTCCCTCAGAAGCACTTCCCGGTAGGGAGAATGTCCCCCGACTTCCCATTGCGGGGGAAGAATGTCGCGTTGACGTTGCCTCCTGAACGCAGGTCGAATCCGTCTTCACGCTCCGCCCTCCTCACTGCCACTGCGGTGGTTTCCCCTCGAACACCTGTCCCTCTGCCAGGTGCCCTCCCCCTTCCGCTCTGCATTCAACTCCCCCACCCCACTCATTGCACTGATCTCGGCATGTGGAAGTCTGGCCTCACCGTTTTCCTGTGTAAATATCCCCGTCCTTCCACGGCCTGCAGAGTCAGGGAGCCTCGGGGCAGCGTGCCCCTCCCTCCCGGAGAACAAGAATGTGGGGCACCCCCACGGGGCCCCTCCTGGGTGCGCCCGGCCCGTGGCAGACCCCAGCGACAGCTGTTTGAGTGAAGGGAGGGAGCCCCTGCCACCCACCTCCCTGGTGGCCGTGCCCCTCCCGGCTACTCAGCCCCGCTCCTGGGCCGGAAGTCCCCTCTCTGTCTTCGTTGAGTGCAGAGGTGGGATAAGGAGACTCGCTGTCCGTGGCTTTTCCTGACCCCACCCGCCCCCGGCACAGGGAGCTCTTTTCTCGTTTCTTCCCACCGCTGTGCTCTCCGCAGTCCTTGTCCCACTGTGGGTTTTGTGGCCTACTACGTGCGGGTGAGTAGCTCCCACTGGGATGCCCAGAGGGCGGGTGCACAGTGTGGCCCCTTCCCACGCACAGAGCTCTTTTCTAGACCTCCCGCCAGCTGTGCTGCCTTTCCTGCCTGGGGTCTTCCTCCTCCCCTGCCCCGTGGTGCTCCTGTCCCCAGTCCTTGGGTCTGAGTGCGCTGTTTTCTGCTGCCGGATGTGGGTAGACGTGGAGGGAGGGCTCAGGGCGAGCGTTTGGAGCGCCCCCAGCTGGAACAACTGTGTTTTCACCCGCCTGATAAATGGGGCTGCTGCCCCAGGTTCTCTCCCTAACGAGAATTCCACTAAAATTCACGAGTGAACAACAAACAAGAATAAACATCTTCTAATCATCACACTGTAGGCTCACCACCTCTGCCCCTCGGTCCCCCCATTTGGCGGCTTCCTTCTGGTTGTCCAAGCAACAGCAGCCCGGTGGCCCTCCCTCCGGCACCGGGAGAGGACAGAGAGGGGTCCCAGACCACTGGGACACTTGCGTCAGGCACCGAGACCACTCTAGCAAAGTGCCCTCAGCGAGGTGGTGCCGCGGGCTGGCAGTCCCACACTCAGGCGGAGGCAGGCTCAGCGTCCGATGAGCACTTCCCTCCTGGCTCACTGGCAGCTGTCGGTCTGTCTCTCGTTGTAGCTTCAGAAGGTGGGGGTTGGGGGGAGAGAGCGTAAGAGAGTAAGAGGGCAGGAACAGGAGGGGACATCTTCTCTGTCCCTTCTTACGAGACCACCGATCCCATTGTCAGGGCTCTGCCCTCACTGACTATCACCCCTCAGAGGCGCTCCTTCCAAATCCCATAAAATTGTGGGTGAGGATTCTAATAAATACATATTGGGGGGATGCAAGCATTTGCCTACAGCAGGTTGGGTTCCCCGAGCCCTGACCGGAACTCAGGCCCTTAGATTCCCACGAACAACATCATCCATCTGCAGACATTTGCATTGCACTCGCTGCCTGGCAACCCCTCACGGACAGAGTCAATCCAAGTTAGACTGGGCTTACGAAGGAAGGAGACAGCCCAGAGATGGAGGAAGGAAGGAGAGATTTTTTTTAAGTTCTAATATTTTGTCACTGCTAGCTTTTACTGCAGGATATTCCACAGAGAGGGCGCTGTGGTTCTAATAATTGCGGAATTAGTATTTGACGGTTAAGAATCCTGCAGAAATGTTCCACAGTAACACAGAGTGCACGTCAGGCGAACCCTGACATCAGGCCAATGTTAGGGTCAATAGCAGATCACTTAGGCGTCAGACGTTCCTGCCAGTCTAACATACAGACAGGAGCGCCTTGGTAAGAAGATAGTTCTTCTGTTCTTATCCGAATGCAAATGTACAAATAAGTCGTTACTCGTTTGGCTTTAAGAAGTGTTTTTTACTTTCTCCCAACAGTATTAGACCATTTTTTTCAGACATGAGAGCTAATCATGAGGGAAAATAGGGAAGAGAAGAGACAGCAAGCCTCCTGAGAGCTGAGGTAACATAAATGGTGATGTTACCTACACAGAAGGTGTGACCAAACTAAAGTAAATGTTTCGTAGAGGAAAGGACAGAGGCTTTGAAGCTGGAGAGACCAGGATTCGAGAGCTGCAAAATTATTTATGTGATTCCAGCCAAGCTTCCTCATTTATAAAATTAAAATAGTAGCGCTGTTTGTCGGGTAGGTCCAGCAGGGTCTTTGTAAATTCCTACGCCAGTAGGTGACGCTCGGCAAAGCCAGCCCATCAGCAACTTTCTGTACAGAAGCAGGAAGAAGCAGAGCGTGCGAGCGGTGTGTTAGCCAAGAACTTGAAAGCTCTCACTTCCCAGAGAAGGGGGAGGGTCCAGACCACTGAACTTGCCTTCTCAGGTGGCAGAAAGTCCGTCGGTCAATCTAGGAGGCGAGCCCAGAACACAGGCCTCCCCGAATCCCATCCAGGACAGATGCCAGGGGGTGGGGGGCTGTGACCCAGGAAGCCACAGGCTCGTCTTCTCTCTGAGCAATTCACGGGTCCCCTACCACCTCCGTGAGCTGGGGGGCCACACACGGGAGGCATGTGCATGTCTTATACACACTGACACCTGCGCGTGGATTTCAGCGGGAGCAGGCGTATCGAGACCAGCTCGCCGGTTTCAGTGCGCCATTTCTACCGAACGTGCGGTCCCTGGGACGGGCCGCATCCTCACTCAGTGCACTTCTGTCCCCAGCACTGGGGCTTGATCCCAAGAGCTGGTCTCTCCTGGAGACCACGGCCACAGACGGTCAGGGTCAAACCCAGTAGGCGAGTAGCCTTGCAGCAGCCGCACCATGGCCCTGACCGTGGCCCCCCCACCCCAGGGGGCTGACATCCCTGAGAAATGCCAGCCAGGTCTGACGGCCCGCTGGCCACTGTCCTGCGCTGCTCACTGCTGACCTCCGCCTCAGCTCTCTCCCTTCTCTGTCATTGCTGCTTCCTCACAGAGACCGCAGGTGTGACAGCAAGGGCCCCGTGGCCATCTTTCCCCCAGGGTTTACGCCCCTGCCCACCAGCAGGTGCTGGTCCATGCCCTTTCACTCAGGCCCGACTCGAGGACTGTGGGGGCCGGTGTCTTCCTGGGGGTCCCAGTTGAGTCCTCCCCGCAGAAGCCCAACAGGTGAACAGAGGGAAGTCGGAAGGTGAGGCCGGGTACTTGCTCCTCCCGTTGCCTCCTTGCCAGGTGCCCTCCAGCTGACTGTGCCCCAGGCTCGGAGACCGAAGGTGCAGCTCTTCTCAAAGGGGCTGTGCCCACGAGACCCTTCTTCTTGAGTTCATTACAAATTGCTCCCCTGTCGCCTTGGAGGTGACCATCTCAGCAGGGACTAACCCCCATGTGAGTGCCCCACACCTGGCAGCACCTCTGCAGTGACTCTGCCGTCAACAGCCCCTTTGGAAGCAAGCCCGCTTCCCCTGTCCTCCCCCTGAGCGGCGGGGTCCCGTCGGGACCCTGTGAGGTGAGAGAGAATGCTGAAGGTCGGCATGAACCAGAGGCAGCAAACCTACCCAAAGACCCACATGTGAAAACGAAAGAAAACACTAGACAAGGCGAGGAATCACGCCTTCTGACTCCGTCAGCTCCCACCTAAGGCCCTTCTGGTGGGCTCCCCTGGGTTGCCCCCCTCGTGAGGGGGACCAGAGGGTGCCAGGACAACTGCCCAACTTGCAGCGTCACAGTGGGGGAACAACATTGCCGCCGTGGTCAGATCATCCCAGGGCTGAGATGCGACAGGTGCCCTGTGCTACAGCAGGAGTAGGCGAGGACTTTGCAGCTCACGTCCTCACACGCTAACGAGCGTGCCAGCTCCCACGTGCCAGCACGCGGGAGCTGGCCCGCTCGTTAACAACAAACTCCCTGCGTATGCGGTTGAAAGACAAGCAGCAGCTGCGTCTGGGTGCAACCCACCGTCCCGGACTCCAGCCTCCACGGAGCCCATCTCCCCGCTGGTCCACTTGCCCCTTCCTCCCAGACCTGCTGGGAGCACACAGCTGGTCCTTGACAAGCTCCTTGCGGGCTGAGTTCTCCTCTGGGAAGGGCTCCATCTGCCTCCCGCACGGGGACTCACAGGCCGAGCTCCCTCATCCTCCGATCGCCCACGCTGTAAGCGCTGGGCCCGGCATGATTCCAGGCATGAATGAAGGGACAACACAGGACACTCTCTCTCTGTGTCTCGGAACAAAATCCCTGCAGGGTCCCTCGTTTATTCCTCCCAGTGGCGTCTGGGGGACCTTCTGTGCGTTTGCTCCAGAATCGCTACGTTGGTCGGTGTCTTTTTCTCGCCCTGATTCCAAGTTACCAATCAGCCCTTAGTGATCCTCTTAACACACCCAAACGTCACCACGCAGGGTGGGGTGGTGGCAGGAACCCATGGGCGCATTTCCACTCATGTATGTAATGAGGGTGACTTCCCCCACTAACCTAGAATGAAAGATTTAGAACTTCAGGTTTTTCATCAGTTTAATTAATTATCAATAATGTTTTCAGGAAAAAAAAACAGATAATGAAGGCATTAATTCTGTATAAGGCTCTAACTTTCTAATTATTTCCACCTTTGAAAGGTTACGTACGACATAAGGGGCACCTAATGCCGCAGAGAAAGCTTATCTGAAATAAATAAACTTAGAAAACACCCGCCCCCAGACTTCCTTCCCTCACTAAGCGGCCGAGGATCCTCCATCTTTGTTCTGAGATAGGGTTGGCTCAGCACCGAGCTTACTCAATCCCTGCTCTCTCTTCTTCAGTGATGGCGACAGTCCACGTAGATTCTTCCTCCTCTTCTTGACATTCTCCTTGACGTAACTCGATTTTCACAGCAGTGAGCGTGGGAGTCAGTAGGCTAGATGATCCATCAGGCCCTCGAACGCCAAAGAACAGGACTCCGGAGAGAGGAGGGAGCCCCGGTGTTATTTGTCAGCTGGAGCTTGTACAGGCAGCTTTGCAAATGCAGCCCCTGACTCCCCGCAGCCCCCCAGGGGGACGGATGGCCCCCACCGCGCCCGTTTGCGGTTGCAGTGGACTGGGCCCGAGCAGGGTGGGGGGTGCGACTCAGAATCTTTCTTTAATGGGAAGCTGGACAACAAAAAACTGCAGGGAGGTCAAGTGATATAATGCATCATCTTATATACCCTCAGGAAGAAAATAACAACAGAACATTGTGAAGTAAATGACCCCGAAGTTCCTCTGCTCCGGACTATCAGCCATTCATTTCATTGTTCTTTGTCTCCATGCACGGTCCTTTTTTTCCTCTCCCTTCAAAAAAATACCTGAAGCAAAACAGAATGATACTCATTCCAAGTTGCCAAAGACACGGTACCGGCAATGAAAAGCCGCTGATTGGACATTGTCCTTGGTAATGATTTCGGCGACTGCATTTCCCTGGCTTCTCTGTTGTGTTAGACGTAATTATCGGCAAGGGCAGATTTTAAACTTCTGTAGCTCCTTTTTCTTTTCGGAATGAAATGGAAAAATGATGTCTGAGCTGCTTTGCACAAAGATGCAATGATAGCCACATAATGTTTGAGTTATCTTTGCAACATGGTGTGACCAGTTAACCCAGTTTCTAAAATACGCCATTAAAAAGATTTTTAAAATATGCCATATAAAAGATTTTTCTTCCTTCTGCCCTGGCCCACACTGCATTTTCCCACTTATCGGCTGTATGCGCAGCTATAGTTTCCTGAAGTTTCGGAGCGTTTAAGAACACGTGGACTATGCTGGTGTGTAACTCTCCTTACTCACACCCCAGTGTGTTGAAGGAGAACGAAAGGACGTTAGTCTTGTGTGTCTACTTCCTTGCTGTGCCCTGAGCGTCTCATCTCAGAAACATCATCACAACTTGGGCCATTTCTCTTCGGCGCCGAGCCACCCCTGTTCCTCATGGCTGTGGTGGCACTGGACTGGCCTCCGCTCCCTGCCTTGGTTTCCCCAAAGTCTGCCTTCCCCACACAGCCCGAGATCGTGAGGAATGTCGGTGGAATCACATCATTCTTCTGCTCAAAGCCCTTCAGCGGTTTCCCGTCAGGGACCCTGTCCACGCTTCCCACAGACCACAGACGGCCCCTCCCAGCCCCCCCACCACCTGCCCCGTCTCTGCCCTTGTCCTGTAGTTCAGGGGCTATTTGTTGAAGACCCTCAGATGCACTGGAATCTCGGCCATGGCTGGCTCTCCCCTCACTCTGGGCAGACCTGCCCAGGAAGCCTCATCCCTTGCGTCCTTGACGTCACTGGTCAAGTATGACATTCTCCACCCGGCTCTCCTGGGTCCCCTGCACCGACTGTGACACTGCGGCCATCCACCCACCGTCTGGTGTCTTCTCGTGACCAGCTCTGTTTCCCTCTGTGCCACTTGCAACGCACCAGAGAGAGAGAGCACGTGAAGACACGCGATGGGTGTGTGTTACATCCCGTCCTTGCGAGCAAGAAGGGTCGGAGACTGCTGGGCAGTCAGAGGTGTTTTATTGGCCAAAGTTTCAAAGTTTTACCTGCGCAGGGGCGAACTCTCGGGGTGCCTCCGGAGACACGCGAGTGCCAAAAGGGCTGCAAATGAGAGTCGCGCCTGGCTTACAGACTACTGGGTATTTATATTTTCTAGCAAGCAAAGGCATACAGAAGCAGAGGTGGCGGTTAGCTATTGGCTTATTTAAAAACGGCGAGGGTCCCTGGTTGGTGGGTGCTGCTGCTGGCGGGCACTTTGTGGCGGGCCGGGTTAGTTACCTTATATGGCTAGAATTTTAAACCCAATTGTTCCCTGATGTTTGTTCATTACCCTGTTCCAGGAACTGCAGATTTGGGTTGGGTAATGCCCTAGTTGTAATTTTCCTAGCTGGGTATAACAGTGCGCAGTTACTGTGTGTGTTCGTGGGAGCGTGTGCACATATGTGTTAGTATTTATGTCCTTCCTCCCACCGCCCCGACTAGAACACAGGCTCCACAAGGACAGGTGTGTTTGTCCATGTCCTTCCCTGGTAGATGCAGTCACACAAGCACAGCTGCACACACATCCGTCCGTGGAACAGCGCGTGTCCTGGTTGTGTGGTGGCGTGCAGGAGAGTGACAACGAGACGCTCGTCCTTTCCTTCAGTCGGGTCTGTATTCTCCCCTTCTGCTTCATGAGTGTAACGGCCTGGCCCCCAGGACGCTGTGCGGCTGTCATGGAAATGGTGGGACTCTCCCCGTTCCCTGGAGGACGTTCCGGTTCCCGCGTGGGAAGCTTGTGTCGGACGGGGCGCCGGGTGAGGGCAGCACCGTGTGCCGAGGGTTGCGTGGAAATAGAGGTTTTTGCCCTTTCACAACAATAGTGCGTCCGACCCACGAAAGGTGAGGAAGCGGGGGGGAGGGGACGTGCCAGCGGTCGGGCCCCGGCCCCTCCGTCAGGGACCGCTTCTGTGTCTGGGTCACTGGGACGTCCCACCGTGGTCAGATAAAGAAATGACCCGCCGACTTATAAAATACTGCAGCCTTAGAGTCACCGTGCCCACTGCGGGGAAGGGCACGTGGAAACCCGGGGGAACCGGTTCCGTCTTTCTCGCGTGCAGGATGGCGAGCGGTGGTGAAACCTCATCAGCCATGCGCACTCTGTGTTCTCTGAGATCTGAAGGTGCAGACACCGCTGTCCACAGCCTGGGTTACCCGGAGCCCCACCGCGGTCCAAAACCACTAAATGGAAAATTCCGGGAGTCAACAACTCACAGGTGTCAAATCGCACCTGGTTCTGCGTAACCAGATGAAATCTCGCGTTATCGCTCGCACCCGGGAGGCAGCATCGCCGCCTGCTGGGCCTGGAGGAGCCGCCGGGTTAGCAGACGGGGTCCAGGTGACCCCGATTTTACCGAAAGCAGCCCCGAAGCGAAGGGCAGTGAGGCCGGCGATTCGGACCCGCCGGCGAGGAACCAGAAAGATCCCCCTTCCCGTGACAAGGTGGGTGAGAACAGTAAGACTCCCGGGAAGACAGAGACTGCATTCACGTGACCTGTGCTACAGCATCTCATGTAATTAATTGTTCTGTGTCATTATTGGTTGTTGTTGTTAATCTTTCTGTGCCTAATTTATGAAAGAAACTCTATACGGGAAGGTAGGACCCGGAAAGCCCTGGTGCGTTCAGGGTGCCCTGCTCTCCGTGGTCCGAGGCCTCCCCAGGGGCCCGGGCACATGTGCCCGCAGATGGAAGGCTGCTGTACCCCACAAGGTACGCGAACTTTCCTCCTCCGCGTGGCCGAGTGAGTCGTTTGTCCCTGGATGCATGACCGGGACCAGGCGGCCCTGCATTCTCCGGAGTGTGCCCCAGACTCAGGGCCTGACCTGGGCTGTGGGCCTGGGGGCCGGGGAGGAGGGGAAGGAGAGTGGGGCTGGCACCCCAGTCGGCCCCCTGGAGGGCTGCGGGGGCCAGGCCCTCCCGCCCCTGCCAGCTGTGGAGGGCCTGTGGTGCCCCCACCTCTGGAGCTGCCTCCAGACGGTTCCCACCCGGCGCCTCCCTCAGGCCTCACTGCGTCCCGGGGAACCTGCCAGCTTGCTGTCCTGTGAGTCTCTGCGCAGATCACCCTCAAATGATGAACACACTTTGCTTTTTTGCCTGCAAAAGGTGTAACGTCTTTGCAGGCGGGCAAATTCATTTTGTATTCCTGATATGTGACACGTTTTTTTTCCTGATACCATCGTCAGTCTCTACGCTGGTTGCTGGTTGCTAGGGACGCCGCCTGTTGTCAGGTCCTGCTTTTGGAGGGCCCGCTGCGGCGTCATTGTTACTGCGCCGTTTATCTGGGCCGTCCTGGGGTGCAGGGTGAGCAAAGCCACTGCCGAAGCAGAGATGCACTTGTGCCTCTGGCGCTCGTCTCTGCCGGGGGCGCCCCGGGCAGGAGGAAGGACGACAGCCCCGTGAACCTCCGGCGGCCGCACACAGGTTTAATACATCAGGAGGTGTAATTGCTCCAATCACTTTGTTCCTTTATCACAAAACTCAATAGTGAGGTCTTGCAATTGTTAAAAAATCCTTGTTTTCTCAACAAAGGCCCATCCCCATGTAGCAGGAGCGCACGCAACTGTATAAATCGCTTCATAAATCAGGGGAGTGAGTTATGCTCACACTTCCTCAGCAGGCCTTCACAGGAGCAGGGAAGTGCCCTGGGGACCCTGCCTCGGGGGGCTCTGGGGTCCAGGCACACCGGAAAGGGCGGCCTCTCGGGAACTAGGAGCAAAGCTAGCTGGCTCATCGGGCATTTAACACACCATTCACATGTATAATTCCTGCAGTAACTCCGAAAAAGCACCTTGTAAAACATGTAAAACAAGGTAGAGGGTGATTCGAGCACACATGTGAAGGTCACACATGTGGCCGTCCCATGCCGGAACCTGAGTGGGCAGGAAAAGGCTCTGCGAGGGGTTCCAGCCCCGATTCCCGGGCATAATTGATCCGCAGTGTGGAAATGCATTCTGCCAAGTAGGTGGCAAGTGTGTTCTTCCACTGGGGGAAGTGGATGGAAAACGACCCCCAGTCCCGAAAGCACCACATCAACCCCACCGCGTCCACCCCTCTGTCCCCGAAGCCCCAGATATCCTGACTGTTCCCCCAGTGTCATCGAACAAGGAAGTCTTCCCGTCAGGTGGGGTGCAAACCTCAGGCCCTGGAGAGCTCTGGGGTTCGGGCTCTGGCTGGTGGATGGCTGAGCCGATGGGCCGTTGGAGGGGCAGGGCTGCCTCCTGTGACGAAATTATCCCCTGCCATCGAAGGTTGGTCGGTGAGCAACGTCGGTCAGAGGCTGGAAAGATGAAACTAATTAATCAGGAGTAGCTTCTTCATGAATTGAATTGAAGTCCTCCACGTCAGACACAAGGAACCTCAGTGGACAAGTGAACTTCGTCAGCTTCGACACAAAGGTAGATGGAGACGGAGTCCAGAATCATACACGCAGGGCACCAAGGGAATTCAGAAAAATGTGCATCCCCCAGTCTCACTTCTTCCTTTAAGACACCTTTTAAAGGTGAAAGGAGAAGCCAGAAAATATCTCAGCCCCTGTTCTGTGACAGGAGTGCTCACGGAGTTACAGGAGAGAGACAGGAAAATGCAGTTCCAGCCCCCACCCCCACTGAGGGAGGGATCTGGAGATAAAGGAATTTGAGTGCCTGCCAACGTGGAAAGGTAAGGGGCATAAGGCTGGTTTAGCTCAGGAACAGAGGGACACTCGGTTCCCCAGAGACTGGGGGGAGCGTCCTGACGCAGACACTGCCTGGTGCGTCCAGACACAGAGGAAAGGTGGTGACCTCACACCCCACCTGCATCACAGGTGACCCTCCGAAGATGGGCACCTGTCGTGCGTCCCCCACGGCGTCTCTGAAAGATTTTAGGTATTCGCCACTCCCTCTTTTTCGAGGTTTACTTTGAAACAACTACAAATTCTCCAAAAGTCACAATAAAGCCTGCGCGGAAGTCTCCCACCTGCACGGTTCCCCTGGACGGTAGTGGCGTCCACGGTCTGAACTGGCTTCTCCTCGGGGGCTGATGGCGCGGAGCTCAGGGCACACGGGGACTTGCCGTCCGCGTCTCCTGCAGTGACGTGGCAGGTGATGAATGTGCCCACTTCACATTGGACCTTCTTTCTCTCGTTCGGTGCTGAGGGTTTGTCCCATGTTCGAGATGTCACCCCGTGGTGGGCAGAAGGTTTGCCAATATTGTCTCCCTGCTCCTAGCTTGTCTTTGCTTCCTTTCCACGGGTCTTTCTCAGAACCAATCTCTTTTTGAACTGCTGGATTTTAATCTAAAAGAACATAGATTCTAGGATTTTGTTTTGTTTAAACCAGAAAGAGCTGACAACCCCGGCCTGCATTTATTTACGGTGGCCCCAGGAACAGCTGCCAGGGTGGCCCTGCATCTGAGTGAGGCTCTGTCACCAGAACCCACCCCTGCTTGTCACCGACAGGCTGCCTCAGTGTAGAATCCTAATGCGGATGAGGGGACCTGAGCGGGAGGGTGGAGGACCCCGCGAAGGCCCCCACTCGTAACCCCCTGACTGATCAAGCCTCTTCGTGGGCACCCAGTGAGATGCACTAATCTTGAAACCATGGAATTTAAATGATGACAGTGAAGTTTAATCCCGATGATAAAGAGAAGGAGAAATAGAGTCTATAAATTCTTATGGATTTTTTCCCAACCACATTCTTGATTGTCCATTTCCAGGGTGGCTGTATGCACCGAGGTTTAAAAGGGACAGTTCTGTCCCCGTTTGTTCCTCTGTCGTCCTGGCTGCAAATGGAGCAGCGTCAGCACTAACCACCAAGCCCGTGTACTGAGGACGGTCCAACCTCAGAAGTGCTCGTGTTTCTATCCCCATTAATCACCACACTAACTAGATTAATTTAGATGATTTGATTAATGCGAGTGGTCAGATTTATTTGGTGTGGTAGTTATTTGGTCACGTCCCTTGAGTTCTGTGCATGTACCTTATTCCCCCAGAGAGAAAGCAGATGAAGAGAAGGGTTAAGAGGAAGCTGATGCCGGAGAAGGGAAACGAGTCATGTGTTCAGATGTGAGAAAATGTAGGGCCGTCCAGGGGACGAGCGAGGGTGACGCGTGGGGGTGAGGGACGTGCTTCGAGGGGCAGGCACCACATCCTGGAGCCTGGGATATTCCAGCTGTTACTAGAACACCTGGAGGGAATTCAGTTTGCTTCCGAGTGAGCTGCCCGTCAGAAAGGCAAATAAAATGGTATAAACCTCATCCGAACAAGCCACGTTCACTGTGTTTCTGGGAAAATTGCAGCTTTTAGTGACAACTCAAGTTCACTGGTTAATACATAAGACAGTGTCCACACTGCCCCAGAGAAAATCTTTGCAGCTTTTGTGTGCAAATGGGCACACGACAGTGTTCCACGAATCTCTGTAGGCCCTGAGGTAAGGACGTGACCCCATGTGGTTCCTTGCACTTTTCGGACAGGCTGATTCATGTGCTGTCTGTGAGAAGGTAGAAAAGGATGAGAAGAATATCAAACTCATTGTAGGAATAGCCAGGTGAAGAACAGAGCGGTGCTTTCTGGGAAATAAAAAAGGGGCCGTCACCCATTAAGGCCGGATCTGCAATCGATCGCCTGTGGAAGGTGCCCACTCAGGACCCAGCTGCCGGCCGCACCTGCGTTTCACCTGCCTCTAGGCAACGGTGCTCTGGGCCCCGCGTGACAGTGATGGACAGCATGGTTTGACTGGATTTTCATTTTCCATGCACGCTATTTATAGCACAGTGGCGTATTTAAACCTGCTTTAGTTGAATAAAGGACTTTGTTTCTGTTTTTCAGTCCTGTTAGCAATGAACGTGGCAAACCAGGGCCTCTTCTTGGGGTTTCTTGTGCATCCTCCACTCCAGGACCGTCACCCGTCGAAATAAGGTTCTCCTGTCTGGCGGGGGGCAGACATCCCATTGGTGTTCTCTTCCGCGTCTGGGATGCTCCATAACCCACTGCTGTAAAGCCACACTCGTGTTGCTCACGATTTTTACGTCGTTACTCGTTCTATGAAGAGGATTAATCGGAGTGGAATTTGCTGGAATCGGGCTTAGCACACACACCAGACGGCACAAGCAACCCCTTCTTATCCTTCGTTCCTCGGCAGTTCTCCCTGGGCGCTGGGTGTCAGCGGGCACACTCTGGTCTGTGACTCTGCAACTTTCCCCAGGTTCGGGCCTGTGCCCACCTTTCCAGGTCTGCCAGCTTCTGTGGCGCCTGGGAAGTAGCTCTCGTTTGTGACAGTGTCCCGCCGGGCCTTTCTGCACTTTCCAGAAGGGCTGCCTCTCAAATATCCGTGCCCTGCGCCTCAGAGGTAACCACACACAGGCACACGCACCCTGGGCCTTCCAGTCCGCTGCCTCTTCTATTTTTCCTTTGTCTCTTTTCGTTATCTAATCCATATTATGTGCATATATACATTTATATTCCTGTCCCTTATTTTCTCACAAAAATGAGGGTGGGGATTTTAAAGTCATGTTCACTGTCACAATGTGCTTGGCACCTGGCAGGGACTCAGTGGATGTATGTGGTGAATGAATGAATGAATGAGCGAGACTTCTTGCAGCTGGTCCTCCTCACTGTCTCACTGACAGCTCCAAAATCACACCCTTGGACACCCCGCCCTGCACCCTGCAGCAAGCCTAGCCCCCCTTGCCGTCCTGATCAACGCCGTCTGCCACGTCACCCTGGTCTCTTCTCTTCCGTGACAGCTGTCAGTAGTCAAAAAGAGCGACTTATCCATTTAGGGGTTTTTTGGGATGTAAGTTTTTCGAAAAGGGGCCTTAACATGTACGTGGCTGTACCCCCAGAATACACCAGGCCCCACGGTAAACATTTGATCAGGGTGTGGCTCCCTGACCACCTTCCCGTGAGCTCACCTCAGCGCGGTGTCTGGTGCAGAGCAGGCGACTCTGCCTCCCTGTCATCTCCCTACCGTGTATCCTCTGTCATCTGTCATGGCCTGTCACCATCTGTGTGCCGTCCACCTACCTATCACTCACCTATCTGTCATCTGTCAGTGTCTCCTGTGTCCGTTGTCCATCATCCATCTGACATCAACTGTCATCTACTGTCTGCCTGTCTATCATCCATCACCTGCGGCCGTCTGCTACCCATCACTCATCTACCTTTGTATCATCTCTACAGCTCATGTGTCTGCTATTTCTACCTACCATCTGTCTATCTGTATCTATCTGCCATTTATCTCTACCTTACATACCTATTGTCTGTCAATCATTCATCTATATATCTATCCAAATCTATCAATCAATCACATGGAAAGGGTGGCCATCGATTCTATCTTTAAGATACACAGAATATAGCGATGTTCTTGAGATACACAGTAAGGCCCCCCTACCTCAGAACATCACATGGCAGAAGGCATGTGAGCGTGAGTCGGATTCCCACCTTTCCTCGGGAACCTTCATTCCCGAGGGAGAGATGGAATTTATAGCCAGAAAGATGGGATTCGTACCCAGAAATCTTAATTTGATTGTAAATGTCAGGTGGTGAACACATAGTGCAATATACACATAATATAGAGTCAAGACATTTGAAACTGCATAACTTTGTTAACCAGTATCACCCCAATAAATTTAATGTATTTCTTAAAAAGAGGTCCATTTGAGCTGATGAACTCCACAGAGAAACTTTTCCTCAAGTCCCTCCTCTGGGGAGGTGGCAGCCCACGCTGGGCAGATTCGTGGGCACGCTGGGCACGAATCTTTGGCAGATTCGTGTTTTCTGCCTGTGCGACCTTAAGAAGTAATGCAATGCTGCAAACATTCGTTGTCTCCGAGGACGTAAAAAACGGCTCCCTCTTGATGTGTCCTAAAAAGAAGTGCAGAGGAAAGTGTGATGCTGCCGATGAAGATGCAGACCATCACCATCACGCCGATGGGAACGCGTCCTCTGCTAGTCCTTGTCCCACACAGGAAGGGCCGGGCCCGCAGGGGTGGGGATGGGCTGACGTGGGCTGGGGCGCGGAGAGGCCCGGCGGGGGCCGGGGTATCCATGCTGCCCCGAGCACCGCCCTGGGCCTGGCCTGAGTCCACCCGTTATTTTTCCCCTAGTGAGACACCTGACATGATTGTGACAAAGCAGTGAGTGCATAACATTTTGCTTCAAATGTTTAAATAAAGAATCAGAACCTACTATGCCTCGGAGAAAAACAGGAGATATAAACAAAGGACCATAGAACTGGAATCTTAAAGGAATTTGGACTGCTCACTCGGATGGAGTGGAGGAAATCCTCAGACAGCTTCAGGAGCTGGTTATCGCTGTCAGTTGTGATGCCTGAAGTCCTCCTGAAATGACCACGTCCTGGCACTTGCTCCGGGCCGGGTGCCACGCTCATCGCTGACACCCGTACCGCTCTCAGCAAGGCCACGGGGCGGACATTGTGACCGCCCCCATCACAGGTGGGCGAGAGAGACACACAGGTGACAGGCCATAGTCGAGACCGCACGGCTCCTGACTGGGAGGGGGGGTGCGTTCTCAGACCCCCAGCCCCGGAGCCCGCGCTCCAAACCGCTGTGGTGCACGTCTCTCTGTCTCTCTACATCAAAGGAAAGGGCACTGGGGACCGTGTTTGCACCGGCACAATGTCCGGCACATGCACCCCGAGTGCACCTCTCTCCTGGGGGAGCCCCGGGAGTGCAGTCGGCACTGAGCGGAGTGTGAGGACTTAGAGACGTGCCCTTTGGAAAGAGCCCCGTGTGAGCTGGTTTCGTTGCTACAGGTTCGGATTGTTGCCGTCCTTTTAGATCACACGGTCAAGACGTGCTTTTACATGGAAATTTTATTTTCATATTTTCAGTGCGCCTGTTGTTATTTCTCTAAAGAAGTTCGAGTGTTGTAGTCCATTTGGGGATGCCGTTTTCTGCCGTATGATTTTACTCCAGAAGTCCGTGACATGTTGGGCGTTCAAGACAGTTGCTGATGTTCATCATAAAATAGTGTTGAGAGAATCGATATCATGGAGTTTGAAACTGACTTGTGCTTGCTCGAAAAGCCCCGGTGCCGATAAGAACAGCACAGCCGTCTTCTCTGCTTCACTGCGTCTCCTCCTGGGAGACCCAAGACACAGGGTCACGGTGAGGTAGGGTCACCGAGGGGAGATGGACGGACAGTGACTGCCCGGCGCGGGCTGACCGGAGGGCTCCTGTTGGCTCGGTTCGAAGATTTGCGAACGAGGTGGGTGGAGTTTGGATGGTCGCAGAATAACTGCAAACACCGGGACCAGTCACCTGGGTCCCAAGTGTAAGTGAGGCTGGGCAGTGGGTGGATAACCCGCCGGAGAGCCCCCGACCTCGGTCCTCGTGGCAACGACCGCATACTCGATGAACGAAAGCGGCGTGTCTCGTAGTCTTCACCTCGGCCTGTCTACTCCTCAGGAGGCGTGAGGGGTCCAGAGCCCCCGCGGTGCCGGCTGCAGGGAGGGACAGCTGTGTTTCTCCTACCTGTCCCCGAGGCCCGGCACAAGCTGCATTTTGTTTTCAGGATTTGCCTGCTATTTACTCATGCAAATTGTTCTGAGTGAGTTATGTTACCGTTATGGAAATTAGAGCTTCAAGGAAACGTCACTGTTCCGTGTTAAACTAACGACAATGCTTTGAAGACCTAAAGTTATTTTGAGGGAATGCACCTTGAGTGTTAAGTGATCTGGCATCTGAGAAGTATGCTTTCATGGGCAATGCTCTTCCAGGTCGGGGTGGGATTCTTCATTTAAAGAGCAAAGCAAGTGACATTCAAGACAGTCCTCCGGCATTCGTGGGAAATCCTCAAAGTGACAGGCAAGAATTCATGTGAATTTGTTGAAAAGCTGTACACTAAAAAAAAAATGAATCTATAATGAACACATGTCATTAAAAGGTTACTAAAATTCACTTTTAAGATCAAAATGATCCTTATTAAGAAACCTTATTAATAATTCAATTAATCTTATTAATAATTCTTACTAATACATTTTTTGTAGATAAAACAGCGACTGCAGTGAATCCATGTGCCTGATCCAGCATTTATCCACTTAACTGTCACCATTCATAAGAAAAGCTTCCCTCCACTTCAGTAGTCCACACATTGATCATTTATTTTTAACTAACTGAGTATCGTGTTTAAACTCACTTTGGAGTCTCTTTTGGTGGATGTGGTAAGTGAGGCAGCCGACCGAAGCTTTCGAATCTTCCTTTTGTTTTGGTGATGACAATGTTGTTAGCATGATATACTTACTCACTGTCACCTGTTCCTGCACCTCATCAGTCTCGCCCCACGCCCAGCACTGCACCAGCGCGCGGTGGGACCACAGTTCATTAAGTAAACAGGTAAAGAGGTCCCTGCGCCACGGCGGCGTGAGTGACCTCCAGGAAGGACGGTCACCGCCTCTGTCAGCCACGGCCCCCGAATCCACTCCCGGAAGCCCATTTCTTTGGGGTTTCAAGGTTTTCTGTTTTATTAAGAGCTCAACAAATATTCAAATGGATGAATGAACTTTACACCGCATTCCGGGAAGCTGCCTTTTGAAAAAGAACGTGCTTTTCTACCTGATGTGCTTTTAAGCATTTTTCATGACAGCAGGCCAGGCTTACAAAATTAAAATTTATTACAACTAAAATTTATGAGTAGGATAAATTAGTCAAAATGTTTTAAGATATCATACATAGATTCGGTGCGTTTTCCTGGCACCTTTTAAGAATACAGTGCTTGGATAGGGTGATCATTTTGCATTCAGCATTTGGCTTTTCATTCCATTTTGATATTTTGTTAGATATTAATTGGAACTTCTAAAGGAACTTCTCAGAAAGCCCACGGCATATTCGTTTTTGAGCCCCCACATGTTGTGGTATAGACATAAGGGAAAAGTTAGCAGTATTTGTAGTTGTTAACCTCATTCAGCCGAAGTGTTATTATTCTTTCTCCTTACTCTGTTAACATTGTTGTTCTTGCCACCACACGGCTTGTTCCCTAGGGTTTTGGACAGTTCTGACCCCCCAGGGGTGGGGAGCACGACACCATGTCAGCCGCTGGGCCTTTGTGCTGCTGGGGCACCGGCAGGGGGCGCCGTGGGGGCTTCGGGCTGGGCTCCTGGCTTCTGAGCAGGCTGGGGCGCGGCCGTGTTGCCAGGCGGGAACATGGGGACGGGGAGAGGCCAGGGGGCTTCAGGGGGCCTTCCCAAAGCTGCTGGAGTGAACAGAGGAGGCGGAGCCCAGAGAGAGGAGGAGAAGGGGAAAGGGAAGGAAATGCGCAGAGTAATGAGACGCAGAAAAATCTTATCAAAAAAGTCAGGCAAGGAGAGAAACAAAGCAGGGGGGAGGAGGGTGTGTGGAACATTCCAGGGGCCACGGGATGCGTCACATTCATTGAAAAGAGGGCGGTAGATCCGGCAACAGTGAGAAAGTGGCCAGTTTAGAGGTGGAGCCAGAATCCCATGTTTCTTTTTAGAAACAGCTCCTTGGCTGCCTTCGCTGGGCTCTTGAAGCTTTTCCCCGAAGGAAAGTTCCGGTCTCCCGTTCGCCGCCCACGAGCGTGTCTCAGTCACATCCTGTTTCCTAAGTGCGTGGCGTGAGTGGTGTGGAGCCAGCGGGGCCCAGCTGACGCACCCGATTTCCAAATTAACACTGAGGAGAGACCCACCGGTTTCCAGAAGGGCCTCACTCTCCGTTCATAAAAGGTGACCACAAGGGATGCATTTAAATAGCCACCCAAAGAATCTCCGAATGCATTGCTTTTTTAAAAAAATTGCGTTGTTTATTCACATGTCTAGACTGTATAGAGTGTACCGGGTACGGAGGAGGCTGCCCCTTCTCATCCAGTTCACGCAGGGATGCGGGGAGGGTGTAGGAGCAGTCAGGGGAGGGAGCCGGCTACGACCACCTTGGCTGTTTGGAAACTGGGTCGCGGATGAGTACCTGGGGCAGAGTCTGCGGGAAGGGGCGGCGGCGGGGGCAGCGGAGGACGAAGAGAGGAAGGGAAACGCACACGCGCTGCCCAGCTGCGCGGCAGCAGTCGGGGTCCGGCTGCTGGGGGGGCTCTCAGACCTGCTTAAAATTGCTTTCCCGCTTCACTGATGACATGTCCCAAGGCAGGGGCCTACGTTTAATGTTTTAGCAGCCAAACGCCAGGGTCAGAAGCATCTCTTTTTATCGAATCACATCTTCAGAAAGTTTTTGTAAAAGCCCGAAGGCCAATTTCCCCCTCGGTGCACAGCGACCACAGGGTCTTGTTCACTGTGGCAGAGACTAATACTTATTTCTCTTAATTACTTTTCTCTCTTTTAATAGAAAGATGTATTTATTGACTATGGACAGACGTGTGTGACTTTAAACAGCCAAAACATTGTTTCATGAGAACAAAGCAAAAATAAGTGCTCATCAAACCGGAAAAGAAGGACCTGCACACGGACACTGGAAGCATTTACGGCAGCTCCTCGGCCCTCGTTGGCCCCAGGGCCCGTCAAGCCCCAGGCCAGTCGCGTTTTGACCAGAAGAAATGTTTCGGCACTTGGCAGTTGCTTACCACTCTTGGCACTTTTAGAACTTGAATGAGTCATGGCGCCACCAGGCCAGAGGTCAGTGGTAGCGTGGAAGCCCCCCCGCCAGCCCCTCCGCAGTGTCGCTAGGGGGTCTGGACTCCCTGGAAGGGGCGCAGGGCCCCTCTGGCCGCCCTGCATCTCGGACCCTAGGGGGCACTGGGCTGCTCCAGACGGTGCATTCTGCTGCACCCTTCACCCCGGGTCTGTCTGGTTTAGTCGTGAGAAGGTTAGAAGGCGTCTTTCTGGCCATCACCCCAAATTCTCGCTTTTTCGTACTATAGCTGACTTCCAAACCACAAGTCTATGCTGTTAGGATGGTTTAGAAGAGATGGACATGCAGGAGATGCTTGTTTGTTTGTTTTACACAAAATCCACTTAACCAGCGTGGAGGCCAGACTGGCGCCTTCAACGCCTCCAGCCCGAGGCACCTGGCTGGCCGAGCTGGTGCCCCCAGGGGCCCCCTGGCACCTTGCCCGCCGGGTCCCCAGCAGGTGCGGGGCCTGCTTGCCAGGACGCGGTGGTGCATTTCTGCCAAAACTTCAGTGCCATTTTTCATCATAAGTAAGACATTCAATGAAACATTATAGAAACCAATGATATATGAGTTTCAAAAGTTGTTGTGTCTATAGAAAAACAGCTGAAGGCAAAACTTCCGCCACACCCACGGCAGGCAGGACGGCTGCGGGAATTTGTGGGGGAGCCTTTTCCGGGGAGCACAGGGCCACAGGCTCAGAGAGCCTTCGGCGCTTCCGTCTCTGCTGCCCCTCGTGGTGACCAAGAGCGTCTCGGGTGGCGTCTGACCAGCTGGCTTTGCAAAACACTGACTTGCACAGGGCCCAGCCCGAGAGGGAGAGGGAGGGGGAGGGGAGGGAGGGGGAGGGGGGAGAGGGGAGGGAGGGGGCACTAGAACTGAAGTTTGGGAAGTTGATGCACATTTTCACGCTTAGGATTCAATCACTGCCTGGGAGAAGCACAAGCATTTCTTCTATAGTTTCCACCTGCAGCTGATTTTTTTCACTAAAGAAAAACACAATAAGAGACTTTGCTTCTCCGTCCCCCACGCGTGGTGTTCAGTCTGAGGGAAGCATGAAGGGGGCAGCCGATGTGGACGAGGGGCCCCGTGCTCCACTGTGGGGGCAGCTCCGCCTCCTGGTGTAGGGTGTGCGGGAGCAGCTGCCAGTGCCCTCGGTGTTCCTGCCCAGACCCTGGCCGCCGGGGCGGCGCTGGGCCGACAGGTGGACCCAGTGAGGTCACCATGCCCTGGTCCATCCAGCTCAAGGCCGGAGCCCTCTGGCACCCGCGGAGGGGCCGGGGCCCCGGGTCCACGCTGACCTGAGATGCAGGCGGCCTGCTCAGGTTCCCCCACACGGACGTCTCGCCCCTGCCAAGGCAAGACCGGCCGGTCCTGGAAAAGATGCGCGGGTTCCCTGAGTTTGCACAGAAGTTTCGTTCCTTTCCTAACCCCGCCGTGGGATCATGACCAATTCCTTCCTTCCAAAATTTAATTTCTCTTAGTGTCGCAGGGTTAGAGCTTTGTTTTCTCTTGCGTTTGTAAAATGTTGTGCGCCCTGTTTTCCATAACGTTGGCCCCTAAACCCAAAGGACACCTACTGCTACTGTTACTTTTTTACGCACACATTGATATTTGCTCTTAGTTTAAGACAAAAATATTTCAGCCACACCAGATATTTATCTTTCCGACCTGCACTTCAGTTGTGATGTAAGTTTATGAAGCTCTGTGTTTTATTATATGCCGATGATGATGTCATTCTGACCCGTGATGTCATTTTGAGCCGCAGCTCACTCGGCAGTGGGCAGGTCACCAGGAGGGCAGGGGGCACTCCCTGCCCCGCAGACAAGGCCATGTCAGTGACGTGGTGGCTGTGGCCTTGTGTGTGGCATGTGGCGTGTGGCGTGCACATGAGTCTGAGCAGCAGCGGGCAGGGGCACCCTCTGCCCCGCAGAGGAGACGCAGTGACAGCCGGGTCCCCCTCCCTCAGTGACACTGGCTTCTCCCATCAGTGGTCCGAAGTCACATCCTATTTCTCACGTGGCAGCGTGAGGCCTCCTGTCGATGAGTGAGTACGAAGGAAGGGCCGTTTTCTGATCAAAAGCCTTTTTAAGTTCCTTTTATTGGGTTTCAGTTGAATGGCTGTGTTATGAATAGTGCCGACGCTAATTACACTTTCTAGTAGTTAAAATAAAGGGGCTCCCGTCTTCCCTGTGCTCCCTTAGCCCTCCCAGGACTGTTTCCCGACCTGGTGCCGGCCCTGCTCCAGGCTCTGGGGCCACAGCGGACACAGTCCCGTTCTCAGGGGGTGTGCGTTCCACCATGTGGGGGGCGGCAGGGGAGACAGAAAGCAAAGCAGTCGGCAGGGCAGCTCCTCCAAGGACGTCACTCCACCGTGACCGTGGTGAGATGCGCACCGACGTCACTCTGGTTCGTGTCCGGGAGCCTGTGGCGAGGGCGGTTTCGCTGCACGTGGTTTTGCTCAGAGTCTGGAGCCCACCGAGGCTGTGACCTGCGGACCGACGCTGCACAGCCTGTCAGGTGGCAGGCAGTGCTCTGACGCAAGATCGAACTGGGCCAGCACAGCGACCTGCAGCAGAGGCAGGCAGTGCCCGGCCGGGGCGGGGGGGCACTGGTGGTCTGACAATGGTGTCAGCAGGGACCTTGGTGACAGGTGCCACAGAGAAGAGGCTGGGCGGCAGGAAGGGCCAGGTGGGGGGACAGGAGGTACAAGGGCCCCGGTGGATTTCATGCTCGGCAAGCCCCAGGGCAGTGGCTGACACGTGGGGTGACAGGGAGCCCCAAGATCAAGGTGACATCTCCTGAGCAGAAAAGACCTGATGATCCTGGTCACAAACAAATGGAAGGATCCCGGCTTCTCCTCGTGGTAACACAAGACTCCTTTGAGGAGTGTGGAACGGGAAGGGCTATGATCTGTCTGATATCTTGAAAAGTGAACACTGGCTTTGTCGAGAACACCCAGGAGGGGACAGGAGGGGACGGCCAGGACACTCCCACAGTGACTGGGTGGGCTCTGGCGTGTGCCGGGAAGTGGCCGTGTTACACAGGTGTTGTGGAGCAGAACAAATGCAGCGCCTGCCCCCGTGGGAAGGCTGTACCATGGCCCAGCCTGGCTCCTAGTAAAGGGTGAAGCCCATTACTGGGGCATCTCCAGGGTGGGAGCGGTCTGGGGCGCGGGGGTGGGGCAGTCAGACGAGGGAGGCGGCCATCGGATACTCGGAAGAGGTGTGGGTCATCTGTGAGACACACGAGTCTCCAGTTCTGGGGGGATGTCCAGGTTGGAGATGCTGTGATGGACATTTGGAATCAGGAGGGGGGAATAGCTCCCACTCGTGGGCTAGCAGCCATGGCCAGTGTAACGGCTGAGTCTCGGTGTCCGCTCTGCATGAGGCTGACGTCGACGAGCTGTCCCTTTGAGCCGGTGGGTAGCGTGACGGCAGTTCGTTCTCAGGGCTCCCCAGGTGGCAGCTGGACCCTTTAAGGACGTGTGTCACGTGCATTTAGAACTAAAAGTGTGCTGTCTGCGAGAGCAGGGCGGGGTCGTGGCCGGGAGCCCCCACAGGAGGGAAGCCTCCTCAGGTCCTGGCCCCAGTGGCAGAGCTGAACCGAGTCCCAGGGCCAGTAGCACCCGCCCGTCCAAGTCTCTTCCTCCCGCCCCGTCGGCGAGTGTTCCGATCGCAGAAAGGGATCATCCATCGTCCTGCTCTCACAACCGGACGCTGGCTCATGCCTTTTCGAGCATCTCGTCATTTAAGATCATCTCATGGAACTGGACAGTGTAATGTAACTGGAGACGGCACGTGCCGTGAGGGGCACCCGGCTGACGAGCAATCCGTGAGGTGCACACGCAGGCTCCACACCGGCGGGTGAAACCCCGGGAAGGTGCTCCAGCCCACACGCCCCCTGCGCTGCGCGCCAGGCCCGAGGGCGGCACCAGTGGTTTCAAGGGTAGACTTCAACGTTAAAGCTGACATTTACATTTTCTCTAATATTTCACTAAATGTAGGCAGATGTGTAAAGTATTTTTGTAATTTTGTTCCTCCAAGATTAAGTGTGAGGTCCAGGTTCCAGCTGCATAAACCAGAGGACACACTGCAGGAAGCGTGGTGAGTGCGTACCGCTGCCCGCACGTCTGCTGAGACCAAAGCTCGTTCTGTGACGTGACGTCACCACCTTCCTGCCGAGTCACTGAGGAAGGTAAAGGGCCAGAGGGGAGCCGGAGAAGACTGGGTTCTCCAGGGGGGTTTCCAGGGATCAGCTGTGTGGCCTGGGGCGGCCCCTGTCGTGAAAAGTGAAGGTAAAGAGAACTTCAGGTGCCAAGCACAGGCCTGAGCACCTAGCAAGGACAGATGTCACGAGATGTGGTTGGTCATCTAATGGAAACCTGAGGCACCAGGTACCTGAGCAGGTGAAATGAGTCACCTGCCGTCACATCGCAACGGAAGACAAAAGAACCCAGTGCTCGGCCCAGTGGGGGCCGGCACGTACAGAACGCTGGAGACTGGGCGGGTCCCGCCCGGGCCGAACGCGAGCGGAGGGTCAGCCTTGCCCTGGGCGGGCCCCCGACACGTGCCGCAGCCGGTGTGTCCGGGTTACTAGGCCTGGGCTCCGCACCTGGGTGACCTGTTTCAGGGGGACGTCACTGAACCTGCTCTGAGATGGAGACAGACCTCCAGACCGGCTTCTGTCCCTGGGACCAAAGGAGGGAGGAAGTACCTGCTGCTTCTGCCAACCTTTCCCGAGGCTCCAAATGCCCCCCAGTGACCGTGTGTGTTCAAACGCCAGGCTCGCCCTCAAAAAGTGGCTTTTCGGGTGGTCGGCTCTGAGTTTGAAAGGCTCCCTCTCATAACCGCCCCATTTCTTAACACTGCAATGACCATCGTTTCAGAAAGAAACATTTCGGGATAAATGTAAGTTATAGTACTTGAGAGAAAAGAAGGATGGAAACATTGTAAAATGACAGGAAGATCGCTTCTCTACTATACAGTTAAATATACAGTGCAAATGTGTAAATAGATATTTAATTCATAAACTTACAGCTTTCACTTGAAATATATTTATGTATACTTGATACGTATTTATTTTATGAATTCACATAACACATATAAAATTGATATATTTGACTTACATCAGTAGATTTAGTTTATAAATATACAAATGGACGTGGATTAGCTAAATACACCCAGCGCAATGAACGCTGACACACGCGCTGTTTGCTCACACTGGGGGCTGCTTGCCCTCATTGACTCCTCGTGCGCTAAAATGTTGCGGGAAAACGCACCATTTCACTAAATCCAAATGAATGAGGTTGCTGTGTGCATCTCAACGCATTTTCCAACTGACGTCCTGCGTTGGAAACACCTGCGTGACAGCGATGGCGGCGGGAACATCACTCCTTGGTCGTGGGGACGTGTGCCCCTGCTGTGTCCGAGCGAGTGATCGGCTCTGTCCAGTGCTGTAAGGACATTTCAGGGGACTACGGCTCCAAGACATAGTGCCTGCAGGTGTGGCCCGACGCACACTTGGCTGCGGACCAGTGGAGGTCTGGGCCACCCGCCAAGTGAAGAATCCACGTGAAACTGGGACCCTGCCATGGGCCGTTCACGTGGCAGACCCCCGACAACTGCACATCCCTGTGGGGAGAGGAAAATGCTCTTTCCACCCACAGTGATTGACTCTGTGGGTCCGAAACCCGGGGCACAAGGGGCAACTTTGTTCATTGACGAAACCTGCGGGTCGGGAACATGGCCCTGAACCTGGTCACGGACAGAGGGGGAGGGGTGGGGCTGGAGCCTCGTTAAAGCCCCCCCAGAAGATGCAGGTCAGCAGCACCATTTCTGAAGGTCAAAGTGGGGTGCACCCCCCCAGCTGGGGGCACATCAGGACTCAAGTGCAGCCTCGGCGACCCTGGTGGGCTGCAGGGAGACTCAGGGGCGGAGCCTGCAGCCGGTTCCCACAGTGCCCCTGTGCGACAGGTGAGCACAGGTGTTGGGAGCACAGCCTTTTAAAACGCAACCCCTGCTCTGAAAAAAAGTGAAGGGAGCCTTGTCAGGACGACTGCGTCAGGACTGGTGGCTGACCCCTTCCGTGGGCAGAAACGCACACGCGTGCACGCACACACCGGACTGCCCTGCAGAGGACACGCTGCCTTCCACTGGGGCGTTTCTGAGGCCGCCGTCCAGCCGCCGAGCGCCCCGGGCAGGAGGCGGGGTGTGCACAGGTGTGGTGCACCCTGTGGTGCTCCGGGGCGGGGGGAGCGTGGCCCCCAGCAGCAGCAGCTGCCCCTCTCTGCCACCAGCACGGAGCCCCGCTGCCTGACAGCGTTCCCGGCTCCGTGGTGACTCCCGTCCCCCGTGGGGTGTGACCACACTCTGGAAGGAGAGGGGACGGCAGGTGGAGTGAGCCGCCCGAGCAGGAGGGGGCAGCACTGAGCCGTGCTCACAGGGCTGGGGCTGCAGGGGCCTCTGTGGGAGGGGAGACTGGACCCAGAGGGGCGAGTGCCAACAGCAGAAGACGCTTCGGGGAGGTGGGGACGCGTCGGCAGGGTGTCACGGAAGCGCTTGGAGAAAGACAAATTCGGTCCAGTCCTCGCTCTGCCCTCCCTGGGCAGCTGTTCCCAGGCTCTGAATCCGCCCTTTCACCTCGGCCGGGGTGAACGGGAACGTGGACGTTCTCGGCCTTGACAGTGACGTCCTGGGGGGCAGTTCCACTGGGAGGCGCAGCGGCCGGGTGGAGGGGGCCTTCCTGTGCAGACCAGGATCTTAACCGCCCTGGTCTCTACCCACATGCCAGGAGCGGCCCCCTGGTGGCAACCGTCAAAACTGTCCCCAGATAGCACCAGTGTCCCCGCTGGGGTGCAACTGCCCTGGTTCAGAACAGCCGGTCTCACCTCTGCCCAAGTTCAAGGCCACGTTGGTAGAGCCACATGCTTGGTGAACAAAGACAGCCCCCGCTCCTTTTACAGAGTCCTACGAAACCCGAAGTGACCACCCCCCTCTGTGCCGTTCGGGACTCACTTGGCAGTTAGTTGATTTTTCAAATGACCAACCTTTGTAACAAACAGCAAGACACATACCAGAAGCAAAAACTCTACAGGTTTGATTCTTTCAGAATAAGTTGCCCCACGTTAAAGGGTGATTTCTCTGTAATGAGTAACAACTGAGTGTAAAACATTATCTCAGAAAGGCGTGGCTTCTGTGGTCCGTGAAAAGCGTGGGCTCTCACCGCTCAAGGCGTACGGGTGTTTAAAAGTGAAGGAAGGCTTTTCATGGAGTATCGGATCGAAAGTTGACTGAGCCTGTCTCCCGTAGAGAAGGAGGGGCTGTCCCTCCCGTACCTCCGTCTGGGGTCCGTCAGAACACACCGCGGCCACTCTGTAAACCAGCAATGAGACGCAGTGCACCTCTGTGCAATGCCCACCCCGATGACCCCTGTGGGGCAGCAGAGATGCTGACTCTAGTCCTCAGGAGCCAAGGTGCTGTTTCCCACCTGTGGTGGCGGACGGCCAGGGTCGCATACTCAGTTCTCTTAGCAGGAAGCTTCTGTCCGCAGGGGGACCCAAACATGGCGTCTTTGTCCTCTGCCCCCAACCAGGCGCTGTGCCTGGTTCATGACAGGCTGCCCCACGCGTGGGAGCAGGGTCTGCTGCCCGCCACCGCTCCGTGGCAGTGGGCCTCAGCCCTGAGAGTGGCCGGTGGGACCTGCCCGGCCCCTCCAGGTGGGAAGAGTTATAGAGGACAGTGTGCCCTGACTGAGTGTAGAGGTTTAGTCCATCTTCCATTCCCTCCCTGCCCCCGGGGTTGGGGGAGCGTGCACCACTCTGGGGCAGACAGGAATGAGGGCAGGGGCGGGGCAGGATCAGTGAAGAGAAGACCAGGGCTGTTATTTATGGAAAACCTTCTGCACCCCCCCCCAACCCCCGGGAAGCAAGGGCTGCCGGGTTGGACGCTCTGTCTGCTGGAAAGAAAGGCTAATGAGGTATGAAAAGCAGGCAAATCAGGCCCCGGAGAAAGCCTTGGGCGGGAACAGAAAAGTCACTAATTTTTAGCGGTCTCCTGGCCACGCTTTGGGGCTGTTCCTCAGCGTATCAGGGACACGGATTTGTACATCGTGAGTCCCAGTTCCTCAAGTGCAAGCCCTGTATTTACATTCTGAGAGGAAGTCATTATCGTCTTAATGGATGCACAATTTTCCCTTCTTTTCAAACAAGGTGCTTAATTTCTAGTATTGAAGTAGACCTTTGTTCTGATTCCTTACTGCACAGCAATGCAGGCCTAGAAAAAATGGCAAATGCAAGTAAACAAAGTATTTAACAAAAATCTCTATGCAATTCAAACAATTACAGCTGACATTTGGAACTAGAGTGTGGCTTTTTGAATATGTGTGTGTAATATTTTTTCAAATATGACAAAACACTGTGTAACAGTTTGGGGGTATTGCTTTTCATTTCTTAGATTGCGAATAGTTTTTGAGGTGGACACAGTCTTTGAAACACAGCTCACTGGCCGGGGAGTTTCCCACCGCGTGGCTTCTTCTTCCTGCTGGCGTAGACCCTTTCTGGGTCTTTGATTTTATTACACAGAAATTGTTATAAATACCACATACCTAGTATTTCTAAACAAGTTCTCTTAATTACTCCTTCAGGACAGATTTTGGTGTGTCAAATTTATGAGTCAGAAGTTGAAAGGAAGAGACCGTTTGAAGACGGGGTGTTTGCACCCAAATTGCCCAACTCAGGCTAAAACACCCGGTAAACTACGCAGTCCGTCTCCTCCTGCAGGAACATGATTCTGAGAAGCTCCTTCTTCTAGGATGCGCTTCACTTTTTCTTGTTTTTGTCTTCGTAAAGTCACCCAACCTTGACTCCGCAGTCAGATGCCAGATGAAGCCTGTGTGTTGCAAAGTCAGACTCTCGACATTCAGCTGCGTAGCCTGAGGCTGCCCCCAACCCCCCCATCTCCCTGCCTCTTCTACAAATGTGGACTCTTCCTTCAAAGTGGCCTCTGTCCCTGGTACCACCCTCCTCCTGCGCTCAGGGTCCACCCGAGTCTCCCTGCCGAGTGCTCCCTCCCCTCCACCCTCTGAGAGCGCAGGGCTGAGCCACTGGCAAACTCAGCCTCCACCTGGTCTGGCTCCTCCGGGCTTTCTCCTTTCCTGGGTAAGGATGGGTCTCTCCTCCTGGCCACTCGGGGAACGCACCTGTGTCCGTGCAGTAACGTCCAGAGACAAAGGCATTAACACTCATTGCAGTGCTGGCCTGAGAGGTCTTGAACTTGAGTACAGCCCATGGCGAAGGGAAATAAGGGAGTTGACCCCAGCACTTTGATCTCGCTGTTCAGGCAGGAAGGAAGCTGGACGGTTCAAGGTGGTGACCCGGTGGCCGGATCTTCCGAGTCAGACACAGCGCAGTGAGGAGACAGCACGGCACCCAGGCAATGAGCACGCGTGCGACTCGTAATTTCCTTCAGGGGCTGAGTCCGCAGAGCCGGCCTTTCCAGGGAAAATGGGGCAACGCTGCTTTCGCTTCACTCTAACTCCTGCCATCCTGCCTCCCTCTGCTCCGCTGCAGCCTCAGAATCGCCCAGTTCCCCCCTGGTTCCCCGGCTCATTCTTCTCCCCCCTCCACCCTCCTTCTCATCTCCTTCTGGCACCAGGAGGAGAAGCCGGGTGCCAGGAGCATGGCGTGGCCCACCTATGTCCGTCTTGTCCCTGCTCCTCTCCGAGATAGGGACCTGCAGGTGGGCTGCCAGTCGACGGTTCTCGATTCCGGTCACTGCGCCTGCTGGACAGAGAGTGTGTAGGAGCCAGAGTGCCGAGTCCAGTGCAGAGTGTCTGGCTCCGCAGGGCCGGATGGGGTGTGAAAGTCAGAAAACATGCGTTTCTGATGTTGCTGGTTCACCCCCCCCTCCCCCCCGGGAGCCCTTCCTCAGAGATGAAAACCCGGAGGCTTTGACCCGGCGTGTTTCACGTGCTTGTTTCCAGTTGTTCCTGAGACGAGGGCACTGGCCTCCTCTGTTAGGGACATCGCTGACACCATGGTCCCGTTACCGATGCCCCTGCCCACGTGTCCAATCAATGCAGCTCGTTGACTTTACCGCTAAATAATCAGATGGACTGATTGGATTAACCTAGTAACAATCCCTTCAGCCCTTTGTGAGTAGCCCTGTGGTTGGGTCCCTCCCTTCTCTGGTTCTGGAGGGTGAACCGTGACTCCGCCTGGAACTGGAAAAGGCAGGGATGGCTCCGCCCCCTGGCGTGAGAAAGGCCTGGATAATCTGAGCCAGGTCCCGGCGCCAGCCATGTCCAATGACCAGAACTGTACCGTCAGAGTTCAGAGCCAGGAGAGGCTGACTGAACGGAGAAGAGGGGAGGCCAGTGCTGCCTGCCTCGCACCCGTCTTGCACGCTGGGTCTGGCAGCCCCGGGGGATGCGGCCGCGCTGGTGGGTGAGTTTTAACTGCAGGCCGTGGAAGCTCAGCCGTGAATGGTAACGGTCGTCAGCACCTACTCTTCCTGGGCAGCTCATCCTTGGCTTCTGGAGGGTTCCATGTTCAAGTGCCACTTCTTCCTGTGCTTTGGTTTCCTGGGGGGAAGGGAGGGCGGGACTCGGTTCAGGTGCAGCTGCAGGTCACAGTTCTCTCCTCTGCGCTGGTTCGGCCGCATGGCTTGGGGCTGCCTCCTGTGGTCTCTGAGAAGCAGCTCAGCACTTTATTAGGACGGTAAGGACCGGTCTGAGCTGGTTCTCGGTCCGTACAAGAGCCTGCAGGTCTTTCTCAGCCCGCGGCTCCGTGGGTCACCCATGGCCTCCTGCCCTTCCCTTCACTGCTGGCCCCTCGTTCGGCTGTGCTGAGGATCTTGTCCTGACCTCACTGCCGGTCCCCAGAGGCCACTTCCAGGTAGTCCCCCTGCGGGGCTACACTGAGCGGCGGGACGTGGGGCAAAGACACACCACGTCTTTAGCATCGGGCCTCCTGGTGGCCTCCTGCGATCTCAGGCCAGACCTCCCTCCTGCCGCTGCCCACCCCTCGGGCCCTGAAACGTTCCGTCCACTGTTGTCTGTCTGTCCATGGCGCTGTGTCTGGAATCCGTCCTTCAGGTCTGTGTTTCAGGCTGTTAATTCAGGGTCCCGCCTGCCATTCCTAATCTGTTCTTTAGTATCCTGAAATGGGCAGTGTTTTTATCACCATTTGCCCCCCCATTACTGTCTGTCTCCTACCTCCACCCACCGACTGCCCCTGCGATCACACCTGGAGCTCTTTCCCATTTTTCCTTCTGTCTTCACTCCACCTCCCCAACCCCCCGCCCCTCCGCAGAGCCATCAGCCTGTTCTCTGTCCCCGGGTCTGTCTGTTTGTCTTTCTCTGACTGGCTTCTCGTGCCACCTCCAGACCTTCCACAGGGTGGGTGGAAAAGCCTGTTTGAGATGGTTCCCTTCCGCCGTCACACGCTCCCCGCTCCCTTACTCACAGGCTCACGTGGGACACGCCTTCGCTGTGTCTCGTTTCCGATGGGCCCACGCCTGACCTCCGCAGTCCCCTCTCCGGGAACCTGCGTCCGCGCACACCCGGTCAGCCTGAGGCCGAGGGCACCGGGCAGGCGGGCACGGGATGGAGGGAGAGAGGCCCAGCCTCCCAGGCTGTTTCAGGGGTTGGGGACGGGCGTTCTCCCCGAGGACAGGAGTGGACGTCCCAGCCACCACGGCTGACCCGAGTCTCCGTGTCTCCGTAATAAAATGGCTATTCCACCACAACCTTAAAAGCCGAGACTGGAAATGCTAGTCTTTTCCAACCATTGCCTAAGTACTTGTGATCTTGCAATATCTTTTTGCTTTTTCATTAGTTTTCTCTAGTGAAGACTTTAAAAGCTTGCTCTATGTCCTCCTGAGTATAACAGAAACATCAGTGCCCCACACTGCAAAGGGAATGACAGTTTTCCCAGGGCTGCAGATTCAGCACCACTCCCCGGCTCCCTGCCGGAGGGGCAGGGACAGCCGGTGTCCCTTCGGGACCTGTCCTGCCGACACCAGGAAGAAAGCTGGGCTGTCTGTGGAGCCGGGAAAATTCCAGCTTTAAAGATGGTTTAAGTATTTTGGGGTCATTTGTTTACTCATTAGCAGTTAAGGCAGGAAAGTCCCGATTCACTCCAAAATAAATCCTCTGAGATAGGTGCTTTATTTACTCAAGAGCCGTGACCGGAACATTCTCCTTGAGCCGTTAAATGCTCTGGCCACACCGGAGCACTCGCATCTCTCATTACGCAACCTGGATCCAACTCGCTTAAACCGCCAGTCACCTCTGGCACCGCCAAACCCAGGGCTACGTTTTCATCTATTTACCAGCTTCTTAGCACCTTTTCAAGCTGCTCTCGGCTTTTTACATCTTGAAAAATTCTCTTATCTCGGCCGCCTGGCAGGGCACACTGCCTCCCTGCCTGCTTCTTCCCACCGGCTTTGTGCTTTGGCCCGCCTATCCTTGACCTCCAAACGTTCTCGCCGCTCCAGACCCGGCGGTGGGTTGGCTTCCGTGGTTCCTCACACCAGCCGCAGGCTAATCTATATTGTTCTCCGACTGAGTGCCGGCCCCTGTGTAGAGAACAGTGAACAACACAGAAAAGTCTGTTCACCGAAGGGGCTTACCTTGTGTGGGAAGAGTTCCAAATAAATAACTAACGTGGCTTCTGATGGTGTTAAGTACCTTGAAGGAAGTACTAGAGAGCTCTGCGCTAGACCAGGGTGCGGAGAGGATGCTCTCTTACCCCGGGAAGGGGGTGGGAGGTGACATTGGTCTCCGTGTGGCTGAGACAGGGGCAGTGATGGGAAGAGGTGGCAGAAGGGCATTTCAGGCACAAGGACAGCACAGGCCTGGAAGTGTACTCGGTCCTTCAAGAATGGGACGGTGACTCTCCCGCTAGATCGCATCCATGTTCCGTGATTTTAAGCACTGCCCGTGTGACAGCAAGTCCCCTGCTTCTGTACTAGGTCAGGCCTCCCCATCAGACTCGGCCTCCCCAGAGCAGCTGGCGGGCTGCCCCGGGGCCTGTGGCTGCACCTGCCATGTAGCAGGTGGGAGGCAGGTGCTTGCCTGCCGGTCTGATCTGCTCTCCCCCCGGGTCCCCACCAGGGACTGAGCGTGCCCTGTCTCAGCTGCCCCTGACAGATGCGCCCCATTCCTCAGCTGTACCTTAGGACCAAACTGGTCACAGAAGGCTTTTCACTCCCTCCCCCATGCAATGCGGACCGTCCATTGCTCTCTGTTGCCGAGCCTCCGTGCCTGTCCGAGCCACCGCCCGGAGTCTGGACTCTGAACGTTCCTGCCACCTCCGTCAGCCCTGTCCAGCTGCCCCGTAAGTGGGCACAGAGCCTGTCCGACACGACTGGGCCCTGTCCCCGAGCAACTCCAGGGCACCCCGCTTGGTTCCTACCTCCTCTTCAGCTGCGGTGAGGCAGGCGCCTTGGCCCCCTTTTCGGAGGTCGTTGGAAGGCTCCCACCTCTCCCCTCCTGGGGAGCCTGACTCTGCTGTTCCCCAAAACGGTCGCTCTGCTCTCTGTGCGCATTGGTTCGCTCGCCTGTTAGGTTCCTGCTGATGTGGCACCTCCCTGAGAGCCCCGCCCGGGCCCCCACACAGACCCCAGTGCCCCCCCTACTCTCCGTTTCGCTCTGACGGTGTTCTGTCCTTTGCTCCTGTCACCTCTTCCAGAGGGGACCAGACATGGCATTTGGGTGGTTATCGTCTGGGGAGGTCTTCCTCGTAACACCCCCCCTCCAAGAGCTAACCCCAAGCCTCCCGCCCCGGGCATCGGCCTGTGTCGGGCAGACAGGATGCCGAGGGCCTGAACGGATGTGGCTGCCATTATGAGCCATTTCTATTTCCAGCTATGATGTCCATGGCGATTCCGACTGTTCTAACCCGTCAGGAAAACAGCGTTGGGATGTCGGGATTGTTTGCTTCTTATGCGTGAGAATGCACGGTCCGTTGAAGAAACCCGTTCACACCTCTCACCACCTTCGACCTACCACAAACAGCGCTTTAGGAAACCGGCTACAAACCCGGTGCAGACAGTCTCCAGGCCCCCCTGCTTCCCAGGGGGACGGCGTGCTCGCCTGCCATGCATCTGGGTGACGATGCCCGAGCCCTGTGGTTTGGGACAACAGCTCTGACCTTGCACCTCCCAGCCCCTGTCCACACGGTGCGAGGACGCTTTCTTCTCTTCCTTTGTGAAGAGTGTGTGTGGCTGTCGGGATCGCACCGTCTCACCTGCCCTCTGTCCGTGCCTGGCGTGGGGCGTCTGGCAGCCCAAAGTGACCCTGTGTGCTCTTACTGCCCCCAGTGAAGCCCCCCTGAGGATGGGAACCGGGGACGCAGACTCGCAGGACACTGGGGCCGAAAGGGAACATGGCTGAATCATTTCGCTCGAGGTGTTTCCAGGAGAAAGAGGAGAGGAAAGAATACTCGTAGTGACATTCTCTTGTCTGAGCAAGGCTGGCGTACTCGGTGCACCGTCATCAGGTCTCCGCGGTGATGGAGCGCGGCGGCCACTCCACGTGAGCAGCAGGGGCTCGGGGAGGGGAGCCACAGGCGGCCCGGGGCCCCGCAGCCAGGCACCCCCTGCCCACCTCCAACTCCCCACCCACCGCGCCGTGAAGGGTGCTCCTCCTCCCTGAACTCAGTCCCCGGAACTGAGGCACACAGAGCTGTGGCTGTGTTGCATCATTCTTTTCACCGCTAAATTGCTGTGATTTTCTCCCATTCAAGCTGGCGGGTCTACGCTCTGATGCCACCTGGTTTCCCTCTTTACCCTGGCACTCCTCCTTCTTTTCTTCTGTTCTCAAAATTGTGTCCCACCCTTTCGGGGTGAAAGGCGTCACCCCAGGATCCCGAACATGATCGTCTCACTGGCAGCCGCAGTTCAGGTTCCTAAGGACACAGGGAACTGTAGGCTGAATGTACCCTCATGGCAGGCAGTGTTAAAACAGCGAAAAAATAGATGCATAATTTAAAATTCAAGTGAAATATTTCAAAATAATATATTTGACCGCACAGGCTGTATCCCAGGTTTCCTTCTGTGACCACACGTAACATCACCCACACGTGTGCAGTGAAGGGGGCACGCCTGAGTGGTGGGCGGGTGTCACAGGGAAGGAACAACGAGAAAGAAGTGACGCATGTCTCATTCAGAGCCCTGTCCCGAAAGTGACTGCCACCATCCGTCCCGTGCCTCGGACCCGACTGGGGTCCCAGGGTTCAAGTACAAGCCCTTCCCCTGGGTGAGCAGGTTCGCCTGTGCTGTGTAACCCCACGTCCACTCTGACCTCGGGCTGCTCTGGCTTCGCCCCGACTCCTCCCGAAGGTGGGGACCCTCGATCCCCCAAGATGTGCAAGCGCTTCCAGCCCAGGTTAGACCTCTGTCCTCGCCTCTCCTCATCCACCCCCACGCCCCTCCGTCTCCTCCTTCCTTTCTGCGAACTCCTCCCTTCCTCTCTTCCTTCCTTCCTTTTCTTCTTCTTTATTCTATTTCTTTAAGATCACTTTTTAGAGCGGTGTGCGAGGTCCCTGAGAGGAAGGAGCGGAGTCCCCTGCACTCCTTGTCCTCACGCGAGCACAGCCCCGTCACAAACCCCCCCACCAGGTGGGGTGTTTGTCCCTGGGAGGGGTCTCACTGACAGGTCAGCGACCCCCCAGGTCCACAGTTCCCATAGGGGTCACTCGGGGTGCTGCGCATTCTGCGGGTTCGGACAGACAGACAGCAACACGCGTCCACCCTCACAGCCTTGCACGGAGCAGGCTCACTGCCCTGCAGCCCGCGGGCGCCCCCCTCCCTCCCTTCCCCAGCCCCGCAAGCCTTGCAGGCACGTTGGGTAACTACTTTTAAAGAAACCCTGGAGGTCAACAGTTGACATTTTTATGCACAGAACTTGGCCTCTTCTCCTTTTTACTGTCTCCAAAATGTTGCCGTTTCCAGAATATTTAAACATTCTCTTAGTAAACAAATACTAATACATGTTGTATAATATATGATAAAAGTATATATGATAGACAAATCATTTTATAAAGCAACATGCATTTATTAATATTAAAACTAGTTAAATACTGCCCTGGCTGGTATAGCTCAGTGGATTGAGTGCAGGCCTGTGAACAGACAATCGTGGTTCAATTCCCAGTCAGGGCACATACCGGGGTTGCAGGCCAGTTCCCAGCAGGGGACACATGAAAGGCAACCACACATTGATGTTTCTCTCCCTCTCTCCTTCCCTTCCCCTCTAAAGATAAATAAATAAAAACTTTTAATTAAAAAAAACTAGTTAAATACTATTATTAAACAAACTATTAAATATTAATAAACTATTTATTAATATTAAAACTATATAAGCAAATGTATAGCTGTTAATAGTCAATTGAATATTTATATTTATTTAATGTAAATTTTCATAGTTTAATACTGTATGAATACACAGGTTACATAAGTGACAAATATATAAAGTGTATTCTGCTTGTTGATGTCATTTATATTTATAGTATTAGAACGTCCCTAAATATAAGATTTGGACATCACTTATAAACTCTTATGAGAAGGGAACTTTCTGTAGGTATTTATTACTCAATTTATATTTCCTATTTTTTAAATCTAAGAATTGAGAAATAAGGTTTTACAATTTAAATGTGAGTATATTGTCTTTAAAATAAAATATTTAAATATGTGGTATTTAAATAGAAATATAAAATATTTGTGTTGAGGTATATTACATGCCCTGCCTGTGAGATTCTTCCATTTCTTCAGATCATATGTGAAGGTTACTGGCCACATATTCCCACCCTGTGGAGTCCTGGAAATCGGCCGGACCCGGTGCTGGCTGACCTGATAGAGACCATGAATAATTAGGTGTCCAGTGAGTCATCTCTGAGTCGACCCTCAAAACTGCTCCCGAGTCCTAGGCGCAGAGCCCTTAAATTCGCACAGACCCCAGCGTGAGTGCCAGGCTGTGAGACGTCCGGGCAGCCTCCTGGCCGGGCGCTGCCCGGCCACCTCCGTGGGTCCGGGGGACACAGCAGACAGCACGGATGTGTCTCTCTCGGCCGGCGCCCACCCGGGGCCCCTCAGAGGGGCTGTGGACGCGCACACCCGGCAGGAGGCCCGCCTCGGCTGCACTGCGGTAAAAACTGGAACGCTGTTGTTTTTGTGTGGAGGTCATTGTGCTGGTCACTGTGCTGAAAATGTTCTTATTTTTCATTTTGTGTGAGCAGCACACATCCCGGTGTGATTCGAAGGCGCACAAAGAAAATGCTCCCCCCGCGAGCATTTGCTGCCATGGTGACTGGGCTTTGGGAGGATAATTACTAATACGATCGCCTCACAAGGAACCTACTTGTTTTTCTCTCTGGCAGAAAAACAAGTCAGGAGTGGGAAAGGGAGGAAAAGGCTGAACAGTGAGAGCGTTCGGGGTCTTTAAGTTTACCTGGACCGTGACTGCCCCGCAGGAGGTCAGTAGGGAGAACAATGTCCGTGTGGGGGCGGGGGGGACAGTTTCCTGCCGCCTTCCAGTCCTTCTCGCTGGACTAATACCCGAGTCAACAGCAGACCCAGTAACCGGAGGAAGTCTGATGGATGTCCGGGGTTCCCTGAGCGAAGAGCTCCGAGGACGCTCCGGGCAGCGAAGGCCCTGTGACGACTGGTCCCGAGGAGAGAGGCGGTCAGAGGGCAGGAGGGCCGCTCTCGGGGAGACGGGTGGAGACGCCAGTGTTTGGTCAGTTGGTGTCCGCTGAGCCACCGTGAACCACGGGACCCAGGGGCCTTGCTGGGGTGCTCCTTGTCTGTCACACCTGGTTCATGGTAAATGACAGTTATCTGTGGTGACAGCCCCCTTCCTGGAACAGGCCCCCTGCCTACATTCTTCAGAAGCTAAAATCTGTTTCAAAAACTAAATTCCTGTACGTTCGGAGAGACCAGATGGAACACTAATGGCGGTGGAATTGGAAAGAGAAGAACATGGGGCCAGTGCAGCGCTCACAGTGAGGACAGTGGCCCTTCGATTTCCACAGTTTTGGAAGTCAGCAAATTAAAGTGCCCCGGGGGGAGCAAAGAGGGCCCGTCAAATACGCCCGGTGCCCTCAGGCGCTGGGGAACCCCGCCCACGGCCCTCCCACGAGGGCCGCGAGCTCCGAAAGCCAGCCGCTGCTTCCTGGAACCTGTCAATCCCAGACCCAAAACATCTCAGACCCAGGCAATGTGCTTTCGACGACTTATTTCTGCATATACAGCTCAGGACCCTTGTGTCGCCTGGTTAATAAGAATTTATTGCTCAAAGGTTCACAACTCGTGTTTCGCCTATTTCTGTGCATTTGTAAACATTTGCACAGCGTCCTGGGATCAAACCCAACTTCTGCTCGAGGCTGTGCCAATACTGTGCAGAAACAGAAAAGAAGCGAAAGTTCTGCTGTGCCTGTGGAAATTTCTCAGGTGATAGTCTGAGTCAAAATAATCCCCTGACAGCTAAAAACAAACAAGCAAAAACGGGTGTTACTACAAACAAAGAATGTTGCTGAAATCAATTTTTCATTACAGTATCAGAGTTCGAGGAAGGAGGAGAATGGATATGAGTCAGCCCTGACGAAATAAAATCCCTTTGCAAATCTAGAAGAGGAAATGCAGTGAAAACTATACCGCTTTTCGTTTCAGTAAAGAAATACAAGTCTGGCCCTGGCTGGTGTGGTTCAGTGGATTGCGCTCCAGCCTGTGAACCAAAGGGTCGCCAGTTCAATCCCCAGTCGGGCACATGCCTGGGTTGCAAGCCAGGTCCCCAGTAGGGGGCACACATGAAGCAACCACACATTGATGCTTCTTCTCCCTCTCTCCCTTCCTTCCCCTCTCTCTAAAAATAAATAAATAAACTCTTTAAACAACAACAAGAGAAATACGAGTCTGTTAAATGCAAAAGGAACAAATGTCAGAGTTGACTTCTTTCAAACCGAGTACAGCAGGACGCTCTGTGGCTCACAGCTTCCCCCGCCCACGCGCCCAGCGGGGCGTCCATCCAGTGAGGTCAGTGGTAAGTGATGTCACTGCCAAGGGGTTTCAACCACCGCCACGCAGTGGAAAACTCACCACCGCTCTGAAGGTTCGAGGAAATCGGACGCCCTCCCAGAACTGATCCAGCCAAAACACATCTTCAGGTCTCCAAAACATTAGCTATGAACAGTAAAAATGGGCTATAATAAATCACAAGAGCAGTGTCACCAAAAAGCATGTTTATTTACATGGTGCTTATGTTGGATTCTTTATGCCAAAGCCATAAACCAAATTTTAACTCAAGGAAATGGAGTTCCACGCGAAGATTTAACAGTCAAGCCAATGCAGAGTTCCGGCGCTCAGCGGCAGCCGGCCGGCGGCAGTGTGTGCGCAGTCTGTCCGTCTGATCCTTCCGAGCAGAACTGGCCCCCGCCGGGATTTGAACTGAAGCCTCCTGGCTGGAAACTATGGTTCCCTGTACATGTCTGGTTGGGAAAACAAACTCACTCTTTTCCTTCATTTTTTGATGCTTAATATTTCTTCATTATAAAATGTTTCATTACTAAGCAATGAAGATACATATTTATTTTTAAAAGCCCCACTTTAATTTACAAAGGGCTTTAACACATAATGTTTCCCTGGTCAGGACACATGGAACGCATAAATAAGTGGAATCTCTCTCTCAAATCAATAAATAAATTCTTCCTTGTGTTTCATGTTTAACTATTTCTGACTATTCTACTGATGTAAACCTTGACTCCACTGATTCATTCTTCTACAATTTCCTTTGTCAGAGAAGTAGAGTTGGCCTTGGAACATATGGGGGTGAGGGGCACAGACCCCACACAGTCAGAAACCCGCATCAGCTTTGACCCCCACAACCATAACGGCTAACCGCCCACCGCTGACCGGGCACCTTGCCGAGAACTTAAACAGTGGATCAACACGGATGTTGTGTGCTCGGTGTATCCTCACCGTATTAGTACAGCGCGGCGAGCTAGAGATGAGGTATGTGTGGAAGTCACAAGAGAGGAAATGCGTTCAGAGGCTGCACGGTGACCAGTGCCTGTCCTTTGCACTGGTTTCATCCTCCGCCATAGCTCGCGTCCAGCCGCACGGTCTTCCCCAGATAAATTCTTGTTGGGTTTTCACTGCCACTCACAAGACGTGTCCTCAGAGGACGGGAAAATTCCACCGGAGACAGAAGTGTGTCCCTCCCTGACCTACCCACCTGGTATGAATCCCGAGAGCGTCTGATGAGATACCGTGAGCCAACCTGCTTCGGAAAAGCCATTTAAACATCTGTCTAAAATACAACGTGTCCATTTTCAATCCCATTTCAGAGCCCTTTACGGCTGACTTGCATCAGTCTGTCCCCTGGCGTGACTATGTCTCGGGTGGCCACAGTCACTGCTGACCGACGGGCCCACCCACCGATTCGTTCCCAGGCTGAGTCTGGGCTCCGGGGTTTTGACTAGAGTTTACTATATTTATTAACATCTATGGTACGTGTCTTCTGAGATTTGAAAAGATATCACTCAACAAAGTTAGAGTTAAAGCGATATTAAAATCGGTAATTTCTCTCCTGTGCCATGTTACTCCGAGGCGCTGGGGACCCCACTGAGCACAGGTTGATCTCCCCGAGCCCCCCGAACCCTGCAGCTTCAGCTCCCAGGGAAGTCAGCCGCCCACGATGCAGATGGGGTTTGGGGGCCATGGGGCTCACTGCTGTACGTGTTTGTCACTGCGGTTTTTTCTGTCACCATCCCATTAAAAGCCCATCTCTGTTTTGGGAAACCAGCCACATTAAAAACAGTTTTACTGAATGCATTGGGCTGACGCTGGTTAATACGATTATGTAGGTTTCAGGTGTATGGTCTAAACACATCCTCTGTACATGGTGTTCGCTCACCACCCCAAGTCCGGTCTCCTCCCATCACTGCGGGCCCACCCCCACTCTCTTCCACCTCCCCCACCCCCTCCTCTGGCGGTTGCCACACGAGTGTCTGCGTCTGTGAGTGTTTTTTGCATTCAGACGGTCCCCACTTTCCTCTCCTCTCCCACCACCTGCCAGTCGCTCGGGCCTGTCTGATTCATCCTGTGCTCCCCCAGAACTCCGACAAGCACCGTCTCCTCGGTAAATAGGCCACTTTGCCGTCGTCTTTCAAAGATCCCGAGTATTTTCGTCTGACTTGGATGGATACCTCCAGTTTCCCTCATTCCTTTGAGTACCGTTCCCTGCTGGAAAACTGGAACAGGGGGCATTGGAGGCCGACGTGCATGCGCTGTTATGACATGTTTGGGACGAGTTTGAGACCGCAGATGGCGCGGTAGGAAGCCCGCTATCGTCAGCCGCTGCGGATGCGCACAGGGCCGGCCAGTCCCTGCGAAGGCACCGTCTTTGTTCACACAGCGATGACCACCTTGCTGGTGGAACACAGGAAACTTCTGCCCAATGACAGCAAGGAAAACAGTGGAAGTGACACCAGCATCAGGGTGAAGGGATTAAAACTAGAATCTGTTTAGATGAACTTGAGTAGACCACATCAGTAGACCCCTCACTGCCTACTGACTGGGGAATGGGATGGCCTGAGCCCTGGGGTGGGGCAGACCAGTCGGATGGAAGGAAGCAGGGGTGCGGGTGGGTTACAGACACAGAACTCGCTGGAATACACGCACAGTGTGAGACACACGTAACATACAGTTACCACGGAAGCCGTCTTAAACGTCCAGTCCCGAGGCATCAAATGCATTCCTGCAACTGGAATCCAGCACCACCATCGCCCCCAGAATTTTGGGAACGTCCCCGACTGAGTCTCTGTTCCTGCGAACAGGAAGTCCCGTCCTGGTCCCCAGCTTCCAGCAGCCACCCTGTGGCTCTCCAGCTCTGTGAATTTGCCACTCTTCTCTTCTAGTCTTTTTGTCCCCTCGATCTAAATAAAGCGAGCCTTCCATAAACAGCACATGGCTATACATGTAATTGTATCCTGTTTCTTTTTTTAAATCCATTCTGCCGATCAGTGCCTTTCCACTGGGGAGCGAATCTGTCTTCTAATGCCGCCATGCCACACTAGCGCAGCCTGGGCAGATACACAAAAGGGGTTCGTTCCCTCATGGTCCCGGAGGCTGGAAGTCTGAGAGCTTGGCGTTGGCGGGACTGGTTCTTCTGAGGCCTCCCCCTTTGGTTTGTGGACGGCCGTCTTCCCGGGGCCTCACACAGTCTTCCCCGTGCAGGCCTGTGTCCTCACCTTCTCTGCTGGTGAGGACACCAGTCGTACCGCATCGGAGTCCACTCTAACAACCTCGTTTTAATTTAATTACTTCTGCAAAGAGCCCACCTCCACCAGCAGCTAAACTCTGGGGCACCGAGTGGTAGGGCGTCAACACAGGAATTTTGGAGTTTTGGGCGCGATGCATCCATGCAGAGCAGCTTCCATGTGCATTCAGAGAAATGACAGGTGAGAGAGCACCTGACTTTCACCGCTTCATTTGTTTTCTGCGTGTCTTACCGGTATCTGCCCCCACACCCGCCACTACCAACTGCCTCTGCGCTTAGTCGGTGTTTTACAGTCACACATTGTGATTCTCCTCATTTCTGTCTGTGCACAGTCTGCAGATGTGTTCTTCGTGGTTGCCATGGAGACCACACATGCAAAAACTCTTCTGTGCAGCCTCCCCAGCAGTTAACCCTGCTGATGTCACAAATTACATCTCCGTCACGATCCTGTCAGCATCGCCGTGAAATGATTCTTATGCATTTGTCTCTGAATCCGGCAGAAAACAAAAAACATAGAGTCAGAAATCAAGTTTACGAAATAGTGTTTTCTTACATCTCTGTCTGTGTTTGCTGTGAAGTGTCGTCTCTTCAAATGGCGTTCTTCCCTCTCAGCCAGCACAGTCCCCGTAGGGTCCCTCCCAGGGCAGGTAGGACGGTGATGACCTCCCTCAGCTCGCGTCTGTCTGCAGGCACGTGCTTCCTCTCCGCTCCAGAGGACCACTGGGTTAGGGCAGAGTCCCCACTTGGCGGCAGCTTTCCATCCGCCGTCCGAGAGCCCCCCCTCCGCCGAGCGGCCCTGGGACGGTTTTACTGGGAACCCTGGTCTCTCTTTCTGCCTTCAAGGTGCTCTGCCTTCGTCTTTGACTTCATATCCAGTTGTGGGTCTCGTTGGGTTTTCCTACCGGAAGTTTGCTGAGCTCCTCGGGTTTATAAATCTGCGCCTTTCCTCGAATTTTGAGAGTGCTCAGCTCTGACGTACTGGAGTTCATGTCCGAGAGAGCGGTCTCAGACCTCTGGGTCGCAGGTCCAACGCGCGTGTCTCCTCAGGGACTGTTCCTGGGGTCGCTTTTGTTCTTCGGCCAGGCCACGCGTCCTCACTGCCTCGTGTGCCTGTGACAGGCCCCGCACAGGGCCCCTCCCCGTCTCTGCCACCAGGTGGTGGGTCCCCGAGGCTGGGACCAGCCCGAGGGGCTCTGCTCCCCTGCCCTCCGGTTGCTCTGCAACATCTTCATCTCCCGCAAGGCCTCACTCTGTCTCCTTCCCCCAGGGTCTTAGGTGTCCCGCAGTGGTCCTCTGCCTGCCGTGTCCTGCCCCAGGGGTGCCGGTGGCTGCAGTCCCCAAGTGCCTTTTGACAGCCGCTGGGTCCGCCTTGGCCCCCATGGCTTCGCCTGCCCCTCGGGCAAGGTGGAGCCTGGCAGATGGGGTCCGCTCAGCTCCTGTGGCCCCCCAGGAAGAAAGCCGGGGTGGGCCGCTTCCTCCCAGCAGCCCTGTGACGTGTCGGGAGGGCATGGCACAAAGACCTGTGCGAAGTCCGTGACGTTGCCCACCTTTGTGAAGGTGGGCTCGCCCCACGGGGCCCTTGCGGGGCAGCCCTGGACCTGTGAGCCGTCCCTAGGACTCCCCGCAGTCATGTCCATCTGCAGCTGTTAGTCTGATGTTCACACCTCGGCCCCAGGGCGCGCAGGTCCCACTCTGACCCCCGGCTGATGCCATCACCCAATGTGCTGGATGAGTTCTAACTGATGTGGGGCCGAGGCCGTTCTGCCTGTCTTCCCAATACCTTGCTGGGCTTGGGCTCATGACTCCGTCCAGTGCAGTGGGGTGGGACAGTGCCCCTGGGAACACGTCTCCGCCTGCTGGCTGGAGCCACGCCTTCATCACTCAGTTCACATCTGGGTGGATGGACAGAGTGGGCGGATGAGTGTGGCCGGGGCAGCCGCTCCATCCAACAGGCAGATGGATCCCTCACAAACGGCTCGGTGACCGGACACCCTGCCACCAGGAGGAGAGGCGCTCGGTGGACCAGATTCAGGAGGCGGATCAGCCTTCTGTGCAAAGAAGCCAGCACTGCTTTTAGCTCCCAGAGAAATGCATCTGAGGGTTAGAGTAGAACAGGCCATTTTTTGTGAAATCTCTCTCGTCTCAGGCTTCACAGATCATTAATGTCTGCAATTCATCCATGGGGAGAGAATGAGGTCTTTCTTCCGTATGAACTTGGATATTTTCACCAGGAAGCTTCCTTTTCTTATCAGGCTGTTAATTGTAACATGCCATAAAGTTGATCATCGTGAGCAGACATGGGCTTTTATTTATTTTTTTTTCTTTTTTTTCTTTTTTTTTATTTTTTATTTTTTATTTTTTTAAATTGATTATGCTGTTACAGTTGTTCTATTCCCCCTTCATTCCCCTCCACCCTGCCCCCCATCCCCCCCATTACCCCCCCTTTAGTTTATGTCCATGTGTCTCAAGTCCTTTAGGTTCTATATTTCCCATGCTATTCTTGCCCCCCCATCTATTTTCTATCTACTGTCTATGCTACTTATTTTCTGTACCTTCTCCCCCCATCTCCTCCTCCCACTCCCCTGTTGCTAACCCTCCTTGAGATCTTCATTTCTATGTTTCCACTCCTGATCTAGCTGTCCTTTTAGTTTGCTTTCGTTTTAGGTGTGGTTGTTAATAACTGTGAGCTTGTTGTTCTTTCACTGTTCATGTTTCTTTAACTTCTTTTTCTTAGATAAGTCCCTTTAACATTTCATATAATAAGGGCTTGGTGATGATGAACTCCTTGAATTTGATCTTATCTGAGAAGCACCTTATCTGTCCTTCCATTCTAAATGAAAGTTTTGCTGGATAGAGCAATCTTGGTTGTAGGTCTTTAGATTTCATGACTTGGAATATTTCTTTCCAGCCCCTTCTTGCCTGTAAAGTCTCTTTTGAGAAATCTGCTGACAGTCTGATGGGGACTCCTTTGTAGGTGATTGTCCCCTTAGCTCTTGCTGCTTCTAGGATTCTCTCCTTCATTTTAATTTTGGCTAATGTAATTATGATGTGCCTTGGTGTGTTTCTTCTTGAGTCCAACTTTTTTGGTACTCTCTGAGCTTCTTGGATTTCTTGGAAGTCTATTTCCTTTGCCAGATTGGGGAAATTTTCTTTTATTATTTGTTCAAATAAGTTTTCCACTGGTGGCTGTGCCTTTCCCCCCTTCTGGTACCCCTATAATTCGGATATTGGAGCGTTTAAAGATGTCCTGGAGGTTCCTAAGACTCTCCTCATTTCTTTGAATTCTTGCTCCTTGACTCTTTTCTGTTTGGCCATTATTTGCTTTCTTCTGGACCACTCCATTGATTTGAGTCCCAGTTTCCTTTTCATCGCTATGGGTTTCCTGTGGAATTCCATTCATTTCCATTAGTTTAGCCTTCATATGTTTCTCTAATTTGTGGCTATAATCAACCAGTTCTGTGAGGATCCTGATGACCAGTGTTTTAAACTGTGCGTCTGAGAGTTTTGCTATTTCTTCGTCGCTTAGATTTATCTCTGGGGCTTTGAGGTCTTCCTGCGACATTTTTGGTCTGTTCTGGCCCTTTAAGTGGGAGAAGCGGCGCCTTGGAGTCCCAGGTCGCTGGGTTGTGACGCTGTATGTGGAGGCGTGGTCAGAGCGGGGAAATGGCGGCGCCCTCTACCTCCGCGGCCGGTCCAATCGCCCACTCCCTCTCCTGTCCGCTCGAGTGCAGATAGGCGACCGCAGTCAACACGCAGCACCGCCTCCCCACTGTCTCCTCTGCAGTTGCTCACCTGGTGGGTTGCTCGGTCGCTCACTAGGTCCAATCCTGCGTTTGGAACCCGTGCGTCTGGATTCTCGGGTCTGGATTCTGCGCCCGGGTCCGTCCTACGGAGTCCTCCTGTGCAACCCCTCACCAGCCGCCGGTTTCGCCCCTTACCGGTCAGGCTGAAGAATTTGTTGTTAACGGACTTCCGAAAAGTTCAATTTTCCGTGTTCTGGTTGTGTTTTCTGATGCTAATATTTAGTTGTCCCTAAACTTGGTTGTGTGAGAAGGCACCGCACATCCACCTATACCTCCATCTTGGCGGAAGTCCGACATGGGCTTTTAAAATCAAATTTTGACCTCTTCCATAGAAGAACGGTTCAAACTAAAGAATATTGAAATTCTTTCATGAGATAAGGAGCTTTTGTTTCTTGGGGGTAAGAATAAATGTGTGTGAAGGGAGTTAAACTGGCTTAATTCTTAAATCCCATTTTAAGTCAGAATATTTTAAGGGCCAAACCTGCCTAATTCAAATGTATTCTCTGGGCATTTCCCCAGCAATGACACAGAATTGTGATGATGTTTTTCTCTGTTGTGTTGCAGTGAGTCAAGGCGGCGTCGCTTTGGTCTCCGACATGTGTCCAGACCCTGGGACCCCAGAGTTCGGGAGGAGAGCAGGGTCCGACTTCAGGTAGGAGATGAAGGCGCGGTCTGCTGGTGATGGTGTTTGCTAACCCACAGGAAATCCGAGCGTGTGGTGTGCAAACATCTTGTCCTGTGGATGGGAACACAGCTGCTCAATTATTCTGCAGCTGCATCATTGTTAGAACTTCAAATGTGTGCTGAGAATTTCCAGGTGCTTCGGAGTATCTTTCACCATATGACCCACTATTAAACATTTAATTTAAAATGTATATGATCAAAATGCATCTCCAGGGATTTTTTTTCTGTTTTAATTTGTTAATTTCCAATAGTCTAATATATTTTGATTAATGTTTTAAAAATAGATGGGGCAAAAACGTCACGATAGCTTCATAATCATTTCATTAGATACACTTTCGCTGTGAGGAATGTAAGTGACAATGACTTTATTTCAGGAGATGTTAGGATGCACTTTACATGGTCGTGATGAACCAGGACCACCTTCCAGTCACTCCATTTTTAATGTGGCTGTGGTAATAGTGCTGTTTCTGTGGCTTTCCACACTTCTCCCAGTTAGCTCGAGACACTTAACCCTTTTCCGAAGGACTCAAGATGGAAACTCACATTAGGACAAAGCTTCCCAATGGAATGGTAAAGGGGAACAAGGGATGCATTTTTCCTTCTCACAAGCTTGCCATTTTTAGAGAGAAAAACAGAAAAAGATACGTGTAGAGAGGTCAGCTTATGAAGTGAGCTAAAAACTGATGGAAAATAGTGGTATTTTGTCGAAGAAAGGAAGATGTATATATTTCATTAGATTTTTCTCCCTGGATGTCACTGTCGAGTGCAAAAAAAGGCAGTTTTAATTTGATCTTTTCTACCTGCATGTCCTTTATTTACTTTCCTTACCTGGGGGCACTGGCCAGGACCTCTCACTACGAGGCTGAAGAGGAGAGGCAAGGCGTTCTTGCCTCCTTCCTGATCTGTGATGGGAACACCCTGGTAGTCTTCCTCAAGAGTCGTATTAGTTTCCAACTTTCCATAGACTCCTCTAATCAGGTGGAGGGAGCACCCTTTTATTTTTAGTTGGTTGAAAGTTTTAAATCAGAAATGGAAATGAAATTTTGTCAAAAGCTTATCTACATAAGTTGATGTGTGGTCTTTCTGTTCATCTAGTTTATTTATATGAATGACTAGGTTTTCTGACTTTGCATCCTGGAGTGATATTTATTTGGTTTTGATATATGTTTTATGTACTTTTGGATTTAATTTGGTGTTTTTTAGATTATTTGCATGTATGTTCATAGAAGATATTGGCCCGTAGACTTTCCTTCTAATGACTTAGTCTGATTTTGCTATGAGGGTAGTACAGATCTTAAGAAGTTAATTAGAAAATAGTCTCTCTTCTCAATAGCCCAGGAGAGTTTGTATAGAACCAGTAATATTGCTTCCTTGAAATTTTTGGAAATGAATCAGTGAAGCCATCTGTAACTAAATTTTCTTATGAGAAGGTTTTTTAATTACAAACTCACCTTCATTTCTACTTACAAGCCTACTCAGGTAATACATCTCTACATGAGTGAGCTTTGACAGTTTGCATATTTGAAGAAGTTTTTCAACTTGAAGTTGTCAGATTTATTGGCATAAAGCTATTCATAATGTTCTCTTCTCATCCTTTAAATCATGAACAATATCACAGTTCTAATTCCTGATATGGGTAATATCTGTTTTCTCTTCTACTTGATCCATCTGACTAGAGAATGCCAATCAATTGATCTTCTCAAAAAAAAAAAAAAAGGAAAGAAAAGAAAAGAAAGACCTCATGCATTTGGTCTCCCTGGGCATACTCTGTTGGTTCCACTTGCGCCGCATTGATTCCAGCTCTGGTCTCTCCTCATTTTCTTTCTCTGGTCACCGTATGAGTCAGTCACTCTTCATTTTCTCATCTCTTAAGACTGAAGCTGTGATTTCAGTCCTTTTTATTTTTCTAGTGTGGGTTTTTAGTGATATAAATTTCACTCTAAGAACTGCTTTAACTGCCTCCCATAAGTTTAGTTTTTCTTTTCTCACAGTTCACAACACACTCTATTTTTTCCTGTGATTACTTCTTTGATCCATGGGTTACTTAAAAGTTTCCAAATATCCAGAATTTTCCAAGGACCTTTGTGCTCAGAGAATGTATTTTATATTGCTTCGACCCTTTGGAATGTATTGATACTTGTTTTCTGGCTTAGAAATTCTTTATCTTAGCAGAAATTCCACATGCCTGGCAAAGAACATACGTCTTATTTGGGTGGGGTGTGGTATAAATGCCCACTGGATCAAGTAGGTGAAGGAGCTGTTCAAGTATGCAACATTCTTACTGATTTTCTCACCACTCACTCTGTTTTGAAAGAGGAAATTTTCCATAGCAATCATGGATTTGTCACTTCCTCATCTCAGTTTCGTCAGTTTTTGCTTCGTGGATTTTGCTATGTTAGTAGGCACATGCATGTTTAATGTTGTTAGGTCTCTTAAAAATTTTATCTCTTTGATAATATAAAGAGACTCTTTTTATTCTTACAATATTCTTTTCTCTGAAACCAACTTAGCCTATATTAGCTTAGCCTCTCCAGCTTTCTTTCGACTATTGTTGCTATGGTAACAGTGTAGCTGGACTCTTATATTTGTTTTTGCACCCAATCTGTTGTACTGCAGATTTTTTGTTAAAATATTCTTACAAAATATTCTGCTCTCACATACTGCTGAAAAAAGGAGTTAGTACTTTAATTACCTTTCCAAATAATTATGCTTATTCTTATTCAATACTATCATAAAAATTGGCAGATGATATTTTGTTAAATGTTAACCACAGTGTGGAACATGAAATAATAACAATAAACATTTCATACTTCCTTACATGAAAATGTGTTGATCTAAGTTTCTGTCTTGAATTATGCTTTACACATGCATTTTTTTTCGTACCATTATGCATGGGTCACTGGCAAATAATGATCTGTTGAATTATGAGTTTCTTCAAATGTTCATGTTTCAAAATACGGTATCAGCAACATCACATTTGTTGCTATCAGAAAACGCTTTAAAGATCACAAAGCTGTCAATCTCCTGATGGCAGTCACAGATTTTCAACAGTTCTAATTTTTATTCAACAGCTTGAATTTTACCATTGGTGGCAAATTTTTTCCATTATGCTTCTCTGATAAAAAGGGTCCTTTGCTCAGCGTTTACCATATCTGACAAATATCTGATTCTAAACAATAATAGCTTATCGGTGGTTCTTCACATAAAAAAGCGTTCCATGAAAATAAAACAGTTAATTCAGTAAACTAGTCAGCATTTTGACACATGGTTTTAATGTGCATCAAAGATGTATTTCATATTCAAGGGTCAAGATTTATTAAAATTAATCATTTATTCTGCTCAGTCAAGGAATTGAAGTGAGGTTGGCTTTTTTCTTTTCTTTTTTCTTCTTGCTGGTGCGTGGCGCCAGTTACCGTGGCTGTGTGAGGTCACGTCAGCTTCCCTCACCATTGCTTTTACCCCGTCGATACAAATGCCAACATGTGGGGGAAAGCATGTCACCTCTTAGCATCAATAGAGAAATGTCACCCCTCTGACAGGGTCTGAGGGCCCCACTTCGAGAAGAGGTGCCCTTGACCTGGGAGTTGACACTATGCAGAATCAAAGTTACTGTTGGAGTTACAAGGCGAAAGAACATATGAAGAAGGAACATGCTATTCAGATGTTTGATTTATTGGAACTAAATGGACCCTCAGTGCCACTCCTGCAGGGGTTTGGGGTGGAGTGGTGATCGTGGGCGGGAGAGGCGCAGGATTGGCATCTGCGCTTCGACTGCCCGCACCCGTGTGTGTTCACACGGAAGCCGAAGGTCACGGCCGTGTGAACTACAGGTGACCATTGACTGAAGTGACACGGGCACGTGCCTAGCATGTAACCAATTCACTACAAATGCTGATGTTTCGAGCAGAGCGGAGATAGTCTTAATTGTTTAAAGTCTTTTCGAGGCTTTTTAATGAAAAGCAATTCCGCTTTGTCTCAATTCTTATAATCAAAACAAATGCCTAACATAGAATCCAAACTAATGGCCAACATTGTCAAGATGAGTGGGTAAAATGCATTTGTAGTTAGCACTGTAATTATATGTAATTGGGGGCTGTTTTTATTTGAAAAGACTTCACTTTATTAAGTTGGGAAACTTCCTCATCTGACTGTATTTATAGCATTATTCTTCCCTCTTTGGAATTCTTTTTCTTTCCATAGACAGTCTAAATATTATCTTCAATATTACCCATAAAAAACTGTAGGTAAAGGCAAAGCTTTCTTGGTTGAATTCAGATAAATTGGGCGACAGTTTTCTTCACCACTGACCACTCCCTGAAAGACAGTATGATCCTTAGAACCGCAGATTTAGGAAGAGATTGCTAGAAAAATTCAGATGCTGGTTGGGGAGGGACAGAGTTGCAGCAGGAATGTGGCTCGTGGAGGGACCTCAGCACCCACGATGAGCATGTTTCCGTGCCGGTGGGAGGCGGGCGCCACGGACGGGCAGATGCCCTTGTCTCCCTGGCGGCAAAAAGAGCCGTGGAAACGGGCGCTGAGATTTGGGGCTGGACCTCCTGACCCCAAGCCCCTGTTGACCTAAGAAGTCTGTACAATAAATAACAAGAACTTTAATCAGATTAAATGCTCACGCAACGGGGACGCAGGACCCCCTGAACCGTTGCGGACTTCCCAAAGGCCAGGTGAGGAGTGCAGGTCTGGAGGCAGCCCCCCAGCGTGGGGTCACCTGTGCCCCCCAGGGGGCGGGCCTCAAACCGACCGGGGGAGGCAATGCAGGGGTGACAGACCCGCAGGGCTGAGCACCGCCTGCTCCACACAGCAGGCCTTGTGGGTTCTTTAGACACAACGGAGACATTGTGTGTGTTGCAGACTCTGGGGTTCAGTGTGTGCAGGTGGGGGCCCAAGAAGGTTTATAGTTGTGAGTGATGAAACACAGAGTCCACTCTTGTGTTCTTTATACATTGTATTGCTTTCCACACAAACAACTGTAAACCTGTGTGTTTCACGGGGCTGGTATGGCCCCGTGACCTGTGGCTCTGGCCTCCGCGGTCCCCATACACTGAGAGGTGTTTCACTGCACACAGAGCGTGGACGACCGGGTCGCCCCTCGCTGCACCTGCTCTCCCCCCGGCGTCTGCTCCTGGGTCTGTCCTGACCACACGCTCTGGAGCGGGCCCCCCTTCACCCCCACCCCGTGCTCCCTGCACTTCACTTTGGCTCCGAGAGGCTCCTCCGTCCACTTGTGTCTGTGCTGTGATTTAATCTCACACACACGTGCGTGCGGACCATGCCTCTGCCCACAAGGGCATGAGCTGCACAGGGAAGGGGCTCGGTGGTCTTCACTGCTGTGTTCCCAACACCTGGGCACACACGCCTCGGCTGACAGCGAGTGAGCCGTGCAGTCAATATTCATAAAATCATTTACATCTGCTGTTATGTAAGGGGTGCCTTCATTGCTTCATAGTGTAAGGCAATGACAAACGTTGATTTGCCTGCAGAATTCTGATTTATAGGCAGATCTTCAGGAATCTAATTATTACAAAGAGGACAGTGAGTGAGTACTATTCCCCGTGGATTCTGTCAGGCACCGAGCCCCCACTGTTTGCTAGATGGGTTACGTACGTGTCTGCTAACCTCAATAACCGGATGAACACACGGGGGCCATTACTGCTGTTATTAGGAGGTTATTGAATTGCGCAGCCTGCTTTGTTCCCATCAGACAAAGAAATTAGTGTGCTCACTGGGGGAAGCTGGGCCCGGGGGTGTAAACGGCACGGCGGCCGTCGCGAACAACGCTGCACTGGGGACCTCACCGTGGCCAGAGAGGCCGCCTTAAAAGTCGTCACCACCAAACAGGTGACTGGGAAGAGCAAGGCGGGAACCGACACTGTCACGGTCATCATGTCACAATGCAGGCACAGGTGGTATCACTGCACTGGACCCCTGAAACGTGCCTGATGCCATTATACCCACCCAGTGGGGCTGGGAGACAATCAGTGAAACAGGTTCATTTTTTTAAATTAGAATCAAATCAATAATCGGGGTTTTGTCAAGCAAAATGTGGAGAAAATGGGAACAATAGGGAATTTGAGGAGCGGGGAGCTGGCGTTCCTGGGGCTCCTGGTTTCTGGGAGCCGCGCTGGGTCTGTGAGTGGTGGCCCTCACAGCTCACTGGCACTGGGGGGGACAGGAGAGTCTGGGGGCTGCATCTGCTCTGCCCCCGCCCGGCCCCAGAGACAGCAGGTCGGTGGGCGCAGGGGCGACCTTCCTCAGCCCGGCAGGTGCGCTTGCACCACCACAGTCCGCCGAGGTGTTGAACTGGAAAGCAAGTCCCGAGAGACACGCACGGGTCCCCACCCTTTACAGGATGTGGGCACGTGGCCTTCCTCTGAAGACCCCGTTACTAAGGAACTGGAGGAGCCTGGGAAAATATTCGCCCACGGTTACTGAGCTTTCCAAGAGCCCCATTGTACTTTTACAAACCACTTAATATTTCCTTGTTCACGCTCGTGGAATCCTTGAGGCCCCTTGAGGAAGGGCAGCTGCGAATGTTTCCGACCTCGTCTTTCCTGCTGAACTCTCTCGCATAAAGAGCCCGCCACGCAGACCTCGTGAGCATTCCCCCTCCCTCTTCCAGTCCTTCAAACAGCTGGAGCAGTGAATTAATTCTTCGTCAAAGTAACCTTCACTAAGCTGTTTCCTGGGGGAGCAGGTCATTGTTATTTAAGCGTGCATCCATTTGTTAGTTTAAAAGCGCACAAGCTGGTTGACGGATGCATTAGCTCCCTGCACCAGGAGGTCTTGTCGTTTTGGGGGCTGATGGAAGAGCAATGTCCGTCTGTCTCACGGCCTGTCCCTCTGTCTCTCACTGCCCTCGTTGGTCAAGGGATGGGTAGAAGCAGAAGCCAGGGTTTCTGAGGTCTGTGAGTTTGAAGCTCCTCCCTTGTCTCTCAGTCATGATGTAGCCGTTGTCTGTTTTTGAGTGAGACCTGCCAGCCGTCTGCGGTGCTGCCCAGGGACGGTGGGAATCCTGAGATGTGACCGTCACTGATGAGCCGAAGACCTGCCGCTTTAAGGCCACTATTGGTGCAGCGGACATCGAAGAGTCCCCCCCTGCATTCGTGTGGGGGCCGAGCCCTGGACTCCCCAGCACTCCAGCTCCTGTGAGGACTCTCTGGGGTCTAAGATCACTCACTTTCACACCCCAGACGATCCCCCAAAATGCGTGGGAGAAACCCAGGAGCAAGTTGTGTTCACGGACCTCCGCTTGGTGCCTGGCAGCCTGCCCCGCCCCCCAGGGGGCTCAGCTGGTCCTCAGGTGCACCCCCACCCCCTGAGGGTCCAATGTAATTGGTTGGGAACACGGCCTGGGAATCAGGATTTTTACATAAGTTTGTGCCCGCCTGCAGAACTGAGTAAGTTTGCAGTTGCGGTAACATACGTAGTACCTAAAACTTGCCATCTGAGCCATTTTTAAGTGTACGGGTCGGTGGCTTTCAGCACCTTCGCCCATCACCTGACTCCAGAACTCTTTCGTTCTCCAAAACTAAAACTCGTACCCACAAAGTAGTAACTTCCCATCCCCCTCCCCACGGCTGCCAACAGCCACCATTTATTTTCTGTCTGTGCATCTGACGGCCCTGGGCGCCTTTGTATCAGGGTGCGTATAAGCAGCTGTGTCATTGTGATGTCCACATGAGGCTGAGGACCCCCCAGCCGCCTGGGAGCAGAGAGAGGTGGGCACAGCTGCTCAGGACACAGAGGTCCGCACGGGGGCGTGTGGGTGCTGAGTGGCGGAGCCTGTGCTCTCCTGCCCTCCCCGCCCATTGGTGCTGGTGCTGGTGTTGCTGTTATTCCTGTCCCTGCCCGGGCTTCTCCGTGTCGGGCCTGATCCTGCGAGTGGCCGTCAGTCAGTTTCTCGTTGCAAGTGGAGGATGCGTTGGAATACTGAAAGGCTTTACACAGTGTGGACTTAAGCCTAGGAGAAAACATCAGCTCTGCAGCCTCTGTGTGTTACCAACACTTGCGGATCAAGCACAGATACACGCAATAAGTTTCAGAGTAAAAAGTGAAGGCAGCTGAAACCCACAGATTGCATGACCTTGACCTAGGGACCTCTGTGTCCCCTTCTTCTCACCTGTGAGGCGGGGTGAGGCCCCGGAGTGCGGACATGGGCGCCCACCAGGGGCCTTCCCTACAGGAGTGGGGACAACGCCGGCGTCTCTGTGTCCGGCTGGCGCCCTGGCACCCTCGGGCCTGGTCACCACACACAGAGGTTCCCGAGGCTGGTCCGTCCTGCTCTGCAGACCCGCCCACCCACAGGGTGGAGGCTGTGGGAATGCCCTTTCCCTCCCCCTCCCCGCCAGCACCCCCTCCCGGGTTCCCCAAAAGCTGCAGGGGAAAGGGAACAGTCAGTAAAGCACCTCCTGGCCCCAAGTCTCAGGCTGCCCCTGGGCTCCCCCATCCCAGGTGGAGGAAGGCCAGAAGGGTCTCTAAGTCCAAGCAGCTGGCGGTGCTCAGGAGAGGACGGGCCCGAGGACAACCCCGCCACCAAGGAAAGGGACCAGCTCCTCCGGCCTGGACTCTGTGCCTTTGCCCCGGAACCCCCTCCCCCCGGTGCCTGCCTGTCCCTTCACAGAACGAGTCCTGTGTCCTCCTGTGACATGCCACAGCCACTGAAGAAAGGCCTGGGCGGTGAGCAGGACGATGTGCTTTTTCTACTTTGTCAGACAAAGCAGTTCCTCCTCTTTGGAAGTAGCAGATTCCCGTGAACTTCTCACCTACTCGGAAGATTTACATTACATTTCTCCACGGGAAAATTCACACGTTTTTCTAAACGCTGAGCTTCAGAGCTCGGGCCACCATTTGGAGACGGCTGGTCACTTGAAGCACCTTCGAGAGCCAGGGCTGCGGCGCACAGCTGGACGCGCCTTCCCTCCGGATGGCGCTCAGGGCTCTTCGCTGAGCCGCGGTAGACATGCAGCATCTAAAATTGTGTGAAATTGTAGTTTCTTTCCCTGAGGCCAGTGAGCTCCCTCGGCGCCCTCATGCATTTTTCCTGGTGCTAAATTGCCTGCAGCCTTGAGATGAGTCTGAAAATTGTTCCTATAATAGGGAACGGTGACCTGTGACGTGTGAAAATCAAAAGGGCAATGGGCATCCTGGCTGCACGGTTGTCTCAGTGACAGTGGCTCTGTCCGTGGGCTGAGCGCACCCACCACCCAGCGAGGGGACATTCACGGTGTGTGGCCACCTGTCAGCTGTACTGATGGAGAAGACCTCTCGGGGTTCTCGGGGGCCATCCAGTCACAAATCCAAGTGCCTTTCTGAGCTGGAGGAGGACTTCCTTATCCACGACTCCGTGAGGTTTTCTGACACCGCGTACCGTGCGGCAGAAGCCCATGGGCGCAGGGAGGCCCTGGAAGGGGATGGACAGGCAGCCCACACCCCGGTCCCGAGGGGCTCTGCCCCAGCCCCTGCCCAGGCCGTACCGGCTCGCTGTTCTTTGACTTAGTGATCTGAGTTCGCGCCTGTGGCGCTGGCTTGTCCTCGCACATTTGCAGGGGGGATGGCGTCCCACGACAGCCTGTGCCGGGGGCCGTGGAGGACACCAGGGAGAGTCACCCACCGCGCCACATCGGGGAGCTTGGCTCCCAGACCCGAGTGTCCAGGTGGCTTCCTTCTCCGGCCCCCGGCTCTAAGTTGTATGTTTTTTCATTGTTGTTACTCAAGAGTAAAAACAGTAACATATAGTGCGTCTCTCGCACTGGCTAGGGGTGAAAAATGTTTAATACCCATGTTTGGTGCCTGAAAATGATGCCAATTCCTTTTGTACTTGTGAACCTCTCCGTGTGCCGTTCGAACTGGATTTCAGAAAACCAGAGACGCAGGTCGTCTGTCCTTCTGTCCACCCGTCGTCCTCACTGCGCTCAGTCCGTTGATCTGTCCCAGAAAACCCTGGAAGGGGAGGCGGTCATTTGTGGTTCAGCAGCCTCACCAGACGCAGACCGACCCTGTTCGCCAAGCGGGGAGGCGGGTGCCGCCAGCTAGCCGGGCAGACCTGTCTCGGGTCTCCTGTCTGCGGTGGGCAGTGACCCGTCATCGCTCCGCCCCCACCTGCTCCCTGGGGCTCCATTTCAGCCTTTAAGTCACCCCAGGGCTGTTTGCTTTTCAATTTTCAGTTAATGCCCCAGTAGCCATTTTCTAGGAAAAACCTATGTGGCCGCAGTTCATTCACCTGCAAAGGCCTTCGGACCGTGGCAGGAAAGCCATGCAGACGGGGAGCAGGGAGCCCCTGCAGGAGCAGACGGGCGATGGGCTGAGAGCCACTGGAGGAGCGACAGGTGGGGTTTTCTCCGTTCTGCTCTGTTTCGGTCACAGGATGGGGCTGGTCTCCCTGTTTGACTTGATGCATAAAGACTCCCTTCACACGATCTATGCGATCTCCCACAAAATCAGTTTTCTACAAGGTTTCCAGTTTCTAAACACTAACAGCTGTCGAAACTGTACCACATAAAATTAAGCTAAGGTGTTCAATGCTTGTCGGTGGGAGGGTACTGATGATTGTTTTTGGAGCATTCCTGTTAGAGAGAGGACTTTCCGGAAACCACATTCGATTCCCTGACGTCACTGGAGGAGCCTCCGTGGCTCGGACCCCGCCCCGAGACCACACCGAGAGGTTGCGCCTAGTAGGATTTGGGGAGGTTTTTTCAATGTAAATCGTAAAGTCACGCCATGGAACACAGACACGAAAGCGCACGGAGAACGCACCCGCTAGTCTGGAAGTAGCCCTGCGCCTGCTCTTCCGACGTGTGTGCGTCGTCCTGGGGCCGCATTGGGTTTGATCGCCCCGCCGACTCCCCCCACTCTGCCCCGTGGCCGCACACGTCCCACGGCCCCTCTGCGCAGCGCGGCGGCGCATCCATTCAGACGCATCCAGAAGAACCTAGTGAGCCATGGTTCTGGCACTGGCTCCTCTGCCTGTGTTCCGTTATCTTCAGTGGTAAACATACACTGTAATGCCAGAAAGAGATCGAGTCCCCAGAGAGCACTGATATCAAACAGTTTCCGATCTCCAGACAGAGCCCGGTTGCTGAGGGAGCGCGCTGGGCTGGACCGGCAGCAGGCCCGGCAGGGGGAGGGGGGCCCTGGAGCGGCACGCACGCCGTCCCGGCTGGCGAATGACAGGCTGCCGTGACGGGAACACGGGAGCTGGGACCCCAGCGTCCTTCCTTACGTCCGACCCGCTGGGAATGGCAGCCAGGCCCCAGGTGAAGAGGGGCGTGGGAAGGCCGGCTCGGCCTCCGACCCCAGCTCCCCGCCCCATCGCAGCAGGCGGTCCCTGGCCTTCGGCGCCGAGGCCTCTGGCGTGTTCCTCCCGGCTGCTCGTCTGCTTCGTCTCCGGGTTACAGGACTCCGCCGTCCCCTCCGGGGGTGCCCGGACAGGGTGATACAAAATGTGAAAACTGAGATGTAGGCGATGCACGAACCGAAGGGCGGGGCCCAGAGGACACGGAGCTACCATAGTGCTTTTCGGAAAACACATATTTCATTCATGTGATGTGGCCCCGGAATGTAGGACAAACACAGCAGCGGAAACCGTGAAAGGGGCACCTACGTAGGTAGGAGAGCCGCCCCGTGTAACCGGTGTGACGACCGGGACAGAGCGTGTCTGCGTTTCCGATTCTGCACCTCTCACCTTCGAACACAAGGAGTGCGGTGATTTCCCAAAGCCATTTCCATGGATTCTCACCGTCCCGGAGACCTGGCGAGAAGGGCGTCCTGGGCAGACCCACTGGGAAAACGCCACATAGTCTGTGTTCTCAAGTAGGCAACACAATGAGTCTCGGCGTCCTACACGTGGGCAAGGGTGAACACCTCATTTGGTCCCAACACCCACCAGCACCCGCAGAGAGAGGCCGTGTGGGGCCGAGAGACGCCTGTGTTGTCTCCCTTGGCAACACTCCCGTTGCAGGAGAGAACTCCTCCTCCGTGAGCAGCACAGGGAAGCATTTGTTCACCTCCGCGTCTTTGATCTCTGGTTAACTTTATGGACGGCACGGGCAGCATTTTCCCTACAGGGTGCGTCTCGCCCCCATTTTTGTCAACAGCAGCCTCAGGGCTTGTCAGATGGAAGACACAAGTGGAATTTCCCGCCCTAGCAACTGGCTTGTCCTATAGTGACAATTCACAACTCGACTCCAGGCAGACACCAGGACTTGGAAGTGGCACTGGGCGTGGCGGGTGTGCCACACACCTCTCCCAGGTGCTTGCACACCGTTAGACTTGACTCTGCAGCGACCTTGTGTGGCTGCTCCTCACCTAGAGTCTCGGGTGCTCAGGGGCAGCTGGGGAGCCGCGGCCCAGCTCACTCGGGGCTGGACGGAGCACTTTTTTACAACAGACGATGCCTCCCTGCAAGACGCGTTTCTGAACTAGGACACCACCGGCCTTCTTCTGAAATGATTAATGGTTGTGATAGCAACACAGGCTCTTTACTGAGAACTGAGTTTAATTCTTCTTCTTGCTTGGGGCAAGTGTTTTCTTCTAAATTCTGTTAGAACACTAAACACCAGATGTATCTTCTTGAAGACTTTGCGGTGTGCGTTGTTGCAGGCAGTAGGCACGGTGCGTGCAGCAGCTCCCAGGACTCACTCCTCTTAGACTTCACGCCTGTTCATTACTAACTCCCCACCCCCCCACCAGCCCTGGCAGCCCTGTCCCGGGCTTTGCTCTTATGAAGCTGCTGCTGTCCGTCCCTCAGAGAGGAGAATTCCCCAGCCCCCGTCTTTCTGGTGCGGAGACTTTCCAGTCCTTCTTCCCGGGAGACACCGGTTCGTGTGAATGACGCCCAGCTTTGTTCTGTTGTTAGGACACACAGGTTTTTCAGTCCCCCCCCCCCCGCCCCGTCCCAGCACACAGGGGTCCATCGTTGGGCTCCGCATCTCAGAGAAGATGTGTTAAGGTCCTTGTACATTTATTGGGCTCGGGAGCCGCAGGGCCGGGTGCGGCTGCGAAGAAGCCGTACTGGGTTGCTGGAGGTGTGACGTTGTTTTGGAAACGGCCCCGTGGCAGCGCCGCGGTGACATCTTTGAGAAGTCGTTGTGACTAACCGGGTTGTTCTTTGTTCTCTGGTCGCTCAGGGTCGGCGCGAGCGTGCAGTTCTCCTGCGAGGACAGCTACGTGCTGCAGGGCTCCAAGAGCATCACCTGCCAGCGGGTCACGGAGACGCTGGCCGCCTGGAGCGACCACCGGCCCATCTGCCGAGGTGAGGACCGCGCGGTGGGGCCGCTGCGGGCTTCTCCCCTTCCGCGGGGTTCCCGTGTTCTCCTGAAACACGACGAGATGCGGGTCGTGAATAGCGCGGCACCCAGGGCAGAATTTGGTCACGGTGAGGCGGGCACCAGGAACATACTTTCCTGAAACTTGTTAGGAGGTAAACATTGTCAAGGGTGTTTGTGGTTTTAAAATTAAGAAAAGAGCTCTGACCGGGGCGGCTCAGTGGCTTGGGCATCATCCCACAAAGCCAAAGGTCTCTGGTTCGATTCCCGGCGCACGGGGTTCAGTCCCTGGTTGGGGCGCATAAGAGAGAAAAGCAGTGGGTGTTTCTCTCTCACAGGGAAGCGTCCCCGTCTTCTTCCCCTTCCCTCCCCGCGTCTCTGAAAAGCAGCTGAATGAAACATTTAAAAAATTTAGAGACGATACGAGCAGATGGAGTCGTTCAAACTTGCACACGCACACTCAGGGCCTTACTCTCTCTGTCTCTGGTCGCACACGCGTTTGCACACCCGTGACAATGTCTCGTATCCAGGTCCTTGCTGAGATGACGATGGTCGCCTTTCATGACAGTGAAGCTAATTCTAGGCTGTGGTGTCAGTGACAGAGTGTTTGGTAGCAGGACCCCAACTCCACATCCCATGGTAGTAAATCCTCCTAAACTCGCCCATCGTCAGTGGGACCAAGCGTCACGCCGTCCTGTCCTTCGAAGGACGGCCAGGACCAACTGTCCTGTCGAGCACCATGTGGGCACTCGGGCCTGCAGTGCAGGGGCTGGGGAGCCCTGGGCACGGTTTCAAGGTGGAAAAGTTAACAGACTCCAAAGAAACACCGAGATGAGTCAGCTTTGCCGTGTGCCTGTAAAATAATGTATGCGAATTGGTGTTTTTGAGATAAGGATAAAGCAGCACTGAATTTGATTAAGGAAGGAAAAGGGAAGTTTCGTGGGTGAGAAGTTGTATCATTCCTTAGCCTCTTTCGGGTGAGTGGACTCTCGTACGTACATTTTTATCATAAACAGCGTCATCAAAAGCTGTCTCAGCTTTATCGCAGGTGCAAACACTGACTTGCAGGATGTTCCACATCGGGGCCCTTACCTGTGGCCACGTGTGGCTCTTAGGCACAGCCCCACGGGTTCCGAGTGCAGAGCAGGGCGTGGTCTGGCAGTGGGTGGCTGTGTCCTGCGACACAGGGGGGTCTCCGTGGAGAAGCCCCCCCCATGCATCCCCAGGGAAGCAAATGGGAGTGGCTGGGCCCTGCGGCCTTTTGCCACGAGTCTACCTGGAATATCGTGTGATCCCAAGTGGGGCATCGTCAGGCTTTTAAAGGACCTGCAGGGAAATGCGTGCTCCCACCGAGAGGCAGCAAAACTCGACATTCTCGGTGGGAATGAGGCCCGAGGTGCGGGCACTCCGTCTCCCGAGGGAAATGACGTTCTTTTGCTCTGTAACACTTCCTCATGCTTCCGGTCCAGCATTCTAACAGGCCGGACTGGACAGAGCCCCCCCCCCAACCTGCTCTCAGTGGTTGGAGTCACGTGCTGGAATCGCGGGCGGGGGGGGGGGCATGTGATTCTTCTCTTACCTGCTAATCCACAATGTCTCCCTTTTTGGCCCTGAGTCTCATGTTAGACTCAGCACACGTCTCGGTGTCCCGGCCCTGAGTCCACGCCCGACCTGGTTTTACACCCTCAGGCGCTGTTCTCTCGGCGGACAGCTTGGTGTGGGGCCCAGGATGGGGGTCCCTCCTGCTGTGCCGCAAACTCCCGCTCTCAGGGGCCACGAGAGGACCTGTCTCTCACCTCCTGCTCTGCTGGGTCCTGTCCTGCCCAGTCAGGTTTCAGAAGAGAAAATCTCTCCCCCGGGGTCTTCGTTGTGCAGCCTGCTTGGTCGGGTCCCATGGGCCCCCCGACACCCCTCCACCCTTCCTGCATGAAAGCAGAGGCCAGTGCCTTCATCTGCTCCTACCCCCTCCCAGCTGCTGGGCGCCCCACTTTGCTTCCACCAGAGGCCCCTTTGTTTTCAGGGACTAAATCCTTTCTACTGTTCTTGTGGGGTATATTGCTCTCAACCTTCTGAAACAATAAGCAGTGATAGCTAGAAATGTTTTCTCAGACAGTGTGTTCGTGGGAGACACATTTGTCAAAGCTTGTGCCTTCACAATCAAATCCGATTGTGTCTGGGGGACCATAACGATTTTTACAGTTTTAAAGAAATACATCTCTTAGTATATTTGGAGTAATACCAAGTTAGACCAAAACATGTAAACAAAAGCCTTGACGTCTCCCTAACAGAAGAATTGGAATAAACTGTATAGAATCGGGTGATAAAAATTAGGTGGAAAACATGAAACCCCAGAGAACTTAACCCCGATGGGAATGGATTTCTGCTCCTGTGTGAGGCCTAGAACTGCCGTCTTTCCTCGGGGGGGGGGGTGAGCAGGCAGCGGGAACCACGTTCCCACGGAGGAAGGGGACACTTTAGGGGGGACGGCCATCCCCGCACGGAGATGGAAGGGTCGTTGAGTAACCGCCGCAGCCCCTTTGCGTCCCTGTGCCCTCGGTCCGCAGCCCGTCTCGGGAGCTGGGGACCCGGCGCCCCAGGCGCCCCGGCCGCCCTGTCCCTGTTCCCTGTGGGTTCCTGTCGCAGTGCCCGGTTTTAGTTGTAGTCATGTGGATGGAAAATAGCTAGACCTGTGTGACTAGACCTGTGTGTGCGCGGATGTCCCGCGTCCCAGGCTGGACCGGGCGTGCTGTGAGCAGCGCAGTGAAGCGGGAGCCCTGAGCTGCGCCTCCACCCTGCCCGGCCCTTCCCCGCCCCGTGCTCACCTCCCTCCTCAGAGCCCGCCTCTAGTTGGGAAGGTCAGGGTCCGGAGTGACACCATGTGATCACCTGCGTTGCTACTCACAGGGACGAGTGACCGAAGCGTCTGTGTCCCTGGGGCTGGTCCCACAGAGGAGCTCACCGCTGGGAATTCCAGTAGCCAGACTAAGAAAGAAACAGGTGACGTTAATGTTAATAACACATTCCATGTACCCCGATGTCCCCCAACATTATCGTCCTAGCACACAGTCGATACAAAGGGAGTTAGGTGGCGCTTCCGGGTCAGTCTCGCCCTCTCCGTCAGCTCTGCCGGCTGTCACCGCGGGCATCTCGGGGGCTTCCTGCCCCGCCCCCGTGTTCTTCCTCACCGTGGGAATCAGCCGGCACCCCTGCAGGTGTGAGGAGAAGGGATGAGCTCGGGCAGCCTGACCTGTCCCGATGGCTGCCCTCCCTGCAAACGAGATTGAAACCTGGAGACTTCCAGGGTCACCGCACTGGGGACCGCTGAGTCCGCTCTCGTCCCCCACCTTTAAATGGTCTCTCTCCTTGCTTTAATGACTAATCCATGCATTAGAGAAGACCGAGAAATCATTAAAAATGAAGATGTTGGCACTGTCTCTATAAAGACATAGCTTTAGAGGTGTGCAGCGTAGAAGGAAGTGGATAACACGAAACGAAACAGTCACAGGTCCTTCCAGACGGGCGGTGGGACATTTCCTGAGCTATCGCTAGGCCCCCGCAGGCCAAGTGCACTTTCCAAGTTCGAGCTGCAGTCTGTGGCACTCCCACCGTAACATAGTTGGTGAGAAGAGAACATTATTGGGGGGTGTGCCCGATCCATGCCGAGCCTTTAAAAAGCCCTCATGTTGATCATCGCTGCCACATATTCTAATTCAACCATCTATCAGGTCGGAGCATCGCCCACACGGTGAGATCGCCAGTCAGTGAATTAAGGAAGGACCGATGCACTGGGCCCGTCTCCACGAAGGGTCTCTGAGTCCTGAGCGATCGCCGCCCCCCTTGGACGGCGAGGCGAGCGATCCTTCCCGTCTGCACACCCTGTCAGGGCCAAGGCTTCCATTAGCTAATTAGCTGTGAGGACGGGCTTTCCTTCCTGTTGCCAAGCGGATGAATGGATGTCACGGCCCAGTAATTACCCCAGTGGATTTGTTTGAAAATATGCCGACTTCGTTCAGGGATGCGAAGCAGCTCTGCCGATTTTCACAGGGTAAAACGCCCTGAGATGTTTGAAAGGGGTGAAGCATCCTTCACGGGCAGTATAGATTTTTGAAATGGGCAAAGAAAAAAGGAGAAAAATACCTTTATATATTTTTTTAAGTGGCATGATCAAGCTGGCGTCTCATCCCATGAACATTTAGGGAGACTTACATTTAAAACTTCCTGTGATGCGGATGCACTTTGATCTGCAGAATTGATATTTTTGTTTCTTACCGGGTTGAGGGTGTGCAGAAGAAAGGTGTTGTTCTCAGTCGTAACAGTGGGCCCGTGGAAGCCAATTAGAGCCCCAAAGGTCACAGGATAAAGTCATTATCCTGTGACTTGGAACACCTTAGGGTGTTCCAAGTGAACACATTAGCTAAAAATTATACTTAATTATCACCGACTAAGCCTTTTACAGCTTCTTTCTTCCACCCATGTTTCCTGTCCTGGCTGAAACGACTTTTTAAATAGTAATGAGAAGACTCTTTGTACCCCAAAGATGACTCTTTATTCCACTAGATTAAAGGTCTGGAACCAGTTTGAAGATTACATTTTATGTGCTGATTACTGAATCATGAAGCAGCCATCTCAGAGATTTAAAGAAACATAGAGAGTTCTAACTTTTATTTTAATTCCATTACTACGGGAAAAAAAAATCCGTCGTTGCTTCTGGACTCCTAAGGTTTTATATTTTTTATTTGAAGTCACTAGGAAGAAAACCATATTTTTCTGTTTATTTTATTGTTATCGGAAATAATAAAGCTCTTATTGTACTACTTTCAAATCCTATTGACATAAAATGACCTAAAACCTAGTTAATTTGGTGCTAATTGCATTCCTAGAACATGCCAAGGACTGTTTTCCTTGTGCCCAGAACTCACTCCCCCCAATGCCCTCGTGGCTCCCTTCCTGCAACCTCAGTGGACCCCCGTTCTTCCCAGACCCCATCTTCCCCATCAGACCCTCTCCGGACCCCTCCCAAAGCCCTCTGCCTTTCTGGGAATGCTCTTCTGACGTGAGATGCTTATGTGCTGAAGGCAGGGAGCTGAGCCGCCCTCTCTCTGTAGATCCTCAACGGAACACGGCCCCGCCTCCTCGTAAGCCCTGGGTGCTCCTCCTTGGACCCGCGCACTGTGGCGTGTCGGGCCCTGGGCTGCGCGTGGCATTTGCACACTTCCCTTCGATGCTCATGGCGATCCCCGAGGCAGCTGTATGGGGACTGAATGAACTGAGACACTCAAAACAACAGAACCTAAGATTAGACGTGGAGTCACCGAGAGAGTGTCAGAGACGCAGGTGTGAATGACGAAGGCCAGCCGCCCGCATCGGCCAGCCCTCTGCGCCCCTCCGGGGGACACCATGGGCTTGGACATAATAACACCCGTGGTCAATGAAGAGACTTACTTCTCCAAACGTGCCAGGAGTGGATTATGCAGCATGATTATGGATTTTCTTGAAAAAAAGCTTCAGATGCAAGTTTCAGTAGCCTATTAATCTACACTTAGTCAATTAGAATATAAGTTATTTGATTAAGTAGTTATATTAGAAAAGTTTCCTGGAAATGAGTTTACATAAACAGATAAATGATTACTTACTATTACATCAGACAAATTTGGTAAAATGGGTATGTCTTGTACTTAGTAAGAGTATTTATTCATTAAATGTAGAAAAATGACATATGTTGGCACTCAAAATCCCTCAGTTCCCTGACCCTTTATACTTCCCATCTTGACTTATTCTATTTCCAATGATCATTTTATGGATTCTCGTCTCGTTTTTAAAACACAGAAGTTGCCACTAAATTTTCAGCCCACAGATTTAGTGCCGTGTCGTAGGAGTGATATTAGCTGAACGTGAAATCACAGTTATTACCCAAGACCATTTATTAAGCATTATTAAGCAGTTAAGTATACGTTACTTTATACTAGATGTTATAATTTTCCAAAACGGTCTTGAGGAGGGAGCAGGTCTCTGGTTAATTAAGTGCAATGTGTACAAACGAGCCCGTGTTTCCGCTGTGGGACTGTGTGTATGTCTCGCTGTACAGACTGCCTTGGCACCAGTGAACTTGCAGTTGATCACGTCAGTCAGTTAAGTAACTTGTGGGCTAATTGAACACACGCTTCATCCAGAAGCTGCTTGTTGGAAGGAAGCCCCAGACCTCCGAGGACCCTGTGAAATTGCTGGGTCGCTGTCAGAACAGCTTTGCCCCCGAAGGTCTGAGAAGTGACCTGGCCCATTCCTAGGTGGCCCGACGGCGGAGGAACCAGCACGGAGGCCAGAGGGGAAGAGCCGGGCCCAGGGTAGAGCCTCAGGCACCTGTTTCCACCTTGACTGTGAACCCAGAACACGCGTCCGCACCCAGTTACAGCACAGAGGGGCCGGCAAAGCAACATCGGTGCGCTTTCTGGGTAAACCAACCATCTCCCTTCTTTTGAAGGGTCTACAAGGATTGCCCCGAGCCCCCCTGCAGCTGCCCTTTCTTCCTGTCTCTGGCTTCTCCCTCCCCAGGGTCCCAAACACCATCTTAGGACCGAACCCCCCCACCCCAGTTCCTCCCCAGGCTTCAGTGGACGAGGCCGCAGTTCATCTCTCCTCTGCGGGCTGGTCTGCACTCTCCTCGGGCTCTTCTTCTTCCCGAACATTGGATTTTGAAGCCAGCTGTGGTGGGATGGACACGAGAACCTGAACCTGCAGGTGTGTGAAGCCGCAGGAGGCAGACGCAGTCGGGCACCGCAGAGGACGCATCTGGCCAGCGCTCCCCCCTCCCGGAGCACACTCAGGGGAGGGCCCGTTTGACCAGCCCCCCTGCCCCCGAACTGGCCTGGGAAGGAGCCCCAGGGCCAGGCCGAGCCGCAGAAGCTGCAGACGGTAACGAGCCATCTGGGCCGAAAGCAGCTCACAGATGCGGGGACGGACTGGGAGGAATCCCCGCAACTCAGGGGACATCGCAGTTCGACAGAGCTCACACACACACCACTGAAGTGCGCGTGTGGCGGGCGGAGAGTCGGAGAACGGGCCGCAGGAAGGCCCTGATGGCAGAAGGCGGCCCTGATGGGCCGTAATGGGAGCCCTGCTGGGAGAGCACAAAGAGGCGCCGGGGCTGAGAAGGGCAGAGAGGGACTGAGGCGCCAGCTGAAGGTTTCAGCAGGTTCTGAGAGGGAGGTTTAAATCCAATGCACGTAGTTCGGTCACGTTAGGTGAAGCTGTCGCAGCTGTTCCAAAACCACTCGCCTTTCTGCGGAGACCACCTCACGCCAGGCTGGTTCTCACCGGCGAGGCCGCACAGCACACGAGGCGGGGACGCCCCTTCCCTGAGCACCGCCGCTCGTTTCCTGTCAGCTGGTTACTTCAACAGCTTGATTAATGGGGCTGGTAACAGGCGTTACGTGTACTGGAGAAATGTACAGGCAGAGACATTTGTAGGAAGAAAGAGACCTGGCTCCTGGGGTTCAGGGGATTGCATGCCAGCCTTCCAAACAAAGGGCCGTCAGTTCGATTCCCAGTCAGGGCACATGCCCGGGTTGTGGACCAGGTCCCCAGTAGGGGGCACACGAGAGGCAACCACACACTGGTACTTCTCTCCCTCTTTTTTTCCTTCCATTTCTCTCTCTCTAAAAATAAATCAGTAAAATCTCTGAAAAGAAGGAGAAAGAAAAACTTTGAAGAATTATGTTGGTGACATCAGGTGAGAAGTGTCTCAGAAGGGACCGGATTTGTGACTTTATGTGCAGTGCAATACTATATGTGTGTATGCAGTGTGGCACACCAGCTGGCTGGCTGTGACGGGTTTCCTGACAGACACCCCACTGAAGGTCTCAGGCCCCCAAGCCCTGGGTAAGCGGGATCTCAAGAAGAACTGGGAGCCAACTTCGGTCCATCCAGCCGCAGGTCACAGCGCAGAGCCAACTGCCAGGGCACAGGCCACAGGAGGGTTACCAGGTCTGCCGAGGTCACAGCAGGGTGGCAGCTGGCCAATGGCTGCAGGAACAGAGTGTCTGTCACCGGAATGTAGCCACTTTGATCCTGACTGCACGCTCTCCTCAGAGTTCATGGTAACTTAGAACGGCGCTTCGACAATATCAATTCAAAGTGAAGTCAGCAGGTATCTTTTGAGTAGAACTATATTGTACTTAATGTCAGCCATTCCATTTGAAACGCAACAAAGTACGAGTATGTACTATGCAGGTATTATAACTCCGATCGCATCGATGGAAACTTTTCTTCCAAGATTTCCTAATGAATGCCAAGTGCTTTTGGAAACTGTTACATCTGAAGTTCACGACCCTCTCAGAGATGTTTCTAAAAACAGACCCATTAGCGGGGTGAGCCGTGAGAGTGTCGGACTGTCCAGGGCTGTGTGCCCTTCGCTGAATGACCTTGTCAGCAGTGAAATGCCCACCGAGCTTTGAGAACCAGAGCATCTTTGATGCCTCTTTATCTAAGAAACGGTGGTCAGGAAAGCAAATGCCAGCATTTTAACTCCCTTTTCTGTGTTTCGGTCAGCCAGCCTGCCATGGGTTCGTTTGCGGTACATGGTGTCCATAGTGGGCAGATGTCCAGCAACGGCAGGAGGGTCTTGGGGACCCCCCCATTCTCGTAGGTCAGCAGCTGGTGCCCAGGACGGCAGGTCGGTGAGGGCCAGGAATGCACAGCTCAGGTGACGGTGGATCTGTGAGTCAGTAACTACCAGGGAGTGAAGAAGCGCCACACGGAACGGGTGTGGTTTGTCTCCTTTGTGAGTCACCTCAAAGGGGACAGGGACACGTCCTTCCGTGCGGACACCGGGCAGTGCTGGCTCCAAGGCACGGTTTCCCCAGGCCCTGACCCCACCCCCCGCAGGGCCCTGGGGGGTGGGTGCCGTCAACTTGGCCTCACAGCTGAACCTCCCAGGACGCCCTGGACCAGCCGGGGAGGACAAGGGGGGCGGGACATGATGAGGACAGTCCCTTCCCTGAGGGACACCTTCATCGGTTTGCTGACATGTGTCTCAGGGGAAGGACCAGACCTCCTCGCCTTCTCGTAGGTCAGTTCTTACCTGGGAAATGCGTTTCTTATTTTCTCAAATTAAGTTTCCACGTTTAAACTGGGCTTCAGGCTGATACCTGATTTCTACAAATTGTTACTGATTTGAAGGAAAAGGACCCCCCCTTGAGGACAAGGTCAGGTGAGGCGCACCCCAAAGTGAGTCAGAACCTTGGGCTCTGCCCTCCCTCTGATCTGCTTGGTCTTTGAATGCCACGGTGGTTTTTTCCCTTCAGAGTCCCTGCGCCTACTTTCTTTCTTTCAGCTTTCACATACACGTGAGCTCCGCCTGCACCGGGCTGTAGGGACGTCGTAGGGTTCATTGCAGACGAGACTGGAAAGCTGGTGGGAGGCCTGGAACTTCGCCTGTCCCGCAGCTCAAGGAACGTGGAGGGGGCGGGGCTGGGGCGGGGCTGGGGGCGGAGCCATGTCGGAGCCCAGAGCCGAATGTGCTTACCAAGGTCTCCTGCTCTGTGGTTTGGCTGGCGCGCTGACCCCGGTCTCCCGAGTCTCGCCACACTGCGCTTTCACTCTCCCACACGCATCCCCAGGGCCACACGTGTGCACGCACTGTGTCTGCATCAGCGCGGGGTGTGACAGGGACACACTGAGGCGACACTGTCCTCCTCGGTGCTGTCAACTGCCAGGTCCCCCGCAGGCGGTCACAGCTCGGCAGAGGTGTCGGGATGGACGAAGAGTTTGGGTTCCACGTTGCAGGCACAAACCAGGGCTCGAGCCCGGAGCCTGCTGTCCAGCACGGAGGGTGCAGGGTGCCCTGGGGTTGGCACGCGTGCGCCTTTGCGCGCAGACGGACACGGTAGAAAATGACTCTCCTTGTTGTCTCCGCAGCGCGGACGTGCGGCTCCAACCTGCGCGGGCCCAGCGGCGTCATCACCTCCCCCAACTACCCGGTGCAGTATGAGGACAACGCGCACTGCGTGTGGGTCATCACCGCTGCCGACCCCGACAAGGTAAGGCGCGTGCGGGCGCGCAGCTGTTTGATGGAGGCGTGAGCGCCTCGTGTGTGGTGCCCGAACGCCCCGTGGGAGGCCCACCCATCTGGAATTTCGGGGACAGAGCGAGCCCTCTCCGTGGGACCGCCTCCTCATGAACCACGCCACGTCTGTCCTTTCCTTGGGTCTCATGTCCCACTGCCTTCACTCAGGGGTTACAGCGCAGCGATTTGATACACGTGTGTCTGTGCAGTGGCATGGTCACTGCAATGGATTTCCTTAACAGCCTTCATCTAGTATAGTCACAAATTATTTTGGGGGGATGAGAACTTTGAACATCTCTTCTCTTGGATGCTGGTTTGTTTTTGTTTTTAAAGAATGCTGAAGGAATTCATTCTTGTAACTGAAGGGAGTAAGTTAATACCCTTGTATTTGTGGTTCTGGGGAAATTCCATGAGTGGCTCCTTCGAGGAATCGCGGTGTGGAAGCAGGTGATGTGAGGGCCCAGGAGGCCCCGGGGGCAGGTTCTGCCATCCCATGCTGTCCCAGCCTGTCCCCACAGACTTGGCACCTCCCCCGGATGCTTCTGCAGCCTCACCTCTGACCCCCACAGCTTGGGTGCCTTCAGGGGTCCCCTTTGTCCAGGCAATGCAGGCAGGAATGGAAGTGGCAGGGGGTCCCCAACACCTTCAGCCACAGAGAAGCCTGTGTGGCTCTCCCCCTCCTGTGGGTGCCCAGCAGGGTGTCGGGCAGGTGTCCGGGTGGGGTGTCCGGGTGGGGTGTCCAGCAGGACAGAGGCACGATCGCACCCCAGGCGGGCCGTCTCTCCTTCCCTGCCTCTCTGTTCCCGTGCAGGGGATCCCAGCAGGGCCCCGCTCTGGGGGACCCAGGACAAGATAAACACAGAAGCCCCCCAAAATGGAACCTTCTTGCCTGGGCCTCCTGCTCAGAGGAAGGGAGAGCAGGTGGCTGGGTTTCCAGGAGGAGAGGAGGGGGCGGGAATGGAAATCCAACAGGACAAGTGACAGGCCTGAAACCCCGGGAGGGACGGAGGGAGAAGTTCCCGCGAGGAAAGCAGAGGGAGCCGCGTGTGCCTGACGGGCTTTCATGGGGAAACCGTCACGTCCAGCTAAAGGCAGAAGCAGTGATCGGACGCCCCACAAAAAGAGGGAAAAGCCCCCAAACAGTAAAAAGTGTGCATGGCCCGTTCATGACTTTCTCAGGGCTGAGATTAAACATTGCGTCTCATTTTTAAAGGTTTTATTTAACGTCACGTGTTCCTTAATGGCACATACAGAATGGCAGCTCCTAGGAATCGGATCGGAATGAAGTGTCACTTGAACATCTTGTGTGTGCAGCAGACGTCTACGGCGTCTGTGAAGTTCCCATCTCCTGTCTGGTGGCCGCCACGCGGCCAGGGCCGGCAGACAATTGAGAACGAATACAGAGCTGAACCCTGTTAGGTGGCCGAGAAGCCCGAGGAAGGAATGCCAAAGGCAAGGTTTTCTTCTGAAAAATGCATCCCTAGTATGTCTGTCCCCAGCCAGCAGCTGCACACATCCACGCGATGTTTGAGTCCTAAAAATGGCCTAGTGCGCCCCACGTTTCCAGGTAAATGGCGTTCCCTTGGAAACGCCCGCTGCAGGGCGCGCAGGCCCCACCTTCGCTGCCCGCTGCGCTGCGGTGACCCCCTCCAGGCGCCCACGTTGCTGCCCCAGCATCATCGGTGAGCCTGCATTCCCGACGGTGCCCACCAGGCGGCGCCCACGGGTGGGCCGCTGCGTCACTGAGCGAGGCGCCCTGCCCTGCAGTCCTCACCATCTCCGGGTGGCGATGTGACTTGCGGATTTGAGGGTCTGTGTTCACAACATGGTGATGGTTTCCAGGGGCCCCACTGAAGACAACAGCAGTATCCACGGGCCCCAGAGGGATCGGGGGAGGGGCCCAGATTTACACCCCTCTGCGTTTTTTGTGGTCGGCAGGGCAGCCACACTGGGCACCGAATAACCCAAGGGGGCAACGAGAGGTTCTGTTGCGCCATCATCTGAAGGCGCTGGCCGTGCAGGTGGACCTCGGTGCAACCCCACTCACGGGAGGCCGCCCGGCGCCCGTACTATTCTGGTCCCACCCTGGAAGTTACTGAAATGGCTGGAAATCTCCTATTTGTGATAGGAATCTCTCATTGTCTGAGAAAAAGGCTCGCATTTCACTGAAGGACTGAACCAATCGTATCCTCCCCCAGGATCACTTCTGATTCCTAACGTGATGAAGAAAAGTGTCCTTAGTTAAATACCTCATGTTTATCGTGCCCATTTAGGGCGCACGTGAGTCTGAACCCTCCAGGGTCTGCAGCTGCGGGTGTGGGGAGGGCCTTAGGTGGGACCGTGTGTAACGGGGGGAGTGGGTGTTAAGCATGCAGAGCACACGTATGTCGGCTACACACATATTTACTGGGTACGTCCTTGGCCAGGACCCAAATCTGCTGTTTTAGCATTTTTCACTTCACATCAGGAAAACACAGTCCATTCCGATGTTCGCTCTGTGAAAGCGTTTTTGTACCACGTTGGACCAACCTGCTGCACAGGCAGGTACAGGGTGATTGAAACGCTCGGCCATCGAGAGGTCTGACGTAAGAGTTGTCCTGCAAATACATGTGTATGTACACATATACACACACACATACACATGTATATGTAGATGATTAAATGACAGAAATGAAGATTCAGATTATAATTGGCACATTTAAAAAGACCTCACATTTGAATGGAAAGTTATCAGAAGCAAATGTATATATACATACACATATATTTTAAATTTATATGTAAAACAAGTTTATCTCTAGGTAGGATTTAAGAAAATGAGCTACAATTATGTAAAAATCTTCAGTACGGTGAGCTTTTAGTAAGTTCCTTCAGACATGGCGTTTTCAAACTGGGGCTCATGTATCCAAATTCAGTCAAGGGCACCCACACACCTGCGACCTTCCCGCCCCCCACCCCCAGGGGACACACACTGGGGAGCATTCGCCCCAGCCAGTGGGGCCACCCTCGGGTTGTGACACACCCTGGTGACACCCCGCAGAGGGAGCGGAGCCTCCGTGTGGCTCCTGCTGAGAAACTCCCGCACTCTCAGCCTTCCTGGGCGGTGGACAGGTGGGCGGGCAGCCACGCCCAGTCACAAGCATGGCTCTGAATCGCTGTCCTGCCCCTCCCCATCGGTCCCCGTGGCCCAGGAGAAACCTCGTTCCGTCGAGCTGGCTTTTCCTAACCTCAGGCAGCGCCGGGCACATCTCAGAACCGTCTTCAGCAACGTGTTTCCACTCTCGCAATTTCCTGTGGACGCCAAGGCTGACAAATGACTCTCTCCAGGGGCCTGGGGCAGCGGGTCCGAGCTGAGGGGGACCTGCTCCTGCTCCTCGTGGCAGGTCCTGTGACGTGCTCTGTCGAGGTGTCCGGAGTCTGTGCATTGTCAGGTGACACCTTTCCGAGGCGTCTAGTCCGTAAGAAAGCGCGTCACCTCTCCCTGAAGAGGTCACTGCATCGCGGCGACGCTGGCACTTACTTTAACCAGGGCGGCAAGTCCTTCGTCTGTGTAGATGCCAGCACGGTCTCTCCCGGGCAGACCTTCGGTTTCTGGGTGTGGACGAAGCCCCCTCCGACCTGGCCGTTGCTGAGGGGAAGCACCTGTTTACTGGAGGAGCTTGTTGAGTGTCACCGCCCTTTGTGTGGGTGCTGGCACCCGTTGACCCCCTCAGCTTGCTGGAGGGCTGTGCTCGGTTCGCAAAAGGCTACAGTTCCTCTCTGCCGACCTTGTCGGGCTGGTGGCCCCGCCACGGCCTCTTCTGTTTACCTGCTTCTCCAGGAGCCGCCACTTCGGGCCATCGGGTGGGTGAGCGTGACCCAGGTGACGATAAAACACAAGACCCAGGGGCAGCGCCCAGGGCTGACTGAGCAGACCGGGAAGATCCGAGAGCTTCCCAGTGCCGACCGCGCATGAGGGCTTGCACGAGGACAGCAGAGAGCGAGGAAGGCCGCTGGGTGCGGATGTGCAAACAGGCTTTACAGCGAACGCTTGGTCTTAATGCTTTATTGCAAAGCAGACCTGGTTTTCGTAGGGAGCCGTCCCCGGCCAGTGGGGAAAGTTTGGGGAGGGGACTCGGGAAGACAGGAGACTCCGCATCCACCTGGCTCTCTCTGGGCAGGCAGGTCAGAGAGCAGGAGGAGACTCACCCACAGGGAGAGCTTTCCCGACTGCAGGGCAGGTCTCTCCGACTGGAAGGGTTTGCAGTGCAACGTGAGACTGTGAATCGGCCCCTCGGGAGGCAGGCCTCTGGGCTCCATGAATCGCCACTCCCCTGCCCGGCCCGGGGCAGGTCCTCACAGGGCTCTGTGATTTCCGAACACCTCCCCAGGCCTACAACCTTCTAGATGCGGAAGGGGCAGATAATCTGTGGGAATCAGGGGACACCCCTGGGCCCTGGGACTTCAGCCCCCAGGTCCGGGATGGGACACCCTCCAAGGTGGCTGCTTTCTTGTGGGACTCAGTGGCTGCATTTCTGGGCACCGCCACTAGGTGGCAGTGACAGTTCACACTTTCCATTAGAGTTTCCACTCCTGCCAGGCCAGAAGGGAAGCATTTACTGAGTTTCTACTATGGCGGCCCTAAAGGCTTGTCCTGTAAAGGAAATGGGGTGGCCCTCACTCATCAAAGGGGAAGCCTCCGGCCAAAACCGACTCAGGTCGCCAGTGACCTGTCTCCTGAGTGGGAGCCCTGCTTCTCCACAGTCACCCGGGGCAGGCTCAGGGGACGGAGGTGCAGGACACCTCCAAAACCTCAGCAAACAGACAGAAACCGTCTCCTTTCTCAGGACGAGGGGCGTTTTCTTGGCTCTGTAACGTGGGCTGGGAGTGGAGAGAGACAAGAGCAGGGATCCGGGAGCAGGTGTCTCCCCACAGGCCCCTAACACCTTCAGGACAGGTCAACTCTGCCTCCCTGGCGACAAACCCAGAGAAGGGACCTCAGCCCTGGACTCTCTCGAGCCAGGAAGCATTTGCACTGGGGTGTGTGCGTGTGTGCATGTTCCCACCAGCAATGTGGCAGCTTCCGGCCCACCTCTACCACCTCCGAGCCCCGGCTGGCGAGGTGGGCTCTCTGCTGAGGGTCGTGCTGTTCCTCGTTTGTTTCATTTGCTTCTCCCTTTTGTTTTTGACGCCCTGCGTCGACTCCGCGCTCCAAGCAGTTCCGACGTATTGCACTGTCTCAGCTTAACTGCTCCTGCCTGGGGCCATGCCTTTCGGGCCATGGTCAGCGGCGAGTCCCACTCTGAGTCCTTTCAGAGACACTGTTGGGCTCTCCCGGTGCTTCTGACACAGGCAGGGCTGCTTCTGCGTGTCATCAGTAAAAACTCATCTCAGAGGGTCCGAGGAGCCCTGAACCCCTTTCCCTGGTCTCGCTCCTCAGTGTTTGTGACGGCCCGTTTGTCTAGGAGGGTGGCTCCCTGGGAGTCACCTCTGCGATGGGCGGGGACAGCGTTCCCAGGAGTTGGCAGGGCACCCCAACTCCCTTCCGGAGACCACACTATGCGAGCCCGCACCCCATCCCTGGGAGACGCCCCAGCTTCAGAGAAATCTCACTTTGAGCCAAAGGTACCCACCCGCAGCCGTGCACTGGGGAGACCTTCGGAGCGCCCCGTCCTACCAGGGCCGGCCAAGCAAAACAAGAGCGGAGGAGTGCTCACCATGGCCGCCTCGGTCCCTCAGAACGGGGGTGTCCTGAGAAGGTGCTGGCGTGGGCCCCGGGTCCACAGAGACGACGGGGGTTGGGGCTGAGTGACTCTCCGGGAACTAGGAAGTGCGGCCCCTGGGGATTAGACGACAGTTACTTTCCGGCACCTCGCCCCGGAGGCACAGCACGGAGTCTGCACCCTCGTCCACTTTCTTATCACCCCGACTCCCGCTCACACTCCCGCTGTCGCCCCCTTTGCTCTGGCCCGATGTCTCCTGTGCTCGTTACCTTGGTGGCCATTTCTGTGTCCTCACACCCTGGGTATTCATAGACTTCCTGCTGGGAAGGGGGCTGTTTAAGAGCCGGATCCGGGGCGAATGAACGATGAGTGACTGGATGAAACGCAGTATCCGTGTCCCTGCTGCATTGTTCAGGTTGGCCCAAGGCAGGGGTCACAGGTCCTGTGTGTCCCCTGCCCCCCCCCCCAACAACGGTGTCAGAGTCCGTATTCTCCTACTCGGCACCTTCCGGACTCTGCACCGCTTAGACCCCTGTGCCTCCAGGGCCCTTGGGGCTCCTCGGAGACCGGAGGCAGGTGGCAGTGAACTGGAGACGTGTGTCCCCAAGCTGTTGTTGTGAGCATCCATCTGGGTCCCTGGGGCTCAGATGGCAGCTGGCTGTGGAGGGGGCGTCACCGTCTTCGTGGGGTTCCCACACCCGCCTCTGTGTCAGCCTCCCCACCCGTCACCTGCTCAGAAGGAGCCACCTCCCTGTGAGGCCACACGGGGGGTCTGGGGCCCGGTCCCAGGAGGCAGCGGGTCACCCCAGTCTTGATTTGTTTAACTCTCGTTAACGTGCAGAAATACACGTACACATTTTTACTTTGATCCACTCTACCCCTCCTACATTATATAAATTCTTTAGGTCAGTATTTTCATATTGAAACAAGAAGCCCTTTAGGTGACTCTTTCAAACGGACCCCACGGTCGGAAGTTTTTCTGGGTCCCGGTGAAGACGCGAACTGTGTTCATCCAGCACCTGCTACACTGACGTAAAAATCTGTACGAGACTTTCCCTCCCTCCTCACATGACGTAACCTCTTCCGTGAACAAACGTGCAAAAAGCACGTCCTTTTTGTGCTTCTCGGGCTCAGTCTTGCTGATCCACTGTCTCTTGGGTGCTACTGCATCAGGCAAAAGCAGAACACACTGCAATTCACATTTCTGCAAATACAATCCACGTGTTCTTCTGGGTCCGTGTACGGATTTTTAGGGGGGTGTTTCTTACCCTTAAGTAGCTCTGTGAGGAGATGTGTTCCTGTTTGGGGGTTTTGGCAGGTTTTGTTTCCCGGGGTCCACCGTGCACCGTGTCCAAGCCCTGTTCACTAATCAGCTGTAGAAAACAGACCTCCCAGGATTGCTCTAATCATGGATCTGAACCCTTTGTTCCAGGCCCTTTCTGGACAAACGTCAGCATCTCGGCTTTTATCTACAGAGGTCTCTTTTTTCTCTTGGGCCTTTTCTATCTTTTCATCCTTCAAACTTCCAGCCAGGTGACTCCCCGTTGTCTTCCGTCGCTAGGTTTCGATACTTTGTAAATACACGTGTGTTTCACCCCACTTAACGACGCTCTGACTGGTCCTGTCGCGGTTATCGCGTTGATCCTGGAATTCCCAGCCTCTCGTCTGTAACGCATTGCTCTCCTCTTTCCTCCGTCGAGAACACGTTCAGTCATTTTCTGGATGGTGCCGGCGACTCTCCAGCCGCTTCCTTCCAGGATTAACCCAGTTCTCCGGGAGCTCTCCGTGGCCCGTCCCCTTATTTCACCTGGGGGACGGGTCAGTGTTTCTCCGTGATTGCTCCGCGACCGTCCCTTCCCTGGTGAGCGGTGACTCTCTGGGGTGCACTGTGAGCCACATCCCGCACAATTCCAGAGGCATTTTGATGACTTGCTGGAGGGATTTCCTTTCTCGTGCGAACCCTTGTCATCTCCTCACCCCCGTCCTGCTTCTGGCCGGAAACCCGCGGATCTCTCTTCCTTCCGAAGAATCTGCCCTCTGGGCGACCACACGTCTTCAGAGAAGCACAGGCTCCTGGAAGGAAGCGGGACTTGAGCAGAGGAGGCGCGGGGTGAAGGAGCCGTTTCACGAGGGGCTGGAGTTAGGCATTGCCGAGCGGGAGAGAAGAGAGACGCTCACTCACACTCAGGTTCCCAGGGACGCGCGGCCGCCGTGGCAACGCGTGTGCACGTCCGGGGCTGCGTTCACCCCCGTGCCGTCCCCAGGGCCACCAGCTCCCGGATTCTGTTCTCTCGAACCCGCCGCGTCTGCACGGCCAAGCGCACTGTCTGTTCTGACCCTGTGAAGTGAAGGACGTCCGTCCACTGCGTTCACATGGTCAGTGTGGCGACGTCTCCTCCCCTGTACGGTCTCTGGCAGCTCAGCCTGTTTCCCACCAGTTTGCACGCCCAGGAGGTGCATTCTCGTGCTGGCTGCTAGAGGGCGCTCCAGAGGCGTGAGCGATTTGCAAAAATACTCAATCTTGCTGCTTAGTTTATCGATTTTCTAGGGAAAATCAGGGCGGCCTGTTTACCGAGAGCGAGGCAGACCAGGGTCACAGCTGCACTGTTACTGTGGACAGAGCAGCCGCACACAGGCACCGATTATTTTTTCTCTATTTAGTTCCCTCTCCACCCCCGTAGTGAGAAAACCGAAGGAGCAGGTGAGCAGGGTGCAGAGTTTGCACACGCGCAGTGAACAGTCTCGCAGCCCAGCTGTTAGGAAGCATTTGCCTCTGAGTGTTAAATTCTGTCGTTCGTTTGCATCTATCGGAACGCCCGCTGAGTCTGACGTTGCTGAGTTCTACAACTTTGTCCTTTTTGTGTTTTCTCCCCGTTTTCTCTGCTGTCGTTAAGGAACCTTTCTCTGCAAAAGTGAAAACTTCTATGATGACTCGGTGTTCACCGACCTGCCCTGGGCCCAGGTGCAGGTGTGCGGAGTCCGGAGCTTTGGGCGTCCTCTCCCCAGTGTGGGGCCCTGCGGGGTGGGGTCAGGGCCGCCCCACATCGGGCCTGCGCCGCCCTCCTGGTACCTACAGTGAAGCTGGGGGGACTGGACAGCAGACCACATCTCCAACGCGCCTTCCCCTTCTTCACGGAGTCTGTCACTGAAGGAAGCTGTCACAGGACCAAAGGACCCCGTGGGCTGCGGGGAGAAGCTCGCAGGGAATTGCCATGCTGGTGCGTCAGAGACAGTCACGCGCAGATGCCGTGGGCGAACTGCCACCACAAAAGTGTCATGTATAAAAAAGAATGACACTTAAAGCTCTGCAGAGCTAACTGGGCCGGACAACGTTCTGGTCTCAGACATTCCTTTTCATTTGCTAATGTAAACGACTGCATGGAACATGCACACGCCACTGTAAGTGTTCCTTTGGTGGTGTTCTGGGCACCCCGAAAATATATTCCATTAACGATCATCCACATTTCTTCTGCCTACACTGAGTTATATTTGAGTCATTCCCAAATACCAAGACTGGTAGAATAAGTATTCGATAGACATTTCACTTGAAGCATCACGTGGGTTAAAGTCATTTTACAGCTGACAGTGAATGTCTTTGGTGAGTGGGGATTTGGAGTTCCGTTGACTTCTGTAGCGAAGGGTCTCAGATGCATCCAGGAGTCCGCATCCTTCCTTCCCGAGTCGGCGGGACCCGCCGGCCCACAGGGAATTAGGGGGCGGAGCGGCGCCCCTGAGCCCGGAGTCCCGGGCAGCCCCTCCGCCCACCGCCCCGCCCTCCGTTGCCCCTGACGACGCTGCTTCTGTCTCCGCCCCCACGCAGGTCATCAAGCTCGCCTTCGAGGAGTTCGACCTGGAGCGCGGCTACGACACCCTGACGGTGGGCGACGCCGGCGTGGTGGGCGACACCAGGACCGTCTTGTACGTGTAAGTGTGGCTTCCCCTCCCTGACCTTTGCGGGCGGCACGGGGGGCGTGGGGGACACGGGCGGGCACCTGCAGTTCTGAGGCAGAACTTCCCTTTCCACAGGACATACGACAAGCGCCACGGGTGGCCGATGTCGTAGTTTCTGAATCTGATTTCATGGGGACACTCATGCAGGGTGGTGTTTTATTGGCAACCATGGTTTTCCTCCAAATCATTAAAAAACGTGGCACAAGATTTCAGTTTACAGAAAGTAGGACTGATGAGCTTCTCGCCTTCCCTTCTACTTTCTCGGGTCCGAGGCTGTCATGTTCTGTAAGCACAAGTACGTTCTAGAACAATGCCGCGTGTCTTCCCAGAAGCCCTTGCACCGGGTAGAGCTGCATTGGCAGCTGATGGGGGTCGGGGGGCCGGGATACCTCGCCGTCTCTGTGGGGAGCTCAGGTCCGGGGTCCTTGACCCAAGATGACATTCGAGTCCTGTGCTGCGCCTGCCAGGACCCAGCCTGCTCCGTGGCGTCACCTGGGCATCACCAGCTGCTCCCGATGCCACTCGGTGAGGACGGTGGCTGCTCTGTATGAGACCTGCTCTGTCGAAATTAAAAATAAGACGCAAGGGTGTCATTGCCAGGCGGCGTTGCACAGAGCGGGATGTCTTTGCACTTCCGCGACCGGCTTCTGCACGCCGCCCACGCGGCGTCGGGTGGTGGCACCCAAAGCCAGGAAGCCACGCGGGTCCCCCATTCACGGAGGTCGTTGTGCCGGGTTTTCACCTGCTGCTCCTCAGTTCCCATGCTCACTGCTGAGGCCTCCTCTTCGTGTGAGAAAGCTGGTTCCCGCCCCTCAGCATGTTGTTCTGCTGGAAAAAAACAAAAACCAGCGCAGCAATTATGCTCGGTAGAGGAGTTCTCTCATTCACTGCTGCGACTCACAGTTAAAGCTGCGTTGCTGGCCCCCAGCCCAGCACAGGCCTCATGGTGGCAGCAGCAACATCGAAGTGGGTATTGAGTGTCCCTGAGACACCACACACGGCCAGACACCTCCCACTTACTGTCTTCCCGGCCGCCCACCCAAGTCCTGTGAGTGGGGGGTCGACAACACCTCCATCACACAGACGATGGAACCCAGGCACAGACAGGCCCCAGGTGGCTCACCTGGGGCAGGTAGGGGCCAGGGTTCACCCTCAGAGTCTCGGCTGGGGGGCCCCTGGCCCTCATCAGTCGGCAGGCAGGCACCCCATTCTCCAGAGAGGAATTCTGGGGTACACAGTGTCTTCATGTACATGGTCTGCTTTCCCGATAATCCTCCCCAAAGTCTGTAGCATTTTTCTATTCCGCTCCCGTGTCTGAAGGTTCCTGTTTCCCCAGCCTCCCACCAAATACTTTTTCTTTGTTGCCAAATGACTAGCTAAGAACCGTGTGTATTTATCAAAACGAAGGCGTGGCCTGCAGCTCAGTGCTGACCACACGCAGCCTGCCCGCACCCTCTGCAACCCCGCAGGAGGTCGCTCTACCTGTCCGCACCCTGCTGCCTGGCCGTACCGTACGGATGAGGGACTTTTCCCGCCGGCGGTCAGGAGCAAAACGCAGCAACGCACAGGGACGCACCGGAGACTAACAAATGCAACCCGCGCGCAAAACAGCTTTATTATGACCAGCGCGTCCGTTTAAGACAGGACGCCACCGAGACAAACGAGGGAAATTTTCTAACAAGCACCATAAAATATAAATGCGGCAAAGTGATGCCGCAGGAAGCCCCTTAGGTCCCCATTGAAGATCGGAAGCCGCACGCCCATCTTTCGAATGCCCGTGGGCGAGAAGAGAGCAGGCGCAGCCGTGGTCACGCGGACGCAGGGCCTCCTCTCTGTCGCTCAGACCCACGGCCAAGAGGCCAAACCGCCCGCTGAGCCCCACAGAATCGCCCTCTCGGGACCGCAATGGAGCAACGATCGGCTGGGCGTTGATCGGCTGCCACGAGAAGAAAAGCAAAGCAGCCGGCACCCCAAATCCTTAGCTCACGAAACCACGGGAAAAGAAGGGACACTCTGACACCGCAGCTGGCTCTTCCCGTTAACAGGTAATTTCAGAGAACGCACCAATGACTACCGGTGCGTGCTCACACGACAGACGCCCTTCTCAGCGTGAAGCGTGAACTCTCCCTGGAGAAAGGACAGGATGCAGGGGCTCCAGGCAGCGTGGGACCGGGGGCTGGTGGTCATGTGCACAGTGCACTGTCAAGAACCATTTCTGGGGACGGCGGGCATTCCTGCCTCGGGCGCGGGGCATTACCGGCCCCCTTTGCTGGGTCGGAAGAATGAAATTCTTTCCAGTCTGGGTTTTCAGGAGATACTTGGGGTGTAAATAGCCTAACCAACTTGTCCTAATGTGCTTTTAAAAATTAGAATCCCTATCGATGGCCTTTTATTTTCTTAACTTTCTTGGTAAAAAAAGAGAGAGAGAGAACTGCCTCTTTAGTCTGACCTTCCCCAGAGAGGGATGCATTTGTTCAGGTTGCTTTCCCAGAACGCCAGACTTCCAACAACTTGAGTAACTTATTGAACACGTCTCCACCGAGACTGTTCTAGGAACACGTGTGGATGACTCTCAGATGTAACGTGCGGGAGATCAGCCCACGGGGACACTGCCTGTGGCCCTCTGGCTGTCGAGGTCGTGAGCAGCTGGAGACGGGGGGGGGGGAGCGCTGGCCCTGGGCGGCCCGGGGACCCGCACCTGCTGCAGGTTTTCAATGTCCGTCCCCTGAAGTGGGTCGCCGGTCGGCTCTGGGGCAGTCAGAGCAAAGCGGCGTCGCCCCTGCCTGCTGACGTCGGGGGACAGAAGGACGAGGAGATCGGCCCTCCTTTCCGGCTGGCTGACCCACTCCCCTGGATGCTGCCGGACCTGGAGGCCCCTCCCCGCTGCCCCCCGCTGCCGCTCTGAGCCGAAAGGCACCCTTCTCTTTCTGGTAAAAGATGGTGGATGAGCCACAGCGAAGCGGACACTGACAACTGAGCGCGTTTACACACCGACGGTGTTGCTGGGACATTGTCCCTGCGTGTGGCAGGGACCTGGAGAGGAGCCTGAGTCGACGAGGTGCAGATGACCTTCGAGCAGGTGGCCTCGTGGAATGTCTGAGGGACCGTGGCAGGGGCACAGGACCGGCTCCGCTGGGGCCCGCTGCCCCTGGACTCCATCCACTGCAAGCCTTCCTTTCTGCACCTCGCAGCCCAAAACGTTCCGCCTGCTCCTTTGAAGACACAGTCCTGAGATTCGGAGGTGCGGTGGGACTCAGGGGGAGCAGCAGCCTTGGGGGGGTGAGCGGGGGGAGTCAGAGCCTGCCAAACGCACTCCCCCTGGAGAGCCGGGGAGGGGGCAGAGCTGGCCCTTCCCCAGACCCTGCGGCGTCCCGGTTCCAGCAGCCCTGTCGGGGACATGGCACACTGCTGACCACTGGCGTTTTAATGCTCGGAGACCAGTTGTTTCTGGGGTGTCTGGGGAAAGCAAACATCCCAGCACTTTGGGGTCCCCGGGAAGTTGTCTTTGGGGGTGGCCTCCTACAGAGGGCAAAAAGCCGCTGGCCCAAGGGACGCACCTGCTGGAAGCACCTGCTGGAGCACCTGCCAATCGGGGGTCCAGACAACAGGAGTTAGTGTCCAGCTGCCCTGACGATTACATCACCAGCGTCAACCACTGTGGCTGTTCTCTCCAAGGAGCCGAGAAATGCACGCCTGTCTTCACGCAGTCAGCCAGGGCCTCTGCCGCCATCCACCAGTCAAGAGTGTTTGCGGTTGCTGTGTGTTTCTGACATCCACACAACCTCAGAGGCAGTCGTTTGTTTTTGGGGGAGATACACGTTTCCAAAACGATAATGGTCAGCCATTTGCTGAGCAATGAGAATCGCTACCGAGCATCTGCCTTTCGCCCCCAAAAGACGATCTGAAGAGTCAAATGAACCGGTGAAGGGAAAAGCGTTTTAGACGTTAAACTTGCAGGGCAGCCAGAAGACACCGCACCTCTCACTGCAGCTACCTGAAGTAGCAGGGACTTCCCAGCTGCGCCAGGCACAATCGAAATGCGCATTTCAAACGTTGCACGTGAGACTTTGCTCCCGGTCACTGCTGGTGGGCAGAATGTGGGGTCACTCCTTCCAGGGCCTCCAGGGCATTGGCTGCAGGTTTTGACAGCTGTGTGACATGTTCAGAGTCAGAGGTTTGTTTTTTAATCTTCAGGTTTTCATTTACTCTGTGTGCGGTAAACATAAGATTTCAGGGTGCAGGTTTGCGAGGACTAAGGCATGTGCAGACTGGTGCAGTCTGCGCTCAAATTGGGGCTCGAACAACTCTTTCACCCTGTATCCGAAACCAAGGCCCAGCTGTTTGCCCCAAGGGAAGCCAGACTCCGGGGGCAGGTGCTGCTGAAAAAGGAGAGAGGTTCTATTCCGGCGCCACCCGAGAAGATGGGGGACTCATGTCTCAAAGCCCATCCCCACCTCTCAGGGCAGGCGGGGGGTTCGCAGGGAGGGGAGAGCAAGTGGAACAGGGACCACTGTGGGGAGAGGCCGCGGACCCGCAGGCAGGGCCTCACTGGTCCCCACGTGGATCTTTAACGTCCGCATCCTGGCGCCGCCGGGTGCCGGCCACACCCACAGGCCTGGTCGCGGCCACTTCTTGGACAAGCAGGAACCGGAACTGCTGACGGAGAAGCTGCCCCCGTGTGAGCTCTCTCACCAGCGTGCTCCGCACACCCTCCTCTAATTCCACTGCACGGCGAGTCAGCGTGAGGTGTCCGCTCCCTGTCACAGCCCTGCCGCGTGGGCTGCACCTTTGCACACAGCCTCCTCCCCCTGAGCCGCCAACCTAACGTGCGTCACCATGACCCTGGTTTCGAGAATGTCACACGTGTAGAGTCATAGTCTTTACGGGCTCGGAGACCTCACCTGGGAGTTTAAAGTGGTGCAGTCATCCTGAAAAGCAGTCTGGTGGTTTCTAATGAAGTCAAATATTCCTTTATGATGTCATCTATAACATTCACCCTGTGCGAATGGTTACAGTAACTCTATTCATAATCAAAAAAAAAAAACCCAAAACTGGACACAAATTGGGAGTCTTTCAGCAGATACGCAGAGAAACAGCCTGTCTCGTTTTCAGACAAGAGGATTCTGATCGGCAACACCGAGGGGCAAACTCGGACACACGCAGCCCGGCACCGCACAGGCCTCGGGCTGGGCGAAGAGCCGGCCCGGTCCGCACGCCCCCTCCTGGCCAACGCGCCTCCTGCACGGGTGGGGAGGAACCGTGCACCTGGGGCCAGAGCGAACCGCAGGAGGCGGGGCCGTTCTGCCCTCGCTGAAATCTGTCGGAGAGATAATGGACTTCTCGAGGCGAATAATGCCTTCAACCTAATTCACCACGCTCACTTCACGACGAGGAAACTGCCCCAGAGGTGGGGCGTCGTCCCTGAAATAACGGGATTCGTTAATGGCACAATTAGAACAGAGCCTCCAAGGCCAAGGCCTCGATGTGCTGAGAGGGAGCAAAGTGTAAGTCATTCTTTGGGAACATTCTCATACATTATGCAGGTCTTTTTTTTTTTTCGCATAAATGCATGAATGAAAGTATAAGTGGATCATTTATGCATTTATTCGGAAAACTTTTGCATGTCATGTGCCAGAGTCTGGGCAGAAAAAGACCAAGAGGCAGAAGCGTTTGCTCCAGGCAGCCGAGCATCTGGTGGAAGATGAGTGTCCACAGAGATGCTTGTCCTGCATGACGCTGCTTCAGGGTCGGCAGTGACCTGCGGGCAAAGACCCTCACGCCGTGAAGAGAGTGAGGACTGCCCCACTGAGAGCGCTCGGAGTCCTCCAGAACGTCAGCTGTTTTCCAAGAAGAATGAGAAATCCCTCAGCAGGGATTTCCACGTTTGCCAAAAACCGGGGGCGGAGGACGCCCGGACTGGGGAGAACTGTGACAAAGCTCAGTCTGGCTGCAGCCCGAGCTGCTTGGGCTGCGGGGGACCCCAGCTCAGAGGGGCCAGCAGCGGGGCGCTGCCCACCCGCCGCCCTACGATGGCGCTCTTCCCCAGGAAAACACGTTGGCTTTCCGGCGGAGGGGCCAAATGAACCAAGGTTTCGTGAGAATAATTTTATTTTGAAGTGAAGATCAAAACACCACGCACTGTAAACTCCGTTTGGGAGGGGAAAAGACCGCTTTGAAGGAGGCGATTGAGCGTGTGTGTTGTGAGGAGTGGCAGCAACGTGCTTTCCCAGAATAAGCCCCTGTTTTGTGTTTTAGTTGCAAACCACTGGTGGAAAAACTCTGTTTCAAACAGGGTAGCAACAGCACCGGTTCCTTCGTTGTGAAGAGGCCGTCTCCGAGGGCCGGCTGACTAGGGTGGTTCTGGAAACCAAAGGAGACGCCAGAAGGGAAATAGGCTCCTTGTTTGGAGTCCAAAATAACTCCTAAAATTAAAAAAAAGTTAACACTTAAAACACTTTATATTCAAGCAGTTTCACTGCCCCCAAACCCTCTGGGCTCCCTCCCCTGACCCCAGGTCTGTCGCTGTCCCCACGGTCTCGCCTTCTCCGGGATGTCACGGGGCTGGGCTCACACAGCGTGTGGCCTTTTCAGGAACACGGGCTCCTTCACTCGGTCACGTGTGTGTCAGGTTCCCCCACGTGTCTTCCTGGCCCGGGGGCTCACTTACTTTTTGTTCGGAGTACTGATGCCCCTGTGACGTATTTCAGAAGCGACCTTGCACAGATGTCCCTGCGGATTCCACGCTGGACCATCCCGCCGTTCCTGGGCTGAGACGTGCTTTCAGGTCCACGAGCGATGGGATGTGACCACACAGCCCCTCACAGAGGGTGCCCCCCCAGCCCCCCATGTTTCAGAACTGTCCCTGTTTTAGTGCTGAAAGTCTTGCAGCAGGAGAAGCCCTTCCATCAGGCACACGGGACAGCTGGTCTCCCCAGGCTGGTTTTTAAAAGGTACAAGTGTGCAGTTGAGGAACAGAATAAGGACTAAGATGCCAGTGAGACCGAGGGGGACTTAGGGACAGAAGTCACACCGGGCTGCTGGTTCCTGGAGTGAGGGTCTCACAGCGGAGGTGCGGCCTCTTTGTCGAAGCGGTGAGACCCCCTCGGAGGAGCCAGGAGCACAGCCGGCCCCTGACCAGCGGTCCCCCGTTTTCCATGCAGACTCACGGGCTCCAGTGTGCCGGACCTGATCGTGAGCATGAGCAGTCAGATGTGGCTGCACCTGCAGTCAGACGACAGCATCGCCTCGCCCGGGTTCAAGGCCGTGTACCAAGGTAGGGACACCGCGTCTCCATCTGTGTCCATGGGGGCAGCGCCCCCGTGCGCTCGGCCGGAGGAAAACTGGCAAGTGTCAGCGGTGCCGAAACGCGGGGGCTGGTGTGTCCTCCGTCCTGAGTGACGACCCTACTTATTTGTGGAGCAGGTTTGTTAACTTTCTGGAAGCTCACAGTGCACACCATTCTGGTGCCAAACCTTGCACCGTGAGATGTGCGGCCACGCGTGTGCCGCTCAGCTTCTCCCTCGTCCCAGGAGGGGGAGTCGTGGAACTCACGGCTCGGGGAGGCCCGCCGTGGATGCAGTTGGCATGTGCATGTCATCCGTGGGGGCACGTGCGGTTTTTACAGGAGGCAAAGGACCCCACGTGGCGTGGGGGCAAAGCAGGCACAGTGCTGGCGTTGGAGATGAGCAGCTGTTCCGAGGGGTCCCAGGCCCAGGGGGGGCCTGCAGAGGGGGGCGTCTGCCCCACAGGTGACTGCGGCTCCGACCCATGGCGGGGGGAGGTGACATCTCGGGGACCAGGGAGCAGGAGGTGGGCCAGTGGCCGGGGTCCTGCTCCCGAACGCCCCTCCATGTTGCCCCTCGAGGGACGTTTCACCTGGGACTGTCTCTTAGGAAGCAGATATCTCTAACCTCAGGATACTGATTGTAGTTTAAATATAGATTGTGGAAAATTTCAAAAAAGTGCACAGAAGTAGGGAAATGCTCTAATAAGCCAAAGTGACCTATGTTGGTGGATTTTCGCAGGCCACTCCCAGACACCTTCTCCTGCCCCAGGTGCAGATTTGGGCCCGGCCGGCTGCACGGGTGGGTGCCCGCCGGGCCCTCGGCCGCAGCGCCCAGGCCCCTGCCACTGTCCTTGAACGTCTTTCGGGAAACCGGGGATGTTTGCTGCTCTTCGCCGTGGCCTGTTCAAGGCTCCTGGCCACACTCGGCAGTCACCTTCCAGCAGGTGGGGAAGGACCTGTTGTCGAGATCTCGAGCCACGGTCAGGGCCATTCTTACGCTGTCCCCCAGATGACCGGGGCTGACAGTCATTTTATCAGGGGAACGGGAAAATGTGTTTCAGCCCCACCCAGGAATTTTTACTCACACACACTTGAAGAATCCATTATTAAAAAGAAAACGCTGTTTATAAACTGTGGTCTAAGAAAAATGCAGTAGGCATTCAGATTAAAACATACATTCCACATTAGCTATCTAAATTTTCAACATTTTAGACATTGCCAGAGTAAAGTGTTAAAATTCTAAGGAGCTAAGCAATTACTGAAATGCCGCGAGAATGGTGACTGTTTGGGTCATTTTGCCGTAGGGACTGTCCGAAAGAAAGAACGAATGAATTTGGAAGTTACGGTCCTGATTTCTCGGGGCCCTTTCCCTGCGGTGCGCCCTCCCGGTGGGGGGCTCCGTCGGCCAGTGCCCCGCGGCATCCTGGAGCCAGGCCCTGGCCCGGGGTCCCGGGAACTGGGCTGCAACACAAACGGCCCCTGACCTCCGGCCTGCAAAGGCGTCTCCACGGAGCGGTGCCCGCGGTCACTGCCCTGCGGACGGGCCCCGCCGGCACGTCTGTGAGCACATTCCTCTCATGCTGCGTGTGCCTGTCCTTTGGGTTCCCCTCTGACGCGGTGCCTAAAAGAGCGTGCTGGTTCCTTCATTAATTACAGAGCTCATTAGAGCCTTGGACGTGACGGGCGAGCGTGTGTGACGGTGAGCCCGAGAGGGATGGACCCGAGAGTCGGGGGTTCCTTGTCCTTCAGTTTCCCGCGCAGGTTTGGGTGGAGACATGCTCTGTCGTCCGTGCGTGCCCTGCCGTGTACCCGGGAGCTGGAACCGTCCCCAGGAGCCCTGGACAGCAAGCCCATGAGGCAGACAATTAAAAAGAGGGCGACGACCTCGAAACGAGGGACTCTGTGGGTGATGGGGTCAGGGGTTAAGGGGCGCACACACCCCGGCCTGCGCTCTTCCTGGTGAGCTGCGGGAGCCCCAACGTGAGCAAGTCCTGTGATGGGCACAGGTCCCCCCGGGGGTCCTCACCTGCAGAGTCAGTGGGGTGGGGGCTCGGTGACTCTTTTCGGTGAGAGGCCGCAGCGGCGTGCGGTACTGACACTCCCTCCAAGGTCGGCACCGGAGAGCACTCAGGGTTGCTGAAGACTCCCCGACATCCGGACTTTTGGGCTCGACCTGTCACTGAACTTGAACGTGGCTGTGCTGTTAGTCCAGAAAGCGGGACTTGCCCGTGACCAGTGCTTGCTGCTGCCTGGGGTGGGGTCTGAAAGCCTCAGCGAAATGCCACCGCCTTCCCCAGGGCAGTGAGCCGGTCCCCAGGGCGGGCAGCCAGCCGGCGGTGTCGGTGGTGTGGAGCCCGGGGAGGCGAGCCCCCGCCAGGGTGCGGGTGCCTGGCGTTTAGGGGAAGCGGCGTCCTCAGTTATCACGTAACTCTTCTCGTTTCAGCCTGAAAGACCCAACAACGTTCGTCAAAATGACACTTGGCCCTGACTGGTGCCTGTCCATACTCTCAGTGGCCTATCAGTAGTGATGACGTGGGCTGTCAGGGAATCCTGGGGGCCACCAGGCCTCGTGAGCCGGCCACGGCTCCATTCTCAGACAGGGTCCCCTGTGTGACATGGGACAGGGTCCCCGGGTGTGGTGATCGGACGGGGTCCTCGGGGCCACCTGTCATCCCTCAGGCGAGGACCGTGGGTCAGGCAGCCCAGCAGGCGGCGTCACTGAGCACAGAGCGGCCTCCCAACGTGGGGCCGGAGCAGCAGAGAACGAACGTGTTTTTAAAAGCGACCAAAGAGCTGGACGTTCAGTCCCTGACGCAGCAGAAACCCGTGCCCTTCCCGGGGCTGCGCGGTGAACGCTGGCCGCCCGGCCGTCACCCTGGCCCCTGCTCTGACACAAGGCCCTCGGGGACAGGCACCCCTCGCCCTCACCGCCCTGTGCGCCACTGCGCCCACCAGTGCCGCCCTGTCTTTGCAGGGAACTCGGGGCACACTCCTTTCCCTGGGACTCATCTGCATGTCACCAGAGAGTGTCCTGCAGTGGCACCAGGACAAAGAGCACGCGGCTCTTGCGGGCTGATTGGTGTGGAGAGACGCGGGGACGTGTTGGGACGCCATTTCCTCTCCGTCCATAGCCTTTCACCTTTCGTCAGTGTCCACGCGCTTTGATCCGTTGCTCCTTCGACGTTTTCGACGTTTTCTAAACCCGCCCGGTAACGAGGCCGACCACGGCCGGCGCCACGCGGCACTTTCCTTACAGGAGGGCGCGCCGCCTCCACGTGCACTCGCGCTTGACCAGCTTGTTTCCAGTCCCGGCATCGGCGGCTCCTCCCGAGCCAGGGCGGCCGCAGGCAGACGGGTGCTGATTGTTCCCCCCCCCCAGTGGGTGCCGGGGCGTGTCTGCCGGTTTGTAAAACTAGAAGCAGGTTCGCTGAGGATGTCGGCTCGGCGGCAGGACCGAGAACTCGGGACCACCAGCCCGCGCTTCTGCGGCCACCGAGCCGTGTCTGGGAGACGTCGGCATCCCGATGTCCAGGTGGTCTTGCCTGTAGCTTTGTTTCTACATAGGAGGCACCCCCCAAAAATAAAAAAAATATTTTTTTTCCTGTTTCTTTTTTTTTAACTTTTTGCAAGACTTTTTTTTTCTAACTGAACTCCCTGAACAGCTTTCCTTCTGTCCACACAGCGTGCAGCCTTCCTAGAAGCATCTGCGTGTCTCTGGAGTTGAAGTTATGGCTAAAAGCGTGTTAATGCAGATTTTGCGTTGAGATGTCAGGGCGGCCATGGGTGCATCCACTCATCTCCCGATCGTTCCTTTCGTTGTTCGTGCAGTGGGTTTTGTCTGCATAAGCTCTGTGAACAGATGCGGGGGCTCATCAAAGTTCGTGTGAGGCCCCCGTTGGCAGCTGTGACCACCCACTGCTTTTACGAACAGGCGAGGAGAACGTGCTGTTTATGTGAGGGCTGTTTTCTGCAAAGGAGAACACTGATGTTCTCGGGGCTGCCCGGCGTCATTGAGAAGTGGTTTTGGTTTTGCTCAGTCTGCCTCTCCGTGGTCCAGTCGTTTAGACGGTGCCTTCGCAAGCCCCCCCACCCCCGCCTGCTTCCGTCCCCAAGGCTGTGGTGTCGCCTTTCTTGGCGTCTGCCCCATTTCAGCAAACCTCTCAAATTCAATTTCAGGCCATTTCCGCTTCACCACTATCTTTCCAAACTCTTCACTTTCTTGTCAAAAATGTAATTACCCATCCAGATGCTGGACGGCAGTTTAGACTTTCCATTACGCTCCCCTCTCCCTGTGGTGTGCTCAGACCCAGCCCCATTTCGAAGTTTCCAGTCAAAATGACGGATCGCAATTCTGTGCTCTCTCTCCCTTGTGACCTGCGGAGTTGAATTACACGGTCCTGTTCAAGGATATAATCCCGCTGTTGCCATTGTTCTTTTGTTTTTCCTCAAAGCTTTGTCCTCTTACTCTTTGTATTGCCTTGTTTTGATTCTCGCAGATTTTATTACAGTAAAATCACAGACCCTCTCTCGTGCCCGGCCCTGCGTCTCCCGGCCTCGCCGTGGGAAACGCGTGTTCCTGTAGGTTCTCCAGGTCCCCATGGACGCCATCCCCTCCCGGCTCCCTCCTCTGCGGGGGGTGTGGGTGCACCCTCCCACTCTCACGGGTTTCTGCTTCACTAAAGAAAAGGAAGCACAGGAGAGGGGAGTGCCGCGGGGAGCTGCGGCGCATCGGTCCCCCCCCGTTCCGAGCTGTGTGTTCCGTGGTCCAGGTTGCGGTTTTCTTCCTTCGTCTGCCGTGACGTGGACGTCATCACCTGCATCATGTAGGGCGTTTGGGAGAACAACATGATAACATACATGTGCACCTGTGACAACCTGTAGAGCATATATGATGGGTACTCAGCACATGCCAGTGCCTTACTGTAGCATCACAGACAAACCCCATCTGCACCCACCGGCACGGCCCACGCCCGAGGCCCACACTGCTTCTCCATCATCAGGACAAGCTGGCGGGACTCGAGTCATTAAAAATTCATTGTTTGGTGACTGTGGTTGGTGATATGGAAAGTATCTTAATTTACTTTCCTCTGTTTGTTTTTTATTCTCGCAGTTTGTTTGTAGAAGAAACAGATGGAGCTGACCTGTGCAGTTAGCTGCAGGGCGCACTTTCTGACTGCTTTCGCACGGGGTTGAAGAAAATCGCCCCAGCTTTATCCCCACCCCCAACCCCTGTCACTTTTGCTCATTCTCTCTGTCTGTCTGTCTGTCTGTCTGTCTCTCTCTCTCTCTCTCTTTCTTACTACACAGTGTTCCACAGCGTAGATGGATGGGCTTTAGTTTATTCAGTCAGCCTTCCAATCTATTGAAAGTTTATTTCCAGTCGTCTGCTTTAAAAAATAATCCGACATTATAGCCTTGTGGATTTATCTTTCTGCATATTTTTCAAGCAAAAATAGTACCTAGAATTATCTTCTGGAGGGCAGGCCCCTTGTAGGACATACTTCCTCACTAGGCGAGTGTTCTAGGAACCCATCTGGATCAGTGCACCAGCTGGTGTTGTTGTGAGAGGCTGCGTTCGGCTTCAGTGAGTTTTATTTGAAGACTATTTCAGTGAGTTTGCCCACTTCACAGCAGGTAATTCACAAGTGCACCTGCCCACACTGTGCTGAGTGCTCAGCAGTGTTTGACCCCAAAGAGCATGACCCCAGGGCTCCCCTCTCCCTGTTCACCCCATCTCGCCCTCAGCAACTTTGTCTGCTCCTCCAGATGAACAGAGTCCTCACAGGGGACCGTTTGCCCGTGTGGAAGAGGTGAAACAAAAAACAGAAGCACTAAAAGGCATCAAAATTGATGAGTTCAGAAACTGTTTTGGAGCAGTGGGAAGAATGTCTTTACAGGTGAATGGCATCAAATGGGGAGCACTTTAAGGCGACTGAAGTCTAAACCTGGAATAATTGCACAATTTTTTATCAGTAATTTCTGGGGTTTTTTGGGCCCCTCCTCATATGCAGAAAACACTCCCTTCCAGCGATCACCTAAATTGGTGTTTTCTTTCCTGAAGTGTCACTGACACACAATCTTTGTGTGTCCCTAAACACAATCTTTGATTTCTTTTTTAAAATTGTCACTAAATGCATTATTAATTCATTGTAATTATAATTTTAAACAGAAATATTTTGACTCATAAAGGGAAAGAGCCATTTTAATAATTAAAAAGAATAAAACCTATTTTTTAAAAATTGACACCAATTCTGCACAATCACTTCCAGACAATTGACAAGAGAACACTGGTCGGTTAATTTATGGAGTTTCATTGGTCCAGTGTCACCCCAGACACTGCAAAGCACAGAGTGACAGACCGATGCCCCACATGCATATTCATATAAAGTCCTTAACAGAATACAGCCAACAGCATTCGAACATGAATGTAATTATATATGTGTATGTGTAAATGTGCATATATATATTTATGATTTTTTCCCCACAATGAAAGACTGGCTCAGTATCTGAATGTCAATTATTTTCATGTTGTAATCTGTCATACGAAGGGGAGAAGGGAAAAGCAAATGATTGTAGGAGCAGAGCCAGGAGCAGCATTCGACACAATTCCACCCCAGTGTCTGCGTTTCCTGAGCAAAGGTGTCCCCGCAGACCTGGTGTCCGGCCCCCTAGGGACGTGCCTTCCGACCCTTCTCAGGGACAGGTCCGGGGCCAGCAAGGTGCTGGTCACATGGCCGTGTCACTCCGGCGTCTGCCGGGTCTTCACACCCTCTCCTCTCCTGCGCGTCTCCTGCAAAGACACTCGGTGCTGGGTCCAGGGCTTATCAACGTGACACGAGCAATCTGCTCGTCTCTAGACCTTTAACCAAACTGGAGGTGCAGTGGCCCTCTTTCCAAGTAGGTTCATGCGCATTTTCCAAGAATGAGGAGTTTGATGGATATTTGGGGGACCACCGTTCCACCAGCTACAGCACCCACTCACGATGGAAATCCTCAGAGAAGTGGGAAGAGCAAGGACTTTGCTCTGTTCGATTGTGTCCACAAAGGAAATCCACAGCTACCAGTGAAGGTGAGTGGCGCCCGACAGAGTGGCCAGGCAAGCTGCCTACTGTGCGCACTCCATCTGCCCGGCCCTGGAACTTCTAGTCACTGCAGATGAATCAAGCCACACATATCAAAGCCTGAGAAATAAAACAGACTCTATTTTCAACTGATATTTTTTCTATCTAAAATGTCTCCTAAAAACTCACAGAAAAACCCGTAAAACCTATGAGCCAGCCTGTGAATGGTAGGGTTCACGATCAGTCACAAAACGCCATTGTGTTTGTCTTCTAGCAAGAGCCATGCAAACACCAAACTCAACACTTCGGCATCATTGACCATCGCTCAACACAATGAAATGCTTCGATGGGCACTGACCGCGTGTGGAGGACTCGTGTGCTGGAACGTCCACAGTGCCACGCACAGCAATCGAAGACCACGCTGAGCGCAGACCCGCCCTGGGGTCGCAGACAGATGGAAGATGCCAGTTCTCCCCGAGTGGGTTTAACACCGTTACCACTGGTATCGCAGCATGATTTGGGGGTGTTTTTTTTTTGTAGAACTAGACAAGATTATTTTAAAATACATGTGGCAAGGCAGAAGAACTGCAGTAGCTAAAGTAAATTGGAAACCGAGTGAATTGGGAGACGCGGCCGCCCGCCTGGAAGATGCTCTGGGCAGCTGCCGCCACGAGACCGCGGGGCACAGTGCACAGGTAGACACACGGGTCACGAAAGGGCTCCCAGGGCCGAAAAAGGACCACAGGTGTGCGCCCACCTGATTTCTGACCAGGTGCAAAAGCAGTGCAATGGCGGAGGGACATTCCTTTCTGCAGATGGCACTGAGTCGATTGGACATCAATTTTAAAAACCCTTAATGTGTGTCTCATACTTTACACAAAAATTAACTGAAAGTGGACTAAAGAGTTCAATATAAAAGGCAAAGCTATAAAAGTGCTAGAAAAAGATGAGAGAAAGATTTTGGAATTTGGAGCTTGGCGAGTTCTTAAACTTGGCACCAAAACGCAATCTGTCAGTTGAAAAATGGACAAGACAGACTTCATCAGGGTGAAGACCTTCGCTCCGTGAAAGCCTGTAGGGAGGAGGGGAAAGACGAGCTGTGTGGCCAGAAGAACACGCTTTCAAACTATGTGTCTGGTGAAGGGCGGGCATCTGGAATACACTGTAAAGAGCGTCAAAACTGAACCAAACACACACACACACAATTAGCACCTGGGGAACTGGCGCATGGGCACGTCACCTCCCAGGTGACATGCAGACGGCAGAGAAGCACCAGGAAGTTGTGGGACACCCCCTCCTGCTGGGGAATTGCAGATTAACACAAACATGAGATGCCATTGCACACCTATCAGAATGTCTGCAATTAAAAAAAAAACTGTGACAAAGCCAAGCACCGTCAGGGATGTGGAGAATCGGGTCCTTCAGACACTGCAGGTGGGAGTGGGGTGGTGCAGTCACGCTGGAGAACAGCTTAGCAGACTCGTGTTCACGCAGCAACACAGTAACCCAACAACAGTGCGAACGGGAGTGACTGTCTCAGCTCTGTTCACTGATGGTGAAAACCGGAAACTACCTGGACACCCTTTACCACACAAGTGATCGCAGAAACTGCGGTGCATCCGTGCGATGAAACGTGATTCTGCCGTCACAAGGAATAACCCGCTGGCACATACAAGGACTGGGCGCATCTGCAGAGAGAGAGCTGCGCTGACGGAGCCAGAAGCTACTCCCGAAAGGTTACGAGTTGAGAAATGGCAAAGCCATGGGCCAGAGAGCAGACGCGGATGTCAGGGCTGAGGGGAAGCCAACTGGAAGAAGCGGGTAGGGACCCTGGGGCTGAGGGGCCTGCTCTGTAGCTCGTCTGTTTCAGTGTCGATACCGAATGACAGATGTCCCCTCAGGGGCTGGGTGACGGTTACCAGGCATCTTTCTGCTTTGCTTCCTACTGCTTCCAGTGAACCTACACTTACCTCAAAATACAAAATCTAGTTAAAAGGGATAAAACCCCACAGCAACCCATCACCAAATCACAGATGGCCACTAAACACGCATGCCTCACAATGTCCACCCCACTGCTCTTCTATTTAGTAAGTTCTCCGGCTTCCCACACGTGCGAGGCTGTGCTTCATTTCGGAAACAGGTTTCAATCAGCTGCCTCCCACTGTAGCCGGCGGCAGCTCTGTCAAGGCCCTGGCGTCTTGTTTGCTCTAACTGCTGTTGGACAGGGCCAGGCTAATGCTATGGATACAGTGTAACTACGGGTCGTATGGTTTGTGGAGTTAGCTATGGATACAATGTAGCCATGGGTCATATTGTATGTGGAGTTAGCTATTAATATAGTGTAACTATGAGTCTTACTGTCTGTGGAGTTAGCTATCGATACAATGTAACTACGGTCCTATTGTATGTGAAGGACATAATCCAAGTGAGAGGATAAATGGCTTTCACTCAGGACCCGTGGCTACTGTTTGCTGGATGTTTCCTCTTACTAGGTCCCCTCAAGCAGCTTTACAAGCTGCCAGGGTTGATTTTACTTTCCACTGTCTGGTTAGAATAAAAGTTTGTTTAACGTTGTTTACAAATTTCACAGCCTACAGAATTCAGCCCCAGAAAGAGCCAGATCTGTACGTGTTGTCAAAGTGTGTTTTATATGAAAGCAAGCCCTGCCTCACAGATGAAATCTGAGTGGAGACCAACAAAGACAGGGAGGGGCTGGCACGCGGGGAGCCCGTCCATCCCCCAGGATGCGAATCTTGTCCTCGGAACGACGGCCCCAGACAAGGGCGCGTCCACCCCCGGGAGTGACGGAAAGGGTCGGTAATGAGTTTTCCCCTGGACTGATGGTATGATCGACCCATATGGTAGCATTTGCTTTCCCCCTCCCTACAAGGGATCGGGCACAGAAAATGAGTTTGCCCTTCAGTCTTTGAAGCTTCCCATGCATGACAACCACAGTCTGCTGATAAGGATTAAGCTCCGCTCTTTCAATGAGCAGTAAGCCAGTTTTCTGACTGCCCGTTTTAGTGTTTCTGTCTGCTTATCTGTTTTTCCTTTCTTGTTTTTAGACTCACACTATTTTTTCATAAATTTATTCCTTTATTTTTTAGAAATTTTATTTATTTATTTTTAGAGAGAAAGCAAAGGAGAGAGAAAGAGAGGGGAGAAACATCAAGTGTGATTACCTCTCGAGCGCCCCCTACTGGGGACCTGGCCTTCAACCTGGGCATGTGCCCTGACTGGGACTAGAACTGGGGACCTTTGGTTCCAAGGCCGGTGCTCAATCCACTGAACCACACCAGCCAGGGCTAATAAATGATTCTGCATGTGTACATGTACATATGTATACAGAAACACGCAGACACCAGTGGACTGACACGGAGGTGAGCAGTTCGGCGGCAGCTGCTGCGCCTGGTGCCCGGGTGTTTCTCTGTGACTGGACCCTGTAGCTCTGGCTGGGGCTCCGTGTTTGGGGGCAGCAGAGGTCGGGACTCTCGGTAACTCATTCGAGGTAAGATAAAAACTGTACATTTTGGAGGAGTAAATAAATAACACCCAGCCTACTGGATTTCATTGCAGACTTTGTACTGAACTGTAGTCGGGCACCTCCCTTCAAATTCCCTTGGGCTTTCTGCCCCGGTGGGGGTGATGGAGCATAGCGCTCCCATCGGATTTTCCCATAAGTCTTTGTGTGTGTGTTTCATTTGTCTTGGGTACCTACTGGGTGTGGAAGGGTCAAGCCATCTATTAATACCCATTTCATGCTTCCAGAAGCTGCGGGATTGTCCCCCCGAGGGGCTGCGGCACCTCCGGTCCCCGCGGCAGTTGACGAGGCTGCCGGCTTTGGCGAGCTCTGGCCGACATTCCGTGGGGCCAGTCTGAAGCTGCAGAGCCCTGGCCCGGACGCTTGGTGCCCTCAGAAACCGCGTCAGGACACAGCGCAGAGAGCGGGGCCGGCCAGCGTTTGTGCTCGTGGCCACTGGCGTCCCCTTTGCCCTGAAGGATGACGGGCCCCTCCTGGCACAAGGTTGGACGGCACCTGGGGCCCCCAAATGGTCCCACGGAGATTCTCCGGGACCTTCCACGTGCGGGGCATCAGCAGAAATCCAGGCAGGTCCGACTGCGTGCCCCGGGGGTGATACCTGTCTTCTAGTGACAGGCGGGCACAGGAAGCCGCAGATGCTGGCGCCTGACAACCTGATTTCCATAATCGCTAGGTTCTTGAGTGAAGTGAGGCTTAATTTCACTTCTAGATGTTAAGACTCTTCTGCTTATTGCTGCGGGTCTGAGGGTCCTCAGCAGCATGTTATCGGCCCCTCAGCAGCAGAGGCCCCGCTCAGCTCTGAAGGCGAGCGGTGCCCACGCAGACCCCGCCCCCCATTCCTGCAAGAGCCCCTTTCATGTCTGAATGGGATTCAACTGGCTTACTGGGAGCCTGTGTGTGTTACTTTCGCGTTTCCGTGAAATCCGAGAAAATCTCGGTGAGAGATAAAGGTAGTGAACGGAAGTTTCCTGAACATCGTTAGTTTGCAGGACCGTCTTAGACAAATTGTTGCGTCTCTACTAAGTCCCATTATGAATATTTTCTCACAAATTGGATTGATGGAGAAAGGTTTCCGTGGTGTGCAAAACAATCTCCATATTCAAGGGTCAGCGAGCACTAACCAGGCCTTTCTGTTTCGTCTTTAGTAAATACCTCACCGCTGGCTGACGGAGGGTTGCATCTCCGTTGTAAATCTTCCAGAGTAGGTGTGTGGAAGTTGTTGAACAGATTCGTGTTATTGGCACAGTTAGTTTTTACGATTGCTTCTGGTTATTGTGGAAGAGACAGGGTCACCCGCATGGGAGAAACTCGAACTCTGAAACAAGCGGGGCCACGTCGTCTGCGTTGCCAAGTCCCCAGCTGCGCATCTCGTCATCGGGCAGCTTGTGACGCGGGTTCAGGAGCAGGGTCCCCGCGGGTCCAGCCGAGGGAGCCCGAGGGCGCTGTGTCCCTCCGGGCAGCGTGCGGGATGGACATGTCCCCCGGGGCTCGGCTCCAGCTCCTGACCTGAGGCCCTGCGTATGGCCTTGGCCTCGAGTTAGTGGTTTCTCACATGATGATAAAATGCTTGCTACACTGACACATTTTTTAAAAAAATTAGAGTGTCTCACCTTCAGACGGGCAGAGAGCCAAGGAATGGAAACAGTCTGTTTTTGCCTGACCTCAGGATCTGTCCCTTGTCTAACGAGGAGAAACCACTTCAAGTGACACTGAGGGATGAGGGGTGGCACTGGCCTGTGAGAGCCGAGGGGGCCTCAGTGCAGCCCACCTGCCCACGGACGGGTGGGGAGAGTCCAGCCTGGCTGAGCCCAGGTCAGAGAGGTCAGATCGGGGACAGTCACACAGGATGCTCGCACGAGTCCTCCAGGCCGACACCAGCCACCTGCGTCCGAGCCCCGGGACAGAGCAACGTCTCGTATGAAAAAGGGTGGTCGGAATCGCAGACATCACAGAGGTTACGGGATGGCCTTCTCGGGAGCCGTGGGACCTCACAGAGAAGAAAACGCTGCGTCTGGGGTTGGGGGTTTTCTCACTGAAGGAATCATTCATCCTGAAGCAACAGTGAAGGAAGCGATGCTTTTTCACAGCAAAAAACACAGCATTTTCTTCTTTAGTCTGTCTCTGCCCACATATGATACCCTGGTGACACTCTCGGGGTCATTTTTATGACCCCACTATGCACAATTACCGCAGCTACGAGGACACCCACGGAAGCACCTCGCCTCCCCCGCTCTCTGGGACCCGAGGCACGACAGCGAAGCTGCGTGTGTTTCCGCACCAACCGCCTGTTACACGGACCTCGCGAGTGTTCCGTTCACTTCCTCTCAGTGAGGCGGTGACGGGGCGGGTGGGCGGCCAGTCGGCGTGTCCCGAATTCTTATTCAGAGAAAATGGAATTCTGCAGAAACAGGCTAAACTGGGCCACAAATGGTGCTGTCAAACACGTGCAATAACCCTTCGTAAAATCGCCCTATATTTAGTTTGCACTTGCGGGCAAATTGGCTTCCCAGTCTGATAAATGTGTGCCCCTATTTATAGTTAAGGAAGAAGTACGTTAAATCAAGTATTGTTATTCTTAGTTTATTGCTCCTTTATACAGTTGACATTCAGGGTCACTGTGTGTCGGTCCTGGGTGTGCAGCGAGGCGGTCGGATACATACGCTTCGTAAAATGACACCTGGGCTTCCCAGCACCCGGCAGGTTATCACACTGCTAGTGACTGTAGCCTGTGTCCTTCTCAGTCCCGTCCCCTTCCCCCCAGGCCCTCAACCCCCACCCCTCTGGCACCCAGAAGTCCGTTCTGTGTCCACCAGTCTGCCTCTATTTTCTTTGTTTTGTTCCTTGTATTTCACATATAAGTGACATCGTAGCGTGTGTGTCTTTCTCTGACTCACTTATTTCACTCAGCATAATGCTCTCCAGCTCCATCCGTGCTGGGCAAAGATTCCCTTCTTTTTTACGGCCAAGTAGTATTCTGCTGTGCAAATGTATTACAGCTTGTTTATCCAGTTCTCTACCGGTGGGCCCTCAGGCTGCTTCCAAACCTTGGCAATTGTAAATGATGCTGCAAGGAACACAGGGGTGCTTATGTTTTTCCAATTAGTGTTTCCTGATTCTCAGGACCTACTCCCAGAAGCAGAATCGCTGCATCAGGAGGCAGTTTCGTTTTTAATTGTCTGAGGCCGCCCCACACTGATTTCCACAGTGACCAAGATGAGTCAGAAACACGTGCTCGGAGAGGCCGTTGGGAAGTCTGGGTGCTTGTTTGTTTGTGGGCCCGAATTACGGGTTTAAACGGAAGAGCTGCCCCGTGGGGCGCGTGGAAATGGTCCCCATCCGCTCGGTGAGGATAGGGGTCTGGGCGCAGCAGGCACCGCTGACGTGGCCACGCAGTGTCACGCCTGGCTGTCGACCCAAGAGAAATGCACACGTGTCCACGCAAAGCCTCGGGCTTCCGTGTCCGTAAGCCTCCATGCACAAGACCCCGACGCACAGTGCCTCGAGGGCCCACTCACTGCAGTCAGATAACCCCGTGTGGTCTCCCCAGAGAGTGGGCTGCTCAGCCATGGAAAGGGGGTGGCTGTGCCGTCCGAGACCCCCAGGGGAACCCCAAGGCCTTTATGCTCCGTGAAAGGAGTGGAGTGCTGAATGTAGGGGCTACGTGACCCCACTCCCCAGATTTCTGAAGAGGGTGTGGTCGTGGAAATCACATCACCAGTTCCAGGAGCCGGGGGCAGGGGAGGGAAGAACTTGGAAGCAACATGAGGGACCTTCGGAGGAACAAGAACATTCTAGAGCCTGACTTCGCTGGAGGTGGTGGAACTGTGCCCTCTGACCTTTTGTATTGATTTGAGAGACAGAGACAGCGATTCGTTGTTCCACTTACTGGCGCATCCCTGGGTCGCTTCTTGTCTGGGCCCCGACCTGCGATGGGACCCACAGCCCTGGTGCGTCAGGACGACGCTCTGACCAGCGGAGGCCAGGGCAGAACTATACACTTTAGTCAAATTCACCAAATTAAACGAAAATCCGTCCATGTTTACTTAGATGTGGTGAGTTTTATAGTGCGTGATTATGCCCTAATCAAGAAGATGGAAACATCGTTTTAGGCTGGAATGAACAACAACAATGACTACAGAACCATTTCTGCTGTTTCAGTACACTTTTAAATCCATAGAACTATGGAGCTGGCATAGCTGGAAATACACAAAAACCCCTGGAGTCAAAGAACCGGGGGCAATAGATTTCAAAGACTTTATTATTCGTGCTTTTTTCAGCTGGATCCCACCTAACAGAACCTGATGTAGCGCCTTTCTCGGTTCCTCAAAGTCTGACCTTCTCTATTCTGTCTCATAGTGTTTTCTCCTTTTACACCTGAGTTTCGTGACAGCATAACCTTAAAGGTCACCAACACGGGCTCCGCTGTAAGATCACGGATGTGCACGTGATGGATCCCAAAAGATTCTTATCGATGAGCATCTTTGGAAAACAGTTGCAACACAAGCTGTGGAAAACTTCCTCCTCGCCCAAGATTCTTGGTTCCTCCTTCAGATGGAACCTAGTTAACATGTTTGCCCTGCCCCCATGAACAAGCTCAAGGTTAAATGGCCGCATTTAACGTTAATTAGCTCCTTCGAGGCCCCGTCCCCAGACACAGCCACGTGGGAGTCAGGAGTCCAGTGCGTGAACTGTGGGAGACGCGGTCCATCCGTGGCCTCTCTGTGTGATTGCTCATCAGCCATTGACTCAGTGTCACCTTCTCCGGTGCAGGGCCACATGCTCCTGCGAGATGCCGTTAGCATGTGAGACCCAACGCCGGGACATGTGCCCCAGCAGACAACCTGCCCGCTCTCCCAGCAAAGTGTTGGCGGGCAGAGCCAAGACCCCGTCCCTTGCCCCAGCAGGGCTGCTCTGATGCACAGATAAGTGGACAATCAAGTGCCCGAATCTTGTGCTTCCTTGTAGAGCGAAGTCGAAAAAGCAGCCGAGGGAAGTGTTTGCGTTTGGCATCGCCCGGCATCGTCCCCATCACCAAGCGGCACTCGTAAAGCCGGCACAAGGCATGTGTTTCAGTCGTGTGGCAAAGCTAGGAGATTTACCCTGTGTGGCGTGGTGGGTACTATTTAGTAACACTGAGTGGAGACGTTGAACAAAATAGGTGTCTCAGAAAAGGGTATTTATCACCACCAATTCAGACCCGAGAAAAACCGGCCGAGAGCCCCCTTGGTGGAAGGGCCCTGTTTGTGTTCGGGGCTGGGACCCAAAGGTGTGTGCCAAGTGCTGTAAACACGGCAGCTTTTGTTCTGGTACAGCTCGTGTTTCTTAGGGAAAAAAAGTTGACAACCAAGCCAGTTGTGTGCTAAATCTGCTGCCTAGTTCCCAAAATTAAAATTGGCCTTTTTCCTTAAATACGCACGCCTTTCTCTTCCTTAGAGCCACCCCTCCAAACATGCTGCGCAGTCAGGAGCGTCCCCGGAGCTGCAAGCTCACAGGTTGAGGCCACCTGGAAGGTGCCCTGGCAGAATTCAGAAAGAACAGAAGCTAATCAAACTCTTACTTCTTACCCAATTCGTGACTTTTCTACCTATGTAAAAATCATTCTAGTAATACTCACATTTTGTCTAGCATGTTTAAATTTACCTTTGCGTAATGCCCAGTATATTCCCTAAAGAATTTAAAGACACATGTTTCTATTTTCCTCTCTGAAAACTAAACACAAAGTAGCAGAGCACTCAGACGCGCGCCAGCTCCCCCTGGCGGACGAGTGGGAGGGACGGTGTGTTGGAGGCAGCGGATGCATTTCTGGTCCCGCGGGTAACAGAGGTGTTTCGTTCACACACGGAGCCTGGCTGGTTATGGGGCGTTTCGGTTACTCGCAGGAAGGGAGGGGGTGGGCCTCACGTCCAAAGCTCCGCCCCCCAGGCAGGCAGGCAGGCAGGCTGGCCGGGGACACACGGGCCACTGGCTCAGTGGTGTGGGGGTTCTGCTCTGTGGTTGGCTGCACTTCGGGGGCCCTTCGAGCTCGTCCTATTTGAAGCTGTGTCTGCAGAGTCCCGGGCTGCGCTTTAACATTCAGGGCGGGGAGTTTGTCCCGTCTCACGCACCCTCCGTCAGCCCCTTGGACTCCACTTGGCTTCCAACGGACTATCTTCGTCGGAAATTATGTTCATTTTAAATAGTCCGGTTTGGTTTTTTTTTTTACCTTCAAATACTGTCACCTACATGAGAGCATGGCTTTGTCTTCTGTGTCCGCCAACCTCATTTCCTGGGTCAGGGTCTGAGCACAGCTGGCCTCCAAAAGTGCGTTTCGCCTGAATAAACACATCCATTGTCGTTGATACATTCTGCACAGTTCACGCTGAAGGCAGGGCTGCGGTCGCCTTTTCTGTGCAGTTTGGTGCCTCTTGATCCGTATTTCACGTTTTAATGAAAAGAGGTGTGACTCTGCGCATCTTTTTTTGAGACCTGGAGACCATAGGTATATTCATTTTGTTTCATAAGTGAGTGGTAACATGAACTGAAGGAACACAAACCCCCGTGGACACAGGGACAGGAATATTCAACAGGGAATGAACGGTCCCGCCTGCGCCTCCCACCGGGAACCGCGTGGGTCGAACAGGACTTCTGCTCGCAGTCCAGGGACACCTGGGGGGGGGCAGCCAGTGGGTGGCCCTCCGAGCGTCGGCATCCGGGACACCTGGGTGTAGCCATGCACATCCCTCACAAGACAAAGCGTTAAGTACTTTTCTCTCAAGTCTAAGTTATGCCTTTTCTGGCTTTTGCCTTTAATTAAATGTGGGCCAAACGGAAGACCCCTTTCCAAACTGCTTATGAAAGTAACACTGAGACCAGCGAGCATAACCCATGTGCCCACTTTCTGAATGGCCAGCGCTGGTCCCTGTGGCTTGTTCACCGTCCGCTTGTCTTTCCCGTTTTCAGAAATTGAGAAGGGGGGCTGCGGGGACCCTGGCGTCCCTGCCTACGGGCGGCGGACGGGCAGCAGCTTTCTCCACGGCGACACGCTCACCTTCGAGTGCCAGGCCGCCTTCGAGCTGGTGGGGGAGCGAGCCATCACCTGCCAGCGCAACAACCAGTGGTCCGGCAACAAGCCCAGCTGCGTGTGTGAGTGTCGGCTGGTGCCACGGCCTGGCGGGGGCCTGGCAGGGGTCTGGGGGGAGGCGGCTCTCAGAGGCGCCAGTGCCGCACCGGCTGTGGGCCCTGAGAGGCACCTGAGGGGCAACAGCCATGGGGCGCCTGGGCGGACCCCCGTGGGGGCGTGTCAGCAACTGCTGCGTCCTCAGAGCAAAGTGTGCGACCGGCAGGGAAGGGCTTCGGGGCCGTTTACAAACAGGGGGTTTTGTGACCAAACACAGCAGCGGTCAGGAGGTACGCATGAAGTGGTGTGGGGTACGAAGCAAAACCACTCCCTAGAAGTAAACCCAACAGGTATTTTCTACAAAAAAGAAAAAAATATGTGTATGAGTATATCCATATACATGTATTTGTGTCTGTATATACATGATTTTAAGAGCACATTCCTAAAGGTAAATTTTCCAGAAGACTTCATAGTGCCCACCCGAACGTGGTCTGACGTTCCAAGGCATCACTCACCGGCAGTTACACTGTAGCTAATAAAGAAAGCGAACAGCTCGCCCCCGGCGCCCGCCCGGGAGGTGCACCGTGCTGCTGTCGGAGGAGACCGACTCCAGCCGCGGCTCTTCTCTGGAAGTCGCTCTGGGACACAGAGAGCTTTTCACACTGACCTCCCGGAGGCAGGCACGTGTGGCGGAAGTGTCTCTCTTCCCCACCAGTCTCAGTCCCGGGACGGGACCAGGTTCCGATCAAGCCTGGGCAGGGTCCCTGCAGGCTCTGCTTTGTGCCACACGTGGTGGAAATTTCCAGTTACAGCTGATGGGGCGAGAGAACAGGCGTGGTCCGTGGTTAGCCAGTGGAAGAGCCGACTGGCCCGCCCAGGTCGGGACGGTTTCCCCGCCCAAGTGCCCCGCGATCCATCCGCGCCGGGCACCGGGTCCCAGATCTGGGAATGGGCGCGAGACACCTGCCTGTGTCCCCGCAGTTTCCTGCTTCTTCAACTTCACCGCGTCCTCGGGCATCATCCTGTCCCCGAACTACCCCGAGGAGTACGGGAACAACATGAACTGCGTGTGGCTGATCATCTCGGAGCCGGGCAGCAGGGTCCACCTCATCTTCAACGACTTCGACGTGGAGCCCCAGTTCGACTTCCTCGCGGTCAAGGACGACAGCGGCTCCGACGTGACCGTCCTCGGCACCTTCTCGGGCAACGAGGTGCCCTCCCAGCTAGCCAGCAGCGGCCACGTGGTCCGCCTGGAGTTCCAGTCCGACCACTCCACCACCGGCCGCGGCTTCAACATCACCTACACCAGTGAGTGCGCCCCAGCGCCCTGCGTGCCCCGCCCCCGTGGGAGCGGCGGCTGGAGGTGGAGGCCGATGCTCAGAGGCGTGATCGTAATTAACGGGGTGACGGTAGCTGGGTTGTGTGTCGTTAGCCTGATGACCTAAAAATACACCACTCTGTTCAGGTCAGCACGTCAGTCACTCCTGTAGTAAGGACCGGGTCTCACAGGCGTTTTCTGTCTTTCTGGCCTTCCTTCCTTCCTTCCTTCCTCCTTCCTTCCTTCCTCCTTCCTTCCTTCCTCCTTCCTCCTTCCTCCTTCCTTCCTTCCTTCCTTCCTTCCTCCTTCCTCCAATCTGTCCGTCCACCCACCCACCCACCTAACCATCCATCTATTCACTCACCACCTACGTACCTCTTTGCAAGAACAGGCGAACCAACCACCCAACCGCAGTGCAGGAGCAAGGATGGAGGCAGGGGGCCGGGCCCGGCCCGAGTTCACCAGTGCGTGTCTCACATACGCCCAGTGACTGGGACAAGACAGCGCACTTTTCTCGAACTCCGGTTCCTCATTTGCAACACTGATCGTATTTAAGAACATCCACTTAGATGCATCATTGAGGGAATTGAGCAACATTATAACGTCACCCATGAGCTATAATTGACAGACTGCCGACCTCTCTGAGGCACGGTGCCTCCCTTAGTGTGACGGCAGCTCCCGGGAGTGGCCTTGACCTTCCTCCAGCTATAAAGGTGGTCAGGCTCCTCCGACCGTCCGAGGAAACTGCCCACAGGAAGGACATCAACGCAAGAACCAGGAGTCTGGCCACGATGCGTCTGAACTGAGATCTGAGGAGCACAGTCAGCCTGTCAGACACACAGATACAGTCACATCCGTGTCTCCGTCTCTCTCTCTCATACATATATTTACACACACATATATGTATATATGAGAAACTATATATGTATGTGTGTGTGTGTGTATAGTGTTTCCTTGTCAGTGACTACGTGACCGAGACCTAGGACCAGGCAGCATTACCCGTAGTTCTGCGTCTGTAGTTGTGTGTCCGTTCCGGACGCACAGATGCAACACTTGGCTGCATGTTCCCCTTTTCCTTTCCAGCGTTTGGCCAGAACGAGTGCCACGACCCCGGCATCCCCATCAACGGGCAGCGCTTTGGGGACCGGTTCCTGCTGGGGAGCTCGGTCTCCTTCCACTGTGACGACGGCTTCGTGAAGACCCAGGGCTCCGAGTCCATCTCGTGCATGCTGCAGGACGGGAACGTGGTCTGGAGCTCCGCCGTGCCCCGCTGCGAAGGTGCGTCCCGAGTCCCCCTCACGTGAGCCAACCCCCAGAGGCGCCGCTTCCCCAGGGCAGCCCCACTAAGTGCGCAAACCGGGGCCCAGATGGTGGAGGTCATGGTCTCCCAGGCCTGGGGGCTGGGCGTACGGGTCCTTCAGTGGCTCCGGGGAGACAGCACCCTGGGCACTCGCGGCTGCTGGCCGCCTGCTGGCCGCCTGCACAGTCCCTTTCTCCCTGCGGGCGCATCTGTGCCCGACTTCCCCTCCTTCTAAGGACACAGGCATATTGGATGGGGCCAATGTCGCCTTAAATGAGGACCTTATATAAGGTCATTGCATCTGCATCAGCCTTACTTCCAAATTACACCATGTTCTGAGGTTTGGGATCGGAGGTTCAAAACAGGATCGCAGGGGGCACAAAATGTGAGTGGGGGGACAACCCACAGGAGTGACTCGGTTTCCAGGGAACCGCCGAGTCCTCCCTAACGGCGCCGGCACCGGCAACGCCTAAGTTGCTGCTGGGCCTTTCAGGCTGGTTCCCTACGTCAGAAAATTACACAACACAGCAAAAACACCAGCGGGGAGGATAGGTATTGCCTCTAGTGTTGACTCCAGTAAAACACGTTCACTAGGATACAGACTCACGCCTTCCCCATGAGGACGGTCCAAACGCAGAGTGGAGAAAAGCTTTAAAAAAAAAGTGTCTCCAGCAAACGCCCCAGACGTTCAGATGGTTAAGAGTGCCCGTGCGGAGCAGTTCCCGGGGGTGGCACAGACACTCCCCGCAGGCCCCCTGCCCCCCACGCACAGCAGCCCCCACTGTGGACATTTACCAAATTCGGGGCAGCTGATGAGGCGTCTGCACAGGGGCAAGTGGGTAAGCACGTGCCGCATCCGTAACAGGACACACGGGTTTTAAGCCAAAGCTGGAACACTGATTTTTGTCCACCGCGTGGGCACAGGTACCCACAAAGGAGCAGGTGTGTTATTGCTGGAGCTGCAGAGAAGTCACGGCGGGGGGGGGGGATGTACATCGAGGTCTTAATTTTTTCTTACCTTTTAAGCTGTAAATTGTACTCCAGGATCCGTAATGTAAGGACATAGTCAAGCAGCCGTGAAAAGGCTTTTGTCCAAGAATGTCCTGTCCAGTAAGTACGTATTCCGGCTGACGCTGGAAAGAACTACGTTTTAAACCACAGAGAATCGGTCACATTCGTCAACGGGATATAACACACGTCCTTCACAGGGACTGCACCTCTGAGACGCTCGTTACACGTTTCCACGCGGAAGCCCGGGTGATGGGACCACACGCGTTGTGATACGGTGTTTTGGAAATTCGCACACACACGGTTTTTCAGAAAATGAGGAGAGAGGCCCACCCGAAAGTGTCCATCGCGTTTACGGGTGATTTCCACCCCACGTTTACTTGCATTTCCTCGGTCGTCACTCGGTCGTGACAGAAGAGTCACATCAGTCAGTGTCTCTTCTGTCATGGACGCATCGACCGGAACCACGTGGCAGACGGGCCCTGCGGCGGAGGCCCCCTCCTCCCTGGGAGGACGGCCCGCCCCCCCGAGACCCGGGGTCTCACGGGGAAGGCGGAGCCCTCGCCCGCTGACCAGGGCGGTAGAGCGAGTTCCTCGGGGGGCGGCCACCTGTCGGGCCCAGCGCTTCCCCGAAGTTCCCGTCATCATCCTAAGGACTAGCACTGCTTCCAGTCAGCGCTGGCTGACTCTGCGCAAACTACCAAAAGGTGGTCCCCACCCTTTTGTGATTTGTCACAATCCGGTGGACGGAGAGCACCCCCAGGGGTGGGAAATGCATCAGTTGAAGGGCAAGAAAACGGGATGAATTTTTATTTGATCCACTTTACCATCTATTTTAAATGCGTGGCTTCTGCGTTTTGCATTTTAGTGACGTTTATAAATGGCTGGGTCCTTGTGAGTGAGCAAACACCTTCTCCCCGGCGCTGAGACACGGCCCCACTGCCGGCTTTACCGCACTTGCCCCTCCTCCAGCCGAGCCCGTGGCCGCCGACCTGGAAGCAGGAATAGACAATCCTAGGAGCCTGCGGCTCTGGCCGCAGGTCTCGCCGAGCTGGGGGTGCCCACCTGCCACACACGCCTGCCGTGCCTGTGAGCTTGGGGCACACCTGTGCCCCTCCGCACAGTCAGAGAAAGGACAGGACACACGCGAGTGGCAGGTGACAGTTCGTACAGCGTCAGAGACAGCGAGAAAGCACAGTGTCACCTGAAGAAGCCGTCCTCTCCTCGTCTGGAAGAAGCCTTTAGCTGAAGTTCAATACAAACTCAGCTGCGGGCTGATCGTGAGAAAATCCTCAGTGCAAAGGGCGAGTTAATAGTGAATGATTTTTAAAGTTGATGTCACTGGGCACAGGTGATCGAGAGAGGGCAGGTGGATGGCGCAGGGGGACACTGTGATGCCCGCTGAGCAGACGCCCCGATCGGAGCCCCTGATGCAGAGAACAGCCCGCCGCAGAGTCTATGCCGGAGGGACACGCCCCGGAGTAGGACACGGAGGCGGAAACTAAATTAGAATATTACGGTGAGAAGAATCAGCGTGAGAAACAGCACCAGCGAGCTCTCTGTTAATATTAATAAGCTAGACAAACCCCCTACGATTCTCACACAGAAACCAGGAGAAAACAGAGGTGTAAGAATTTAGCCAAAGAAAAGATGGAGACGACCATGACAACAGCAAGTTCATAAAATAATGGAACCCACTGTCACTGACAATGACTTTATGGAAAAAGTGAGAGCCTCACAGTAAAGCAGATGCTGAAACCCAGGATGTGTATTTATTCCGGCGGAGTTTCCTGGGGGCCCACCCGTGATGGGGGAAACCTGCGTGGGCGGACGGCGTCTCTGTCCTCGTCCTGCCACGGACCCCCTCGGGTTCTGCGGCCCGACTCCAAGTCCTCAGGTCACGAGGGACCAGGGAAACCAGCTGCACACGAACGCATCGCGAACTGCGTGTCAACAAATCTGCGAACAGCAAGGACACTGGTGATTTCCTAGTGAAGCGTAAATTACTAAAATTAAAAGTGCGAACTGTGCACGAGCAAAGCCCTGTAGAGAGGCCAGATGGGCGGTTAAGGACTGAGAGGGACGCGGGCACCAGAGGGCTGCCCAAGCCGCTCCCCTGTCCGTGGGGCACAGGGGGGTGTGGCCTCCGGAGCTCGCCCCCAAAAACGGAAACGGTGGACTGAGTCCTACATAATATTTTATAAAGCCAGGGTCGATACGATATTTCCAAGCCAATTATTTGCATCACAAACAAAGCCATAGAAGAAGCACCTGTGATCAAGGAGGGTTTATCGTAGGAGGGCAGTGCTGGGTTGCATGTCTATGCAAGTGGCCGGTGAACCTGGGGAAGGGAGCTCTGGGTAGACCTCACTCCCGAGTCTGCATCTGGTCTCCAAGCTGTTCACCAGCCGCTCCGAGGCGGGGCCTCCGCCCTGCAGGGCTTCTCTGCCTGCCCCGGGGGAGGGGGGTGTGAGACCCGGCTGTGGCCAGTCAGGGTCAGCAGCGGTGATATTCCCCCTGGCCCAGGCTCCTGACATCATCACTTGAAACTTTAGGATGTAATTAGGTTGATGTGCAACATAGAGATTAATCAATGTGTCTGTTTCAGCAGGATAAAGGGACACAGGACCTGAAGGATACTAAGTTGCAAAGTGAGGTGTAAAGGTCAAGACATTAATAAAAAACTGTGTGTGACAGCTCAGGCACATTCCAGGAGACAGGACAACTCAAAAACCGTGGAAGCTTCCTAAAGGAAGTGTGTTTCTGTTTCTGTATTTATGTGGGAAACAAGACTTTTAGAAAATACTCATCATGCAGATTCAGAAATGGCTTATGCATCAAAAAATTTTTAAAATCTGTATTTGCTGTACGTCTTTCTCATACAGCATCTTTGGATAGTTCCTTAAATATGAAACATGTAGTCACAGGCTTCACACAGACTCAGTGAGTTGAGTGCACTTGGGACTAGGCTGTGCTTCAGTCCTTGGAGACGGTAGCCCGGGACGCTGCCCGTGCTGGACCACGAGTCCCCACCTCGCTGACCCCTCTTCCCCTTTCAGCCCCGTGCGGCGGACATCTGACAGCGTCCAGCGGCGTCATCATGCCTCCCGGGTGGCCAGGGTACTACAAAGACTCTCTAAACTGTGAATGGATCGTCGAGGCCAAACCGGGGCACTCCATCAAGATAACATTTGATAGGTAAGGGAAAAACCTTTCTTTTCTTGCTTAATTTGGACCTAATGACCAATGCGTGCTGAATGTTTTTATCTACATGGTTCTGGAAACTTCAGAATGTGATGGTTCTGTATTGGTTTTCCCAAAGGAGTTTATGTCAATAGAACAGGCACTCGCCTGAAAAGTCCTGTTCTTGAGCTTCAGCCTCTAAGTCCCCAGTGGCTCGCAGCACGGCAGGTACCAGGCCGCCACCACCCGGCTCCCGTGGCTGCTGGCCCTCGCGTTTGGGACCTGCAGGTGGAACGCACTCTGCTGTTCAGCTACACAGGGCTCCTCCTTTGGAATAAGCAGCTCTGGGAAGCACGGAAAACAGCTCTTCTCTTCCCGTGGCGGCTGCTGGTACCTGGAGGCGGCTTTAGTCACCGAAGCTGCCGTGACAGATTGAAGGCCTGTTAGTCATCCGTGGGTGAGATAGATAACTCACCCGTGGATGAGTGCCGGCTGGTGTGCCGGCTGGCATAGCTGCTCGACCGTGTGTTTAACAGCCTAAAAAAAAATCATGCTTTCCGAACGTTTCACAACAAAACAGTTTACCTCTTGTCTCAACGATGAGATCAGTGGAAGATTAGAAAGCAAAAATGTTTGGGACGAATCCTGGGTTTTAAAATCTAAGGAGGCATCGTGTGGGGTGTTAATCTTTAAGGGGCGTCTCCCCAGCAATGAACGACCTCTCCTTGACTCTGCCAGTCCTGGGTTTTTGTGTTCAGAACACCGCGATGTCCCCAAAGCAGACAAAGCAAATTACTGTTTTTCACCCATTTTTTCACAACTGACGGTAACCCCACAAAGAAGGCTTTGAGCGGGAGTCGCATCATCTCTCAGCTGTTCTCCGTGTTTGAAGTTATGATTTATGCCGCCGTTTATTTGGGTGGGATGATAGCAACCTCCGCAGGATGGCCTCCCAGGCGGAAGCACACTCTGGTGTGCGTGTGTGTTGGACGGTGGGCCCTTGCACACCCCTCACCCCTTGGGGAGACATTACCCTGCACTCCACGCACCCCCGCCGTCCTTCAGGAACGGTGTGAAAACTCGGTGCAGATACTTCCAATGGGATTTATTCTGTGCTTATCCAACTTTTGGAATTTGGATTCAGGTAACTGAGAGACCACAGGGTTTCCGATGGCATTGAACCAGTGAAGGATGAGACTGCCCGATTCAAGGGCCCAGCTGCGGGCTCATCCAGGCCTCTGCCCCCGCCCCCACATGGTGCCTGTGTTGTCTGAACTTCTTAGGGAGGATTGGGGGCGGGGCCCTCCTAGGTCAGTTGGAAGGACACTTGGTCATGTGTTTGCATGAGGAGAAACCCAGGGCTGACCGGTGAGCCGGTTTCCAGTCTTCGTTCAGCTGAGCCGGCCCACGCCCTCCTCCTCCTCCCCACGCACACGCGGACGGAGTGCAGCAGAGGTGGGCTGTGGGGTTTTCCTCTCAGCGAAGGAGGCCCCGCATGAGTTCCAGGCTCCCTGGGGCCCGGTGGGGCCCTGGAACCAGGCCAGCTCCGCGAGCCCCGCTGGGTGCGTCGTTAGCAGTTATCTCAGCGGCTGGAACGTGCGGCACGTCTGTGGCGTCTGGGGGGACCTGAGTAGGGGCAACTGTGTGTGAACATCCCACCCCCACTTTCCAGAGGGGCAGAGTCCTCCTCGGAAGACACGTTAATCCAGAAGACATGTTTCTGGAAGCCGCTCTCCCCTCTCCAGTCTTGAAAGCAGCGCCTGGTCGCTGAAGCGGCCCTCGGCTCGGTCTCCCCGAGACCTGCGCCCTTTCCAGCAGCGTCCGGGGTGCGGACTGACCTCCCCGAGGGGCGTGCAGAGAACTGGGCCGCCGCCTCCCGAACTGGAGCGGTTCCTGCCGCCCTGACTGTTTCAGGGCGACCCTCACCCTGCTCCACAGGCGACCGTGAAAATGATCGATTTCCACTGTTGCTTATCGATCTAGCCGTTCTTCTGGCTTTGGAAATCACTTTCTATTTCACAATTACAGCAGACATACAGCAGGATACTAGCTTCAGGTGCCCACTCCCGTGACCCACAGGCCGTCAGCCCCCCAAGTCCTGCCCCACCCCCGGCCACCACACAGAGCTGCCAGAATACCTTACTTGTGTACGAAGGCTACTGTGGTCCCGGCCCCGTTTAGTGTCTCTGATGTTACAGACAAGGCACTCAGTAAGAAGGAGGGGTGCGGGGCATGACCTGACTTGAAGAAAAAGTGCTGTTCTTAAGTATGCCGGGTGTCCAAGTTTACCTGAGTACACAGAACTGTACTTACCTTTTCTGCATTGCTGTGCACAGGTGTGTCACCAATGGACACAGCTGTTGCGGGGGTGTCTGAAAGTTGCGCTTTGCCGCTTTTCTGACCGATGCCCACGCGTGCAGGTTCCAGACGGAAGTCAACTACGACACCCTGGAGGTGAGGGACGGGCCAGCCAGCTCGTCCCCGCTGATCGGCGAGTACCACGGCACGCAGGCCCCGCAGTTTCTCCTCAGCACTGGGAACTCCCTGCGCCTGCTCTTCACCACGGACAGCAGCCGGGCCAGTGTGGGCTTCCTCATCCGCTATGAGAGTGAGTGCGGTCCGGCCCAGACCCCTGCGCCCCGTGCGTCCCGTGCGCCTCACCGCCCTCCACCCCTGTGCGTCCGTTCTCATGCACCCGGTCCCCTGTGCATCTGTCCCCAAGGCCCCCTGTGCACCACGTCCCGTGTGCCTCCAACCCGGTGCTCGGTGCGCTCAGGACAACGGGCTCAGTCCCCGCGTGCAGGTAGCTCTGCACCACATGATCCCGAGAACTAGCTGGGACATAAAATATTTAAAAAATGGGGAGAGGGGAAGAGATGGAGAGAGAAACTGAGACAGGACTTCGACTTCATTCACTGGGTCTCGTTTGATTTTTAAATGAAGTGAAATTCAGAGGTAAACAGATCTCCAAGTCTGCGCTACTAGGTATCACCTGGTAAACAGCGTAACAATGTATACAGAGACCTTTCTCTACGAGACCGCAGTCAAACTGCAGGATATATTTTATGCACGGATACATTGTTGTAGCCACCGGCGTCCTGTTCCAGGACCGATGACGTCTGCGAACGTTTCCCATGTGTCGCGGCTCAGATCTTCTTTCCCTGAGACCCAGGCAGATCCTGACGTGGCACCTTCTCTCTGGGCTTGTAGGTGTGACCCTGGAGTCGGACTCCTGCCTCGACCCAGGGATCCCCGTGAATGGGCGGCGGCACGGCAGCAGCTTCGGCATCGGGTCCGCGGTGACCTTCAGCTGCGACCCCGGCTACACGCTCAGCGATGACGAGCCGCTGGTCTGCGAGAGGAGCCACCAGTGGAACCGCGCGCTGCCCAGCTGCGACGGTAGGCGGCGCCCCGCGGGGACGCGCACGTACTTAACTGGCGTGGCGGGCAGAGGTGTCCTGGGAGGCGGTGCCACGCAGCCGAGGGGGATTGCTGGTTGGCGAGGTGCGTGCGTCACAGACCCGCGGCTGTTTAACATTGGAAACCCCTCCCGCGGAGGTTTCCTGATACGGAGAGCGCGGGTTTAGAATGGAGCAGTGAACTCTCACGGGCTGCCTTTCAGCTCTGCCCCCCCAACCCCCGGAACATTCAGAGCTGAGTTGCACACGCAGCCGGGCACACGGCACTTGTGGAGGCAGCGTGCGAGGCGCGGTAGGGAGCACTCAGACTCCACGTCCTGGGCGCCGGTTTTCCTCGGGTCCAGGACCTGCCGCCCGCAACCTCCGCCGGGCCCGCGTAGCCCGTCCTGCTGCCCCTGACCTCAGCCCTGAGCTGCCCACACTGCAGCCTCCTGGTCCGGTCTGGCGTCCACGCCCTCACTCACCGCACCAGGTCTGCCCCGTCTCATCCCTCCTTCAGACCCGTCCCGCGGAGCGCAGACTTGCACACCCAGTGCACAGGCCAGCATCTCCACGTGGATGCTGGTCGGCATCGAGTCTCACGGATCCATCACAGACCAACTGGTCCCAGAACCTTCCTTCACCCTCAGTCACTCACACTCAGGCTTAAAACCTCCCAACCACCCCAGGTCCTCCTTTGGCACATGGTGCTCACAGGGCTCAAATGAGGAAGCCCTCCTGGCTCCGCCCTCAAACCCCTGGCCAGGCCTGACCCCCGCCTGCAGCCTCCACTGCGCAGGTCCCTGTCCAGGGTCCTGACTCCTTCCTGTCCACCAACCCCCCATCCCATTCTCATCGAGTAGCCGGGCCAATTAAATGCCCCTTGAAGTGCGTCTTGTTCTAGCCGTCCTCGTGAACCAACCACTCTAATAATATTCTCTTACTATTTAAGCCCTGTGTGGAGGCTACATCCAGGGGAAGAGTGGGACGGTCCTGTCTCCAGGGTTCCCGGACTTTTACCCAAACTCACTCAACTGCACCTGGACCATTGAAGTGTCCCACGGAAAAGGTAAGAACTCAATGCCGATGTCGCACACGCAGCGTGATTAACAAGACAGAGACGCAGAAGGGGGAGAGGCGTCCGTGTGCGAATGAGCAAGATAACAAATCTCATCGCGTGTGTTGTGGTGTATCTGTTACCGTTTGTTTGTATGAGATTGTAGGCGACGGGTGGTCTTTAAATGGTCAGTGCTACGAGCGAAGGTCGATGTCTCGCCTTGCTCTCTGGTTATCAGCTGACCTGGCTTTGTGCCCGTGTGAATGGGAGTTGAAAAGCAGGTATAATTGGTGAGGAAAGGGGCAAGGACTGTATAAGGTGTGACTCTCGGTTACACGGGAGGAAATAAGAAGAAACCAGCGAACTTCCAGTTTCCGCGGCCGATCTAGGAGGCCTCTTTGCGCGGCATGTTTTCCAGGATCACGGCTCGTGGTACGTCACGTCCATTCACAGAATCCAGTAAAGGCTCACGGAGCGGGTGACGTTCACGCACTTTACGGACGTGCACAGGGCAGACCAGAGACGTGTCCTGTTTGTACAGGAAATGTAGTTTGTGAACTTTCAGTTTAGGAATGGGTCTTTGTTCGTTTGTTTGTCTGAATGTGCGGTTTGTCACAAAGTCATTTGGAATTTTGATCACACGAATGCTGTGCAGACTGTGCTTCCCACTTAGACCTGGGCTCTGCTTGATGCTCAACTGATACATTTGTTTCATGTACCGAGTTACATTATGCCTTTGTGAATGCATGTTAAGAAGATTGTGGCCTTGAAGGAAATTAAGAGTAAAAAGGAAGAAATTATGATTCACCAAGATTTGGTCATCATAAATACCAGTGTTTGTACCCCAAAGAAGCTATTCATAATGAATGCCGTTGATTTGGCTCCGGGAATGGAGAGGCAGTACTCTGTGTCCATGGTTAACAGGGGCACAGCGGCCTGGGGCCCGCAGACCGGAGCTCCAAAGGTGTCTTCCCCCCGGTGCGTAGGCTGATGCTCAGGGTGCCCGGGCGAAGGCCTTCTGAGGTCACGTGCTCACTGTAAACAGGAGAGCCGCCCCGCTGTCCTGTCTCCGCTCCTCCTCAGGGCCCAGTGACCGTGTCTGCGGGCAGTCTGTGGTCCACCTCCTTCCCCGTTTCACCCCCACATCTCTGCCTGCCTCCCATCGCGTCTCTGTCTTCTCCATCTGCATCTGCATCTGCATCTGCATCTCCATCTGCATCTTCATCTGCACCTGTACCTCCTTTTGTATCTGTGTGTCTGTAACTGTATCTCTATCCACATCTCCATCTCCATCTGCATCTGCATCTACAGTGTGTCTGTAACTGTATCTCTATCTGCATCTCCATCTGCATCTGTATCTCCATCTGCATCTGTATCTCCATCTGCATCTGTATCTGTGTGTCTGTAACTGTATCTCTATCTGCATCTCCATCTGCATCTACAGTGTGTCTGTAACTGTATCTCTATCTGTATCTACATCTGTGTCTGTATCTCCATCTGTATCTGCATCTACATCTAAGCTTACGTCTGACTTTACACTTATATATTCTTCAACATTTATTCATTTTTGCTGTTCATTCTGCTTATTCCTTTCATTCCTAAAACCCCCCCCCCCATTGTCTGTATCTTCATTTTTAAACTTCAGGGTTAGGTTTACATGTTGAGAACAAATTCTGATTCAAGACGGATGTCTCGGAGCCCAGAAGAAGTGACCCCTGGGCATCTGGCTTCCTCTCCCCCTCTGTCTGGCTCTCAATTTTCTCTCTCTGTCCCCCTCCCCCGTTTCCCAGGGGTTCAGATGATGTTCCACACCTTCCACCTGGAGAGCTCCCACGACTACCTCCTGGTCACGGAGGACGGCAGCTTCTCGGAGCCTGTGGCCCGGCTCACGGGCTCGGTGCTGCCCCACTCCATCAAGGCAGGTCTGTTCGGCAACTTCACCGCCCAGCTCCGCTTCATTTCCGACTTCTCCATTTCCTACGAGGGCTTCAACATCACGTTTTCGGGTACGCCGGGCTCTCCCGCCATGTCCCACAGTACCAGTGCTGTGCGGGTGGGTCTGTGTGCCGTGCGTGGGCGTAGGGGGGGCGTGGGGGGCGACAGGTGATGGGCACTGGTTGTCAGGGGGAGGAGGAGGCTGAGCACCTGTGGAGCAGGAAGGCGTCTGCGCGGCACCCACAAGCGTCACTTTGCGGGTTCCCAGTGAGCCGTAGGTGGCGTTAAGGCACCACTACCTTGTCCTGGTCGTCAGCTTTGTCGGGGGCCACCTTCACGCCTGCTGTCCCTGGAGGCCGACACTTGCGCTTCACCTTCAGGGTGAAAAAAGTGTGAACACACACAACCGAGAAGAGTCTGGGCTTTACTCTATTGCAGACGCACAGTGACAAAGTGATTTCCAAACCTAACTAGTTGGGGCCAGGACGGTTCCCCGGCGGTGCCTTTGCTGCCGCTGAGATTTCGTGCTGTGTGTCCCAGTGACTCGGCGCCACTCAGAGAGGAGGGCAGCAGCCGACTGTAGACGTCGGAAAGAGTAAATAATTTCCCACAGTGGAAGTGACGGCTTTGAAAGGGTTGTTTCCTTTTACCGCACACCTGTGGGCACGGTCCCAACACCCACGCTGCTGGACAGGCGAGACTCAGGGTGCGGAGAAAGACCACTCGCCTCGCGGTGCCGGCAGGGTTTGCAGAGAGTGTCCATGTACCGGGTCCTCGTTAACCACAGCGTCTTTTTGTCCTGCCAAATAATGTTCTGTGTCGCCCCGACCCACGCACCTGCTCTCTCTCCCTCTGTCTCAGAGTACGACCTGGAGCCCTGCGACGACCCCGGCGTCCCCGCCTTCAGCCGCAGGATCGGTTTTCACTTCGGAGTCGGGGACGCGCTGACGTTCTCCTGCTTCCCGGGGTACCGCTTAGAAGGCGCCACCAAGCTCACGTGCCTGGGTGGGGGCCGCCGAGTGTGGAGCGCACCTCTGCCAAGGTGTGTGGGTAGGTGGCCGCACACTTTCATTTCATTCATCCAGGGGGACGGCGCGGTGTGGCCGGGAGGCGGGGCCGGGGGGGGGGGGGGGGGGGGGGAAAGGGCTCTGGCCGAGGTGCTTCCCTGCCGGGAGTGCGGGTCTCTGGCCATGCTCCGCCCTCCGGAGGGCCGGCTCCTTTCAGCTCTAAAACTTCGTGGCTGTAGGACAATGAAATGCAAGTGTCACGCACGTTTACAAAGGGAAAAAAACAGGTGAAACAACCGCTGGAAACCAGGCTGTCCGCAAGACCACTTTTGACCCTTATGTTGATCAGAGCAGGCAGTCTCGTCCTGGCTGGTGTAGCTCAGTGGATTGGGTGTCAGCCTGAAAATCAAAGGATCACCGGTTCAATTCCCAGTCAAAGCACATGCTGGGATGTGGGCCAGCTCCCCAGGAGGGGGCGTGGGAGAGGCAACCACACATGGATGTTTCTCTCCTCTTCCTCCCTCCCCTCCCCTCTCTAAGAATAACTAAATAAAATCTTTTAAAAAGAAGAAGCAGCAGCAGGGACTATCTCCCGGTACAACAGCGGTAACAACTGAAAATCTACAGTTTTCTGTGTCTTTCAGCGCACTTCCGGGGCGTGGTAGAAATCCGAACACTGGATTAGCTCTGTCAGGGTGCTCTCGAGGAACTCAGGGTTGCTTCTCCATCAACCCGCTCGGAAACGAAAGAGAAGCATCACATTTACTTACCGGTCTCAACATGAATCAGAAAATGACAGCGACCACAGCCGCCCACATCTATCGGCCTGGTGTCAATTCAAACACAAATGTGTTCTGAAAATTGAGGGAAGATATAGAAGTTATGCTTTTAGGAAAAGAAACTAATTGCATGGTAATTTGCATGGAAGATTGAGGAATATAAAGCAACATGAATATAAATAAAATAGTAATCATGCCTAATTTAGGGATATATAAAGTAAAACACTGAACTAAAAATTGATTTTTAGAAAACTAACATATCAAATTTGTACACTGTGCAAGCCATCTCGTGCTCTCAGAGGGGAATGTGCACCCAGGAGGGGAGGGGCTCCCCAAACTGCACTGAGGTCATGCAGTCCTGCCCCCCGCATTCCAGGGCGCCCACGTGGGCCTGCAGGGCTGGGTGCAGGTACACGTTGAGTAAACGAATCGTGGTTGACTGTGTACTTAGCATTTTGTCTCAGTGCGAGAGGTAGTAGCTTCGATACTAGTGCGGACTTTATTCCCAACGGGCCAGTGCGCAGTGGGGTGTGGAAGGAGCCCCTGTCGCTGGAGGCCAGAGCCGCAGTGTTGCTCGTGCACAGAGGACGATGAGCCACGACGGCCCAGTCAGTGTCCTGCACTTGACGGTTTCTGTTCCCTCCAGGCTCGCCCTTCATTAGCACCACTCAGGACACATCTGCTTTTTCAGAGAACCCCAGAGTCCAAATCCTAATCAAAAACAGGTGAAATTACGTCTTCAGGCTCCTTTTTTTCTTCCCTTGCACCCAAATGCTGAAGTCTGCTGTCCAGTCCTACCTCTTTGTCCTGCGGCCACACGGCGCCAAACCAGATGCACGACCGGCCACAGCACCTCCGAGCACCCTCACAGGCTTCCCTCCCCCTGGAAATAACCCATCTGCCGCTAGGTTAGCATTCTTCACCTCTTCAACAGCAAGGCGTTTTCTTTCAGACTTTAAAATAATGGCTAAGAGGACCTAAATTTGATGTTTGCATAGTCGATCACTATCAAATTCAATTTTGCATAAAATCCCCTAACGTAGCTGTCAGACTCCGATGAGTTTCTCCTTCTTCCTCTTCGTGTCTGATATTTGCAACATGTTGGATGGATCCCCCGTGGTGCCACCCACTGAGCAGCCAGAGAGGGACACTTTTTTGCTTTGCTATTGGGCTTTTAAGGTAAAAACACCCTCTTTCTTCAGGAAAGAGAAGGAGTAAAAGAACACTCCACCAGGCCCCTGAATTGCTAGCATCTCCCGAGGGGGGTGCTTACCGACGGTCGTGCTGAGTTTGAGGGGCAAAGCCACAGCTCTGCGGCGGTGGGTGCCCGGGTGCCCCTCGGGTGCCGTGGGAAGGAGGAGCGCTCCCACTCGGGGACCACCGAGCCCTGGCCTGAGGACGGGTGCCTGGCGTCAGGCAGGGGGCTCACCACCTACCACTTTCTCTTTGAAAATGTTTCCTAAGAAAGTATTATTACAACCTCACAAGTGTGTAAATAGAGTAGTAACGTAGCCGCCATGTTTAAGCGATTGTTATAAAACCCCTGACCTTCATCAGGTCCCCAATTTCTGCGGGTTCTTTCCCACCTCTTCTCCCCTGCTCCCTACCAAAGCATGACACCACGGCCTCACGGGAGGAGAGAGAGGGACAGGTGACCCGGGCGCTCCCGTGGTGTCCCCCTGACTCTGCTCCCAGCCCTCCCATGTGGGGACACACAAGGTCCAAGTGCACAAGCCCCGAGAGCTGATCCTGACTCATGAGCCATTGTCTTCTGGCGGGGGCTTGGGCCACAGCTGGGGTGATCCCATCCACTGTCATGGAAAGGCGGAACGTCAGCAAGAACGGAAATGAGAAGCCGGCATGTGGAGGCTGGTGACTCCCCTCACATTGTCTCGGAGTCCCTCTGTCACCCCGTTGGACAGCTGCACAGCATCGACTGTCATTGTCCTGTGGGATCGCGTGTCTGCAAACTCAAGCTTACGTTGTTGACTTCTTGAAAGTCACTGTTGCTGGCGTGTGGTGTGGCTGACAGGAAACAGTCTTTGATGGGACGCCCCACGGGGCTCTTTTATCTCACGCACAGACTCGCATGCTCATCAGTAGACACACGCCTACCCACACACATCCGCACACCCACACTTAGTGACTTCACTACCATATGATCCTTTGGGCTCATAGAAGTTTAGAGCTGATGGAGTTCTGACCTAACCTGGTTGGTCACGTTCCCAGGTGAGGGAACAGGTGACGGAAAGCTGAGGGACCTTCACCCAGTTGTCACAGAGCGGGGCACAGTGCTCATTTCTGCCTGGACCAAAGGTGGTTTCATGCAAATGCGGACACAGGTGAAGTGCCCTCAGGGGACGGCAGAGGGCGCTCTCGGCCCCAGGGCGCTCTCGGCCCCAGGGCGCTTCGCTTGGCGCTCCTCTGGCCTCAGAATTCCTGTTGCGCGCATGCGTGGAGGCAAGGCCTACGGCTAAAAACGCGGGGGAGGAGCACGGATGCGACAGCAAAGCCGGAAGTGGAGCTGGGGGCCGTTTCAGGAGGCAGGAATGAGTTGAGGAGATGAGACCTGAGGCCCAGGGAGACGGCAGATTGTTCTAGAAGCCATGGCGGGATGGGATGGCGCCCTGCTCCCTTGGAGATGAGATGTTCTGTTAAAGGAGATGAGAAAACTTTGCCAACGGGATGGATGGGGGCGTCTTCCCGCCCCGCCCCCCCCATCTACGGTCAGTAAAAGGCTAACCCATGAAAACAATGTAGGAATTAGGTGCCTGGAGTGTCACGACTTTAAAATGTTTTTCCAGGGAAGCCAGCAACCCCGTTCTGAACCTCTTCCCTTTGCAATGTCCGTTTCTTGCAGCTGAATGCGGGGCGAGTGTCCGGGGAAACGAAGGGACGTTGCTGTCGCCGAACTTCCCGGCCAACTACGACGACCACCACGAGTGCATCTACAGCGTGGAGACGGAGGCCGGGAAGGGGGTCCGCCTGCGGGCGCGCAGCTTCCAGCTCTCGGAGGGGGACACTCTGAAGGTACAAGGACCTTCCATAACTCGCGGTGGCATCTGCCCAGCGGCGCGCACCAACCTGAGTAGATGCACATGTGTGTTCACGTGTTTTTATGTGAGCACATCCGTCCAGCTTTATCTAGCGGGGAAGGCGGCGTGGAGTGTCACTCAGTAGAATGTATGTAGACTTTAAAATACCGTGTATTTTGCCGTGTATAATGCGTGCTTTTTGCCCAAATTTTGGATGAAAAAATTATACATGGGTGGTTACCGGTACATAAAATTCCTTGTACCTTGTAATCTGCCCTGGTATTTTATAATTCTTTGTTCCATACCATTTCTTGTACCATAATTCATTCAAAAGTAAATTCTAAAATTCCTCTATAATACACAAAAACAAGTCTCAAAATATAAATAAATAATTGGATTAAAAACTAAAACAAAACTTTTTTTTTTTCTTTCCTGAAAGTTTGGGCCAAAAATGTGTGTGCGCATCACACGCGGCAAAACACGGTGTCTCGGTTCGGGTTCCTGGGTCTCACCTCCTTAGTCGGCTCCTTGGGGGAAACTGCCGAACCCTGTTTAAGACTCGGCTTCTGCTGCGTCGGATCGCGCCAAGACGCGCGCCCTTCGGAGTGTCCGGAGAGTGTCCGGAGAGCGCCGTGACGTAACCAGGGCGCGCTTCTAGCCCGCACCCTGCACGCACGGTGACCGGGCAGCATTGGGCCCCCAGGCGCGGCCCTCCCACCGCCGCCCCCACCTTTTCTGGGGCCTCCACGTTCAGAGCTACAGTGATTTGGATGCGATGGTGGAAACAAGCTCAGCCACTGTGACCGGCTGCAAAGCGGGGCTCACGTGGAGAGGCCCCATAGGACAGGACACGGTCTGTGTGAACTGCAGGACTGGAGGACATGCTGGTGGGGGGTGCGGCAGCTCCAGGGGCCTGTGATGCAGGGTCAGCAGCTCTGGAAATGCCCACCAGGTTCCACGCCCAGCCCACCGCCTGCTCCCTACACGGGCGCCAGCAGGGCAAACCAGGGCCAGCAGTCCCCCGGGCCGGCCTGGGTTACTAAACCCCCACCTCCACGGGGAGATGCCCTGCAACCTGTGCAGCTTCTGATGGAGCCCCCGCCTCTGTTGGGATGATATCGCGGAACTGCGGACCCTCCAGGGTCCAGGGAACAAGCGTTTGCAAACCAAACCTCAGGGCGGGGAAGGACAGAGGCTTTGGGCAGCAGGGTCAGAGTCTGGACGTCACCCGGTCCCACGGCGCCCGGTGCCCTGAGATGTGGCAGGTGGCAGAGGTGTGGCCGGAGGGGCCGCACTCTCCTCTGATTCCCTGTGTGACATCGGGGGTCCGTGCGTGCATTACCTGGACGCTCCGATGCCACGTCTCAGGCTCCGCAGGCCCCGCTCTCTACAAGCTGCCAGCACTAAGGAAACATGCAAAACCCCACTCAAAGGGCACCGTGAGCGTCCCGCCCTCCGTCACCCAGGTGCAGGAGATGAAGCAGAGTCCCCGCAGGTGCCCTTGGCCTCACCAGCAGTGCGTCCCAGAACCTCGCGGGCGGAAGCCCCGCCCTCCCGCACGTTTGCCCACGTTTCCGGTCGTTGCTCAGAGGGTCGCTCGCCTTGGGCTCTGGCCTTTAGTGGGCCTTCAGGAACCTGGTCCCTGACCGCGGCCCAGAGGACGGTCATTAAGACACTGGTTTCAGACAGGAAGCCGGCGTATTCTGGTGTCTAAAATACACATGTAAAGTATGTCGTAAGGAACTGCTTTCTGAATGCTTCGATAACCTGGAGTTTAGAAGTCAGCCTTCCAGGCAAACTTGTAAGTAACAGTGACCTGCTCTCAGGGGCAGGGGAGTGAGCGGGGACCCTGTACAGAACGCACACTGATTAAGGTCACTGTGGCAGAGGAGGCAAGTCCCATTCACCTGTGACTTTGCAGCTCACACTTGCTGACTCTAGCGAAAGGCCAGCCCATCTCGCCTCCACATTCACCTTCGGAGGTGCGGCCAGTCAGCACAGACGCCTGGGTGACTCTCAGACAAATGTCTCATCGAGTTGGCTCATTACTGACTCGGGGACAAAAACATTTCCAGAGGCACTATCTTCACCCTGGGTCACCGGTAATGACCCACCAGGGTCCTCCTCGGGGACTGAAGAGCAAGTCCACAGGCACACACAGCCCTGCACACACGGGGGGTGTGCCCTCGCTCCGTGTGGGAAAGTCCTGGGGGACCAGCACAGCTCTAATGAAAACGTCCTGGAAGAGACCTACAGGGGGGAGAGAGGTTCATCGTAGACACGGGGGCCTTGGGCACTGCTCGTGGGGAGCGGGGGCCAGTCCCCAGTCCTTCCAGCCCCGTCCCTCCGGGGTACTGGGGGACGCTCTCCAAACAGTGAGCAGCTGGCATGCCCGCTGGAGCGCATGGCGGGGTGCGCAGGTGAGCCCCGAGACCGTACGGCATGCACAAAGGCGCAGCCTGGCATTAAGGTGGGACTCAGGCCCTTCTCGGGGCTCAGCAGAGGCCCCGGCTGCAGCTGCTGACGGGTGGAAGTGCCAGGGCGCTGCTGGGCTGAGCTGGTCCCTGATTCAACTGCAGTTCAACACCCCGTCCCCAACTTCTGACGCTGTTCGGGCTGTCATTTGGGATCAACACCGAGGTCGCATCCAGATGTCAGCTCAGGGCTGACACAGGAAGGGTCCCTGTGGTGGGCCCTCTCTTCACTCCAGGGCTCCGAGGTCCAGCACAGGCGGATGGCTGGGGGAGGGGACCCACAGGACAGAAGTGCCTTCTGGGGGAACCGGTGCTGCCTCCTTCCCAGCTGGTGTAGCCTGAGAGCCCGTGAGCCCAGCACCCTCCTTGGTCGGGCTGATCTCTGTGAAGTGCTCAGTCGGGCCAAAGCCAGTGGGGCCAAAGCCAGTGGGGCTGACCTTGACCGCCCTTCGGAGCTGAGGAGTGAGCTTGGGGCCTGCATAGCTGCTCGGCGGGCCCTCACGAGATCACAGACGATGGTGGCCTGCAGTCTGACTGGCCCTGTCTGCGGTGCCCTGGACGTTTCTCTCTGAGCCAGGTCCCTCTGGACTTGAACTCTTATGAAACGTGGCGTCAGAAACTCGCTGTGCTGGCCCTCAGCGGGAAGTCGCAGGCATCTGCCTCGGCCACGCAGACAGAGCTGCTGGACCAAAATGAAACAACACAGTGACCATGAAATTAGTTTTCCTGGATCTGCTCCCTCTAAGGGCGTGTGCGTCCACGGGGCAGCCCGTGTGGGGTCTGTGCTCAGGGAGGCCGAGCCGTGCAGCGGGAAGCCGGGGGGGGGGGGGGGGGGGGAGAGAAGCAGATTCCCCGGGGGCGGCTGCGGCCTGAGAACTTCTGTTTAGTTAAGATCTTTCTGACAAGAAAAACTGGATAGTTCTTTAACGCCATGTAACATTTCTACCCTTGCGTCCGAAAAGTCCTTATCTGAACCGCAGGCTCCTTGCTGTGAACCACTGAGGCAGTTCAAAGCCGCAAATGGACCACCCGCTCCCGCCAGGCACTCACCCTGGGGGGGTTTGGGGGGGGAGGAAGGGTCACTGTGACCCTGGGTTCTGCCGGGGGTGGGGGGTGCTGCTTCCGGCTTCCACAAGGAGGTGTGCCCTGGGCCACCCCACCGTGTCCCCGCCCTACAGTCAGTCACTGCTGTCTGACACAGCCCTGCCCAGCGAGTGTGACCAGCACCCCGCCCCTCCCAGGCTGGATGAACTCGGAGAAGCGCCAGATTCTGTCCCAAAGCCTCCCCTCTGGTCCCCTCACTCCTGCTCCTAACTGGGCCCTGGTGGCCTTGCCGCGGAACCCTCCGGGTGCCCACCCGGCCTCCCACCCAGTTGGGAGCAGGCAGTCGCATACACAGTGACTTGCCTCTCTGGTGTCGCCGCCTGGGGATTGTTGTTTTTTATCGCCACTCACCCAGGACTGCGGTCACTCCAGGTTCTCTGACTGCAGTGTGACAAGGTCCCGGCACAGGGTCCTTCTGAGAGACGTTGGGAAGGGAGGGGTGTTCTGCAAATCATTTTGATTTTCAACAAAATCAGTATTTAATTTTAAATGAACACAGCAGCGGCTCTCCAAGCAGTGACTGCAAAACAACCTGCACACAAATGACTTTTTTTGTTTCCACATTATCAGTAGAGAGGGGACAGAAAGGAAAGGGCTGGTGAGCAGGTCGCCCAGGCAGCTCTGGGTAAGGGCCACCTGCTAACGTGCCGTCCGAAGCCGCTCCTGGCTGGGGCTGCTGAGTTAAAGCCCCCGTGCAGCAGGACGGTCTCACGCTGTGACTTCCCTTTAGGTCTACGACGGAAAGGACAGCGTGTCACGGCTGCTGGGGACCTTCACGAAGAGCGAGCTCATGGGGCAGACGCTGAACAGCACCTCCAACCACCTGCGGCTGGAGTTCACCTCCAACGGGTCGGACACCGCCCAGGGCTTCCAGCTCGCCTACACCAGTGAGTAGCCCGAGCCACCGGCGTTTTCCTGCCTGGCCGCAGGCTGCAGCTATTACCTAGCTGGCGCGATTTCTGTTCCCTGCTGACTTTTCCTGGCCGTCCCCACCGGGTGCCAGACGGCCGTTTAACTCTGCACACTGTTGGCCAGGCAGCGCATTGAGAAACCTCACTGGAGGCAACTGTTTGAAATGTGTCTATTGAGAAGTCCAATGTGTTTAGAATCCAGTGGCAGAAAAGGAACACCTGAGGCTGCTCAGGGCTGCACAGCATCGGCTGTGACACAGGTGCATTGAGGAAACTCCTGTGCAGGGGCAGGAGACGGGAGCTGCGCGGTGACGTGTTGGTGCAGATCGCCTTTGCCCGCCTGCCACGCGCCAACACTTTGCTGTCGTGTTTATTAATTCATATATTCGACTCTATATTAGAGCATATGTGGTTGTACACGTGTATACTATATAATTACATATCCATATAAAATTATAAGGGGGGACCCAAAAAAAACAGAGTTATCTCCTGTAGGGCGAGCCCCTTGTAGGACAGGCTTCCCCCGCTGGGTGAGTGTTCCAGGAACCCACCTGGGTCAGTGCGCCAGCTGGCGTTGTTGTGAGAGGCTGCGTTCGGCTTCAGTGAATTCTATCTGAAGACTCTTTCAGTGTGTTTGCTGTTTGCCCACTTCCTGATGGGTGACTTGTGAGTGACCGCACTGAGCATTCATCAGTTTCTGGGCAAAAACCGCACGACCCCCATGCTCTACCCTCCCTGTTCACCTGGCCTGGTCCCAAATGACGTTTTTTGTTTCCACGGATGAAAAAAGTCTGCAAAGGGAAATGTTTTGCCGACGTGGAAGAGGTGGGACGGGCAACAGCAGAAGCACTGGAAGGCCTCAAAATTGACGAGTGGAGAGTAACTGCAGGTGACTGAAGTTTAAACGTGTAAAAATCAACACAGGATTTTATATGCATAAATTCCGGGTTTGGGGGGTCCCTGTCCACACACATGTGCCCCCACACATGCTTGAAACAGCCCTGTGCGGTGAGGCCCTTCTCCCCACCACGGATTTTCTAACGAGAGGAGGACACACAGACAGAGTGCGTGTCCATCCGTGACCACACGACTCCGGGGCCCGTGCAGCAGCGCCCGACGCGGTCCCTTCGGCTGCCTGTCGGTCCCCACCAGTGTGGGACGAGGAGGAATTATTCTTTCAAAAGGACACGTTTGCCGAGTGGTAGCTGTCGTGTTCAGTCTGTTCACTTCCCAAGAAATAAAGTAAAAAGACGTAGCTACTTGGTGTGAATGACCAATTACAATTAAGTAATCAGTGAACTAAACTGGTTGAGATATGCAAGTCAGTCACATTCTCCATGAATCTGATGTTTAAAAATCTTTAGGACACCAAATATCATGATACAGGAAATTAAATGTTTTGCAATTTTGAGCACTAATACATGTCAGTGATCATGGAGATTAATTTCTTTATTTGACAGAGAAGCAAACAAAGGCCTGGAAAAGATAATGATTATCCGAGATGCAGAGCTAATCCAAGTACCGAAAAGGAAAATTAAGTTTCTCAAATCCCACTTCGTAGGGTAATGCCAGTCGAAGAATTGTTTGACTTTGGGCAAAAACATAATTAAAGCAGCTGGTATCCTGAGAAAACCTGGGCCTTGCTTTGATGAGAGTAACTGTTTAAAAGGCTCAGGAAATGGAACGCACATTAATTATAGTGCATGTAAAATAAAATAGCAGTCGGCGTTACCAAATCCCCTTCCGTGGTGTTTATTAACCAGCGTTGCACTTTATTGAATTCTACACTCAAGAGTCTCTAAGCGTTCTCAGGAAAACCGCTGGCTTTGAACGTAGATAAAATGCACGCGGGCACAGCGCGGTCTGGGCTCCCCTCGACATGCTTATTGTGCTTCTGTTTGCTCTGCTCCCTGAAATGGTCACCCCCACACCCCTGGTCTCACTCTTGCCCTGGACTCTTAGGGGGTCCGATGCTTGAGGAGGAAACAGCCAGAACTCCAGGTGACCACTGAGTTCACTGCCACTGATGGGAAGTTCCACGCACACCGGGCTGTTCTTCTAACTCCCTTGCGGCCTTGGCTTTGCCCACAAACGCCGCCTCTCACCTAGAGGTTTGTCAGCACGAGCAGAGGCCTCGGCCTGGCGCCTCCCCCGCCCTGCAGGCACTTCTGTGACCCCGTCTTCAGGGAGGCTCTGAGGCTGGGCTTCGGGACTCAGCCCCGCCTCCCCTAGAAAACATGAGGCGTGAGCTTCTGTTTTACGTCCAGTCACCCTCCCAACCCTAGTTACTGCTTCCTGCCTTCCCTCCAACTCTTTCCCACGGTGGGGCAGTGTGTCACGGGTGAGCACTGGTTCCTGCATCGTCACGGCCGTGCCAAAGCTGTCCAGAACCGAATCCGCTCCCTCTGTAATTTCAGGTCACGGGATTGGTTGATTCAGCAGCTGCTGAGCTGTTTCCAGAATTCTGCCCCCCGCCCCATTGCTCTGCAGAGATCCGTTCAGAAGGCCCAGTGAGCGCTCCAGCCCCCATTCGTGGGTGGGACTTGGGGTTCGTCGGCTCCCTTGGCCTCGCTCACCTGCCCTCGTCCAGTGGAGTTGCCCCCAGGTCTGTCCTCAGCCCCTGTCAACACCCCAGGTCTCGGTGCCGTCCTCAGCCCAGCATCAGGACCGTTGCTGCCCCTCCTGTTCCTCTGAGTGACGTTGGCAAACCTGGCACCTGGGCATCCGTGTCTGGGCACTTCCATAATTTAAGGACTTTTTTTCTTTAACATTGCAGCATAAACTGTCTAAAAATTAAGAGAAAGAACTATTGGTGATAGTTTGATTATTGGAATTTAGCTCCTCGTGTAATCAATTTGATGAGAGTAGTTCTCTTTTTTGCCCATGTTCCCACTTTGCCTTGCCTAAAAAAAATAATAAAGTAATAAAAGGCGGGCAATGCCTGGGGCCAGTCTCGCTGTGGGGTTTGCCCGGGAAGGGCCCACTGCCAGACACTCATCATGTGGAATCGGAGCTGTCGATGGCTCCGCAGTCCACTCATTACTGGCTTCACGTTGGGTTCTCAGGTTCAAACACGGAGTGACCGAGTTTCAGAAATCCCAAGCGCCCACGATGTGATCAGTTATCTAGAGAAAATATCCATCCGTAAAAGAGGGCGTGGGAATGATGGTTGTAGAAAGTTTGGAGCAAATTATTAAAGCTTAAGACTATGTAAAGATACTTTCAACTGTTTTCTAAAGGCTTTGTAATTGCCTCTTGCTAGTTAATTGCATTACTGAAAGAAACCTTCATATTTAAATGTTTTGGATCCATAATTAGTCTACACACCAGAGTGGATTAGAAAATGTCAACAGGGTGTAAGTATATAGTTTAATAAACACCCTCAAGACTTTGAAATGGTCACAAATGACATTCGTGTGTTCCTTAGTATTTACAGCACCCTCTCACACTCCTTCCAATCGTACCCCAGGGGCAGTTCTGGGTCTTGGTCCCCAGCCCCTCTCACTCTTGTCCAGGAGGTAGAAGCTGAGGGTCCACCTCTTTAGCTGGTGCTCCGGAATTTTCCGACCCAGAAGTGGCCCAGCCAGGACCCAGGTCAGGTCCTCTCGCCGAAGCCCAATGCTGTTGATGAGGCTGTTTTCCTGTACCTCTGGCGAACCCTCTTGGGTGAGCACCCTGTGTACTGAGGGGTGGTTTTGCACCTGACACCACAGGCCAGGAAGAACGGCCAGGCGTCCCTGGACAATTGCAGTGCAGAGAACAGCAGATGTTCATGAAGCAACACAGGTTTCCGAATAGCAGGGCAGGGCAACCCACTACCGATGGAAAAAGTCTGCGTCCACTGCAGACAGCGCTTTTTGTTGCGGGGGGTTAGTCTGTTGTCCTACTGGCTCCGAGACCGTGCCCACTGGACGTGTCACCCGGGGCACTCAGTGGTCAGAGACAGGTGTGTGCCCGCACTGACTCCCCTCTGCACTTTGCACAGACGTCGGAGCTGTAATACAAACAGGGCAGTGTGCGTCCTTGTCATTCCGCCGCCTTCCGTGGGTTGCGCAGAGCCGGCCGTGCAGAGCCGGAAGCGGGTCCCACCTTCCCGAACACGGGCAGTTTTCTTCGCCTCCCCCGTGGTCCTGGACCTCTGCAAACAGCAGGAGGGACCCCATCGGCAGTGCAGGATGGTGTTTCCTTAAATGGTCCAGCAGATATTTTTACCACGGAAAGACCCTGAAAATAAATCCTGTACCAAAGTCAGAATTTCCTTTAGAATATACTGACTTTCTTGGAATTCCACAAGAATGTTTCCAGAAGGGCGGGCGCAGGCTCTGTGGGGGGAGGGGGGAGTGCCCAGGCCGAACGCCCTCCGTGACTGGGACAGGCAAACGACCCGAGTCCCCAGGGCCGCCCAAACGCCTGCCGCCGGGGCGTCACTGGGAACAGGAGTTGAGAGAAGTGTCGCAGGTCTGGCTCAGTGGATCTGTTTTCCGATGAGTCAGTGAGTGTGTGTGAGTGTGCGTGAGTGTGTGGCGCTGCGTGGAAACAGACACAAGGCCCTGCTCACAAGTAACCGGCCTAGGCGGGTCCCTGGGGCCCTGGTGGAACCTTGCCCAACAGAAATGTGACCCACAGGGGGAGGGTCTGCAGGGGACGGCGTGGGGGTCCGCTCACCACGCCGTTCAGTGACCCGCGCGCTTGGCCTTTAATATAGTTCACCTGTTGTTGAGTTCGACCTTTAATATAGCGTTATATTTTCTCCTTAACACAGGTCAGCTTTATATGAACTTGCTTTTCAGATAGAGTTTCTTGATGATAATATGTGACTCTTGTAAGATTTAACTATATATATGTATATATATCGTATATTATGTATAGATTATATTTCATGTATGAGATGTGTAATCTATATGTAATGTGTGAGATGCATACATACACACACACACCCATGATGATGGCAACAGGGTTTTCCAGAGGAATGCAAGATGGCTGAATGCTGGAATAATCTAGAAGCCCCCAGAAGGTTCTTTCCTCACTGCTGGAGGGCCTCTGCCTCGTTGCTTAATGAGGCCAATGGCCCCGTGAGTGGGTCAGCTTTATTTCATCACCGTGTGGGCTCGGAGCCACGGCCACCGGGCAATGTCCTTGTCACGAGTGGGCGGGAGCATGGCGGTCCTGGGGGTGGAGTGACCTGTGGATGCCGACGCAGGGACTGTGGTCCCTGAGCTGACTCCCCTTTGTTTAAAAGGAGGAAGCTGGCACATTGTGTCCCTGTCTCTCCCTCCACGAGCCGGGGGATGGGATGCTCTGACAAATGACGTTGCAACATTGTGTAAGTTGAAGGGTACAACGTGCTGGTTTGATATGTATGTATATAAAGGATTCCCACCTGAATTTAGTCACCTCCGTCACTATACCTAGTTACTTATTCTGGGGGGCATGCGGGGGTGAGATCAGCCTATTTCTAATGGAGACCTTCTGGGACAACGAGTGAGGTTTAAGTGGATGATGGTATGTTCATTTCCTTGCTGATTCCTTTATGTAAACAACTGGATTTGGGAAATTCCGTGTAAAGGAAGCGGCAGATCACAGGTGGAAGTTCTAGAACCCGACCTGACCAATGATGAATAACGAGGTTCGCGGGCAGACCGGGTTGTGGCGTGTGTGGGTCGTTATGCAAACAATGGCACTTGTCACACTCTCAGTCTTTACAGGGCATTCTGAAAAAATTGTGTCGGAGTAACATTTCCTTCAGTGGCCACTTTTCTGATTATTCACCACTGGGCTGCAGCCCCAGGAAAGGGAAATGGGGCCAGGGGGACGCGCAGCCTGCAGTGAGTCTGCTCCACAGGCTTTTATTTCGTTTCAACAAAAATTAATATCGTGGCAAAAGCATCTTGCTGCTTCGGTGTCTCCTGTGTGACTTGAGAGTATTGATGTGCAGGTTTGTAAACCAAGGCTTATGGAGCAGGACTTCGGTCTTAGAGAGCCATCGATCCCTCAGCAGATTACATTTTTGAGAAATACGGGAGCCGTGTTAATTGCTCTTCGGCAGTTGTCGGTGGTAACAGGCGGACGGGGTGGAGCCTGGGCTCAGTTCCGGACCCGCAACAAAGTATCGCCAGGAAGCAAGCCACGTTTTGGGGATTTGGGGCTTCCCGGTGTGTAGAAAGGTCACGTTTACACTATCCTGTCAGCTCTTCTGTGTGCAACAGCAGAACAGGTCTAAAAGGCGATGCACAAGCTTTAATTTAAAAAAAAAATAAACACGTTGTTGCTGAAAATCATTGACCTGCATCTGAACCTTCCCTCTGGCGGAGGGCTCTTGCCTTCAGCTGATGAGATGCGCAGGGTCTGGGAAGCCCCGGAGCCGAGGGGAGCCTGTATTTTGTGTTTTTTCTGTTGCTAGGCAACACATGCCCACAGACAGAAAACCACTCTCCTTTGGTCCCCACCCTTTCCGGAGGTCGGGACAGGCAGGGCCGGTCTGGGCTGGTCCAGCAGGTCGCAGTGAAGGTCAGCTGGGTCCGGACACACCTGAAACTCGTGGTCCTCGAAGGCTCACCTGTCCTTTGGGCTGCACCTCCCGGGGTCCCCTCTGTTCCCTGGGACCCCCCGCCCCTCAGAAGAGCTTTGTTTGGTCTGAGTCACGCTGTCTCAGGCGCATCTCCATTCTGACCACTCACGGTCGATGACTTGGGACCTGCAGCTGCAGCTTGTCCTCACCTGTGCCGGGTCTGCAGGACCTGAAGCAGGTCACAGGAAGGAGGGGACAGGACCCCGTGGTGTCAGCCCCAGGAGGGGGTCACAGGGTCACTCGACAGTCTGTCCAGACGAGTCCGCTCAAGCTGTCATGCAGGTACAGACTTTTTACAAAGGAAACACGCAACTCGATTTACGTGCAGTTTCACCTTTTCAGGACACATTTCTGGTCACGTTATGAACCTACTCTGTGCAGAGAAGCAGCTGTCAGAATCACTTTCCGATGGCCACAGAGAGTTCTTCGGTTTTAGGACTCAGAGCTTCCCGCAGCCCGTGCCTGCCACCTCGGCGGGCCTGCCAGGGTCCCGCCCATCTGTCCCTTCCCTGTGCAGGGGGACTCAGGGCTGCCAGGCAGGTGACCAGAGGCCTCAGGTGACTCGCCTCTGACCAGCGGGAAGGCTGATTGGCAGAGAGGGATCTGTCTTCAATGCCTCACGGAAGGAAGGACCTTTTAAGGACTAGTGACTTTTTGGCGGATTCCTGAGTTCCTTTTCCTGCCCTGTGACCCCCAGGGGCCTGCAGGGGCCTACAGACAGGACCACTCGTCCCTCTCAGGTGCCTGCTCACCAGGGCGCACCCCCAGTGTCCCTCCCTCAGCCCGCGCACAGCGTCCCTGCTCCTGTGTCCTCGTGTGTGTGGTCGAACCCCCCCTGCAGTGGGGCTGTCCCCAAGCCGCAGCCCCCTGGGCCTACACCAGACCCTGGGCCGCATCCTGCAGACTGGGCGGCATCCTGGCACTGCCCCCGAGGGCTCCGCTCTGAGTCGCAGGGCCACCTCGGGCAGGCCGCCCCGTGACCAGCCATTTCCTGGGGGAAGCCCGTTCCGGTGCCCCAGTGAGCACTGCAGCGTCTGCCCTCTCCCTCACTCTGCTCTCTGCACCCCTCAGGCCCCCAGGTGCTGCCTGAGATGGTGCCCCCCACCTTGAGCCCGTGGACGTGGGCTCCAGGACTGGACCCGGGCTGAGCCCGTGGCAGCTGTCGCGGCGACACGCCAGCTACTTCCTTTTAAATCAGTCATGGAATGACCTTGGTTAGGCTCCATGGAGATGACTCACGGGGTTGAGATCTTTTATTCAAAACGTGTCAAACACGTCTAAACTCTCAGTTCAATTCCAAGTGGGTTTTTGCTTTCACACTCCGCTGACCACTGGGTCAGCTGCACCGAAGCTCTGCCTCCAGGCCACGGCGCTGGCCTCTGCTGGCCTCAGGCGGACTTCGTCCTCAGCGACTCGCTCGCGTTTATCATTATTACTCAGCTCCAGGCCACCGAGAGCGTGCCAGAGCGTGTTCGCAGGGCTCGGGCTCCGCGCCCGGTGCCGGGGTGGGCTGACGCAGGAGATTTGGGTCTAGGCTGATGGCCACTGTGGGCCGGCCCTGTCCCCACCCATGGGAAGGGCAGGGTCTGTACGGCGTCCGGGCCGGCCCTCACGGTGGGCACGCGGGAGCAGCTCACATGGACTTGGGTGGGTAGGTCGTTCCTCAGTCACAATGACATTCAGAAGTCAACGCAGAAATGTGTCAACAGAGCACGTCCACGGAAAGCCAGGCACGGTGACAGCAACCACTGGACTGGCTGTTTGGGGAGGTCAAGGGAGAAGCGTGCTGAGGAACCAGCGCTGGTGCTCACAGGGCTGTGGGCAGACGGTTGGACCAGAGACGCAGATACAGGGAGTGACCCGATCAGCAAGAGTGACCGCAGTGCGACCTCGCAGAGCGGACGGATGTCCCAGCCAAGGGAGGGAGGCGGCTTCTGGAACCTGGGCCTGCTGCAGCCGGTGGCACCCGAGAGGCCCCTGGTGTGGCGAGCAGGTGCCCAGGGGCTGCAGCCATTGCGAGGAGGAGCTGTGCGCCCGAGGGTCTGTGCTGTGGTGGGGGCATCTCTGCAGCGTGGAGCGGGCGGGGCGCAGACGCAGAGAGGGATCTGCTCCCAGGAAATGAGGTGCGCACCTCTCGCTGTGCTGTTTCCAGGTTACCATCTTCCTTCTTTGGGGGGACCAGTGAAACAATTCTCCCACAAATTCTCTCCAAGTACAGCATCATGACTCTCAGATGTGAGGGGGAAAGATAGTAGTGTCCCCGTTGTTGTGGCTCCGTGGATAGAGTGGCGACCTGCAAACCAAAGAGTCATTGGTTCGATTCCCAGCCAGGGCCCATGCCTGGGTTGTGGGCCAGGTCCCCAGTAGGGGGCGTACGGGAGGCAACAGCACATTGTGGTTTCTTCCCCTCTCTCCCTCCTTTCCCCTCTTTAAAAATAAATAGTCTTTTAAAAACGAACAAAAGATAATAGCTAACGTTTAATTCAAACTGATGCTTTACAGCGACATGCATGGTGAGTGAGACATGAAGGGGCCCACTCAGAACCCTTGGTGCTGTAGAAGGAAGTACCAGGGGAGACCCGGCTGTGCCGTCCATGGGGTGACAGGGTCAGGACCCTGTGCTCCGTGGCCACGTGATGGGAAACCTGTCCTACCGCCGTATCAACAGACATCGTACACGGTCGTAAGCCGACGGCTTCTCGTACCGTTCTGAAGACCACATTGCCCTCGGCTCCTGCAGGGAAACAAACCCTGCGGAGTTCCTGCCGCACAGAACGCACTTCAGCACAGAATGGCTTTCCCTGGAGACAGCACCCACGGAAGATAATTCAGGGGCGGCAGAGAGGCGGGCAGTGGAGAGGCGGGCGGCGGGCGGGGCCCCAGGAAGAGAACTCTGTTTGCTGCGCATCAGCGAGGACGTTTCGGGAGGGGCAGAGGCCCTGCCGGCTCTGGGAGTGCCCCTGGAAAACCCAGTCCCCAGCCCCAACGCACGCTTCGTGGTTTGCACTAGAAAGCTATGCTCTGGTGCATACACTTTCAGGTAAGCGTCAGAATAAATATGGAATTACTGTAAAATCATGAAGTAAACATTCAGAACCAAACTTGACAGGCTGTCAAAGACAGAATGGGAGGGAGTCTCTGGGGACCCCCTGCCCAAACTGCAGGACTGACCCCCTTTATGTCTCAGGAGGAGGAAAGGGCCATGTGTCACCATGACGGTTCTGAGAAAGCAAAGTGACGCAAGGCGACGCTTAATGAGTCTGCTCGGTGGCCGCAGCCCCAGGGAGGGAGAGCCAGGCCAGCAGCCCTGGCCTCCGCCCCTCGGACGACCCCTGGTCTCCCTCCCTCACTGGCCTGTGCGGTGGCCCCCCCGGGCAGAGTGGCTCCAAGGGGACCCCGACTCGTCTGGGACAGGAGGACGGCCCAGTTAGGACGTGGGCCCCACCCCCACCGTGGCCTCTCACCCCGAGGAAACCCAGGTACGATGAAGGGCGTCTCCGTCAATTTGCATTGCTCTCCACGAGGTTTAACTTTGTAGATTGCTCGTTTTATGTTGCAAGGATGTCCTCCACGCTGTGACCCTCTGTGGGCTGATTGCCACACACTGCTGCTCATCTTCCGCTTTCAGACTCGATGGGTATGTTGCTGGTCACCCGCACTTTGAAAAAGACAGAGGACCTCCAACTGGGCGACATAAATAACTTAATTACAAGGATTAAACTAGAAGCATTTGACTTGACCGAAGTAAAAGGCGGGCTGGCATATCACCCAGCGCGGTCAAAACCGAACGTCCTGTGGGAAGAGTGATGACAGAATTGTGTTCTGTCCTCCTGCAGGGGACAGAACAAGCAGTAATTATTGTATTAGCCGCAGGCGCAGGTTGCTTTTGGGAAGGGTTTCCCGTGGGTGGATGAGAGTCTGGGTCGACAAGCATCGTCAGAGAGGGTCAGGGGTCATCTTATTTCTGGTCCTGGTTTCTCTGGCACGCGCCGAGGTGTTCGTAATGATGTGTTTAAGGGGAAGAGGGCGTGAGATCCAGCCAGAGTCGCGGCTGTCGTTCCTCCGCACTGCACGGATTTGACGGGAGGACACTCGCAGGCTCTCCGGTCTCTGCGATGCCCTCCGCTCAGGTTTTGTTTGGTCTTTGCTACATAAACGTTGCAGATGACACCGTGAGGAAGAGGGTCCTTCCCGCCAAATTCCAACAGGAGGTGGTTAGACAGAGGGTGTGGAAAATACTAGGGCGATCGGGAAACATGGCCCAGACTCTGCAGTGATGAACTAACACCACCCAACTGCAGGTGCCAAGCACAGACCCGCAGGGTCAAGCTCGTCACCTTGGTCACAGGGAGGGGTGGCCACGCCCTCCTAATCTCCACCACCAGCCGCTGTCTGGCCTGCTGTCCCGCAGGGTGCCTGTCTCTCTCTGAGGGGTCATCGGTGTTGGACACACTTAGTCCCCAAACCCCGTGAGGTTGGAAACCTCGGGGCCCCTGTCACTGTTTAGAGGGTGTGAACTTGGGTGTGAACTTCCCTGTGGTGATCGGATTAGAAGGGCGCTCGCTCGCCCTTGGGCTCCCTGGGAAGGCAGGCAGGGAGGGAGCTGCGCTCGCCCGGTGGTTCCGGACCCCCAGCTGTCACTGGTGACTCAGGCCGGGAGGTGGGTCGGCGAGCAGGGGACAGTGGCAGGACTTGGTTTTCGGGCAGGAGGAGTCCGAGGTCCCTGGGCATTTGGTGTCGGGTTGTCACACTCGTGATGACATCTCTGCGGCACATGCAGCCGGCACAGCTGGAGTCAGGGTTCGCTCCCTGGACGTGGCGTGGTTGATTCTGATGTAACGACCGTGAGGATGGTGCTGGAGGCCAGAACGGGAGAACAGCAGGCTGGGGGCTCCGTGTCCCCCGTCCCTGGGGAACGGAACCGGACAGGGGGAGGTGCAGGAAGTGCCGTGTGCAGGGGCGAGGACATCCATGGGGACTTCCCGACACGGCGCCTGGCCACGGCGGCCCTGTCTCCTCCTCCCAGGGGCAAGTGGACCGAGCAGGGCAGGCACCTGTCTCCGTGGGGGACTGAGCCTGGGGGGGGTGGTCAGTGCAGTCTGCATTGTCCATACAGTGGCTCTCTTGGAACTTTCTAGAGGTAGCTGTGTGCTTCCGTGTGATGTGGGCCCATTCGGGAGACACACGAGTGATCTGTGATGCAGTACAATGACACAGTCATCAAAAGAAACGCTAAGAAATCGCTCCTGCCTGTCCCCCATTCCCTCCCCCTCCCCCCCGACTGTGGAAGTGTTTAACTGACACTTCAAACTCAGGAGGCCTGGAGGCATGAGGTGGTTCCAGCAGGAAGTAGGGAGGAACGAGTCGTTCGATACAGGACAAAGACGGCTTTGCTTCTCATGGAATCTGCCCTGTTGTTCGGGCTCCTGGCTGCAGGTGGCTGGAGATGGTTGTTGCTAATTTATCACCCAGCAGAACTCCCGTGACTTGGGTAACACTGCCAGGTGCTCCCCAGCTCTTCCGGGTGGGGTTGTGTACAATAATAACAACGACGGCGGTAGTTATGTAAACGTGTCCCTAAACGTTTCCGCACTGGCCCCTCAGACCTCCTGGGACCCCTCCTTGCAGGTCCGTTTGGGGGAGTGTGAAACCGCGTTCCTTCCAGGTTTGGTAAATACTCTTGTCGGATGGACCCGTTCTGGAATTTCACTCACCACATGTTCTGATCGACTGCTATTTTTACATCCCCCCAATGTCTTCAAAAATCAGAAGGTTTTTAAAATGGGAGAGACATGCCTTTGTTTTTGTGGTTTGGAAAGCCAGCCCACTGGGTTTTTTCAGTGTGTAGGGGAGTACCGAATTTTGCATGTTCTAATAACACTTGAAAAGCAGGCGAAGCTTCACAGTTGGTGGGACCCCAAGGCGCCTCTCACCAAACAGGAGTGGGGATGGGCCTCGGCGCCGCACGCAGGCCCGACCAGGTGTCTGGGTGCGGCCAGTGGAAACCACGGCCTCCTGGCCAGCGGTGATGCTCCAGGGGGACTCGGGTCTCTGTCCCCATCGCCCTGGGCGACCCTGCTCCCACCCGCCCCTTCCAAGAGTGAGCAAGTCAGTGTGACGGCCGCGTGGCTGTGCGCCCTTCTCCCTCTTGTGCGGAGAGCGGCTGGGCTGGGTAACCCGCCAGTGCTTGCCCACCAGCTGGCTGCCATTCGTCCCGGGGGTTCGGCAGCTGGTGTCTTACAGGCACCGGGGGCCGCAGAGCAGAGGAGTCAGACGTTCATGGGAGCCAAGACCCCGTGTCCCATGGCCCTTGGGGGCAGTTTAAGCACCCCCCCGGGGTTTCACCAGGGTCCACGTTCCCCGGGTCCCTTCCTTCCCCGTGTCTCAAACTGACATTCCCGCATGGACCCGAGGGGTGAGGTGGCACACACCCCCCAGAAACACGCTTTACCATAGAAACTGTCCCCAACCACTAAGAGCAGACAGTCTCAGGGGGAACCTGTGTCCTGGATGACACCCCGCGGCTCAGCCCTGACCACGGAGACGGCCCCTGGGGGGAGGCGGCCTGTGGGTTTGGGGTGGAAGTTTCCTTCACAGCAGGCAGGTGTGACGGGCAGACTTGGCCAAAGTCACGTGTTCATGTTCAATGACTTTATTTTGTTTTGAGTCAAGTGAGGTGGAAACAGGCCCAGGCAGTGCCCTGTCTCCAGCCCTCCTTTCCACAACGGCCACGCTCTGCACCCCGGAGCACCCACAGAAGTAATGGGCTTAAAATATGCCCTCCCCACCCCAGAGTTCGCGGCGCCCAGGGAGCCAGGCCTGCATGTCCGTCCCTCTGTCCCTCGGGTTTAAGAGCAGAGCCTGACGGAGGCATTGTCGTGACTCAGCCCTGGAGTTTCTGCCGTGCGTGGAGTCGCTCACCGACCCCTGTGCCGCAGGCCGGTGGCCACTGGTGACCCTCCAGGCCCTGTCCACTGTGGGCAGGGCTCCCCGTCACTGCCCCTCGGAGGCAGGGACCTTGCGGTCCCAGATGGTGGGGTGCAAGGGCCCGCAGGTGGCTCTCGATGTCGGCCCAGGGCGAGCAGACCCCAACAGCTCCCTGTCGGCCCGGGGTGGGGGTGCCCCCCACCTGGAAGGCCCCCATGGGCCGCAGAGGGGGCGGAGGCAGGAGGCCTGCGGGCTCTCGGGGGGCCCAGCACCGTGGCCGGAGAGGTGGGTCAGCGATGACAACCTGGGGATTTTCGGACACGCCTGCTGCTCAGACCCAGACAGAGGGACCGAAGCTCCAGGAGTGACTAACAAGCAGCCCCCCTCCGCCCCGCGTATTCCCCCTTCTTAAATCGCAGCTGTCGTTTCTGTCCACACGTCAAGGGACACGTGACCACGCAAGTCTCTCTCCTTGGTAGCCGACACTGGAACCCGCCCGGCGCGGCCTCTGCTCACTCCCCCTCTCCCTCGCAGGCTTTGACCTCGTGAAGTGTGAGGACCCCGGGGTCCCCAGCTACGGCTACCGGCTCCGGGACGAAGGCCACTTTGCGGACACCTCCGTCCTGTTCAGCTGTAACCCAGGCTACACCATGCACGGCAGCGGCACCCTGACCTGTCTCAGTGGGGGCTGGCGGGTGTGGGACCAGCCCTTGCCGTCCTGCGTGGGTGAGTGGGGACCCCAGCTTCCCCGGCCCCCCACTGGGGCTTCCTGTGTATCCCCGACATTGGTGTGGGTGTTTTCAGGTAGAAAAGATGGTTTCACTAGCACTGTTTTATTGGGACAATGTGCAGAGAATGATCGGAATTCTAACACCGGTGTTTTGTGCTCTCAACTCTCATTACTTTGGGGGAGGTGCCTGTCCCTCTGGGTGACACTTGGGAGCAAGTGAAGTGACAGAGACAGAGAGGGGCCGACACAATGTGTCACACGAATGGGATGGGTTCAGTTTTTTGTGGCTCCATCAGAACCCGAGACACCTGGCGTGACCGTCCCCATGTCCCTCTGTGTCCCCTGCAGCGGAGTGTGGCGGGCAGATCCACGCAGCCACCTCGGGGCGCCTGCTGTCCCCTGGCTACCCGGCGCCCTATGACAACAACCTGCACTGCACCTGGGTCATAGAGGCAGACCCGGGGAAGACCATCAGGTAGGTGTCTCCGGTCGGGCCAGAGGTGTGAGGAGGCGTGTCTGCCACTCGGGCAGAGAAAACAGGCGTCTGTCCGTCACTCTCCGGGACCAGGGAGAAGGCGACAGGACAGCGACATAGGCTGTCGGCTCACAGGCTTGCGCTGTGTGAGAACCATGTAGAATGAAGAAGAAAGGAAGGTGTATCAGTTAGCTTTCGCTGCATAACAAACTGGCCGCCAAAGCTTAGTTGCTTCAAGTAGTTCTGTGTGCCCACAGCTTGGTGAGCTGTCTGGGCAGGTGTGGTGTGGGTGGGGTTGGCCAGGGGGGCCAGCTGGCCTCACTCAGGGGCTTGGCCTCAGCCGGGTGGTGGGGAAGGTGGGGCCTCCCCACCCCAGGTCTCTGTTCCGTCAACGCTCCATCTGAGTAAATGGAAGCCATGACGGGGGTTCTGGTTTGGGGATGAACCTGAGGACCATCCGACTGGTGACTTTATGGGAACTGGGCGCCCTTCCTTCCCGGGCACTTCTGGCCTCGGTTTCCCACTAGTTCCCTGGGGCTGCTTTTCCAGGAGTTAGAAGGAGCGAGATGTTCTGAATGGGGACCCGCGAGGAGTCCCCCTGGCAGGTGCTCTAAGGCTTCATTAACATCCTAATAAGGAAACAAGAAATCAATAAACAGTGAGTGGGCGTGATAAAAATGCACTGACCTTGATAGTTCACCACTAACATTCCAGGACCAAAGTGACCTTGCTCCACCCATTTCCTGTCCTGGGATTTTTTTTCTCTCTTCTGTTACATGTGTCCCCGACAGGAGAGTTTACCAAACTGGTCATCAGAACTTTTTAACTTAAGGCATCAGGTCCTCCCTGGGGAGGACGGTGAGGAGGCGGCGGCGGTTTTTGTAACTCGCTTGCGTGACTGATACGCAGCTGCACCCCAAACGTCCTGGCGGTACCTCCTCCTCGGTGAACTAGAGACTGTTTTAGAGTACGTTGGTTCGGAGAGTTACATACGGAAAGGTGCGTGATACACTGTAGGCTTAAAGCGGCACAAATGCGGGGAAGAGACGGGCCAAGTCTTAGCTTTGGTGTTTGTCGCCAAGGTGACTGAGTCCACACACCACTTTCGCTCTTTGCTTGAAAATGAGGACTGTGTGCTTTATGTTAGCGTGAGTCCAGGGACTGAAGTAGTTAACGTTCTTAATATAAACAGAGCTCATTATTATACATTCATACTGTGATTTTTTTTTTTTTTACTGTAAGTGGTTTTTTTCCTCAAAGACACGAATAAGCACCGAAGCCCCGCGAAGGTGACAGGCTAGTCCCCGCGCGTCCGTCCGTCTGTCTCTCCCGACTTCAGTTCCACCGGGGCCCAGAGCAGTTTCCGACTGTGTCTTCCTGTGACTTTTTACTGGGGGTAATGGAAGACCCCAAAATGCTTGCCACTGGGCTCTGGGGTCTGGAAGGAGTCTGCGGTTTTCACGCTGAGCGAGGCTGTAGCTCGGTGACTGAGCGGAATGTAATTAAAACCGGACGCAGTCGATCCAGCCGCGTCGTGAATCACACACGCACGCCTCCCTGAGACCTGGCCCCTGCTGGGCGAAGCCGTGGCCGGTGGAACGGCGTGAGGGCGTTGACTCTCATAACTGTGTGGCCCCGGTTCTGATGGGGTCTGGGGAACGGACGGTGAATGTCCTTCTGCTTGTGGCTGCAGGAGGCAGGCCCAGGGGAAGTCCTTCAGGAGGGTGCACGTGGCCCCGAAACATCACAGGCCTGTCCCAGACGACTGACCACACTGGTCGCAGCGGTCCCTCTGCCCACTTAGAAAGCGAAGAGAGGGTGGACCCTGGCACCCCCAGCGAGGCCTGAGTTTGTTTCCGGCCACGTGAGGCTGTAAAGAGACGGCGTGATCTGGCTCGGAGAGCTGGGCGCACCTTCATGTACGCTGATCGCACTTCCAGGTCCCTGTGAGAGGGCGCCAGCTCGCGGCGCTCCTTGTCAGCTGTTGTCCTGGTCTCCATGTGGAGCCTCCGGCCGGGCCAGGGCCGGGCCAGGCACCACAGTCTCCCAGCCTCTCCTGTCTCACTGCAGCTGGGAGGGGGCGTCTCCTGCAGAGATGACAGAGTCCCCAGGGAGTGACGTCTCACCATCAAAAGACAGCGAGCGGTGGCAGCAGGCAGTGCACCCAGGGCCACGGCTGGACTCCAGTCCCTCTGTGGCTGCGGGCCCACTGCTGGGCTCGGGGTCCCTAACCAGAGACGCAGCACCATGAGCCAGAGAGGTTGACATGGTCTCACTGACACCAGTCCCTCAATTGCCTGCATGACGCTGTGGTCACCGTTGTAGATGAGCTGGGAGAGACGGCGGGAGGGACCAGCTGGTCCTAGGCCTTCGGTCCCCAAGTCCCTGCCCCGTCACAGACGCACATCCCAGGCCCTGACTGGGCTCGCGTCTTCTCCCGAAGCCCTGTCACAGGTTATTTCGGTTCATACCCAGACAGCAGTGTCCCCTCCCCCCACCAGGGAGAAACCCAGCTGACACTTGGTAAACTTGGGCAGTGACCAGGGGAATTGGCGTAAGGGTGGGGGAAGGGAAAGTGCTGGCCTTGGAAGTGAAACTGGAATTGCAGTGAAGTGGAATCGCAGTAGAACGGGTGACGGGACGTGGGCGTCACCTCCATTCCATTCAGGGGATGCTGCAGGCCACCCAGACGCCCCGGCCCCACGGCTCCCTGCTCAGGACCCCGCGTCTCCCAGCCCTGGTTCTGCCGCCCTCCCCGGGTCTGCCGGTGCCGGCACCCCTCTGGGGGATTCTCACTTTCGGTATTCACTTCACTTCTCCTTCCCGGTCCCCAGCCTCCCATCTTTTCCAACTTAAACGAAGTCCAGACCCCATGGGGTGCTCCTCTGTTCTCGGGGCTGATGGCGTCCCCTCCCTCCAGGGGAGGCGGCAAGAGAGACCGGCCGTGTGTGACAGCCGGGCTCCCCACTTATCTCTGCTTTCCCCTTATCTGCCCTTTCCAGCTGGGGCTGCACCTCACTGCCCCCCACTGTAATCCTCTCCCACTGACCTTTCCAGATCCGCCCTCCACCTTCTCCGCTCACAGAGTCCCCGCTAATCTGCCTGCCCGGCTCCCTCCGGGGGCCTCACACCCTCTGGATCCGGCGCGCCGGGCCCTTGCGAGTTTATCTGCGGCGCCCACCTGCACCGCTCTGTGTCAGCACTGAGAGGCACCCGTCCCTCTCTACCCGCCTCCCCAGTTTTTCCCTGCTGCCCCCCCAAGCCCCCCACCTTCTGGGACTCAGTCAGTGAAAATGTCAACCCCTCAACAGAAATGCCCTTCCCGTTATTCCATCTGTGAAGCAGGTGTCATTTTCTCTGGACACCATCCCGTGGCTCACAGCGCTCTGCCTCCGGAGCCGGGGCTCAGTGGTGTCAACGCCACACGCCCAGAGACCCAGGGTGCCCCTCTGACCTCCCCGCCGCCGTCCCTCCCACGCTCCCGTGGTCCTGCTTCTCAGGGCCTCTTCCCCCGAAGCCTTGGACCCACTGTGCGCCCGCCCCGGCGGCTGCTCCCTGCGTTCACCCCCACACCACTTCGCCAGCCTAATGACCGAGCGTCCTGCACGGGCGTTGTGGTCCTCCGTTCCCACCCCGAGGGGCAGCCTTAAGCTTCTTCATGAAAAATGGTCACTTTAGCCCCTGGCTGGTGGCTGGGTTGGCTGGAGTGTCATCCGTGCACCAAGGGGCCGTGGCTTCAACCCCCGGTCAGGGGACACACCCAGGCTTCAGGTCCGACCCCTGGTGGGGGCACAAACCGGAGGCGGCTGCACGGTCAGTGTTTCTCTGTCCCATTGATGTTTCTCGCTCTGAGTTTTGTTGGTGTCCTGAGACTTTGTCCACAGCGGCCAAACTCAGGGCAGCAGGTGCGTGTGGGCGGGTTTCTCGCTGACGAGTGGCAGGTATGTGCACAGCCGTCCTCAGAATGACAGCCCTCGTGACCAGGACCAGGTGCGCCCTCAGCGCTCCGTCCACAGCCGGCCTCCTTGACGGTGACCACCGCCCTGGCTTCGGGGCGGCGGGCCTGCTCCGAACTTCTCCTGAGTGGGGCCGTGCAGTGAGCTCGGTTCTGTGTCTCCATTCCCTGGGCCTTCACTTCCAGTGACACAGTGGGCTGTTTCCCCGGGTGAATGCACCCATCCACCCTGGGTGTGGACAGACAGACAGACACTTTAATCCACTCTGGGGACCCTGCAAACGGCGCTGGCGGCTCTGGGTTTGAGGGTCAGACGTGAAGGTGTGTGTTCCTTGAGGGCACGCACCCAGCATGACGAGAGCTGCGGGTCCTGGCAGACCCTTCCTTCGGCCGCGGCGGGAGCTGTCACAGCGTCCGAGGTGGTGGCACCGGGCACACGCCCATCATAGTGTCAGCGATTTTTGGGTCCCACCTCCCAGTGGCACGTGGCCTGGGCTGTCGTCTCTGTGTCAGCCGTGGCAGTAGGTGGGCAGGGTCTGCACATTTCCCCGTGACTGACCCCGGCCGGCGCTCTCTACAGGTTCATTGGCCCTGGGAGCGTCCTGTCCCATGAACTGGGAGCCAGCCACTTGGACTTCTGTCGCCTGCACTGGGCTGTCTGCCTTTCACTTTTGATTCGTGCGAAATTTCTGCACATCTGTGTGCAATCTTTTGTGGTTTCTATAGAACAGCTAAAGCACTCATGTGTAACATATAACGTATAATACAAGAATATATAACATCCTCTTATACTCTGCGGTCAGCCATTTCCGTCTCAGAACCATGTCTGTCTGTGCACACGCAGACTCTTAACTTCAGCGAGTCAAGTGTATTTGGATACATTTCCTTTTACAGTTTGTGGGTCTCTTATTGGTACATTAGGTAGCGTCAACTGTTTTGTTGGGAATGTTCTGAGTGTTTTCGTGTCCAGATTAAGAAAAAAAAATCCTGTCTCCCCAAAGCCATAACAATATTATCTTAGGTTTTGGTTTTTTTTAATAGAAGATTTGTTTACTTTACCTTCTTCATCGTGTTTCCAGTCCGTCTGGAGTTGACTCCAGTGTGTGGTACGAGGAAGAGTGAGGGAACTTTATTTTGTCCGGGGAAAGTTTCATTGTCCGTTTGTCAGAAAGTCACCTTCCTTTGCCCTCCTCTCTGACCTTCCCACAGAGAATTCCACGTGCTTCGGCCCGTTTCTGAACTTGGTTTCGTGGATTGCTTGGTCCACCCAGCACAGTGTCCTTCTAGCTCATTACCTCCGTACTTTACAGTGAGTCTCCGAACCTCGTAGCACAGCTCCCTGTTGGTCTCTCATTGGATGCCCAGGACTGTGCTCAGCCCCTGTTTCCATGCGAGTTTTACAGACACAGGTTACTCTCTGTAACAGGAACGGCTGGGATCTCTGCTGGAATCACCAACAGGTGAATGTCAGGAAAACCGACATCGTGTGCCAGTCTGCAAACAGGCACAGATCCCTGCCTGGCAGGTGCACCGTCCCACGGGCTGCGATCTTCTGTAGTTTGTCTCGACACTGCGTGCGGTTTTCTGGGTGGACACCGCAGAATTATTCTCGCTACCGTGTGCTTCCTGATAACAAAGCAAATAGTCCTTTTGGTTTCATTTCCTGTTTGTGACTGTCCCCAACATGACATCTCTCAGGGCAGAGGAATTTCACAGAATGCTGAGTATAAAACGCAACTGGGAAATGGGACCAGCACACACCAAAATGACACCCATTATGCGTAATCATTGTTAAACACACAAAAGAGGCCCCGTTTGGGGAGAACAGGAGCACACGCCTGTGGGAACACTGTGAAAATACAAATGGAAGTGTCTCTGTTTCAGAGGGTGGGTGACAGGGAGGGTCGGAGTGTGTCTGCAGGATTTGTTCTGTGAAAGGACCCGCAGCAAACGGGGTGGGATGTCAACGTGGGGGGTGCATACGCGTGTGTACGTGTGTGCCACGCTTGGTTCCTTCTCGGCAGTAAGAAGATTTCACGGAACTGCCCACTTTACACTTTACGGTGAGGTAGACGTTGTTGAATGAGTGATACACACAAGACAGTTGATCAGGGTTTGTGTGCGGTCTGCACCCACTCTGACCGTTAGTCTCCCTCATGATGTCGGGGGCGGAGCAGTAAACAGAAACCGACCAGTCAACACGCTCAGGAAGCCCGGTGTGGGTGGAGCCTCAGCTCCTCTCTGCTCGAACCGCCTGAACGGGACTCGAGCTCTGCTGCCCCCTCTGCAAGGAGCTCCCTCGGTCAGAGGTGTTTACGCCGTTCTGGAAAATATCTGTGAATCTAATGAAAGTGTTTTAAAGTTCATAGAGGAAGGAGTTCACATTATACGTCTCTACCTTTGTGTTCGAAGCCTTTTAAGTTGTGTGGAGACTCTGTAGTTTACATTTCTGCCTTGGCATTGGTGTTTCAAATAACGCGTTTTTCTGAAAGTAGAATCCATAGAAGCAAATACAACTCGAGATCCAATCAGAGGCAGGCGGGTAATAAACATCCTGGCCCCGCCCCCGGGCCTCCCTCTGCCTTTTCTCTGGGCGTGCACACTGCCACCTGATGGTTGTCACAAGAACAACAGCGACGCAAAGTTGAAAACTTGCCCACTGAGCCTAAAGCAAAGCCCTGCCACACTTGACCTTGAGGTGTGTGCCAGGAAAGCTTTGAATGATGGAACCAGCTGACAGCCTCCAATGGCGTTGTTTCACCCCAGAAAGGAGCTGGGCACAGGGCTCGGTAGGTGGTCTCTGCCCCATTGCGGGCCCCCGTGGTTCTGTCGGGAGGCAGGTGACCCCTTGGCTGCACAGGTGTGCTGAGGGCACTGGGGCTTGGCCCCCACCCACGGGTCAGGTGGCAGAAAGGCACGTGTGGGCGGGGCTAAGCCAGCGCCACAAGCCCGCATGCTGGCGTGTGCCTCGATGTCCTCACGGGGGCGCCAGGTGCCCCGTCGGTGACCCCCGCCAGCTGTGCTCTCTCTGCAGCCTCCACTTCATCGTGTTCGACACGGAGACCAACCACGACATCCTGAAGGTGTGGGACGGGCCCCTGGAGAGCGGCGTGCTGCTGCAGGAGTGGAGCGGCTCCGCGCTGCCCGGGGACATCCACAGCACCTTCAGCTCGCTCACGCTGCAGTTCGACAGCGACTTCTTCATCAGCAAGTCCGGCTTCTCCGTGCAGTTCTCCAGTGAGTGGGCCCCGCCCTGCCCCACGCCCCACCAGCCTCAGGGTCCTGGGTGTCGCAGCCAGGGGACACTTTCTTAGGACCCTTCCCCGTTACTCTGCAATCTCAGTGCTTTCTTTTGTCCGCGGTGTTTGCCCATTGCCTTCGCTGTTCGGTTAGAAGTCTCTGTGGAGCCCAGAGCAGGGCTTGTCCTCTTGGTGCCTCCGGAGTTTTCATTCAGATAAATCCCTTCTATCTAAGCAAATACATAACATTGCCCCAGGGTTTCTGGAAGCAAACAGAGCAGAAAGCTCAGAACTCAGAAATCGAAGCCCACCCCTAACTGCACGTGTGCAAGTGGGAAGATGGGCAGAACGACGGTGGGGTGGGGGCGGGTGGTGATTCGCGAATTCCTTTGTCTCTCCGGAACCCTGGGGCTCCGAGCCCGGGGCGTCCCTCGGGGCGAAAGTGAAAGTCTGTCCCTCCAGCGGGGATGGGGAAGAGAGAGCTCACAGTTCCAGTTGAAGGGAAAAAGGAAAGGAAAGAAGACTCCACGTTTGGGGTCCTGAAGTTCGATGGGGGGTAGTCTCCTCCTCAGCAGCTGCAGAAACTGGAGAAAAACCACCGGGACGCTCGGGCCGGGCGTTTCAGGGAGGCGGCGGATTTAGGGTTCTGCCGCAAAGTCTGGTGACAGTGTCTTCGCTGCCGGGACCTGCACAGGGTTGGTGGCGGTCCGTGTGATGGGACTGAAGGTGCATGGTCACCACACGCTCACCATGTGTCTGCCAGAGTCCTGTCTCCCAACGCCTGCTGTGCCCAAAACTCTCCCCCAGCTTGTCTGGAGGGGTGGCGGCTCCTGGCCTGACCTGAAGTCTCTAATCCTTTTATTGGCAAAGAAGGCGTCATCGCCAGGGCTTTTGCTAGAGTTGGGGTCATCGTTTAATTTGTTGATGACTCTGTGAAGACAGCATCACCCGAGAGTCGCTGATCCCCTTGGCCGGGTGGCACCTTGGAGGGCACAAATCTCACAGGAGTTTGTTTTCTTTCATTTTACTCGTGGTTCCCGGTGGTTGGTGTGCTTGAAGTCGTTTAAGTTGTGGTGTGTGTTTTCGTTAGATGATGCTAACAAAAAATCTCAGAGGGGAGTGTATGTGTGCATGAGAGAGACAGAGAACTCTAGCCTGATGCAGTTCTTGGCATTGTCCATAACTGGCAGCATTTCCAACAAGACTTTGCTAGAATTTGTTCCAAGTAAGGTCATCAAGATGCCTGCTAGTGCCCATATCTTTGGGGAAATAACCCCTTTCTGTGAGTTCCTATGTGGACAAATGACTCAACGGTGCCAGGCAAGAGTCCCCGGCATCGGTGAGTGTGGGGGGGCCTTTCTCCGATTATGGGACCTGTCCTTGTCTCGTCCTTGCAGCCTCGGTGGCATCCACCTGCAACGACCCAGGTGTGCCTCAAAATGGCACCCGGTACGGTGACAGCAGAGAGCCCGGGGACACCATCACCTTCCAGTGCGACCCTGGGTATCAGCTCCAAGGACAGGAGAAGATCACGTGTGTGCAGCTGAACAACCGCTTCTTCTGGCAGCCGGACCCGCCCACCTGCAAAGGTACCGTGCTGAGGGGCAGGGGGGTCTCCTGGCTGGGGGTGCAGGCGGGCCCCCGGGAACCCCGTCCTGCAACTGTGCCGTCTCCGCAGAGAGATTGCTTCAGGCGTTCTCCCTCGCACCCGGGTTCTCTGAGCCTATCTCGACATTTTACCTTAACCTTTAAACTTTATTAGGTGAAATAAAGGAAGTAGTCAACTTAATATACAGTAATTGACATTTATCTAACACTCCCTCTCCTTAATAATCCTGTAAAAATAAGGACCAATCAAATTACTGTAATTTAAAATTTTTGGAGGCTAGAAATGCTTAACCCTACTATTGCGATTCTCGTTTTTAATATTCCAACTTGCCTGTAGGCAAAACCTACCCCATAAAGAGCACATTCTTCGTTTAGATGGTTTTCCTATAATAGTTCTGCATTTTCACGGAATTCTGAACACTGGGCACTACGCTGCTTAAGTCGAAATGAAGATCAAGGGAGAAAGTTGTTTCTGAAGTTCACCGGAGTTTTCGAAGTATGAACTTATTTAAAAGGGCGACGCTCGGTTTTGCAGACTGTAATTTAAACTATGATCACAGGCCTTCTGTCGCAAATACGGTTTTAAGCTAATGCATAATTTTCTATAAAATAGTAATTTTAGGTAGACTGCCCCTTTATCCAATTAACTGTTTTACCATAGATACCTGTTTGGAGTATTTCATCTTAATTTTACAAAGAAGCGCCACCAAACTGTTGTCATCATGCCCTGTGGTGGTTGAGTCTGTATGTCTTTAAGTGTCTGACGTGCGTAAGATTTAATCTGTGAAGAGCGAAGGTGACAACGGAACGACAGGTGTGTGTGTGGTTGCTGTGTGTGGTTGTGCGCTGAGTCACCTGGGCGGGTTCGTGATTTAGCGGGCTGGGGCCCTCATGGACACAGCCGTGGGGACGGGCTCTGTCTCCCCAGGGGCTGAGATGCGCGGCCCCTGGCCTGTCACAGGGAATTCAGGGGACCTCCCAGGCTGAGGGGCGGGTGGCAGGGACGCACTCCTGTCTGCGCTGCCCCGTCAGAGACGACTGTGTCTGCTCATTGAAGGCTGGCTGCCTCGTCCTCAGTGCAGCCCTGCTGAGAGCACTGTGTTCCAGGCTGAGTCGCCATCTGTGTGCTCCTTTGTCCCAGCGCAGTGACTACCTGTAAAGGCAGCCGTCCTCTTAGACCGTTGTCCTGCTTTTTAAGTAGGACAGGCCTGTTTGAGTCCCCATTTTGCAGGATTTTCAGCTCACGGAGAAGGACATCCCAAAGCAATGCCACTAACCATTAGTCTCTTTAAAGTGATTTCTCAATTGACATTCCTGGAAACACTTAAGTGTGAAATCTTTCCCACTAAGCTACTGTCTTCTGCTGGTGCCCCTCGGCGAGCTGATTTTGGCTGGAGACTAGGTAACCGGTCCTCTGCACCGAAAGCAGCTCACAGGTCTGCGGTCTCTGAGGTCCTCAATGTCAGGTCAAGGACGAGCTACCTCAACTGTCAGGACTGCTGGCCAGCAGACCCGCCTCCCCGCCTGGGTGTCACGTCACAGGAAGGTGGCGTACTGGGGAGGAAGCGAACGCCGGTTTTTCATTGCCCCGTGGACAGTCCCCCAGGAACGTGGCCCGGGGGTCTCGGGAAGGAGCCCGTCCACTGGGGCCCGGCTGACCGAGGCGCAGCCCTCCCGGGAATTCTGTTCTGCTGGCTGGGGACGCTCGGCCACTTCCTCTGGCTTCTTCCTCATTCAAAACGCATGTGTCTGATGGAGGAGCTTTGTCAGCTGTGGTTAGGAAGACGCTGCCGACCTGTGCCCGGAGGCCGCTCCTGTGAACCTGAACCCGCACGAGGGGACTTCCTGACGTTCTCACGTCGAGATCACCTGCGTTTAGTGGTTTGAAGTGGCCGCGTCCTGGTCGATGATCCTGTGAACTGCACGTCCTCCGCGCCAGCGCACAGTGAGCGTTTCCATGGCGCCCTGTGCTTGCCGTCACAGGGCGCTGTCACCACTCAGGGCCGGGTGGACCCGTCCCAACACCGTAGCCCCTTCCTGCTCTGCCAGTTGGCCCTCCAGGCTTTGCTCTGCCACAGTCACACTCTTGTGGGAAGACACCCACTATTATTTATGAGTGACACCTTCCTGCAAACTTGTGTTTCTAGGGCTTGAAAATCGTTTTGTCCAAACCCAGGAGGGTCGCACCGATTTGCTCTAGTATCAGCCACGTGGGAGCGTTTACTTCTGACCAAGAGAAGCACAGTGTGGAGGGAGTACTCGGTCTCATCACTGACCAGGAGCAGAGCCCCACGGTCCCTTGGTGTCGTCACCGGCGTTTTAAATCACCAGTGAGGTTCGGCTGTTAGGAATCTCACCTTCTTTTTGGCTGCTTGACCCGTTCTTCCCTGATTGGCCTGCTCATTTCTGTTTTCCTTGTATTGTGAGTGTGTCCCCATCCGATTCACTGGCTCTCTCTCTCTCTCTCTCTCTCTCTCCCCCCGTTTTACCAAATCTCTTAACTTTTCATCTCTCTGTGTGTCGCTCATGTTTCCACCAGCTTGTCATTCATGAATTTGCCTCCTCGTTTGCTCCGATACGCTGCTTTTTTCCCCCACTTCCCGGAGGACGCCTGCCATGGAGGCGCCTTCTTTTGGCATTTTCAGCTGAGTCGTAACAGAATGACCATTCGGACCAGGGACCGTCACTACCTTCCAGCTCACAGAAAGCGTCCCCGGGAGTCTGAGTAGCCCACAGTCCCCCGTCCCCAAGTCCACGTCTGCAAGGCTCTGAAAAGCAACACTGGGCCCCACGTTTGCCGCAGTTTACTCGGTGGCCACGCCCTGCTCCAGGCTGCTGGGCGGCCACTTGGAGGCCATTTACTCCATTTGACCAAAGTTCAGAATGTGAAGTGTCTCACGGCAGAAACGTCGGCACGTCTCGTGGAAGAGTCTTGCTCGATCTGTGATGGGTGAAGTCCTCACCATGCCCGGGGGGCCCAGGGCTTTGAATGCAGGACAGTGAATGGATGTGGATTTGTGGACTTTCTCTATGTCTGCTTCCCTGGAAAATTTCCTAGGGGGCTGAGTGGCATTTTGGACTAAATCCTCGTCCTACCCAAAATAATTCGCAGGCTCCTGATCGAAACCTAATGAGGGCAGAGTGGAGAGAACCAGACCGAAGGGGGACGAGTAAGACAGGGCTGCTCATTTCCACCAGAAGTTTTAGGTGGCTTCCCCGAGAGCGCCCCCAGGGTGCCGGCCGGCAGACCCCTTTGTTTCTTCCGCATCTGCATTTGGGCTCATCCCTGGAGTCTCCCGCCTGCGGTGCCCTGTAGCCAGGACCCAAATCTGCTGTTTTTCATCTTCCCCAGCCCGTGGAGGGAGCAGCCTCTTCTCTGACCCTTGGCTGCTTCCTTCCCCTCCAGCTCAGCTGCCCCCACCCGCCCCCGGCCCACCCAGGCCCCTCAGCTGCGCTGTCAGCTCGCACTGGGTCCTGGGAGGTCCTTCCCGCGCAGTCTGCCGCGGTGACACGGTGGCCCCGGTAAATTCGGGTGAACGTTGCATCATAACGCTCCCGAGTGTGTGTCTGAGAATTTATTGAAAATATTTTCTATTGAGAATTCGCCTTTGATGGCACTAAAATTACAACAAAAATACTGCAATTTGTTATCATTCTTCTCATGGAAAACTAAGTTTTCAGGGGTGTTAGGTGGGTATATAAAGTTACATCCATCACAGAATATTGCCGAGTGCGTTGCCGTCATCTTATTTCCAGGAAAGTCATTTTTGTGTGTGCAGGACAAGGCCTCCGTTGGGTGCACCCTTCTCTGCTAATATTTCTTCTCAACGAATACACGACCCTGACGTGACACTGGATGTAGCTTCGGGGAAATGCATCATTTACTTGGGCTGGTTTTTAAAAACAACCGGGCGATAAACAGCATCGGTACAGGGAATGGGGAGTGAGGCTGCACAGGCGCCCAGCCCACGCGCACTCATGAATTCCGCGGGGTTTCAGCAGCTCCCGCGTGACGGAGCCGTCACGGAAATCCCACCTAGTCCACGGACCCGCCTCGCACACCTTCCCGCCCAAAGCTGGCTTGCCTATCACATCGCACTAGCTACTCACCACCTTCCTCATAAATATAAACAGACGCACATTCCTCTGAAACGGAATGGCTGAGCAACCCCTCGGTTTGTGCCTGCGGTACTTGTTTCTGGGGGCGGGCAAAGGTAGGTTCACATAACACAGATAAACAACTGATAAATAACGACACGGGAATAAAGTCCCTTCACATACTCAACACTGTGGACCTACTTCTCCCCCCCCCCCAGTGCGCTGAGTGCTGTGACCAAGCAATGTCACTTCCAGGGGCCTTGGTCCCCACTCCGCCGCTCCATGGACACACGTGCTGGGGGGAGTTGGTCACCAACACCCTGTCAGTTCGTCACGGGAAGCTCGGGAAAAGTAACAAGCCCTCTAGGCACCAGTGGGCTGTGAGGAGCATGGGTACCTACACTTGTGTGCCCGTCAGCCACATGGCCCAGCCGAGCAGAGGGGGCGGGGCCTCGGGCCGCTTCCCGGGCCGGCGCACAGCGGCGTGGGAACCTGGGAGAAATGAGAAATGCACAGGACGGTAAAAGCACGTTCGTGGGGTCGGTATTCCTGCGCGAGTCTTGTCTTCGTGGTTCTGCAGTGTGGCTCACAGACATATGGGGCGATCTGCTGATTTTAACAAAGCAAAGTGTAAGAGTATAGCAAGAAAAGATCTAGTTTGAAAATGCCCCTGAAAGTGGGGAGGGGCCTTATGTCAAATGTCCTCCCCGGGCAAGGCTCCTGCAGTTTCTCCCCTGGGTCACTTGTTCCCGGGTGGTGTCCTTCCATTCACACTGACCGGCGCTCATTCTCTCTCCTGGTTGTCCCCCTCTGTGACAGCTGCGTGTGGAGGGAACCTGACCGGCCCGGCGGGCGTCATTCTATCGCCCAACTACCCGCAGCCGTACCCCCCGGGGAAGGAGTGTGACTGGACCATCACGGTGAACCCGGACTTCGTCATCGCCCTGATATTCAGAAGGTACCGTCCCACGAGGAGCACGTCTTTTCAGCAGGACGGCGAATGTCCACCCTAAGGATGCCCTTCCCCCCGAGTGGTATCCGATCTCACGCCCAGCCGAGAGCAGCTCCCGTGTCCGAGGGAGGCGGCATCGGCCACAAAGCGGCGCCTGAGCCAGCAGCCTCCCCTGGGGCCGCCCTGCGTGCTGCATGTGCCGGTGCCCGTGACGGGGCCGGCACCGCTTCTGGACTGCGTCTCCCACATGTCGCAGTTCAAGCGAGAAGGTTTAAGCTACTGAATGCCCATAAAAAGTAATCGGGACACGGGACAGATGTACGTCCCGTGATTTCTCAACAGCCTCTTCTCCCCCTGGATGAGTGAGAGCGAATTGATTTCCTTACTGCGTCTTGTTCCACTCCCTCCCCCCAAAAGGCGGTGCTACGACCATGAAAACAGTCCCCGTTCGGACTTTGAAAGGGGAAGTTCCCTGCCCTTCGGTTGCTATAAAATCCGAGTTCCCAGATGTGCATCCTAAGAAAAAAATTGAGAACTCCTTCCTGCGAGAGTGGGTGCTGGAGTTGTCAATGTGATGATTATTTCATCAACATGAATTCCATAGAACTGTCACGTTATAACTACTTGGTGTACATTACAGTTGCCTTTTTAAAACCCCAAGCTCTTCCCCAGCTTCACCCTCTGAAGGCCGAGCTTCGGGCAGTGTGAGTTCAGACAGTGAGGGTCCTTGAGGCCGCCCTCGGCACAGAGGCCTGGTGACACCGGTTAGTGGAGCCCGGCACCAGCTCCGTTTCTCCCGATGCCGGCGTCCGTTTCCGGCCTGGCTGGGGGTCCGGCTTCCCCCTCCGAACTCAGTGGGAGGGAGCAGGGAAACTGAACCCTCCAGGGTCCGAGTGCCAGGCAGGCAGATGGGCCTTCACTGCCTGAAGTCACTGAAACTGCCACAAGTTGACAAGTGGCGACCATGTTACGGGGCCACTCGGCCGCAGGGAAAGCCAGGGCAGGGCTGCGCCTGTTCTGGAAATCTCCGCAGTCCTGGCCATGCGAGGTCCCAGCAGTGCCCTGGTTAAAACCTCCTCGTAGCAGGAGAGGATGGGTCAGTGGACAACCCTGGGCGTGCGGGGAGGGGGGCCAGGCCGGGGGCACTCCCTGCCTGTGACTCCTCATCCAGGCGGCCAAACCTCGGGTCGTTCTGGGGCGCAGAAAGCTGTCTCCACAGACATTCCCAGTGTCCCTGCAGGTCCCCGCGCCTCCGGAGGAGGGTTGAACTGGAAATCTCCACGTGTTCAGCCCACGCTCGGGCGTTAGGAATCAGAAAAGTCACCTCCCTGTGACTTCTTCTAGAACCCGGTCAGGGCGCGTGTGCACGGCTGTGCCGTGGGGCAGTGGGGGCAGTGGGGAGTGCCCGGGGCCTTAGAAGGAAGGAGAGCACTCAGTCAGCAGGAGGAGGGGCCACAGCACCCACGGGGGCCAGACGCCCAGCTTTCCACTGAGGCCCGGCGACGGTGGGTGCAGGTGAGACTGAGTTCTGCTTTCCTGGGGCATGGAGGGGACAGGGGCCTGCAGCCAGCGCCCATGCAGGCTCAGCGGCACGGGCCCAGAGCCCACATGAGCGCCCGGCCTCGCCCTTTATGTGGGGACCACAGTGGGGAGGTCACAGGCCCCACAGACCGTGCGCCCCCGCAGTGGGACTCAGAGGAAATTGGGTTGAAAGCTTGGCCAGACTCTGGCCTGCTGTGGGGCCAAACTACCCCTGATTTCTCAGACAGAGCCATTAATTATATAAGGTCATTAATTATACTTGTCACTCCCGACGCTGCATGTGGATTCTGATACATCCAAAGACAAAGAGGGGGCAGTTGAGAGCAGTTAGAACATTTCTGTCCCGTGTTTCCAGTGTGCGAAAACAATCTAGCACGGTAACTCCCAATGCCAGTGTCAAGGGGTGCAGTGTGACCAGATTCGGGCAGCACCTTGCAGAGAGTCCTGATAAACTCCCCACCCCAGTCGACCCCTCAGGGCCTCGCGGCTCCCGGGGCCCCTGCCCACTCGGTGCCCCCCAGTCGTGCTCACACCTGTTCCGCTGCTGACCTCAGGGAGCTCGTCAGCTAAACAGACGAGCGGAACGTCCACAACTTTCTTTGGTGACTATACTGTCGAGAGACCCCCATTATCCACGGTTGCTTTAGGCTTTTTCTACTACCTGGGGCCCACCGAGGTCTGAAAGTATGAAAGGGAAAGTTCCAGAACTAAACAAGTCAAAGCTGTAAGCTGCGTGCCTTCTGCCGCTCTAGGTCTCTCCTGATGAAATCCGAGGCCTTCGTTCTGCCCGCCCCCCCATGACTTGCCCCTCCCTCCGGCCAGCCCGCCCCTGTCCCTGAGTAACCCCCTCTCTCCGTGACCGAGGGACACCACAGTCCCACAGCTCTGATCACAGCGTATGGTCGTGAATGCTCCACTTTACCGCCACCGGCTGTTCTCAGACTCTGCCCCGCCCTCTGGCTGCCTTAGACGTTATCGGAGGAACGAGTGTGCGGGGAGAATCGGCGCATACGGGGTCCAGTACTAACCCTGGCCTCAGGTGTCACTGGGGGTCTTGGAACGCACCCCTGGGAATAAGGGGTCTCCTGATTCGGGGGTCTCCTGGGAGAGAGCGCGGCCCGACACAGGGCGGTGGCAGCGTGCAGGAGGGCCGGCAGGTACCAGTGCGGGGTCCCCTGTGGTCCCCATTGGTTTCCTCCCAGACACCAGAGCAAGTTCAGGGGACCTCACATATGTGTTTTATCACCTGAATTTCCAGATAAAGGGCCTGCGGGTCTAGCGACTCCTGTCCCTTCCTGCTGCTCCCCAGCTGAGGAGTGACAGGGGTGTGCATGGGGCCCAGATTAGAGAAGGGGGACCGGAAGGGGGGGCCCGGAAGGCGCCGTAGACGCCTCTGTCTGGTTCGTCCGTTCTGCTCACAGTGAGCCCTGTGGCACCCGAACCCGCTCAGCCTCTGGCCCCGGAGCCCACTCACTTGCAAAGGTCCCAGACTTACCGCGGCCTCGCCTCAGCCGCGGCAGGGGCACCTAAAGCCACCTCCCTCCTGAGAGCACGGGGCTCTGCGGGGTTTCCAGGATGTTAGCGTTCGAGGAGAGAGAGAGGTCGAGTGAGAAACAGAGTGGGAACGAGAAGTGGGGACCCCCCCCGTGCGGTGGCCGGAGAGACACCCCCGCGCTCGGTTCCCCATAGAAACCACTGCCGTTGGCCGAGCTTCCCGGGGGAGGAGGGCCAGTTACATTTACAAAGGACAAACAGTCACGGAGAACTTTCTTTAAACCCTTAAGAACGGTCAGTACTACCAAGTGTCCACATAGTTACCAGCTATCGGCGGTAATTCACCCTCCTGCGTCCAGAGCAGGACATTCTGTGTGTTTCTGGGGTCCCTGTTCTCATCGGGGTCGTTCACAGGGATGCGGTTTGGAGTCAGGTGAACTCTGAGCAGCGTGTATTACAGTGGATGCCTGTTGCTGTTACTCCCATTTTGACACTTTGATCGCCTTTGCCGTCCGGATTGTCCCCGCAGCTTCAACATGGAGCCCAGCTACGACTTCCTGCACGTGTACGAGGGCTCCGACTCCAACAGCCCGCTCGTGGGCAGCTTCCAGGGCGCCCAGGCCCCCGACAGGATCGAGAGCAGCGGCAACAGCCTCTTCCTGGCGTTCCGGAGCGACGCCTCCGTGGGCCTGTCGGGCTTCGCCATCGAGTTCAAAGGTACCGTGAGCGGCGCGGGCGGGCGCGGGCGGGCGCGGGCATCCCCGCCGGGCAGTCTGCGCCGTTCTCGTTGTTGTACGAGGCCTCGCTGCCTGCGTCACGCCTGACAGGCTGGCGTCTGCCCGTCTGTCTGGGGCAGGTGTCGGACCTGAGCTGTGGGGACAGAAATCCAGACCCGTGTCCCCGCTTTGCTAGGGAGCGCATACGAGGAAGCTGTTTCCCAAACCCACGGTCATTTTACAAATGACGATCCGTGCAGCGGAGCAGAACATCCGGGGATGAGCCTCGGACGAGCTTACACGGCTTCTGCTCTGTGTCTTTCACTCAGTTTACCTGTACCGACCCCCTTGGTCTTTCCTCAGTGTTTTCCCGTGTGAAACACCCCGGGCGTCAGGTGGTGAGGACTCCAGCCAGGCACAGCTGGCTCCCTGGTCACCAGACCATCGGGGACCCGCCTAGCCCTGTCAGTCACGCCCCGAGGCAGCAGACAGACGCCCACAGAGTGCACCCTGACCGAGCAGTTTGCTCTCGGATCCGTGAAAACAAGTCATTCCTGTCCAAACCCCTTTCTCACGTGGACAAAGAAAAGGCAGAGAATCCAAGAGATGGACTTAACAAAATATTAATTTTCAATAGTGAGCACTTTACTAAAAATAACAAAAATATGTGCTTTTGCTGAAGCTCTTGAGTAAGTTATCAGTTATTAGACCTTTAAAATAAGTGTTCCATCTCTCTTAACTCTTCGACAGGCTTGTCTTTCTCTCTCTGGTTTTAAGTAGAAAACTAACCTATTCCCCCAAAACAGCAAAATCTACAAACGTACAGACCATTACGAAAAGGCACTGGAAATGCAGGCGATCAGCAGTCAGGGGTCCCTGGGCTGCTGGAAGGACGCGGTCTGCGGACGTCCGGGAGCAGTGAGCCAGACTCTCTAGGAGGACGTGTCCTCACATGGCTTCTGTGCAAACAGAAGTCCCCTGAAGTGCGTCCCCCGACAGCGCGGTCCTGTGAGGGAGAAGGACGAGCGCACTTCATCTGCAGGTGCAGACGCGCCGTGACCCTTCCTGCCAGGACGGCCCACCGCGTGCCTGGTGCCCTCCGTGGAGGAGGGTGCGTGGGTCCCCTGCCTCGCTCGTGGAAAGGAGGAAGAGCTGCCCTTGGGTTCGTGACCCTTCCTTCCCTGACCAGGCAGCTGTCCAGTCAGGGGCTGCAGCCCCTCACAGTTTAAAGCGTCCCCTGGGTGTCTGTGACAAAACAGAACCTGCGGAGAACAAGGAGGCACCGTGGTGACGAAGATTCGTGTCCATCGGGGACGGGCCCCTGCGGGTCTGGGGGCAGCATCAGGGCCTGGTCCCTGTCACCACAGGAAGTCGGCGCCCCTGCCGAGCGAGGATGGGGGCGCTGGCACACTCACCCCACTGGACCCCGATAGGACCCCCGAGGGGTCCCAAAGCAGTGGGGACGTGCACACCAGCAAAACACGCCACGTTATGAAGTCATCTCATCCGCACGGTGACAAGCTGCGAGAAAGACGCCCCCACGATTTACCACCAGGCATCCTGCACGGACAGCTGGGTAACTGGCGCCGGAGGCTTGGGCGCGGTTCATTGCTGGGCATGTTAAACACCTGGCGTCGGCGATCAAACTTAGTGACATGGAGCAGAAGATGGTGCAGCTGGGACTCAACCCAACAGAAAATTAGCTAAAGATTAATCACAGAGTAAATGGCCCGCAAGGCTGACAAGGGGACGGCCACGGACTGCAGGCGTCTGCCGAGAGCTTCTCACTCTTCTGTGAGGGAGGCGAGTGCGCCCGACAAGCACTTGGATTGCCAGGCGCTCGCGGCGTCCTGTGGGCGACGGAGGAGACCCCAGCCTACTCTGGGGGCAGCTGTCCCCATTTGTCCCTTCACGTTCAAGGGAGGTGTCCCGGGTCCTCTGTGGGCTCGGAGGCAGCCACAGAGAATCGCCAGACTGTCACCTCCCGGTGACATAGCCAGGAAGGTCTGCAGCGAAGCCATCGGAGAGACCGTCCACCAGACCCACCCACAGCCAAGGCATGGAGCCCACAGAGGGCGTCACGTTATTGTACGTGAGCATGTCACTGTACCATGTCGCTGTGCCATGTCGCTGTGCCATGTTGCTGTGCCATGTCGCTGTGCCATGTCACTGTACCATGTCACTGTACCATGTCACTGTACCTGCAGGTCACAGAAGTGATACAGCCTGTTGGTCGATACAATTCATTCTATGGCATGATATCAAAATATATCACTGCCATAAATATGCAAATACTTATGGGTGCACATTTGCATGCATTTGTATACTGTGGTTAAAACAGACATATAAACATGTATTATGCAATATTTATGTATGTTGCATTTTAACCACAGCACGCAAGCAAATGGTGCGATAGAACATGCTAATGTTTGCTAATGGAAATCAGAAGATGCTAATGGAGGGCCAGCACTTGCCCCGCGGACACGGACACGCAGGGTGTGGCAGCTACGATGGGAAATGAGGATACAAATGGGAAACAGGCCTGCTTCTCTCCCCGCGGCCCACCCCAGGTCTGGCTGGCTCCCCTTTATCTAGTCCTCAGGGCTGAGCGTGGTGGAAGGCTCTCCGAACTCCTGTCTGCCACTTCCCGGGGTGGCCCCTGTCCCAGTGGGTCACCATCAAAGAGTGAAATAACACCCTGCCCCCACTTACACTTTGCGGAGATTCTTGGACCTGAGGAGCCACTGGGCTCTCTACCACGGAGGAGGGAGGCCGGAGGAAAGAGCAGGCAGTCTCTACTTTACCCTCGGCTTGTGCTCCAGCCCGTACTGGATTCACTAACCCCCCCTCACACGTGCTCGCCGGTGCGCACGCGTGCAGAGTGGTAGTTTACTAACTTTAAAGCGTGAAGGGGAACGTTCCAGGGAACTTGCGTGTTGACCACGCGGAGACTGGGAAGTGCGCTGCCACCGGTTCCGACGAGCGGGGAGCTTGGGTGGCGGGGCGCGGAGGAGCAGCAACAAAACGCAGGTCGGATGACCAGATTCCACGCAACGTGGAGGCGCGGGTGTCTTCTCCGTGCGGAGATGTTTGGGGAGCTCTGTTGAAACAGCACGTTGAACATTTTAAGTCTACCAAGGGGGAGCTGGGTCTACCTACAGCGCAACAAGACTCCGAGGAAAAAAAAATAAAGCCGATTTTGTATTTATATTTGGGAAAAGAGAGGTTTTGGGTAGCGGTCTGTCTTACTGAATGGATCCGCAGGTAGACAGGTCTCCCCAGTGTGTTTTTCCTGAAAGTTACGTGACTTTTCTGGAGTTTGTCCAGACTCTCAGGTGTGGGGTGGGCGGGACCCCGCGCCGACAGCGCAAAATGGGCCGCGCACTGTGCGCATGCCCAGTGCCGAAAGCACAGGCCCCCAACTCTCTGACCCGCTGCCACGGCAGCAGGGACAGGTGTGTCCGGGATCCTCACACCCAGGGCTGGACGCGTGCCGGCCGGTGAAGGGCGTTTCCAGCTCAGGCTGATGCGCCCTGGGACTTGGCGAGGGTGGCGGAGGCCAGAGCATCTTCCCCGCTGTCTTCTCAGTCCGTCCGTGCGCCTCTCGCAGGGAAGCCCGACGCCCCATAGCTTCCCGGGCAAGCCCCATTTCCACGGTACTGGGGCTTAAGTCGGAGAGTCGGGACATGGACTGATTCCCCCAAAATCAGTTTCTTTGGCTCAGCACTAAAATCTGTGATCAAAAAAGGGGTAGATGTATAAAATTATATACAGATGAAAGCAGTAATTCATTAGCAATCCTGTAGGAAAATGTACAACTGAAAACTTAGAGATACAATTTTGTTGTTTTCCCTACTTTTCCATGACATTTCATTTTGAATTTTTTTTATAATTTATTTTTTAAATTGATTATACTGTTACAGTTGTTCTATTCCCCCCTTCATCCCCCTCCACCCTGCCCCCCCCATCCCCACCATTACCCTCCTTTAGTTTATGTCCATGTGTCTCAAGTCCTTTAGGTTCTATATTTCCCATGCTATTCTTGCCCCCCCCATCTATTTTCTATCTACTGTCTATGCTACTTATTTTCTGTACCTTCTCCCCCCCATCTCCTCCTCCCACTCCCCCTGTTGCTAACCCTCCTTGAGATCTTCATTTCTATGTTTCCACTCCTGATCTAGCTGTTCTTTTAGTTTGCTTTCGTTTTAGGTGTGGTTGTTAATAACTGTGAGCTTGTTGTTCTTTCACTGTTCATGTTTCTTTAACTTCTTTTTCTTAGATAAGTCCCTTTAACATTTCATATAATAAGGGCTTGGTGATGATGAACTCCTTGAATTTGATCTTATCTGAGAAGCACCTTATCTGTCCTTCCATTCTAAATGAAAGTTTTGCTGGATAGAGTAATCTTGGTTGTAGGTCTTTAGATTTCATGACTTGGAATATTTCTTTCCAGCCCCTTCTTGCCTGTAAGGTCTCTTTTGAGAAATCCACTGACAGTCTGATGGGGACTCCTTTGTAGGTGACTGTCCCCTTATCTCTTGCTGCTTCTAGGATTCTCTCCTTCATTTTAATTTTGGCTAATGTAATTATGATGTGCCTTGGTGTGTTTCTTTTTGAGTCCAACTTTTTTGGTACTCTCTGAGCTTCTTGGATTTCCTGGAAGTCTATTTCCTTTGCCAGATTGGGGAAATTTTCTTTTATTATTTGTTCAAATAAGTTTTCCACTGGTGGTTGTGTCTTTCCCCCTTCTGGTACCCCTATAATTCGGATATTGGAGCGTTTAAAGATGTCCTGGAGGTTCCTAAGTCTCTCCTCATTTCTTTGAATTCTTGCTCCTTGACTCTTTTCTGTTTGGCCATTATTTGCTTTCTTCTGGTCCACTCCATTGATTTGAGTCCCAGTTTCCTTTTCAACGCTATGGGTTTCCTGTGGAATTCCATTCATTTCCATTAGTTTCGCCTTCATATATTTGTCTAATTTGTCGGTATAATCAACCAGATCTATGAGGATCCTGATGACCAGTGTTTTAAACTGTGCGTCTGAGAGTTTTGCTATTTCTTCGTCGCTTAGATTTATCTCTGGGGCTTTGAGGTCTTCCTGCGACATTTTTGGTCTGTTCTGGCCCTTTAAATGTGAGAAGCGGCGCCTGGGACTCCCAGGTCGCTGGGTTGTGACGTTGTATGTGGGGGCGTGGTCAGAGCGGGGAAATGGCGGCGCCCTCTACCGCCGCTTGCTGCGGGGACACTGGGCCCCGGTCCAACCGCCCACTCCCTCGCCCGTCCACTCGCCCGCAAACAGGCAACCGCAGTCAACACGCAGCACCGCCTCCCCACTGTCTCCTCTGCAGTTGCTCACCCGGTGGGTTGCTCGGTCGCTCACTAGGTCCAGTCCTGCGTTTGGAACCCGTGCGTCTGGATTCGCGCGTCTGGATTCCGCGCCCGGGTCCGACTCAGTCCTCCTGTGCAACCCCTCACGAGACGCTGGTTTCGCCCCTTACCGGTCGAGCCGAAGAATTTGTTGTTAATGGACTTCCGAAAAGTTCAATTTTCCGTGTTCTGTTTGTGTTTTCTGATGCTAATATTTAGTTGTCCCCAAACTTGGTTGTGTGAGAAGGCACGGCACATCCACCTATACCTCCATCTTGGCGGAAGTCCTCATTTTGAATTTTTAAGTCTGTTGTACTGTTTATGCTATTACAGTTGTCCCATTTTTTCTCCCCTTTCTCCCCCTCCGCCCTGCACACCCCTCCCCCCTCACTCCCCCACCTTAGTTCACACCCATGGGTCGTACATGTAAGTTCTTTGGCTTCTCCATTCCCTACGCTCTTCTTAATTTGATCATTAGTAACTTGATAATTATTGCTAGAGTATGCAACTATTAACTTCATAATTAATGAACAACCTTGTTATCAGCCAATTGATAAATATTTGTGGAGCATTTCTCAAACGCTGGGTTCCACTGAGGCACTGAAAAAATAATTAAATGAGCGACCAGACAACCGAACACACACACGAATTGAGACGCCCGGTCTCACGTTCGCTCCCTCTGCAGAGAAACCGCGGGAGGCCTGCTTCGACCCTGGAAACATCATGAACGGGACGAGAGTCGGGACAGATTTCAAACTGGGCTCCACCGTGACCTACCATTGTGACCCTGGCTACACCATCGTGGACCCCTCGTCCATCGTGTGCGTGATCGGAGCCGACGGGAAGCCGGCCTGGGACCGCGTCCTGCCGACCTGCAGCGGTGCGTGTGCCTTGGTCTTGCCTGGGAGTCCAGCCGGTCCGCAGACGGCGCCCCACTGCCCCCTGTAGGCCGCGGGTGGGATCGCGGTTGGGATCCGAGAAAGGCCAGAAGACAGACAGCATCCCGCCCTCCTGCTGCCTTAACTCACGTCTGTTCTGTCCTGGGAAGGGTGGTCTTTCTTTCCCTTTTGCTTTGGGCAGCAAAGCGAAGCAGCTTTTGGACTTTTACATTCTGCTGAGTATTTAGGGGACCCCGGCACCCCGCAGCTCCTCCCCTGGGCCCCTGTTGCCACCCCTGCCACGTTGCGGGCACCTAACCCTGGTCACTCCCCTTCCAGCTCCCTGCGGGGGCCAGTACGCAGGGTCGGAGGGCGTGGTGCTGTCGCCCAGCTACCCCCAGAACTACACGGCCGGCCAGGTGTGCCTGTACTCCATCACGGTGCCGGAGGAGTTCGGTAAGGACATGTTCCTGTGTTTGTGGACTCGTTGTCCTGTGTGTCCGTGTGCACGGGTCTGTCACTTTACAACCGCCCCAGCCGTTGGCGTAATAAACCGCCATGAAGTCGGGGCCACGTGGAGGGGCGGGTCTCCCGGCCCGGCCCACGCAGGACCCGGCTCCTTCCTCTTCTCCCCGGGACCTGGACTGCCCCCCTGTCCTCCCAGGGTTCTGGCCCCGGATGGGCAGAGAGAGCAGGTCCGGCGCTCCCCTTACGTTGGCCACAAAGCACCTTTTCAGTGGGCTGTTTCCGGGACTAAGGGAGGGCCGCAGAGCCTCGTGGGTCAGGGACGTCATCATGTGACCGTGAGGGACGTCCCCGGGTCGGGGAGCACACCTGTGAGTGACCGGAGGTGGGAGGCCCGGCCGTGTCCCGTGTGACCCTGGAAACCAGGCTTCCTGACCTTCCCTCCTCAACTTTGCTTCCGACCGGAGCCCGAGGCCGAGCCAGTTTCCCTGAAGGGCTGCATTTCCAGAAGGGTCTCCGGGGCGGCCCGTCCTCGGTGAGGTCGGTGCTGGGCACCGGCATCTCCCCCCCAGGGAGCAGGACACTGTCCTTCGTGCGGCCTTCGGCCCCAGAGCCAGCCTGGTAGTAGGCTTCATCGTGGTACCGATGGCGCTTGTTTCCAGCAGTAAAACTAAAATCCTGCATCGTCTGGCTTTTTCTTCGCATGCAAGTTAGCAGCTACCCCCTCATAGAAATAAAGCCGATAAAGATTCTAATGTCAGAGTGATTGGAGGTAAAACATTTTTAAAAATTCAATTCTATGGCAAGAACATCAATTGCTGGGCAAGAAGCTGGCTTATGGGAGAAATCAAACAATTTCTGTGAAGTTCTGTCATCTATTATTTATAATCCATCATTTTAGCTTATTCCAGAGTTTTATTGAGTTGTCACAACACAATTGTGATTTTTCAGCAGGAAAACTCACACCCCCGTCCTATGTATTGATCTGACTTTCCAATCTGAAATGTTTGTGATATAAACATACAGGACATTCTTGACGAAAATCTACACTGTCTTAGCTTTTATTCCCCCTGATTTCCTGATTCTCTGCTGGGGATGAATCAGTTCAACGACTGTGATAAGTGCTGGGATGAATGAAAAGTGGTGCCACCCAGTCCTGTGAGACGGGGTGGTGGTCACTGGGGAAGGAACAGCTAGGACAGGTCTTCAGGTGCCAGGAACACCCCCCTTGTTCACCCCAAAGCATCCTTCCTGAAACAAGACTGGACCATGCAGACCCCTGGGTGAGCACCGTCTCCCACACCTTCACCCCGGAGCCGACCCCGGGTTTCAGTCCTGGCTCAGAGGATGAGACAGCGAAGGAAGAAACTGGAAGAGAGAACCTCGCGAAAACCAGTGTCCCCTCCTTGTGATGCTGTTTTAGAGCGACCCCGTCGCTGGGGGTCCGGCCCTTGCATCCTTCAGCCCTCGTGGGCATCTGCTGCACAGGCTCTATTGCGCATGAACGGAACATGAGTGTGACAGAGCATGTGCCGTGTGCACAACTGAACACACACGGGAGCCACGGGCTTCGGGTCGCCTCGTCGTGCCCACACTTCCCTCAGTTCCTTCGCTGGAATCCCGATGTGCGTGATGGGTGTGCAGGCATCTTGCCCAGAATGGTGTGTGGGGACCTCAGCCGGACACCAACACGTGTGTGGGACCCAGCTGCTTGTTGCTCAGGAATCAGCGCTAAACTGTGGGTTTCTGTGACCCCAGGTGTGGCTGAGTCCCGCGCTTAAACTGCAAGGAACTCACATGAATTGGTGTGAAAATGCTCAGTGCTTAGGGCTCTCTGACTCCACACTGAGTCGTATGCTTTCCAGACCAGGCGGTGTCCTGCTCCCCGAGCTGGCTCCTCGGGCCCTAGACTAAGCGGGGTGGCGTCTGGGGGACCCCCACCACCCGGAAGTAGGATGAAAGGAAACCGTCTTCACTGATGTTCCAACTGTGCAGAAAACAGCAACCCCACTCCATCCATAAGAACTAAAAGAGGAGCAAAATCAAATAGTTTTAGCTGAGAAGTTTCAGAAAGCAAAGCAGTTCATTATTCTCGACTGGGGTCTTAGGACCGGGACCCTTGGGAGGACGGAGTCGGTCCGTAGTTCAGGCAGAACCTGCGCCCCCGCCTCTCTAAGCCTGCCGTGCCGCCTTCCCTCCCCAGTGGTGTTCGGGCAGTTCGCCTACTTCCAGACGGCGCTGGACGACGTGGCCGAGCTGTTCGACGGGGCCCAGCCGCAGGCCAGGCTGCTCAGCTCGCTGTCCGGCTCGCATTCCGGTAACGCATCGCTTCCCTTGCACTGGGACAGCACGAGTGAGGAACTGTTGACTTGTGTGTGTGTGTGTGTGTGTGTGTGTGTGTGTGTGTGTGTGTGTGTGTCAAGGGGCAGGGGGAGTGAAAGCTCATCTCTGAGAGCGTTTGTTTAGTAAGATCTTACCTTCGATGTGAAAGTTCAAATGCACTTTTATCCCATATGAGAAAACCACTTGCCTCTATCATTTTATTTACGAAGATTACGAAAAACGCAATGTCCGTCTGGTAAAGACGGCAAGTGTCAGGAAGAGGAAGGAGCGTCCCGTGCACTTGGTTTTCCGTTCTGCCTGCTGGGCCTCCTCCCGGAGCCCACGGGACTGGCGTGTGTCTCCACCATCTGAATCCTGTTCACGTGTGTGGAGCCGCCCCACCCACGCGTGTAAACAGTACATGTGTTCACACGCATGCACCCACGTATGTCCACGTGTCGGCAGGTCAGGGATGTTAGCTCGCAGCTGATTTTTACTCTGCGCTTTCGCTGCACGGGGCGTTTTTGAGCCTCCCTGTGAGGCAACACTCGGCACAGGCTGTGGCTGCTCCGTTCTGAGCGGCGGCCCGCGGGGCGACCGGCCCGCAGCGTGCTCATGCGCACACACCTCACGCCCGTCCGTGGCGGCACCGCTGCATCCTGCCGGTCACCCAAACTCAGGGAGGTCCCCTGTGTGCGTCACAGACCAGGGCCACCCGAGGTCGAGGTCTGGTGAGCCTGGTTTCGCTATTAGTGACCCACGGCCTTAAACCCGAGTCCTGGTCACTTCTCTGTGTCCAAAGATGGGGGTCAGGGGACCTCAGAGGACACACATGTAAAACATGGACCCACACTGAAAACCCACCTCCGGAGGGTCACGCCATCCCCACGCCCCTCACAGGGCCTGACAGTGACCACTCGGGCACAGCACCTGCACTTTAGTCAGAAGGTGAAAATAAAACGTGCTTCCTGAGATTTTTACCTAAATCCTTTAATTTTTTAAGCCAGCTTTGGATTCAGAGACACTTTGTCAAGTTTAAGTAAAGTCCGAGCACATGATTGTCAAACGGAGTTGACTCTGCCCCCATGATTCACGGATCCTATCTCCCACCTTAGCGGCTCGTAGGCGGTTCTGGGCGATGCCTTTTCAAAGGGAAGCAGACGTGGGACCGTGGTTAGAATAGCGTCCCAACAGAATGGACGTGCAAGAGCAAAGCTCTTCAGTCGCCGTAGAAACAATTGCTTTGTCCTAAACCCAAAAGTGCAGTTCCATGAGCATTCAAAAGTCACGCGTTGCATTCCCAGTCTGTAGTCATTTTCCGAGATACCACATCGCCCACCACTGCGCGGTGCATTGTGCTGGTCCACCCGTGTACGAGCTCTTGTTTCTTCCCCAGGGGAGACCCTGCCTTTGGCGACGTCCAATCAGATCCTGCTCCGGTTCAGCGCCAAGAGCGGGGCGTCTGCCCGCGGCTTCCACTTTGTGTATCAAGGTAAACGCCGTGGCCGCGCGGGGGCCTCCCGACCCTCCCAGTATCCACTTCCGTCCCAGGGGGTGGTCTGAAAGCGCCCGGCTGCACTCTTCGGTGTTTAAGAGATTGAGGCTGTTTGTTTATTTATAGTACGGTTATTTAATAAGAACGTTAAGGTTTTTAGTTTGGCACACATCTGTTTAAACCACAAAGATGAAACATCACCTCCTTTTTCTGACACAGGCAGGAAACACATGCCAATCAAGTTAGTTTTATGTAGAACTTCACATTTTGCAAAACATTTCAAATGCATTATAGTTCATCTAATTAAGAAAAATGTTTCCTAAAACTTTAGATTTTTGTAACCGTGCTAAGAAAACCCTCATAAAATAAGTTATCCGTTTCCAAATCTCACTGCAAAAACTGATTGAAAAGACAATAATTTCACAAAAGCAAATAAAATGTCCCTGCATCTGTCACTCTGTAGATACTTTAATTTGTGTTCTATCGACTTTTGAGATCTCAGTGCTTTCTGTTTATGTCTGGGTTTGGGGCTTGTGCAGCAGCGTGTTTGAGGTTCCTCCTCGAGGTTCCTGAGAAACGAGGGTTTTTTCCCTCGTGCTGCTCGCTCGTGGTTGTGCATGTTCATCCGTGAACTTGGGGTGGCAGCGTGTGACTGGTTCACGCTCTCCCTTTTGGAGGTGCTGGTGGGTCTGCGTTTCTGGGGTGCAGGGCGGCGCAGGCCGGGGTCTGGGAGACGCCGTCCTCTTCAGCGACGAGCTGAGTCTGCAGGATCAGGAGCAGCACCCCACTGCCCTCGCTCCCCGTTTTGCTCGAGTGGAGACGCTGGGCTGCTCTCCCACCTTTTCCTCCGGAGCAGACGAGAGTCCCGCCCTAGAGCGGCCTCGCCTCGTTCCTGAACACGCTCCAGGAAACCGCGTGACGGCATCGTGTGTTGCAGGATGTGGGGGGATGACAGCTGCCACGTCACTCGTGTGTCTAGTGACCTCACCCTGCAGGCCCACGTTGCCTGCTGAAGACACCTGTCTGCCGTCAGCGGTCGGGTGATCTCGCAGGAACAGCGAGGGAGCGGCGTGTGCGAGGCCAGTCGGAGGGAAGCTCCCTGACCCAGTTGGAGCCGCCGCTGCCTGGACGAAGCTGAGTTGGAGCCAGTGACGTCGCTCTACCTGAAGCTTTCAGTTGGGCTGGAAATGGCAAACCCCGTAGTTAGAAAGCGGACGTGACTGGAGAGTGGCCAGTTCCGGCAGCTCGCGTCCTACCCCTCCTAACTTTCTGAAAACAAGTTCAATGTTACCTTTTGCAAAATGTAACCTATTTACAAACCAAAGTTGGTGAGACGTAAACAACTTGAACCACTTGGTGCAGTTTTCATCCTGGAAAATCTCACATTGCAAGTTCCTGACCTCAGCTGCCTTGAGGACAGGCATCCTTTGAGGGTGTGTTTTTAAAAAAATAAAGGTTAGAAAAGCAATCAGACCATGATATAAAATATCTGAGGCAAACGACCCAATGGCTATCCTATTTTCAAATACTACACTTCAAAGTCATCCTTTTGAAAATTCTTTCTTTAAAGTAACATATTAACATCAGCATGGCCTAACCCCGGCAACAGAAATAAAAGCCAGGGACTCATAGGTGACTGCGCGTCCCTTGTCCTCAAGAACAGTGAGGACTCCAGCGTCCTCAGTATTCGTGGGGTCCAGCACACCCTCTTTGCTGCTGTGGCCCTGTGCTGAGTTTGTGCAAAAATCGATGGCTTTGTGTCAGAGCTAAACCCTCGGGGTAAAGAGCTGGGACCTAGAATGCCACCGGTGACAAAGGATGCGGGAACACCTTTGTGGGGACGTGTCCAACACTCGTGAAAAGTTAAATCGGAGGTTGGCCCCTGAAGGCGAGGGGTTTGTGGAAGCCTAAACTACTTGAACGCCACTCTATGAAAACGTTCTGAACAGGGCTTTCACCCACTGATACGGCTGCTTTCACGGTTCTAAAGCTTGGAATTGCTCAGGGACTTGAGCTTGGTGGTCACAAGACACCTCGCCCTTGAGGCCCCAGGGGAGGGGGGTGTCAGGAGGCCAAAAACCTGCAGGGGGCGCCGCTATCGCCATCACTTACTGTAACAGAACATCTCAGTCTGCTTTTCATCAGAAGAATGTAGAACTCTGAAGTCTCATTAATGCTTTAATTGTACCCACGAGACAGGAAACAATGTTATTAACTTCCACCTTCTGATAGAAAGTGCGTCAGTGCTGCCTCAAAATGTAGCCCAATCAAAATAATCTGACTTCAGATGAGCTCGCTGTCTTACCAGAGGCTCCCACAGGGGGTCTGTGGTGGCCCGGGTCAGTTCACCGCTGGGGCAGCATGGAGACGGGGGTGATCCCTGAGGACCTGAGTCCCGGCGAGGGCTGTACGCACGAATGAAGACATGTAGGGCCCAGAAGAACGGGATCGCAGATGCAAACGCAGACCGATCCCCCCCCCCCCGCAGAGAACGAGGACCGGGTTTGCAGGTCCCCAGCTGAGCGGCTGCTGCATCTCTGTGTCTGAGTCTGTTTGCCGTGACCGACCTCCTGGCCATGAAGTATTTCCCAACCTGCACCCCTGCCCTTTTCATGCAGAGAAGACCCCCGACAGCTGGTGGATTCTGAGCTGCAGCCCTGGGGTACCTCCCCGCCAAGCAGCAAGGAGGCTCAGCGGCCACCGCCCACCCCCACAGAACCGGAAACTCAGTGGTCAGCGAGCTTTTCCCTGGCTGCATCCATGGGGGCTGTGAGGTGCAGAGAAACCAGATGTCTCCACAGGGAGTCCCCGCAGGGCAAGGCGGGGGTCAGGCTGTGCTGGCTGCTTCCTGTGGGGGCTGTCCGGGTGGTGGGTGGGCAGTGTCTGTGTCAGGAGGATGGGGAATGGAGCGCAATGCAGCTGTGACTAGGAAATCGCTCATGTTAATGGGAAGAGTGGGACTCGGATCTTTTCTGGGGATTGTATAGATTTTCCGACAGCGCTGTGGTCAGCCCCGGACTCACGGCGGGCTCAGAGGCCGTATGTGGTCAGCAGGAGGGTACGCGGCCCAGCGCTCAGGCCCAGCAGCCCCAGGTGGCAGGTGGCAGGTGGCAGGTGGCAGAGCTTCCTGGTCGTCCTCACACCTGCAGCCTGGGCTGAGCGATGCCCTCGCCAGCACGTTATGAAACTGGGCTTTTGTTGCTTCATCGGTCTTTGCCATTTCCAAACATACAATTAGGATATTAGTCATGTTTCTAAAAGTGCACATCTTCTAAGTGTCGGGTGGCCGCCTGGGGAAGCGGGGTCTCTTCTCTGTCCCCAACGCGGCTCTCCGGTCCCCACCACGTGCCCGTGGGGAGTGGCTGGTCCGAGAGGCAGACCCCGTGGAAGGAGGTGGACGTGTGGGCTGTTTTCATAGCACGGCTGTTTCCATCACGCATGAATAAAGAAGGCTGCGGTGGACATGCTCTGCGGCCCCAATTTCTGTTACTTTGGGTAAATAACCAGAGGGGGCGGCTGGGTTTTTGTCCATTCTTTTTCCAGATTTGTTGTTGTTTTGTGATGACCGTATTATAAGCAGTCTTTGATGGATAGCCGCTTTTCTCACTAGAGTCTAGGGCCCTTGAGGACAAACAAGCTCAAGTTCTTAGGGACGTCAGTACCACTGGGCGCTTAATTCATTTTAATTGCCCGAAGGTCACTGGGTCCTCCCGGGCACTGACCCCCCGCCCTCCTGCCATGTGTCCTGTCAGAGATGAGATGGGAGGCCACCCTCGGTGTCAGCAGGAGGGGGAGTGTGGGCGGGCGTGTGCCCCGCCCCTCCCCTGGCCAGGGGTGGACGGCGTTCGTTACCAGCTCCACAGTCACTGACGCTCCGTGCTGGCTCATCTGGGGTCTCCGTCTGCGAAAATGCCGATGTCCGCCTTGTATGTTTCGCCTGCAGCCGTGCCCCGGACCAGCGACACCCAGTGCAGCTCCGTCCCCGAGCCCAGATACGGCCGGAGAATCGGCTCCGAGTTTTCAGCGGGTTCGGTCGTGCGGTTCGAGTGTAACCCCGGGTACCTGCTGCAGGGGTCCTCGGCCGTGCGCTGCCGGGCGGTGCCCAACGCACTGGCCCAGTGGAACGACACCATCCCGAGCTGCGTGGGTGAGCGAGTGTCCCCCCACGTACCTGTGTGCATGAGGCTGCCGGTCCCAACCACCCCACGGTGTCAGGGAGCTGTCAGCCCTCTGTCCGAGCCCCAAAACCCGATCACATTCCAGACCCGTTCAAAGAGCAGTTTGTGTTGCTGGAAATAATTGGGCGGCAGCAAACCCTAAACGTTACTGTTTCCTGGAAGCACCAATCAGATCAACAAGTAGGAAGCCTGTTTGCTTCTCGATTCTTACTGAGAACCCCATCGACTGCCCAGCCCTGGGCATAATTCCATTGCGGGGGGTCATTCTCCTGTCACTTTGCAGAGCACTCTCTCCCACGTGTGTGCTGACGAGGTTTCGAGGGCACCGGGTTCAGGCAGGCTGAATGGCAATGACATTGCGAGTCCTGGTTTCCTGGCTGCACTCGTGGGAGACCTGCGATGCAGCCAGGCTCGGCCCTGGAGGTCACGGGCGCCTCTTGGGCGCCTCTCCCCCACTCCGCCCTGGCTCGTGAGCTGCCCTAAAATCCCCTGGAGTCCGGTGCTGGTCCGCACTCGGAAATGAGCAGAGTCTGCAGGGCTCCTGAAACGCGGCAGGCAAATTCCTGAAACAGGCGTGGACACCCAGATGCCCTTGGCAGGCAGGGCCCCTCCTTGGAGGCAGTGACGAGGTTTCTTTATAAAGACACAGGTCTAAGCTGAGTAGTGTTGTACCTGATACCCGGGTCGCTAATTTAAGACAACAGGTTACCACTGATTGACCTTCAGAGCATTGCGGTCCCTGTGACGTGTCTCACGATAGTTGCGCACACAGGCGGAGGGCGCCCGGCACCAGGCGGAGGGCACCCCCTTGGCTGTGTTTTACCACCCCCCCCCCCCCCCGTCTTCCAGTCCCCTGCAGCGGCAACTTCACCCAGCGCAGAGGCACCATCCTGTCTCCCGGGTACCCGGAGCCCTACGGCAACAGCCTGAACTGCGTCTGGAGGATCACCGTCACCGAGGGCTCAGGGATCCAGGTGGGTCGGTGCCGCCCGGGGTCTGAGGCAGGCAGGTGGGGCCCAGCCCTGTGCATGGGCCTCTGGCTCGCTTTTCCATTTTTGAGTTAGTTCTTTTAACCACATACAACAAAACCAGTTTCTCTTTTCTTACTATTTTTGCAAAGTGTCTCTAGTCATGTTTCTATATTAGAAATTAAAACAGTAGATCCTAGGACAAAATCTATCCAAAGAGCCCTTTGCAGGAACCATTGGGTCTGGGGCTTGCCTTCCCGGCGCCCGCACGTTGAGTTTCGCAGGGGCCTCCCCGCCCGGCTCCTTTCAACCGCGTCTCGCTGTTGTGCAGATCCAGGTCATCAGCTTCGCCACCGAGCAGAACTGGGACTCCCTGGAGATTTACGACGGCGGGGACACTGCCGCGCCGAGACTGGGCAGCTTCTCAGGTGAGAGGCGCCGCCCCCTCCTCCCCGCCTCCCTGTGAGCCAGGCGGTCAAACAGGAACAAAGCAAAGGGCCCAGGACGCCCAGGGAGCCCTTCCCTCCGCCGCTGGCCCGTGGGTGCAGTGTGCCCCCCCCCGTAGAGCGCAGCCGTGGGAGACAGAGACCCTCAGTCCGCAGGGAGCTGGACCCCTGCCGCTGGGAAGTGGCCGGTGTGCATGCGGTGGACACACAGGGAGGCCCCCAGGGGAGGGTCCCCAGAGAGGGAGGAGGCGAAGGCTGAGACCCCATCCCGGCCGGCAGGCCTTTGCCCACATGTTGTTGAGGGTCTGACGCAGGTGGGGACGGAGAACCGGGTGGCAGCTGCAGTGGGCGGACAGCTGGGGGACACTTGGGGACTGGCCCAGGGGAGTCTGCGAGGACAGCGTGCAGCAGGGGCCTGTCCCCGGGCAGGGTGGGCGTGAGGGGCAGGGGTGAGGGCAGCTGGGACGCCCGGCTGTGTCCGGTGTGAATTACAGACACTGGGGCGAACTCCTCCTCCTGTTCCCTGTAGCTACAGACATGAGTAAACATGTGCACATGTGTGTTTATGGTTGCATGTGCTTGTATGTGATAGATTTTCTGCCTTTGTCCTTGAGGGGTGTGAACAGTGACACCCCACTAGTGACAGGCCCACCTGGCACCCAGCTGTGGGGTCCTGAGTGTCGGTCTCAACACCGTTCTCTCGAATGGAACCAGTGCTTCTTGGAGATGTGCCGGCCCCGAGGCTCCGGTGGGGGAGACCCCGGGACGCCTGTGTGTGGCGCCGACGAGCTGGTCACGCTGACGTGAGCCCACAGCTGCACAGGGGCCACGGCTGTGTGGGGAGTTTTGGTGGCAGAGCGGACAACAGGTCTGGAAGGAGGCTGGGGAGAGGAAGTGGTCACACGGTGGCCAAAGTGACAAGGCAGCAGCTGGAGCAGCTGGACGGCTGAGCCGGGGGTGGCGTGCGGATGAGGGACAGGATGGTGTCAGTGTGACTCCCTCCTCAGCCTCATCGGGCCAGGAGGGGAGGGTGAGCTGAGGGTGCAGACGCCGGGCAGACAGAGCCCAGGGCGACTAGATCGCCGGTCACGGGGCGTGTGCTGAGAGACCTGCGTGTGTGCACACTGCCTCTCTCAAATCAGTAAAAACGGGTCATCTGCTAAGAAGTTTAAAAACCCATAAAAAGTTTTAAAAGGGACGTATTTTAAACCTACGCCTAGAAATGAAACTTACAAGCCTTGCACGTTTGTGAAAAGATTGTGTCGCACGCACGGACCCGCGAGGCAGAAGGCAGCTCCCTGGAGAGGGACCCGCGCCGTTTCCTGAGTCCAGAGAAGAGCCGGCAGGTCGGCGGCAGCCGGGGACTCGTGGAGACCGATGAGGACCCGCCTCCACGGCCCCTGCAGGGCGGCCGGGGTCTCCGAGGCGCCCTTAAGTACTTCATGGAGTTCAAGTGCGGCAGCTGCACCCCGAGCAGGGACGTGTCAGAAGGCAGCAGGCGCAGGTGCAGGGGTGGTCCCCGGGCCTGGCCAGCCCAGCTCCTTGTCCAGTGGACGAGAGGCCTCGTCTGCGGGGCGAAGCTTCTGCATGAGGAGGAATGGGAAAGCCAGTGTGGGTCGGAGGAGAAGGGCATCCGGGACCACGACGGTGGGGACACTGGAGCGGAAGAAGGACGTGGCGGGAAGAATCCAGAGGTGCCGGCCACGGTGAGATCACACAGGGGCTTTAGGCCGAGTCCCTGAGGCAGAGGTCGCATCCTGAGAAAACGAGGAATTTGAGGATGACCTCATCACATGTCCATTTATTGAAAGCGCTCCCTAGCTCCCAACAGAGGGAAGTGGATTAAGGCACCGGTGGACTCCGGGCCCCATTTGGCAGACTGGTTAGCGGGGCTGGCGGTGAAGAGGCGAGGCAGGGACGGCCAGACCCGGGAGCCAGGCTGGCTGGTCAGGGCCCGGTGGCCAGCCATGGGCAGCCTGGGGTCAAGGACAGGGTGGAAGCTTCTTGTGGAAGGACGTGCATGCGCGTCAGTGTCATGGACTGACCTGAGGACTCAGAGGGTCATGCGGGTGTGGCCGGGGTGCGTGGCGTCCAGCTGTGCACACGCCACGGTGCAGCCCAGTGACAAGAAGGAAGCTGGGTCCTCCCCGGAGTCTCCTGCGTCCTTGAAGCTCTCAGAGGTCACCAGAGCCACCAAGGAGAGAGTGGAGGACGACCGAAGGACTATCTTTTCAATAACGTCCGACTGTGCAGGAGGATTATCGACCGAGCTCCTTGTTTTATTTTAAACAGTGTCTCTTCCCTTACACACCAGCGTTACCTTCAGTGTAGCTTGTTCCAGTAAGTTGTGCAAACAGTTTGTGCTCTGCCGAGCAGGTGTTTCCTCGGCACCGGGAAGTGCACACTTAGTTAGAGAGGGCTTTGAGCACAGCAGAGCATTGACTGTGCACACACGCTTTTGGATAGAAGCGATTTACACTTGCTTCTCATTGTGTGGTACCATCAGCCACTCCCCCCAAATGTCTCCAGCTACCGGCTGATGAGCAGGTTTCTCTGCTTGGCCCCTTGGCCCCTTGCAGCTCAGGAGCTCCTCCGTGGCGCCGACCCTCCGCCCCCCTGCCGTCTCCTGAACGGCCAGTGGCCATCATACAGGCTGTTTTCCTCTTGCGTGTGTTCATTAAAATCCTTCTCCCGGCCCAGGGGGACGTCACTCACTGTGAGTCACATGGGGTAGAAAAGAGAAGGCTGTCAGGCACCTGCTCATGAATGATGCATCGGGCTGGGTTCAGGCTCCCCACCCCCCTGCCCCAGCCTTCCCGACACTGGTGCATTCAGATGGTGTCTCCTGTTTGCTCATGTCGAAAACAAAGAGGCTCACAAATGTATAGTTAAAAAGAAGCAAGGCGAGAGCCCCCGTGGGTGGTAAAAGGTAAGCATGGGGTGTAGAGAGGTGTCACATCTGCTCGGGTCGGGGGGCAGAGAGTGGGTGGTTTTCTGCGGCTCCCAGAAAAAGAGATGGGCTGTGAGTCCAAGGGTCAAAGCCGAGACTTGGGCCGGAGGCGTGGCCATCAGAGGAGCAATGGGGGTCGGACAGGTGAACACGTGTCCCGTGTATTTCACACCCGAGGGCGGGTGCATGTGTGATGCTGAGCCCCTTCTGGTCTCCTGCAGGGACCACGGTGCCCGCCCTGCTGAACAGCTCGTCCAACCAGCTCTACCTGCACTTCCAGTCGGACATCAGCGTGGCCGCCGCCGGCTTCCACCTGGAGTATAAAAGTAAGGCCCGCCGGGCACCTGCCCTCCAGGGCGGCACCGGGGAGTCTCTCACAGGAGAAGTAGCTCACGCCTTCTTGCACAGGGAAATACTGGTCTCAAAACCCGAGTCTCAGAGTTCAGTGAATTGGGCCGTCCAGAATCCTTCTCTGGGAAATGTACATTACAAAAGACAAATAGATGGGAAAGTGGGCATGAGTATCTGGAATAATTAGATGAAGTAGCAGCTTTCATTTAAGGTTATTTGTATTAGAAAGCATAAAAAGTAACCTTTAAAACGTAACCTTTTGTAACAGTACCAGCTTTCTTGTGATAGTAAATAGTCCTATTAGCATAAAAAAAACATAGAAAATTGTAATTTCCCAATAGATTATGGCTCTACGCCCTTTTCAGTTCTAGCCTCTCAGGCTGCTAGATGAGGACCAGCAGCAGTGGCCGCTGCGCCGCCTGCATCTGCATATTTTTCATTTTAATTGGAAGAAGGTCTCACGAAGGAGCCGCTAACCTTTTAATAATGGATGCGAGACTGAGTTAATAGTCTGATGAATGGATGGCAAAGGTCAGGCCCACCCGTCTTCCGCGGTGTTTGATTATGCAGGTAGACCCCGTGGAAGCAAAACCAGAATTCCCGACGAGAGGGAGGTTTATTCGGGGGCATGTTTTCCGAGCACTAAAAACGCTTGATGCTGGTATTCATCTCCTTTAATAAGCAGTTGCAAAGAGGCAAACACGTGGCTGAGCTGTAATAAGTGGTCCTGTGAACTGAGATAAACAGTTGGCTGGGGTGGAAGGTTTGCAGGGCTCTGAAAGGCCAGATTTCCAGCTGACGATAAATATTCTGCTCCAGGCACAAAGCACAGGGCTGTTTCCCCTCCCGAGTACATTTCCCTGCTTATTTGCGGGCATTTGTATGCAAGTTTGTGTCCGCTGGTTTGAATAGGGCTGCTCCGGTGACTGTGTAAGATGATACTGGGGGTGTTATTTATGTGGGACTTGTCTGGAAAAGTCCCGCTCCTGTGATACACTGCGTGCACACGGCAGCTAGGGAGTGATAAAGCGGATTTGCGGCAGTGTTAATGCATTCACTAATATTTGCAGAAGTGTTAGAACTGACGAATCCTCTTATTTTGGCCTCTCAAAGTTACCTTGTGTCTTCTGGCTCCTCACGCACTTCTTAGGGACGGAGGTTCTAGGAAAACAATCCATCTGCATTTAGTACCACGCACACTTGGCCACAGACGCTCAGGTCTGGCCACAGAATCGATCTCCTGCCTTCTCTGCTTTCCAGGGAAAGTCCTTCCTTGAAACAGAGAAGAGAAGGGACTTCTCACCGATGTGACTCATGTTCAAGATCCAAGGCCTTGTTCCATTTTGTTGTGCATTTACTTCTTTTTATCTGATCAGAGGTGACACTGTGTTTCCATCTGTCACTTCTTTGCATGGTCCTTTCAGGCGCTAACTCCACGCTGGCAAGTCCCTCTCCTCCGTGGGCTTTGAGAAGGCCATTTCTCGGTTCGAATTCTCCGTGCCAGGGTTTAAAACGTGGATTGTATAAAGTGTGTGTGGGATTAATCTCCCTAAGGTTGGCGCCACACAGTGTGGGTGCTGCCGAAGCAAGTTGCCCAGAGACGGCCCGATATTTGTGATCTGTTAGCGTAGCTCCACATCCACTGTTATGTGCGTCCAGCCCATCGGCAGGTCTCTAAACTCAGGTTTCTCCCTGACACTCTCTCCATGACAGCAGCAAAACCCACAGCAGGCATCCATGCTGTGCCAGGTCTGCACATGTCGTGGGCGGTAACTCACGTGTCCCCAGAGCAGTCCTGTGGGTGAGGCCTGCCCGGGTCTCAAAGGAACAGGGACGGGAGGACACGAGGTGCTTCCAGTGGCCCGGGTCTCAGCCTTTCTGTGGATGAGGGGCCCCTGTGCATGGACCCGAGACCCTGTGGCACCAGGATGGCACCGAGTGTCCTGGCCGCCGAGTGGGGGGGTGGCGGGTGCAGAGCCTGGGAGTGGGTCCGGCTGGTCTGGCCCCGGCCACAGAGCCGCTCCAGGATGGCCACACCAGCTCGCACCGGGGAGTCCCCGAGTTCTCAGGTGCAAGTTGGGCCAAAGAAGCGCTGCCAGGGTTCCTGGAACAAAAGACGTGCCTTCCAGTAGGAAGGGCTGGGCTGTAAAATGCTCACGAAAGCAACTCAATTCTCAGGAGGTCAGCCTGATGTGAGTGAGGCAGGTTTCGGTGAATTTACACAATCAGGCAGAAGCCGACAGGTCGGCACCTTGGAAGGCATGGCGCCTGCCTCTGCCGCTGAGCCCTGCTGGGAGCGAGGGCGGTTACGGCAGGAAGAGCGTGTGTCCCTCCGACTCCGGGCTCTTCATTCACGACCGTGACCAAGCAAACACATAACCAACCAGTGAGCAAATGCCTGGGAGCCTCCCATCAGACAGACATGCAGATACTCGTGATACTGGTTCATCCTGGAAAATGCAAAATCAGACCTAGAGGGGAGGAAATGGGAGGAAGCTGGGGAAAAGCCTTCCTGAATCAACAGGAAAAATGCTACGAGTCCTTGTGTAACCATGAACACATGCCTGTGTATTGATACATTGATATGGCCCGTTACACTGACAAGGGATACACTGTTTCGATGTCTGTGACATTTCACAAACGGATACATGTGTATCACCCCTGGTCTCAGTGGGACCTGCTGGAAGGGTCACTGGGGAGGCGGAGCACCTGGGTCCTGTGGGATTTGTCCTCTTTGTCTTTCGTGGGTTTTGCCTTTTCCTGGCAGCTTTGGTCTCATTGTCTGATCTTGCTTCCGTCTCTGTCCACTATGGAGTTGACGTACTGGATGAAACCATTTAAAATTTCAACGGTTTCCCTAGAGTTTAAAATGTCCATCCTCAACATGGTTCAGCTCACCCCCGAAGGGCACAGTGTCGCTCTGTGGTTGCGACAACAACCTCCTAAATGCATCTGCCCCTGATTCCTCCTCTTCTCCTTCTCCGCCACATCCTTCACCTTTTATCTTTACTTCCCACTAAGTTCACAAACTGCTCTATTTCTGCTGTGCTGAGTCAATATTCTTTAAAGTGACCAAAAGCAAGAAACAAATATTTTGTTTTATTTTAATCTTTTTATTTCTTTGGGTAAATTTAACTTTCTGTTTAAACTTTATTTTTTCTGTCTAAAGATCAGTCTTCAGCATTCTTTATTGTTCAGGTCTACTAACAACCAGCTCCCCCAGCTTCTCTTTCCTAAAGGTCATCACTTCACCCTCAGGTCTGGACGGTGTCTTTGCAGGGCATGGAAGTGGGGGTTGCAAGTTTCTCTGTTCTCAGCATATTAGAGATGCCATTTCACTGTCCCCTCATATGTTAGTTTACAGTGACAAGCCAGCTGTTTTTCTCTGCCCCTTTTCTCTGGCCTCCTTTCAGGTTCTTTGTAGCTCGTACTTTCATCGGGTGGATGAGGAGGGGTCTGGGTGGGTGCGCGTGCCCGCCGATGCACACTCACCGCACACTCACCTTCACGGGCCCCAGCAACCTCGGATCTGTGGCTTTGTAGGTTTCATCGCCATTATCCCAAATATTTCTTTTGCCCCCTCCTTCTCCTGCTTCTTCGGCCCCTGCCCCCCCCTCTGCGCGTCCGCCGGACCATTCGATGCTGGTTCACAATTCCGTGTGCTCAGCCTGTGTTACTCGCTCACTTCTCCTTGTGTTCCGGTTTGTGTAATTGTTGTTAACCTTTCTCCTGAGTTACCGGGTCTTTTCTCAGCCACATCAACTCTGCTAATGAGCTTGTTAAAAGATCCTCCGTCTCTGACGTTGTGGTTTTCCCCCTAGAATTTCCGTGGACTCTCTTTCAGGGAGGAGGGGGCATCCAGAGCAGCCCCCTTCTCCCTGAAACCACATTGGTGGACCCGCGTGCAAAGGCACATCACTTTCTTGGCAGCCTGTGGTCCCTTGAAAACGGTGATTCCGTTTTTAAAGTTATTCCTTTGGTGCCAGGATCTTCTTTTTTTATTTTTTTATTGATTATGCTGTTACAGTTGTTCTATTCCCCCCTTCATTCCCCTCCACCCTACCCCCCATCCCCACCATCACCCCCCCTTTAGTTTATGACCATGTGTCTCAAGCCCTTTAGATTCTATATTTCCCATACTATTCTTGCCCCCCCATCTATTTTCTATCTACTGTCTATGCTACTTATTTTCTGTACCTTCTCCCCCCTTCTCCTCCTCCCACTCCCCTGTTGCTAACCCTCCTTGAGATCTTCATTTCTATGTTTCCACTCCTGATCTAGCTGTCCTTTTAGTTTGCTTTTGTTTTAGGTGTGGTTGTTAATAACTGTGAGCTTTGTTGTCCTTTCACTGTTCATGTTTCTTTAACTTCTTTTTCTTAGATAAGTCCCTTTAACATTTCATATAATAAGGGCTTGGTGATGATGAACTCCTTGAATTTGATCTTATCTGAGAAGGACCTTATCTGTCCTTCCATTCTAAATGAAAGTTTTGCTGAATAGAGTAATCATGGTTGTAGGTCTTTGGATTTCATGACTTGGAATAACTCTTTCCAGCCCCTTCTTGCCTGTAAAGTCTCTTTTGAGAAATCTGCTGACAGTCTGATGGGGACTCCTTTGTAGGTGACTGTCCCCTTAGCTCTTGCTGCTTCTAGGATTCTCTCCTTCATTTTAATTTTGGCTAATGTAATTATGATGTGCTTTGGTGTGTTCCTTCTTGGGTCCAACTTCTTTGGGACTCTCTGAGCTTCCTGGATTTCCTGGAAGTCTATTTCCTTTGCCAGATTGGGGAAATTCTCCTTTATTATTTGTTCAAATAAGTTTTCCACTGGTGGCTGTGCCTTTCCCCCTTCTGGTACTCCTATAATTCGGATGTTGGAGCGTTTAAAGATGTCCTGGAGGTTCCTAAGACTCTCCTCATTTCTTTGAATTCTTGCTTCTTGACTCTTTTCTGTTTGGCCATTATTTGCTTTCTTCTGGTCCACTCCATTGATTTGAGTCCCAGTTTCCTTTTCATTGCTATTGGTGTCCTGTGCAATTCCATTCATTTCAATTAGTTTCGCCTTCATATATTTGTCTAATTTGTGGGTATAATCAACCAGTTCTATGAGGATCCTGATGACCAGTGTTTTAAATTGTGCGTCTGAGAGTTTTGCTATTTCTTCATTGCTTAGATCTATGGGCTCTGGGGCTTTGAGATCTTCTTGCGACATTTTTGGTCTGTTCTGGCCCTTTAAGTGTGAGAAGCGGCGCCTTGGACTCCCAGGTGGCTGGGTTGTGACGCTGTATGTGGGGGCGTGGTCAGAGCGGGGAAATGGCGGCGCTCTCTGCTGTTTCTCACAGCTGGGTGAGGATTAGCGTCTTAGGTGGTTCACCTGGGCCGGGCCACTCAGAGTCTCTGGGTTATGACGCTGTATGTGGAGGTGGGGTCAGAGCAGGGAAATGGCGGCGCCCTCCACCGCCACTCCCTCGCCTGTCCACCCGCACACAAATGCGCGACCACAGTCAACACGCAGCCCCGCTCCCCCGCTGTCTCCCCCGCGGTCGCTCGGTCGCCCACTAGGTCCAACCCTGCGCCTGGATTCCGCGCGTCTGGATTCCGCGCCTGAGTCCGTCTGACCGAGTCCTCCTGTGCAATCCCGCTTCACCAGCCGCTGGTTTCGCCCCTTACCGGTCAGGCTGAAGAATTTGTTGTTAACGGACTTCCGAAAAGTTCAATTTTCCGTGTTCTGGCTATGTTTTCTGTTGCTAATATTTAGTTGTCTCTAAACTTGGTTGTGTGAGAAGGTACGGCACATCCACCTATGCCTCCATCTTGGCGGAGGTCCCGATCTTCTTAACTTGCCCACAATTCGAGGTGCTATTCCATCAGACGCACACCTTGGAGGTCCAGCTTGAAACGCCCTCTGACTCTATAGTCAGATTTGCAAATGTGCCCTGGGCAGGCTCTAGGGAGCAAAGGCGCTAGAAATGGAGCCAGTGAGGACGTCTCACTCCGTGACTTCGCCAGCCGCCCGCCAGCCGCCTGCTGAGAACCTCGGTCCCGCCAGGCTTTTGGTGGGACCTTTGAAAATGGGCGTGGATTTTAGTAGCATAAGTGGGTTGAAGTGTGTGGTGAGAAACACCTGGAGTGTCAAGACTCGAAGCACTTTGGGAAGGACAGGTGAGACGGGGCTGTTGCCCACCCCCCAGACTCTTGGTTCCCTGCTGCCCCCACACGTCAGAGCTGCCTGTTCTCTGTCCTGTGAGGTCAATGACAGTGAAGCAGAAGTGCCCCCAAGGGCTGCCATCCCCACGAGCCATCATCACGTAGTTCTTCCAGTGGGGAGGGCCCCCTAACTCTCCTCGTTAGCTCACTGATTTCATTTTTAAATGTCTGTTCCCCTAAATCTTGTCATTCTCATGAGCAGCAGCCATAACTTCCCACGGGGTTTTCTGTCTGCCTTTTCCAATGCAGAGCCACGCTTGGGCTTATTCCCAAACATCTCTCCGAGCAGAACCGTACCTCCTGCTGAATCCCCCCGATCCCCTCGTGACCTGTCACCCTGGCTACCGCCAGAGGTTTCCCCTGAAAGCCGCTGAGCCCGGTCAGACGGAGCCCAGTGGCCCACTGTGTCCATCTTCACACCCACGCAAATGCCTCCCACTCCTCTGTGCCTTTGCGACGCCTCCCCACCCTGGAGAACGGCTCAGCCCAGGCTCATGTCCGCGGTCTCTCCCTTTTCTTAGCATTTATTGTCTGTCTCTCCAGTTATCTCACATTTTCACTCTTACCTCCTCTAAACACAGTAAGTTCTTAACTCTCTGTCATCCTGGAAGGTGATAAGCATCTCTCACCACAGAGGTTCTTGCATCTTGCAGTGGAACTCAGTAAACGGTGTCGTTCACTTGTTTGTTTTCATACGATTTGATGAGTAGGTTATTATGTCCAATTAGGGGGAAAAAGAGATTTTAAAGAGATAAGGATATCTTCTTTCTGCTACCCCACTTTAAATAGAAACCTGTATGATTTGCCGTTTTAAGACATGAATGATTTTTAATCTCCACGTACTTAGGAACCGTCCTGCTCTTTCTATAGATGCATGTAACACACAGACCCATGCAAAGTCAAGTTCAGCACCGCTGCTGGTCCTCGAAGGGAGGACGGCGAAAGCCCGTGCACCTCACAGGCACACACATCAGATGTCCCGTGTTTCAGTGGGCCCTTATCCCCACGACCCGTCCAACACACAGCTGAAGCCACTGGAGGGGACTGCAGGGCGTGGCTGTCCTTGCCCTCATGTCACACCTGGGGGGCCCCGGGTGGGACAGGGGCCGCACCTGCTGTGCGACGTAGCTTCGAGTCTCGCAGGCTGAGTGAGAGCACAGTGAGCGGTGGCGGAGGAATGCAAACTTGACCTGACCGTGTGGGCGGGGCCTGCTGAACACAGATTCTCACTCTCCTGTGCACCAAACGCCAGTCGCTTTTTCCTTAGAAAACTGCTCCATAAACGAGCGGAGTTTTCTCTGTGGATGCCCTTTGCTCTCGTGGGGACACGCAGACCCGTCGAACGTTGTCGTGTAAGGGTCTGAGGGTACGGGTGACAGGCGTGTCTGCGTCTCTGCAACTGCGACATGCGGCCCCTACTTCCTGGGCTGGCAGCCTCCCGTGGCGTCTCCCAAGTGGACCTGTGACCTCTCTGTCCACCTGGTTCCCAACTCATCATCCGCCCTGTCGTGCGGTTTCTGAGTCCCGGGTTTACGGAGAAAGAATATCAGCAGGACTTCTGTCATCGGTGGTATCAGACCTGTAGGCGTGCAAAGAGAGAGATTTGTGCAAAGGAGTAGTTACTGTGTAATGGATGACAAGAAGCAGTGTGTGCAACACACTTTTCAAAACTAGGAGTAGCCCGTGTGTCCTACAGCGCACGGGAGGACCGGCCATTCACTGAATGTTCGTCCACGTGCCTGTCCCCAAGTCCGTGGCCCCGCCCCACAATCCACCCGGTCACGTCTCCTTGGGCTCTGCTTTTCTCCATCTCTGGTCCTTTTCTTCATCATTGTCTGGAACTGTCCCCCTTCGGAGGATTCGCCTTTGAGTTGTGAAGTCTGAAAACCACACACCACGGGGGTCAGCCTCATTTCCACCACGGCCACATCAGCCTCGGGGTGGCTGTCAAAGGGCTGGATGTCATGTTAGGGCTGGATGCACATAACTGCTCCTCCACGGTTAAGCCAGAGCTGGGCGCTGCTGCCAGGTAGAAACCAGGCACCGGTGGATGAAACCAGATGCCGGGCCGGGTTCGGCCCTCGGGCCTCGTGTTTGCCGCCCGAGCCGTACACTGTCCCGGTCAGAGTGGGACCCACGCCAGACTGAGAGAAGAGGCTTGAAGTTGTTTCAGCTGCATCTACGAAGGTCTTGTTTTTCCTGCTCAAAGCATCTGACAAAAATTGCATGTTTATTTTGTTTTGAAATCATTTTCATTTTCACAATTTCTGCAAACCATTCTCTGAGTTGTGCTGAACAGAGTTAGACTAATGGCTACAAAGGCCCAACGAGGCGAGTTTCTCAGCCTTTGCTTCCACGGGCTACAGGCACGGAGACAAAAACTGCTGCTCCTTCCTGACCGTGGCCGCAGCTTTACAAGTCGGCACATTTCTAAAGGCCCCAGTTTTTCCATTCGAAGTGACCGGAACCTACATCTGCAGCTAAGGGGGTACAGATGCCAGGGTTCACGCTTTTCTCGGCTGCGTGGTTCCTTTCCAGCAGGAGGTCTGACCCTCCCAGAAGCACAACTCTCCTCTGGTCGAATCAGGGTGCCCGGCGATGCATGTCCGGTGGTTCGTGAACAGCCTCTTAAAGGAGCATGTCCTGCCCTGGCTGCTGTAGCTCAGTGGACTGAGTGTGGGCCTGCAAACCACACGATCGCGGTTCGATTCCCAGTCAGGGCACATGCCTGGGTTGCAGGCCAGTTCCCACGAGGGGACTCACGAGAGGCAACCATACATTGATGTTTCTCTCCTTCCCTTCCTCTCTAGAAATAAATAAATAAATAAAATCTTTAAAAAAAATAAAGCAGCATGTCCTTACAGCCTTCGCTCCCTCGCCCTGGAGGATGGGGACGTCAGCGGTCCGTGCTGAGGGGACCGGGCGCCCTTTCTGTAACTGTGACGCACGAGCTTATGCTGCGACAGTTTGATCTCCCAGGTTCCCGTACTTCTGAGAAGGAACGTGGACTCTTCCTATCAGGTGCTGGTGTTTTACAGCCTCGCTTTGGGAAGTCTGCAGAACCGGTTTTATTTGCGTGCATCTTTCCTCGTGTCTGCTTTTGTGCCGAATTAAACACCTCTTACGTGACGGGTTTCCCAGTTCCGTCTGTCACTGGCGTGAGACTGCCACCCAGGGTTTAACGGCGTTAGTGACCGGTTCCACTCACCCGAAGCACCGTCCCTCTGAATCTCTGCCCCAAATGAGGGTTTGTGAAAGTTTGTCCTCTTTCTGGTGTTTCAGAGACGGACACGCACAGGTTCACACGGAAGGCGACCTTCTCCCCCACCTGCTCTCCTCACGTCTTTGGTTCCCGTTTTGGTTAGAAGAGGGATTTGGTCCCCGTTTTGGTTAGAAGAGTGATTAAAGGCAGTTCCCCCTTCTTCTTCCCCACACCCCTTCCCCGGCAGCCCCGCCTCCGTCTGCGGAAGGCAGACTGTTCGTTGTTCCGACTTCTAAGTTCTGACATGTAAGGTTTTGCACGGCCTTTCCTTGCGACCTCGCCACCCTCCCCGTCTTGTTTTTGTGTTTTAGGCTGTAACTCATGGTGGATCTCTCTCTAAAAGGACCCCCCACTCCCTTTAAAGCACAGGCAAGAGCTTCTCGGGGCCCAGCCTGCGCTGTGTCCACATCTGTCCCCTGTGCCTGGGGCGTGGTTTCCAGACCGGAAGGTGACACCCCACTCGTGACGTAGAGCCACTCCCGCTGCCGCTGGGTCATTCTCAGTGCTGTCGGGGGACCCAGCCCCTTTAGGGGACAAATTCGATGTTTGGAAAACACGTGGGCCTGGGCCCAGGATGGCTCTGTCACTCACAGATCTCCGCAGGCCTCATGTAGCCCCTTCTCTTCTCTGCTAGTGAATTTCTGGATGTGAATGCCTGTTGCCTTGTGCTCGTTCAAATGGCATTACTAGGAGCTGTGGCTACAAACGCCAAGCACACACCTTAGTGCCCTCAGCTCCCAACTTAGGCTGAGCACACAGGGACCGTGGACGAGGCTGGGACGAAAGGTGATTCCGTCTGCACTTCAAATGTCAAAGCCCACAAACAACCGCTGCCCGTGACTTGCCCCGTCCCGTGCCGATTAAAGTAGCTTTTGTAGGTTTTCTATTTATTCAGAAATTCTATGATAATCCTGCAAGTACAGCTGTAAATGCAGGTTATGTTTTCACAGCTGAACTGGATTTACGTTTACATTTCAAGGAAGAAGAAAATAAAAATAAATCAGTGCACAATAAATGCAGTTAAATTAACGCATAATAAACAAATAGAGTAAGTAAGTAAACGCCCATTACTTGTAAAGCAAGGGAGACTCAGTAACTAAATCTAATTTTGAATTACTTGCTAGGGTTCTTTTCATTTCAAAACACCTTTCGTGTCCCCTTTGTGGGTTTTGGGGTCTGCACTGCTGTCTGGTCTCTGTCACAGCAGTGAAGTGTCCCCAGGTGACGCTGCCTTATCGACATAAACCAGCTTTTCACTGCTGCAGCTCGCAGTTAGAAATGGTGCTTTCTTCAGGGTCAAATTGAAATAAAAAGTGATGACGGAAGCTGATCTTGCCGATACCTGATCGGACAAAAACGTGAAGTTTAAATATCGCTGCGATCTGGACTCCAAGGTTAGGAAGATGGACAAATCAGACACATTCCAACGAAACACGGGAGGAGCCTAGGTGATTGCTTCTTTCACACTTAGTGATTTTGTGGGCTCTGAAAAGCCCCAAACGTGCTGGGAATAAGAAATATTGCCCCTCTCTGCACACGGCGTGTCCTGCTTATTAACATGCGGCCTTTTAGGGAGAAATCCACTTCCACTTAGAAAAACGTAGTTAACACCACGCAGACCCCGCAGAGCCTGGGATTAAACACCGGTTAGTGCAGCCAGTGGCCTGGGGCAGACCCTCCGACACAGGTGGCCCTGGTGGACCGTTACTGCCACCATTAGGGAGTGAAGACACATCCTGCCCTTTATTTGGTCTCTCGGGTTTGAGAGCAAAGTGAGGCCGAGAGGTGGGGCTCACGCTGGAGCACGTGTGACTCCGGGGCAGTGTCCTGCGTAGGCTGCGCTAGGCGCTCGGCGGAGGGTCGGGTGCGTCCACGCCTGCGCGCTCCCAGGGGCTGGAGGGGGAGGGGGTGGGGACTCCTCCGCTGGGCGGACGCACCTGCGCGCCCTGCGGGCACCTTCCCTGTCACCACCTGGACCCCCTCGGCACCCTCCTGCATCTGCAGCGCGCGAGCGGCCTCTCCGCGGTGACGAGCCCCGGTGTGTTCATCCCGGGCTGCGCGCCAGTCCCTCTGAGGGCTGCCCGTCCAGGCTCCGCAGCCCAGACGCCGCCCCACCCCCGGCCTGCCCGGTGGGCAGACGCGTGGTCTGGCGTCCACTCTGCCGAGCTCAGGGGCGCCCTGTGCTTGCTGTCTGCAGTCTTGAAACCGTCAGCAATTTTCTCTGTAACTTTGGGGTTTTTGGATACTTGGAAATAATTTTTATGATACTTTAGGCTGAATCCCAGTGTTCTGTGATGTATTTAAAACACTGTCGGTGCCTTAACTAAAGGCCATTTCCTCTAGGAAACTGCCCGATTACATCTTTTGGGCCCGTCCGTAGTGGTGATGTTTACTGAAGAAGAGACTTCATGAGAATCATTTCTGTTGTCTTTCAATGAGCAAATGTGAAACATTTGTCCCCGTGTTGGTTTCCCCAGAGAGCAGGCCTCCCAGACACTGAACACCTTTCACAAAGACGGTTGGGTCTGTTTGAACGGCAGTAAACAAGAACTGTCATGGGGTTTTGCATCTAATGAGGAAGATAGTAAGTCGTTAGGACTCTTCAAGTTGCGTCGGCATTAGAATTTGTTTTATATGAAACGTGCATGTCACAAGTTTCATTTAATAAGTCAATCTTCAAAACAAAATACATCGACATTATGATGAAATAAAATAATATCTAAGAATTAGCTCAAAAGTGATGAAGTCACCCAGTTTTCTTGGCAGGCGCACGGGAAAGAGTTAGCGCCTCGGCCCTCCTGCCGGGGCAGAGCCACAGAGAGAGAGAATCGCTCCATGAGTCCGAGGCAGGAAGGGGGGCCTGTGGCCTGACTTCCCCCTGTGTCTGCCTCCCACAGCCGTGGGCCTGGCCGCCTGCCAGGAGCCAGCCCCGCCCAGCAACGGCGTCAAGATGGGCGACCGGTACCTGGTGAACGACGTGCTGGCCTTCCAGTGCGCGCCCGGCTACACGCTGCAGGTAGGTCTCGCCGGGGCGCGGCCCAGGCCTGCGCCTGCGCAGCTCACTGGGCCCCCCGCCGCTCGGTCTGTGAATCAAAGGCGTCACGCTCGTCGTGGGGGTGGGCCGCCTGACCTCAGGATGGAAACGGCTTCTGAATGGCAACGGACTCCTCCGAAGTCGAGCGTTTCATTCTCCTAGTTATTTCCTCTCAAAGCGGGAGTTCTGGTGGCTGCGCAGACGGGACGTAAGGGGGCGACGTCACCGGAATCCACGAACAGGCAGCCGTGGGCGCGACCTGTGAGTGTCCGTGGCCTCTCTCCGCAGGGCCGCTCCCACATCTCCTGCATGCCCGGGACCGTGCGGCGCTGGAACTACCCGACCCCGCTGTGCATCGGTAGGGACGCACCCCGTCACCGTGCTGTGCGCTGGTGCCATCTCCGTCGCCACGGGCTCCTCCTCGAGACAAAAGAACTGTGTCCCAGCTTCTGCGAGTGCACCTGTCCCCCCAGCCTGTCCCCCACAGTGCACGGTGGCATCTGCCACGGGCCCCACCCGCCAGGACCCCCCCTGCCTGACCCCCTGCCCCCACCCCATGCAGCACCCTGCCTCCTGCAGAGGCCTCCAAGCAAGAGGGAAGGTCCACAGTGGTGACTGGTCCCTAATGATGAGCCGACCTTTGAAAGATGCTCTGAGATGTGTATTGCTCCCCCAGGCACGCACTCACCCCCCAGCAAGGCCTGGTTTTGCCTCCCAGGGCAGGGCCTCCCGCTTCTTACCCTCGCCCATCCTGGGTCCCCCCGCAGGTGGGGCAGGTGCTCAGAAGAGGCTCCCGTCACTGTGTGTGTGTGTGTGTGTGTGTGTGTGTGTCGCGCTTTCTCCCGTGTCGATGCCATGTCATTGCACATCATGACATTCCCCTCCCTGCAGTCCCAGGGATCTCACACCCCACAGCATGGCACACAGTAGGCCCACACAGTCACTCTCATTCACGAATGGCCAGTCAGGACTGATGACCACAGAGCATTGTGATAATGGTCACTGCTCACGGTCCCTCCAGCCTCAGGCCTGAGAACTCCGGGGGGCCCACGCAGAAGCCTCCCGGGCTGGGGTGGGGGGACTTCAGGTTCTACTAACGAACGGCTGAGCCACCTCGGGTGGGACACAAGAAAGTAAAACTAGACCAAACCACTGACACCACCCAGACGTCCACCCCCAGGAAAGCCTGGCCCAGGGACACCCCACATCTGCTCGTGGTCACAGTGTCATATCTGTCCACTAGTGAGCAGTGTCCTCTGTGGCCGGCATGTTGTGTGTGTGTATGTGTGTGTGTGAAGGTGATTTCTTGGCAGAGAGGAAATGTCGAGGTGGCCACGCCCCCTGAGAAGGTGGAGCTCTGTGTGTGGAGATTCAGAGTCCCCGGGCTATTTAGAGGGAGAAGGGGGCAGGCGACCCCCTCGCTCCCTGCTTTTTCTTATGCAGAACCTCACTCTTGTTTAGTTTTAGATGGAGAACACTCACCGGAATTGGGGGATGAAACACTTAAACTTTGACCTGAGAGCCACACACGAGCGGCACTCATTTGCATAATGTCCTTGCTGGAACTCGTACAATGCCAGCAAATGTTTACCTGAACAGTTGGCCTCTGTCCGCCGACTGCAGTGGGTTTTACCTTGTGTCTGACGTGCATATGAACAGAGCAAAGGTGCAGCGTCTTCCCCGACACCTGCTTGCCCCTAAGTCTTCCCAGGGCACAGAGACAGGCTCTCCGCCCCGAAGCTCTCGGGTGGCCCACAGTAAATACAAGACCCGATGAGAGATCAGACAGACGGGAGGCTTGTGTTGTCTTCGCTGGTTGCTTAAGATTAATTCGAGGTGGGGATTTGAGGACTCGAAATTCACACAGAGATGGTATTTTGCCTACTGGGTCTTGAAGATCTCTAGGCCTATTTTTTTTTTAAATAATAGTACTGACGGAGTTTATATCAAAACCGTCTCCCTTTCACAGCGACGTGCGGCGGGACGCGGAGCAGTATGGGCGGCGTCATCCTGAGCCCCGGCTTCCCGGGCGCGTACCCCAACAACCTGGACTGCAGCTGGAGGATCGCCCTGCCCGTCGGCTATGGTGAGCGAGGGTGCGCCCGGTCCCCGAAAACTGGACTCTCTAGCTTGTGTCTCAGCAAGAGTCCAGCTGAGGATACGCGGACCTCACTCTGTGGGGGTGCAGGGTCTACGGTGGGGGGTGGCCTGCAGGTCGAAGGGGAGCCTGGGCAGTCCTGGCTGATGTGGCTCAGTGGGTTGAGCACCAGCCTGCGGACCAGAGGATCACTGGTTCGATTCCTAGTCAGGGCCCATGCCTGGGTTGCAGGCCAGGTCCCCAGTAGGGGGCGCATGAGAGGCAACCACACACTGATGTTTCTTCCCCTCTCTTTCTCTCCTCCCTCCCCTGTCTCTAAAAAGAAATGAATAAAATATTTTTTGAAAGTTGGGGGCAGAGGGCTTGAAGAACACACAGTTACTGGGAAGATCGGGTAAGCCGTGTGGCTGTTTCCGAGGCAGGCCGCGCTATCCGAACGGTGATGTATACGCACACAAAGCGCAGCATCCTGCACGGGGGGAGCGGTGTCTCACTGACGGGGCGAGCCTCTGTCATCCCACAGCAGAAGTCGGGGACAGTCACTGTTGACTTCCAACAGCCTTAAGGCCTTTGAAGGGGATGGCACCTTTAAGTATCGTTTTATAATTTTCTTCAGATGAATGGGTTGTGCTGATGTCTGTTTATTAGGAATGGCTTTTTGCGATACTGAGTCTTGAATTGCGGGTCATTCGTTCTCATTGCTCTGGGCGCCGGCAGCTCATCCGGCCTCCTTGAGAAGCGCAGGCTTCTCGCAGCCTCTTTCCCGTCCCGCCCTCTCCTGCCCGCCCTCCGGCCGCCCGTGCGTTCTGGTTTGGGGACTGGGATTTTCCCGTTGTGGGCCCCTCCAGAGAAGTGCACGGTGATGCTGTGTCACAGTAATTGCTGGTGTCCTAGGACGGGGCCATTGGGAGCCCAAGGCTGAACAATTGTCATTAATGAAATGTGTGAAGACGATGACCACGCGCAGAAATGGGCGTCACTCCCCTAGAAGAGCGCCTTGTGTGACATTTCCGAAGCTTTGCTGGGACCCTGTCTGTACCCGGAATGTGGCAGCTGTTCCATGGAAGGGAAGCAGGGGCCGTGCTCAGGGACAGGGACCAGGAGCTGGAGGGGACGTGGGCAGGCGGCCCGCAGGCCTGGGCCGGCGTGGGGACGTGAGCGTGCTGTGGACAGACACGGAGCGTGACATGGAGAAAGACGGGGTGTGGAAGGACCCTCCCGTGTGAGGTCCATGTGCCCTGGCTCCCTGGGGGCCACCAGCGAGGGCGTGGGGTGCAGAGGGAGGGGGTTTCACAGACGGTAACAAAAGCTTGCTGTCGCTTTCAGGTTTCTAGATTGGGTCTGATTTTTAAATCCAAACTGTCTGAGCGTAGAGGCGGTGACTCCACTCTGTGCGAGAGGGACCAGCCTCCGAGTGGCTTTCACCGAGCCGGCTCAGCTTGTCCCTGAAGTGGGGGCTGCGTTTCTTCCGGGGGGGCTAAAGGCCTGGATGCGGCTGGTCCTGTCACGTGGTTCAGGCACGAGGGGTCGGAGGGAAGACACGCGGGCCCTGCTTAGGTTTTACTTCTTGTTAAAGCGAAGCTGACGTACAACATTCTCTGATGTTGGATGGACAACACGGCAGTTCGACACTCATAGGCCTCACAGTGCCGTCACCCGGGGAGTCGGGGGCCCAGTGGGCGCCGCACACAGTTGTCAGCATCCCAGGGACCACGTTCCCTGTGACGTGTGCATTCGTAACGGGAAGTTTGCATTTCTCATTCCCAGTCACCTCCCCCTTCCCTCCCTCTGATGACCCTCTCTCCTCTGTGAGTCTGTCCCTTTTTTTTAAAAATTTTATTTATTTATCTTTAGAGGGGAAGAGAAGGAGAGAGCGAGAGAAACATCAATGTTTGGTTGCCTTTCATGCGTCCCCTGATAGGAACTGGCCTGCAGGGAACTGGCCTGCAACCCAGGCATGTGCCCTGACTGGGAATCGAACCGCGATTGTCTGGTTCGCAGGCCCGCGCTCAATCCACTGAGCTACACCAGCCAGGGATAAGTCTGTCCCTTCATTGTGAGATTTGCTCACTCCACATGCCCACACACCCCACCCCTGGCCTAGGCCAGAGCTGCAGGGGGGCCCAGACCCCTCTGAGTCTCTGCAGTAAGTTCTCGGTCATTGGCCCACTCAGCCGCCGGCCCTCAAGCGCTGCCAGCGCCTGGGGTGGAGATGGCGGGCAGAGCGGTTCTCAGCTGACTGCCTGCAGGTGCCCAACCATATCCTCCAGCCACTTCCTGCCGTTTTCTTCCCTTTCCTGCAGCCGGTGGCTGGTCAGTGTGGCTTTGGTAGGAGCCCCGCCAGCTCAGAATTTCTGTCTCTCTTTCCTGGAAATGTCTAAAGGCAGAGCTCACAGACACGCAGCCTGGTGCCTCTCGGTTTGCTGTCACCACCTGCGTTCACAACCCACTACAGGAGCAGGGCGCCCTCGCCGAGCGACACAACCTTCCTTTGGGCCACGTAGAAGCGTAGGGAGGGGATGAGAGATTCTTCACAATATTCCCTGAACTCTAAAACTGTTACCCCTTTGGCCATTTTTTTATTGCACAGAAGATGCAAAATAGAACAGTTCACATTCACAAACTCTATCAAGAGAACATGGAGGGTTTAACTCTGAAGTCATGGCCACCCAACTACTCAAAGTTTTAACAAAGGTCCCACACCCGCGCTGAGTTTCTCACAGGTAATGACAGCCAGATAAGGGCGTGTGCTGTGACTTCCACCCAAGACGGGCGTGCGGGCTGTGGTTCCGTGTGCGAAAGCACTTAGGCCCCAGCATTCTGTGAGATGAGACAAGGATGACTCACTGGGCTCATTGTAATCCCTTCATTTGGGCTCGGTCGTGTCCAGCTGGACAGGACTCATGGACAATCAGCTGTGTGACCCCATGGAGACCGGAGCAGAGCGGGCTCTGGTCTACGTCCCTATGCGTGCAGGCAGCCTGAGGGGTGGCTGACACTCCGTCCTGCTCAAGGTGCGAGTTTGTTCCTGGTACGGCAGCCGTCACAATTCCATGTGCATTTCAAGTTCAGATCCAGATCTGGAAGGAGCCCCTTCCCCCGTTCCCTGTGCCTCTGAGACGTTGGTGGGCTTGCTGCCTCTCCTTTCTTTCTTGGCCTGTGGCCCCGTGAGTCCCGGGATGTTCTCCGGACCGGAAGTCTGAGGCCTGCATGTGCGCAGCCGGCAGGAGCACCTTCTAGGCCATCTCCCTGCTCTTTGACTTTATTCCCAAGTGTGGACTGTGTTGTGTTCGAGCCCTGACCTGGGTTCACGCCCTTTCCTACCCTGTTTGTACAGAAACGGAAACATCGGTGGTTCAGTAGCCATTTCGGCTGTTTTTGTGTTTCTGTCTGCATTCTAGTTTGTGGGGACAAACAGGATGGGCATTTAGGAGACCGCAGGCCCCGGGGCCCTGACCTGGTCTGCCTGCCTGTCTGTCTGTCTGTCTCTCACACACACACACACACACACAGAATGTGTTAGTGCTGTGTATTTATTAGCAACAAAACTCTCTTTTATCAGCTTCGGGGACCAGGCTACAAAAGAAAACTCTGTGTATAATTCAGCAACTGGTGAGGAATAAATTGGATTCCGATGTGCCACCTCGTAAGGAGTCGAGTGTCTCGCCCTTCCAGCTGTGGGGGGGGGCGGGCCAGACGGGGGACGCAGAGGGCTGCTGGCCCTTCCTTCCTCCCTCCTTCCCTCCCCCAACTCGCCTGCTTCTCTCCCTCCCCAGTCTCTCAGCCTCTCTCTCTCTTTCTTTTTGTCCTGCTTACAAATTTCTTTTGTCTGAACATATTTGCTAGAATTTAGAAGAAAATTGATAGCTCATTGTTGGCTCCTCAAAGAAGTAACATATTTGAAATTTTTCCTTCTACTTTTTAATTAAATATTTTATTGTTGTTCTGTTACCATTATCCCAACCCCCCGCCTCTGTCCTCCTCCGCCCGACCCACCCCCACACTGCCGTCCACGTCCGTGGGTCATTCACACAGGTTCCTTGTCTAGTCCCGTCCCCTTCTTTCCACCATTCTCCCCTCTGCCCTCCCCTCTGGTTGCTGTCTGTCTGTCCTTTGTTTCCAAGTTTCTGGTTCTTTTGTGTTCATTAATTTACTGTGTTCATTAGGTTCCTGTTATAGGTGAGATCATATGGTATTTGTCTTTCACCGCCTGGCTTATTTCACTCAGCATAATGCTTTCCAGTTCCATTCCATGCTGTCGCAAAGGGTAGGAGCTCCTTCTTTCTGCTGCATAGAATTCCATCGTGTAAATGTACCACAGTTTTTGATCCAGTCATTTACTAATGGGCCCTTAGGCTGTTATCAGCACTTACATTTGGCATTTTTAAACAATCACAGAAGTTTTAAGTGTACAGAGTTATTTCCTATCAGCTGTGCACCAGGCCCATATCGGTGTGGCCCGGACCCCCGCCGGGACCTGCCTCCCTGGCTGTGCTGTGCGTGTGTGGTCAGGGCTGCATCACAGGTGCGGACTGAGTGAGCCCCACGTTCTGAATCGGTCCTCGGCCTGGCTTGACTTGTTCAAGGTCTCCGTTTCCTCTCCAGCATCTCCCTGTGCTCTCTGCTTCCTCCTCTTCTCCTGACGAAGGCCCCCTCTGCTTCTCCGTCCTCCTCTTCCAACCTCAGTTGAACAAATTTAACACAAACGGTTTTCTCCAAGAAGGACTGGAGCATTTTCACGTCCCGAGTGTGTTGCTGTGGTGTAAGCACCTTGCACGCCACGACCAGAGACGGGCGGCCTACGTCCGTCAGAGCGGGGCGCGCACCACGCTGCCGCCCCGTGTGTGGGGGCAGAGCCCCCGCCTTCCTGGGTCTCGGTCTGCTCACCTGTAGGACGACGGCAATACTAAGGACGACCGTCCTGGGGACTGGGAGAAAAGCGAGTGGGCGAGCGGGGTCCCTGGCCGGACAGACGGCAAAGGGGGTGACATCACTCTGCCATGTGTCTCACAGAGTTTTCTGCATCGAGGGCGACGCTGGGTGTTTTGGGCGACTTTCCATTTTATGCAGCACCCTCAGGCTTAGCTTCCCTGCTGCTGTGTACGTGAGGCTTTCCCCCGCCGGCCCCCCTGAATCCTGGCTCAGGGGGGCTTCACGTTCCATCAGTAGCTAAGTCGATGTGCTTGCTTTGCATTTTCCCACATTCGCACTTAAGTAGGGGGACCATTATCTTCTGTTTCCGAACCGCGGGATCAAGTGCGTTAGACGGAGAGCAAAACGAAAGCTCTTCTTATCTGTCAAGCACAGGGAAGTAACGCAAGTAAAGCTTCTCTGATACGTCGGCAGGATAATCCGTGAGAGCTCCCACAGTGCTTGACTTCGGCTCTCCAAACCCCAGTGAATTGCCTGGCTCTGTGCACGGACGCGGGCCTCCGGAGCATCATCTGAACTATTCCCGTGGTGGAAGGACTTCAGACACGGCCATCAGATCCGTGTCCGAGAGTGCCACAACGCCCCAGCAAGTGACTCAGCGCGATTCTGGTTTTGCTTTGCTTGGAGGTCATCGGACCCCCCCCCCCCCGTTTGCAGCACACAGAGCTGCGTGACACTGGCCACTTGAGCAGGCCCCAGTGTGTCGGCCTGTGCCAGGCTCTGGGACGGGACTGCACCAGTCACAGTCACCAGGTTTGCAGCAACATTCCCTCGCTTTGCACACAACACAGAATCAGAAGAGTCACCTGCAGAACTAACAGACCTCTTGTGCTGTGGCCGGACCAGTTAAAAGCCACCTGCAACATTTCTTGCATTTATTTGGGGGCCTCCGTCGGCTTCTTCCTTGATGAAGCCACAACTTGCCTTCTGGAAGGTTTGACATGCAGCCAGAACCTCGTGTTGATGGGTGTGTTAGTCAGAATGGCGTCTGGACGGCGTCACTGCCGGGCGTGGGGGCAGCAGCCAGCGCCCCCTGTGACACAGTACTGGTGCTCTTTCTGTCTGACGAGGAAGCGACGTAGGGACCCTCACTGCACGGAGGAAGGTCACACAGCCCCATAGGTCAGCGGGGAGATCAAACTGAGGCCCTCTGTGACCCAAAATGGGTGATGGGTCGGTCCCCTTTCCCCTGCCCCACTGTTCTGCCTCCTGAGAGACAGTGTTCAGGGACGCTCGTGAAATTTCACTCGCCTTGGACAGACCTGGGTTTTGTCCATTTCATTACTAACGTTCCTTAATTTTGCCTTTCTTGGTAGGCGCGCACATTCGGTTCCTGAATTTCTCCACGGAGGCGAACCATGACTACCTGGAGATCCAGAACGGGCCGTACCCCACCAGCCCGCTCATCGGGCAGTTCAGCGGCCCCGACCTCCCCGCCGCGCTGCTCAGCACCACGCACGAGACCCTGGTCCACTTCTACAGCGACCACTCCCAAAACCGGCAAGGGTTCAAACTGGCTTACCAAGGTGAGGAAGCAGAGAAGCCCCAGACGCTTCTCGCAGACATTGAAACCGCACTGACCGACTGGCCGCCGGGCAGCCGGAATCACGGTTAGAGGAAAACCCTGCTGGTTGGCAGGTCGTGGGGTCATTTCTGTTCTCGTCCTCGCCGGGGGGACCCAGACTCCGAGGGTACAGGCTGCCCCGCCGCGTCCACGGCCCCCCCACACTGCTCTCGCCCTTCGTGGCCACCACCATGTACCTTCCAGGCCACGGAGCTTCATCGTCACTCTGTCTTCTCATGGGGTGGGGCATCCTCCCTGCCACACGGAGGTCCTGACCTCCCAGATGGCGGGGGGCGGGGGCCCTGCACAGAGGGAGCCTGGCTGCGTCTGTTAACTCACATCTCCTCTCTGCTTGAGATGATGTCTCTTCTCAGCCTCATTCCAATTAATCCAGAAAAAAATTCAGTGAATGAACTTTATTCTTTTTTAAACTTTCAAAACATGAGAGCTCTAAGAAAAGCTTGGATCGACCATTATAGCGGTTTTGACATGAAAAAGTCCAGAGTTTTCATTTCACACAGAATAGTTTGGCCTTTTCCTGACTGTCTTTAAATCAAATGACGTTGGGAATGTCCAAGGCAGGGCCTTTTCCTTATAATGTGGCTAAATCACCTGTTTCCTTTAATTTCGCAGGCTGCCCCCGAAAACAGAGGGTAGGCAGTGAACCCCCCGAGGAGGGGGTGTTTGTGTGGAACTGGTAGGCAGTAGCACTGAAGTCATGACCATGGGCGATGAACTCACATTTCCAGAACCCGGGTCTCTGGAAGTAGACATCGGGCAGGAGGGGAAGGCGGAGAGGGGCGTCAAGGCCGGGCCAGCAGGGAGTCGACAGGGCAGGTGGCCGGAAGTCCCCGTGCGCCCCTGTGTCTGCCATCACTCCCAGTCTGACTGTCACCCCCCCGCCCAGAATCTCGGTCTGACCCATTCTAACTAACAAGAGTGGCAGTTTGCGTCACATCAGCTCGGACTCAGAGTGAAGCTGGGGAGGAAAGTGTCCCGGAGTCTAACAGACCCTCCTTCTGGTGTCTGATGACTCGGTGAGGGCTCCAAGGTCTGGCCCTGTCGGGGTGTGATGTCGGGGTGTGATGTCAGGGTGTGATGTCGGCGTGTTCCCTGTTCACTAGGCTGTGCCGGGAACTCCACTTCTGGGCTAGGAGGGAAGGATTAGAGTGAGACACCGTTTCACCGTAAACAGTGTCACTCTTTAGTGGGACGTGCTGACCTCTGACACAAAACGAGAGCCCAGCCTGAGGCTCTCCGCCCCTGGGCCACTTGCGGAAGTTCGAGGGCAACCCCCTGCGGCCTGGCGGGAGGGGCCCACCCAGCAGGTGGGCTCGGAGGAGGCTGTGTGAGGAGGCGTCGAGGCCCGTGTGTGGGGACACCGGACACCCCGCTGTGGCAGGTGGGGGAGTGTCTCAGCCAGAGCCGTGGCGGGTACAGAGGATCGGCGGGGAAATGGCACGCAATTACGAAGTGATTCCCACTCTGCATTCAGAGCCTGACCCTCTCTCTCTGGAGCAGTGATTCTAGAATCTGAGGGGTCCGTGATTTGAGTGACATTCATGTACGACACAGTCAGTCACATCTACTTCCCTCCCACCTGCGCAGGGAGTCACTGAGAGATTGTAAGTGAGAGACAAATGGCCGACGTTCAGAGAACGGGTCGCCGGGGGCGGGGAGGGCACTGGGAGGGCGCTGCAGGCGCCCTCGTTGACCTCCTTCCCTTCGCTTGGTCGCCCTCGTCCTCAGTTTGGACCTGGGCGTCTGCATTCCAGGCTTCATTGCCCCATTTCCCCACCCTCCTCCCCCCCTCCCCACCCTCTTTGACGTGTGTTCCGCGAAAAAAATGAACACTTTACTCGTGATCACCAGTTACACTTGGTTCATCCAGGGTAAACCTTATTGCTTCATTGCCATAATCTTAATTTCCAGGTCAATTAAACTCTACACAGTTATGTATCTCGAACCATAAGCTGCCACATAAGTGGTCTCCCTCAGGTGACCCTGAGAACTTTGGAGAAACCTCCCCCGGTTTGAAAACCTTAATACCGTATTCGGACTTGACTTTTCCTTCCTTATCGACACTGCAGAAGTCAAGTGAAAACTCCCACCGGGGGGGCACTTCCCACAGCACGGAGATGTCCGACCACCGTGTTGTATGCCTGGAACTAATGCAGGCTAGCACGTCAGCTGTAATTAACTTTAAAAACAATTTTAAAAATTCAAGCACTCAGTACTCACGTCTGAAATAACACAAAAAATGTGATATGGAAGAAAATCCATGAGGATATCATTTGCCATGGACTTTGAGACCATATTTCATATTCCACAATTTCTAACCCCCGTAGTTCCAGTGTATTGTTGTTGTTTTACTTCTCTCGGTGTTTTCCAGACAGGTCACTGAAGCCACGTCTACACAGTTCCAATGTCGTGGGTCCGTTCAATGTTACAAAAGGGTCTAAGAAACCCATGTGGAGGCCTCTTCAGGAATGGTCCAGGCCGGGGGTCACACTGTCACTGTGATCAGTTAGCTGAACATTAACGTGTTTCCAGTCGTCAGGTTTTGGAATTAGGTTTCACCAAGTCTGTGAAACCCCACGGATCTGCTCTCCTTGTCCTCCTGCAGCAGCGGAGTCTGGAGCTCTGCCACCTGCTCCCCCGGGGACGGTCCCCTGACGGCTCAGAGTGAGCCCCTCTCCTCTCCAGTTTCCTGTGGCTCCGCCTCGGGCCTCTGGACCAGGTGTCCTCACCCAACGGGACCTCTGGTTGGCCGAGCGAACGTGTTATTTACCTGACACCCTACTCTAAGTTCAGTGTCCACATTTTTAAAAATCCCGAACAAAATATTTTTATTGTAGGTAAGGAATTTGCTGTCGTGGAGGGATGTGAGAGTAAACAAACTGAGAAAGAAGGACTCGGGTGTGAGGCGCCCTCCTTACCCACAGGGATGGCGCTTCATTAGAAGCTTCATCATTTCACAGAATTTACGCCACAGTGAAATGACACCGCCGTGATTGCCTGTCACTCCCCCATTCCCAGGTTCCGCCTGAGATTTACACGTTGAGCGCACGGTGAGTAGCTCATAAGAAGAGGCATAAATCATGCAGAGAACTCCTGTCATTCTCCACGAGGCTGTGCAGCTCGTCTCGTTCTCAAGCCTCGTCGCTTATTTATGGCCACGTAAAGGCCAGAGACGTGATGAGCAGATGGAGCTGTCTTGCAGTTCAGTGGCTTCAGAACTTAAGCAGTGAGGATCAAGAACATGTTAAATAAAACTGAGTTCGTGCACCTTATGTCTAACTTGAAAATGGGAAATGGGTGAGACCTGGAGATGGGCACCGACTCATCAGCCGTGAGCCAGAGGACATCGTGGGTGGGAGGCAGACGAGCCCGTGACCCCATGGGCCGTCCCTTCGTGCACCGGTCACTTCAACACCAACGCAAGTGCTGCCTGCGGCTGTCAGATGTGAATGACGGACACGTTCGTACCTGCAAACTGGGGCTCTGCCGGGAGGACCCCGTTCTGTGTGTTAACTTGCTCTCATGGTGTTGGTATGCACTTACCGGGACTTAGATTTTTTTTAAATAATATTTTTGAAATTGTGGCATGTTGAGAATTTTAGTGGATTTCTCTCCTTTTGGGTTTTTTTTTTTTTATCTGATCTTTGGAGAACTTGAAACTTGGTCTCCCTCCCTGTGCATCTTCCTCTGTCTTCCCTGCATCGTACACACACCTGCCTGTGGCTGCCCGGCTCCAGTCAGGTTCGCCTGCTCAGCCACGGGGTGGGGGGGGAGTCTTTTCTTTCTCCACGCTCCTCCCTTTCACTTTGCTTCTGCTGCCGGTGTGACGCACCTTTAAGAACAGAAAACGAGAGCAACCGACACGAAGCACAGGAGGACTGTGAGGTCTGTGCAGTCCTCCCTGCCAACGGGAAGCTGTGGAATTTTTAGTGAACCGAGCGTGAGGAAGCAGGGCCCGTCCGCCGCCACCTGCGTCTCCCTGAAGGGGAAGCGGCCCAGCCGCCCCCCTGGCCGCAGACCCCAAGGACACCCTCCGACCGTTCCCTGCGGGCCTGGCCGTGCCGGGCCCGGGACCTCGATGGGCTTCCGGCGCTGTCCCTCTTCTCGCTTCAGTGCCACTCTGAGCAGCCGTCTTTGCCGGAAGAGTGAGGGCGGGGGGTTGACACGCCCCTGAAAGTGGGCCTGCACTGCACCCCATCTCCGTGGGCAGAAACTGCTTCACAAGCCGTCAACAAAGACTTGTATCGATGCCCCACCCCTTGAGAGCGTCCTTTTCCAAGATGGAGAAAGGGCCTGACTCTCGGCAACCAGAGTCCAGACCTTAAAAGTCGGCCCCTCTCCTCCCTGCAGAACGTGGGCGAGCAGAGAGCAGTGGGGCAGCCTCAGCCCCTCGGTCCCTCAGGAGACCGGCTTCTCTGGACCAGAAACACACCCGGGCAGCGCAGTGCCCCTGGGCAGGTGCATCTCCGAGGAGGAGGGCGCCTCCCAGCTGAGACCGTCCGCCTGCGTCCCAAGCCGCACGCCCCGGGCTTCTGCAGCTGTGAGGACAGCAGGTGCCGGGCCTGACGAGGGACCTGCCGCCTTCGGGAGCTGCCGCCTTCGGGAGCCCTCTGGGTCAAATCCGCTTCTCCCCAGCGTGGAGGCTCCTGTGCAGAAGGACTTCCGGGCACAGAGTCCTTGGCTGGTGAAAGCACAAGACACAGCTGAAGTCACAGTCACCACAAGCCCCTCAGTTCAGTGCCCCCAGCCCAGCCTCCAGGGACCCAGAAAGCCTGGGACGGGCTGCAAGCTGAGTAGTGACAGGGGTCGGCTTCGTCAGGGCGTGTGGGGGTCAAGGGGGTGACAGACCCAGCAACGAACATTTAGGCAGATAACCTACCGCAGAATGAGAACCAGGGTTGTGCCCTTGTCACACACACTAGTTACTGACGCGGAATGGTCAGTCTGGGACCGGGGTGCACTTACACATGCGTGTGACTCCCAAATTCCAAGGACAGTGTGTGCCTAAGTGCTACTGGGCCCAGACTGCTCTGTTGTGGAGGCAGAAGCCAAGGACGAGGGGGGACGTGAGTGTGGTGTCCCCGCGGACCGCAGCCTCTCTCCCCTGCGCCCAGGCAGCGAGGGGCCCTCTGTGTGTGTGTGGGACACGTCTCACCCAACGGAGCCACACTGTCTGGGATGCGTGGTAGCTGATGTTCGTCCGCGCCCGGGGGCACCCCCCTCGGTCTGCGGTGGGGTCTTCCCATGAGGACAAGGGAGGTCGAACACGGTTTCTCTTGGTTGCCCGCCCGTGGGAACCAGTGACTGTTTATATATATATATATTTTTTTTGTTGTTGTTGTTGTTGTTTGTTTTGTTTTGTTTTATTATCAGTTGTGGGTGTACCGGAGAGCTCGCTGCTCGAGCAGAGTGCGTTGTGTTTCAGGCGAAGCGAGAAGGAGAACACGTCCCGTTTCTTCCCGAAAGAGCCCAGGGGAGAAGGGCGCCTGCCGGCCGCGGGCACACGGCACGGGGCCCGCTCTCGCCCTGAGCACGGGTCTGCGGAGCAGCGCCCGACTCCACGGCCTGGCGGGGGGGCTCCCGCGTGTGGCGGGCGGGCAGGCGCTGGCCAGCTGGCCCTGCCTCGTGGGAAAGGCTTTTGGGGGCTGTGGGGCGGGGCGGCCCTGCCGTGCATTCACCAGGGCGGCCCAGGGAGAAGCACAAGGGACTGGAGGAGTGTGCATGTGTGTCGTGTATGTGCACACACGTGTGGCATACATGTGATGTGTGTGGTGGGTGTCTACATGGAGGTGTGTGCTTGTGCACATGTGTATTGGCTTGCACACTCGTGTGTCCATCTGTGTGTGGGTGTGTCAGTGTGTACATGCACTTGTGTGTGTGAGACAGACACATATGCTGATCTGATCGGACTGTGTGTGTGCAAACCTGGCACTCCGTCTTCTGGAGTCAACCCACGCACCCGGCCCCGCCTCACATGTTCTCATGTGTCCGGCAACTTGTACACACGCTGCTGTGTTCTCCTCTTGCCTCGTCACCCTTCTTGTCACTCCTCCTTTATTTCGGGGACTAATGCGGAAACAAAAAGTCCAAAGCTCGGGAATCACCTGGTGGGAGTCGCAGGCCACACGATTTTCTGGCCTTTACTTACAAATTCCGAGGACAGACACCGGCCCCGGTGGCAACCAGCAGATCGAACCGCTGGCAGGTGCGGTCAAAGTTCCCACCGCTCTCTCTTTCCCGCTCGAGGCCTCCCGGGCGGCCACTGGTCTCCCTGGTGCCAGTGTGGCACCCTCAGCCGACGGGGCAGTGGGCCCAGGTCTGGGCCTGCTTTCGGCAGGGACGCGTGGCAGGTGGAAGCTGAGCACCGCGCTCCGGGGTGGGGCCTCCGCCGTGTGGCTCTGTTAGGGAGCAGGGAGACGCCCAGTCCCTGCTGTGGGAGCAAAGTCCGGCAGGGGGCCAGCGCTGCCGGGGGAGCTCCTCCTGCTCAGGGCTGCACCCTGCACCCCGCCAGCTGAGGGTGTTGCTATGCAGAGGGCTCACCTGGTTGTGAAAGGATGGCATCTGGAGGCTACACCTCGTTTACAGACCAGTCAACCTTCACTGACCAACATATCCGTCTGTGAATCGCACAGTCTGCTGGTCCGTCATCTCACCTGGGGCTTGTTCTTGGGAACACGCGAAGTACAATAACCGTTTGTTACGCGAAGAGTATGCTCATACTAATTCCTACCACAGCAGTTCCACAGTTTGTTTTTATAATTTCATTTCTCGATTACAGCTGACATTCAGTGTTGTTCTGTGTTGGTTTCGGGAGCACAGCATGGTGGTTGGACTGTCACGTACTGTACAAAGTGCCCCCTGATGTGCCCAGTGCCCACCTGGCTCTCTACATCATTATCAGAAAGTTACTGATTACGTTCCCTGTGTGTGATCACACCCTCGTGACTGTTCTGCAACTACTGATGTGTACATCTTAATCCCGTCATCATTTTTCCTCCATCCCCCGACTCTACAGTTTAAAAAAAAATAAAGAAAACAGAATAAATTCCTCTATGGAATATTAATTAAAGCAAACAAACGAAACAGCAGCCCGCCGTGACAGCACTCGGGTCGGAGCGCTGGCGTGATGTTTTCCCGGTGGGGAGGGGACGGCGCCGTCTCCCCTCCTTTCGTTGGTTGACTTCCTCGCGTAGACGCCCTTTCACGGCACACGACCAGCTGTGTTTGTGGTGCGACATCACGTCTAAAGCACATAGGAAGCATGAAATGCAGAGTGTCCTCGCCACCCCGCTCACGACAACCATTGTTTTACTTCCCGCGGTAACTGGCAGCTTTGGCAGGCGTGTTCTTCAAAAACTGACCCCTTAAGAGGCTGAAGGCAGTCACGCCCCTGCGCGCACTCCCCGGCCCCCCACCGGGTCGTTCACGCCCTCGGCTCTGTGTGTTTTCTCCAGCCTACGAGCTGCAGAACTGCCCGGAGCCCCCGCCCTTCCAGAACGGGTATGTGGTCAACTCCGACTTCAGCGTGGGCCAGTCCATCTCCTTCGAGTGCTACCCCGGGTACGTCCTCACCGGCCACCCGGTGCTCACCTGCCAGCACGGGACCAGCCGCGACTGGAACCACCCTTTCCCCAGGTGTGACGGTAGGTTGGCCGCTCTTCGCGGGAGCAGCGGGGCCTCCCCTGGTGCGTGACGGCGCGTTCAGTGTTAAAGGAGTGATTTGTCCCACGAGTGTTTGTCGGGAGCCACATTCTGCTTAGTATTCAGGGCTCTATCCTATGCCAGGATAAATTAAAAAGAAAAACACAAAGATGAATCGATAGGCCTTGCCCTCGAGGAAATTACAAGGGCATCAAAATGATAAGTGCAGAGATTTCTTAGGCAAAACCAGATGCATGCAGACAGCGCTGAGGGATGTCGGGTACGGAAGACGGAGTTTGGGGAGTGAGGGGCGTCTGGCAGGAGGGGCCGCGGTAGCTCCACGGAGGCCCCGCCGGCCCATGGGATTAGAGGTGGGAAGCGTCTTATTACTGTCACCCTGGGTGTTTTCGGTGCCGACTTCCTGCACGGTACCAGCACCTTGCTTTGCGTTTGGGAACACTGGTTTCTTTTCATGGCGGGGCTTGAGGCACACACCCTGCTTAGCAGCTCAGAGGTCGAGACTGTCCTCGGAGAAACGGTGGGAGCAAATGCAGCATGTTGGGGGCCCTCGTAGGAAGACGGTGGTGCCGGGCATCCGGGCAGCCATGCGCACCTGCTGAGGGGGTTCCGGGGTGCGGGGGCTGGGCACGCAGACGGCCCCTGGTCCGCGGGACGCCCGGCTCTGAGCCAGGCTCACTGCTCCAGAGCTGCTGCCTGGCTGCCCGACTCCTGACATCACTGGGGATTTTTGCAACATCCAGTTAAAATAAATAGACCCGAGGGCTTTGTTTACGAAGTGTGCATATGGAACAGAAAGGTTGCTGGTGCCAACTGGGTATTCCAACATTATAAACACAGGAGCTTGGAGTGAAAACACCAACTCAGGGGACCTTTGAAATGATAAATGTTTGTGTCCGGCAGCAAGAGAGGGCGTGGCGTCCAGCTGTGCTTCAGTTTTAACTGAAGAAAGGAGAAAACGCATCAGTGAACCCTTTAAATCATGTTTTATCTGTATTTTTCCATTCTATACCATTAGAGAAATACTATAGGAGGACTTTAGCTGTATTTTTAAGATGATGTTAGCCTAATGCAAATTTAATACTGTAACAATCACTAATAGTGTGACTAAATGCAGATGGACAATAGCATTTTTAAATTATTTTATAAAACTCAAATAGCAATTGCATATCCAGTGTTTTTGCATTATAACACTTAAAAAAACTTTTCATACCATTTTCCATTTTAAAATTCATATATTTATGTGTATAAATTATTTGACTTGTCAGGATTATTTTCTTTCCACAGTTTTTACCCGAATCCTCTGTATTTGTATGTAAATGGGATACTTCTTGGCTTGGTATAAAAACTAGAATTAAGCATTTAATTAGATTTCATTGCTTTTTCAAATCCAGTTTTCTGAGATGGAAATAACTGCTGGCTCAGCATGAGTTTACCAGTTTGAGGACAACCAAATGTATCTTTTCTGATGTAGCTTAGCGGTGATGCCATTTTCTATAAGCGCATCAAACAGGATGTCTTCAAAATGAATAAACGAAAGAGTATATCTGGAAGCGACAAGAAATTCAAGGCATTACTAATTTTGCCAAGAACTAATAATTATACAGAAGCCACAGTTATTTTTTAAATGGGTTATAATTATTGACATGTACTTTGAAAGACTGTGGTTTGTTAAGTTACTAAGTGTAACTTGATAATTAAATAGGTATCTACATTTAGAAATATAGCTCAAAAGTTTCAGACATGTTGTTGACCTAGTTAACTGTTTATCACTGAAATACTGGTGTAGATGCTCTTTGAAGGTCTTCTAAAAAGTGTAACCCCCGTCCTGTGAACCTTTAAAATGCGGGCTCAGGAAACTCCCAGACGACCTACTGTGGGCAGTGTGTCGCCAGCGCCTTTTAGACGGACAGATTTCGTAAGCAGGAAACATTTGGGTGCGTAACTGATACGAGAAATCCAAGCAGCCAAAGATAGGAGACGGTGTACATACTTTTGAAATGAAGACTGACCGAGGCGGTTGATAAGCCCAGAAACGAACCTTCCCAGACGTTCAGACGTGGGGGTGTCTGTTTGGGTGGAGGAGACCCACTCACCCCTGGGGCGGCGGTGAGGTGGTGGGAGAACAGGCAGGTGAGCAACTGCCTGAGGTGCAGCTGGCAGAGAGGTGCAGCAGGGTGACATCCCCAGGGCCACTGCCGAGTGCCCTGTGGCCCTTGGTTACAGGTTGTCACCCTCTGTCTGCCTTGCTGGGTGTCCATCAACGTCTGCCTGACTGCAGACCCCACCGGGAATGACACTGGGAAACCCACCCCCTTTTCTCTGCAGCCCCCACTTCCAACGAGTTCACAGCAAACTCACCAGGGTCGGTCCCTGTCACAGGCTCGCAGGCACCTGCGCGGTTCCCTGGGCTGGGCCCGCCGCCCGCCTTTCCTCCTCCATCTTGTTGCTGAGTTTTTTCTTTCTGTCTTTTCATGGGTTTTGGCCTATTCACTCGGCTCAGATTCCTCACCTTTCCTGTCAAGTCCTTAGTCCCACAGGACTCCCGCTGGCCACACACACTCACAGCACGGCCGTGGGGTTGGGCTTGATTAAAAAGTCTGTGGGTCTGTGATTGCAGTGCGTCAAGCCCCATGGGGAGTGAAGAATACGCCTTGCGTTATTCTGCTGTTACGTGGTGGGTTCACTTTTTGTAAAGAAAGGAAGCCATTGCCAGGGCAGCTGGGAATATGGATGTACTAAGTGAAACAAACCCGGGCGGATCTGGTACTGGGGCCTCTTCCTGGAGCTGAGCGCCGTGAGCTCCAGCAGTGGGCCCGCCACTGACATATGTCCATCTCCATCCCCCACGCGTGTAGACCCATGAAGGGGGACGATGTCTGTGTTTCGCAGCAAACAGGTGAAAACACCACTTTTAGACAGTTTAAAGAGGCTTCGGAAGTCTCACTTAAAACAAAAGCATTTCTTTTTCCTGCGTAATTGTCACACAATCCACACAACACTGGTGCATTGCCAGGTCCGCACAGGACACGCTGACTGAAGATTTTTTCTTTTTAATTTCACGGCGGTGAGTTTACCTCAAAGGTATCGCGGCAGTTTGGTGAATGTATTAAGTGAAGCAGACAGCTTGGAAGCACCATTCCCTAAGGTTTTAAGACTTTAGGGGAGTTATTTTGACCAGGCAGTCCCTGGGGGAATACTTCACAGTCATTTCTGGGTGGGGCCATGTCGGCCGCGGGGCTGCAGAGCCCTGGAAGCGTTTCCCTGGGTCCGTTCTCGGGCTGACCGCGTGGCGCTTGCCTTCCCGTCGCCCCCTTCAGCCCCCTGCGGCTACAACGTGACGGCGCAGAACGGCACCGTCTACTCCCCCGGCTTCCCGGACGAGTACCCCATCCTGAAGGACTGCCTGTGGCTGCTCAGCGTGCCCCCGGGCCACGGGGTCCACATCAACTTCACCCTGCTGCAGACCGAGGCCGTCAACGACTACATCGCTGTCTGGTAGGGCCCTGTCCTCGCAGCCCAGCGGGGACGGTCGCTGGCCGCCCTCCCGGCCACTCACAGGTCACCGGGGCACCAGGCTGCCTGGGGGGTGAGGGAAAGGGCGTGGACACCCGAGGCCGGACGTGCAGAGAATAAGCGTAACGTGACGTGGTGGGTCTGTGCACCATCACTCCGAATGCAGGAGAGCATCCCGAGGTCACTCATTTGACACAGTCAGGGTGGTCACTTTTCTTAAAGAGCAGCTGGCAGGCTCCTTCACCGTCAGGAGAATGTGCTGCCTCTGGGACTCTGGATGGAGTGTCGACATGTGGCCTCCCTCCCTCCCTCCCTTCCTTCCTTCCTCCCTTCTTTCTTTCCTTCCTTCCTTCCTTCCTCCCTCCCTCCCTCCCTCCCTCCCTCCCTCCATCCTCGGGAAACGCAGTGGAGAAGCGCCCAGGAGGCGGGTGTGGAGCGCTCGGAGCCAGGCTCGGGGCGGCCTGCTGCAGCTCCGCCCCTTTCCAGGGAGCTGGGTGGCCCCCTGGGGCCCCCGAGAGTCCCCTCGGCTCACTGTGTCTACCTGTGGGAAGGGGTCTCCCCGCCTTTGCTTCAGAGGTGAGAGGTTGTGGGCGAGCAGGAGATGCCGTGGCCCTGTGACCCTGTGACCCTGTGACCCTGTGAGGGGCACAGGCGGAGGGCACCGCCGGGTGTGGGGGTCGGGGGGCAGATCTGAAGAGCCAGGGTGTGCTTCTGGGGTAGACGGCCACCAACACCAGAGGAGTGATCCCGGTTAAGGTGGGGGTGCGAGTGCGTGTGTGCACAGAAGTGTGCACAAGTGTGGGTGCGTGTGTATGAGTGTATGTTAGTGTGAGTGTGTGTGAGGGCACATGTGTGAGTTTGTGAAAGTGTGGGTGTGAGCGCATGTGTGCACAGAAGTGTGTGTAAGTGTGTATGGGTGAGGGCGTGTGTATGAGTGTATGTTAGTGTGAGTGTGTGAAGACACGTGGGAGTGCATGGGAGTATGTGTGTGAGCATTCGTGTATGTGTGAGGGCAGGTGTGCGAGTGAGTGCATGTGTGCACAGAAGTGTGCGCATGTGTGAGGGAATGTGTGAGCGTGTGTTAGTGTGAGTGCATGAGAGTGCATGTGTGTGAGTGTGTGTTAGTGTGAGAGTGCATGTGAGTGTGTGTGTGTGAGTGTGTGTTGGTGAAGCTGCGGTGAAGGCGGGCTGCTCCACAGGCGGGAGAGCGCTGGGTCCCGGCAGCTGGACCGTCTCAGGCGTGTGGGGCTGAGTGGGGCGGGCAGGAAGCTCCAAGACAGGCCGCGGCCGCCCGGGGAAGCGGGACCGGTGACCCAGGGCCTTGCAGATCACGCGAGGGCCTCGGGGCTTCATTTGAGGAGCCAGGCAGGGTCAACGAGGGGCTCCGAGGAGAGCCATGGGAGCAGATCCCGGTCTCAGCACGTCCCGTCCCCCTTGGAGGGAAACGCAGTTTCCGAGGACAGACAGACGGCCTGGCCGCAGAGGGGCCTCCGGGGCACGGAGGGACGGAGACCCTGGAACAGGGAGCTGACCGAGAGAGCTGCCATTTCAAAAGCAGGTCTGGGAGGGAGAGGCGGGGTCCTCGTGGCTCACGGAGGTGGGCCGGCGCCCGTGGGAGGCGCCGACAGGAAGTCCAGGCAGCTTCGGGGGCGTCGAATACACATCCCCACGTGTCTGAACACAGTGTCCAGCAGATGGGAACATTCACTCAGGTTTCAGACATAGTCGAACTCAGTAGCAAGGTCTCCGTAGGTCTCACCACCCACGCCATGGAACACGGTGTTTACGGTGGGGACTTCCGAAAGGAAGCTGTGACATGGAGTCACAGCACTGGCAGGTGTGGGGGGGGGACCACGTCTCCGACGCTCCCTGGACGGCCAGCTGTGGACAAGCGTGTGTGGCTGGCTGGGTGCCCCCTGGGGGTGCACACCAGCCCTGTGCCTGGAGCCCAGGGTGTGGGCTGTGGGTGCATGGATGCCGAGCGGGCGCCTCTGGCTCAGACACCCTGTCTGCGCAGGGACGGCCCCGACCAGAACGCCCCGCAGCTCGGCGTCTTCAGCGGGAACACAGCACTGGAGACCGCGTACAGCTCCACCAACCAGGTGCTGCTCAGGTTCCACAGCGACTTCTCCAACGGCGGCTTCTTCGTGCTCAACTTCCACGGTCAGTGGGCCTTCGCCCTCCGAGGGGCAGAGGGTTGCATGTGGTTCTGCTCCGGTCGGAGCCTGGGCTCCAGCTAAAGAGCCCGAGAGGAGGCCCTCGCATGCGGTTCCCGCGTTCCCGGGGCCCTCCATTGCCTCAGGGCACCTTTGGTATTTCGCGCCGTCCCCAGCTGTGTTTTCCCGGAAAGCGTGGACTCGCTCCAAGGGAAGCGGGTCGCACAGGAAACTCAGATGCACGGTCGGTGAGCTTCCTGTGTCCTCACCGCCTGCGTCCTCCCGGATGGAGCAAGGGCAGCCCCGGGGGGCTGGAGAACGCGTGCTAACTAACGTAGGAGAAACGTGGGAGGGTCCCTTGCCTGTCCAGAGGTGTGCCACCACGGGAGTCCCGGGCCCGGAGGCAGAGACCTCGTCGCATCTGAACATGGACCCGGACGAGGCCGTCACGGGCCATTCCCCGTGCAGGGTCCCTCACAGGAGGGGCTGTGCACCCAGGTTCCCGTCTGGAAAGTGCACAGTTTTCTCTGACGTCAGGTGCCCCCCAGACATTAAACTATCCTGTGAGCACGGGTGCTCAAGGGCCTTATAAAACCGTGACTTACTAATAAATGCAGAGCTGTTTGCGTGCCTGTGTGTTACAACAGCGTAAAAAGGACGCCTTCTTAATGATCTTGTTGATTCAGCGAATGTAATTGTGGTCATTTTGTTTTCATACACTGTGTAGCATTTCAACTGAAGAAGTGCCAGCCGCCCCCAACTGTCCCGCAGGCGGAGATGCTGATGGAGGACGAGGACTTCGAAATCGGTAACGGGTTTCTCATCAGGAGCTCGTTAGCTTCGCCCCCTCTCCCCACCCACCCTGCCGGGACGGGGCTGGGACCGGGGTGAGCATTGGTCAGAAGCTGCCCTGCGGCCCCTGCGGCAGGGGGGCTGCACACAGGGCTCACGCGTCGGGCAGGTGCACGCCCCTTTCTCATGTCCGTGATTTCTGGTTCCTGTGATAAGAAGTCAGTCTTTTCTTCGCTCTGAGTGGTTTCCCCAGAGTACACGTTTTTTTCTCTTGAGTGACGTTTTCTGAAGAACCAGATCCGTGTGTTGAGGTAGGGCCACACGACCGCAGACTCAAACTCCGTCATCCATGGCCACAGTAACGACGAGGCCGACTCTGGCCTTTTGCGGACACTGGGGGAGGGGGCCATGTCCTACGACAAGAGTTAGAAGTTCTGCTTGTCCTTTCCTATCGGTGGCCTGTTTCCCCAGACACCCATCAGTGCCCCTGTGTAGGTTTGCAGGTCATGGTCCCAGTTACAGGCACCCCGTCCCGCTGGGAACCCCCCGCCCCATCAGGCCCCGGTCAAACCACAGGTCCCCAGTCCTAGAACACTCGGAATGGCTGAGTTGGGGGACCGTGGCCATTAGGCCAAGGCCTCACTGGAGCATGAAAGCCATCCTGTCTCCCAGCCTAAAGGTCCAAGTGCCCGTTTCACTGTCATTCCCCGTCATCCTCAGGGAAGGGGAAGGGACAGTGATGCATCAGTCATTTCTGTCCCAGACGCAGGCTAAGCTTCAGGTGGCCTTTCTGTAAATGAGGAGCAGAAATGGCAACGTTTTATCGAACAGTCGAAAATGAGGAAGCACGTGGGTTCCGGGGCGGATGCAGGTTCAGGGGCGGTCAGCCCAGGGCTCCCTGGGCTGGGCCCCAGCTCAAGGTCAAAGGGGTGTCATCGCCAACTGTTCACTGGCCTCTTCCAGGTGACTTTGTGCGGTACCAGTGCCACCCGGGGTACACGCTGTCTGGGGCCGACACGCTCACCTGCAAGCTCCGCACCCAGCTGCAGTTCGAAGGCACCCCCCCCACGTGCGAAGGTGGGTGTGTCCGCGTGGGAAACACAACACGCATTGTTTAACGCAAAATTTGATGCAGATTCGTTGTTCTACTGGCTCAGTCATTTTGAATGTTAGGCCACACAGCACACATGCTCACTCAACAGTGTCTACCACCCTCACTGACTAGTGCAGTGAAGTCGTCATTGTTCACACACGCACATTCCAGTCCACTGTCCTTGGCTGCCAGGTCACGTGGACGTCATGCACACTATTCTCTTTATATTGGCAGTGGCTGACTTTCCCCAGACAGACCTGGTACACGTGTGATGCTCCTCCCACACGCTCCACGTGCACAGTCTCTTGTAGGTTACAGGGCAGTGTTATAGTGTTGCCATTAGTGAGCCTCCAGCTGCGTCTGCAGCCTGCACTGAGCACAGCTGGAGCTCCCACCCCTCCCAGGGGCACACGGGATCCATGCCAGCCCCCGGAAGCTGGCTTCGCCTGGCTGAGCACGACTTTCACTTTTCCCCTTAGCACAATGCCCCGCCAACGAAGTCCGCACAGAATCGTCGGGGGTCATCCTCAGCCCGGGTTACCCGGGCAACTACTTCAACTCCCAGACCTGCTCCTGGACCATCAAAGTGGAGCCGAGCTACAACATCACCATCTTCGTGGACAGCTTCCAGAGTGAAAAGCAGTTCGACACCCTGGAGGTGTTCGACGGTGAGTCTGCCTCCCCCGCCCACGTGACCCAGCGGACGGGGTAGAACACCCTTGTAGTGCATTTGTCACACGAGAACACGGATCCAGTTTTGAGTCAAATGGCATCATCCCCCAGACAGGAAAGGAGTTCCTCTCCCACTGTGCAGCCTCAGAAATCCGGCGCTTTGTCGGCCATTCACACGTCGTCAGTGTTGCAACTTCAACCAATCAGAACACGGGTGACACTTGGGGGGATGTGTGGACCTGCTTGGGCCATCGCGGCTCCTGAATGCGGGTCCAGAACCGGACTTGTCTCTGTAGAGTCGTATCAATTTAGAGGGTGTGTTAGGGAATTCGAGATTTAGGGAATAACGATGCTGCGTTGAGTCTAATATGTCACAGGGCACATACAACTATGACAGCTCCCAGCGGTTTTCCCCCAACGAATGCTGTGGAGCCTTTAAGGAGTAATTGTTTAAAAATTAGCTTCAGGTACGTTTATACGATTCTGATCAGCGTTTTCACATGATAGCCCAATGCCTGGAAAGTAGAGTGTGGTTGAATTGTCAATTTGAAATGAAACTGATATTTATATTTTGCTTCATCGTCCTCCAGAAAAGGAGACCAACATACAATTACGGCTGCGTGATGATAGGGTTTTCCCGTGTTTTGACAGACTTGTTGTTGCGTTAGATAAATTACAATCAAGTCAGTGAAAATAAATAATTACTGTAATTGGTCCTGAGTGTGTTAGCACGCCTCTTACTGACTGGTGCATGAGATACCACATCGCTCACGCAGGCAGGCACTGCAGGAATCGATCTGTGTGTTTCCCAAGATGAAAATTGGGAATCCGGTGTACACTTGCAGGACCAGAGAAGAGTGTTTTCGTTTTCAGGGGGTTTTGGGTCCAGCAGCCTTCCCTTCTCCACCTTCTCGCAGGCGACTGCGGCCCAGGAACAGTAAGTGGAAAACTGTGCAAACAGACAACTCATGGGTTGCGAGCTGCACTTTCTCCACAGCAGGGTGACGGACTCCCCACGGCCCCGCTCACTCTGCCCAGGACCCGAGACGGCCCTTAGTCCGATGTCTCCATGGGGCTCATACAACAGACGCTCCTCAGCCCATTTCTCACTCAGCAGCCGTCTGGGTGGCCAGCCCGACGATGCCGGTGCCTCATTCCTGCCACCCTTGTTTTCTTTAACGATGGCCCTGACGCGCAAGAGCGGTCATGCCAGCGGCTCAGATGTGCCCGGAAAACCGCAAAGCGCTTCCTTCCAGTGGAAAGCGTGTGTGTTGGGAGAACATGGTGCCCCCAGGGTCCAGTCCCACCCACAGTGTCCAGGGGGTCTGTGCTCCCCACAGGTAAGGGGATGGCGGTCCCTTAACACACAGACTGTTGACGCTGTTCCCCTCAGTCCTCAGGAGGAAGGGCAGTAGTGAGCTAGCCGAGTGCAGACTGGGCTCTTTTTTCAAAGAGGGGCCAGGAGAGCGATTCTGAGGCCAGTTGGGTGTCTGAGAAATAAAACAGGCGAGCAGCCCACTGCAGGGGTGTGCACATGTGTGTCTGTGCATGCGTGTGTCTGTACATGCATATTCCTATCATGCTGTCTATCATGGGACAGACTTAATAATCATTTTAGATCTGTGGTCATCCCTCTGGCCCACCTTAGTTGAATTAGAATTAGGCTGACCATCCTCTCTATTGGTTACTATCAGGAGGAAAGCGATTATCGATAATTTGTGCTTTAAATGCCTATGATTTGATCTCCCCCAAATAAGGACACATCACACCCCCTGTAAACCACCAGCGAAGTAGATAATAGAGACCATTTCCAAGCAGTCGCTGGAAATTATCACAGATCGATGAGGGTGTGTTTTGTCTCAAAGATTTTTCTATAAAATGAAAGGTCGGCATTTCATGGAGGTGTTTTCCAGGCGCTGGCAGTTTTCCTTCAGCAAATGTCTCATTCACGGTGTGTCTTTCTCTGTGTTTGTGAGACAGGGGCTCTGTCATAGCTCGTGAGTGGAGGAGAAAATGTCGAACATGTTGATTGCAAACTTTACTGGCCCAGGAGTGTCTTACTCCCCACAGTCCCCATAGTAGGTGGTTCTCAATTAAAAAAATAAAGTTACATCATTATGGATCTCAATGGAGAAGGACGTCGAAATACAGACCGTGGCGTCACTGGTAAAGGCCCAGTCGTCTCCGCCCGGGGGACAGACGTGTGTGTCGCACTTGTCCCCTGGGCTTGGCTGGCCGTGCGTCTGCCCGGTGGGGGGTTAGTTCCGAGACAGCGAAGGGCGCAGGTGGAAGCGGTGAGGCGCGATGTTACGTCCCCGGTCCCTGGAACTTCACTCTTGAGCTCTGTCCTTTAGCGTGACATTTTCGACTTTCGTAAATTCAGGTTGATTTTTCCCCAGCAGCATTTATTGTTAGAATGCGCATCGCCTCCGTGGCCAGCACCAAGAAACCCAGCCCAGGAAACACATCACCGTCCCCCCCATTACCAAGCACGCCCGGCCCTGTCCCCGGGACGCTGGCCCGGGGACAACCTCCCACTTTCAGGAGCGTTCCGCCTGCCGCCTTGGCTACGGCGAAACGCACCCTCGTCTCCAACTGGCTCGTCGGGGTCTGATTCCGAGGGACGCAGTAGCCCAGAGCCAGCAGCTGGGCCCCCTGCACCACGGCATTTACTTCCCACTGTTCCGAAACGGGAGGTGGAGACCGGGGGGGGGGGCAGGACTGGCTCCCCTGGGGCCCCTCTCCTGGGCGTGTGGACGCCGTGTCCTCCGTGGCCTCACACGGGTGTCCCTCTGCGTGTGTCTGTGTCCCCTGCGCCCCTGCTCATGAGGGCCCTGCTGTTGAGTCGGGTCCCACCCTGATGGCCTCGAGTAACCTCAACGGTCTTTTCCCTGTTTCCCAGCAGTCATTCTGAGGTCGGAAGGTCGGAGGTTACATGAGTGTGGGTGGCGGGGGGATGAGACACCGTCTAGCCCGTGACAGCTTTGTGTGGCCTCAAATCACTAGCTCCGTTCCGATTGGGCGTCACACCGAGAATGAGGCTGCGGTTTCTCGGCCTCGTGGCCCCAGTGAAAGGTCCATGTCCGGTCCTGCAGGTCCCGCAGATGTGTCCCTTGACCTGCTGAGGCCACAGCCTCCTTCTCATGACACGTTTCCTGGGCAGGAGCCGTGCAGTGAAGGAAGGCTTCAGACCAGAGCCAGGTCAAGCTCACTGACAGCAGATGAGAACCCCAGGCCAAGTTCACTAACAGCAGATGAGATCCTGGCAGGGTGGCAGCAGTTCAACATCTAGCTTCTCTCAGGAAATGACATTGAGTTACAATGGCGAAGAACAGAACAGAGTGAACGACGGGCTCCATTTGCTTTTTTAAAATACTTTTCTTAAATAAAAAAATGTATATGTAGGTACGAACTCATTACTGAGTGTAATAAATGTTAGGATTTCATTAAACGTACCTTAGTCTGTTTTTTTAAAGGAAGCCGGAACACAGATAGATTCGGGGGACCCCCCCCCCCGCCTCACCCCTCGCAGGGGTGTTAGCACCGTGTCACGTGCTCGTGCCCGTCCTTGTCATTCCTTCTCCCTGCCGCCCTCCCGGTCACCTGCCCCGCGCCCTCCTCTGCCATCCGTGTGCAAACACACACTCGTACCTGCCAAGTGTTGTAGACTCTCAGACACCCACCCAGTGGCTGTCACTTTATACTGATCGGCAAGCGACTTCTTCAGTTGACCTGGGCCCCTGAGACATGTTCTCCTCTCAGCGGTTGATTTAAATGCCGTCTAGAACTCCTTTTTCATGGCACTTGCCATTTTTTATTTAAAGCTCCAGTCGAGATCTAAATTTCACCATGAGAAGTGAGGCTGGAATGCACATTTTGCCGTATGAATAATGACTGTACATATGTGGTGTAGTTTGTAGAAACAGAATTAACCCTTCGGTTTTCCTGGGTGTCACCAAAGTACCCTCCACAGCGACTGTGACCCGTGGGGCCACTGGTATTCACGGAAGCTTCCATTTCTCCTAATCCTTACAAGGATCTAGGTACTCCTGGTGATAAAAGTGACTTTTATTTTTTCAATTACCTCTGTTTAATAGATAAGGTTCGTTTGATGTAAGTGTTATGCTGGTAACGGCATGTGCACCTGACCTTGTTCCGGCTGGTTACTTCTGTCAGTTGCTGTGACATTCACTAGTTATTATTTTCTTCACCTTGGAAATAAATAGCGGCATGTTGTGCGTTGACACTCCAACGCGAGGGAAAGCTAGACTCCGTCTGCCTGCTGTGCGCACCTCTGAGCTTTGCCCCCCACCCTCCTGTTTCCCGCAGGGCCTTCCGGGCAGAGCCCCCTGCTGGTGGTCTTGAGCGGGAACCACACGGAGCCGCTGAACTTCACGAGCCGGGGCAGCCGACTGTTCCTCCGCTGGTCCACCGACCACGCCACCAGCAAGAAGGGCTTCAGGGTCCGCTACGCAGGTGAGCGGGCCGAGCGTCTGGACAGAAGCCGCATCCATTAAACAACGCGATAGACGTGACGAATGTAAGCCTAGGTTTCGAAGGTGAACGATAAGCTGCAATAGCAATAACGAGATGGGAAACTCTCTGAGTGATATTTCTAAGTGAGTTTAGGGAAGAGCAACCATTGGTTAATCACTTAAAAACATATTGCTCACATCAAACACCACTGAATTACATACCATGGGAAGCAAAGACATCCCCCCCAAGACATAATTACATAAATCAAATTTAAAATATGTCGAAATGCCAAGGGAACAAGCAGGAAGATGTAATCGTCATGCTATTAATTTTATAAGTGATAACAATAACTATCAACATGTGGGTTTTCACGGATCATCCGTCTGCTTCTTCACCTTTATGTGAATGAAGTGCAGACAGCACATAAACGACACATGGCACGTCGGGCCCTGTGCACACTCGTCAGTGTCACCGGAGCCCCCAGATGGTCCCCCTGCCCTACAAGAGCTGCAGACAGACAATTTAAACTTCCGACACGTTTTCATGACGAAGCAGAAAACCTCAACGCTGCTCAGTTTCCCGGGACTCGGCAACAGCAGTGGGTAAAGCCAAGACAGGCTCCCTAAGGCGGGTCCCGCGTGCGCCCTGGACTCGGCGGCTCCTCCCACCGGGGTCGGCACAGGCCCTGGGCGGTGGTTTTCATCGTCCGTGATGAGCCAGGATCTGAGGGAAAACAGGAAAATGTCAGCGGCAGCTCTCAGCTCTCTCTTCTCTGGCTGGTGAAACGCTTGGCAGCTTTGAGGCTTTGGAAGGCTCTCGGGGGGAGGACAGTGAGCGTGGGATTCGCTCCCCCCCCCCCGGGAAAGTTTAACAAGACACACACCGGCTGCTGGTTCCCCGCCTGTCAGAGCCGCCATTCTTTACACATTTCAGTGAAACGACTTTCTTTCTCTCAGTGTGTAACTAAGGTGCGGGGCCTTCGGCCACTGAAATGTTACGTTCTGTGTATGACTGTCATTTCCACATATTCCTGTCTCTTAATTTTTTAAAAATCCACCCCGACATGGATAACTAAAGCTACTGCAAGATTTTCAGTGACCTGCATTTTCTTCAGAGATTTGCCCAAACCCCAAATCTGAAAAGGAACCTTAACACCTTCCTCACTGTGCAAGTCACGGACGCCCTCGGCGGCGACGGCGAGGAAGAAGCTGTGGCACTGACTGAAATGCACCTTCCTCCCTTGTGTCCGTTTTAATGATGCGCTTCCTTCGTGTTGAGAATGGTTTTGTTTCAAACGTGGGGCCCAGGGCAGAGGCTCCCGCTTCTCAGCCCCGTGACTCCGGAGCTCCCGTAAGTGGGGAGCCGGCCTCGCAGAGACCAGTGAGGACCCCCACATGACCCGTGTATTTCTGTACAGTATTTTCATCAGAGCCCCAGCTGGTGTGGCTCAGGGGATTGAGCACCGGCCTGCAAGCCAAAAGGTCGCCAGTTCGATTCCCAGTCAGGGCACGTGCCTGGGTTGCAGGCCGGGGAGAGGCAACCACACACCGACGTTTCTCTCCCTTTTTTTCTCCCTCCCTTCCCCTCTCTGAAAATAAATAAATAAAATATTTTTTTAAAAAACAATATTTTCACCAGAAAGTCAGGCTCCTACCTTCACATTGACTAACAGTTGCAGGTAATCCCAACTGGAAGGTCAGAGACTGGACTCTTGGCTCCGGGCGGGTTTTTTGTATGTTCTTTGTTCTCTATGAAACCTGTTTTTCCAGAGACGTGTAAGATTCACAGCAAAAGGGAAAGATGCAGAAATTTCCCACAAATGCACGATGACGCGTGTCCGTCGTTACAGCATCGCACAGAGCAGACTCGCTGCCCCGAACCTCTGGGCTCCCCTGTGCATCCTTCCCCCCAACCCCATGGCACCCCTGACCTGTCACCGTCCCCACAGCCTCGCCTTCTCTGGGATGTCACAGGGTTGGGCTCACACAGCATGTGGCCTTTTCAGGAACACTGGCTCCTTCACTCGGTCACATGCATGTCAGGTTCCCCCACGTGTCTTCCTGGCTTGAGAGCACATCTGTTCTCAGTGCTGATTCTGTCCCACTGTCTGGAGGGACCGTGGTTTGTTTGTCCGTCACCCACTGAAGGGCGTCCTGGTTGGTTCCGAGCTGTGGCCGTTCTGGGGGAAGCTGCTGTGCACACGCGTGTGCGGGTCTCTGTGTGGACGTAGCTTTCAGGTCCTTTTGGGAAACGCCAAGCAGCACAGGTCGTGGATCTTACGGAAGGAGCGGGTCTGGTTTCCAAGGAAACCTCCGGCTGCCCTCGGGGTGGCCGCCCGTCTGCGCCCCCGCCAGCGGGGAGCGAGCCCCCCGCCGCCCCGTGTCCTCCCAGCCCGGGGTGCCAGGGGAGAGGTGACAGGCTCACACCTGTCGCCGACTGCTCACTGCTCACACAACAGAGGCGTTCACTCAGCTCCCTCTCACCAGGGAGGGAGACGCCCGGGCACCGCGGATCGGTCTGTGTTGCTCCGGTTCCGTTCATTTTGACGTGTCTGTGTTTCCCTGCCCACAGCACCGTACTGCAGCCTGGCCCATACCCTGCGCAACGGCGGCGTCGTGAACAGGACCGAGGGCACACTCGGGAGCCAAGTGCAGTACTTCTGCAAGCCCGGGTACCGGCTGGTGGGCAGCGGCAACGCCACCTGCCGGCGGAGCCCCGCGGGCGTGTACCAGTGGGACGCGCCGGCGCCCCTGTGCCAGGGTGAGTGGTGTGGCCCGCCCTCCTGGGTCCATTCCTCCTGCTCTAACTCACTCCGCAGCTCCCGGAGCCGTGACTGTGGGTCCAAGGTGAGGAAAACTCGAACGTGCGTTTAGGAACCCCCCCACCGACCGTGCACAGGACTCTGACATGGACGCCGGCCTCGACCTGGCTCCTCGGCCGGCACTCAGGAGACGCTGAATGTCCACGAGGGGCCGATAGAGTCCTTCTCATACGTGCTGGTGTTGCATTTTGAAGTAAAAAAAAAAAAGGTGTTCTCTAATTCAGATTCTAAACAACTTTACTTGACAGTTGAATTATTTAAAAAATCAATCACTAACACCGACTTTCCTTATTTTAGTGTAACAACGCATCATTTGAGCCTTATCCTACATATTTTGTTTTCTTTCAGTCTTTTCAATCTAGGGCTTGTTCAAGTTGATTTCATTGTTTTATGTCTTTTTTACATTTTTTCTTTCATATGCATAAAAATCAGATTTTCAAAGATGGCGTTTTCATTTTTCCTCGGAGCTCTTTGAAGCCGTGACATTCTCATGGTTTTGTCTGAGATTTCTGTTCATCATGGAAGATACTGGCTCTTGAAAGCTGGTGATGATTTATAAATAGACCCTCACACCGGCTTCCCCTCTCCCCCTCTCTGGTTAGACAGCGCATGTGCTGGTGCTGCTCCGTGGAGTGGCAGTCGGCATCTGTCCCACCCACTGCGCGAGCGCCTTTACCGGCGGGGAGGGGTCAGACGCCGGGCCTTCGGTGTTCATGTGCTTCCTCTGGAAGTTCTTCTTTAATGGAAGATAGACGTGCAGGTCCAATACGCTCATTGCATTAGGAATGATGGGGTTTTTTTCTTTTAAAGAAGGAGTCAAAACAAATGTATTTTTTTGTTTCAAAAGAAAAATTGCTTCTTGTTTTCTTCAAATGCTCTGTTACTCTCTGCTTGTAACTTAAAGCCGCCTGTTCCGAGTGCAGCCTGTGGGGTCGCCAAAGGGTCCTTGTCCCTGGGGACAGAATGCCAGAGACAAAAGCAGTGGCCTGAACAGTGGCCCTAGGAAAGCAGGTGGGAGCAGGCCTGGCGGGCGCCCCCGACACCCGGGCCCGGGCTGGCCCCCACGACAGAGCCTGCGGGGAGTGTGCTCTCAAAGCCCAGGAGGATACGGGGAGAGACCCTCGTGCCGAGGGGCTGAGGCCAGGGGCAGTCGGGGCAGGCGGGAGTCCATCTTCCAGGTACGTCAGGTGTTCAGGAAGTCGTTACCCGAAGGGACAGGTGGCCTTTCAAGGAAGACTGGAGAAAAAAATCACAGGACGCCTGGAGCGTTTGCTCTGATCTTTGCGCTTCCCGTCCTTCTCCCAACTCCTCCCCGGAAGTTACTGAACGCTGAACAAAATGACCCCTCAACAGAAATCGTGCACAAAACAAAGAAAAGGTCCTTCTGAGGTCCTCGTAGTTTGGGCTGAAGAATCAGAGAGAAGGTGGAGGTGAGCAGCACGTCTCTGCCCCACGCATCACCCAGAGGCGAGCGGTGCGGACGTGGGAAACTCTAACCCCCACAGTCACCATCTGGTGACTCTCCAGACGGAAAGTCACCAGGATCTGGCGGAGGCCACATCCCGCCGCCAGGCCACGCCCTCCCAGAACAGTGCTTCTGCGGAGAGCACGGGAAGGTTCGTAGGCAGCACCCGGAAAGTTCTGGACGGGAGTCACAAATTAGCTAGGAGGCTGCACGATGGTCGCCTGTGAGTGGAAAGATGCGTAGCGGGCGAGATGTAGTTTATCGGCCTCAGAGAACTTCAGGCTGTTTCCCCCACTCTGACCTTTTTAAATTGCTTCTCTCCGAAAGCCCGTTTTGGCTTTTATGCCCCTCGATGAAGCCGGGCCCACCTCCTGTCCTCACAGCTTCATTTCCTGCCGCAGAGCAGGGGCCTGCGCCAGGCAGCCTTCGAGCTATCGGGACGCCGGACTTGCTCGTCTCGGAGACCCGAGGTTTTCTGTGCCTGGCAGAGGCCCAGTGAGCCGGCCGAGTGCCGCTGTCGGGCCCCCCGTGAAGGGCAGCTGACGCCGGACAGCGGTCTGCTCTGAAGCCGTGACCCTCCCAGCCAGAGGTTGGGGGGCAGCTGCGGCTTCAGCTGGAAGTCGACTTTGTTGGTTATGCTTCGCTTGCGATTTGCTGGCTTTGAAGAAGCAGAGAAATGGTTTCTCATAAGCACATGATAAGCATCTGCTCGTAAAGTTCAACATGAAGACAGAGACCTGGCCGGCTGCCTGTGCCCTGCGAGGACAAGCTGCAGGGCTGACGCAGACGATTGGACGGCCGGAGCGAGAGGGGGCTGGATCGGAGGGGCGGCTGGGGACCCCCCAGGGGCTGGGCTGGGCCTGGGAGTCTCTAATCCCTGCAGCTACAGGGCATCTACCAGAAGGAAACCATTTTGGTGGTGGTGGTGGCGTTTTAATTTTTAAAACAGCAGGATAATCAAAATTTAGGAGGGTAGGCTTGGTGCCCTGGCATAAATGAATTAATCGAATCATTTCATAAATCATAACAACTTTTAGTGGTGAGGATAAGAGTGATGGCAACTGTGTGTTGATTTTTCCCGAAAACACTTCCCTGTTTCTGTGAAATGATCGAGCTTCCCTGGGCCCTGATAGTAGTGCAGTGCTTCTCGAAATTCAAATATGTTTCAAAAATATCAAATCATGTTATGATCTGTAAGAAAACATGTATACATGAGTGTGTGTGTGTGTACATCTGTACGTATACGTAATGGGCATTATATCAGCTATGCTCCAAGTTACAACGTCCTGAATCCACACGTAAAGCCGGAGCATGCCAAATCCAATTAAACCTCGTGGAAGCTGGCCTTTCCCCCAGCTGCCCCTGGTCTTCTGGTGGCATTTGAGTTGACTGATGCTGGGACAGGATCTGCCCTCCAGGACATTCCCAGGCCCCGACAAGGCAGACCTTCCGCTGCAATTAACCATTTGTGTGCTGACCCGCTGGGTCACCTGCCCTTGCCTGGCTTCTTTGTTTGTTTCGAATTAACAGATGCTGTTTTCCTCTTCCTCCGGCTACAATGTGCTAAACATATTCGAGAGGTTTAGAGCAGCTGCAAAAACTGCTCAGCTGAATCCTCTCGCCCTGCGCTGTCCGTTCCGACACTGCCCGCTGCCCATCTGCCTGCTGCAATTACGCGGGATGAATGAACACGTGAGCCAGCCTGTGGGTGCCAAGGCACCCCACTTTCTCCTTCTGAGCCCCAGTTTTCTCTCCGTCAGAGTACATGCTTACGCAAACTCTCTCCACCAGGCTCTGCAGCCCCCAGGGTGGCTGTGGACCCCCACGGGAGGCGGTGTGGGGAAACGAGCCATCTAAACTTGAAGTTCACGGTGTGCCCGGCTGAAATGTGGGCTCAGTAAACGGAGGCCCCTCACTTTGCCGTTGCCGAGTATCTCGGGCAAGTGCGCCCGGCCCAGGCACGGGCTCTCGGGGGTGACCGCTTACAGCCCCGGGACTCAACACTGTCAGTGACTTGTGGTTGTGAAGGTATCGTTGTGTCCTTTCTCCGACCTTCAGCAGAGGAGGGGGGCTGTGCCTTTTCTCACCCTCTGTGACACAAGTCAGGGCACTCGAACTGCGTCCCGGCTGCCAGAGGTGGCCTCTGGAATACTAACCAGAGGGCATTTTGTCCCGACCTCTTCTGCAAAGTTTCAAGTTCCTTAGCCCATAGGACACGTGTGCACTTGTGTGACGTGTTACAGGTGTATGAAACGTGTGGAGTGGACGGGAGGGGAAGGCACGCTTCCCACTGCCAAAGTGACCCTGCCTTGTTCCACCCCAGCTGTGTCCTGCGGGATCCCGGAGCCCCCCGGAAATGGCTCCTTCTCGGGGAACGAGTTCGCCCTGCACAGCCAAGTGACCTACGAGTGCGACGAGGGCTTCCTGCTGGACGCGGGCCACCCGGCCACGGCCGTGTGCCAGGAGGACGGGTCGTGGAGCAACCGGGGGCGGCCGCCCCCCTGCAAACGTGAGTGCCAGTCCCCCCACCCCCGCCTCCCTGTGCTCAGGAGCACGTCCCCCTGGGGAGCCCTGCGGATCCCGGGGCACGGAGCTCGCCACCCTGCGTGTCAGCGTGGGGTCACTGGGTCGTGGCGTCCCAACCCTCCGACACCACACCAAACCCTGCCACTGGTTACGACGCACACCTCGCACACCGGGGAGCTGCTGGGGCAGTGCGATCGGTCACCGTAACACAGCGTGGGGAAGCGTTTCATTGTATGAACCCTCGGCTGCCCCACTACCAGACGCACGGCTGTCTGGCGACAGTTGAATCTGACACCAGTGCTCTGGCATCAGGGCAACACAGGCAGTGGGTGACGTTCCCACGTGTGCCGGGGCGCAGGCCAGCCCTCCGACACTTGGCTGCCACGCGATGCCCCTGGGGCCGCCGTGGAGTGTCCTGCACTGTGAAAGTGTCCTGCACACTGTCAGTGATTTCAGCTGAGCCGTCGGCCGAGCCAGGCTAAGGAAGGCAGGCCCCGGCCCCGCCCCCAGCCGCATGCACGGTCACCGCATGCAAACTGGAAGCACATCGTCAAAGTGCACACGAAACTCACAGCCTGGGGCCCCGTCCCTGGCTTCCCAGGTGGGTCGCTGGACGCTCTGCAGAGGCCGCGGAGACCGAAGGTCTGTGCAGTGTGGGCAAGATGCAGGGTCCCCTGGGAGGGGTCCCAGTACAGTCCAGCCCTTCCCCCAGCCACCAAGATTCAACTGTGCCCGGCGCAGCTGAGGGGACAGAGGGGTGGGTGGAGGCCGCTGCCCAGCGAGAGGCTCACAGGCCTGACGTGTGAAGGGGCTGCCAGGAAGCTGTGAAGTGAACGGTCACTAAACGCCCACCACCTGCAGGTGGTGCCCTGTGCAGGGGAGGAGAGCTTGGCCTCCAGCAAGGCCTCACCTGGCCTCCGCCCGGCGGTGACTCTATCACCCTGTGTGGTCTGCGGGGGACAGCGGCTGAAGGCTGTGCCCACACCGTGTCCTCACCCAAAGCGTCACGGGGCCCGGGGTTCTTTCTGCACTGACATACAGAGGCCTCGGGCTCCGCCGCCCCAGGTCCCTGTCAGCCTGCAGCTGGCAGTCGGCTGCGTTCTGCCGGTCGTGGTGGTGCCGTCTGCTCTGTGGCTCCACTCCAAGGACCGAGCGCGCCTCCGCCCGGCCGTTCGTGTTTGAGTCACCGCTGTGGAAGGTGGCGCTCGGTCCCCTGATACTCGTCAGAGCGGAGTTTGCACTGAAGGCCTCAGGAGGGTCAGCACAGGAGGGTCTCCCAGCAGCCTGCACGACCCCCAGTTTGGGGATGGACGAGTGATGACTGCTCAGTCTCTAAGAAGCATAAACTCTACCAGGGCCGGTGTGTCTGTCCCCTTGGTTGGCGGCTGGGTCTTTACAAATACCAGTAGGACGAGGGGACCAACACTTCACCTCTGTGGAAACAGCTGAGGAAGCCGCCTTCCCACACAAAGAGGAGGTTGCCACAGTGCAGTCAGGGTGACGTGTGACCTTGACAGGTTCACACCTGTGTTGGCCGTGTCCTTGAGGACCTGTGCTCCTTACTAGGGGGGGTGGGGGCCTGTGTGCACACGCCACAGAGACACAGGCCCAGGGCGCACAGTCTGAGCACGGAACCGCCCTGGGCTCCGGAGCTGGGCCCCGCCGGGCGCACACGGGTTTGAGGAACCGGGCCCCGGGGGCACGGAAGGCAGCTCTGCACGCCTGCGCACTCCGAGCCAGTGATGATCCTCACCCGCTGCCTCGAGCGGCCGAGCTTGTAGGTTCTCTTCAGTGTGAGTGCGCAGACACCCTCACCTTCCGGGGGGCAGCTCCGAACCTGCAGCCCTGCAGAGGCGGGACAGCGGCAGGGAGGCTCACCTCCGCGTGCGCTGCCGGCTGAAGTGTCTCGGCAGGGAGCTGGGGTGCCGTGCCCTCCCCCTGCAATGCCACCGTGGATGCGTCGCCCCAGCAGAGCCTTCGCACGCAGCTCTCACTCACTCACAGGCGCGGGTTCTGAGGGGGAACGGGCTCATGCGACGTGCGATACTATGCACTGGATTAGAGGCATGTAGACACGTTCTGAGTGCTGCCAGAGAAAGTGTTCAGGTTTGGGATTTTAGTCCGGGAATTTCTCAAGCATGTTCTGCTATTGTACATGATCCCTTTATGTTTGGAGACTTAGAAAAACAAATGCACTAAATAGAGTTTTGTTATTCTGTATCAACATCATCAAAATGGTAAAAAAAAAAAATAGAGGGTGTGACGCTGACCCCACACTCACAGACTGGAGTGTGCTTCTCACGCTGCTTCCAAAGCAGCCACCACCTTTCAGGAAGCCCCCGCCCCCACTCTCCTTCCGCCCTCTCCTGCCCTCTGCTGGCCGGCCCAGGGCAGGGCAGGAGCAGCCCTACTCCCTCGGCTTGTCTTACCGAATGGCATCGTCAGGTCCGCCCCTGACGTGGCCCCTGGGTGAGAGGCCACGTCCTGGTGGGTGCCATCTGTCCCCATGTCACTAACTGTGCCACACACACAGACAGTTTGAGATTCTGGGTCACGCACTTCATGACCCGCAGACTCCTGTGAAGCATGTTACTGTTAGATTCATACTGAAGCATTGCAGGGGGGATGTTCCATTTCTGGGGGCATCAGGAAAGAATATTTAAGCAAAGGCAAAAAATCTGCTCAAGCAAATGATTTCCTTTAAACAAAAACCCTGGAGAGGACGGCCTTCGTTAGAGGAATCTGTGGACGTCTGCTTCGGTGTCGGGTGCCGTGCACACTGGAACGCTGACCCAGGAAGTGTGTTCCTTCGGGACCTGGCGCAGCACCTAAGGACAGGGAGACGGACAGACGGCCAGGGCAGGAGCGCCACCGAGCGGTCAGAAGCGGCTGGAAAAGCCCCTTTCTGGGGGAGAGCCGTGGACGATGGAAATGCCACGGCGCCTCCACGGTGCGGCCCACACGCGAATGGACGAGACGCGGAGCTTGAACCACTCTCGGGTGAACAGCGCTGTTTCCATCCAGGCCGGACGTCGGTGTAAACTCCTCTGGTCTAATTATTCAACTGGTCGTTTTCCATCATTAAGGAAGAGCTTTTCTGTCAAACTCGAATCACAGAGCCATGACACGTTCCGAGCAGTGTTTGCTGTGTGCAGAGTGAACGGGGTTTGAACGTGGGTCTCGTTTTCTCCTGGACATCAGATCGCACCGGCAAAGTTCACCTTCAAGGTGTGAGTCAGGCCAGAGCACCTGGGCCCTGACGTGGCCGCCGCCCAGGGTCTCACTCCAAGAGAGAGGTAGTGGGAGTGTCCAGGGTCTGACTTGTGACCTCTGCTGAGAATGACCACAGGAAATCACAAGAGGCCTGGGCAGAAAAAAACATCTGATCTCACGAGGGTTTCGGAAACTTCACAAGTGGGAAGGGCAGCAACGGCCAGAATGGGGAGGAACCCTGGACTCCAGGCCCCCAGACCGTGCGTGTCTGGAGTCTGGATTGGACCAGGGGTCTCGGGGAAGAGAGAGTGGGGGGCACTAAGGCCTCGGACTGTCTTTGTCTGGAGCCTCTGAAAAGCCAGTTGGTTCTCGGGTACTTTCATGAATTACACCGTGGAAGTGTGCTCCTCAGCCCTGTTAACTCACCCCTTTATCAATTCCACCCACACTGAATCCCAGCAGCTCATGCACTATGCATTGGATTAGGCTCCGGGGATCAACCAGAAATTCCAAGCAATTTCTGTCCGTGGAAGCCCACGGCGTCATCCAGTCTCTCTGTGGGTTCACTCTTAGACCCATGTTTCAGTCCAATGGCGTGGAATGGGTTCAAATCGCCTCAGTGGCTGCTTCCCCGGGACCTCACTTATGCCCCTTCTTTGCCAAAGCCGAACAGCCTCATTTTCCCGCTTCTAACGCACCAGGACTGCCCGCAGCACCCCCGCCCCCATTCAGGGGGCTGAAGGCTGGGCTGCAGAATGTGAGGAGGGGCCCTGGGCTGAGGCCCGCTGAGTCCTCTCGGGCCGGCGGCAGCGAATCGGGGAGCCACAAATCTGATTAGGTGGCTCGGACTGAACCGGGTCACGGGCGGCACTCTGCCTGCCGATGTGACGGGGGGTCTGCGGGAAAGACAGGAGCCCCCCTGCGTCTCAGGGCTGAGCGCACACTGTCGAAGATCTAGGTCAGGGGTCCGTGATGGGCACGGTGCAGGCCGGGAGGCGTCCTTTTTAAAACATTTTGATGTTTTTTAAAACATTGGATTTCCCTTGATGTGGTGATTCGTTCATTTATAACTGTCATAAACATAATTGAGACCGTTTACATAAAAAAGTTTTTTTCTTTTGCTGCATCTCCCAGATGGAACAGCATTTTAAAACATTCCTGAAGAATGATGTCGTTCTTGATGCTGTGTCCACTGCTGGTGTGTCGGGAAATCCTTGTGGACTTAACTCTGGAGAACATGTCCCGCGTCACCTGTTTTCATCATTTGTAGAGGGAATGTGGGTTTGTCACTTTGTTTCTAGTTGCAGAGAAAGTCAGGGCCAGAGAAACCCAAGGTGGGGACACTCGGGACTCCAGCCGGTTTGGGGAGAGCTGAGCTGACTTGCTCATCCGTAAGAAAAGCAAATGACGGTAGTGACGCCCATGTCCCTGTCTCAGTGTCGCTGTGAATCAGCTCAGGTCTGATTCAGTGATAATTAACCTGCCCTGTGACGTCACATGTGTGTTTATATCCACGGTGTGACAGGGACCCTTTTCCAGGAAAACTCTAAATCAACAGCGTCTGAGAGGTCGTGCCCACGAGTGCAAATGGGTGCAGGGTTGGGGGGCACATGGAAAACCTGGGGCACAGTCGGAGGGATTTTCATCAGGGGGGCACCAGCACAGCGGCTCTCAGGCTGCTCCCTGTTGAGTTGTGACCGCAGTTCAGCGTTGTCATCGTGTGTCTCAGGGAGAGGCCCTTGGCCATCGGCTGGCACGGAGGGGCCCCAGCACGGAGCCTGCTCCTCGCCCGGCTTCCCCCTCCCCAGGCCCGCAGCCCCCCTCCCCCGTCTTCCTCTGACGAGGTTCTGCCAGCGTCACGTGGTCTCCCACGGGGACCGTCTGCGCGTCCATTTTCTGTTTTCCTTGTGCTGAGTGTGTGTGTGTGCTCACAGCCGCTGGCATCGTGTAGACGGAATGTGCCAGGAGGGGCCTTCCCACTGCTGACGGGAAGCCGTCTCCTCCCACGGGGCCCTGGTTACATTACTGGGGGTCTCACCGCCCGACGAACGCCACGCGTTGTTCAGACTCGGATGTCTTTGTGCTCTTCTCTCCGGCCTCTTTGAAAACACTAAGTAAAACCACGTGGTCAGTGTTTCTGGGACCCTCCAGCTCCCCCCCTCTTCCTTCAGGACACGAGAACAGGACGGACTCACATTAAGTGTCTGTTCTCACCGCGCTCCTCACTCTCGGCTGCACCCGTGTGCTACGGTGCCTCGGCTCGTGTGTTCTGCCGCCACACACACCCCTTTCTTGGCCCGTTGTTTTCCAGTGCACACACGTGTGTGTGCTGACACAGTCCGTCATACACGCACATTCACTTTCCTTAACGTGGCATCAGCCCCTGCTCGTAGTAAGACATTATTTGCACACACAGAAAAACCTGTGAAAAGACAGCAGTGTGTGCAGCAAAAGAGGGGAGGACCCTGCAGGGAGGGGGGGACAGAGGCCAAGACCGAAGCAGAAGCAGGTCACGCACAGCGGACCAAGTGCGTCCTCAAGAGGAACCGTGGAACTGAGAGGGTCAGGGGGTCGGCGTGCGGGCGGCAGCCGGGAGCGCCAGGGAACCTGGGACTCCACTGGGGGAGCCGCCCGCGGCCGTGCCTGCAGGGACAGTCGGGGACCGGCCAGGCAGCGGACATCACCATGCGGATGCTGGAACCACCGCTCCAGCGAGGAGGAAGGAGATTTTCCTGGCAGGTGACCCAGGGCTGAGACGAGGCCGAAGGCACCCAAGGCCCCAGAGCCGACAGTTGTCCCCGGAACTCAAAGGTGCTCAGTGAGAGGGACATTTCACTCATGTCATCAGGTGAAACAGTGACACACACCCATGTGTGGGGTGGGTGACTCTTCTCTAAAAACCACCCGCAGAGAAAGGTGTGGGATCCTTTTGAGTCTGCAAACCCTCTTCACATGTCAACCCTCGTCAGCAGCATCCTGATGCCACAAGACCTGAGTTTTCCTCCATTCTGCACACACTCCTGGTGAATTGCTAAGAGAAGAATAAATAGGATTTGGGGACCTTTCAGACAGGTCTCATTCAGTGATAACTAACCTGCCTAGAATTTGGAAGTGAAACGCGTCTCTTAATTTCCTGACAGAAGCTCAGGTTTCTCTCGCTCACGTGCGGGTGCATCAGGCAGTTCACGGGCACCTGGGGGGCCCTGTCAGCTCTGCTGGGGGGGGGGCTCCGTGTTTATACCAGTGGGTTCCGGTCTTCACTCGGCAAAGCCACGCTCAGTGTTCTGATGCTTTTCGGAAGATCTGTGTGGACTGGCACACGTGAAACTTTGCACAAACGGCACAGGTGCATGTTCCTTGGAGTCCACGCTGTGGACAGCGGGGTTGCGGGGCTGCAAGTGTTGCCCCCGCTGCTGTAACCGGTGCCAGAGCCTTTGACCGAGGCCCAGTCTGACTCCAGGCCTTTCTCCCAGGTGTCGGCAGACGACCAGCTTTGACACCAGGGGGCCCGCTTCTCTGCATGGTGCCAGTGCCGTGTGCACACGTGTGACCCTCACACACACACGTGTGACCCCACGTGCACACTCATGACCCCACGTGGACACTCATGACCCCACGTGCTCAGGAGCTATCGTGTTTCACGGGGAGGAGGGCGTGTGCTTCTCTGAGAATCGCTGTCTGGGCCGTTTAGACTCTGAGCTGCTCAGAGAGACGAAGTGTGAAGGGCGTTTTTATACATGTGTTTGTTTCCGGGGGAAAAATCCCACCTTCCCACGCACACGCGCCTGCATCACTGGCTTGTCCCTTACACGGGGGTCTCCACATGAGGTCCCCACACATGCTGAGGCTCCGGATGGCACTGAGCACATGGGACCTCGGGGTGCCGAGAGAACCCAACGCCGTGGGGACCACCTTAGAGTCACCTGGCCAGACTGGCCGCAGGTGGAAGGGCTTTGCCACCTGACGCGACCCCTCAAGTAGTAAACGATGACTGACACGCGACCTGCTTCCCTTCCAGCGGTGACCTGCCCTGGCATCGAGGCCCAGCTGTCTGAGCACGTCACCTGGAGGCTGGTGTCGGGGGCCCTGAACGAGTTCGGGGCCCAGGTGGTTCTGAGCTGCAGCCCCGGGTACTACCTGGAGGGCAGCCGGCTGGTGCGGTGCCAGGCGGACGGGACGTGGAGCTCCGGCGAGGAGAGGCCTCGGTGCAGAGGTGAGTGCAGGGCGTGCTCCCCGCCCCCCCCCGCCCCCCGCCCCCCGGGAGGCAGCCCCGCAGGTCACAGGTCAGTGCAGCGGATCCTGTAGATTCCTGGCGGGGGTGGGAATCTCTTTCCACAACAATGAAGAATGTGCATGGAAGGCACCATTCTTAAGGTGTAAACTGCTGGATTGCACGCTAAATGCCATCTTCTCCTGGTCAGTGAGAGTGTTTTGTAAACTTCGAAATCAGCCCCAAATCCAGGCCGGCGTGTGTTTAAAAAGACGGCCCATCGTGCGTACAGCGGCTGCTCGGCCTTCTCCTTAAACCCCCGGGAAACCACATTTGTGCTGAAGCCGCTGTGCTCCCAGGACCGACCGTGTCGTTATTCCCCACTGGGATGGGGCAGGCAGGGTGTTGAGTCGGTTTCATAGTAAACACGAACAAGCAGGAAGGCAAGGCAGCGTCACTGCCGTTCCGAGCACAGTTCGATCGGGCGTGTTGAGCGGACAGCCTCGGTCACTGGTTCTCTGGAGATGGTCACGCCCAGAAACAGGGGGTCGGGCCCTGCCGCTGCCTGAGCACGCAGCCCAGGAAGGATGAAGCCGAACAAAGACGGGAAAAGAACGAAGGACGGTTGTGTTTCCTACTCCTTGTAACTCAGCGTTTGACGGACCAGCTGTTGATTAAACACGTGGTAGAGCTGTTCGCCAGGAACATGGACATAAATTAGGGCAGCCGGTGACCTCCTTGAGCCCTCCGCCCCCCGTCAGAGTCAGGAGCAGCCCGTGTCCCCAGCTGGCCCTGCCAGACCCTCTCCTCTGGGGCGACTCCCCACCCTCATCAGTGTCCTGGTGCGGCCGTCCAGTCCCTGGGTTCCTTCACGCTCCCCACGCAGCTGTGCAGTGTCCTCATGCACCCAGCCTGTGACGTGCAGTTCGGAGACTTGGAGACTCAGTTGTCCAGGTCTCGGGGAGACCAGAGGGGAAGGAATGGGGGTCATTTACCCCTGGGCCCCGTGGGACTGTTCCAAGCCAGCGTCATTCTAGCAGGTCAGAAAAGGCACAGGAAAGCTTATCGGGCTGGGGGGTCCCCACATCGCCTGAGTCCTGGGCTGTCCCTCCGTCCCCACTGCTATTTGAGCCCCCCTTCAGTTGGCCCTCGTGTGGCAGGAGGGGCTCCGTCCACCTCCCGTGTGTGCGTGGAGGGGTGCTGGGACTGATGGTGCGTGCACAGGTGTGCCAGCCCGTCGGCCCGCCCCTCTCACCTGCACGGGGGAGACCAGAGAAAGGCATCCTTGCCACCTGCCTCCCACGTTGGAGTGGACGCGGCCACCGCTCAGTGTCACGGAAGTGACAGTCTCAGAACTCACACATGTGTGTGCAGCCTGCATCAGGTAGCTCCAGGGGTGCACATCGCCCCCCGGACAGCTGACGGCACGTTTGCTCACCCCCACTCCCAGAGAGGACTGCGTCCCACGTCCACCCCGGAGCATCCACGTGCGCACGCACCGTGGATGAGGGAGAGCAAATTTCCCCTCAGAACTCGAATGGAGGGAAGAGCCCGGAATCGGGGCTTTGCCGTGGAAGTCTGGCAAGGGTGGTTTCTTTGTTCCCTTCATGCTGGGGGCCCCCTTTCAATCAGGCAGGGCTCCCAGGCCGGGGGCTTCCCTTGCCCTGTGTCGGGTCAGGGCCACGGAGCCTCTGCACGGCAGTGGGGGGGTGCATCACCCTGCGGCTGGTACTAGGCCCCACTCCATTAGTTTTCCTTTCCAATCCACGGAACCTTGGAGGGCGAAGCTCCGATAGTTCTGTCGCCACCGGGACCCTTCTGACGGAGGCCCAGGAGAGCAGACCCCAGTAGCAGGCTCGCTGGGCCACGTGGACCCAACACTGGCCGTCTGGGCTCCAACACTCACGCTTTTGGAGCCCAGGGAACCACGTGGTGTCGTGCGCATCTCCGGCGAAAGCGACCATTTAATTTAGCTCCCAAACAGGCGTAGTCACGGGGGCGGAAGTGGGCACCATCAGCGGTGATGTGGGGACAGCAGGTGTACCCTGGGGACATATAGTCACCTCATCTCCAGCCACACAGGGGCTGGACTTCCTCATTTTTTAATTTTTTTAGAAAGACTCCATACATCAGCTGTCGAGTCAGCCTTTGCATGGAGCTCAGGACCCCAACAAATCAGCAAGTCCCTGGAAGAATAAATGAGCTGGAGCTGTTATTGGGGCAGGACTTCCTGCCCCTCCCTGACCCCAGGAGCGACCATTCTGAACTCCTGCTGGGCACATGCCTGCGTCCAGAAACGGGGGCGTGGTCCTGTGACTGAGGCAGAGGGGGTGGACAGGAGCCCGGGGGGCTGGTGGATTGGCCTGGGTGTGAATGTGTTTGGGCACTGAGTGCTTTTTCAAGAAAGGCTTAGCTTCCTGCGAGGGTGGAGACCCGGGCAATTGAAGGGACCCAGCCCATTTTGGAATCCACTCTAAACTTCCAAGCTTTCATTTCAAGGAGGAAAGAGAAGGAAAATTAAGCTTCCCAGCTGGCTGGCCTGCCTAGCCCTGAGCAGACACCCTGGAGTTCTTGGTGAAGAGTAAGACGGAAGATTCGCTTATTTTCAGGTGACTCGGTACCCTTCAGAGGTGAGGGTCACACCATCACTCTTTTGTCTCCTAGTCATCTCTTGCGGAAGCCTGTCCTCGCCCCCCAATGGCAACAAGATCGGGACGCTGACCGTGTACGGGGCCACGGCCATCTTCACCTGCAACACAGGCTACACCCTGGTGGGTTCGCCGGTGCGCGAGTGCCTGGCCGACGGGCTCTGGAGCGGCTCTGAGACGCGGTGCCTGGGTGAGCGCCCCCCACCCCCACCTCCCGGGAGCAGGCAGGTCAGCGAGCTGGGACGCAGAGCACGGCCAGGCCAGGCAGGGGACGGCCTGTCCGTCCATCTGTCCCACTGGGTCTCACAGCAGCTGACACCTCTAAGCAGCTGTAGGGCTGTTTCCAGTCTGGCCAATAAATGGAGGTCACACCATGCCTGAGGTGATGTAACACTGTTTTACAGAGAGCAGAGGAGGTGAATTGAAAAGAGCTTATGCATTTAAAGAATTACAAATTATGGCAACAAGTTAGCGAGAGGGCTCCAGGCAGGTACAATGAATCATTTTAAAGGGCAAGTGTGGGCAGTGCCTTGGTCTCCTCTCCCCGAAGTTAAGGTGTTTTGCATGATAATTGTGAGAAACCGAGTTGAAAGTGTTTCTCTTTAAAAGCCTCCTGAATAAGTGTATGGAACTTGTTGAATGAGCAGCTTAAAGTACCGTGATTTTAACGCTGCTTTTGGGGCCCTGCGTGACTGGTAAAACGAGTTAACTGCCTCCAGACCCTCTGTGATCCGATGATGTTTTCACCACGCAACAGCCCTGGAAGCAGCAGAGCGGACGCATCCGGCTGTCCCCACACTAGGGCCACTCCCGGGACTGAGCAGAACCGGGGTGTTTTGAATGGTCTGAGCTCACAGTCTGCACCATCCACACTCTCCACACGAAATCAGGCTGGTCCTCCACGCTGTCACCTCTGCCATCCGTCCTGTCCCCCGCGCCCGTGACAGATGGGCACGGTTGCCACCTGAGCCTTATCCTCGTTCCGTTAGAATGCCCTGCAATGGCTGGAATAAGTTTGCGTTTGCTGCGCTATCATGACCTTGGAGGTGTTGAGGTTGGGAAAATAGTTTATAAAGGTGACAGTCACGTGGCTGAAATAGCCACATGGCACAATTCAGAGCAACACTGTAGGGCCCTGACTTTTCCTGGTTCTTCAGGAGCCGCATCAGGAAGTATTCTTCAAATGCCCTGCATTTTATGAGAGATCGACGTAAAAATTTTTCATAAAACAGCTGAGAGTGATAATGCTTATTTCAGCAAAGAGGGCGGCACTGGGGCAGGAAGAGTGCTCCCTGCCCCACGGTGTTTGCTGGGGGACCTTCAGGTAAATCGGGGTGCAGGGGCCTGGGAAGGTAACGCATCGGGCGCGGCCGCCCTGATGCTCTCCTCTGCACGCGCATTATCGGGGCTGGTCAGCGATGCCACGATGCCCCTGTCCCCCGGCTGAGGGCCACTGTCCGGTGTCTGAATGTCGTCTGAGGGCCATCATCTAATTCCCCAGAAATGCTACATAGGATGTAAAGGTTCATAGGATGAGGCTCTTGCTTTTAAGGAACTTAAAGTCTAGGTGGTAAATGAGATAAACACCCAGTGCCTTTAAGGAGCAGCTGGGATTACTGGGGAGTGGCAGAAGCATCTGACAGGGTTGCGGCAGGGGTCGGGGACAGGGCTGGAGCAGGAGGAGACACGGAGGGAGTCAGGCTGCTGAGCAGGTGACATTTCCACAAGCAGAAACGGAAAAGTTCAGCCCAGAAACAAAGATGCAGAGAAACCTCCATGTGGGACAGTGCCGGGAGGTCCCGTGCCTCTGCCGTGGGGTCCCCCGAGCACAGCGTCCCTGGCTGCGGCCTCACATCCACTGGGAGCAAGAGCCGGACCAATGGAGGAGATAAGATCTTGGAAGAGAATTCCTCCACCTTCTCACACGTCTCCTCCAGGTCGGGCAGGTGCCAGACGAGTCTGTGCCGCCTGGGGTCCTGCTCTTGGGACTTTAATAGTGGAGATAAATAAGGAACAACATTCTGTGTCCACCTGCTCCCTTTGAAGCAAGCAAAGCAACAACCCCTGCAGATACCGGGTGTGGCCTGTGGGCAGTACCGGAAGGATGTCTGTGGCACCAAACACTCAGGAAGGACTGACGGTGCCTCGGGGACACCGTCCCCATTCCTGTTTGTAGGTGCTTTGCTATTGAAACCTATTTGATGCCAGTCACCCCCTCACCGGTCAGACCCCTCTGTCAGTGGGTGGAGCCCCAGCCCTTCCTCTTCCCAGCGGCCCAGCCACCTGCCACTTCCCCACCCACCTGGCCCTGTCCCTCCAGAACCCACTCTGCGTCCGTGTGCCCCTCCCTCAGCTCCGGGCTCCGCCTCCAGCTCTGTGCAGGCCACGCTCAGCTCACCAAGACTCCGGCCCAGGTGCACCCCAGTGCGTGTGTCTGCAGTCGAACTGATGTCCCGACACCTCTCCCTCCTTTGAAATCTCACAAAATGTTTTGTATTCTCTCACAGTGGAAATAGACTAACAGCATAAATAAAATTCTGATAAAGTAAGTACGTGGGAAAATCATAATTGGGGAAATAAACTCATGAACAACTTCATATTTGAAATATTACTATTGACCCACCGTCGTTGAGAGAAGACAAGTTAGACAGGAAAACTCTGTGCTGTCACAAACAGAGAGGGCACATTTTTACTGAAGTGTACGTCTGGTGCTGTCACCTGCTTGGCAGTGAAGGCCCACACATTTGAAATACAGTCCTTTTATGAAAAGACTGCGGAGTGTGTTCACTGGTTTCCCGATCTTTCAGCGGGCCACTGCGGGTCCCCGGACCCCATCGTGAACGGCCACATCAGCGGGGACGGCTTCAGCTACCGGGACACCGTGGTGTACCAGTGCAACCCTGGCTTCCGGCTCGTGGGCACCTCCGTCCGGATTTGCCTGCAAGACCACAAGTGGTCGGGACAGACCCCGGTGTGTGTTGGTGAGTGGCCCCCCCAGGTGGCAGGGGCCACCTTCCTCCCGTCTCTCAGCTTCAAGTTGGAGCACAGGCCCGAGTGGAGACCTCTCCTGAGATGGACCGCCGGGCAGCTCGTCCCCTTCTGTCCCCAGGGTTCCTCCCGCTCTGGTTCTGTCCCCTCCTGTAGAATCCATCAGTCCCCTGGGAGGGATTCTTCCCCTGGAGGGTGGAGCGGAGGGTGGCGCTCCTCCCCGATGTCCTCACAGGGCGGACGGGGACAGGAGCAGATCCGAGTGGCCCTGCACTGTCCCCTCAGCAGCCCCACTCCCCCCACCCCCCACAGTTCTGTGTGTTTGCCAGGGACCCCCTCACACCACAGAGTTTGGGGACCGGTGCTTTCTCCCATAGAAAGAGGCGAATGGCATGTGACGATCGTCCTCAAACTCGGTAACTTCCGAGGTAAACGCGGAGAAGTGTTTTCAGGAGAGATTGAACCCGCACCGCAGATTTGGTCTTAAACCAAATTTTCTCCCGCCTGCACTTTACGAAACAGAGGGGATGTGTCTGTGACTGTGGCAGAGAGGCAGGCACTGTCTGGAGAGCCAGGGGGTGAAGGCTTCACTTGGAAGGAAAAAGTGTCGTCAAGATAAAGGAGAAACACTCCGGTTTTCTGACGGTCACGTGGTTTTTCCTTTGAAAGGGCCGGCAGAGGGTGTCTGTGTTGCCGTTAGATTGGCCTTGACCTGACAAGAGTTCGCTGCGTCTCAGAGGACCACACAAGAGGGGTCGTCAGAGCGATGCTGTCTAACGCGCACACTTGTTTTTGCTAATTTCCTGATGTGAGATCATATTGGCATCATTTATCCACACACGGTTTGAACGATCAGCCCCCATAATATTTGGAAACGAGGGTTCTACCAAATTAGCTGGTGTTCTAAGGCGAAAATATTCAAAACTCATAATTAATGCAAAAATTTCAGCATCTCTTGTTTTCATTGCTCTATTTGAAAATTACTTGTTATTGTATCATAATGTAAGACATAGTAATTATTATAATGAAAAAAGTACATTTTGGGGGTGCATTTTCCACAATTTTACCAAAATCCTGTGGGTTCAGCCCGTGGTGTTTTCCCAATAGTTCCTTCCAACTACAGTGTCTGATTAGTTGTAAACCCTGGAATCCATCCATTCAGCTACCTGCTGCTGGTTACTGACGAGCTCCAGGTGACAGGGGTGACCTGCTCACTCGCTGACGATGACACACACCTGTCTCACCCCACAGCCATCACCTGTGGTCACCCCGGCAACCCCGCCCACGGGCTCACCAATGGCAGCGCCTTCAACCTGAACGACGTGGTGAACTTCACCTGCAACACGGGCTACGAGCTGCAGGGCGTGACCCAGGCCCAGTGCAGGAGCAGTGGCCAGTGGAGCAGCCCGCTGCCCGCCTGTCGAGGTAGGGAAGCTCCCTGGGCAAGGGGCGCTGCCCCGCAAGTGGCAGGCCCTCGCACGGCTTCCGTCGCTGTAGAAAACGTCCCCGAGGGGAACGCGCATCTCTCCGGGCCGGGCCTCCGTGCGGGACAGAGGTTCATTCAGTCAGAGCCGTCTAGGGCTCTCTGCTTCCAAGACAGAGCCCCTCCCATTCCTCCGTCCACTCACTCGCCCGCTCGTTTGCGGCTCCCACGTCTGCTCAGCATCGCTGGGCCCGTGAACTTGCAGCCTTACGGAGGTGCCACCCACATTCACCGGAGTTCGAGGCCCGGCACCCGCAGGCTCCTTCTGAAAGGGGCCGGCGCTGGATCCACACGCCTGTGGGGCCGACAGCAGACTCCAGGCGCACTCCAAAGTGTGTGTGTGGGGGGGGTTCATTACTGTCTGACACGGTCCGGGAATAGCACCCACGGGGGAAAGTACTTAACCAAACGGGCCTCAGCTGGTTGCAGGTTATTTTCATAACATAAAAGCTTAACCAAGAAAACTGGAGTTTAGACTTTCCATGGAAGGAGCCGTTATAAAGAGGTAGTTCAAGGAAATTTGCCTCACGTTGCTAAAATCCCTGTAGTTGCCTGTAGGGCACCTGACATGTCTGAGCCCCTCCGGCCCAAGGCGGTGAGGGGACGTCACAGGGGAGTGGATTGTATGACGAGCCGGCTGCGGGCAGTCATCTGGTGGCCTTTCCGTGGCAGCAAGGGGCCCCTCCTTCCCCCGTCAACCTGGGTGACGGGGCGTGGCTCTCTCTGAACCCCACGTGTCCTGCTGTCTCTTCCCAGTGGTCAACTGCTCCGACCCAGGCTACGTGGACAACGCCGTCCGCCACAGGCAGCAGCGGCCCCCCGAGAGCTTCATCTACGGGACGAGTGTCTTGTATCACTGCAAGAAGGGCTTTTACCTGCTCGGCTCGTCCGCCCTCACCTGCACGGCGGACGGCTTGTGGGACCGCTCTCTGCCCCAGTGCCTGGGTGAGTGGGGCCGTCTCGGGTGCTGGCACCCCAGGAGCCTCTGAAAAACCCAACTCAGCAAGTGGGCTTTTTGTCAAGGAGCCACAAAGGTGTCGGTTTTTAATTCTCTCTACCCCCCAACCCCCAAGTCACAGGTTGTATTGTTATCATGATGTCTGCATAGATTGGCGGAAAGTCACCAATGACAGCTCAGACTAGTTTGGGGGGATTACAGGTGGGGGACATTGGCATGCTCACACCCCTGGCCCCAGGGAGAGACGGCCCAGACACGCACCCACGGGACCAGCTCCATCTGTCTCCTCTCTCCTCACGCTGCTCGTCGCTGCTTCCGCCCAGCAGACGGCCAAGCGCGTGCGGCCAGACAGGGCGCCCAGCTCCGTGTGCCTCTCACTTCGCCCGGGTTCAGAAACGTGGGCCAAGGTGCCGGTGGGGACAGTCCACCTGTGGACCTCCCACCTGTGGCCAGAGCGGGGAGCACTTGCAGGGGCCGATTTGGGTGTCGTGGGCACTTCTGGTCAATAGTACCTACACTAAAAAAGAGGCTCGTCCTCAAGTAGCTTCCTCTCTGTTTGCACGGTTGACTCGGGGCAGGCAGAGTGCTGTGAGGGACAGGCTTCAGTGAGCAGACGGAATCTGGGAGCCCCGCGGTAGCCCCCTAAAAACATTATCTTTTTTTGCCTGAAAAAGCACATAGTCCTTGCGCTCAAAGACGGCCATCTTCTCAGAACACAGCCTAAAACTTAGGAAAAGGGGCTACTCTCCTTGGCCCTTTATGAATTGGCCAGAAAGCAAACAGCCTTTAAAATGAGTATTTTCTCTTCTCAGTGTGTATTCCACGTGCGTGAAGGAAGTGGAGGGTTGTAAGCCCCCCGTGGGTGGCGTGTGATGAGAGGCCGGTGGCCCTTTCCGCCCCTTGTCACTGCGGAGCATCTCCGAGCGTCTGAGAAAGGCCTGGGGCCGGAGGTTCTGGTCCCGCAGGCACTGCCCTTCCCCACCGGTCCGACCCACGTGGGGCCCCGTCTCTTTCTGGCTGTGACTGGGCTGGCCTTCTCCATGGAAAAAGAGTGCAGAGAGGCGCCCAGCCCCGCCAGACCAAAAACGCATCAGTAAACTTGGGGCCGTCACCCAATCTTGCCCACTTTCTGGTTTTCTTTGCCTTCACACAAGGGAATTGCTCTTAGAAATCATTCTTTTTTCTTTTTCTCCCCAAACATTTCTTGGAAGCCTTCCTTGTCTTGTGTGAGACTGCATTTGTTTTTGTAACCATGCCAAGGTGCTCCCAATCTCCGGGAAGCAAGTTCTCACCAGCTCACTTGTTCCTGGGTGGCTGGCTCCCCCCTCCCCCCACCCCCTGCGGTCATTAACCTTTGGAACTGCCAGGCACGTGGGAGCAGAGTCCTCCGAGGGGTGGTCCATTCCCACCGCTCTGTGACAGCCGAGTGGCATCTCGGGCTTCGCCCTTCTGGTTCCCTTGATCCGCTTTCTTTCATTTCCCCCTGGCACTGGTCATGGGCCAGGGCTCTCACCGATTCGGCTCAAATCGGCTTCTCCTTAGGCCCCTGTCTGTCCAGATCAAGCGTGATGTGCAGTGAGCGGCTGTCTTGTTCTCCCGAACGAGCCGCCGCCACCCCGAGGGCGACCGCGGACTCTGGATGAGTCACGCCCTCCGGCTGGCCTTCAGGCTGCTTCCCTTGGGGCTGCCACTCACCGTGATGACCCTTGGGTGGCACTGCAGTGGCCTTGTGACCATCTGTTGAGGACTTGAGTCCCATGAGCGGTTCGCAGGTAGCATAAAGTTTGTCTTATTAATCCTGATTTGGGGCTTTCTCAACAGGGAAAGAGAAATCCTTATTATCCCATGTGAATCTGGGGTCCAAAATATGGCTTCTTGAGGGATAATTTCTGAATAAATTATGGGTCTGATTTGGTGTGAGTTTAAGAAAATGAATGGGAATACTGAAATTATATTGCAGAATGACTTGAAAAGCAAATTAATCAATAATTTATTATTATTGGACAAACATTTCAGACTCTTAGCTATTCAAAGAGAAATTGCTAGAGCCATCTCCGAGCTGTCAGAACTCAAAGAGTAAGCATATGAAACAGATTTTCTCCCAAATTATTATACACGATTGTCATCTAACTGAAGAAAGAGTGGAAATGGCTTTGAGGAATCTATGTTAACTTGTAGCATTTTGAATAATACCGCTTATTTGGGATACGGTTAAGGGCAGATGGAAAAGTCTACCTGGAGTGACTTTCTTTTGAAAAGCCTGAAGGTGAATGTGTGTCTTAGGCAAAGCCACTTGGATTCAAGACTTATAAAACCTCTTCACGGGCAGGACTGCTCTTGCCTGCAGTGATGTGTGGGGGTCCAGGTGGGGAAGTGTGTTCAGGGAGCCGTGGGGCCACGCCAGCATCCAGGGGAGTGTGCGTGGGCGTGTCTCACCGATGCAGAGTGGTGTGATGGGGACACCATGCACAGTGGTTCCTTCGTTTCCCTTCAGCTGTATCCTGTGGGCACCCAGGTGTCCCGGCCAATGCCGTTGTCACAGGGGAGGTGTTCACGTACGGGGCTGTGGTTCACTACTCCTGCCATGGGGCCCGGAGCCTCATGGGCAACAGCACCAGAGTTTGCCAAGAGGATGGTCACTGGAGCGGGACCCTGCCCCACTGTACAGGTGAGTGATGGCTGTGCAGGTGAGAGATGGCTGTGCAGGTGAGAGATGAGTGTGCAGGTGAGTGATGAGTGTGCAGGTGAGTGATGAGTGTGCAGGTGAGAGATGGCTGTGCAGGTGAGAGATGAGTGTGCAGGTGAGTGATGAGTGTGCAGGTGAGTGATGAGTGTGCAGGTGAGTGATGGCTGTGCAGGTGAGAGATGAGTGTGCAGGTGAGAGATGAGTGTGCAGGTGAGAGATGGCTGTGCAGGTGAGAGATGGCTGTGCAGGTGAGTGATGAGTGTGTAGGTGAGAGATGAGTGTGCAGGTGAGTGATGAGTGTGCAGGTGAGTGATGAGTGTGCAGGTGAGTGATGAGTGTGCAGGTGAGTGATGGCTGTGCAGGTGAGAGATGAGTGTGCAGGTGAGAGATGAGTGTGCAGGTGAGAGATGGCTGTGCAGGTGAGAGATGGCTGTGCAGGTGAGTGATGAGTGTGCAGGTGAGAGATGAGTGTGCAGGTGAGAGATGAGTGTGCAGGTGAGTGATGACTGTGCAGGTGAGAGATGAGTGTGCAGGTGAGAGATGGCTGTGAAGGTGAGTGATGGCTGTGCAGGCGAGAGATGAGTGTGCAGGCAAGAGATGGCTGTGCAGGTGAGTGATGTGTGTGCAGGTGAGTGATGAGTGTGCAGGTGAGAGATGGCTGTGCAGGTGAGAGATGGCTGTGCAGGTGAGTGATGGCTGTACAGGTGAGAGATGAGTGTGCAGGTGAGAGATGAGTGTGCAGGTGAGTGATGGCTGTGCAGGTGAGAGATGGCTGTGCAGGTGAGTGATGAGTGTGCAGGTGAGAGATGAGTGTGCAGGTGAGAGATGGCTGTGCAGGTGAATGATGGCTGTGCAGGTGAGTGTTGGCTATGCAAGTGTGTGATGACTGTGCAGGTGAGAGATGAGTGTGCAGGTGAGTGATGAGTGTGCAGGTGAGTGATGAGTGTGCAGGTGAGAGATGGCTGTGCAGGTGAGAGATGAGTGTGCAGGTGAGAGATGAGTGTGCAGGTGAGAGATGGCTGTGCAGGTGAGAGATGGCTGTGCAGGTGAGTGATGAGTGTGCAGGTGAGAGATGAGTGTGCAGGTGAGAGATGAGTGTGCAGGTGAGAGATGGCTGTGCAGGTGAGTGATGAGTGTGCAGGTGAGAGATGAGTGTGCAGGTGAGTGATGAGTGTGCAGATGAGTGATGAGTGTGCAGGTGAGAGATGGCTGTGCAGGTGAGAGATGGCTTTGCAGGTGAGTGATGGCTGTGCAGGTGAGAGATGAGTGTGCAGGTGAGTGATGGCTGTGCAGGTGAGAGATGGCTTTGCAGGTGAGTGATGAGTGTGCAGGTGAGAGATGAGTGTGCAGGTGAGAGATGGCTGTGCAGGTGAGAGATGGCTGTGCAGGTGAGTGATGAGTGTGCAGGTGAGAGATGAGTGTGCAGTTGAGAGATGAGTGTGCAGGTGAGAGATGGCTGTGCAGGTGAGTGATGAGCTTGCAGGTGAGAGATGACTGTGCAGGTGAGAGATGAGTGTGCAGGTGAGAGATGGCTGTGCAGGTGAGAGATGGCTGTGCAGGTGAGTGATGGCTGTGCAGGTGAGAGATGAAGTGCAGGTGAGAGATGGCTGTGCAGGTGAGTGATGAGTGTGAGGTGAGTGATGGTGGTGCAGGTGAGAGATGGCTGTGCAGGTGAGTGATGGTTGTGCAGGTGAGTGATGGCTGTGCAGGTGAGAAATGAGTGTGCAGGTGAGAGATGGCTGTGCAGGTGAGAGATGGCTGTGCAGGTGAGTGATGGCTGTTCAGGTGAGTGATGAGTGTGCAGGTGAGAGATGGCTGTGCAGGTGAGAGATGGCTGTGCAGGTGAGTGATGGTTGTGCAGGTGAGTGTTGGCTATGCAAGTGTGTGATGACTGTGCAGGTGAGTGATGGCTGTGCAGGTGAGTGATGGCTGTGTAGGTGAGAGATGGCTGTGCAGGTGAGAGATGAGCGTGCAGGTGAGTGATGGCTGTGCAGGTGAGAGATGGCTGTGCAGGTGAGTGATGAGTGTGCAGGTGAGTGATGAGTGTGCAGGTGAGAGATGGCTGTGCAGGTGAGTGATGAGTGTGCAGGTGAGAGATTGCTGTGGAGGTGACAGATGGCTGTGCAGGTGAGTGATGGCTGTGCAGGTGAGAATGACTGTGTCAGTGAGAGATGAGTTTGCAGTTGATTGATGACATAACTGTGCAATTATTTGAAACACTGCATGAGAATACAATTATTTTGAAATTCTTAATAGTTCTCTTTTAGTCAAATATGCCTTTATTATATATCATCATTGTCTTTCTAACTAGTCTCAATATTTTATTTTTATTTTTATCATTGTTTATTGCCCTTGAGCCCTTCTGCACCTCCATACCCCCCACAATCACCAGGCAGTTGTCAGAGTCTTTGAGCCCGTTCTCTTTTCCTTGTTTGTTCCACCCCCGACCCCTGACCCCCAGCACCCACCAGAGCCGACAGCCGGCCCTCTGCCTAGGAGTCTGTCCCCATTCCATCCTCCTCATCCTCAGTGCTCATCACCTGCTCGTCCTGCTTTATCCTGCAGAGTCCAGAGCTGCTCTGTCACCTGTGCTGGGCGCTGGCCCAGAATGTCCCTGTTTGCTCTTTGTTCTTTTTCTGCGTTTCCTCTGAATTCTTCCACGTCTCCCCTGTGTCTGCAGTCGATAATTCTGTTCACGGTCCTTGAAAAAGTAATCATCTTAATTTTCCATGAACATTTGTCATATAAACATTCATAGAAATGAATGTGCAGGGACTCAGCAACCCTGGGCATAATTTGGAAGAATCAAACCCCCCTTGGACTTGTGTTTGAGTCCCCACTGGCCCTGACCCGATGTCCCCTCCGCACTCACACAGACACTCCCCTGGGCAGGCCCCACCTCCATCCGCCCAGTGTCCTGTCTCCTCTCCAAAGTCCTGATGGGGGCCTCAGCCGCATCCCAGCAGATGGCTGGTGTTCAGGGGACACAGACCAGTTTCTGTGCTGTGATACAATCTCCTTCCCTAGCCTGCGGCAAGGCCGTGGAATCGTGACCCCTGTTCGGCACATGTTTCCGGATTGTGACTCTCTGGTTTAATGGAGTCTAACCACACTGGGCTCTGCCTTGTGAGTTTGTGGCCCACAGGAAACAGCCCTGGGCTCTGCGGCGACCCCGGGACCCTGGCCCATGGGTTCGGCTCAGCCACGAGTTCAGGATGAAGAGCCTCCTCCGCTTCTCTTGCAAGGTGGGCTACCTGCTGCGAGGCTCCGCCGAGCGCACCTGCTTGCTCAACGGGTCCTGGTCAGGGCTGCAGCCTGCGTGTGAAGGTGAGTGAACCGGGCCTGCAAGGCCGCCTCACGGTCAGACATGCAATTTCCTCAGACGTGACCAGAGAGGTTCAGACGGTTGCACGGCAAGGCTGCCTTCCCCACCCCGTGTCGGAGAGTCGAAGGAAACAGACCGCGCAGACGGAGACACCTTGTTCAAAGGGCCATGTGACGTCCATTCGCACCCTCTGAGGGCTTACAGCCTGAACAGGCTCCTAGCCTCCTGCTGGTGACACAGTTAGTGCTTTCGTCACATGTTGCGGTGGCCGGTGGGGAGGAGCTGAGTGAGGGACCGGCCAGCCTGAGCGTGGAGGCGCCGACGGGGTTTCTGCAGCAGAAGCAGGTCTCCGTGTGCGCCCCACTTCCAGGGCTCCGCCAGCCTGTGTGCAGCGCCCTGTGCCACAGGTCACTCGGGGTGGTTTCCTGTGTCCTGATTTGAGTGAATGTACTTCACTGTCACCTTGCAGAGGCAGGGCGGGGATGGGGAGACACCCAGTGACGACAGCAAAATGCCACAGATGCTTTACAGACACTGCATCACGTGCGGGCCTGGCTGCCTTAGCACGGTGGCAGGGGGACACGGATTTGTCTGGGGTCCAAGAAATCGCTGGTGCCGGTCTCGGGCACTGCCTGTGAGGGTTTTTTTTTGTGTGCAAGCCTCTCTGAACTTTTGAGTGCAGTGGTCACACAAGTTACACAACTGTTTCCATGTGGATGAATATTTGTTATATAAATCGATGGACATGGATAAGCTGGCAGAATATCAATACAAAAAAATGCCAGTCAAGTTTTCTTTCACTTCACCCTTTTCTGCTCTACTAAGCCATCTCTCCTTGCACCCGTGTCTTCTTTTATCACGTTATACAGAGCATTAGAATGTAACATCTACGTATACAATCTCAGTACATTGTCTATAACCTAACTGTATCACAATGTACGCAGTGTAAGAATGTAACACAGAAAACGATGGTGTGAGTCGTAAAGTGAGACGTACATTGACCCCCTCGGGAAGAGCGACCATCCTCCACCAGTCGCTCTGATGCCCCTGGGGCCCCGGCCTTGGCACCCTCAGGAGGGGTCACACCCCCGTGCCCTGTCTCTGCCCCTCACAGCCGTGTCCTGCGGGAACCCAGGCACACCCACCCACAGCAGGATTGTCAGCAGCGACGGCATCCTGTTCTCCAGCTCGCTCATCTACGCCTGCTGGGAGGGCTACCGGACCACGGGGCTGACGATGCGGCACTGCACAGCCAACGGCACCTGGACGGGCACCGTGCCCGACTGCACAGGTCAGGAGCCGGCGCCCTGGCGGCACCGGGTCAGAGACGCCTGGGTTTATTTCTTCAAGTGTGGCGTTAACTGTTGAACTCAGAGAGAAAAAGCACATGCCAGGCTTGGTTGGATATCCTGATTCTAGTTATTGGACATTTTTATCGTTTTTCCTCACTTTCCTACTTGTGTGATTGAAACTACCGTAAATGGCCCAGGGGCAGGGCATTGTCACACGGAGGCCCCCAAAGCCCAGGTTGTCCTCTCTGTGGGCCACTTAGTCTGTAGGGAAGTACGAGAGGCTCCAGGTTTGGTGATGCAGATTTAGCCCTTCACCCTGGGGGTGTGGTCACACCCCTGGCATGGCTGGGGACCGGGGAGGAAGGTGACCAGCTTCCAACGGAGCAGAAATAAGCGATTCCAAACGCTGGTCAGCAGCAAAGCCCTTAAGGAGCAGGTTGCTCTAACAGTTCCCGGTAAAACACTTTGAATAGACCCTCGGGGGGTCATGTGGCCAGAAACTACGTAAGTAAGTCATTTCATGTCAGTTTTGTGTTTCTCCCACACAGCAGTTGTGAGCTGTGGAGACCCAGGGACCCCGGCCAGCGGCATCCAGTTTGGGATGGACTTCACCTTCGACAAGACCGTGAGCTACCAGTGCACCCCTGGCTACATCCTGGAGCCTGTGGCAGCAGCTGCCCTCCGCTGCACCGCGGACGGCGTGTGGAGCCACAGCAAGCCCGTCTGCAAAGGTCTGTGTGGCCTCGAGGTGGCTTTCTTGTCACCCGGGGAAAGTTGTTTCCATGCTACCCCCCCGTTCCCTTTCCAGCACGTACGCAGCCCTTCTGTGAGCTAGGAACTCCTGCGGACTCATTTGCAAATGTTAAATCACCAGATTTTATTTTATTTTTTTTGGCAAAACAGTCAGAAAACATGTATCATACTGAAATGTGCACACCCTCGTATTAAAACGCAAAGCAGCACGTGGGCTGTGCCGTGACGGAGCTGGTTTCACTGGGACAGGCTAATGCCCCGCACCACTCGGCGTGATTTCAAGTTGGATGAGCTTTTAATTATTCTCAGCCCACTGCTCAGTCCCGATGAGGAATTCCAATAGCTCACTGTGTTAAATGACATTTATTGTCTCATCAATCCTGAGACTCAACCAGGAATGCTAACTAGACAAGCAAAACTAAAACAAGTCATATATAGAAGTTCACTTCTTCCCCGCGTGATCTGCACAGAGAGTGTGGGGCCACAGGCCAGCGAAGGGGGGGGGGACAGGCAGGGCGAGGGCCTCCCAGGATGCTCTCCTGCTCTCGGGCCTGTGGGGGTCACAGACCTGTTCCAGCCCAAGGGGGAAACATTTCAGCACAGGGCTGCTCTGCGTCCGACCGTCCCCCTTATGGGGGCAAAATGCAAGGCTCCCCCTCACTGAGGCAGCTGACCTTCTGAGAGAGATTTTAAATTCAAAATGACTCATCCCTCTTCTGCCTGAAAAAGAGGAGGATCACATGATACTTCCAAAGGCAACACACCTGGGCAAATGGACAGAGGTGTCCTCGTTAAATTCGTGGAACTGGGGTTCCAGGTGGAACTGGGGTGCTACTCCACAGACCTCACAAACACTCGCTGACGAGTTGGGGGAGGCTCTTGGGGCAGGGGAGGGAAGGACTGTAGGCAAACCGCAGGAGCTGTGTGCTGCTTTGGGAAGGGGGTCGGCAGGCGGCTTCAGGTTCCCCGAAAGAGGCCCTCTCTTCACAGCGAGAGACTCAGTGTGGTGTGTGAAACGTCTCTATAAATGACCCCCGGCTTGGACGCTCGTGACTGTACTAACATGCTCAATTTGAGAAGCAGAAGGAATTTTCATGGCACAGTATGGTGGTTGATGTATGATGTCTAGCGTTCCAAGAACAATTTCACTTGGTTTCCTCAAGGCCGTCCTCTCAGCTCTCAGGGGCCAACCTGGCTCACAGACAGCCTTGGTGGAGGTCAGGGTCTCCCATAAGGAGTTGGAGGGGTCAGAGTTCAGAGTTCGAAGGGCAGCCCTCCTTTGGAGCCCTTGTGTCTGTCTGTGTTGGTGAGTGTGCTAACCAGCGGGGTTAAGTCTCAGGGTGGACATGGTGGGTCCAGGTCAGAGTCAGGTCAGAGGGAGAAACGGCAGGGGAGCTGCTCTTCCTGCAGCCGAAACTGTCCCTGGCAAACGCCCTCCGGTGTGGTGAGTCCAGGAAGCTCCTGGGTCTTCAGGGGAGGTTCTCAGATGGGCCCCACCCCCACCCCACCCCTGCAGGCCTCTTAGGCTGATGGCTGTAGTGAGGAAGGTGGGTGGGCGACCCGCACCGCCCGGCACGTGCGTGGCCCCTGACAACTGTGTTTCCCACGGAAAATGCACATGAGGCTGCAAGACAGCTGTGAACCTCTGGCAAGTGGTACGTTCTGGAATCTTCTTTAACCATTCAAGCATTTGTTGTTTTTACAATTCAGCAGAGGGATCAGCAGTCTGTGTCTTTGGAAAGTATGTACAGTCTTTACACAGAAAAACAGCGCAGAGAAGTGCTGACCCTCTTTCTGTGCAAACCCACAAGCCTGTGCTCAAGTCATGTGACCAAGCCCTGAGCCCCCTTCCCCTTGGTGGCCGCCGTGAAGGGACACATGGACTGGGAGCTCGCTCCCCTTCTCGGCCGCAGACACACTGGGCGTGTCCTGCCAGGACCTGCTCTCCTCACAGCGTGTTTTGCCGTGCTTTTCTGTCCTTGGTCTAAGTCCACAAGCTTCAGATGAGGCCCTGCAAGAAGCTTTAAGACCCCCAGTACTTGACTATTTCACAGTCAGGGGCACTGACCTCTTTTCCCTGAGGTTTTCAAATTTCTTAAAAAGTGACAACAGCCAACACAACAGCAGCCATCCAGTGTGAGTGAATCAAAACTACTCCTATTTTTGTTACATTGGCCACAAATATACTTCCTGGCTTGCTGCAGACGTTTACTGATTAGGTTATGTCTGCCCTGTGAAGAGGAGGGTAGAAGACCACCGTCTAAGTAAGGGAGACACATTAGGGAAACCTCTGATTGTTGTGATTTTCCACCTCCTTGATAATTCCTGCATGTAAAGACCACTCTGCACCTGTCCCTAACGGCCGTGGTGGGAGGCTGCACTGTCTCACACGCATGTGCTTCGCCTGCAGCGGTCCTGTGCAGCCCACCGCCCCGCGTCCCGCATGCAGAAGTGGAGGGAGCAGACTTCCGCTGGGGCGCCAGTGTCAGCTACGGCTGTGAGGCCTGCTACCAGCTGTCTCAGCCCGCCATCCTGTCCTGCGAAGGCCAGGGGCGTATGGAAGGGGAGACGCCCCAGTGCCTGCGTAAGTCCCCCGGCACGATGTGCTCTTTGGGGCGCCCCTGCGTCCACAACGGCAGGGGCCCCCGAGGTTACATTTGAGGAGACAGCGGCCCTTGTCCTGTCTTGCCAGCTACGACGGGTGAATGTCCACTCTGAGCCCACACTGCCCAGGGGAGACTCCGTCCCATTGATCCGAGAGTTGCACTGAGAGGTGGCCCAGAACCTAGGGGGGGTTAGCAGGCCACCTGACCCCGAGGCCCCCCACGGCTGACTTTCCTATTGTTCCCACCGCAGCTGTGTTCTGTGGGGACCCCGGCACCCCTGCGGAGGGCCGGTTCAGTGGCAGAAGTTTCACCTTCAGGTCTGAAGTGTCCTTCCAGTGCACGCCGCCCCTCGTCCTGGTGGGCTCCCCCAGCAGGACCTGCCAGGCGGACGGCTCGTGGAGCGGTGTGCAGCCCACCTGCATCGGTGAGGATGACAAGTCCTCCTGGGCGGGGGTCTGGGGGGAGGACACACTGTTCTGAAACCGGGTTGCCTGTGGGCACACGGTGTCCCCAGGGGTGGTTGCCTGTGTGAGTGCTGACGCAACCCCCGCTTCAATCACGCAAATGAACTTGGAGTTCAGGTTAGAAATCAGCTAAGGTAGCTCCTAGATGTTGGTCTCTTGCCACATGGTCCCCACCCCCTGCCCAGGTCATCTGACACTCGCACAGTTAGGTGCACTCCAGCCCTTGTCATTGCCATTCTCCAGAACAAGCGCAGCCAGGAGGACAGACGGCTGGCCATGCCGCTGCCCTGCCTCCCCCGATGCCTGTCTGTCACTTCTGTCCCCACAGAGCCAGCCAGGCTGGTGGCAATGACAGAGTCACATGGGCACTTGGGTTCCGATGGCCTTAGAGTGTGGGGACCAAACTTGCAAGTTGGAAGAGTCCGTCTTCGTGTCCTAATGTCCCCATGTCCCCTAATGTCCCGAAGCCCCCGTGTGTAGGTTGAAACTCTGCTCAGGCAGGGATTCCCCTGGTGACAGCCTCAGCCACACATAAACCAGAGCCGCCGTCCCCCCTTGGAGCACAGCCGCTGTGGGAGCCCCCCAGTCCGAGCTGGGCAAACCTGGTCCGTCAGCTCTGTGTCTGTGCTGCACAGCTGACGGTCTGTGGTCCCGGTGGTTCTCTAAGAAACCGAGTGATGCAGCTTAAAAAACACAAAGGCACCCTGGACAAATAATCCCAGTGACGCACCTGGCCTTCTCTGGCTACAGAAAGGCCTCCCCCGCCTGATTTACGCGGCAGCCGCCTGGTAGTCGTCTCTGCACTGAAGACACATTTCTTCCCCAATAGCCTAGCTTCTCTTGAAAACCATTTTTTAGGTTCCCTGTAGCAGCTGAAGAGACTCCCATCACACAGCTTCGTGCTTCTTGATGGCTGATGCCCCTGCATTCTGGGGAAAGGCCAGTCGGCCTAGCACGGGCTTCGGTTCTGAAGCATGAAGTGTATTTCCTCTGTTTTGAGGAAAATGAATTTAGGAGAATTGAAGGAAGCTGTGGATGACCAGAGGAGCTGGCCCTTCAGAGAACTGTTTAAAAACCGAGAACTGTTACGGATGGTTATTGAAGGCGGAGCCTCATGAACCAGCCTGTTTAACGTGCCAGGAGAAAAACGTAAACCAGAGTGTGAGAGGGTGTGCTTGCTCTGACACAGAAACTCGCACACACGCAGTGTAGGGTGGAGAAAGCACTCACCGCCCACCCCTAAAAGATGCCAGGGAAGGTGAGAGTAACCATTCAACTCCCAGTTGTCGTGAAACACAACCTGCACACTTGTCAGAACACAGTTTTCTCGCAGCTGGGGGACCTTCGAGGGGAAATGGTGGCAAGTGAACCAGAGCCGGCCTCTGGTTTTGTTTTCTTAATCGTAAATTGCAGACCCTGCCCATAACGCCTGCCCGGACCCCGGCACACCGCCCTTCGGGGTACAGAACAGCTCAAGTGGATACGAGGTACGTATGGCGTGTTTACTTCCCTGCGTTCTCTGTGAGTATAACACGCCACCGAAGGTAAACACGCATGCAGGTTTTCACACACTGTGTCTGATTTCTGTCACGCTGGTCCACACGGCACTCATCCCACTGGAGTTGTTGCTGGGGGTACTCTCACGCCTGAGACGGCGTGGGCTTCTCCTAACTCACCTCACGGTAATTGCCCTCCTGAGTTCAGTCTGAAAACACGTGTGTGTTGCATTTTTTTCCTCTGCGGAGCTGACGTGGCTGTTCTCGAATTAGTGCACGTCACCCCTAAATAGCTCCATGGAGAAGGACCCCATGTGGTGACCCCAAACAGTGGGCCAGTGTTTCAGTCCATGTATTCCAGCCCCCGAGGCTGAGAGGACTGTGTGGTCGCTCTTCTCCGCACGGTCACTTAGAACTCGATGAACTACCAGCGAACTCAATACCACTTTCCAACATCCACCGGACTTTTTAAAATAAAAAGCGCATGAGCATTTCAGGAAACATGAGAGGAGTCAGTGAAAGTGGAAGGTCAGCGGCTCCAGATGCACCGTTGCGACCCCGTCCAGTGACCGAGGGACCCAGGGCCGTCGGGGGCCAGGCCTGAAAGCAGCCAGCTGTGCTCCCTGCTCACACGTCAGGAAGAGTTCCTTTCTCTCTGGCCCCTACTCCCGTCCCCACTGAGACCGAGGCCCCCTTGCTGCACTGGGGGGACGCACACAGCACCTCCCACTGGCGCCCCCCCCCCCCGGCGAAGGAAGCCCTCAGGGCTCCAGGGTTGAGGCGAGCAGGTCCCCCCACCCTGTGGTCGCCCCAGGCCTCAGGGACAGGCTGTCTGGCATGCGGCGGGCCGCACCAGAGGCAGGAATGGAGAGAAGGCTGCAGGCGCTGTCTCTCCCATGTCCCACTGCAGCGCTCCAGTCTAGGTCAGCGGGGTCCCCGCGGTCCCTCAGCTGCCCATGTGCAGCCTGCAGACAGGAAACCAGATGGGAGCGGTGCTGGGCTGTGCACTGTGGTCCATCTGAAGCTAAGGGAACAGGACACCCCTCACCCTTGATGACGAAGGCATGTGGTGCCCCCATGAGTGACAGATTGGGGCTCAGACTGAGGTTTGCTGGTCATTTAAAGAAGAAGCCTCCCACCAGGGGTTGGGGCTTGGCGGGTTCTGAGTGCAGCAGGTTAGACACTGCTTGTTTCTGTCTGTGTGGTGCGCTGCGGCTTCACACACGTGAAGGGGAAGGGGCCACATCAGCCTGGGACCGTCCCTGTGTCCTGTGCTGCCAGTCACTCAGTGCAGGTGCTCAGCTCCACTTTTCCTTCTGGCCAGGCCCCGTAAATTCACTGACCCCTGGCAGCTGGTGCCGCTGCACCCCCAGTGGCCAGGCACGTCCTGCTGGGAATGCCCCTTTCCCGAAGGCCCCCGTGTTCCTCCTGCCGGTGACGAGGGTCCTGCATCTCCCCCCTGCCGACCCCCATCAGCAGGTCACCAGAAGGTCTCCCTGAACTCACAGCCAGATTCCAGGGGAGAATGGCAGGGACCAGCCCCTGATCCCACGTTGGACTTGTGTTCTAGTTCTTCTCATGAAGTTCAGATAAATGTGCATTTTCTAGAAGAAATACGGACCTCGTCCTTAGGGGCCAGGGCTGAGAAGCTGCTACTGTCTCCGACTCTCACCATCCCTCCTCCGAGGGGCGACTGCCTCCGGGCATTTTGCTCACCATCACGCCTCCCAGAGTCCCACGAGGGAGACGCGGGCAGGACAGGGGACAGCCCAGAGGCAGAGGGTCCGAGTACCCCCATGTGAGGGGTCTCGGAGCGCAGAGCAGAGCACTCACATGGCTTCGAAATGGAATTTCCAGGCACAGTGGGTCCCGACCCCACACAGGGCCGCCTGCCAGCTCAGACCACCTTTCGTGGCAGGTTTCTTCGCCCAGGCCCTGGTCTCGTGTTCTGGATATGAGCGATCTCTCCACACGTGACTGTAACTCGGTCTCTGAAATCACGTTTCCTGGCACCTGGCACCTTCCAGGGCACCTCCAGGCACAGGCTGCAGGGGGAAGCAGCTCGCTTGGCGGAGGCCTGGCGGAAAGACGCGGCGGTGAGCAGACGCACTCCATCTGAAGCTTTCGGCCTGGATGGAGTTTTGAAGGGAGCTCAGATGGAACAGGGTTGGCCAGTGCCCAGAAGTGTCCACAGCAGCAATTCACTAATAAGTATCCGTTGCTTAAAATGGGAGCAGCAGGGAAAAGTGGGGGGAAAATTAGGACAAAGTGAAGTGAAGAGAGGTGAGGCAGAAATGAGAGGAACACTGTACTTTCAACACTCCAGGGAGCCCCTCTGGTGCGCACAGCTCACTGGGTCTAAGGGCTCGGTGACACCAGAGGGACTGGGGCTGGGCGCCCCCCCACACCATGGCCCGGGACCTCCGCCTGCCGCACCTCTGAGCCCTCATCCCATCCCCCTTCCAGGTGGGAAGCACAGTGTTCTTCAGGTGCAGGAAAGGCTACCACGTCCAGGGCTCCACCACACGCACCTGCTTGGCCAACCTGACATGGAGCGGGACCCAGACGGAGTGCATCCGTGAGTGAGCCCTTCCGCGCGGCCCCACCGCTGGTGCCCCCCAGGGTCTGGGGAGGGCTTCCCTTCAAGGGAGGTAATGGGAGGCTGGCCTGGTTTTTTTTTTTTTTTTGATTGATGGTTTTTTAGTTCCCTAAACTAGTGTCTCTCAAAGTTGGACTCCCTAGAACGAGCAGCATCAGCGTCCCCTGGGGGTTTAGTGGACCCGGGGGTGGGGGAGGTGGTTCTTCGCCCCCAGCCCACACTCGCCAATCAGAAACCCCGGGACAGGGCAGGCCGGGCGAGGAGGGACAGTGTCTGGCCTACCTGGCGCTCTAGGTGATTCGGGGTCCCCACGAGCCGGAGAAGGCCCCCTAACCCTTCACCACAGTGCAGGGCAGTGTAGTGGCATCACAGGGAGGAAGCCGCCATCCTTCTAACGCATCCCCATCTGACTGCGGGGGAGGGCCAAGTGGCTGAGGCGAGGTGTCCAGGGGTCAGCAGGAATGTTGGAAATGACCGACTGTTCCCACGGCTCCTCAGAATCCGAGTTTATGTCCTGACTAAGCTGTGAGCATTCGGAGACGTGTTCACCCTGCTGGATGGATGGTTTGCGAGTCAGCGTCCACCCACACCTCTTTGGCATCTCTCTCTCAGTGGTGAATATCGTAAGAGCAGAATGTTGTAAAAATTACCCCCATAGTAGATAAGATACGATATTTGTGTGTATTTATCAGTATTGGGAGATACGCATTTATTTCAAAGCTATCAACTCGACCCTCAATCACTACTCAAATTATGTATGTGGGTGTTAACACACACACACAGACACACGCTTGTGCTCACACCTGTGCGTGGGCAGCCTCCTGATACCGGGTCTGCATGGCACTGGCGTTTGCTGAAGTCAAGACTATGACGATGCTTCCAACAGCTGCGTTCACAATTGTAACGTCATAAACTTATTCCGTAACAGTCTGCCCAGCCCTTCACTTGGGGCGTGTATCAGTGGATAAACTTTAGAAAGAATGTGAAGTTACCTGACATCTGAACATTGAAACCTGGCTGATTCCTAAATTATATTTGGAAAGGGAACGAGACTCTCTAGTAACTCAATCACTAGACACGCACCACATGTTCACCAAAATTAATTATTCATTTAACTGAGTAGTCGATTCACTTATTGGCCTTGAGACCAAAATCAAGGCACATTTCTACCCATGTGCCAGTCTGTATTCGTTCAGTTTGTAGGACTGGCTGTCTGAGGAAATCCGACATGTTACTGATCTCACTGGTATGTCCCAAACAGTGTATGTTATTTCAAAGCTGTGATTTCTATTCTAAATTTCTCCAAATAACCACACACACTTGTGGAGAGAAGGCCATATATGCATACACACGGGTGGGCCAGCGTCGGCTGGGAGAAATTCATATGGGAAATAATACAATAACTATGAAATAATAGTTCAGGAATAAGTTCTGTGTTTTGCATACTCATAACTGTAAGCTACTTTTGTGTGTGTGTATATATACGGGGATAGAGGGAGAGAGAATGGCAGAGAGGAGGGAGGGAGGGGACAGACACCAGTTCTCCCTGGTGTTGAAAGGTGCAGAGGGAGGGGGGATGGGTACTGGTGATAATTCAGTTGATACTGTGTTCACACTTCCAAAATACATAGTAACTATAAAGCCTTTCCAGACTGTCGCCCTCTTTCTTCATGTCTTCATGTCTTCATGGGTTAAGTGCACAGTAAGCCGGGTTTCTGTGCCCCCTAACAGGATGAATGCCGTTGCAGCTCACACCTGCGGACAGCCGGAGACGCCGGCCCATGCAGACGTCCGGGCCATCGACCTGCCCACCTTTGGATACACCTTGGTGTACACCTGCCACCCAGGGTTCTTCCTGTCCGGGGGGTCTGAGCACCGCACCTGCAAAGTGGACATGAAGTGGACGGGGAAGTCGCCTGTCTGTAAAAGTAAGTCACTGACAAGCCTGCCTCGCAAAGCCGAGAGGAGGCCCACCACTCACCAGGCTGGGGTGCCGGCGGGAGACCCCCACACGGACAGCTTTGTGGGCGCCCGACTTTGTCCGTGCTTCCTGTGTGTGTGCACGTGTGTGTGGTACGTGTCTGGCACTGTGGAGGCGTGGGCAAAGGAGAGATGCAGGCGCTACCGTGTGCTAGTCATGTTTTAACCCAGAGAGAAAAGCTGTCTGGTTGAAGAAAACCAGTATGCGTTCAAAGAAAACAGCATATATTTTGGAAAAACTTATCTTTTAATGAAAACGGACAAGTATCGCCATGTATGGGTGCACAGTGAATTAAACTGTCGTTTTTAAGACCACAAACTGTGAGGTGGTGGAATCAAAGCTTACGTGTCCTTGACACTGGTTCTGGTTTTTAAAATTGCAAAAACAATGAACAGGAACATGATGCGTCCATGACTCCCAAATTTGTGCACTTACGAACGAGAGGAGTTAATCCCGGCCCAGACTTGGTGGTGGCCGCTCTCCCAGGCCCCTTCCCCAAACTTAGATTCTGCACACACACTGGGCATGGAACTCCATCAGTAAAGGCCGTGTGTGTGTACGATTGACCCCACGACTTTAGCTTTGGTTCCTGGAGCTTATTCATAGCTCCATTCTTCACCCTTACGTTCATTGCCCTCGCCCTTCTCCAACCAGAAATCAAAGTAAATAGACTGAAAAAAATTATAATTTGTACTTAGATACCAAACTAGAAAAGCTAAGAAATCATGAGTTAAGTTTAACTCGATAGACCAAATTAAATGTTCTGCAAGAGACACGATTTGGCATTATTCGGTATTAACTTATAAGAGCATCGACCTGGGCAGGGACTTGTCGAGTTATGGGAAGTTCTGGAATCTGAGTTAGTTCATCACCTTTCGGTCGGGGGCAGCATGTCCCACGTAGGAGTCAGAAACGGACCACAGAAACCCTGCTTTGCAAGGCTCTCTGTTGTAGACACTGAGTGGAAGGAGACGCGTAGGGTGGACTCACTGATGCTTCCCCTGGAAGCTTTTCCCACCATCGCAAGGGATGTCTTCCGGGCATTCAGGGGTTAGAATGGATGGGGATGAGATGTGCCTCTCCTGGACACTTGAGGAATCTGGAGAAAGGAAAACTGCTTCAATCTGACATTTTTTCAAACTGATTCCAAAATACCTGTTTTTGAAAATGACGATTTGTCTTTTTACTTGTAGGTAAAGGAGTGAGAGAAGTTAATGAGACAGTTACTAAAACGAAAGGTTTGTATACCAGACCAGCTACAGATTTCAGTCAAGGGCCGTGATTGGTCCTCTACTCTGGGCAGCGAGACAAATTTGGGTGTGCAAGTCTCCGACCCCACTAGTCCCCAACCGAGTGGGCATGTCGGTGACCAAGATCGCCAAGGCCACGCAGCAAATTCCTAGCGCTTTCTCCACTGCGGTTGGTTAACGCAATAGCGGTACTTAGGAGGGGGAGCTCCCGGTGTGATCTCACATTGTGCCATCGAAGGTGCCGCAGGCACCGGGAGGCAGCCGGGGGCCAGAGCTGCAGACAGAAAGTGATATAATGGAGAGCCTTATAAAGAGGGTTAAGGTCCTCTCCTCCCCCCGAGGAAGCAGACCTGGGTGAGGCCTTTGACTCCAAGTCGAGCAGCTCAATCATGAGCCCGCTCTCACCACAGGTCCCCAAGCTGCAGGCAGCCTCTGCCCCCGAGACGTGAACTAGCACGGCTTGCTGCGTGTGGCACCTGGCTAAACGCATGATGGAGCAAATAAAAAAGACACAGCCCTGCCTCTCAAGGAAGTTATTTGTTATCACTCCCAATCAGCCACCCTGACTTACACATGGCATTAACTCCAGACAGCGTTTAAATGATACAGTGCTCCCCAGGTCATAACTTAAATCAAGCTTTTTTCAAACAGCAATAGAAAATCTTTGTAAATATACAAGGCCACATCCCTGGATTTCCCACACTTGGGTTTTAACACTGGTTTCTTGGGCTTAAGGATCTATTATCACGTCAACTGTGCAGGGTGTGAAAAATGCTCTTGCTGGGTCACACTTGAAAATCCTCAGAGGAGGCCAAAGGTCACTGTGTGGTTACAGGAACTACTTCAAGTGCATCACGGAAACCCAAATTCCCAGGCTCTTCCGTGTAACTGTTATTTACAAGTTGAACGCTGAGTGAAATCAGCACTCCCTCCCCAGGCTGCACTGTCCCCCTCGAAAGGAAGGAAGGAAGGAAGTGTTGGTGGTGGTGGTGGTGGTGGTGGCTGAGGCGTGTGTCCCCCTCCTGTTTGCTTACGTTCTGTTTGAGAGACCGAAACAGTGTATCCACTCTGTGTGCTTTCTGAGGCGCACACGTGGCCACTGGTAGACCCCATCTCCTCTTGGAAGGGGTGTGCGTGCATGTTAAATATGGTTCTTGATCAGCGTGGCACGCTCTGACACACCCTCTCTTTGGTGGCCGCACCACTGCACACTACCAGCTGAAAGTCCAATGACAAGGACCCAGAACGACCCATCAGCTCCTCACGGTCACGTGCGAACAAGAACGGGCCACTTCCTAGGCCCCCACCAAGAGTCCCTTCAGTGAAGCCCCCACAAGCACATTAGAAGCCCCACCCAGTGGGTAAATTCTGAGTAGGGGAAATCAAGCCGCCTCAACAGTATTTTAAAGGCTGCTCATCTTGGTAAGGGAATCCGCGAGGGGCTTGCCGGTGAAGACCCGGTGGCCATGAGGCTGGCAGACAGCGGCCGCATTTAATGTCAGTTCTCAACCAGCAAACGCATGGGACCCCGGCGTTGATATCTTCGTGTTACTCTTATTTCATTTCTTGAATTGTTGTGATTTGGGAGTCGGGTCCACTCAGAACAGCAGGGAGTGATGACGTTCCCTCCGTCTTCGACTCCCCCATTGCCAGGCTGTGTCCTGTGGGTCAGCCTGTTGGGGAAGGCAGGGAAACGGCCAAGTGGACCATTTGACGAGGGGCCGCGGCCACAGGTGTGTCCCGGCATCACCTGCTCTAAGTGGGTCTGCAAAAAAGTGCTTTTTGGGAGAAACAAATCTTTCATTCCACCCCCGAGTCGAGCAGTGTGTTTTCTCCGATGCCACTTGTAGGGACTCCTGTCCCGCTGTCCCACGTGGTCCCTGCCTGGGGCCCATCCGAGGGACAAGCAGTGAGGCCCCTTCCTTGGTACACCCCCGGCCAAGGCTGTGAGACGGGCGGCAGTTCAGGCACGTGGGCCGGCAGAGGTGTGGGAAATGGGTTTAATTTTCAGTCAGTGAACAAGAAGAGAGAACGTCTCAGCAGTCTCTGTGAGTTGTCCTGTCCCAGGTGGACTTTAATGTTTTACACAGACTGCCTGCCGTTTCTTTCTGAATTCATCCACACCCGCGACGTGGGCCACCCTTCCATCCGTCTGTCTTCCCTGTGGTGGGGCGTCTCCACGGGGAGATGGCAGGGGGAGACGGTTTGGCCCGCGGAACGCAGCAGGCTGTCTCTGTGAGCGGCGTGGCCAGCCCACAGGAGGCCTGGCCGTGCAGGCTGCGTGAGAGCGGGACGTTCCTGACACAGGTCCCACGTCTGTCCCCCAAGCCTCTGTCTTTCAAAGTGAGAGTCACTGACGCATCAGCAGCGATTTTCTGGGGCCGTTTGCCATGCGTCTCATTAAGCACAACCCAGCCTCACCCGGTGTTGCTGGTCCCAGCCCCACATACGCTCCAGCCACGCAGGTCTGCTTTGCATCTGCACTCTGTCTCCCCCAAACTGACAACCGTGTGTCTTCCCCTCGAGGGAGCCCCCGGGGGTGCACTTGAGCTCCACACGCTGTGAGGGGCCTGCGTGCAGTCCGTCACCCTCATCCTTGTCACTGTGCTCATGTCTGGCATCTCCCCAAGCAAGTCTGCCTTCTCTGTTGTGAAAGACCCACGTAGCTCAGTTCCACGTCGGCTGATCTGTGCCTGTGTCTCCTCCCTCGCAGTTCCTTCCGACGTGTTTTTTGTCAGCTCCATGTGGCAGGGCCTTTAGGAGTATTTGGGGAAGACACAGCTGGTGACGCTGACTGTGGATGGCTTCAACGCCACCAGCAGCAAGGTGAGTGCCACCTTTCGTTCCGCCAACCAGGTGGAGCTGAAGCTGACAGGTAGGCCAGGGTTGTCCTAAGCGGGGGACCTGGGCGGGCAGCCGCTCTGACGGTCCCCTGTGCCCCGGCGTGGGGGTCACCCTGCCCCAGAGCCCGTCCCGCCACGCCACGTCACCTCGGGCCCAGGCCGGGCGCTTTTCTCCTTTTGAGGCTCACAGACCAGCACAGAAAAGTGCACCAACTTGCTCAAGGTTATGTGCATAGCATATTGAGTCAAAGATGAGGAATTTAGTCCAGAGAGGCAGGTCTCTCAGAGGTATTATTTGATAAGTGGGTTTTCTTTTCTTTTTAACCCAAATCTTAACTCTAACTTTAGATATTCTCTCTTTTTTAAATGTGTTTGCTCCTGGTTTTGTGGTGTTTTAGTTTTTGAGGGTTTTCTGGGGGATCATCCCCCTGTTGATAAAATAACAACAGCTTAGACTTGCCGGCCAAAGGTGGTTTTCTCCACCTGCAGTGCACAGGGTGGGTCAGAGGTTCCAGGGGATGTAGCCCCCGAGGGTGGGAGGGGACCCTCGGCCACAGGCAGGCCCTCGGGCGTCCTTGTCATCTGGGAATTCAGTGGTGGCTCCCCACGGTCCCTGTGCCCAGGGCAGCTGGGAGGTGAGAGCGCTGCTTCTCTCATTTCCATGGGAGATTGCGCTGCTGTGCACTCCAAGACAGCGGCGCTGTCCCCCGTCCTGCCCTCCCGCAGGCAGGGGACTCGAGGCATTGCCGACAGGTCCCGTGTGTGCCGACCGCCGCACATCTGAGTGAGGAGAGTGGGGGACAGTCCCTCCGCCTCCTGAGGAGCCGGACAGTGTGACAGTGGAGTCACCTCGTGCCTGAGAGCATCCAGGCCACCAGGGCGTGTCTGTCACCCCCTGGCCCCCACACTGCTCTTTCCATCCTAATGGGTGAATCGCCCCTTTGTGCACAGCTGTCTGTGGGGCTACGGCTGTGGGGTGGGGGCCAGACTCCCGGCCCCTTGTCAGCACATCGTAAACAAAAAAATGTTGGATTTCAAACATGAATATAATTGAAAGCATGTTAGTTTAGTTTTGTTTTGTTTTCCGTGGGATAAACAGGTGGAAATGTTTCACCAAAGTGAAGCGGACGATGCCCAGTCGAGAGAGACAAGGACTTTCGTTAGAGGTGATTTTGAGGAAAGAGGTGCCAGAGCTCAAATTTGAAAACATAATAACAATCTTTCTTCTCTGTGGTATTACCACCTCCAGGCCGTATTCCCAGCCAATGGCTGCACGCCCGTGCCGGTGGGCCCGTGAGTCCCGGTCATGCAGGGGCGCCGCCCTGGTCTCTTCGCAGGCGTGTACAAGAAGGAGGAGGCCCACCTGCTTCTGAGAGCCGTTCGCACGCACGGCCCGGCGGACGTCTTTGTGGGCAAGCTCGACGATGGCACCTGGGGCCTGGACGGCTACGTAAGTGCCTGGGCGACGGCTGAGCTCCGCCGGATGGGCCCCGGGGTGCGGGCAGCAGGGGGCGTCCATGAGTCGAGGGGGAATGGCCGGTGCTTGGAGGGATGCTGTGGTCCCCCTGCAAAGTGACCTGGCTCTGGTACCCCTCATCTGAGCACAGAAGAAACCGAGTCCCCAAATGAGATGCTTATGGGCCGAGGCAAATGGGCTGTCCCTGCCAGGTCACAGCCAGGTGTGGACTCAGGTCCCGAGGCTGCTGACAGCCACTCCGAACGTCCCAGACTGCCACTCCCGGATGAGCAGGGACAGTTAGGACGCCCCCTTGAATGGGCTTCTCTGCACCTTGAGAATGTGTTTGCTCTGTGATTCGTCCCCCGACCCAGGGGCACAGCCTTACATGACGCGTGTCAGCCACGGCGGTGACACAGGGTGTTTTGCATAACTCGGGTTGTGTGTGGTTTCCTATCTTCATCCCTTTCATAGAAGGCAGCTCATCCACACGCGTGTTGTAAATTTACAAGCCACTTTTGAGGCCAAAATGAGTCAGAATTTACGTTAGTTATATGTTCCATCTGTATATTTTGCCCTTTAACTACATAGTTTCACCCTAAGGAATGGCGAACAGAAAACATTAGCCTGTGCTCTCTGAGCAGGGAAGGTCCAGTGATCTTAGGGAAGGAGGGGCGAGCACTGGGCCCTCATTCCGCACCCTCTGCCCCCTCCCCTCCCACGGCAGGTCTCGTCGGGACTCGAACGGGGAGGGTTCACTTTTCAAGGTGACATCCGTGGCAAGGACTTCGGAAAGTTCAAGCTGGAGAGGCAAGGTGAGCAGCTACTTCCAAAGGGAGGGAGTGGCGGGCGGGCCAGCCTTCGAGCAACAGTGCTGGGAAGTGACCAGGAGGCCAGGGCGCCAGAAGGGACCCAGTCGAAAACAGCGGGGGAGGCAAACAGGTTTCGAAACTTGATGGGGAAAAGAAGAGATAAAGTGGCCAGACAGAGCTGGAAAGACACAGGCGGTGTGTCCGGTGTGGCATTGCTGCCTCACTGTGGAGGGGGGGGTGTGGAAGTGAGGGGGAGGAAGAAAAGCCAGAGAACTCAGCGAACTCTCTCACCTGAAAATTACACGTAAGCACGACTAGAAGTCACCAAAGAGCAATGAAAAGAGCGTCAACTTCAAAAATGTATATGATGGACTCAGAGATAGGTCATCATTAGTTATCAGAATTCCCCAGTGTTTCAAAAATGATTTTGGGGGGAGAGCAGACTCCCCGTGGGAGTCCGTCCCGGTGGGAGTCCCGGAGGGTGTCACAAGTAGGTACGCACAGTCCGGCAGCACCCTCTCACCCCACAGTTCCACCCCAGTGTGTTGCAGACGGTGTCACAACTTTTATTTTCCTAGCTGGGTGTATCTCAGGCAGGACCGGTTTTAATAGCTGACATCCGAAATAATCTCTCCATTCCACATAGCGATCATAGAGAAACTGCTGAAAGAAACAACTTGATGCTGTGTTGTAGATCACACAGAAATAATGATTTCACTGAGCGCATTTTGTGACAGTGACAAGGCTACGTATTGGTGTGGGCAGACGTCCCTGCATCTGTGAGAAAGAGCCCACTGGAGACAGACAGGCAGGCAGGTGGACACACCCTCCTCCTTTCTTGGTCTCTCTGTCACTGCTTGGGCTTTACCTGGATCGTGTAGAAGGAACGCATTCAGCAGCCTTGGACTCGGGGTGAGGGACGGCATTCTGTGTCTTCCTTGGGCGTCCCATCATTCTGAGGGAACGAAGCCACTCACCGAAATCCGTGGGGCAGGAAGGATGAGGGATGCCTGCTCAGGGACCCCGGGTTTATTCCAGGGGAGGGCACAGTGTCCCGAAAGTGGATCATGGGCGTGGCCGCAGCCCTGGAAACACGAGGACAAACAGCGAGCTCGCAGACCTGGGCTGGCCTGTGTGCTGTGAATGGGGAGCTCGCTGGCCTGTGCGCGCCTTTCGATGGCGCTGCCTGAAAGTGGAGGGGCCCAGGCCGTGGCAGGCGAACCGCTGTCGGCCCTAAGTGAGAAGGTGCAGGTGAGACAGTGAGAGCAGCCAGAGCAGCGGCAGAGGGTCACACTGATGTGGAGACCTGGGGGTGGCAGAGGGAGGGGGAGGCGAGGGGAGCAGGTGGCAGTTCCTCATTGCATGGGGGCCAGGATGGTTTTGTCACGGCCCCTACGATACAACACTGAGAGGAAGCCGGACCACCGCCTTGGAGGGCAGTTGGGTGAGGAACAGGGACGCAGAGGGTATGTACTCAGCTAGACTCCATCCCGAGTGGTCAGACCCTGCTGACGGGCAGCCGTGGCCAAGAGACTACTGCACCATTAGTGAAGGACGCTGGGAACAGCCCGATGGCCATCGGCAGTGGGTTGGCTGGACAAACTCCGGCTCGTTTCATGAACACCACAGAGCACTGCGTTGAACCTGACCTCTGGTGGAAGAACCTAAAGTGCCCAGTTCAGGTGAAAAAGCCGAATCTAAAACCCGTGAGTCATCCTCCTGGTTGTTAGAAAGGTAATAAAAGAGACACAATCATGTGTGTGAAGAGTTCTTTCAGCAAGGTCACTACCAACACCCCAAAGCTATGGCACGCGGGGGCCCAGGGGACCTTCGTTTCCATTGACCTTTTGACTATTTCCGTACCTTTTTATGCCATTTTAATTAATACCATGTGCATGTATTGCCCTTTACATTGCTAAAACAAGGTAAATAACTGAAAGTAACTAGGAGCTTCAGACGGCCTCGTAATTTCTGGGAAAGGTTAGCTGCGTGACTCAGGCACCCTCCTTCCTTGTTAGGGGGTGAAGTCCCTGGTGATGCATAGATTCTCCAGGACTTTGTTGATCAGGAGGCTGACACCTATTATGGCCAGCAGTATGCAGTCTTGTTGCAGAAAACACCTCAGTGAATTTAAGCAGAACACAGATTTGGGAGAGCGAGGGAGGAGACTCCCAGGATTGCAGAACCTGGAGCAGGCCGTCGGGCAGCTTGCTGGGAGCCAGGGGGCGCTCATGTGCCAGGCACACAGCACTATTTTTTTACATCACAAACGTGCACGTGGCGCACCTGCTGATCTCGGTGTGGCGCAGGCCCTGGGTTCGGGAGGAAAGCGGCCCAGTCTGGCCTCCCATGTGGCGGCACTTCTGTCCCCTTGCACGCCGTGCCTGGGCCCTGGTTTCAGGCAGTGGAGACGTCCATCACGTGGGCCTCCCAACAAAGCCGTGAGGTGGGTGCCCTTGGCACCATGTGTCCAGGACACCCCCCAACCCTGCCAACGCCAGTGGTGGCCAGGACTCCCCGCAGCTGCTTGTCCTGTCCTCAGCTGGCACTGTCACCAGGGGCATCTGTATTGTCCCTGCAGCCACAGGGATCAGGGCTATGCCTGCCTCAGTCCCTTCAAGTTCGGGATGGGAGCGTCCGAGTGGCCACTCACGTGCCAGTGCCGGTCTCAGAGATTTAGAGAACAGGCGCCCGGCCCGCAGGCGTGAGCGCGTCTGGAAATCCGCGGTCATGTCGAGGCCCGTGCGCTGCCCGCCAGGAAGGGTCTCGAAAAGATGCGGCTCCGAGGCATCAGGGTAAAGCAAGCGCGCAGTAGAGCCTCAGGTGGCAGGAGTCGCACCCTGCTGCCTCTGGTAAAGCCGGGGACCAGTATTATTTGCACCTTTTTTATGTAAAAATTCAAGAATTTTTTTATTTAAGAAGCTATTTTCATAGCTGAAACACTTCATAGAAAGAGAAAACAAGGCTCCCCTGGCAGTTCAGAGGTCCCTGTGTCCTGGCGCTGCGCCTCCGAAAGCAGCCGGCGCTCGTGCCCAGGGTTATCGGGCAACGTAAGCAGAGTTCAACCGCGCGAGGCCCATTGCCCTCCGCCGCATCCTGGGGGGCCAGCGCTACACTTAGTCAGGTCGCGCTGACCGTCCCCTGAGGGGTCAGGTTTTGCGCCTCCTTCAGGGAGACGCACGTTGCTGTTTCTCCGGAGGAGTATTGGCGGGTCCTGCTGGGACTTAACTGCTGCTTCCTGGAGGATTTACACTCACGCATGAAACATGTCTGCGTGTTGGTTGGCGCAGGGCTGATGGACCCTTTTGTCTTCCAGACCCGCTGATCGCTGACCAGGACTCTGAGCACCGCCCCCCGGGCACCAGCAGCGGCTCCGTGGGGGTGGCCATCCTCGTCCCCTTCTTCGCTCTGATACTGTCAGGGTTCGCCTTTTACCTCTACAAACACTGGTACGAGCGCGCAGAGCGCGTGGGTCGGAGGGCTGCGCGCCCTCCCTCTCACAAGCATGTGAACGTGGCATAGCTGCGCAGTGTGCGGTCTGGCCTGCAGGCCTCACACATGAAGCTGTGGTTGTCTGTTGCCCGCTGGCCTTCCCCGTGAGCCCCTCCGAAATCCAGCCGCGGGGGAACCCGAAGCGGGGTTGCAGGTAGCCAGCTCTGTCTCCGGCTCCAGCGAGGGAGCTGGATTTCCGTTCCGGGCGCCCGGGTCAGCTACTGGGGCGTTTCCAGGGCTCCGGGAAATGCCACTTAAAAAGTGTCCATTCACTTCTCCCCTTAACAGATACAAAGAAAGTCCTTACTAGGTGCCCAGCAGTGCCACACGCTCCTCCGGTGAGAAAGTGGCCCAAGTATCGGCCCACTGGCATGGGTCTCCCAACAGGAAGATGGCAAAAGTTCAAAAAAAAAAACTTAAATGGAATTGATTCTTTCCTTGCCATTGGCATGGAGGCCAAAAAAAAAGCAAAACTAAATTTAGAAGAAATAACAGATTCACTTACATTTCCTCTCTGTGGAAAAATGCGTCACCTGGAGGCATTTGGCCCACACCAAGGTTCTTAAATTCCTTGGACTCTAACTAGCATTCCTACAGGTAATGAAAATAATTACGATCCTATAAATAAGGTTTAGGTACGTTAAATGTGCCTTCTGTTTATATATGTGCTGCAGATATTTCTACGTATCCTGGCAAGCAAAAAACAAAAATACAGAAAATACTAGTGTGTGGAGGTTTGGAGGCTATTTTGAATGACTAAGGGAAAAGGTTTCACTGTGTGTCTTCAGGCTTTTCTTGAAACAAAATAGGAAGAATTTCACTTCACAACTATGTTCTGGTAGCTGCTTGCAAGCGAGCCCTCGATTTTCTGTGGTTGGTGCGCTCTCGCTATAAAGATGGGGGCCGGGGGGGTTGAGATGGTCTCCCCACAATCGAAGACTGACGCTTCTGTGTCAGGTAGTGTTTTAGAGAGAAGAAACCCTACGCACATGAGTCTGACGAGCCTTATTCTCACATTTCGGTTTGGAACTAGATGAAAATTTAATAAATGTAGAACTAGGTCCCACCACCGTCTGCAGAAAAATCCGTCACTTCTTCCAATCCCTCATTGGAAGAAAAATCCATCATTGGCTTCTCATTACGTCAGTCACAAGTGTCTCTTCCTTCACAAGATTCTCTAAGAAATGTAATACCCTCAGAGACACAGGCCTGCAGGGGGGATTTATAATCCTGCAAGTGTGTTTCTGCTTCGGTGGCGTCCACATTAACCCCAAGGACTTGATGTAGCTCAGGAAATTCTTTTTCTCTCCTTTTGGCTTTTTGTCTGTGGATGGGCGGCAGCCCCACCTGTCGGGTGGGGGGGGCACCTCCCCGTCACACAGACATTTACATGAGTCACAAAATGTTTTCAGCTTGTCCTTTATCCTTTATTTTCTTCTCTTATCCTTTAAAAGGATACATACGCTCCCAGAACTGTATCTACTCATACATCAATTAAACATTCCTTCTGACTGTGTCTTAACGTTTAGAGGGGGCAGCATGGGAGGATCCCCGCATCCCAGGTGGTCTCCCAACCTCAGAGGCTTCCCTGTAAGCGGCAGACTTCCACCTTCCAGCAGGTGGCGCTCGGGAGTAGACCTCAGGCGGAGACCTGACTGATGGGGGCCCTGCCGGGTGTGGGCTCTGCGCTGGACCCCTGGCGGTGGGCCCCTGGCGGTGGGGTGTCCCTCCCAACGAGGGCGGGAGGGTGGGGGCTCCTGACCTGGGGGTTTAAGGGGAATTTCAGCCACGTTTAAGCTTCGTGAACATGTGGCTGAATCTGTGTGCTGACTTCTGCTATCAGAGCATTTTCAAGTTCAGTGTCAGAGGCCCTGGCACCCTGCCTTTCTGCTGATGCAGAGTTCTTCGTCCTCTTGCTCTTCACAAACATATTACAATGTAAGGAAACCAACTAGCAATCACGGCAGCAGAAGTGTCTTTGTATCAGCATGAAGTGATGTCTTTGCCAGACTGGTCACTTCAAGTTGTGTTCTTACCATCTGGCCTATTTTTCTCACGTCATCTCTTCTGGAAAGGGGCAAGGGGGAGCTTTACCACTTTTATACCTAAAAAGCCTTCAATTCTCTAATCTGAGGTCTACCCAGAGGTTTTCTTTTAACCAGAAAATATACACAACAGTTGAATAATGAGTCTAGCGTCTTCTCTGTAACTTCCTTGTTGGAGACAAAGTTGCATTCCAAAACCTAGCTCACGTTTGGTGATGTCAGTAATGGCAGGGTTACATTTGTATTTCAGTTGAATCTCCACAGTCCTAGAGGGCGGACACCTTGGTTCCCACTTAGTGGCGAGGTCCACTTTCTCGAGGTCATAACACTTAGGGGTAGGCGGACACCCAAGCAGAGTCTGTCTGCCACCCGCATCAGCGACCTTCCGAGTTCACCCAGATTATCAGTTGGAATCGGATAATTCTTTGATTTTGGGAACGACTTCAGTGTTTAAAGTTCTCTTGATAATCTCGACCAGCCACTCAAAAGAGTGAGGCCTGCGAGGGACAGCTCTGTGTGCCCCCACGCCCAGCGTCGGTTCTGTGGCCTCTTGTTGGTGTGGCTCCCTGCAGACCGAAGGGTCAGCGCAGGCCCAGCCCTGGGCATCGGAAGGCAGGGCCCTGACAGTGTCTGCTCTCTCTCCCTCCTAGAACGAGACCCAAAGTGCAGTACAATGGCTACGCCGGCCACGAGAACAGCAACGGCCAGGCCTCCTTCGAGAACCCCATGTACGACACGAACTTGAAGCCCACAGAGGCCAAGGCTGTGCGCTTCGACACGACTCTGAACACAGTGTGCACAGTAGTATAGCCCCCGGCCCGGGGGCCGACTCATAGCCATACCTCTGACGGGCAAGCAGTGATTCCTTTGGTGCCAGGAACCTCTCTCCCTCCTCCTCCCGGCTTCGCCGCGCGGCCCTTCCCATCTCCTACCGGATTCACGCAGCAGGGATGTCCAGAGACTGTGCAGAATCTCCTGAGGACCGGCCACACCTGGCCCCCATCCGGCTGCACCTACGTGGGGTCAAGGCGCCCTGGAGGAAGCCCGCCCACCCATCCACCCAGGCGTGCGGGCACATCCGCCTCCAGGCCTTGGACGTCCTGCCTCCAGAGGCTGGGATGCCCCCCCCCCCCACTGATGCAGCCTCCTGGGCACACGGCCACCGCCTCTGGGCGTGGTGACAAAGTAGCAGCCCCACGACACCTTCTGTCTGTGTTTTCTCACCCCCACGAGTGCAAATACTCTGGAAAACGGCTCTCTTGAAGGAGACACCTCCCTCGCGACGCACACACCCACAGGCGCCCCGCCAGCCTTCCCCAAGCCTGGCGCACCACGAGGACCCCCAGCCCCCTCGGCGTCCGCGCCCAGGACCATCCGCAGATTCCCAGTCAGCTGTTCAATTGCAGAAGTTTTGATGCACAATTTTTTTGCACTAGTGTGTTACAAATGACTGAGTAAGAATTCTGATAAAATATACTATTTACACAGGGTTTATACACACTACACATTGTATATAAACATCCCTTCATTTCTCAAGCCGAGCATCTCACTGTCAGGTTGTGTAAGAGAGAGAGAAAATCCCCAGATATGGCACAGGTTTTCACAGAAGTACGGTATTAAAGAGATTTATTTTATTATTGCTTCTTTTAGCTACATATCTGTGTTGGACTCACTGAGAAAAAAAAGAGGCCTTTTATTTCCCACATGTTTCCCCCTCGCGTCTGTTGCCGTCCTGGTAGCATCTTAGAGAAGGCTGACCGCGCCCTCCACCTGCCGTGTACAGATGTGAATAGTAATTTATTTCAGATGTGCGTGGCCGTGTGAGTGGGAGCTCCCAGTGCCGTCTTCCTCGTCACACTGTGTTTCCCGTGGCCATGCACCCTTGACGTTGCAGGGAGGACGGGACCCCCAGGAGCCCGGGGACCCACTGGACACTGTCGGTCAGGGTCAGAGGGCCCACATTGCTGCGGAGACAGGAAGACAGGACTCACACCTTCCCCTCCAGGGACCTCATCCTCTGTGCTCCTTTGCCTTTCATTCCTGCCGTTCCAGGTGGAGAGAACGTCTCAGTGCGGTTCCAGGATTAGCATTCGTCACTGGCAAGTTGTAAGTCGCAGGACAATGGAAGTGGGTGTGATCATCCCCGGTGTGGAAGTGGGTCAGAGTGTGACCCAGATGAGGCGACAGTGGAATTGTTTGGGTCACAAAGGGGAACGCATTTGTCATCATTGATCAGCACGGGGTAGAAAGAGTGCGAAGAGAATTCTTCTTCAGCAGTTTGAATGTCAAGCACCTTTTCCACATGTAGAAAGCTCCCTTCTCGCCATGCAGACTGGCCTGGGGAAAGCGAGGCAGGTTCAAGTCTCCTGGTCGTCTCTCAGTTCAAGTCTGGCGTCCTGGTCTGTCTGCTGTGGATGGAAGGGCGGGCTTCACACGTGGAAAACGGGGAAAGAACTGTCAGGGTCAGGGCTCACTGTCTGCAGGCCGTGCACCCTGCTGGGTGCCCCTGCCCTGCCCTCGGTGGGGGGCGTGTGTCCTCCGTTGGGAGGGTATCACCGGCCCCTCCTGGTGGCAGCTCGGCCTTCGGAGTTCCACGGTCTCGTGGAATTCCCTGCACATCTCCCTCAGCCGTCCTGGCCCCAGGACGGGGCTTGGCTTTGCCACCGAGAGTTTGCATCCCCTCTGTTCAGACCAGACGAGGTTGGCCACAGCCCAGGGCCCCACACACCCCAATCCAGACCGAGGGGCCAGGAGGGGTGGGCTAGCGTGTGGGGGGCACCGCTCACCCCCACCGTAGGTATGAGTGCATGTACACACATGTGCACCGAACACGTCTGAGTGTGAGCCGCTGGAACCAGGTGCAGCCAGCTGGCCTCAGACTCTCATCCAGCCATCTGTCCCCACGTGCCTGTCCTGCTGGCCAGGCAGTGATGCTTGGAACCCCAGCAGGGCAGGGCACAGGTTCCAGGCACCAGGGGTGGTCAGGTCAGGCACAGCCCCCCTCGGCCGCACGGGGCCACACCATCCTTCAGGGGTCTGTGTGGTGCCTGAGGTTCAGACACAGCCACCCCCGAGCCAGCCCCTCCCAGGGCGAGTGCACGGCCTCGGAATGTGCCGGAAGACCCTCCCTGCCCAAGGGGACCTCGAGAGGGAGTGCCCATGCTCACGCGGTTCATGTGCTTAAAGCTCTTTCAAAGCGCTGCTTGCCTCACACATCTTGCCTTCCTTCAGGCTGCAATAATCTTTTTTCTTCTGTAAGATATTTTGTAAACAGCGACAAAAAAGCTATGGTAACAAGGGGAACTTGAAGGCTGGCGCCCCGGTCAGGACCTGCGGTCACCCGCCGTCCGGACATCCCACCCCATGCTGCTGACTCACGTTAGGTGCAAAAGACCTTTTTGTACAGAGATATATTTTTTATGAAGAATTTGTAAAATTATTAAATATGCTGTAATTTTTTGATTAATGTAGGTAAATTGTTAAAAAAATAAATGTTTTTACAATACAAAACTGTAATTTTCCCAATATTGTACATTGTACCATCTCTAGCTGATTTCCAGTCCTGACTCTATCACACATGTATTAATATTACCGTGGCCTGTTAAAATGAACAGTATCTTTTTTGTTAAAAAAAAAATTATAAAGAGAGTGTAATATAGCCTGTGCATTGCCACCTATCTTTAAAGCAAATCAGACTTCTAATTAAATATTTAATTTTACATTTTGACTTTCCCCGTGACTGTGTTTGAGCTTTCCCAGGTGGGTGTGGGGGGGGGCAGGGCAAGTCACGGATTTTACCGTGTTTGGGAGGGGTCCCTGTGTCCCGAGGCGTGAACAGCTGTGATTGTCACGATTCGTGAACAGCTGGCCCAGGAGGAGTGGTCACATGCAGAGCAGCGACGTCAAACCTGGCGGATTTCTTAGTGGCTTGCCTTAAAGTCAGTGGGAGTTTTGTTCCACCTTCAACCCAAAATCTGGCCTTTATTTTTATGATAAAAAAATGTTAAGTTCTTTCTGCAAAGGTTTCTAAAAATTTTATTTATTTTTTATACTTATTTATTTTTAGAGATAGGGGAAGGAAGGGAGAAAGAAAGGGAGAGAAACATTGATGTGTGGTTGCCTCTTGTGCGCCCCCTACTGGGGACCTGGCCCAAAACCCAGGCGCGAGCCCTGAATGGGAATGGAACTGGTGACCCTTGGGTTTGCAGACCTGTGCTCAATCCTACTGAGCCACACCAGCCCAGGCAGATTTTATTTATTTTTTTCAGAGAGAGGGGAAGGGGAGGGAGAAAACTTAGATTGGTTGCCTCTCCCACACCCATGACCCTGCCTCCAACACAGGCAGGTGCCCTGCCTGGGAATTGAACCGGTAGCATTTTGGTTCACAGGCTGTTGCTTGATCCACTGAGCCACGCCAGCCAGGGCACTTGCTGTAAACTTTCTCAACACTGGAAAATGACCCCAAAAGTCCCCTCTAAAGGAGCATTTCAAACACCAGCCTTGAAGAAGGCCCAGAAGCAGCTCTGGCTCCTCCGGCCCTCGCAGCCGGGAGCGGCTGCCTTCCTTCCGCTTGAGTCTGGGCGCTGAAAACCAAGCGCTTCACGTGTGCCAGGCGGGGGCCCAGCAAGCGAACGTCCTGCGGTTAAATGGAGTGAAGCCCTAATTCTTCAGAGTCAGCTTATTGCGAAATGTAAAGCAACCAATAAAAATAAGCCTCACGGTTGCTTCAAAGTAACAACATGTTAGGAGGCGGGGTCTCTGGGCATCAGCAAATGTGTCCGGCTGCTGTGGGTCAAGGACCCACTAGGCAGCACACACGGTTCCAGAAAAGCACAGCGTTCAGATGGCCTCTCCGCAGGTTTGCCCGTTTTCACCTCATGGATGACGTAGCAGAAGTTCAGAGAAGTTAGTTCATCTGCCCAAGAATGCACAGCCAGGCAGTGCTTGTATTAGAGGTCAGTTTGCTCTTTTCTCAACATTCTTTTTTACCAAAAAAAGCATATATTTTTTACGTGATGAAATTCATCAATGTTTTTCTTCTTCTGCAGTTAAAATTTTTCTCTCCTTCTGTCAACATTTCTGTGTTTCATGTGGTTAGCAGTTAGCACAGTTAAGAATGTAGGGAAAAATACACTCTGTACCCGCAGATGGGACCGTCCCGGAATTGCGCCTGCGTTGCGCCTGCGTGGTCAGCAGTGAAGCTGGGATGAGGAGCGCCGCTAGTGTCCCTGGCCTTTGTCCCGCAAGCTGACCTTCTCGCAACTGAGCTTCCCTCTCACGTGACTGTCGGTCCACCTTCACGACGGGTTGGGGCCTGAGTCCAGGAGTCTGTCTCCCGCCTCGGCCCCTCAAACCCTGGAGTTTTGCTCCCCTCCCCGCCCCGTCCCCCGGCCCCTGGCAAGGGCGTTGCCTGCTCTGCGTCTCTGAGGGTGAGAGCGATTCCGCACGTCGGGTGGCCAAGGAAGAGCAGAGACGGAGTCGGACACCTGGCCCCTGAGAAGGGAGCGCGGACGCCCCCTATTCCCTGCAGGGGTTCTGCAAATTCTAGTGTTTCTGCACACACTCCAGGTGCCTGTGCAGCGCAGACGGTTTTCTCTTGAGAGGCCCCGGGCCTCCAGCTGCTTCGCCAGAGACACCAGGTGCCTGGACTCCAGGTGAGTGCGCTGCAGGCCTGGGGAGGGACTCGGGCCTCCCTTTCTCGGCTCCACGGGCACCTGCCCACGGAGAGGCGAGGGTCTGAAGCATTAACAAAGGTTGTTTTCCCAAGACTGCAAAGGGTAACCGTTTTTGAAAATGTCGAAAAAATGGAAACAATCCATTTTATCTTGTTTGTTACTCAGTGGTAAAGGTGTGCGCAGAACAGGCGCCCCCTGGTGCCTATTCTGGGGAATTTCAGCGGGCCCCTCTCGGGATCAGCTGGGAGAGCAGGTCTACGTGTTCTCCCCGGGGACCCACGGACGGGAAGCCGCGGAGGAGCTAGGTCGTCACGGTGGCAGTGTTTCACAATCCATGTGTATGGAACCAGCCGGTTGACTCCTCAAGCCCACGCAAGGTTACAGGCCAGTTGTATCTCCACGGAGCTAACTGTTCCCTCGAGTGAGCAACTCCCGGGAGAGCGCAGCCCGGGAGCAGGTGAAGGCGGGTGGTGGGGAGAAATGCAACACACGTGGTGCGTGGGCGGCACCGAGTTGCAGGATTGGGAGAAGACCTGGGAAGTGCAGCGTGAACCCGGAGCTCAGGGTTAGGTCTGGGGAAGAAGCATCGCCCAGACCTCAGCGAAAGGCTCCCCGCGGGGGGTGACTGGGCATAAGGGGAGGGAAGGGAAGGGCTGGTGTCAGCGCCTGGTTCTGCCACGGGGGCCTGAGAGGACGAGGAGGGACGCGAGAGGAAGGGGCTTGCGCTACGCCTCGCACGATTCTCCATCCTGGAAATGCGGGTGAGTTGCCGATTCACACAGTGGGATCCGCGCCCCCAGACTAGATAGACAGCCCGCGCAGGGGCCTGCTGTCCGGTCGCGGTACCGACCTCAAACCTGACTGGGTCATCCCCACAGGAACATTGGGAACGCTGGTTTCGGGCCGGGTCTCTCTGTTGTCTTAGTTCTCAGAAACCAGCAGAAGAATACCAGGGAGGGACGCTTCATAAATAGTCTCTCACCCTTAGGTGAGGAAGGGCCTGGGTCCGTTTAAAGACCTTATTATTTCTCCCCCGATCGGCATGACTTTCTCCTCCATTGTTCCTGAAAGCTCAAGTGCATCGGAAAAGCCTCGCTAAACTTGCATCATTTTTTCTGCTTGATAAGCTATATGCTGAAAGATTAAAGAGAGTATCAGGAACAAAAAATAGGGTTCAAAAAGATATTCAAATATAGCTCTTAGAAGCAGAAATGGGACCAGCCAGTGATATAAAAAAATAATCCGGATTAAGGTTTGTTCTCCACCAGGTGTTGGTGTTTCTTATCCTAGAAAAACGCCCAGACTGGCCCCAACTAACCCTGCGCAGCTTCAGCACCAGCTCGGGGAATCAAACGCATTCACCTTCCAGGTATTTGCAGAGCACCTGCTGGCGGTCAAAGGTCGGAGTAGAGCCAGAGCGCTCAAAACAAACAGGGCGGGGTGCAGGCTCCCAAGAAAGCCATAGACCAAGCAGAGAGGCAGGTGCGTAAATAAGACACAGCTGCAGCTGAGAACAACAGAAATGCCTGTGTCCCCACACAGGTCTTCGGGGGGAATGTCCCAGGGGCTGCCGGCTACGGCAGGGGCACTTCTTTCATCGTGGCCCTCACGCCCTTGACTCCTCCGTAGATGAGTCACACTCACATCTATACCCAAATTCTACTCCCTCGGTGGCTCCCTCCAGCAACTTTTTGGCTTCTGAACCCTGAAAAATATAGACCCTGGATATTTGGGGCATCCCTAGAGCTCACATGACACATGCTTCCAAGGTTGTCCACTTCATGTCTTCTGGGATGTTTCTCAGCTTCTCTGGAAACTTGTTTTTTATTTATTTTTTATTTTTAATTTATTTTAAAATTGATTATGCCATTACAGTTGTTCTATTCCCCCCTTCATTCCCTTCCACCCTACCCCCATCCCCACCATTACCCCCCTTTAGTTTATGACCATGTGTCTCAAGTCCTTTAGATTCTATACTTCCCATACTATTCTTTTTTTGTGTGTGTAATGTTATTATTTTTCATGATTCTTACATCTTTTATTTTAATAGTGTTTTCTTATTCTCTTCTTTCTGTATACTCTTCTTTGCATGGTTAGTTGTATTGTATCACTAGACAGGTTTCCCCTGTTCTCTCTTCCACAGTGTATTGCTAATTTACTATCCTTCATAACACTTGTGTTCCTTTAGCACAGTACTCAAAGTTCTATACCCCTTATTTATATTATCCAGATCACATAGATTCTGTCATATGATTGTTGCTCTAATATTCTTGTAAATAATAGCTGTCCCATACAATTCTAGATACCTCACATTACCCCTCCTGGATGTTAGCCCACTTCACAGTTTCCTGAATACTATTACTGTAGTAATTAACTCTATTCTCTCACACACTAAAATTATTTACTGTCCTTTACTCTCACCTTACCACAGAATCTGACCTCCCACAAACTCACTGCTTTCTAGATCCAACTCACAAGCCTTCCCTCCCCAACAAGAGTCTTATCTTCTTTCCATCCTTTCTATTTTTTATTTTATTTAGTTATTTTT